>NC_091469.1:291978231-293185792 GCF_036971445.1 Narcine bancroftii | reverse complement strand
TCGTGATGTTGGGCAGGGACCTCCAGGTATTTTCATCATTAGTAATGATTGTACATTACTAAGTGGGAACGGTGTGTGACTTGGAGGTGCACTAACAATGGGACTCGTGGATCAGGCAGTATCCTTGGCTGGTACAGTTAGTGTAGCAGTTAGCACAATGCTATTAAAGCGCTGGCAAGTAAGGTTTGAATCTGGCACTGAATGAAAGGAGTTTGTATGATCTCCCCATGACCTGTGTGGATTTTCTCTGGTTTCCTTCCATCCTCCAAAAATGTATGGTGCTGATAAGTTAATTGGGTGAAAATGGGATGCATGGGTTTCATTGGCCTGAATGGGCTTCTATCATGTCTTATCGTTTAAAATAAGTGGTCGGTCAATGTTTCAGGTTGGCACCCTTTATCGAGACTTGGAGAAGAACCTGCAGTTTGTGGAGTTCCAGCAGACCCTATTATCCTTCTTGGAGGTAGGGTTCTTGGGTTTGAAAGGTGCTGCAGCAACAACCTTGGTCAGTCCACGCAGGCCACTTTGTGCAAGGTGAACTCCACAACCGCTTAACACTGATGATGCAAGGAAGGAATGTTCAAGATGACATGACATTCAGTCTGATTTCTTAGCCAAGTTTAGTGAGTGTTGCTGGAGTTGCTCTCATCAGGTGGGGACTAACAAGATCACAAGACATAGAGCAGAAGTAGGCCCATAAAGTCTTGTCCACCATTCCATTCATGAGCAGATCCATCCTCCCACTCCCCATAACTCTTGATGCCCTGACTAATCAAATACCTGTCAATCTTTGCCTTAAATACACCCAATGACCTCCCTTCTATAGCTGCCTGTGGCAACAAGTTCCACAGACTCACAGCCCTCTGACTAAAGAAATTTTTTATCAACACCTTTTTATCCTGAAGTTATGCCCCCTTGTCCTAGAATCCCTTACCATGGAAAACACCGTTGTCACGTCTACTCTGTCCATTTCTTTCAGCATTCGAAATGCCTCTATGAGGACCACTTGAAGGCTTTGGGGCATTAGGAGCAGGTTACCCAGCTGCAGAATATTTGTAGCTGATCTTGGTCTCTGGATGATGATGTAACTGAATCTCAAGGATCGCTGATTAGGCTTTTTCTTGTTTTCTTGTTGCAGGTAGTTATTTAGGGTGAAAATGTTACCGGTTATTTATGAGTCTATATTGGAAGAGTGACTCTGTGCTCCTTTGTGCAGGTTCACACTTCTTTATTGATTCAGTAGGTACAATGGAATTAACACATGATATCCAATGTCGAGTTATTTAAATAAGATGACTATGGGAAGGATTGTTCTTTTCTCTCATCTTAAACTACATTATTGTCAACTGTTGACTGTACAGAGTTTAAAAAAGATTGCAAGAACAATTTGAATCTACTTGGTGGCTAAATTGAATACTTTGCATTTATAATGCAATGATTAACTTGTACATCTTTCAAAGATCTAGCACATTACCAAGATATCCACTTCCTTTTGGGCTAATAATCCTTCTGTTCTGCACTAATCGATAAAGGTTTGATCACCAAAGACTCCAATATTGAATGGGTCGCTGTGGCTCAAGGCAGATACTGGCGACTGTAACTTGCATTTTATTTCTTAAAGGAGAGATGCACTGGCAGTTGAATCACTTGATGTAGTCTCATTGCAGAAGCTGGAAACTTGATGGTACTTGTGGATGAATGTAGGTCAACACATCTTCCAGATTTCCAGACTGCAGCAAGGTATGCCATCAAGGGACTTCCCCCCCCCCCCCCCCCCCCCATACCTCAGGCTCTTCTGATTGACAAGATGCAGATGGTTAAAGTATGCACGCTCTTCACCTTCCACTCTCCAGGGCCCATCCTTTGTGCTTTGCTCCTTTAGGATGTATCTAGCAAGCCCTCCAGGTAGTGGAAGTGAGGGGAGGTAACTGTTCAGTCAAATGCAAAACTGCAATCCCAGGGATCTGGATGAAGATGAGCAAGAAAGTGGATATCTTGGAATGCACTTTCAAATCCCCCTCTAATCAACTCTACCACTTGCTTCACTCAGTACTCAATGCATTACACCCCTTTCAGTCATTTACCAACTCCTTTGCCGATCAGCTTTGCATTCATGTGATGCACAAAATCCTCAGGGTTACCACCATTGCAGATTTCATAACCTGTAGCTTGTGCCTTACACTTACTGCTAAGTACTCCACTGTGGATGATGCAAAATCAAACATAGACATTCTCTCCTGCACGACAAGGGGTAATGCAAGCAAGAACAAGCAGGCAGGAGGATTGTTGTACTGTAATTTCACATACCTCTGAAGGAGAATGTTAATGGAACAGCCATTGGAGAGGTCATGACCAGTGGCAGTACTTTAACCTTTGAAGATGATGATAAGCTCCTTCCTAAACCGCCTTCTCACATTCCATTTCCCCCTCGTACCTCAGGCTCTTCTGATTGACAAGACGCAGATGGTTTAAGTATGCATGCTCTTCTCCCTCCATTTTCCAGGATCCAACCTTTGTGCTATCTTCTTTTAGGACACCATGATGGCAAAACTGGCTTGGGGAAGGATCTTGAGCAGTGGTTCTCAACCTTTTTCTTTCCACTCACATCCCACTTTAAGTATTCCCTATGCCATCAGTGCTCTGTGATTAGTAAGGGATTGCTTAAGGTGGGATGTGAGCGGGAAGGGAAGGTTGAGAATCACTGCTCTAGACCCAATTGTAACTGATATATTTTGCTTGAGAAAAATGGTCATTGGCCATTTCCTTTGGAGTTATGAAACCATGAACATCAAGTCAATTAGGTACGATTAGAACAGTAGTTTTCAAACTTTTTCTTTCCATACCACCTTAAGTAATCCCTTACTAATCACTAATTCCCTGTGGCATAGAGAATACTTAGTGGAATGTGAGTGGAAAGAAAAAGATTGAGAACCACTGATCTAGAGAATGAAATCTTAAGATCGGCTGATTTAATGCATGCTATCAACATTCTGTGTGTTGTGGTGATTAGCTTGGTGGTAAGAGCAGGTTATGTGCATTGCTGAATGTGTGGTCTACAGTCATGGCAGTGAGTAATAGAAGCCCAGATACCAGTTCCCCATAGGGAGAGGCAAGCACTGACTTGTTCAAATGACTTGGATGACAACCTCAATAAAACAGTCTACATTATTCACGAGGGAATGTTCTGTAGAGCTCCAAAAAATGCTCACGTCCAAGGTCGAGGAGCAAGGAAAGTCAGTGCAGACTGTTTTGAGCCCATGTCTTCTCATATGGGGGATGGGGTGATGAAAACACCTGAACTCCCAGCCATTTCTGGAGTGCTGAAGGTGGATGGCTCAAATTGCATTTCAGCACCTGAATGCTCAACAGAAGCTGAAGTAAGACCATCTTTGGACCCCCACCTGCTCAGACCACAGACATCACTTGGAGTATTGTGTAAAGTCTGGGTGTCTTATTTGAGAAAAGACGTGTTGGAGGGAGTTCAGAGAAGATTTACTAGAATGATCCCAGGAATAAGAGAGTTGGTGTTTGAGGAACGATTGCTGGCTCTTTGACTGTACCCATTGGAGAAAGGAGGGATGAGGGGGAATCCTCATAAAGGCTTGGATAGAGTCGATTTGGCAAGGATGTTTCCCATGGTAGGGGATTCTCGGACACGAGGAGATCATTTCAGGATAAAATGGCATCAATTTAAAATAGATGCAAAAAAAATTCTTTAGTCAGAGGGTCATGAGTCTGTAGAACTTGTTGCCACAGACGGCTGTGGAAGTGAGGTCATTGGGTGTATTTAAGGCAGAGATTGGCAGGTATTTGATTAGTCAGGGTTACAGGGTAAAAGCCGGGGAGTGGGGCTGAGTGGGAGGATGGATCAGCTCAAGATTAGAATTGCGGAGCAGACTCGATGAGCCAACTTCTGCTCCTGTATCTTGTAATCCTGCGATTTGGTCTGTTGTTCACAAAGACTTAGAGTTTTAGAGTTGTTAAGTCCCTAATGACTTACCACGCAGACATTCAACCAGTCATAACACACATACAGAATACATACGCAGGACAAGTATTTAATTGATACAAATAAGTAAATAATGGTTCATGAAAATGAGAGCCTGGGATGGTTAGTGTGAGTACTGATGGCGCTTGCAGCAAAAGAGTGAGGCTTTGGTCCATCTACTTTGTATACTTTCGAGGTGCATCACTACGACACATGTTCCACCTCTTCCAAAACAGAAGACAGGCTACAAATTATGCAGGAAGTGGAACACGAAACTACGTGCCCCATGGAGCTGAATTTTGCAATCCATGTATTGTGTGGATGTTGAAATCTTGGAGCACAGCAGTGCAGCTTTTGGGCTTTAGACATGAACACCATTGCATTTCCCATAGACTCGCATTGGTCTGATCACCTTGTATCCATCACTAGACTAGACTTGCATTGCTGAACCTTTCCAGTTAATACTTGTGCTGAACAAACTGGTATGGCATGAGGACCTCAGTGATGGCTGGTTTTGTGATGAATTTCAAATAGAAAGAGAAGGTAAAACTCAACAAAAATCCGAGGGGCAGATGCAATTTATTTTTGGACCAAAGGAATACATTTTATTGTTATTTTTTTTTTTTTAAATTTTTTATTTTTCACACCATAAATCACATTAGCCATGATATACACTTTTTCTTTTTCACACATTTACAGTGACTTTTTCTCCCCCCCCCTTTCCTCCCAAACCACCCCCCCCACCCCCCCCTCTCATCCATTTTAGGTATACAATCTAGGTTGCATTAAGCCAGTCAGACAATGTTGTCATTCAACAAAATTACACCAGAAATTCTACTGAGTCCATTCTTTTCTTTCCTTCTCCTTCCATCAACTTAGGTAATGTTTGTCCCCGGTAGGTTTTCGCTATTGTATTTAATGTAAGGCTCCTATACTTGTTCGAATATTTCAATATTATTTTTTAACCTATATGTTATTTTTTCTAATGGAATACATTTATTCATTTAAATTTAGTAGTTTCTTCCTTTTAATTTGGTTATGTATTCCATTAATATTTAAAGACATATAGTTCAGCGTAGCCCTTTTATATTTTGTTTATCTTCTCTTTCCGTTTTTCCATCATTACCTTTCCTCCTTTTCCATTTCTGTTTTCTTATTTTCAACTCTTTATAAGACAACATTCCTACAACATCCAAAATTTTCCTTATTCTCCTATTTCTATCTTATTTATCCCCAATCTCCCCTTCACCTCCTGAGTTGTCCTTTATCCCTTGTCGGACAACCACATCTCCCCTCTCCATTTGGATTTGCGAATCCACTCGCAAGCGTCAACTGTTTTGCAGTGACCGCTATTTCCCCCCACCCCGCCTCCCCCAGAAAAGATTTCACTTTTCATATGTCACAAAGGTCACTCTTTTAATTCCCTCCTTATTCTCTCTATTCCATTACCTTCCCTTATTAATTCTTGTCTATACTATCTATATTTTCCTCTAAGTACAGATATATTCATGTATGCTCATTGTCTCTATTCACTCTTATACCTCTTTACCCGCATACATATCAATCGTGATCATTTTTACTCTCATTACCCGTCTTCATCCCTCAGTCTATTTTTGTCTTTACCCACATACATATCAATCGTGATCATTTTAACTCTCATTACCCGTCTTCCTCCCTCAGTCTATTTTTGTAATTGTTCTGCAAATTTTTGTGCTTCTTCTGGATCCAAGAATAGTCTGTTTTGTTGTCCTGGAATAAATATTTTCAATACCGCTGGATGCTTTAGTATAAATTTATACCCTTTCTTCCATAAAATCGCCTTTGCTGTATTGAACTCTTTTCTCTTCTTTAGGAGTTCAAAACTTATATCTGGATAAATGAAGATTTTTTGCCCTTTATACTCCAGTGGTTTGTTGCCCTCTCTTACTTTTTCCATTGTCTTCTCCAGTGCCTTTTCTCTTGTAGTATATCTTAGGAATTTTACTACAAGAGATCTTGGTTTTTGTTGTGGTTGTGGTTTAGAGGCCAATACTCTATGTGCCCTTTCTATTTCCATTTCTTGCTGTAGTTCTGGACATCCTAGGGTCTTAGGGATCCACTCTTTTATAAACTCCCTCATATTCTTGCCTTCTTCATCTTCCTTAAGGCCCACTATCTTTATGTTATTTCTTCTGTTATGGTTTTCCATTGTATCTATTTTTTGAGCTAGTAGTTCTTGTGTCTCTTTAGTTTTTTTATTAGATTTCTCCAATTTCTTTTTTAAGTCTTCTACCTCCATTTCTGCTGCTACTGCCCGCTCTTCCATCTTGTCCATTTTCTTTCCCATTTCTGTTAAGGTCATCTCCATTTTATTTATTTTCTCTTCTGTGTTGTTTATTCTTTTTCTTAAATCCTTAAATTCCTGTGTTTGCCATTCTTTAAATGACTCCATGTATCCTTTAATAAGAGCAAGTATATCCTTTACCTTGCCTTTCTTTTCTTCTTCTATTTCCCTGTACTCTTCCTCTTCCTCTTCTTCTTCCTCTGGGTTGACCATCTGTTGTTTCTTTGGTGCCCTTTCCTCCTCTTCTTTCTTGTTTCTATTGTCTTCTGTGGTCTCTTCTTGCTGCAGGTGTTCTGCAGCTGTCGTTGCCGGCTGTGGAGATCGACTCCCCAGCTGGTCCCCCCTCCCGTCGGTGTGTTTTTTTTTCATTCGCATCGCGCATGCGCGATACTTCGCGCATGCGCGGTTGCGCACTTTTACTCGGCTCTGCGAGCCATTTTTGTAGTCCATTATTTACCGACCTGAGGGAGCGGGTTTCTCTCTCCGCAGCGGGCCTCTTCGGACAGGTAAGGCCTTCACCTTTTTCCTCCTTTGTCTTCTCTTCCTCTCTTCTTACCGTGAAGAGGGGTGGGAGACAATGCGGTGGCTCCAGCGCTGTGCCAGCATTCGTGTGATGGGCCAAATGGCAGCCTCTTGCCTGCCATAAACAGATAATGAGTTTATAAACTTTCCATTAGGTTGCACTGGTAAAGGCTGAAGGTTCTGAGTGGGACTGCCAGCATTTACCACTTGAAGTGGCAGCAGAACGGAGTCATCAGAGCATGAATAATCCAATAAGGAAGACCCAATCTGGCACAAAATCTATGAAAATGCTTCATCGCTGGAGTCCTCATGGAGTTCAGTGCTGGGGTTTAATCTTGCTGAGGCTCTTGAGAACTAATTCTCCGATCTTTTACTGATGCAAAGAAGTCCCATTGATTACAGTTGGCTGCAGGGAAGAAAGCAAAATTCCTTTTATAGATTATTTTAGCTTAATTAACTTAAAGCAAATATTTTGTGCTTAAACTGCTTTTCATTTAAAAAAAACTAATAAATTGCTTCAGTTCTTGCAAATATTTAATCTGTCACAGTACTGACAGCCAGCAAAGCTAAAGAAGGGGGTTTTGTGAAGAGTTTTGGGTCAGCCCTTCATGGATGTACCATCAGAGAATCCCCTTGCTGCACAGGCCAGGCTCCTGAGGTCCAGGATGCTTTGAGCAAGGAAAATAGTTAACATCTGAACTGATTTAGTTCAGACACTGGATAATTATGGGTGTGATTTACACATGGCAGTTCTGTGTCACCAAGATCAGGACTTTGGTTTACAACTGGCCTTTCCCATAACTGCAGCATATAAAGTAACCTGGAATGGTGAGTTTGGCACAAGAGATTTTAAATACATTGAGACTTGTAATCCCTTGAGTTATAAATGTAACATTTCAGGCAGCTTGACAGAATTGATGATATCCCCTGGGTGAAGTGTCCAGAACCAGGGTCTCAAGATATGGGATTGGTCAGTCAGTACGAAGATGATGAGAAAAAAATGTCTTCATTGCCCAAGATGACTCTGGTCATGGCCAGATTCAGATTTATTGTCAGAGCACTTACACGACATCACATACAACCCTGAGATCTTTCTCTGCGGGTGAGGCAGAATTACCACTTATTGGTAGTGCAAAAAAAAACTGCACAGCATATACAGTATGTAAACAAATAAAGAACGTTAAACAGATGATGAATGTAAACAAACTGTGCAATACAGAGAGAATAAAAAATCAATAAAGTGCACAAGTAAGAGTCCTTAAAAGATGAGTCCCTGATTGAGTTTATTGTTGGGAAGTCTGATGGTGGAGGGGTAGCAGCTACTCCTGAACCTGGTGCCAGTGAGAATCTTATGGCATCGATACCTCTTTCCTGATGGCAGCAGCGAGAACAGAGTGTGCACTGGTTGGTGTGGATCCTTAAGATTGCTGTTCCTCTCTGATGGAAGCTTCTCTGTAGATGTTCTCAATAGTGGGGAGGGTTTTGCCTGTGATGTCCTGGGCTGCATCCACTATATTTTGGAGGGCTTTACACTCAGGGGTGTTGGTAACCCCCACATCAGATTGTGATGCAGCCGGTTAGCACACTTACCATGACTCATCTGTAGAAATTTGCCAGGGTTTCTGATGTCATACTAAACCTTTGCAAACTCATGAGGAGGTAGAGGTGCTGATGTGCTTTCTTCATGATGCCAATAGTGTTTGGGTCCAGGAGAGATCTTCTGAGATAGTGACTCCCATAATCTTAAATTTGCTCACTCTCTTCACCTCTGATCTCATAATGATCAATGGATTGACTACCCCTGGCTTTCCTTTCTTGAAGTCAACAATCAGCTCCTTAGATTTGGTGACATTAAATGCAAAGTTGTTGTTGGTACACCATTCAGCCAAGTTTTCAATCTCCCTCCTGTATGCTGAATCATCACCTTTCTTGATACAACCGTGGGATTGTTGGCAAATTTGTAGATGGTGTTATTGTTGTACCAAGCCACACAGTTGAAGGTGTAATGTAAGTAGAGTAGGGTTACTCTGTGTTGCTTGTGGAGGAGATGTCCTTACCAATCCTCACTGATTGTGGTCTGGAGATGAGGAAATCCATGATCCAATTACACAATAGGCTGTTGAGTCCCAGGCTTGGAGTTTGCTGATCAGTTTTGAGAGGATGATGGTGTTAAATGCCCATCCTGATGAATGCATATTTACTGTCCATGTGTTCCAGGCTTTGTATATAGCCAGTGAGATGGCATCAGCTGTGGACCTGTTGCTATGATAGGCAAACTGGAATGTATCCATGTCACCGCTCAAACAGGAGCTGATCTGTTTCATCTCCAGCCTTTCAAAACCGAGAAGCCTAATAGCCTAAATATGCCTGAGATTGTCTGATCACGGAAGTTAAGCAGTCTCAGGCCTGGTCAATAGTTGGAGGGGAGATGCCTAGGAATACCAGGTCCTGTAGGTTTCTGAGAGGGGCGCTGGATAAGTAGCGACTCTCTGACTGCCATACGGTAGACAAAAGTTAAAGAATTTTATGTATGTTATATTCTAAATGTAGTATTGTGTGACTGGTTGACCGTTTTGAGTTTTGTGGGACCATCGCCTTCCCAAGATCGTGTTATATGGTGAGTTATCCACTGGCCATCGTGTCAGAGGTGCACCAAAGAAGAGGTACAAGGACTGCCTAAAGAAATCTCTTGGTGCCTGCCACATTGACCACCGCCAGTGGGCTGATATCGCCTCAAACCGTGCATCTTGGCACCTCACAGTTCGGCGGGCAGCAACCTCCTTTGAAGAAGACCGCAGAGCCCACCTCACTGACAAAAGACAAAGGAGGAAAAACCCAACCCCAACCAACAAATTTTCCCCTGCAACCGTCTGTCTGTCCCGCATCAGACTTGTCAGCCACAAACGAGCCTGCAGCTGACGTAGACATTTACCCCCTCCATAAATCTTCGTCCGCGAAGCCAAGCCAAAGAAGAAGAAGAAGATTGCGTGACAATAATGGAACCTTTACCTTCATCACTCCTGATGTAAGTACTACTGGTTGAAAGTCGTTAAGGCACTGGTGAGTACCACAACCTGTTGGAGTGAGATATTGAAGATAACCATGAATACATTGGTTAGTTAGTCAGCACAGATTCTTAATACTTGACCAGGTACTCCTTTGGGGATGGATACTTTCCTTGGATTCACTCTCCTGAAGGCAGCATGCATGTCATCCTCAGATATGGACAGGATGGGATCATCAGGGCCACAGCAAAGGCCTGTAAACCTTGCATCCAACTTCATTCTTTCATTTGATGGAGTGCCCCATCGTGTTTAAAGTTCCCTGTGAGCTCGATCACCTTTTCAAGCCAGAAAAATAGGTTAAATAGATGAATGTGGTGCATATTCTGAGCTTGTTGACCCCACAAACACCACAAGCAGTTGGCTAGGTGACTTGATGTACCAATTTTTACTTGGTATCGTCAGGAATATGAAAATCCTTCATGGTGGTTAGAATTTTCAACCTTACTAATTCTAGGGCAAGGTAACTTTTGTTGCCATCCTGACTCACGCATTTAAAAAAAACTTGTGTAGGAGGTAAACTGTTTTACATAGTTTGTCAGGCAGATGCAGCTAAATGTTTTGTGTAACATCAATAATGATATTGAAAGGAATGTAAATTAAAAGGTTTTAAGGATCATGTAGCTTTGACTTAAGGTAATAAATTTGGAATTTGCATTTGCAACATGAAAACGAAAGATCTATAATCATACAAGAAATGTGACAATTCATATTTTGACTCTCAGGGCTTAAATCATTGGTGTTGCTTTCAACTGATTTTATCCACAACCTCAAACAAATGGACGGTAACAACCTCTTCAATAAGTGCAGTATGACCTCCACTTTACAATAGACTCAACACCTAACTATTTCCTCTGCACCACCTGGGTACAACAAATTGCACGCTAGTCACTGCACTTCTCAAGTTATCACTTGGATTCTTTAAATTTGAGGGGATAATTATGAAAGGAGTTCAGCATGGGCCTTATTTTAAATAAACCCCTGAAGAATTTGATAATGGACTTGGATTATATGATGCCTCTACATCATCGTAGGCTGGGGCAAGGGTGAGGGTGGACGATTAGAAGGACAGAAAAAAAATCCTCCAGCATCTTTCATAACATTGAAACGCCACCAGGTGCTTCAGATACTTTTGAAATGTCACTTTGCAATATGGGAAAAACACAACCATTTGTTTTGTTGTTGCTGATCAAACTCACATGAATAACAGTGAGTTGCTTGTTCTAAAAAAAAATCCATGAAAGGATGTAGATTTTGCTTCATCATTGATATTTCCTCCAATTCTTGCAACATTACAATATTTCCATTGGCTAATGAGGAGAAAGAGAGGTGGCACAGTTGGCGTAGCAGTTAATGCAACACTGTTGCAGCGCCATCAATTGGGTCATGGGTTCGAATCCTGCGTTCACTAAGGAGTTTGTATGTTCTCCCCGGGTCTGCGTGGGCTCTCCCCGGGGGGGGGGGGGGGGCTCCGGTCTCCTCCCAGCATTCTATATGTACCGGAGATTGTAGGTGAATTGGGTGTAAATTGGGCAGCATGGACTCGTGGGCTGAAATGGCCTGTTACCGTGCTGTGTGTCTAAATTTTAAAAATGTAAATTAAATTTTTTTTTTAATTAAATAAGGGCAGAAAAAAAGAGAGAGAAAATGCCAATGGAGGCATTTGTTGAATTATCTGCTAACAACACACATTGAAGAACTGCTTCTAAATGTTTTGAAAATAACATTTGATGAGTCTGATATATTGTATAAAGAGGCAAATCGAAAACTATTGACACTTCAAAGTTCAAATGGTTAATTTTATGATGATCTGTGATTTATTTTAGATGAAGGGGTATTGAACCTCTTACATGATTTAGTGAATAAATTGGAGACTAGTTACAGAAATGCATGAATCACAAGTCCAGCAGAGAGGCAAATGGAATGTTGGCCTTCATTGCTGGAGGGATTGAATTTAGGAGCAGGGAAGTCGAGTATTATTTAAATGGAAAATGATTGCAGCATGCTGCTGTGCAGAAGGACTTGGGAGGGCTTGTGCATGAATCACAAAAGGTTGGTTTGCAGGTGCAGCAGGCTACCAAGAAGACAAATGGAATGTTGCCCTTCATTGCTGGAGGGACTAATTTTAGGAGCAGGGAGGTCATGCTTAGGTCCTGGTGAGGCTGCATTTGGAGAACTGCTTGCAGTTCTGGTCTTACTTGAAGGATTTATTAATTTTGGAGGTGGTTCACCAGGTTGATTCCAGAGATGAAGGGGTTAGCTTATGAGGAGAGATTGGGTCATTTGGGACTGTACTCACTGGAATTTAGAAGGATGAGAGGGGATCTTGTAGACACCTAAGATCATGAAAAAGCATTGATAAGATGCAGGGAGGCAAGTTGTTTCCATTGGTAGGGGAGACTAAAACTAGGGGACATGGTCTCAAGATTCAGGGTAGTAGATTTAAGAGGGAGATGTGGAGGAAATGTTTTTCCCAGAGGGTGTGAATCTGTGGAATTCACTGCCCTTTGAAGCAGTGGAGGTGACCTCAGTAAATATATTTAAGACAAGGTTGGATAGATTTTTACATAGTAGGAGAATTAAAGGATATGGGGAAAAGCCTGGTAGGCGAGGATGAGCTGATCATCAGATCAGCCATGAGCTCAAAGAATGGCGTAGCAGGCTGGATGGTCTTCTCCTGCTTCTATCTCTTATGTTTTTGTATTATTCTGCTGCAGTACAAGGTATTAATGGGACCGCAACTGGAGTATTGTGCGCAGTTCTGGTCTACTTATTTGAGGAAGGATGTGTAGGGTTTGGAGGTGAAGCAGAGGAAGTTCATCAGGTTAATTCCAGAGATGAAGGGGTCATCAGGGACCGTACTCACTGGAATGTAGAATGAGAGGGAATCTTACAGAATCCTATAAAATTATGAAAGGCATAGATGAGATAGAGGTAGGTAAGTTGATTACTTTGGTTGGGGAGAACAGAACTAAGGGACATAGCCTTAAGATTCAAGGTAGTAGATTTAGGATGGAGATGAACTGGTTTTCCCAGAGGCTGGTGAATCTGTGGAATTCACTGCCATTTGAAGCGGTGGAGACGACCTCAGTAAATCTATTTAAGACAAGGTTGGATAGAGCTTTACATAGTGGAGGAATTAAGGGATATGGGGGAAAAGGCAGGTGGGCGGAGATGAGCCGGTCATCTGTTCAGCTATGATCTCATTGAATGGTGTAGCAGGCTCGATGGGCCAGATGGCCGACTCCTGCTCTTATTTCTTATGTCCTTTCATATTATTCACCCAAGGTGGGTAGGGAACACAATTAATGAAAGGGATTTAATTTTCTGACATTTTTGGAATTACTGCCGGGGAGAAAATGTATTGGCCATTCCTAATATGGTGATGGAAGAAGAAGCCCTCAACATATTTTTTAAAATCCCTGGATGAGCACAAGAGTTGGGACCAAAAGCTGGTCAGTGCGATTGGCTTAAGTGGCTTGCTTTTGATCAGTGCGGATGTGATGGGACAGATACCTTCCTGTGCTATAAGTTTTCAGGACCGTGTGATTCATAGGGGCTCACTCCATCACCAACAAAATAATTGGGACGAGACCCTAAGAATCCTTGGGAAAAAATGAATTAAGCTTCGTGCATGCAATATCTCCAAGGAGACTAAAATCAAAATGTGACCTTAAAAACTCACATTGTTGTGTTTTCCCTTGAAATTTCTTAAATCCTTGGAGAAACGAGAGCTGATAATACAGACAAAGAGTGCCACTTTTAAGGGAGTGAAATGTTAACATTTCTTGGAATGTTTACTATCTTGTGCAGCTGTAAGTCCTGGTGAGGAACATAAAGGTCCCATAATTGGATCTGGCAAAGGATCTAAGTCAGGTTCAAAGTTCTAATGTAAACTGACAATCTTCTTTCCTCACTTTCATGTTGATTAAGGCAGGGTTGCAACAAATTGATCTTTTGTTTTACCATTTAATTCCACTGTGAAGATAACCTAGAGGAAACCGTTTAGTTGAGCAACCAGTTGGGTCCAATTGGTAAAAGAGGCAGCATTTTAATGGAAATGCTGTTTGAGTTGACAGATCACACTGGGCTATTTTCAAGTCCTTCTCTTTATTCGGAACAACTCACGATTAATTTTTAAGGTTTTCAATCAAGGGAAATATCATGAGATAAGTTTTGTTGGCTCAGGTCAACTCATGGAGCACCCTGTTGAATACTCCAGCACTTTTCTGTATTGTACCCTATAAATTTGCCCAGTTTCCTCAATGGTCAGGAATTATGCTGCAAATTGTTTGGTGGTGAAGGGCATAGAGTGCATTTGAGTGAAATTTGGTACTGCTAGAGTGAGTGAGAAAGCTAGCATAAAAAAAGAAAGGGAAAAGAAAAAAAGGTAATCTGTCCCATGAGGAAAATGTGTCACAAAGTAGCCTGTGTGCATTTAACACCGCTTTAGAAACGAACAAATAGACGCAAATTTCAGAAGCCAATTGCAATGCACATCCATGAATACATCCATGAGTACATGTGCTTCTCAATGGGCATTCAAAATAATCTCCAGCAACGATGTGAAGGTCGAAGGAGTGAAACTTCACTGGAACAATGCACAAACATGAATCCCACTGTTTAAAAAGGTTACCTGGAGTCACTAGTTCAATTTTCTTTGCTGAGTTAATGGGCGATTGATGGGCAAATCTTAAAACTTGTTCAGATTGTCTTGCCACATTCAGTGATTCGCAGAGGCTGCCACAGCGCTGGAGGAGACACTCGGTGATTCTGTGGGGACTCCCTTTTGCTTCTCTTTCTCTGACTGTAAGGTGTGCCCGGCATTGCAAATGCTAATAGCGAATCTTTGTCTGCTTTGTGGCAGACTAAAGTCAATTTAAATAATATTTTATTTCTGTTTTATTACCTGACAAGCAGTAGTATCTGTTCTGATAATTTTTACATTAATAGTGGTGAGCAGTGTTAAATTTGCCAAGGTGTTGCTTGGAAAGTTTCGGTTAGATGTCCATCGTGTAGGCAGGATCCAATCAACTGTTTCCTTTCAAAGGTTCACGGAACTTCTATTTGATCATGAGTACCTACATACTCATCCAATTATTTTCATTATTGAGCAGAAAACAATTATTTCAAATGTTGTCATTTCTCGCATGAAAACATTTTTCCTGCCTGCCTCAACTCTTGCTCTTGAGTCCATGGCGAAATGCCATTTGTCAAAAGCAGATTAGGTTTCTTATGAAGTGAAACTTCTGACTACACGGTTAAGCTTACTTTAAAGATGAAACAACATAAAGAAATACATAATGGATTGACATTGCACAATTAACAGGTTAGTGCAGCAGGTGGACTGTTTAAAAACAACAACAGACTTTGGAATCTATGCACTTCTGTTCAATGCCTTCCTGGGATTACACTGTTCATTCGAATATTTTATGGAGACCTTTATTCATAGAGTCCACTTGGGTAAAACGTTGGTGAGACACAAAGGAAGCCAAAAGCTCAAAGAAAAGACAGTCAGTCGTGTTTTCCTTTGAGAATCGCGTAGCACTGAAAGAAGCTATTTGGCCCATCATATCTGTGCTAGATTTTGGAAAGAGCCAACCAATTAGAAATATTTTCTTGGAGCCCTGGAGATTTCTTTACTTTTTTTTGTTATTAATGTCATGTTTCTACAATCTTTGGAGCAATATATTCCACATTCTATTAATAGAATTCAAAATGATCGCTTTTACTTTTCATCTTCCTAATCATTTCAAAGCTATATCTTTGGAAATGAGAATAGGTTCTCCCTATCAACAAGCTCATCAATTGTAGCTTCTCAATGAACTCCTCACATGGATGGATGGAAGTTCGGAACCCAGGAAGGACTTTGCAAAGTCAGCCAAGTTCTGCAGCCTTTGAGTTTCCAAACCAGCCCTATGATGCAGCCAGTTCATGATCAGTCATTCTTCCTTGCTGCAACACTGTTGGAGGGTTACTGGGGCCCTTTCTGGCAGATCAGTCCCACCGATCCCATTAATTCCATTTTCCTCCACCTTGCAACCTGTCCCATGAAACCCCTCTTATCTGGAATTCTGGCAACCTTAAGTTTAAAATTGTAAAAGTAAATGTTCTCTGAAGTAACACATAAGCCTTTAGTGAAGAAGGGAGCAAATATTCAGCCAGAGGGAGGCCTTGGTCGTGTTTTGCTCGTAGCAGTTGTTTGAATAAAGTTGTGTTTAAATAAAATGGAGTCACCAGGATGAAGAGCTGGTCGATGCTGCTTGCCATTGGGTTGACTCATTTAAAGTGTCTCCTTATCCCTGCTTAGTAAGAGTCTTCATTAGTATATTATTTATCTGTAAGCTTGGGGACGGGGTAAATTATGATGTTATTGTTCGTCTATTGGGCGGCTCCGTGGAGGGGGAAAGAATATGCAGATGCAGTGATGGTTCAATGTTTTCAAAGAATGTGACTGAAAAAGCTTTAAGGTTTATATATTCATGCAAGTGAAGTTTGTACAGTACAGTAATTTTGTCTTTTAAACTGTTTATTCTTAATGCAGGTGTATTAGTTAGGCATTATCAGAATGAATCTCAAGCAACCAGAAAACTTGCTCATCAGCATCTACCAATCCCTGTAAGTGCAGGATTTCAGGGGTTTTACTGTAATTCTATTTTTCAGTAGGGTCACATATAATTGTACAAATTGTCAAAATGTATTTTGATTTTTCTAATGCTGGCAACACAATATGTGCGACATTATTTGCCTGATTTTTGTGCCTCTAAACTTGAAAATAATGTTGTAATAATCATAAGATCACAAGACAAAGGAACAGAAGGTGGCCACTAGGCCCATCGAGTCTGTTCCGTAAATGTACACTAACCTACTCTACACTAATTCCAATTTCTGGCCTTTTCCTCATATCCCTTGATGCCCTCACTAATGAGATACTTGTCTATTTATTGTTTAATTCTGAGAGTAATATAGACTGGTTGCAACATGGTTTGGTTTGGCAACTCAAGTGCCTAGGACCACAGAAAGTAGCAAATCTAGCCAAGTCCATCGCCCGCACTGCCCTCCCATCTATTGAGGACTTCACTGTGAGGCAGGCACTGCCTCAAGAAGGCAGCCAACATTGTAAAGCACACCCATCGCATTGGTCACAACTTCTTCTCACTGCTCTCTTTTGGAAGAAGGTGCAGAAACCTGAAGTCTGGTGTCTTTAATTTCAAGAACAGTTTTTAGAAACATTATCAGACTCTTGAACCTCTCCTTACTACCCAATCCATAAGCTAGTCAGGTACCACCAAGTCTGGATTGCCCTTTTTTTTTCCCTTGCACTCATTGTAGATAGGAGTATTTATTTATCTATTCCTTTCATATTTATTATTTCCGTTTTGGTCTTGGCATATTGTGGCAATTTAACGTAAACTATTTTAATTGGTGTATTTTATCTGTTTGGCCGCAGCAACTGAGAATTGTGGTTCTCTGTACACTACTTAGGAATAACAATTTTTAATTTTGATATACAGTACGGTAACAGGCCCTTCTTGCCCACGAGCCCATGCCACCCAATTAACCTATAAATCCTGTAAATTTTTGAAGGGTGGGAAGAAACCCATGCAGAAACAGGGAAAAACGTACAAACACGTTACAGACAACGCTGGATTTGAACCCATATCGCTGGTGCTGTAACAGCTAACCATTGCGCTAACTGTATATGACAGTAAACTCTCATTGGTTTATTGTAATTGAAGGTTTACTGTCCATTTCTTTACTGGTTCAATGAAAAATCTGTCTCTTGCAAACTTTCTCAGGAGGTACCTGGAGACCAATGAAACTGAAAGGAGAATATGGGATGGAAACATTTCAATTAAACTGATTTCTTTTCCCACAAGCGTGTTGTTGGTGTTTAATAGTTTATTGTATCAATTTGTCTTTGTCACCCAGGTTGCCACAGCAGCGGATCAAAGAGTTGTTAAATCTGTTCTCAAGTGGCAGAGGAGCTTGCTTGTACAATGTTTAATTCAACTTCAAAAGATAGCTTCACAATGATTTACATTTGCAGTCTTTGAATAGCAATTCATCTCCTGCACTATCTTTGTTGAAAATAATAGAACTGGTCCATGCTGATGAATTTGAGTTCCTCCATCGAAGCATGGAGAATATAACCTTCATCGCAAAGGAGCGTGCAATAAAATGCAGAGGTAGGAATGAGCTTTCTCAACATAAAATACCATTATTCTGTAAAGGAGTTTGTACATTGTAAAACTGATGAACTCTTAGCCCATAACATATAGGAGGAAAATAGGCTATTCAGCCCATTGAGTCTGCCCATCAATTATGAGCTAATCCATTTCCCAACTCACCCCCACTACCCAGTCTTCTCCCCATAACCTGTGATGCCCTGGCTAATCAAGAACCTATATATACCCAATGATTTGGCCTCCACCACCACCACCACCATCTGTGGCAACAACTTCCACACATTCGCCATCCTCTGGCTAAAGAAATCCCTCCGCGTCTCTGGTCAAAGTGGACACCCTACAATCCTGAAATTGTGGCCGATTGTCTCCCACCATGGGAAACAACCTTTCTACATCTTCTCTGTCCATGCCTTTCAACGTTTGAAATGTTTCAATGAGATTCTACCCCCCCCCCCCCCCACAATTCTCCTAAATTCCAATGAGTACAGGCCAAGAGCTATCAAATGTTCCTCATATGATAACCCTTTCAATCTGGAATCATCCTTGTGAACCTCTGAACCCTCTCAAAAATCAACACATCCTTTCTTAAATGAGGAGCCCAAAACATGCTCTAATTGTGATGTTATATTGCCACATAACATATTGGGACAGTTATCATAGCCCAGTGCTATCACAGCACCAGTGACCTGGGTTCAAATCCACTGCTGTCTGTCAGGAATTTTTTACGTTTTCCCCATATCCATGTAGCTTTCTCCGGGTGCTGTGGTTTCCTCCCACATTCCAAAAATGCAGAGGGTTTGTAGGTTCATTAATCACATGGCTGTATTTGGGCGGTGGCCACTCGTGGGCTGCAAGGGCAGTTACTGTGCTGTTTCACTAATTGTAAGAAAAAATTAAAATGGCATGCCACATACTATGGTCTTCAGAACAGGTTGCTTCTAATGAACAGAGAAAATGAAGCCATAACAAAGCCATGTTGCTTTGATGTAGACTGGTGTGCCAGATAGTAGCAAGTAATGCCACTTAGGTGGAATAGTTGACCTTGTCATTCACCTGCAATAATTGGTGCCCTCACAAAGGGGAACTTGGAGCCTTGGATCTCCCTTATTCAAGTCAGGTTTATTGATATCTGACTGTCTAAGTACACTCAACGAAACAGCGTTCTCCGGTTCTTGCTGCAAAATGTGCAGACACACAATCAGGCATAACCTACATACAGACAAACATATATGCAGGATAAGTATTCGTACAGACAAACAAATAAATAGATTTCAGGAATTTGAGAGTCTCAGATGGTCAGTGTGAGCAGTTCCTTTAGTCAACATTCTCACTGCCTGTGGGAAGATGTTCCTCAGCCTGATGGTTCTGGCTCTGATCTTTCCCCAATGGGAACAGCTCAAAGATGCTGTGTGCAGGGTGGAAGGGGTCCTCAATGCTTTTGTGTGCTATCTTTAGTCAAAGATCTTGGTAGATCACATCAATGGTGGTTGGGGGGGGGGGGGGGGGAGGGAGAATTGATTGATCATCTCTACCCTTCTTATGGTTCTGTGGATTGAACTTCGATCTATTTCTCTGAAGCAACTGTACCACTCTGTGATGCAACTGGCCAGGACGGTCTCGATAGAGCTCCTATAGAAGGTTAACATAATGGTGGCTGGCAGCTTGCCCATTTCAGTCTTCTTGGGAAGTGCAGTCATTGTTACACTTTCCTGACAAGTGAGGAGATGTTGAGCATCCACGATAGGTCACTAGTTGAGTGAAATCCAAGGAATTTGGTGCTCTCCATTCTCTCCAGAATTGTGGATGTGTATTAGAAGTTGGTTGTTCCTGATCATCCTGAAGTCCACGATCATCTCCTTCGTCTTGTCCATCTTAAGTCTCAGGTTGTTACTTTTGCATCATTTCATGAGATTTGCCACCTCTTCTCTGTCATGCGTCTCATCGTTGTTGCTGATGAGGCCGGCGACTGTTGTGTCATCTGCAAGCATGATGACACTATTGGAGCTGGAACTGGTGACGCAGTCATGGATCAGTAGCGTGAACAGGAGCGGGCTGAGCACACAGCCCTGAGTTGCACCAGATTCTTCAGGCAAGCTGCTGGGGTCAAGAGGGACAGCTGGTTCTGGAGGTTCTTATGGGGCAGATTCTGTTTTTATGCTAGACTTCTGTGTCCTCCTGAACCTGATGTTTTCCTGAATGTTCCTTCTCCACTTTAAGTAGTCACTGATCATGATTTCTGTGAATCAGTGTGGAAATTTGCCAAGGAGTTTATGAAAATACTTGTGAGTCTTTTTCTCTCTTCATTTGGTAATCTCTTGCAGTGATGGCCTGTTTTGGGAGTCTGCAGTGAATGAAGTGATCAGCCCACTGCAGACAATTGAGTGTGGTTTTGGGAATGTTTAGTGTAAGGCTCATTCTTTCTAAGCCTTGTCTATGAAAGCAAGCTCGGACTCCAATGGTGTGTAGCAAAGATAAAAGCTCTCACCCGACTGGAGGGAGAACAAACGCTTTTATTAGCTTTCAACAATGGGTAGGGTTCACCAGTAGGCTTCAGAGAGGTTCTGGGTTTAGGTGGGAAACCAGGGTTATAGATGGGTAAATGGGGGTGGAGCCAGGAGGCGGAGCCAGTCATCAATACAGCACTCTCCCAGTGAATCCCAATTCACTGCATGGTGCGAGTGCTCAGTTCGACTGACGTTGATTCTAGGTGAAAGCAGTGCAGGTGGAACTCTTTCCCATTTGTCTATCCGGTGGGAAACATGTTGGATTTGGAGTGCAGAAGCATTGCAAGAAAGATGAAGAAAAATGTGAGGGGATGGTGCTCAATTGCTTCACAGTATCGTGCACTGAGAGTGGCTTGCAAGAATGATTCCTGGAATGAAGGGATTAGCATATGAGGTATGTTTGATGGCTCTTGGACTGCATTTGGAATTCAGAAAAATGAGGGGGCCTTCATGGATGCATTTTGATTGTTGAAAGGCAGGGACAGAGTAGATGTGGCAAAGTTGTTTCCAATGGTAGGGGAATCTAGAACAAGGAGCACAATTTCAGGATTGAAGGGTGCCTATTTAAAGCAGAGATGTGGAGGAATTTCTTTAGCCAGAGAGTGGTGCATCTCTGGAATTTACTCCAACAAACAGCATGGAGGCCAAGTCGTTGGATATATTTAAGGCAGAGATTGATGGGTATCTGAATAGCCAAGATATTCAGAGTTGTGGGGAAAAGGCAGGGGAGTGGGGCCAAGAGGGAGAATGGATTAGCTCATGATGGAGTGATGGAGTGTACTTGATGAGCTGAATGGCCTACTGCTCCTATATATTACAGTCTTTATGGCTCTGTTATAAACCCTCCGGTCAATTGCTCAGCATTTTCTTACCCATAGGGTCCATAGCAAACCAGGGCACTGGGCAGCAGAGGTAGAACGGTGATGAATTTCTGAGCACAGCCCAATTTGAGAAATATTCCCCTTCACTGAGGGAGTCAAAGTACAAAGTAGATTTATGGAAAACTCTGCTTTAAAATATAGAATGGGTCGGGACACATTATTGGCAATAATGCTGAATACAAGATTCATCTGTCAACTCCAAAGACAAGTTTATCCATTAAGGCTCAAAACATCTGAGATAAGGATTATGGCCCAGAATGTTGACGGTCTTCTATCTTCCACAATGCATGACCTTCTGAATTCCACCAGCATTTTGAGCATTCCTGCAAGAAACATGCCTTGTATCCATCCCACCACAGGAGGGTTAGTCAATTATCTGCCAACCTTTGGAATGTGGGAGGAAGTGGAACAATCAGGAGAAACCGATGTGGTTGCAGGGAGAATGTGGAAATTCTACACAGCACATAAAGGCTGGCATCAACCCCAAGAGTCTTGATGAAGGGCTCAGACCAGAAGCATTGCCAACTCCTTTGCCCACCGCTGAGGCTGCTCAGTCTGTTGAGTCGATGCCATAGACACCAAAGCACACCGTGGCTCTACATCCTCAGAAACCTGAGTAAATTCAGCATGTCCCCAGTGTCCCTCACTAATGTTCATTGCTTCATTGCAGAAGGTCTCCTGTCCGGAGCCATCACAGCTTGATACGGGAACTGTGCTGGCGGGACGCTGCAAGAAAATGCAGCTGGAGAATTCTGAATACACCAGGTCCTCACATGACCAACACCCCCCTCCCCCACCCCACCCTCTCCATCCACTCTATCGTCACCTCTGACTGTCTTGGGAAAGCAACCACCAACCTACTTGGTTGCATTCTCTTCCCTCCCTCCCATCAGACAAAAGATACTCACTTTAAAAGCATCCAGATTCAATGAGAATTTCTTGCTCCTAAGCAGACCCACATTTGCAAAAAAAAATTAAGTATACTTTTTGACCACATACCCCTGACTTTTTTTAATTTTCTTGTGACACTACACATCTCTTCTGTTTTCATTCTGTGATATAATGTATACGTTCACTAGCTGGGTAGCATGCAAAACAAAGTTTTTCACCGTATCTCATTACGAGTAACAGTTTGCTCTTGAATCCAACCTGTTTCATTGGAACCGTGGGACAAGAGCCACTTTCAGGTGCGCCGGCAGACGCGACTGGAGAAGTGCAGCTGGGACTTTCAGGTGGTCACGGAGAAGATGCCTTTCTGTCACCTGAGTGTGCCGGCTGAAGGAGAGCCGTGACCGAGCAAATGCCGGCTCGTGTGGACTGTGGCTGTAGTCCCACTGCTGCTTTCAGGTGGAATGGGGGATTCTCCGAGCTGGAGAATATACCTACAGGAGGAGGGTTAGGTAAGTGCTCCTCCTGGCCGGGTTCTCCACTTTTAGGTGGCCACCCAACAGCCGCATTGGGGTAGAGTAGGCAGCTTTAAAGTCGGGTATTCTGGCCACCTGAAAGTGGCTAAGGACGCATCCTGCAGCACCATAGTGCAGAGAGCAGCAAAATTATTAAACAGGTGTAGAGCTCGTCGAAAGAATCAAAGACTTGTTGATCCAAACCAAGGCATTTATTACCAAAAGATAGGAGCTCTTCACAGGTGGCCGACCAGTCCGGAATGATCCGACCTGGCTAGGGACACAACCCTTTAAGGCCCAGACAGTAGGCGTGGCTTAGCTCTCAGCCAATTGCTGTAAGCACAGTCTAGATACTGTAACTATATACACTATATACATTGGTGATAGATCTGTACTATCACAACAGGGTAATTCTGCATTAAGTGAAATGCAAAAGTCTGCAGACACTATGATTGTAGCGCAAACACAATGCCAGAGAAACTCAACAAGTTGCAGTAAACTTTATATAGTAAGATAACGATATATAACTGTCATTCGGGCCTGATGGTGATAAATCTGTGGAATTTATTGCCACAGGTGGATGTGGAAGCCAGGTCATTGGGTGTATTTAAAACAGAGGTTGATAGGTCCTTGATCAGCCAGGGCCTCAAAGGTAATGGGGAGAAGGCTGGGTAGTGGGGCTGTGTTGGAAAATGGATCAGCTCATGATTAAATGGTGGGGCAATCTCAATGGGCTGAATGGCCTATTACTGTTCCTTTGTCTTATGGTCTTAACTTTATAAAGCACACTGTGTGACCTGCTGAGTTTCTCCAGCATTGTGTAATTCTGTATTATTCCAAGAAATATCAAGTCATCAGCCTTAGTACTACTAAGCCTGAATAAAAATTGCACAATCAATACTGAACATTAAAAACAAGAAAATGAAATTGCTTCATTTTTTTTTCTGCAGCTCATATTTCAACAACATGTATAAATGTGCTCTGCAAGAGCATGGAAAACTCAGGGCTCTATCAGGGATTCATTGCCTACATGTGACCTCCAGGAAATGGGTCAAGCAAGGAACTGTGAAAACAAGGGAGGGAAGTCTGATTTAGCCACTTTCTATTGAAAGTCCACTGAAAATTAGTCATATTTCTCAGCATACCACTATATTGTTCAGTATAATAACTGGCAAAAATTAGTTCATCTGTATAATATTAGAATGTTTCATCAGCTGACCCAAGATCATGGCCACATTTTCCCTTCATCAATGAGCAGCTGCTCATTTTTTCCATAATGTCGTTTTACCTTTAGTTCCCAAATGACTTCATTCTTTGTGTTTCACTGCCTGTAAACACTGACAAATTAAACAAAAGTCAATCCTGAATAACCATGATTATAAATACAAATCGGTTGGAACAATGGTCAAAGAATCGCCACTTTATTCTTGCCATGTTGATAAGAAGTTCTGGCTTATTTAAAAACTGTTGAGTAACTGGACATCCAGAGCCATTGGTCATTGATCTAGAAATGTGTATGAATCTCATTATTGTAACCAGGGACTTTAATGGTAGGCAATGAAATAACAATGAATATCAGTAATGATGGTTATAAAAATACTGAACTGGTGTTAACTCATCTGCTTGACTAAATCTCCTTCATGAAAGGAAACCTTCAGACAACCCAATGCAGTTAATGCATAACCACCTCTCCAGTTCAGGTAAATAATCGCACTAATGGCGACAGCTACGTCCCACAAATTCAAAATAAAAGGATTGGAGCATTAATAATACTGCCTTGCATTCCTTCGGCTGTAAAACACTGGGAGGTGATTCGGTGAGCTGCTTAAAATGTTAAAAGGTTTCAGTGGGCTTAATGCATAGGAAGTATTTCCTCTGATAAGGGAAGTGATGACACAGAGACTGTCGTCGCAATCTTAAAGCTCAGCCATTTGGGAAGGATATCACAAAGCACTTTTCCAAGCAAAACATAATTGAAGTCAGAATCCATTGGTCACCACAGGGTGAGAAAAACTTTTTAATTCAGAGAACAAACAGGATATCTAAAGATATCTTGTCCTCTGGTTGATTGGTTTAAATGTGCAGATTGTATTTGAGTGGAATTTTGGAAGTGGGACAAACCACTATTAACTTGCACATGCAGATGCTGGAAATATGAGTCAAAATCAGAAAAACACAGGCTCTGATGAAGGATTGCAGACCTGAAATTTTGATAGCTTCTCTTTCCACAGATCTTGCCTGAGCTTTTCCAATGTTTTTTGTTTCAGGTCAGCCTTACCCTCATTGAGTAGAATGGTGGACTCAAAAACTTGAATGACTTATCCTTCTGTGATAGTAACAAGTCTTTGGTTCTTTCGACACGCACTACACCTTCATTCCATGCTAAGTGCCTAATGTTTTTACAATTTAGAAAAATCCCCTGTTGCAAATACTGAATAATCAGATTTATGTAGTTTTACACTGAGAAGCTATGAACTTAATTGAGGAAACACAGATAACCTTGATTTTTGAATCCATTCAAAGTAATGAAGTAAAAGTTATCGAGAACTACCAGAAAAAGTAATGCAAGTCAGTAAATGGAAGGTGTAGGATCCAGTTCTAGATCTTAAGATATAATGTTTTTAAATTCTTGTGCCTCTTGTCTCATAAAGAAAGTGTGGGGTGGGGGGGGGGAAATGATTGCACACGACATTTTTTTAAAAGATTTTTTTCTTGCTGGATGCCTTCCTAATCTCAACCACATTGCCTATGAGAGCATGGGAAACTTGCTCCTTGACATGTGATTCACAGTCGATAGCCAGACCATCATTTAGAAGCCATTGAAGGGAATGTCAGACAATTCTGTCACCTAGAACCCTGTTGAAAAGTAAGAGCTAGGGATTCGCACTAAAAAAGAACAATGATTTTCAGGGCATCAGGCTTTTGAAAAAGTAACAGAACAGTTTATTGCAGAATAGGCTAATTCTTTCTTTCTCTCTTTCTTTATCTCTCTTTCTCTTTTTCTCTCTTTCACCCTCTCTTGGGGGTTTTATGCACAAAGGCCTCGTTATCGCCTGCTGACAGATTTTAAAAATGGTGGATTTATCATTTATGCTGAGGACTGAAAGGGCGGATGGTGCAGTCTTTTACATAGCCCTGAGTAGCTTGCTGCCATCCCAGCACAAAAGTGGGTGGGGGGGGAGGGGGGAGTGGATATGTAGCACAGCAGCAGCCACCCTGTGACAGCTCTGCCAGCGCACTGCCTGACAGATCCATCAGGATCGGGCAGCATGAGGGAGTGGGGCAGGGGAGCGGGAGAAATGAGGGAGCAGGGCAGAGTGAGCGAGTGCAGCCTGACAGCTCCACCGGCCAGTCTGTGACAGCGCAGTGGGACAACGGGGCTGTCAGCATGACGTCAATCATCTTACTTTCCTGTTTGGAGCCGCCTTCAGCGCCGATCCTTTTACTCAGGAGGTGGATTGACTTCACTACACCTCTGACACTACCACCTTTGGCAGAGGGAACCTGGATCATGTTGGACCCACCAATCCACCTTTGGAGCTTTTGTACGTGTAAGTGGAGCATCTTAAATTCAGAGGAAACCTGTCTTTACAAATCGCTAATTTTCAGTATAAAAGGGCATTCTTTCTTTCTCTCCCTCTCTCGCAACAAATGTGCATTAAAATCTCTTTCTGAAATGTGGATTCTTCTGAGATTAGAGCATACAACAATGTGATAGCTTTGGCCTTCCTCCAGTTTAATTGATGGAATATCAAGATTGGTTGCCAAGCTGCATATACCTATGTAGCATTAAGAGATGGCAGGAAAGCAGAACTGGCTGTCATACTGAAGCATTGTAAATATATGAATGGCATTAGCAAGAAGAAGCATACAGAGGTGGTAGAGGAACACACTGACGACAGATCGGCTGGGAGCCTGGAAAAAATAGTAAGAAAGTGAAAATACAATCTATTGTGGGAATTGCTTCAGTCATAATGAGAGAAGAACAGATACAAGTCATGGAAGTACTGAAGACTTCCAATCTCCAAATAATCCATTTGAGTGGACCTCAGTTCAACAATAACTTGAAGGATGGCAATTCCAACAGTGTACCATTCTCTGAGTAATGCTTTCCAAACGTCAGTCGAGATCAGTGGTCCTCAACCTTTTTCTTTCCACTCACAAGCAATCCCTATGCCATTGGTGCTCTGTGATTGGTAAGGGATTGTTTAAGGTAGGAAGGGAAGGTTGAGATTCACTGCTCTAGACCCAATTGTTACTGAAATATTTTTCTGGAGAAAAGTTGTCATTGGCCCATTTCCTTTGGAGTTATGAAACCATGCACATAATGAGTCAATGAGGTATGATTAAAATAGTGGCTTTCAAACTTTTTTCGTTCCACCCACACCCCACTTTATGAATCACAGAGCATCTATGGCACAGGGATTACTTAAAGTGGTATGTGAGTGGAAAGAAACAGGGTGAGAACCACTGATCTAGATTATGCATTTCAGTCTTTTAAGAAAAATCCACAGATACGGCTGATTCTTCAGAGGTCAACAGGAAAGGTTTTTTCATTTCCATTTCCACAGTTCAAGTGAGTATTAAAGCCTTGTTTGAATCAGGATATGTAATACTGGAAGGAGCATTGCTTGAATGCATTAAACGATTCAGGTCAAGTGGAGAGCATAAGTGTTCCTGCATACCTACATGCACATTCTTAAACAGGCATCATATGTTTTTACTCCAGAAAGGAAACAGAACAAAACTGTCTCATAACTCACAAGAGCAAATACAGAGTGGTGGCAAATCTGTTCTTCTGGTATTTTTTTTTTGCAAACCCCTGATAATTTTTCAACCACTAAATGTTAAGACATCCATTATTTGAAGCAAATCCTGACTTACTGCTTTTAAGCTTGGATGACTGGCATTTAAAAGGCTTCTATCTTGTCTGTTATGCTCGTGTGAAGAACTTTATGACCCACAAGCCATGCCTTGCTGACAGTTTCGAATATTTAGATTTTTCCATGGCTTGTTTATCTTCTCCACTAGGGAATTTTCTCTTTGAAAACATTTTTTTTTACTTGTCAGGTACAAGGAAATTCTTTAGTCTTACTGAGTGAAAAGAGACAAGATTTGACAACGACATCAGCTCGATTTTCAGAGAAGCACTTCTACAATGGATAAGGATAAGGATGATGGCCACTGAAAAGCTCAGTAAATGCTGAAGGAACTCAGCCGGTCTTGCAGCACCAGGTCCGAAATGTCAGAAATATATCGTTATGCTGCAAGACCGGCTGAGTTCCTCCAGCATTTCTTTGTGTGTGTGTGTGGGGGTTTTTTTTACAGCATCTGCAGACTTCTGTGTTTTAGTGAACATCTCAGTCGAGGTTTAACTTTGGAACAAAGTGAGAATTTCATTTTTGGCCTGACCTAATAATTACCTTTTGATTTATAAAAAAAAAACCAGCCTCACAGTTTTTTTTCTTTTTAAAAAAAAAATATTTTTTGTTCACATTGTTTTCAAAATGCTGAAATAGGCTTTCAAAAAGATCCTGTAGATAAGTAGCAGAGATGACAGATAATAAAATGCCCTCCAGATCAAATCTATGTGTTGCTAGAAGATGCAGGTCAGAGGTGTGACAGTTTGAAGATTCCAAGTGTGGGATGGGAATGAGGCAAAAAGGGTTGCATAGCTTCTGATGGACGAATATTTAACATTTTTTTAAATTTCCAAGATACAGCCCATCTGTCCAATTAACCTACTAAACCCCCGAACATCTTTGGAATGTGGGAGGAAACTGTAGCACCTGGAGAAAACCCATGTGATCATGTGAAGTACTTACAAACTCCTTACAGCGCCGGATTTGAACCTGGGTCAATGGTGCTGTAATTGTGTTGCACGAACCACTACCCTAACTGAGCTGATGAATTGGTAATAGGAGTGTGGCGCATTGAGCAATATCTGGTGCAGATGATGGGAGGCAATGTTTACAGGTATGTTGTCTGTCCTCAACCACTTGGAAAAGATCATTCAATGCTGACAGCTTGGCATTGAATTCCTCAGACTATGAACGTTCATTGGTGTCTGTTCCCATTGCTTTCAAAGTGATTGACCAGAGGGCACCTTGGTTCTGCATTGAATCTGGGCATTTTTATTTTGGCTTTTGTCTCCTCTGCCAATGGCTTATGTGCAACACCGGAATCTTTGGAGCCTCCAATGTTCCCTGGGTCAGATGCATTTCCTGTACATCTCCCAGCACTGCATTTTCACTGTGAGGGATACAGGTGAATTTTAAGCAGAGCAGCTTGTCACATTTGTGGCCCGAAATGTGAAATTAATAACACCATCACCACATGCTTTACCAGTTGAACATCTCAGTGTCTTTATTTTCCTGCTTCCCTTATTTCATCATCCTGCACCTTCCACCTCCAGTGCATACCCTCTGACTTCCGGTCAGGTTAATACATCTCATGCATATTCATTATCATGACATCCCTCCTTTCACCAGAAATAAACTTTATATCTTTATGTTTAAATGTAAACACTTTATCAATAGCATTTTTCTGCCTTCTGAACCAACAAAACAACTTCAAATTCAAAACAAAAACAACTTCAAATTCCCTCTTCACAAAATGTAACATAAACATGTTATAACCAAATGTAATATAATAGCTCAACTGTTCTTCTGTAATTATATTAATACAGTTGGTTGTTTTTCCAGACTCTTTTGTGTAGTCTTCCAAAGGCGCTATTTGCCTTGGCGAGTCTGTTGTCTATCTCATTGTCGATCCTTGCATCTGATGAAATGGTGCAGCCGAGATAGGTAAACTGGTTGACCGTTTTGAGTTTTGTGTGCCCGATGGAGATGTGGGGGGGCTGGTAATCATGGTGGGGAGCTGGCTGATGGAGGACCTCAGTTTTCTTCAGGCTGACTTCCAGGCCAAACATTTTGGCAGTTTCCGCAAAGCAGGACGTCAAGCGCTGAAGAGCTGGCTCTGAATGGGCAACTAAAGCGGCATCGTCTGCAAAGAGTAGTTCACGGACAAGTTTCTCTTGTGTCTTGGTGTGAGCTTGCAGGCGCCTCAGATTGAAGAGACTGCCATCCGTGCGGTACCGGATGTAAACAGCGTCTTCCTGCAACCGCTGCAATCGTGTCTGCCTGTCCCGCATCGGACTTGTCAGCCACAAACGAGCCTGCAGCTGACGTGGACTTTTTACCCCCTCCATAAATCTTCGTCCGCGAAGCCAAGCCAAAGAAGAAAAGAATATTAATACAATGCTCACCTCATATGCAAAATGTAAACATTTAAATTTATACACCTCACATGTTTAAATTCCAATACTTTTGTTTTTTTTCATTTTAATACCAAATAGTCGACTAAACAAAATGCAATTCATACAGCACTCATACATATACTTTATGATGTATTGATCAAATCACTGTCCAAATGTTCCCATTATCATTTCTCTTCCTTGGTGAGTAACATTACTGCGCTTCATTGAAACTATCACAAACTTTCACTTTCGTGATAATGCGGGCACGATTAGAAATATGGCACAAAATCTTCATATCGCTTAGGTGGTTTCCTGTCCCGTCTCGGCCTTCCTGCAATGCTACTGTCGCAACTTGGTTGTTCACCCTCAGCACCGGAAACACTGCTCGCTGCGGCCTCTGGTGTTTCTGGTACTCTGGCCACTTCATCGGGAATGCTGGTAACTACCTCTGGAACATCATCTGGTCTCTCAGGTTGAGCATCTCGTATTGGACTTCCAACCACTTCACTCGGTGTCGCTCTGGATTGGTACTTTTTTTACACCAGACATGTTTCTTTTGTACAGGACTCCAGCTGGAGACTTGACTGTCACCATAGTGCCGCTTCTGGATACAACCATGTAGGGTTGATGGTAATAAGGTGTGTTTAGCTTACCACCACTCTCTTGCCTCACCAGAACATTATCTCCAGGCATGATATCTGAGTATCTGGCTCCACGCCTCGAGTCTGCATACAGCTTTACTGTTCCCTTCTTTTCAGTATCGTGGTCCCTCATCTCCTGGTCGTCCCTGATTTCCTTTATTTCGGGAATTTTTGTGTGGATTTTCCTCCCAAAAAGTACTTCTGCTGGACTTTTTCCTGTGGTTGCATGAGGCGTTGCCCGACAGACAGCTACATAGGATAGCAATGCTTGTCTCCAGTTCTGTCCTTCTGTATGAGCAATCCGTAATCATTTTTCGATGGACTGATTTTGTCTCTCTACTTCCCTATTGGCTTGCGGCCATTTAGGAGTTACTTTATGATGGTGGATACCTGGGGTCCTCATCTATTCAGCAAATGTCTCTGAAATGAACTGTGGACCATTGTCAGAGTATAATGTAACAGGCAATCCATGTCTCGCGAAGATTCTGCCAATGCTTGTATTGTTTTTTCAGTGGTCGTTGACTTCATCACAGAGTACTCATAGTATCTGCTGTAGTAATCTACCACTACCATGATTGACTCACCAGTTGGTAAAGGTCCGAGAAAATCAACAGCTACATCGATCCACGGTCCTGTCGGATCGGTTCTGGAGGATTACTCCTACTTGTGAGTTGACACCCATGGCAGGTTTTGACAAATTTCTCTGCGTCTTTAACACAACCTGGCCACCATACTTTACTCCTGAGGTTTTGCTTGGTACCAACAATACCTAGGTGTCCTTCATGAGCTAATGATACGATCTTCGGTCTCAACCTCTGTGGTATCACCAATCTACACCTCCTCAATACACACTGCCCAATGCAACAAAGTTCGTCTCTAATGGGAATATATGCCTTGTGAATGCACTTGTCCCATTGTCCACTTTGGATACATTCTCTAACTTCCATGAGTTCTGGGTCATGTTTGGACTCTCTCTTGACTTCCCTCGTTGTCACAGCTCCCAGTGTCGACTGGATCGCTACGAAGCGTACAAAGCTCTCTGCTTCTGTCCCCAGTTCTGACTTGGATTGTGGGCATCCATCTTTCAACAATCTGGACAGTGGATCAGCAATGTTTGCTTTCCCGGCAATGTGAACTACTCTGTACTTGTACGGTTGGAGTCTGAGCACCTATTGTTCTATCCTGGCACACGGTTTGGACCTGGCGGCATAGATCACCTCCAATGGTTTATGGTCCGTGATGAGTTCAAATTCAATGCCATACAAATATGCATGGAATCTCTCGCAGGCCCATACAAATCCGAGTGCTTCTTTCTCTGTCTGAGAATATCTCCTTTCCACATCTGTCAAAGATCTGCTGGCATAGGCAATGATTCTTGGTCCCACATCACGCATCTGGACCAACACGGCTCCTAAACCAACAGGACTAGCATCCACTATGACTTTGGTTGGTGCAGCCGGATCATAATACCCAAGAGTATCGGCATTCATCAGACTTTGTTTCAGAGCTGTGAATGCTTCCTTCTGCTCAGAGCCAAAATGGAATGGTACACCTTTCCTGGTTAGTTTCCTCAATGGTTCTGCCAGTGTAGCAAAGTTAGGGATGAACTTTGCGCAATAATTAACCAATCCCAAGAAGCTCCTCACCTCCGTTGCATTCTGGGGTTCACGTGCATCTGCAACAGCTTTCACCTTGGCATCAGCTGGGTTCAGTCCTTGCCGTGTAAGCCTGTGTCCCATGAAGTCCATCTCTGAGACACCAAACTGGCATTTGTCTCCATTCACGGTAAGGCCTTCCCCCTGTAGTCTGGATAGCACACACCTCAACCGTCTGTCATGCTCTTCCTTTGTAGCCGCATGGACTATGATGTCATCAGAAATGTTGGCAACTCCAGGAATGCCTTGAATCACTCGATGGATTTCGTACTGGTAGATCTCAGGAGCTGCATTGATGCCGAACGATAGTCTCTTGTACCGGTACAATCCACAGTGAGTCACAAATGTTGTCACGTCCCTGGATTCTGGGTCCAGCTCTAATTGATGATAGCCCCATTTTAAATCAATTTTTGAGAACACCTGACTGGTAGTTAACTCCTGAAGTACTTCCTCCACTGTTGGTATGGGGTGTCGTTCTCGAATTATAGCTTCATTGGCCATCCTCATATCAACACACAGTCTTATGTCACCATTTGGTTTGGGCACGATCACTACTGGGCTGACCCATTGTGTTGAATGTTCTACAGGTTCAATAATGTCTTGCTCGATCAACTCTTTGATTTTGGCCTCGACTTTCCCACGAAGTCCAAATGGAGTTCTGCGCACTGGTTGCGCCTTGGGTTTGACCGTTATGTCCACTGCTAGCTTTAGTTGTCGACCTTTCAGCTTTCCTACTCCCTGGAAAACTGCGGGAAATTCTTGCTTCATATCCTCGTATGACTGAACTGAATTGACACGAGCTCCAATATGAAGTATTGCCAGGTCTTGCGCCGTGCGTCTATTCAGCAATGGTTCTCCCCTCTCGTCTATGACAACAAACTCTGCTTCGGTGTACTTGTCACCAGCTTCAACAGTCGCAGTGAAACATCCAATGGTCTCCAATGGCTTGGTTGCTGTGTATGGATACAGTTTCTTTGAACACTTCTTTGATGTACAAATGATCTTTTTTCTTTTCAATTTCTCCCATAAATGTCGGTCAATTACATTACTGTCACTGCCTGAGTCTACAATGACCGGAACTGTCACACCACCAATTATCACTGGGAACTTCTCATGATGTACATCATTCAATGTAAACTGATAGTATTTCTGCCCATCCTGGTTGTCATCATCATCGTCACTTTCTGGGTCACCTTCTATATGGTGAATAGTGCCTTTCTTTCCAAGATACTTTCCTTTCCCCCAAGCTTTGCCCTTAGAAGCTGTACTCTTCCCATTCTGGTTTGCATTTGACTTGCTTTTGCACTTCTTTGCAAAGTGGTCCTTACCTCCACACTTTCTACAAACTTTGCCTTTTGCTGGGCAGCATGGGTCTTTTCCAAAATGACCTCTGTTTCCACATCTGTAACACTCCAAGTCATGTGTCGACATATTTCTTGGCTGGCTATGCGAGAGCCTATTTTCTTGTTGACCAACTTTGTCTTTACTGGGCTGGCTTGAGTTGTCTTTCAGTTTCATGGTATGAAATTGCCCCTCAACAGCTTCTAATGCAGCAGCCATTGTTAAAGCATTGGTAAGTTTCAACTCACCCCTTTTTTCCAGCAGTCGCCTTCTGAGTTTGTCTGATCTGCAGTGCTGCACAACTTGATCCAATAACTGGTTGTCCAAATCAGCTACCACGTAATTGCATCCAACAGCCAGTTGTCGCAATCTCGTCACGTACTAGGCAACCGTTTCTCCATCTTCTTGTTTTGTCTTGCGAAACAAATGGCGTTGAAATGTAGCATTCGGTGTCACCACATAGTGTGCATTCAATGCATCTACGGCTTTCTGGTATTCCTCCTTCCTTCCAGTATTCGAAAGCGTCTTAAAAGTTTCCCAAAAAGCGGGTCCTGCGGTGAAGAGAAGTAACGCCCTCCGCTGCGCTTTCTGTTCCGCCGTACTGCTATCGAGAAATAGGCCACGACTGTCGGCGTAGGCTTCAAATTCTTCCAGCCATGCCTTCCACTTCACACTCACAGTACTTGCATCACCTGTCGGGTCAAAATGAGGAACACCTCGAAGTGCTAGAAATTCAGCTCCTGTGACTGCCATGAAGAAAACCTTCCAGCACAAAGCCACCGATTCAAAATCCAAAATGTTTATCACATTTAAAATCCAAAATGTTTATCCTCGTCGCCAATGTCACATTTGTGGCCCGAAATGTGAAATTAATAACACCATCACCACATGCTTTACCAGTTGAACATCTCAGTGTCTTTATTTTCCTGCTTCCCTTATTTCATCATCCTGCACCTTCCACCTCCAGTGCATACCCTCTGACTTCCGGTCAGGTTAATACATATCATGCATATTCATTATCATGACACAACTCTGCATTAATTGATGTGTCACAGTGGCTACTTTGAGCAGACAGCCAATAAATAGCTCAGTTATTTCTGGTGACGTGGGCTTGTCAAGCTGACCAGCTGACAGGATGAATGTGGTGTATTTTCTGCATTTCACTGATTGGGCATTCATCGCAGGCAACGTGCTCGTTTTATGGCACTCTCCAATTTACTGCCCTCTTTGCAATGTGTGATAGCAAAAATTATTAGCTAATATTAAAAGAGGGACGAATTTAAATGAAATAGAAATGCTTCTGGAGCTGAAAAGTGAAATGATCCTTTCCGTCCATTTTTGGCCTTTGTCATGAGTTGCTTTATCCGTTGAGAAAGTTATGCTTGTGCTATTTACCTTTGTCAATGAAATGGTTAGCGCAATAGTATTAAAGCTCCAACGACCCAGATTCGAATCTGGCAGTGTCTGTAAGGAGTTGATGTGTTCTCCCTGCAACCTGCAGCACAAGGACAGCTTCTTCCCTGCTGCCATCAGATTCGTGAATGATCAATGAGCCAGACATGCTGCCATACTTTGACTTTTAGTGCGCTATTTTTATTTATTTTTGAAAGGTTGGTTTGCACTGTGATGGTGCTACAAAACAACTAATTTCGTGACTTTCTCATGATGATAAATTCTGATTCTGAACCATCTGTATTTCCTGTCCTGGAGCCTCCATGTCCATGCAATCACGAAGGCGGCTTTCCTGTGGAGATTCAGTATGTCATCGAACACTCTCAAAAACTTCTACAGGTGTACTATGTAAGGCATTCTGGCTAGTGGCATCACTGTCTGGTACAGAGGTGCTAATGCTCAGGTCAAGAAAGAAATCCAAAGGGTTGTTAACTCAGTCTGCGACATCACAGGCACGAGCCTTCACTCCGTCGAGGACGTCGACAAAGGGGCTCTCTCCACCCAGGCCATGCTCTCTTCATTCTGCTACCATTGGGGGAAAAGGTACAGGAACTCAGCAGCATAAGGACAGCTTCTTCCCCGCTGCCATTAGATTCCTGAAAAATCAATGATTTACAGACACTGCCTTACTTTGTCTTTTTCTAGCATTTTTTAAAATTTATTTTGTAAAGTAGTTTACATCAATGTTTGCACTGAGATGCTGCCGCAAAATTCTGGTTCTGACCATTCCAAAATTACCTCCAGTGTGCAGATAAGCTGTAGAATCTATGGGGAGTTGAAAAGAGTGAGGCGAGAATAAAAATTCTTTGACTAACGTTGGATTAGTTCAAATACTTCACAAATCAAATTAGAATATTTATGGCGGTGCAGTGGCAGGGCTAGTCGGCACCAGAGACTGGGGTTCAATCCTGATCTTGGTATGGCTCTGTGACTCTCTGCCCCTGATATGTTTCCATTCAGAGACTGTCAGTCAGCATAATGAGAGCAAGGAAGGCAACAATCACAATTGCCACCCAACGCATTGAGATTCTTGCTCATAATTTGCTTACCTTTACTGTAAGGGGCATCTGGCAACACTCTTGGTCTGCCTTATGGCAGGCAGTGGGCAATTCTGTGTAATATTACGTTTTGTGCTATTACATGACAATGAAGGACTCTTTAATTGTAATGCATTTAATATAAGATCCTCCTAAAAATGATTGGAAGGGAAAACATATTCTTTAAAATATTCTGGATAATTTTGTTCAGTCCTTGCTGGGCTATAATTCTTGGTAAAAATTGAAGTATAGAATTGGATAAATACCAAGGATTCTAATCATTTCAAAAATTATAGTGTGCACTTTAATTCTAAAATTAAGGAAGGAATTCATACTATATATTTTTCTATTTTGAGGCAGTGCAAAAGCTTCACAGCCAATAAATTAAATGTTAAAATATAGCCACAGTTTTCATGGAGACAATGTTTCAGACAATTTGGTTTAATTGGTGTATGCAAAGAGCAATGGAAAGCAATAGCCTTGAATCACCTCCCTCACATAAACTTAGTGTCTGCACACCTGTGCATTTCAATCAGCTTCCACAAATTCCAGCTATTCGACCAAGACTGGCACATCATCGCTCTTCGGCAGTAGAGAAACTAAGGCAATGAGAAATGAGTTTAGATCAAACGGTTGGGGGGGGGGGGGGCAGGGAAGATCCTATTGAAACCTATCGAATACTGGAAAGTGTGGATCTGGAGAGGATGCTTCCTGTGCATGCTGGGGGAGCCTGCGACCAGAGGGTACAGCGTCAGGAAGTAAAAGCATCCCTTTAGAACAGAGAGGACGAGGAATTTCTTTACCCAGAGGGTGGTGAATTTGTGGAGGCCATCATGGGGTATATTTAAGATAGAGGTGGATATGTTTTTGATTCAAGGGCTATGGGAATAAGGCAGAAGAATATTGTTGAAAAGGGTAGAAAATCAGCCATGATAGAATGGCACGACACACTCGATAGGCCGAATGGCCTAATTCCACTCCTATATCTTTTGGTCTTATAGTAGATAGAGGATTCGTTTCTTAAGCCTCATGGAGGAGGTACTGCTAGCCGTTGTTTGAACAGCTTATGAACTACAGTGTGAACTTCACCTATAATCTCCAATAATTTACAGCACAACTTCCTTTTCCCCCTTCTCTACCTTGTGCTCCTTATCACGATACATTCCCCTTCATTCCCCCCCCTCTTCCAATCCCCCCTCAGTCCAACCTGACCAGACAGTGCAGAATGACAAGAGGATGGCAGCAGCATAATTGCCCATCACCCAATTTCCTTCTTGCTGCCTCCAGTTTAGATATTAATACTTCGCTTGTCATAGAAGTGAGAGTTGCTTGTGAGGACACAAGTGAACTGTGCTCAGGACTAGGTCTGGAAATGCAGGTGCGGTGGGTGGCAGATTTAAATGAGTACATCCTTACTGGACCTCCTGTATCTCAAACCGTGTTCATTGCTGTAGTTCAAAACCACAGTTCTTTTCTTTGGCTTGGCTTCGCGGACGAAGATTTATGGAGGGGGTAAAAAGTCCACGTCAGCTGCAGGCTCGTTTGTGGCTGACAAGTCCGATGCGGGACAGGCAGACACGATTGCAGCGGTTGCAGGGGAAAATTGGTGGGTTGGGGTTGGGTGTTGGGTTTTTCCTCCTCTGCCTTTTGTCAGTGAGGTAGGCTCTGCGGTCTTCTTCAAAGGAGGTTGCTGCCCGCCAAACTGTGAGGCGCCAAGATGCACGGTTTGAGGCGATATCAGCCCACTGGCGGTGGTCAATGTGGCAGGCACCAAGAGATTTCTTTAGGCAGTCCTTGTACCTTTTCTTTGGTGCACCTCTGTCACGGTGGCCAGTGGAGAGCTCGCCATATAACACGATCTTGGGAAGGCGATGGTCCTCCATTCTGGAGACGTGACCCATCCAGCGCAGCTGGATCTTCAGCAGCGTGGACTCGATGCTGTCGACCTCTGCCATCTCGAGTACTTCGACGTTAGGGATGTAAGCGCTCCAATGGATGTTGAGGATGGAGCGGAGACAACGCTGGTGGAAGCGTTCTAGGAGCCGTAGGTGGTGCCGGTAGAGGACCCATGATTCGGAGCCGAACAGGAGTGTGGGTATGACAACGGCTCTGTATACGCTTATCTTTGTGAGGTTTTTCAGTTGGTTGTTTTTCCAGACTCTTTTGTGTAGTCTTCCAAAGGCGCTATTTGCCTTGGCGAGTCTGTTGTCTATCTCATTGTCGATCCTTGCATCTGATGAAATGGTGCAGCCGAGATAGGTAAACTGGTTGACCGTTTTGAGTTTTGTGTGCCCGATGGAGATGTGGGGGGGCTGGCTGATGGAGGACCTCAGTTTTCTTCAGGCTGACTTCCAGGCCAAACATTTTGGCAGTTTCCGCAAAGCAGGACGTCAAGCGCTGAAGAGCTGGCTCTGAATGGGCAACTAAAGCGGCATCGTCTGCAAAGAGTAGTTCACGGACAAGTTTCTCTTGTGTCTTGGTGTGAGCTTGCAGGCGCCTCAGATTGAAGAGACTGCCATCCGTGCGGTACCGGATGTAAACAGCGTCTTCATTGTTGTGGTCATGAAAACCACAGTAAATTTTCAATAATTTGTCACCTTTGGGATTCCAGTGATGCCAGACCAGCAAAATTTCAAGTCAAGTCCAAGCTTATTATTGACTGATTGTACAAGTACAACCTGACGAACCAGTGTTCTCTGGTCAGTTCTCTGGTCAATTTCTGGATTACATACTGCACCTATTAATACCCCAACGCACCTTTAGATCATTTTTTTTTTAAATTTAGTTGGGGAATCGGTAAATAGAGGACATATATTTAAAGTGAAGGGGGAAACATTTAACAGGAATTTGCGGGATAACTTTGTTACACAGAGGGTGGTGGGCATATGGAATGGGCTTAGGAGGAGGTGAACGAGGCAGGTGCCACTGCAATGTTTAAAAACAAATTGGACGGTAACTTGGATGCGATGGGTTAAGAGGGATATGGGCCAAATGCAGGTGAGTGGGACTAGTGTGGGTGGGACATTTTGGTTAGCGTGGGCAAATTATACAGTATTATTTTTCATTAACTTTGCAGTAAATTTGGTGAGCTTGAAGGAAGGACTTCGGACCCTGGCTCTGACCACAATCTTTCCCATCTTCCTGATCCCAGGTGTTCTGGATCCCAACCTGAACTCCAGCCCTACTCCTGGCCAACAGTCTGGAACCCCAACCCCATCCCTGCTCTGGTCTCTGAGTGCCCCTATGCACCCCTGACCTCAAACTCAGAGAAGTCCACTAGATTCAAGATTATTTTATTGTCATGCGATAAAACAGAATATGTGATATTGCACAAAATTTCCAGAAATGCAAGATTCGCCACCAGATTTGCAGTCAGAGAAAGAGAAGCAAAAGGGAGTGCCCTGAGAGTCACTGAATGTACATTGGCTTCGTCTCCAGCTCTCCCTCAGGTTCCACAGCCCACACAGCCTTCAATCCAAGCCATCAACAACCAGAGCTCCAGAGGCTAACCTCTGACACGATCAGGAAGCCTCCAGTATCCTCGATACCCTTTCACATCTTGGTTCTGATACCTGGTACCCCAACATTTCAGCTCCTTTAACAGGTCACGCACAGAGCCGACGGCAGTTGGACCCTGCAGGGCAGCATGCAGACCTCGCTCCCCACTCTGCAGGTCTGCACCAACGGTAGGTCCGCCATTGCAGCCGCTCTGGCAGTACTGCCATTTTCCTTTTGCAGGCCTATAAGGGCTTCTGAACAATTGGAATTTTCTGCAGTTGACAAACCCCCTGACTCTACCTCTCCCTCTTCGCGTCTCTTTTCTTGCAGCTTATCCTGTCCTCCCGGGTGTACTGTTTCCAAGGGAAGGCCCCACATCTGGCAGCAACTGGTTTTACAGAAGCCTTGAACTCAGCAAAGAATCTTTTCACACCTGCCAAATCACTCCCTGCAGACTTTTGCAACTTAAAACCGTAATGGAAAGTCCTGAGCTCTTGTTGCATCAAAGCCACAACTAGCCTATAATTAGTTAATAGTCCCTTAAATATTGCTGGTGGGGTTCTGTGCAAGATGAGGGGAGGGCGTTGGCTGATTCACTGGGCTCCTAAACCTCTATCAATTCAAGGTTGATCTGCTTGCTTCACATACTTCCAGCAGACACTGTCTCCACATTCGTGCCTTAACAAGTTGATGTGGAAACTGCAAAGGTTTAGTAAATGCCACCTCTTTGTCTCCTTGAACAGGTCCTTGAGCATCAAACTACAGGCACTATTCAGCTTAGGGTATTCACTTCATCTCCATTCAGGACTTTTCTGATTGACAGAGAAGTCAATACAAGCCACGAGACAGTAAAATCCCTGTTGTCTGGAATTCAACCAACTAGCAACCTCAAGCAATTGGCAAAAAAAAATTGTGTCTAATAAATGGGTAAACAATACTAAAGTTTAAAATTGGCGAGCCTTGCCATTAATTCTCCATTCACATAATCTCAATCAACTGGGAAATTCATTTGTCCTGCTCGACCAATCCCTCTAGGTGCCGGATACCAGGGATTTTCCTGTAATATTTTGTGTGTAATTTCAGTGACCTGTGACCGTGAATCCAAGTACTAGTTTCAATCTGCTACCGTGCAGCCTTTGATCAATGTATCCCTTAAGATTGCTACATAACGACAATAGCAAATTCATCTGTTTGTTAAGTGGAGGGACGTTTAGGTGAGACACCAGGGCTAACATTTTTACGCAAAGTGGTGGGTGCCTGGAATGCATTGCCGGTTGTACATTAGGGACAATTAAAAGACTCTTAGATTGACACATGGGTCTAAGACAAATAGATGATTGTGGGTGTTTGTTGGAAAGGGTCAGATGGTTATGGAATAGGTTTATATAGATCAGCACAGCATCATGGGCTGAAGGGCCTGTTCTGTGCTATAAAGATCTGTGTGTTATATGTAGCTCCTTCACCTGGAGTCTTAATTCTTGCCTTTCCGTTCTTGCTACATTCATTATAACTATGGAAAGTCACAACTTCTGTTTATTTATCTGTCTATCTATTTATTTATCCATTTATGTATTTATTAAAATTTGGACATAACCGGCCCTTTTGGCCCCCGAGTATGTGCTGCCAATTACAAAACCTATTACTTCTAAGTTTGAGCTGACTTTACCAGCTCTGTAAGTGATTCCTTAATGTGAATGGACAATGTTCTTTTCGTCCATGACAACTGAAGTGGAATTTTTATTTGCATAATAAGCAAAATATGTTGCCAGAGGCAAAGTGGAAAGTTGGATACAGGACAAGGTAATTTTGAACTATATGTAGTTAAACTAAAGGACCTGTTGTTGACAGGGATCTCTCCATTCCTACCTATTTTGTTGACGGAAAACCTCTGTCAACCATTTTGTGCCATTGGACCTGGAAATTGAACAGATGACAGCAGACATGAAGGCACAAAAATCTCTTAGCTGCAAAGATTCTTAACACTGTCGTAGCTTGCAATAGATATGAAAATAAACGGAGGATTTTGAAACACAGAAATTTATTCCAGGTAGCTAGGTAGGGCCAATAAAACTGCACAGCAGCATTGATAGATCATACTTGGTCTCTGAAATTCAATTCCATCGACTTCAGTGGAACTACTTATCATTCAAGTTTATTATCATCTGACTACATGTACAACCTGTAGTCATATAGTACACACAATACAGAGTACATGTTCATCACATACATATATAAAGATATAATTTTAAATATATATATATTTAAAATTGTATCTTATACCCAAAAAACTACATGGTAATTCTGCATAAGTATATTTTTTCTGTTTCCTGCTGCCTGCTCCTTGCATGTCTGGAAACACCAACAGTGAGGGGAGAGACTGATGTCCCTCTGCTGTCTCTTCCTTTCTCCTTTGTCTAACTCTATGGGCTTGTGAAGAGCTTCTGCCAACGTTGCTTCGCTGTTTTGGCCCCATATTGAACTGGATTTGGTTTCTGAATGTACATTGAAGCACAATGCTGTAACTAATGGAGGTGTCCCTGGTGCAAGTTCCATTTATTTTGAACTTCATTTGACCTTAAAGGTTAAATTCAATGTGGTCATGACATTCAGCATCAAACGTTACCACAATTATAGTAAACAGTAATGCAAGTCAGTGCAAGCTGGTCAAAAAATGCTTTTGGACTTCATGTCGTACTGGCTCACCAGACCACATGTGCAGGAGGTTCAGAGTGACGTCATGACGTCATCTGGAATGCGTGGGGTTTTAAAAAGCTGCGCATGACTGTTTGAGTAAACGACATACTGAACTTCGATTCGACTATGTCTAATCATTTTCTCGTTCTTCATTTCGCTCTGCAACACAGTTGCTAGAATATGACCTTAAAGGTCAAATACAGTGAAATTCATGACATTCAGTATCAAATGTTAACCCTACTAAACCTCCTTCGACATTTCTAGAGGGCTCCATATTGATTTGCATGGAGAACGAACAAACAGACATACATGCATAAGTAAATACGCACACACACACACACACACACACACACACACACACACACACACACACACACACACACACACACACACACACACACACACAGAGTATTGGGTTGATTTACTCAGTTACAGGATACTGTACATCAATCTCACAGCCTGTGGAAAGAGGCCATTATGGTAAAATTCACTAGCATTACCACAAGGCACATTTAGTCCCCCCACTAATGAAGAATTTTTAGGTAGCCCCTTTTATAAATGGATAAGCTCTATGAATCAGTGTGCCCAGGGGATATTCCTGCTTCTTGCACTGTGCCTTTCGTGAGCTGGGAATGTTGGTTAGTGGAATGTTTGAGTTTCCATCCCGTACATAACTAACTGCACATTCAAGCTACAGCCAGACTTTTCACTTTATTACTAGCATGTGCAGACTGGTTGAAGTGACGGTTCATTTAACCGGGTTCTGAGCTCCTTTGTTGGTGATTCCAGCCTTCGATCAGATCCCTGTTACAATGAGATCTAACACACCTCATTATGAGGAGATCTAACATACACAAGCAACCAGTGGGTTAGATCTGGGTGGGATGCAGCAATGTTAAAAATCTGAAACTTGGCTCCAACTAGCATTCTCCACCCCCACTTCCATGATTAACGGGGGTGGAACGTGGTCTTGGTCAACCAACCCGCTCAGAGGAGCTGAATTAACAGTTCAGATGTGAGAATAATTTGTGTATTTGGAACGAAACTCTATTTTAAATTTAATTCTGCTGGCTAGGCTTTCAATGACTTGAGAAAACAAGCGTCAAGAGGGAAGCAAGGGCAGGTTGTCTCTCTGCTCACTCTCTGGGTCCTGTTTACCTGCTTTCCATACCTTCTCACTCATCTAATCTGCCAAACCAGCACCTCCTCCCATTCCATCTGGATTCTCCAACCGGATGGCATTAACATGAACCTCAGGTTTCTGCTGGACCACTCCCCGTACTCCCCCATCTCTCTGTCTTTTTTTTCCCTCCTGGCCTCTATTCCCTCTCCAATCACAGAGCCATTCCCCCTCCCCCTGCTTGCTGTTGGGCTTCTTGTCCTTATCCATCGACTGCCTGTGGGACTGTACTCCTTCCCATTGTCCCTCTCCTCCACTATTTTAATCAGGTGCCTGCCAACATTTTGTGCATAAATTGATGAAGGGCTCAGACCCAAAATGTTGGTTATATATCTTCATCTTTGCTATATAAAGTACGCTATTTGACTTGCTGAATTTCTCCAGCGTTGTGTTTACTTCAACCATGGCATCAGCAGATGTTTGTGTTTTACTCCTAACACTTCCCATAACTCTATCTTCTCCTTTCTAGTTATTCTCCAGAGTCTGGATTGTGATATCTCCTCAGTTCTGGATCACAAACTTCTTCAAAATCAGCCTTTGATCGCCTGATCAACGTGAAGCCTCGATCATCCTCCCATTCCATTATCTAATCTCCCTTCAGTTCCAGATCCTGATTCATTTCCAGTCCTCGGCTTTTCTTGGGAACTAGAGCTGGCTGGGGGTTAGGACCAGACAATACTTTTTTCCTTGTTCCAATGATAACAATGCAGATAACTCAATATATCAAAAGATGATGGGAAAAATGTGGGCAGGCCACTGCATTTCCTTTGTTACCCTCAAATATCGACCAAAGTAAAACACAAAATTCTGTGGACACTGTGGTTGAAATAAAAACATACAATGCTGGAGAAACTCAGCAGGTCAAACAGTGTCCTTTATGTAGCAAAGGCAGAGATGCATAACCGACGTTTCGGGCTTGAACCTGTCATCAAATGCCGGCAAGCATCAGTGTGGTGCATTGTTGTACAGAAAAGCAGACACAAAACTTAAAGACTGATCAACGGGCTTTATCCACTTAAAGGGCCTGCTGCAGTTAGCTGCAGCTCCGAGTGACTGACCTCGAGGGACCGGATGTGGCTTATATCCTGGCGGATGATTGGCAGCTGATCGGATGGGGCTTGGTCCATTCAGGTCTGATTGACAGCTGGCCAGGTGTTGTCTTGTCCTCCAGTGCTCTTCCTGCAGGTGCACAGGTCACCCCTGCAGTAGGCTAGTGGTGTGTCACCATAGTCAGAACAAAAGCAGGGGAGATGGGTGGCAGGGCAGGGGGAGGTGGAAGAAAAGGCAAGCAGGTTTGATGAAAAGCAGTGAAATCAATATTTATGCCATCTGGCTGGAAAATAAGGTGTTGCTCCTCTAATCTGCGACTGGTCAGATGGATCAGTACATAAGGCCATAGACAGACGTGTGAGTGTGGCAGTGTGACCCAGAATTGAAGTGGTTGGCCACTGGAAGGTCGCTGTGATTGCGAATAGAGCGGAGGTGCTGAGCAAAGCGATCTCCCTGAGACTGTGATTAGTCTCTCTGATATAGGGCATGCCACAATGGGTGCACTGATGCAATAAATAAGTCCTCTGGATGTGCAAGTGAATTGTTGCTTCATGTAAAAGGCCTAGTTGGGGCCCCAGACTGTGGTGAGGGAGCAATATCCAAGAGTACCTGCACGGGTCCCAGCTATGCCTGCCTGTTTGTGGGCTTTGTGGAGCAATCCATGCTGCAAGCCTACACAGGCAAGACTCTCCAACTCTTCCTCTGGTATATCGACGACTACATTGGGGCTGCCTCATGCACCCGTGATGAGCTTGTCAACTTCATCCACTTGGCATCCAACTTCCACCCCGACAATCCCATTCTCTCACTAATTTTCCCTGTGGTCTATTCTCCGGTGCAATAGAGATGTTTAAAAGACTCTTAAATAGGCATGTGGTGATATGTAATTACACCATTGGGTCACCAGGGGTCATCCCAGTGACCTTGTATATAAAGCAGTCCAAAGCTACAGTTTAGCCTTCCAGGTTCGTCTTGCAGAGAAAGATCTATTAGTGTACATATTAGTTTATTAAATTGTACTGACAATAACCACACCAGCAGTGCGAGTATAAGACAGCTTTAATAAACTAATATGTACACTAAGATGTCTTGTCTCTCTGCAAGATGAACCTGGAAGGTGAGACTGTAGCTCTGGACTGCTTTATATACAAGGTCACCAGGATGACCCATGGTGACCTAGTGGTGTAATTACATATCATCACAAGGCAGATGGATGTAAGACAAATAGAGGGAAGGATCAGATTGTGGTGGAGTAGGTTTACATAGGTCAGCACAATGTTGTGGGCCGAATGGCCTGTAATGTTCTATGTTCTCTTCCACTTCATGCTATCTGCAGACCCATCTCCCACCCATTTTGTTTTGAACTGCCAAGCACATCCTGGAGTGCATTAATGGCGAACAGATTCTTTTTCGCCCATTGCTTTGGGTTGATTCAGTGCAAAGTTTTTCATTAGCCACTAAATTAAAAAGGATCTGCAGGCATTGAATAACTTCAAGAGCAGCTGACCTAAAGGTATGACGCTGAGACAAGGCCATTCTCTGTGTGTGGATGGTAATTATCACCCTCTGAACTTAGAATTGTTTTCATTTCCACGGAAGAGAGAGATAGCTGCCATGAAAACCAGTGAATTATGTCAATCATTTGGTCTATGAAGAGCAAGCGATCACAGAAAACAATGCAGAGCAGATTAATGGAAGTCTTCAATACAAGTTAATTGCAATGATTTCTCATTGTTACTTATCTCTAAATATTCATCAGATTAAAAAATTTCTGATTTATTGTCAGAATAAATACATGACATCATATACAACCCTGAGATCCTTTTTTTCTAAGGGTGAGACAGAATGACCACTTATTGGCAGTGCAAAGAAAAACTGTACAGAACGTACACATGTAAACAAATAAAGAAATGTAAGCAAACTGATTACAATACAGAGAGAGAAAAAAAGTACCTCCTATTTTCTTCTTACTGGTCCCCATAGTACTGCGTAATCTGCTGCCAGCACATTAACCTGATAAAGGGAAATACAGTAAAAATAGAAAACAATTAAATGTTGCAGAATTCCCAGTGAAACAATTAATCGACCCTTATTCTCAGTGTTAGCAATAGAGCACAACATTGGCATGTAGGTAGAAAAGGGGGAGGAATGGAGATTGCTTGTCACATTCCAAAAGGGTCACAAGGCTGGAATGACCTCCTTTGAAAACAGCGCGACTTGGCAGCACAGAAGGAAACCACGCCAAGGCTCCAACTACATTTTCACAGTTTTTGCTTGGTTTTAACTCATTCTCCTCAAACGCCTGTGAATTTTCTCCTCGTGTGCTGCCCTGCTTTTTGCTGCTCTTGTTTTTAATGCTCATTTACTCTGAGTAAAGCATTTAATGTTTATCGTGCAAAGTACAAAAGGGCTGGAGAAACTCAGCAGGTCACGCAGCGTTAACAGGAAGTAAACAGGGTAATCAATATTTTGAGCCTGAAACCCTTTACTCCTGAAAGAGGCTGCATGATCCGCTGAGCTCTTACAGTACGTCACAATCAGTATCAGGATATATTGTCATGAGTGAGTTAGGAAATTCAGTGTTTTGTGGCAGCGTCATAGTCCAAACATTCAGATTACCACCATCTTACAACTTTACAACATTTAAAATTATAGTGCCTAAAAAAATAAGGCCGTGTCTTCGGTTCATTGATCATTCAGGAACCTGATGGCAGCGGGGAAGAAGCTGTCCTTGTGCCGCTGAGTGCTCGTCTTTAGGCTCCTGCACCTTTTCCCCGATGGTAGCAGAGGCCTGGGTGGTGGGGATCCTTGAGGATAGAGGCTGCTTTTTTAAGACACTGTCCTCGATAGAGTGAAGTCTGGTGCCTGTGATGTCACAGGCCAAGTTAACAACCCTCTGGAGTTTATTCTTGTCCTTTTACGATTGTAGTGCCAATGCACTCTTGTGCTTTGCACAACTTCCTGAGTAATAAATCTAACATTTATCCTTGATTTTGTGATTAAAAAACACATAATGCCTCTTTTCTAACCAGGGAGTCAGTATTTTTGTTTTTTTTATTGCCCATCCTTACAGCTTTCCCCAATGTTGTTACTAAAATAGATTCAATAACATAACATTGGACAACATTAACAAGAGCTGGAAAATACTACACACCTTATTTCTGATCAGAGCAAACTGGAGTTGATTTGAATTAAATCAAATTATATTTCTGTGTGATTTAATTAATCCTTGTAGCAGCACAAGGGAGTATTGTAGCATAAATCATCTAATCTATGTTTATATCCTAAAATTAGACTGAGCAACTGAAGGTAATCCAATATATCATTTCAAATTCACATCAAAAGCATTAAATAGCATTTGGGTTATGAAGATGCTCATTTGGTTTCAAGGCAATAATATGCAAAGAACTTGGAACTGGTTCTTCATTATCATCAAAGTCCAAATCCTGAAAGTCTCAACCAAACAGCACAGAGGAAGTAACTTCACTCGATCGACTCTGGATGTCCAAAATGGTGGCTTGGTTTTAACTCATTCTCCTCATTCACCACCAGCCTCTCATGAGCAGTTAGATTGGGGCAATTATTATTGGCCTGCCAACATTTTCCGCATCCTAATAATGGAGTGAAAACGGTCATGTCGTGTCCCAAGGAAAGTTTTGTAGCATAGGGTAGGACTTTTCTAAAAGCAAATTGCCTTGTGGCAGAACGCAACCTGTCACCTGTGGGTGGTGGCCATTCTCTCGTGATGGCTTCAATGGTGTTGATTGAGGGATAACTATTGATCAGCTAAGCAATAGGACAGTGGTTCTCAATCTTTTTCTTTTTCTTTCCACTCACATCCCACTTTAAGTAATCCTGATGCCATCAGTGTTCTGTGATTAGTAAGGGATTACTTAAGGTGGGATGTGAGTGGAAAGATAAAGGTTGAGAACCAGTGCAATAGGGGATTAAACTTTGAATAGCTCCAAGGAATTGTGGGATGACAACTTAGTTTAACAATTCCCCTCCTCATCAAGCCTTTCTCCAGTGTAACACATTCTAACAATTCCGCACTTTAAGAACCAAAACTTTTTGATCAAGTCTAAGGTTGATGACAATGAAAACCAGTTTATTGACATACATGTAAGTGCAATGTCCTTGTGCACCAAAATTCTTTCTTGCTGCAGCCAAACAGGAACTTTTGCAAATAAAAATTACAATGGTATATATTAAATTACTCCAGTTGGGAAACAGATAATACATTGAAAAGATAGATGATAAATATTCACAGTTAGTTCATGCAGGAGAGAAAAGTGGTGTTACAATAGTGCAAGCAGGACTTTTTTGTGGTCCTGGAGAGGTAGTGAGGTTCACAGAAACCAGGCCAGACGGCCCTTCTAGTCTGTACCGACTATCATTCCGCTAGTCCCATTGACCTGCTCCCATTCCATAACCCTCCAGACCTCTCTCATCCATGTATTTTTTTTCCAATTTATTTTTAAAATTTATGATCTTCTGATTTGCATGCATTGGTTTTTATGGCTGGGTGAGCAGTGTTGCTCGGATGGAAGGATGTTGCCCCGCCTAGTCACACTCAATGGTTACGTGACGTTATGTCTGTACCTTATTCCCAAAGGTAGCAGTGAGATGAGGTTGTGACCAGGGTGATGGAGTCCTTTATGGTTTGCTGCCTGTTTGAGGCAGTGCCTCACCTAGATTCCAAGATTCCTTTTATTGTCATGGAATAATACAAAAAATGTAATATGCACGAACTTCATCAACTTTTGCCTGCCACATGACAAACAAAGAGTCACCATTCGCATTGCTCAGTGCCCTAAACAATCAGAGAAATAAAAGCAAAAGAGAGTCCCTTCAATGTCTCCAACGGATGAGAGGTTGGAGCCTGGAATGGACTCAGCTCCGTTGGTATTTTCTGCATTCCTGGGCATTCAAATTACCGAACCATGCTGTGATGAAACCAGTCAGAAAACTATGATACAATGGTAGAAGATTGACAGCATATTTGGTGATATGCCAAATAACCTCAAATTTCTCAGAAAGTAGAACCATTGGTGTGTTTGCCATTGCCTTGATGTGCCAGTTCTAGCAGGGGTGCTCCAATATGTGACCCCTTAGGGGTATAAAGGCACTAACTATCTCCACCTCTGAACTATTAATGCAGAGAAGTGTCTGGTCCCTCACCCTCCCCTTCTTAAAATCCACAATAAGTTCCTCGGTCTTCTTGATGTTGAGAGCAAGATTGCAGTTTTGGCACCACCCAACCTGATTCTCTGTCTGCGTCCTGTTCTCTGACTCATCCCTTCCAGTTATTTGACCAACGCTAGTGGTGTTATCAGTATATTTTACAGATTGGAGCTGAACTTGGCTCTGCAGTCATGGGTTGACTGGGAACAGAGCAGAGGAGTGAACGCGCAGCATTGGGTGCCCCTGGGCTGATGGTTAGCGAGGAGTAGGTGATGTTGCTGATCCTCACTGAGGGCTGCCGCTGAAGAAGTCAAGGATTCAGTTGCAGAAGGGCAGGAACAATCCCAGGTCCCTTAGTATGATCATAGGTTTTGATGGTATGATGATGTTGAATACCGAGCTATAATCAATGAGCAACAGCCTGACTGACGTAGGTGGTCCTGTGCTCCGGGTGATCTAATGCAGAGTGGAAGGCCAGCATGATGGCATCTACCATTGACCTGTTGTGAAGATGTTGTGGTGTTTTTCAAGCCATTTTTTTTGTATTTCAAACAAAAAGCAGTTCCTCCAACTGTGTAACACGGATAATATAATAGTTTCTGCCTCCATGGATGTGGCTGAGATCTGCTATGGCAGTAAACAATTTTGTGCCTCTGACAGTGCAGTGTGTGCCCACAAGTTCATTTCCTTCCAAACATGGAAAAAATTTGATTAAAACAAATTTATCAAAGATTATTCTCATTTTTGAATCGAGAGGAAAGTTGGATGATAAATGATAAAGGTTTTTTTTCACAACTTTATTTATTTGTTCAACAAGGTTATTACATACAGTAGGAAAAGTACATATTGTGAACAATAAAAAAAATTATATAAAAAAGAAAAAAGAAGAAAAAAAAAGAACCTCCCCCTCCCCCTCTCAGCCAGCTCTCTTTAGGAGAGCTAAAATATAAACTAAAAAATATTTACTAAAATCTAATCAAAGTAAATTTAAATGTAAATATTCTGAATATAAAGACCACTTATTAAGAAAAAAAGAATAATTATCATGTAAAACATACGTAATTTTTTCCATTACCAAACAAGTTTTCATCTCATTATGCCATCTATTAATATCAATCACATTAGCATTTTTCCATGTACTTGCTATACATTACTTGCTATAATTATGGTTAATTATCGTGAATTATTACTGAAAAAAATTATCATGAATTATTACTGAAAAAAATTATCGTGAATTATTACTGAAAAAAATTATCGTGAATTATTACTGAAAAAAATTATTTTGTTGCATAATTCACCAAGTTATAACACATGGTTTAAATGCAGTTTCCATGGCTTTATTGCCAGGAAAAAAAAAATGTTTGATAGATTTGAACGGCCTTACCTTTATCAAAGGGTTTAGTGACATTTTATAGAGAGTCTTTGATGGTGGTTAAAAGAAATACTTTGATATCAAAGTCATTTCATTTACTTCAAGGTACGCACAAGGGCTTGGCCTCTTGTGTGGAATCCTCAAATTGCTGGCACACTCACAAGGACATTAAGGGACTTTCATTTGGGTGTCACATACATACGCTGGCACAGTGCGCAGAGCACAGTCTTTGTTTATAGATAATCACTGGCATCTCTGCTGCCTGGTTTTAATCTGAGTGAATTATGTTCATTCCTGTTGGAGCACTTGCTTCCTTGGCTGACTGCCAATATTTAAGCCACTGTTCATTTTTAATTTAACTGTGAGAAAACACCTTTTTTTGTCAGGCAGGTGATGGCTTTGAATGTTGAATATTTTTTGTATCTTGAATGATGTGTTATGGCACTGCAGGTGAAGAATGGGCAAAGTATTTGAACAGGTAGAGAGTTACATTTGGAATAAACACACAGAAATGCTAGAGGAAATCAACAAGTCTCAACGCTCCCTTGGTGGGTGAAGAAATATAACCAATGTTTCAGGCCTGAACCCTTTTTCAAGGTGTGAGTAAAAAGCAGGCAGATGCCTCATGCCTGTCTTAAGAGGCCAGGGAGGGAAGAACAGGCAATGGGAGGAGTACAGACCAAAGGTATTAATTGGATGTGGATAGGAGGAGTGGAGAGAGAGGAATGGTGAGAATTGATGGGGGAGTGGGGATTTGGCTAGCTGAATGCAGAGCTGGGAGAAAGGAGGCAGAGGGGCAAGAAGGAAGAGAGAGAAAGAGTGCTTGCCCTTTCTTCCCTTCTTCCCAGCCTTTTAATTCAGTTCTGCTTTTTACTCATACCTTGAAGAAGGGCTCAGGCTTAAAACGTTGGTTATATATTGTGGTGCGCTGAGGTAGCAGTGAGCAAGCACAAACTCAGGAAAGACTGTACAACAGGCTTTATTCTAGTAAAAGTCTGAACACCAGTTCAAACCTTGGTGGCTCCCCGTGTGACTGGGTCAGGTTTATATTCATGTTGGCTGATTGACAGCCGGCCAGGTGGAGTCAGCCCCTTAGGTGGACTTCCTGCAGGTACAGAGATCGTCCCCTGCAGTAGGCTGGTGGTCGTATTACCACATTCACCCCTTTCTTAAAATTAAGTCCAGGGTGGGGGGGGGGGGGGGGGGTGCTGTGTAAAATGGTGCTGGGTGATATTTACAAATTCAGAAGGTCCGGCGACCATCGGAGTCTCTGGGACCGTCTCAGGTCGCGAGGGTGTGGTTGCAAAGGGTTGGTTGGGTCAGGCATAGCCATGACAGGCATTGGTGTGGGAAGAATGGTGTCTATCTCTGTAGGAGGTGGCTGGGTGGGTGTGGTCCATTAGGAGTGGGGTCCTCTGGAGGTCCCCGAATCCTGGGTGGGCCAAGGGTGCACATGGTGGGGAGGTTGGGCCGGGTTGTCGTGGTTCTGGGGTGGTGGGGCCTCTGCTGGTGCCAGATCCCTGGTCAAGACGGTATCCTCATGGCCATTGGAGCGCCTGATGTAGGTGTAGTTCTGGTTGGCCTGGAGGAGGAGCACCTGCTCGACCAGCGGGTTGGACTTGTGAGCCTGCATGTGTTTGTGGAGGAGCACCAGTCCTGGAGATGTGTACCAAGTTGGGAGGGAGTCCCTAATCACCAATTTCCTGGGGAATGAGAAAAGGCACTCATGAAGGGTCAGATTAGCAACCTTTCACAAGAGCGACCTAATGGCATGGAGTGCCTCAGGGAGGGCCTCTCGCCAGTAGTCAACGGACCAGCCTTTGGATCTCAGGGCCAGGAGGACGGCCTTCCAGATCACCCTGTTTTCATGCTCCACCTGCCTGTTGCCCCTCAGGTTGTAGCTAGTCGTGTGACTAGCTGCAATGCCTCATGCTACCAGTTACTGGCAAAGCTTCTCACTCATGAAGCCAGACCCCCGATCAGTGTGAATGAATGCCAAGTATGTGAACATGGTGAAGATCAGTGTTAGTGCTCTGATAACGGTGGTTGTGGAGGTGTCAGGGCAAGGGATGGTGAAGGGAAAACGGGAGTATTCATCTACGACCGCAAGGAAGTAGACATTCTGTTTGTGGAAGGCTGGGGGTCCTTGAAGTCGATGCTAAGCCGATCGAAGGGCCGAGTGGCTTTGACAACTTTGGCCTGTGGCAGGCGGAAGAAGCACGGTTTGCATTCCGCACAGACCCTGAATGACTCGGATATGGTCCGGACTTCTTGGACAGCTTAGCATCGACTCCCTGCAGTAGGCTGGTGGTCATCTCACCACATATATCTTTACCTCCTATGGACGCTGCGAGACCTGCTGAGTTCCTCCAGCATTTTTACTACAGTCACAGTGTCCGCAGACTTTCATGTTTCAGTTACATTTAGGAGCACAGTATATGCAAAGGAATCAATGGGAAGGGATCAAGTCAGACTGTGTGGACACAGCAATGTAGGAGGCAAGGAATACTCTTCTGGGCGCCTGCATGGGATCTAATGGATCTAACCTCTTCCTCTTTTTCATTATGAATAAGTAAATAAGAAAGCCAGATATTGAGCTAAACAAGTACATTTGGTTTAAAAGCATGGAAATCTAACTCAAAGCAGATTAGCAAAAGGGAAAAAAATCAATAAGTTCAATGTTTTAGGTTACTTGTGACCTTGAGCAAAAACTGAAAATGTATTTTCCACATTAAGGGATTGGTAACATTGTGAATGTAGAGAAAAGAATTAGCAAGAGAAGGAGAAGGTTTTTCAACCCTTCATAATGTATTTATTTATTGGAGATACAATACCTCATTTTCCATTTTGACTGGGTTTTACCTGAAGTGGATTCAGGTGAGATTATGGCCACTGGCATCATGTTGAATGTTGTGTAGTGAGATCCCCGTGGGTTAGTAACAAAAGAAAGCCCTGTTGATTATTTAAATATCTGTGGCAGATTAAAGAGACGGGCAAAAGTTTGCAGAACTATTTCACAAAGAACCGTGGAGTTGAAGTGTGGAGCTAAGCAGTGCTGGATGAAGGCATTGCTGGGCCTGTAGCATTTATTTTAAAGGGGCCCTAAATAGTGCTGGCTGGCACATGCAGGGTGAGGGGGAAGTGTGAAGGCAGCGCATAGAGTGGCGGCTGGCGCATGCGTGAATGAGGCGTCCCCCCCACCCCGAGAGAGTTTCTGACGCTAACCCTGCATGCATCAGTTTCTTTTAGTAACAAATAAGCTCAAGTAACGTAAGTAAGGGAAATAAATAAGAACATACCGTGTACTGAGAAAGTGGTAACATTAATTACGCTTGCATTGAACCACCTCTATCAATCCAGTGTCTGGGGAAGTTCAGCAGTAGAACCTTTAACACTGAAATAAGGGAAGAAAATTGTTTCCGAATAGGCCTTTGAGCTAAAATGTTAACACTTTCTCATTCCAGCATTTTCTGTTTTTAGTTCAGATCATCACCAATAGCACTTTTTTGATTTTTGTGCAGAAAAGTCAATTGTATCTGGGATTTTTGGAAAAGATGGATGAGGTTACTAGACGAGAAAAGGGAATGCTCTCCACTTGCTTGATAGGACCCCTCTGCTAACAAAGTGCTGTTTGAAGTCTGGCTACTCATGGAATATTATGCAGCCAATTTCATCACAACTTGCCAAAATCAATACCTGGTTATTACAGTGATAAGCATTATCAATGACTCCAAAGGCTGAGTGAGGAACGATAGGCTTGAATCCACATTGGATTTCGGCTGGCCCAACTCCATGTACTCAAATGAATGGAAGGGGGTAGGGAGGTCGACCTTTATGGCCAGGTCACGGGGGAGGGGTTATAGGGGATCGAGTCATCTGTGGGCGGGCCAGCCACTTATGCACGGAACAGTATGTACATATCACCACATACAGTATTCTGTTTATTGATGTTGGTTAGTGATAGAGATCGACCATGTCACTAGATATGACAAGGCTACTCAGCTTTAGATGATGCATGGAAAATTTTCTGCCCATCTGAGATAACAGAAAGCACCTTACTTTATTGTCTCATTAAAATCCATCATTGTTGACTGTATGGCACTCCCTTGGTTCCACAACCACAGAAAATAAATCCACATGCACATAACAGCTGTGGAATTTTTGGTGGCCAGCAAACCGAGCTCCAAGGGTGGCTGGTGTTTTGAACACCTGGATATAAATATTCTTGCATGACCTGATGTTTTTTAAAAATGTAGACATACAGCACGGTAACAGGCCCGTTTGGCTCACAAGCCCATGCCGCCCGATACCTTTTGAACAGTGGGAGGAAACCAGAGCTCCCAGAGGAAACCCACAGAGATGCGGGGAGAAGGTACAAACTCCTTAACAGACAGCACGGGATTTGAACCCTGGCCCCAGTCACTGGGGCTGTAACAGTGTTGCGCTGACCGTCCCGACTTCAAACAATTTGTCTTTGGACAAGTTTCTGCCAGGCCTTTGGCCATTTGATTGGCAGCATAGAAAAACTTTCTCACTGAGCGCCAATCACACAGAGCCAATGCCCAATATCCATGGCCTGGCATGAGGGGAATTTGTTCAGGCCACAACATGTGGATGGATCCTCCACCCAGCCACCTCAAATGACTCTTTTATATTGCACTTCCATTGAAGAGGGGTTCAACAATTAGAAAAAAATATAATTTCTGATGGTGAGCATGCGTGCATTTATAACAAGCCTGATGGCATTTGCTGGCTCACATCCTCCATCCGGCTGAAAACTGATTTAAAGAGCAGAGATGCAGTGGATGTACCCATTCAATTTCCTAGATACACCTATTCTGGTATTGCCTTCACTGGTATATCAGGAAAAGTAAATGACAAAGAACATCTTTTGTCATGTTCAATGACTAATTCCTCAGCTACTCCGACCCAGCCCCAAGGACTCCCCTCCCTCAGCATGGCCAATTAAGCCACCTACCCAGTCATTAGAATTTATCTTTCTTTTCATGTTCTTATATCTTGCTTTCTTTTTAAAATTTAGATATAGAGCACAGTAACAGGCATTTTCGGCCCGTGAGTCTGTGCCACGCAATTTACATCCAATTAACCTACAACCCCCAGTATGTTTTGAACGGTGGGAGGAAACTGGAGGCCTCTCCCCCCACCCCAGGAAAACCCACGCAGACACGGAGAGAGTGTACAAGTTCCTTACCGCGTGGGATTCGAACCCCTGTCCCAATTGCTGGTGCTGCCATGGCGTTGCGCTAACCGTGCCACTCAGTGGCCTGTAAGCTGCACAATAAAACATCACTTCACAGGGAATGGGAATTCCTTGAAGATGGATTTTGCAAAGGTGCATTTTAATTCAGTTCTGTCTTAGTAAAAATCCTCTGCAGAGATATCTCCAGTGGAAACTAAATATAATTTGTTCAAGGCTCTGGAAAGGAAAACAGTGCTGGAGATTAATGGGAATACTCGTCATTTGCTTGACTTTGACTAAAGAACAAATGCATTCCATTAGGAATGCAGAAGTTGAGGAGTGGCTACCTTGAGTGCTTGGTGCCGCCAATTCTGAATCTCACTGGTGCCAAACAAGTAGACTTCGGCACCTCTTTGAGGTTGTATTCTTTCTTTCAACTCACACAATGTGGTTGCAAAGAACAGAGGACTTATTAAAATGTTTACTGATTTTGTTGGAATGTTTGCAATCTTAAACTTAATATTTAATTAAAGCTGCCACAACCTACTTGATTATTATTTGAATTTCACATGCTTATTTCATATTTGCCATGTGGTTGGTTGACCATTACTTTATTAGAAGCAATCACTTGGAACTTGCAGGAAAGGAGGGGGATGCATTTGCTACTTGACTGCATGGATGCTCACTGAACCTATGTATTCCTTACCCACATTTATCTCGCCCTTTGAAAATGAATTTGGAGCCAGACAGGCACCTGATAGCTGTTCTAATAATCACAGAACTGAACATGGGAAATGAAGCTGAAGTGGTCAAGGGGGAGAGTAAGGGATAGGTGAAAAGAGAGGGAATCAGAACATGGCTGCAATCTTTTAGAATTTAAAAATTTTTAAATCACATTTTTAATTTTTAAATTTAGACATTGAACACAGCAACAGGGCCCTCTGGCCCATGAGCCCTTGCTGCCCAAATACACCTACAATCCCCATACATTTTGAAAGGTGGGAGGAAACTGGAGCACCCAAAGGAAACCATGCGGAGATCAGAAGAACGTACCAACTCCTTTCAGGCAGTGTTGAATTCAAATCCAAATTGCTGGCATTATAATAGCATTGCGCTAACAACTACACTAAACGTGCTGCCCCAAATAAGTGCTCAGTGAGCCAGTAGAAGCTACTTCATTAAATGCATTTAAGACTTAATTAGAGAGATTGTTGAATAGTAGAGGAATTAAGGGTTATAGGGAGCAGGCAGGTAAGTGGAGCTGAGTCCTCGGCGTGATCACTTCTGATCTTATCCGGCTCGATGGGCCAGATGGGCAACCCATACTCTTATTCTTATGGCAATTTATGGAAATGTAGTAAAACATGTTTTACTTCCATGTATGAGATGAGTGTTGCCATCATGCCACACGGACCATAAGAGTGACAGAGAAGATCACTGGAGTCTTCCTCTCTCCCATTGACTGGGATCGTTGTCTGAAGACAGCATGCAAAATCATTGAGGACCCCCTCCACACTGTATACAGCATCTTTCAGCTGCTCCCGTCGGGGAAGAGACAGCACCAGCAGGCTGAGGAACAGCTTCTTCCCACGGGCCACGCGAATGCTGAACCACCAAAGGAACTGCTCACACTAACTGTCCGAGACTCTCATATTGCAGAAATCTATTTATTTATTTATTTATTTGTATGGGTGAAGTATGCCCTGCATATGTATTGCTTGTCTGTATGTGAGTCATGTCTGGTATGACTGCATGTTTTGCACTGAGAACTGGAGAACGCTGTTTCGTCAGGTTGTACTTGATTTGACTTGATTTCTGCAGCAAGTTTCACGTAAATCAGTGTGGACTAGAAGGGCCAATATGGCCTGTTTCTGTACTGTAAATTGTTATATGGAAAAGAAAAGTTTGGAGTGATCAAAATGGGATCACCCCATATCCCTCCAATTCATTGAAAGGTTTTCCAAGCTTGATTTGCAACTGGATCCCAATTGGAATTTCAAGTGTGGAAGCAAAATTATTGGTTTTTCAAAATCTCTGAAATGACTACCTCTCACGTTGAAAGATGCAGATACTATTGAGTCACTGCCTTATTCAGAGTGAGTATTTTTAAAGTTTGACCTTCCGAAACAATCCAACCTGGAGAAGGTCGGATTTTTGAGCATCGTTCGAAAGAATTTGAGTCGATGGAAGAAAAACAATAAAACATCTGGTATCCAGCACCTATCGGGATTGGTAGATGCCAGATAAGAGTATTTTACGGATGCTTGAGGCTTACTCTTACAATGTTTACTAATACACCTGCATTAAAAATAGTTTAAAAGACAAAAATACAATACTGTACACTAAACAAACTTCATTTGCATGAATATATAAACCTTACAGGATTTACTTTATCTTCAGTCAGATTCTTTGAAAACATTTAACTGTTGCTGCATCTGCAGGTTCCTCCCCCTCCACAGAGCTGCCTGAAAGATGAACAATAACATCATAGATAATTAACCCCCCCATCCCCCCAGGTTTACAGGTAAAGCTTCTGGTCACTCACTGAGCAGGGATATTTTACAAGAGTCACCCCAACAGCGAGCGGCATCAACCAGCTCTTCATCCTGGCAGACGCCATTGCTGCTTCACACAACTTTATTCAAACAGCTAACAGCTGCTATGAGCAAAGCACGGCCAAGGCCCTCCACTGGCTGAACATTTGCTCCCATCTTCACCAAAGGTTGACGTGTTACTTCAGTGAACATTTAGTTTCACAATTTTAAACAAATATTTTCACCTATTATTTTATTCTTCCTAACTTTAATTTTCACATTTATTTTCCTTGTTTTTTTTTGCCGGTTGCTTGAATTCCGGATGCCAGGGGGTTTCACTGCACAGTACATTCGTTTTAAAACAAGTGATTCTTCCCTAGATTGAAAGTGGGGGGGGGGGGTAGGGATTATTTTTAATGTCTTAACACACCCTTCAAGCTATGATGCTTTATATATTTGACTGAAAATAGTTCAGATTAGTTTAATTGGGCACTTTTACTGAGTCAAGCTAAGGAGGTGAAGGGGTATGATCAAATGGTTTGTAAGATTTGCCAAGCTCAGTGATGCCTGACTGGATGGGGTGTATTTTATAATCTGACTCAGAGCCATAATGCTGAATAGACCCTTCTCACAAGGAAATAAAAATACAGGAATGAGTCCAGACCTCTTGTGAAACAAGAATATTTAATTATTGCCTGTTGCCTGTATGACAGCAGTCATTGGTTTGATGGACAAGACGCAGATTCTTCCTGTTAGACTGAGAAACTGTAATTGGCAATTGCACCTGGGTGTATCATGGCTTGTCCTATGGTTTCCCTTTGACTAAGCTTTTGGGTATCTAGACTGGTGTTTTTTACTCTCAAGTCATGGCATGAATTGCCTTGGTAACACCCTGTGACATACCTCACAATGTACTGGTAGAATGGATGCTCCACAGATCCAACAATCTGGGTTCAATCCTGACATTGGGTACTGGCCAGGTAGGGTCTGAACATCTCCTTGCCACTGCTTGGGCTACCCCTGGTTGCTCTAGTTGCCAAAGATGAGAGGGTTGTGAGGTTAAGTGGCTGCTGTAAACTGTAGCTCATCTGTGGCAGAGTGGCAACATTGAGGAGAAAGGTATGTGAATGTAATTGACGGGAAATTGATCAGAACATGTTACACAGAATATTAGGGAGGTGTTGGTAAGAGGAGATGGAATTGCTTTGAGAGTCAGCATCGACTCAAATGACTCCTTTGTCAGAAGGAAAAAAAATGACATTTTATCATAAAGTGTGTCAGAAGTACAGGTTGTTATTATTGATCTAGGAGTGGTGTTGAGTGGTGAGGATGGAAAGGTGTTCCTTATCCAATGGCAACTACTCTTGCTGTGATCTTAAGAGAGATTTCCCGGACAATCACTGCACTGAATGGCTATATTTCTTTGGCAGTGCCAATTTATCCCCTTATCATTCTATTTTGAGTTGTACAATTTCACCCTTTCTTTACACAACTCTAGGATACACTTTATTGTTTCCCGACCCATGGATTGACATCAAAGTGTTCAGTGAGCTGTCTGGTACATGGTGAACTTACTGCATTCAGAACAGAAGCGTAATGTGCCCGTTTACAATGACTGTCCTCATTTACACTGGTGATTTTGCAAAAAAGAACACATGCATTTGATTAAAAATTAGATAAATGTGAAATGATGGAATTAACCAGAAAAAAGAGACTGCTTCAGCTAACACTTCAAAAACGAACCAATTAGCTGTACTCTTCTTTGAGAATATATGCAGTTCTTTTTGAGAGCTATTAATGAATCAACTTCCAGTTCCCTTTATCCAGTTCTCTTTTACCCCATTTCACCTCTGCTTCCTTTGCTAATAACATAAATCTTTGACCTAATTTACAAAAAATTCATCATTAAAATTAGTTCCACCACTCTTTAAATTTAGATTTACAGCACAGCAACAGGCTCTTTCATCCCTCATGGGAGATTAGTCAGGAAGGTTCAGATGCTGGGTATTCATGGAGAAGCACTGAACTGGATTCGACAATGGCTGGATGGGAGAAGCCAGAGAGTGGTGGTGGATGATTGTTTCTCAGGCTGGAGGCCTGTGACTAGTGGTGGGCCTCAGGGATTGTTGTTTGTCATCTGTATCAATGACCTGGTTGATAATGTGGCAAATTGGATCAGCAAGTTTGCAGATGACACAAAGATTGGAGGTGTTACGGACAGCAAGGAATGTTTTCAAATCTTGCATTGGAATCCGGGCCAGCTGGAAAAATGGGGCTGAAAAATGGCAGATGGAATTTAATGAAGACAAGTGTGAGGGGTTGCATTTTGGAAGGGCAAACCAAGAAAGGACATACATGGTAAATGGTTGGATAAAGACGAGTGTGGAAGATCAGAGGGATCTGGGAATATAGATACATAATTCCCTGAAAGTGGGGTCACAGGTCGATAGGGTTGTAAAGAGAGCTTTTGGCATATTGGACTTCATAAATAAAATTATTGAATATAGGTGTTAGGATGTTATGGGAAAGTTGCATGTCATTTGAGAGGCCGGATTTGGAGCATTGTGTGCACTTTTGGTTACCTAACAACAGGAATGAGTGCAGGGAAGATTTATTAGGATGTTGCCTGGACTTCAGGGACTGAGTAACAGGGAAAGGTTAAACAGATTAGGACTTTATTCCCTGGAGCTTAGAAGAATGAAGGGACATTTGATAGAGCTATTTAAAATTATGAGGAGGATAGACAGACTAAATTTAGATAGGCTTTTCCACTGAGGGTAGAAACCAAAGGACATGGTTAAGGATGAAAGGGAAAACATTTAGGTGAAACATGTAGCGTGTCAAATGACTCAAAGACTTGTAGATTCAAACCAAGGTTTTTATTACCAAAAGACTGGAGCGTAGTACATCGAGGTCGACCAGTCCAGACTGACCTGGATCTGTTTAGGTGCAGCTCCTTATGACCTTGCCAGTAGGTGAGGCTACAGCTCTCAGCCAATCATTTACACGATATACAAATATATCCAGAGATGATAGGATCCCATACTATCACAAAACATTAAGGTGAACTACTTCACGCAGAGAGTGGTGGGAGTGTGGAACAAGTTGCCAGTGGAAGTAATAAATGCGGGCTCAATTTTAGCATTAAGAAGAATATGGACAGGTACATGGATGGGTGGGGTATAGAGGGCAATGGACTTGGGGCAAGGTTAAGGGGACTAAGCAGAACAATAGTATGGAAGAGACTAGATGGTCGGAAGGGCCTGTTTCTTTGCTGTAATGTTCTATGGTTGTCACTTTGCTCCATCTACGTTGTTCCTAATTTAAAGAAATCTTTTATCTATTTTAGTGATGATGGTTAGATTGTGTCTCAAGAAAGCAACCTTTATCCTCAAGGACCTTCACCTAACCCTTTACACACTGCTACCATCAGGAGGGAGGAACAGTGGCCTGAAGGCGAACACCCAATCTTACAAAAACAACTTCTTCCTCTCCTCCATCAGATTTCTGAGCAGACAAGGAATCTTTTTCTCTTTTTGCACATTTTGTTTATTTTTAGATATTGTACTTAGGAAACAATTTATTGCAATTTTGCACCTGTAATTCACAATACTGCTGCCACAAATCAACAAATTTGAGACACATGTTCATGGCAATAGACATATGACATGATTACAGGCCCTTCCGGCCCAAGAGCCTGTGCCGCCTAATTACACCCAATTGGCCTCCAGCCCTTGTTGAAGGGTGGGAGGAAACTAGATCACCTGGAGGAAACCCACGCAGACATGGGGAGAATGTGAAAACTCCTCTCAGACGGAGCCAGGTCACTGGCGCTGTAACAGTGTTGCGCTAACTGCTATGTTAACCGTGCTGCCATAAACCTGATTCTGATTCCAAGAGGAGTAAGCCTTGTTGGGGTGTTAGGGTATTGTAATGCCAAATATTGGATTTCACTCATTTTTGTTCCATTGTGTGGGTGCTGCCTGCAGCAGGCGATATTGTACCTGCAAAAATGTATAAAATTGACAAAAAAATCTAAAATTTATTATGGAATTTTGTACACAGAATCATGTATTAAAGGGGCTTTGCATTGTCCCTGAAGATTGCTCACCTAATTTTGTGTGCAAAATCAGGCAAATTTCTGATCAAATTCAACATGTATTGGGGTTTCCTGGAGAAGACTGAGCCAGGAGGGGAAGGAGGAAGGAAGAGAGGGAGGGATGGAGAGAAAGAGAGAGGAGAAAGGGCACAAAAGCACTGTATTTGCCACATGGCTTTAATGCACTATCCATGCACCACTTGTGCACTGGAAGAAGGTGCAAATGACTTCAATTTCTTGTGTCTACATTTGGAATGTGGGAGGAAAGCACAGCCCCCAGAGGGACCCCACGCAGACATGGCGAGAACATACCAACTCCTCACAGACAGAACCAGATTCAAACCCAGGTCGCTGGCACTGTATTAACATTGTTCTAACTGCTACACTAACTGTGCCGCCCAATTTTGCTTCAATCTCCGTACTTGTGAAGTGGTCCATGCATCAACTCCTTGAAATTGAGGTGCATTCGTACAATTTTGTTAAGAATACGACATCAATGAATAAAAATTGTTTATACAACACGATTGCCTTGCAATTCTGGTCTCCCAGCGATTATCTGAAGAGAAGCTATCAGAAATTCCTTGAGCGACATTGAATGTAATGCCAATAGCAGTGGTGGGAATTATTTAACAAACAATTCCCTTGCACATAGTTAACATACTTTGTAAGTAACCTTTTGCATAGAAGTAACTGAAGGGCAGGCATATGTTATAAAGAGATCTGGTGTCCTGGGCTTCAGTGAAAAAATTAGATAGCCCTGTCACTTACCTGAATTTGCTCTTCATAAATCGCAATTGAGGCCGTAAAACCCGAGTGAATTTTGGTCAGTGGCAAATGATCTGTGCGCAGACTAAAACAGTGCTACAATGAACAGATGCTGCTCAACCCAATGAGTTCTCCAGCAGCTTGTTTTATTTGCCTCAGATTTCGGCAGCTCCTGCATCAACTACTGTAATGTTTTGAACTTTCACACAATGGAAAGTAATTATGTTCCATAAATCGGCCAATTTACAGTCAGTCTTTTAAGCAAATAAGTCATTTCCTCTCATTAAGTAGTTGACTTTGAACTCTCGTGCAGAATATTTATTATTGTTTTCAATAGAGATAACACTGATGTTGTATTGAAGTGTTCCTGTTGATTTAAAGGTACCAATAGTAATCCCATATCCGGTATTATATGGAATAATTAAAACTCACCTTGCAATTAAGCTTTGTGCTTGAATTCCAGAGTGACACATGTTTCTTTTATTGCTGTACCAACTCTGATTGAAGTACCTTTCCCAAATTGCCCATGTTTTAATTGCCTTTTAACTCTGTTTTATTGATAGGAGATTGCATAGAATCCTGCTGCATAATCATGTGAACATCATTTGGTTTCAGCCATCTTGGCTGCAATTTAATTTTGCACAAATGTTCATGCATTTATTTCCTGAGAAAATAGAGCATAGAGATCTATAGTACAGTCCAGGTCCTTTGGGTCGCAGCATTGTGCTATCGAATACTTTCCCCTGGATTGTCACCTTGCTGTGGTGGAGAAGCTTGTGTGGTCCTGTGACCCCGAGAGTGATGCCGCCTGGAGCTGTGCTCCTGGTAGGGTCACCCATGGCGGTAACATCGAGGGTCAGGTCCCTGACAAAAGTGGAACAGGCGGATGAAGTTACTCTGAACTCAACGGCTGTGAAGGCTGCAACAAATCCATCAGCTCCAATTATTGTGGTTTCATTGCCATTGGTTGATTGTGAAGTATCGTGTGCTTCTTGGAATGCAACATCAAGTACATGTTAAGCAAACACACGCACAGGCTTCTTTGCTCTGTGGATCAACGGAATGAAGGCCATCATCCTCGACTACGAGGGATAGCCATGATGACTATCTAATAATGTACTCAAACAACTGCACATCTTTCAATTTTTCTGTGTTCCATGTACCTATCTAATAGTTTCTTAAAAGACGCTGTTATCCGCGGCTCCACCACTGTTGCGTTCCATGCACCCACCACTCTCTTACTTCTTACATCTGCACTTACTCCCAAGCACCTTGAAACTATGCTTCCTGGTATTAGCCACTTGAGTCCAGGAAAAATGCCTCTGGTCAACCATATTATTCACACTACTTACCTTACATGCCTCTATCAGGTCACCCCTCATCCTTTGTCGCTCCAAGGAGAAAAGGCCATATTCATTCAACCTCCCGTCATAAGGCATACTCTTCAATCCTTCCCTATAAGCATCCACATCCTTCCTGTAGTGAAGCGACCAGAACTGAACACAATATTCTAAGCATGGTCTTGTATAGCTGCACCCTTACCTCATGGCTGTTGAAATAAATCCTAAGGATAATGGAACCCAGCACACTATACTAGAACTAATTGCCACATGAGCTGGAATTAATGGCACTTTTGGCAGCAGTATGAATTGTGTCTTATATGGTATAAAGTTGCCTCTGAGTCAGAAAGTTCAAGATTGAACATTCAGGCATACAGATGAGGAGCAGGAGAAAGCCATTACTGAGATTCTTGAGCTCAACACGCAATTAAATGTGACTAATGTTGATTTTAATGTAATATATAATCTAAATTCTTCCTTCCCAGTCTGTGATAATCCTTATTACGTGCTCCCATTTTTAACAGTTAATTTTCATTTGTGTGGGCCTGTCACTTTAAGAGAACAGATTGAACAAACCCTGCAGGCTTTGGAGTGTCTGTGAAACTGACTGCAGGCTATAGACACCATGTTCCTATATACATTTGAAGAGAAGCAAGGCAGGTGCAGAGACCACGTGACCCACAGATTCAGACTGAGTACACAGTTTTGCTCGAGGGGAATTTGAAGGAGACAGCACAGGAGTAAACAGCTCTTGGAAGAAATAATGTGCTAGATTGGTCTCATGTGTGGTTATAGACAATCCATCTGATTTCCTCCTGTTTGTTATAGAGGAATGAGAAGATCACTCGGTGACCAAAAGAGTGAGAGTCAGTTTTGTTTGGCTGACCCATGGAAAGGGTTCTGGAAGCTTTGTAAGCATCACTTGCTTTGTGCCCCCTACGCCAAAGAAGAGGACAGTTTTGGATGGCACTCATCTAAAAAGGACATTTTGCTGGAAGCACCTCAACAAGGGTTTTGTGAGTTATAAATGCTCTGTCATCTCCGGCCTCTTTTACCGCCTCACAAATTGCTAATTTAATCTAAAGCCTGAGTGTCACATCAATTTCAAACCTACATGTCAACGCTGAATTTCCAAAAGTGAACTTTGAACTGCCTTCCAAGAATTGTGCCTTATGCTGTAGGGGCTTGGGGTATTCCACACACATACACACCAGTATATTTGTGCATAGCTGGGGGTTAATTTAGATAAGTTAGTTAAATTAGATAAAGTGTTATATTATTTTTTAATAATTAAAAATATCATTTTAAATATAGCTCTGTCTGGGCTGATTTCTATTGCTCCTGTCTGGTACTTAACAACCCTTCAAGATGGCCGAAAATCCAGATGAACTGAACTACGTGGCAGCACAAAAACTTTGCATTTGCTGCACCCTGGAAATATTTTAAAGATCAACCTGTGTGACTTTCTTTTGACCCAAATCAGAGTCAGAACAGCAATTAAATCACAAATTTATGTATTTTATGAAACATGACTAACTTTCAAGAGGATCTGATTTTTCATTTGCTGATTTCATGTTGTTCAAATGAATTCCAGCAGAAATAATTGCATGTGACTGCATTTAACTAGGGTGGCATCTTTAGTGTACTGGTTAGCGCAGTGGTCCTCAACCTTTTTCTTTCCACTCACATACCACTTTAAGCAGTCCCTATCCCATCAGGGCTCTGTGATTGGTAAGGGATTGCTTAAGGTGGTATGGGAGTAGGAGGGAAGATTGAGAATCACTGCTCTAAACCCAATTGTTACTGAAATATTTTGCTTTAGAAAAATTGTCATTGGTCCATTTCCTTTGGAGTTATGAAACCATGCACATAATGAGTCAATGAGGTACGATAAAAACAGTGGTTTTCAAACTTTTTTTTTCACCCACATTCCACCTTAAGCAATGCCTCACTAACGCAGAGCACTGATGCAATAGGGAATACTTAAAGTGGTATGAGGGGAAAGAAAAAAGGGTGAGAACCAGTGGGTTAGCATAAATGCTGTTACAGCTCCAGTGACCCGGGTTCAAACCTGATGCAGTCTGTAAGGAGTTTGAACGCTCTCCCTGTGTCATTGTTGGTTTCCCCTGGGAAGTTCGGTTTCCTCCCGCCCTTCAAGACATAGAGGCGCTATAGGTCAAATGGGTGTCATTGGGCAGCTCAGGCACATGGGCTGGAAGAGACTGTTACTGTGCTGTATCTAAACTTCTCCACGACTGTGCTGAGGGGGTGCTGACCTGTCAGAGGTGCGGCCTGTTTTTAAATTGGGTTCTGCTGTTTCTTTAAAATAGATCTAAAAGATCTCAAGGTATTATTTCAAAGAAGTGCATTGCTCCTGTTGTTCTATCCAATGTTGATCTTTCAATAAGGTTATAATTTGCCTATTATAAAAGATTGCTGACAGTGAATGTGTTCTCCCCAGCACAGATCATATTTTGTTAAAGTCCAATCTTGCTTTAAGATCCCATGGAATATTCTGAAAGAGATGTCAGTGGTACCACAAGGACACAAACTTTACCCCTTCGCTCCCATGTCAGGTCATTTTTGATCGAACAGTTTAGATAATTCAGGTGTTAAGGGTTTAGCCTAAGATTAACGAGTGTCTTTCTCCTCTCTAAAACTAAAACAGGTTTATTCATCAAGCCAATCCATTAATTCCTTTTGGCTGTTGCTATCAGGACTGAACTAATATATCATCCCTTTCTGTTGGGATTATCACGGCCTGGCATTTTCTCATCCACTGTGTATATAACATTCCAAAATTTGAGAAACAACCTCCCCTTGTTGGTTTTTGCCATTTATATGTACCACCCTTTCTTTGGAAGGGTGGCACCCTGGTCCTGAGAGACCTGGCTTGGCAATCGATCGTTTATTATTGATTATATCTCATGCTGAACATTTCCATAATTCCCACTGCAACAGAACAACATCCAATTCTTTGACAACAGTGGAGTTGTGTTTCAGTTAGGAAATTCCTATCTAGTGAGTGTTTTTGTCAGTAAATGTTAGGTTAGGAGGTTAGTAATCCACCCAATACATCCTATTTAGATTTTCCCATGCTCAGCTGTCCTGCAGTGAACTGCACTGGCATTCCATTGAACACAGAACTGATATGACTCACAGAAGAATTTGTGACCTTGGTCTAACCAGCTGAAAGCTTCCTTGAAGAGTTACTTTCCAAAGTGGATCTGCCTCATACTCTCAGCTATTTTCAGTGCCAGTGAGAGCAATCTCTAATTTAGCGGGAAAGCTAGTTATCAAGTAGAATGACGCTGCTCCTTCTCTGCAAAATGAATCAGAGGAATTCGAGGAACAGCATATTTCATCTGTGCACTCTCCAACTGGGTCGCATTAACACCGATTTCTCCAGTTTCTGTTAGCAACCCCTCACCAAACATCGATCCCCATGTCTCCTTTCCTCCAACTCTGTCTGTCTCTCACTATCTCCTCCCTTTTCCCTCTGTCTCCTTTTACAGAGCCAAAAACAACCCCCCTCCCCCAATCAATTCTCATCTTTCCTCTTCCATATCTAATGAATACATTTTTGTCTGTACGCTGCCTCTCCCATGCTCCCTGTTCCCCAGCCTTTTAATACAAATACCTGCCTGCTTTTCACTAATACCTCAGGCCCAAAATTTCAGTAATGCCCTCCTAAGGATGTTGGCGAGTTCCTCCAACATTTCTGCGTTTTTACTACAATCACAGTGACTGCAGACTTTGGTGTTTCACTTCAAATGAATCGACGTGTTCCAGGTCAAAATTGAAATCTGCAGGAATTTAATCTGAAATTGGACTTTGAAGATAAATCATGGAAATGTGACCTTGGGCCCATTTCTTTCAAATGTGTCACAGGGGATTGGAGTGACCTTTGAATAAATTATAATGAATGTCCTTCAAGCTGCTTGTGCAATATATACGAGTGGAAAAATAGCAGTGTAGAATGAACAACATACTCATTTATAGAAGAGTGATTCTCTGGGGGAGAAGATTGCTGGAGATAAATGCACAAAAAGGAATGGCGAAAAGCCCATTATAGTTCATAGATCATAGGACATTAAAGCGCAGTACAAGCCCATTGCCCCACAATGTTGTGCCGACTAAACGTACTCAAAAAAACTAAACCTTCCCTGACTCATAACCCTCTTTCATGCACATAAGAGTATTTCAAATGTCCTATTGTACCAGCCTCCACCACCACCACCCTTGGCAATGCATTCCAGGCACCCAGCAATCTCTGTAAAAAAAAAACTTACCCCCGATGTCTCCCCTAACACCAGGTATCACAATATGTTTTGATAAAGTACTCAGACGTATTTGATAGTTTCTTTTCAACGGCTCTCCAAACTATTTTTCAATGGTGAAAACCAAATGTTTCTATTTGCAGGAGATTGTAGACAAATGGAAAATACAGTATAACCACACTGTACTGTACTGCTGTGTAAATAAGTTCCAAAAGGCTTGAAGGTTTTAATCAATTTTTTGTTCTCTCTGTTCTTTCATGACAGTTATGACAATTATTATTTTCTTTATGCATTCTTACTGGTGGTTCTCTAGAGGCTCTTTGGAGGTCAGCTATTAAACCGGGAAGTGTGGGCCTTTCAAGCTGACAATACTACCTTTGGGACATTGCATGGTTAACCTGCAAAGGGATTAATTTATCGCTGGTTAATTAAGAACTTGCTGTAAGTCCATTAGCACCTTTCTGCCATCCTTCCAATTGTTGGCTATGATCCTTCAATCTCCAGCCTATACACAAATATGCTGGGGAAACTCAGCAGGTCATGCAGCACCCATAGGAAGTAAAGGAGAACCAATATTTTGGCCCTGATATAAGCAAAAACAGGTAGGTGGCTGAATAAGAAGGCGGGGGGAGGGGGCGGGAGGAGAGGAGACAGGGTCGGCGCCAAGGTCATCGCTCACCGTCAGATACGCCCCCCCACCCCCTTCTGCATCACTAGCATCTAGCTTGACGCATGCTAGCAACTTTCCACCCGCCCTTGGCTGCATTACTAGTGGGCGTCAAGTGTCAGGAGAATGTAGTGACGGTTGACGAGAGTAGGGGGGGTGGGCTTCCAGGATTAATGATGATAAGGGAGAGATGACATTTCCAAAGCAGGATGGTGGACATCTTGGAGAAGAACCTGTAAGTGGTGATGTTCCTATGCAGCTGCTCCCCTTATCTTTCAAGGAGTGTGCATTGGGGTTTGGCAGGGGTTTCCAATCAAATTTTCAGGAATGAAACTCAAAATCTCAAATACTGATCCATGTGGAAGGAATCGCAGTTGCCATTACAGAATGTAGTTAAGTTACACAGGAGCAGCAGGTAGAGTTTTGATCATTGATCCAAAGACTCATGTCAGACTTTTTATTTTGGCAGCTGGAGAATTTAAACTCAAGTACAATAAAACCTCTGGTATCCGCCATTCATGGGGATTGGTAGATATCGGTTAAATTAATTTCCCGGTTGCTTGAGTTTGTGTGGTTGGCGAACGAACGGTGAGGTATGCCAATTTCAAATATCTATGATTGCCTATTTATTTTCCGTGATTTTTTTTTGCCAGTTACTTTAGGCTACCAGTTGCTTGAATTCCGGATAATGGGGGTTTTACTGTGAAAGAAATTTGGATTTTTTTTGTGCAGCTAGTTTCATTAATAGTAACTTTGAAACAACCAGGATGCTATTAAATCCCGTTAAACAAGAAAATTTGAAGATCTTGTGAAGAAGGCAAAAGTGCAGGTCACGCAGGATCCATTGGAAATAAAAGGCAAATCAACGATTCTGCCTAAGCCCTTCCTTAAATCCCACCTTGTATATTCGAGGGAAGAGATTCTACAACCTGTGCCTTGCATGTGACTGCAGGACCGCTAAAGTGATTACCTTTGAAATTCCTCCTCATTTTAGGAACAATTAAGGTGGATAATTTCTAATAATGTCAGCAATATCTACAGCCTGTGTGGGAATTAATAAAGCGATAATTTTGTGTATGCCATTATTAACCTCTTACTATAAACAGCATTTGTATCTCACATTTAGCAATATGCTGCGTGCTTTACACTCGATGAACTGCTTCCCCTTGTAATCGCTTTTATGATACGATCTACCGAACAATTGTATCTTTAGAAATTGTAATCATTCATCTGTTGATAACATTATTCTTAAAGAATAGAAAAACTTGGTGAACTTTAAGTTCAGAGAGGATCCTTTCTTAAATTCTCCTTGGAGGCAGTTCCATCATGTCTACTTGTGCTGAGTTGTGCTGAACCTGTTACTCCTAGAGCTCTTCTATCTGTCTGGATCATACAAGGTCACCACAAAGTAGTTGATCTTTTATTTATTTACAGGATGTAGACACCAATGGCAAACTCAGTACTGATTATTCATCCTCAAGGCAATGACAGCCCTAATCTTGGCAATACTGCCATTGTGCAAACAGACGTCCTGATCCAACCACTGATATGTTTCCAAGACAGGTTAATAATATTTGATGGAAGGGAACTTTTTGGTGATGGTGATCCAAGGCTACTGCTCGAGTTCATTGGGATGATGGAACATTACAGCTCTACAATCAATGTTTTATTAACTTATTTCCCTCATTTCTATTCACCAAGGTAATAAAGGAGCACAAACAAAACTTGCAGATTGGTCTCAGCAAGATCCCAAAGCATTGCTGTCCTCTTCTCAACTTTTCTCTTTCTTTTCTTTGGCTTGGCTTCACGGACGAAGATTTATGGAGGGGGTAAATGTCCACGTCAGCTGCAGGCTCGATTGTGGCTGACAAGTCTGATGCGGGACAGGCAGACACGGTTGCAGCGGTTGCAGGGGAAAATTGGTTGGTTGGGGTTGGGTGTTGGGTTTTTCCTCCTTTGTCTTTGTGGGCAGAGAAAAGGGTGTTGTATGGTCTGCCTCTTTCCAACATCATGGTATTGTAGCAAAGTACAACCCTATTCCACCATGTTGACTTGATAGGCTGACTTGGATGTGGAGGTGGTTCAGCACCTTCCTGCTCAATCATTTCTTCTCTTCCTCTGTAGGAAGGAGCTCTGTTGTTCTTGGGTCCAGGCTGACCCAATTGTCAAGAGCATCTCTTCCCACCTGCCACATCTGTTTTTGCAATGGTAGGTCTAGCTCTTGAAAATTCAGTGCAGGGCGCAATGATCTATAATCTCAGCAACTTTGTTCTCTGCCTCTGTAATCTACATCTTAGCAATACCAATTGGTAGCGTGTGGCCAACACCTTCCACCTGGTACATATAAATGGTGACTCAGAACTTGGTGAGTGAAGACCTCTCTGCAGACCTGCTTCTCAGATTTCCCAAGGCACATAATTAGCTGGTGACAATCCATGGAGCAGAATTTGCTACCTTACGTAAGGGAGATGTTTCCCATTATGGGGTTAGATTAAAAAAAAAACTAGAGAACCATATTTAAAAAAAACTAGAGAACCATACATAATCTTTACCCTAGAATGTTTTTAAATCAAGGGGGTGGTTGGACTGTGGAATTTGAAATGAGTTATACAGGTGTATTTAAGGAAGAGAGAAAGGATTGCAAGATTTTGATATTAAAATATCACTCCATCACCTTACATGGGTTCAATGAATAGTGGGTGAATTAAGATCCCTTCTCTTATTTTGGACTGTTCCTGTTTTGATTTCAATCAACTTTTGCGTCAAAATTTTTCCATTGGAAGTATTTTTTTTTCCAAAAGTCATAGGAGCAGAAGTTGGCCATTTTGCCCATTGAGTCTGCTCTACCATTCCACCGTGAGCTGATCCATTCTCCCACTCAGCTCCACTCCCCCGCCTTCTCTCCAGAACTTTTGATACCCTGATGATTCAGATAGGCTTATGAGCAAGAGGAGATTGTGAGAGAAATTGCATTGAGCCTTAAAGTTTCAAGGATATAATCTTATCTCCCCATGAACTCAGATTTAATTCCACAACTATTAAAAATGTACCTATAATGATTCTCACTTCACCTCAGTTTACCATAGTTTGGAAATGCTCCAGGCTGCTGTTAGGTATAATTTCAGAATCATATTGAGCTCAGAGATAGGTCACTAACTTAATCTACTCACTTAAATAAATGCATGTGTAGTGATTCTTCCCTTTATTAATCTCAGAAGATGGTATTGCAAACCTAGCAGCCAAGAAGATTAGTGTCATGGTCAATGTAATGTTTTTACAGCACCAGTGACCTGGCTAAGGAGGGAAGGGAGGAGAAGAGGCAAGCTGTAGTGAGAGTGGATTCCATAGTTAGGGGGCACAGTTAAAAAGTTCTGTAGAAAAAATTGAGTATAAAACGTCCCTGGTGCCAGGGACCTAGATATATGGAGAATTGGAGAAAGGCCAGTTTTGAGAAAATGAGAAAGGATCTAGAATGCGTGGATTGGGATAAGTTGTTTTCAGGCAAGGATGTGTGGGGGAAGTGGAAGACCATCAAAGGTGAATTTTATTTTGAAATTTTGAGAGTATAGAATTTGTATGTTCCTGTCAGAATTAAATGCAAAGTTAGCAGGCATGGAGAACTTTGGTTTTCTTGGGATATTGGGGATATGGTTCAGAAAAAGAGAGAGATGTATAACAGGTATAGGCAACATTGTTCAAATGAGGTACTTGAGGTGTATAAAAAAATGCAAGAAAAACTGAAGAAAGAAATCAGGAAGGCTAAAAGGAGACATGAGGTTGCTTTGGCAGACAATGAGAAGGAAAATCTTAAGAGTTTCAACAGGTATATTAAGAGCAAAAGGATAGCAAGGGATACAATTGGTCCCCTCAAAGATGAGAGTGGTTGGCTATGTATGGAGCCAAAAGAGATGTGGGAGATCTTAAATGGTTTTGTTTCATCATTATTCACTCAGGAAACAGGCACAAAGTCATGGAAAACAACAATGAGGTCATGGAACCTATACAGATTAAAGAGGAGGAGGTGCTTGCTGTCTTAAAGTAAATAAATCCCCAGGTCCTGACAAGATATCCCCTTGGACCTTTAGGGTTGCTCATGTAAACCTGGAAATTAGAGAATGGTGAGGCTGAGATCAGTAGTAGGTAAATTATTGGAAGGTGTTCTAAGGGATCAGATATAAAATTATTTGGATAGCCATGGACTGATTATGGATAGTCAACATGGCTTTGTGGGTGGTAGGTCATGTTTAACCAATCTTATACTTTTTCAAGGAAGTTACCATGATGGACTTTAGTAAGGCCTTTGTCAATGCCCACATGGGAAGTTAGTCAGGAAGGTTCAGACGCTAGGTATTCACAGTGAACTGGATTTGACAATGGCTGGATAGGAGAAGCCAGAGAGTAGTGGTGGATGATTGCTTCTCAGACTGGAGGCCTGTGACTAGTGGTGTGCCTCAGGGATCAGTGCTGGGATTATTGTTGTTTGTCATCTATATCAATGATCTGGGCATTAATACATAAATTGAATCAGCAAGTTTGCAGATGACACTAAGATCGGAGGCATTGTGGACAGCAAGGAAAGTTTCCAAATCTTGCAGAGGGATCTGGGCCAGCTGGAAAAATGGGGCTGAAAAATGGCAGATGGAATTTAATGCAGACAAGTGTGAGGGGTTGCATTTTGGAAGGACAAACCAAGAAAGGACATGCGCGGTAGAGATAGGGCACTGCCAAGTGTGGTAGAACAGAGAGATCTGTGAAGAAAGAAAACAAATTTATATTTCAGGTTGAAGACATTTCATCATAAATAGAAAAGAATAGTTTTAAATTGCAAAAAGGATGGGGAGAAGATGGAGCAGACATAGGGAATAGCTCTGATTGGTTGAAATCAGGGTTCTTCCATTGATGAAGTGATCAATATAAATTTAATTTAGTCATTCAGAATTCAAAAGACTCATTTTAATCTGGAGGCAGATGGAATATGAAATGTGGAACAATCTGGCGAGAATACTGATGGACTGACTGAGGTTAAAATTATCCAATAAAGGAATGAACACATTTAGGGAGCAATGAAGAACAATGATTCATCACCACAATTTGGGCATATCATCAGGAAGTACCTTCTCATAAAAATAGGGGCCCCTCCCAGTCGGACATGGATGCAAGAGTAACTGGTGCCTCTGAGGCTGAGATGGAAAGACTTTTGTTTGTTAAGAGTACCAAGGGATATGGAGCAAAGGCAGAAAATAGAACTGAGCAGAGCATCACCCACGATCCCATTGAAATTGCAGAGTAGCCTCAAGGGTTTGTATAGTATAGGCCGGCAAGAAACGATTTAAAAAAAGACATGGAAAATAAAGGTTCCAATGCTCAAAATAGCGCCTGCTGCTGTCGTCAACAACGATATATACATATTACTGCACAAGGAAAAATTTCAGTGGAAGAAATAAAGGATGAAGAGAGTTTAAAGTGTGCAGAAAATACTCCAACCTGCACAGTTTAAACAAGTAACGCATGTTGGAACAATAAGTTGTTATTGCTACATTTTTCTGAGACTTAAATCAAATATATTATTTACACTTCAGCAGCAGGGTTCTACAAGTTTATGGTAACCAGTAACAAATCTCTCTTTGCATCATACCAGCAATACATGTGACCTTAGTCAAACTATTCAATGCATTCTTACATTGTTTTTGCCAGTTTTATATATAGAGCATGTCCTAGTCATGGGAGAATATAAAACGACTGACATGAAAAATGATAGACAAGAGATTTCATTAAACACAAGATAATTTTGATAAGATTAACAACTGAAAATACATTCAGAGATTGTTTCAGACCTTGATTCAAAACCTTATGATGTCTTTTAATAGCATTAAAATAATTAACACAGGTTCCATTTTGTAAAATAATTTCAATGTTTTAAAATGGACCCATAAATAGAGGGCTGAAGGCAGATAGACAGATGAAGGATGACGACCTATTCTGGATTCACAGCATCTCCTCATTCATTCATCCGTAAGGTGCAGCAGTGCCTACACTTCCAAAGGAAGTTGAGTAGGGCAAAGCTACCAGCTCCCACTTTGGCAACATTTGACAGGAGCACAGTTGAGGGGGTCCTGTCTGGCTGCATCATTATGCAGTGTGGTAGCTGCAAAGCATCACACTAGAAGTTAATGCAAAGCACAAATAAGACAGCTGAGAAGATCACTGGGGTCTCCCTTTCCTCTATCGACGACATGTACTGGGAGTGTTGGTCAAATAGGGCTCAAAGATTGATTGAGGATCCCTACCATCCAGCACACCATATCTTTGACCCACTACCATCAAGAAGCACCAAAATTAGGTCTGCCTGGGCTGGGAAATAGCTTCTTCCTGCAGGCTGTGAGATTTATGAATAGTGTCCTGTAACCATAAATCATTCCAAAATATTTATATATATTTACTTAAAATTATATCTTGATGTATATATGTAACTATTATGTGCCATGTATTGTGTGTGCACCGTGGTCTGGAGAACTGCTATTTCATCGGGTTGTATATGTACAAGCAGAGGAGAATGAACTAACTTGAGATGAAACCAGGTGGGGGGGAGGGAATGTGGACTTGGGAAACAGAGGCAGGTGGGTGAAGGGTTGAAGCAAACTGAAAGAAGAAAAAAGACCAGATGGATGCAGGTTGAGGGTGAAGGAGACAGGTCCATTTTCACACTCCAGTTCCCCCACCTGGCTCCATCTGCATTCTTTTCCACTTTGCTTTACCCCTCCTGTGTCCTCCTTTCACCCAACCAGGGGAGGTCGTGGAGGTTGAAACACTGGGGATATTTAAGAGACTCTTAGACAAGCATGTGGATGAAAGAAAAATAGAGGGTTATGAGGAAGGAAGGGTTTAGTTTTGGAAGGAATATATAGGTCAGCACAACATCAAAGACAGAAGGTCCTGTACTGTGCTGTAATGTTCTATGTTTGAACCCCTCTCCTCTTTTTACTGGCTCTCTTCCCTCTCCACTCTCCCATGTGATGCTGGGTCTTGACCCGATATATTGATGAATCAGAATCAAAATTTAATGTTATTAATGTCACAAAATTCAGTGATTTGCGGCAGCTTTATGGTGCAAAGATTGCTCTAAATTATATTTAAAAATAAATAAATGAGTGCAAAATGAAGAGGAAGTGAGTTAGTGTCTGTGGTTCGTTGTCTATTCAGGAATCTGATGGTGAAGGGGAAGAAGCTGTCCTGGGTGCTCGTCTTCAGGCTCCTGTACCTCCTTCCCGATGGTAGCAGTGTGGAGAGGGCATGGCCTGGGTGGTGAGGATCATTGAGGATAAAGGATGCTTTCTTAAGACACTGCCTCTTGTAGATGTCGTCGATGGATAGAAGACTGATTCCCAATGATGGAACTGGCCAAGTTCACAACTCCTCATAGTTTTTTCCTATCCTGTGCATTGGCACCTCCATACCAGAGGGTGATGCAACCAGTCAGAATGCTCTCCATGGTACATGTGTAGAAATTTGCAAGTGTCTTTGGTGACATACCAAATCTCCTCAAACTCCGCTCGAAATATAGCCACTGGCAAGCCTTCTTCATGATTGCATCGACATGGAGGTCCCAGGATGGACATTCAGTTCTTAAGCCTTTCCACTGCTGACCTCTCAATGAATGAGGACTGGTTCCTGATCTCCTGACGTCCCTCTCCTGAATTCCACAATCAGCTCCCTGGTAATGCTAAAGTTGTTGTTTAGACACCACTCAACTAGCTGATGTATCTCACCCTGTATGCTTCCTCATTACTGTCTGTGATTCTGTTGACGACAACGTTATCGGCAAATTTGTAGACGGAATTTAAATTGTGCCTTGCCATACAGTTGTGGGTGTAGACTGAGTAGAGCAGAGGGCTAAGCATGTATCCTTGAGGTGCGCCTGTGTTGTTTGTCAGTGAAGAGGAAACATTGTTTCCGATTCGTACTGACTGTGGTCTTCCGATGAGGAAGTCAAGGATCCAGTTACAGATGGGGATGCAGAATACCTAGTTTTGGAGCTTGTTGACTAGCACTGAGGGTATGATGGTATTGAAAGCTGAGCTGTATCGATGAAGAGTAGCCTGATATATGTTTTGCTTTTTTCCAGGTGATCAGAGCTTGAAATTCCTCCACTACTCCTGCTGCTTCCATATCTCCTTCCTCCACTACAGTTACTCTTTTACTCCCCCCCTCCATCAGGTTTTGGGCTTATCCTCTGCCGATCCCAACTCACTGGACAGGTGAGCACCAGCCCCCCCTTCCCCCACCCCTCGGGGAGAAAAATATTTGGAATAGTGTGCATATGTACTTCTGTGTGCATGAGTGAAGACTCTTCTGCTTCCACAGAGGAATGTCGCTTTCCATCAGTGCCATCTTGACCAGGGCTCCGCAGCCCAGGCGCCGGCGTCACTCTTGGAGTCGCCGGCTGTCGTCATTGGGAGCAAGGAGAAACACCGCTCGAGTTACCTGGTTCCAGCTCCGAGGTAGGCCGAACTTCTTCCAAGCTCACCGATTGCTTCAAGATAGGTTTTTTCATCGTTTGGGCTCTTGTTTTTTTCATGCTTATGTTCAATTATTCCAAAAATACACTATTGAAATTCATATATTTAAAAGGACATTTAAAAGCAGTTTTTTAATACAAATCTGTCGGGAGAGATGACCACCCACGTCTCTTTCCTACGCCATCATGCCACGCCCCCCCAGGTGATCAGAGCTGAGTGGAAAGCCAGTAAGGTTTCATCTGCTGTGAAATGATTGTGGCTGCAGGCAAAGTGCTGTGGGTCCAGATCTTTATTTAGGTATGAGTTAATTCTGGCCATGACCAACTTCTCAAAGCATTCCATCACAGCAAATATGAGTGCTACTGGGCAATAGGCATTGAGGCAACTCACTCTACACTTCTTGGGCAGAAGAATGATAGATGCCCTTTTGAAGCAGGTGGCATATTGTGGTAATTTATTGTATCTTATTGTAGTTGATGTATCTTATGTACCAGTTTGGCAAGGAAGAATTTTGGTGCATCTGCATGTGACAATAAATTCTTATTAGTTATTGCTCATTACTCAATTCCTCTTTCCCCAGCGTTTACTCTATACATTTGCAAATTGTGAAGAAAAATTATAAGGTTGGTGCAAGTCTTTAAAATATTCAGCACATCTGTTTAGCATCACTGCACGATTTGTCCTGGTGAACTTACTACAAATCCTTTTTGAAAACTACGGTAGTGCTTTATGGATTAAGTCCAACAATAATAAAAGATTCAATTGTTATACTACACAGAAACTATACTTGCCACATGATTCAAATTGCATTCTCATGTAAATAGTGCCTCACTGATAAAGTGATGGGATTTCTCTGCCCTCCCTTCAGGCCACAAGAATGAGTTAACTGCTGCTTGATGCAAAGAAACCAAAAAAAAAAGTTCCTTTCGACCAAAGGCTTGACCACTTCCATCAGCACAAATCTAGTCATTACCCCTCTCCTCCCTCCCCCCCCCCCTCCTTGGAAATGGTGCCTTTTCAATGGTTGCTGGAGGATAGAGTTTTGCGGAAGGGGCTAACCCTTGGAAAGATCCATTGCTCAATGGGTCATGAAAGGACTGGGCTCATCCTTTCCTCTCTTGATGCTTAAATAGGGCTCAAAGAATTATTGAAGATCCCTAGCATCCATCGTATAGCATCTTTGACTCACCACTATCATGAAAGAGGTACATAAGCATTAAAATCAGGACTGCCAGGCTGGGAAATTGCTTCTTCCAGCAGGCTGCGAGATCTCTTGTAAATGAAAATGAGTGATTATTTATATGTATTAATTTTATGTTTTTTTTTGTATGTGTAATCATGTGCTGAATTTGTGAGAGATGTATTGTGTGTGTGTGTGTGTGTAGATGTGCATCGCGGTCTGGAGAATCACTGCTTTCCCAAGTTGTATATGTAGCGTCAAATGTTAATAAACGTGAGTTACACAAGAAAGTCTGCAGATGCTGGGGTCGAGTGCAATACACAAACATGCTGGAGAAACACAGCAGGTCACACAGAATTCAGAGGTTTTAAAAGGTAATCAAGTAGAGAGCCATGGACACAGTGTAATAAAGGAATCAAGAGATATTGGAAAGGTTCTGCATGATCTTTTTTAATTAGAGCAGTGGTTCTCAACCTTTTTCTTTCCACTCACATCCCACTTTAAGTATTCTCTATGCCATAGGTGCTCTGTGATTAGAAAGGGATTGCTTAAGGTGGGTTGTGGGTAGAAAGAAAAAGTTTGAAAGCCACTGTTTTAATTGTATCTCGTTGACTTGTTATGTGCATGGTTTCATAACTCCAAAGTTAATGGGCCAATGACAATTCTTCCCAAGCAAAATATTTCAGTTACAATTTGGTCTAGAGCAGTGGTTCTCAGCCTTCCCTTTCCACTCACACACCACCTTAAGCAATCCCTTACCAATCATAGAGGGCCGATTGCATAGGGAATACTAAAAGTGGTATGTGAAGTGGAAAGAAAAAGGTTGAGAACCACTGAATTAGATGTAGGCTTCAGTAACTCTATGGCCAAATTTTGCTTTTATATCTCATTTTCTGTCAAATATCCTAATTTCATCTAATGTTTTGCAGTTGTACAAACTGATGCTAAGTAGACAGTCAATAATGCAACTAGTCAGTACCATCAAAAACAATAAGTGGTTTAGATATACAAGTCCAATTTTGAGGCAGGAGTATCTATTATTTATGATAAGTTACTATGTTTAAGACAGTCTCTTAAATTAAAATTAAAAAATGGTTGGGAATGAGATTTAAACCTTTCAATATCAGATGAAGTTTGGGATTTAATTTTTAAGTTGGTCAATAACTTTGTGCTCGTCATTTTTTTACTACAATTTAAAGTTGTACATAGGGTGCACATATCCAAAGATAAATTATCTCATTTTTATCCAGATTACAAATTCTTGCTGTGATAGATGTAAGAGAGCAGAAATGTCTCTAATTCATATGTTCTGGACTTTCCCTAGTCTGGAAAAATACTGAAGAGATGTCTTCAATACCTTATCTTTAATTCTTAACACAAATTTAGAACTGAATCCTTTGGTTGCTCTTTTCTAAACAACGGGAAAGGATGATGTTCTTTTGACTTCAATTAAATGTCAAACTCTATCCCTTGCTTCTCTTTTGGCGAGGCGAGCAATATAACTTAGATGGAAAGATGCTGCCCCGCCCATTCATGCTCAGTGGCTGAGAGACACCATGTCACTTTTAAACTTAGAAAAGATTCGCTATTCAAATAATAACCAGGTTTAAGATTTCAAATGCTGTGGGGACTATTAATGAGTCATTTTTTTTGTCTTTAATATAATATAATACTTGAACTTTATTTTTTTCTCTCTTTTCATTTTAAGCATTATGTGTGCTGACAATGTGTATAAAGTAGGGATAGGGATTGGATTTCTCTTTAATCAGGATAACATTATTAATATGTTTATAAATTATGGGTATGTCTTATGATTGTATCTTTTTTACTGATTGAATCTGTTATTTACACTTTTTGTACTTTATGTTTTTTCTGCTTTAAAAACAAAATTATTACAAATATTTTTAGAAGAAGCTAGAGTAGGCCATTGATCCACTCATGCGCTTATTAACCGGTCTGGTTGTAACTTCAAGCTGCCTTCTCGTCTACACATTGATTGTCTTTCTGTCCCTTGTTTATCAAGTACGTATGTATCTATCTATTTCTAATATTCAAAGACTTGGCTTCCACTCTTGTCAAGAAATCTCAGATCAAGACTCAGATGGTTTGTCACAAACAGCTGCAATCAATATTTGATCATCCTTCTTGTCCTGTGGTGGTTGTTGGTGTCAGACAGACATTCACCAAGTGCAACAATGGTTCCAATTCATAAAGCGGTATTGTCAGAGCAAGATGTCCCAAAGTAGTTCCCAGGAAACCTCGGGACAGGCTGGATTAAAGGGTAGTCTTTAAGGAGCATCTTTATTTACAGCAACCAATGACCTTATTAGTTTGTCCTTGTGACATGTGAGGAAAGTGGCGGGCCTGTGAGAAGCCCGCGTGGTCACAGTGTGAATGCGCCAACTCACAGTCGACAGCTTCCAAGGCTCAGCTTGAACTCAGGTTGCTGGAGATGTGAGGCAGCAATGTTCAACCATGGTACAACCTTGCTACCCATTTAAAAGGGGATAAAGCAACATGGATTTAGGGAGGGAAGTTGAAGGCACTGCCTCATCTTTTTAGATCTTTGTTATTTGCATCAAATAAGCCATTACTATACTTGACAACTAAAAAAAACTTTCACTGAGTATAGTTGAATTATCAATAAAAACTTTGATGGCTCAGGTTCAGCTATCCTTTCAGCCTGACAGTAGTTTATTCATCCTAATGTTTATATGTACAGGTTACATCAACTCTATCTTCATGTTACAGTAAAAGCCTTTTATATGGCTGTACTTTCTCATCCTTACATCGAGTGTCACAAAGTATGGATGTAAGAAGACTTCTTAAATGCATGAAGGCATGAACGAGTCTATCTCTGCCCTCTGCAGTGCGTCAAAGTGTTTACAATATGTTGCAAAATCTGCTGTAAGTGTTTTATTCCATGTAAACCAACCATGATGAAACATAGCTGGGCAAGGGAGATGGGAGATATCTGTGTGCATTTTATGTGCTAACCCTGAAGTAGAAAGAACAAGTGAGTTACACACACTTAGATGCAGTTGAATGCGAGGTAGTTGTGGGCTGGGTGATTTAAAGGAACACTGAAAGAACTCGTGTCTCTGCACACCACAGTCACCGCCACCATCCCTCAGATTTAACAGCTGATTGAGGAGCCCAATCCTAGAACTACAAACCCAGCAGCAGACATTTCCTTGTGAGTTGCTGGGTGCTTGTGGATGGGCTGAGGGGCCTGTTTCCATGCTGTGTGATTCTACATTAGCAGTGGCCTGTTTGCAGAAGATGGAACATAAAACATTGCAGCACAATTCAGGCCTTCAGCCCAAGATGACCTCACACTAAAAGCCCTCTATTTTTCTTACAATCATGTCCCTATTAAAGTGGTTAGACCTAAATTAAGGCTAACTACGTCTCCAATTGAATTTTTACTGTTAGCTTTAGCTGTTTCTAGGAAGTGCATAGCCATTACTAGGAAATCAAATACAGACTTAGGGATGGAGAGATGGCATGCCGAATTGTGTTCTTGTGTTCCACTTGAGAAAATAACATAATTTACGTAATAAGTATCAATTAAAAAAAAACATGGAGCCCATATTTACAACACGTTGGTTTGAAAATTTGTAGGACTCTCTGAAAGCCCATCCCGTTGGTAACCCCCAGTTCCATTATTATTTGTATTGAGACTTGTATTTCTTTTTGACATTCTCCTGACTTTTTTCTTTTCTTTATAATATATATGAACATGAATACTACATATGTACTTAATATTTTCTTTAGTTTTATTGAATAGGTATACATGGATGTGGTTTTAAAATTCTTAAATAAGATATTTTTTTAAAAACCATGTCCCTATCGAAGAGTCTCTTAAATATCCTCATTGAACCAACCTCCACCACTGGATTCCAGGCACCCACCACTTTCCTCTGGCAACTCCCCTAAATTTTCTTCCCCTCGCCTTCATCAGCTAATTGATATGAAAATGTTGGAGAAACTCAGCACGTCACTCAGATTTATACAGCAAAGATGAAGATAACATAACCAACATTTCAGGCCTTAGCCCTTCAAAAGGTCTAAGCCTGAATAAAATGGTGAGGGGGAGGAGCTCAAGCCGACCGGCAAGTGGTCATGGGTGGATATGGGTGGGAGGGCAGAAGAGAAAAAAGCTGAGGTGATGGTGGTAGGGGATAACTCTCTGAATGGAGCGGGAAGGGGTAGAGAGCTGGAGGAAAGTTGGAGGAGAGAGAGAGACAGAGATACTACACTAACTGTGCTGCCCAGTTGCATTGTCAAAATATCTCAAGAGTTATAAACTAAGTGACACTCTTGAATTGTACTTCTGAACCTGAAGCCATCCGTAATGCAGAAGCTTTTATCATTGGTAACTTTCAGTAGTAAAGGATGTGGTCTTGAGCCACAGGATCAACCATGATCTTATTGAACAGTAGAACATGCTTTTTGGGCCATGTGGCCTCCTTTCACTTTTGTTTCTCCAGATCCTACAAGTTAAGTGAACCAATTTATAGCGAGTTTAAAGATCTCTCATTGGCACAAATTAATATGGTTCATATCATTCTGGTAGAAAAAGGAAGCTCTAAATTTGCATTGGTTGTCAAAGCAGGTTTCATCAACACTAAATGCTTGATTTCATCAAAGCTCAAGATTCCAGATTCAAGATTCCTGTATTGTCATGTAATAAAACAGGTGTAGTTTTACACTAAATTTGCTTTAGTCTGCTGTAAGCCAGACAGATTTGCCATCAGCAGGAATTGCCGGGCATCTCTTGCAGTCAGAGAAAAAGAGAAGCAAAAGAGAGCCCCCCTCTCCTCCCCTCCCCCCCCCCCCAGTCATCAAGTGTCCATCGATGCACCTCCAGTGCTTCCACAGCCTCCGCAGCCACATAGATGCCAGCCCAAAGCACCGGCAGCCTGAGCTCCAGACCCGAACCTCCAATGCGCTGAAATCCTTCAGCACCTGAAGCCCCTTGGGAGTTCTTCACGACCTTGGCATCCTCTCGCATTCCAGTTCCGATATCTGCCAGTCTCAAGCAGTCCGCATCCTGGTGTGAGTCCTTTGACCACAGTTGCCAGCAGACCGTAGCCAGCGTGGGTTCCTCACCTTGAGTTGCCAACATCCCGCCACCTGTGCGTTCTTCAGCCGCAAAGCCTTTCACTGATCCGTCTCCTTGGTCACCGTCATGTGAGTCATCTCCTCTGCTTCCCCTTCTCAAACAGGAGGGGTGGGGTGGTCTCCCTATCTTTTGGTGCCCTGGGCCAGTCCTCAGCTTCCCAGAATCTGCAACCCCCTTGTGGCTGCTGCCAATTATAGGAGCCGCCACCTTAGGCCCAAACCCCATGGTCGCAGGATTTTATTAATAAACCATCATTGGCTCCTTTAACTGGCCCAATTAAGGTCTAAGTCAGATCTTGAGCGAGAGAAGGAACAAATGTATACACAGTAAAAGTCTTGGATAACTTTCAGAAGGCAGTTGTAAAGCACAGTAACAGGTCATTTAAGTCCAGGAGCCAGTGATGCCCAATTAACACCCAATTCGCCCACAGCCCAGAATGGAAGGTGGAAACCAGAGCCTCTGGGGAAAACTCACGTAAACACGGGGAGAACGTACAAACTCCTTACAGACAGTGCAGGATTCAAACCCTGGTCCCGATCACGAGCGCTGTAAAGCTGCTGGACTAACTGGTACGTCAACCGTGCCGCCGACGTGGAAGTTCATGGTAATTCATGGAATGGGTGAAAATATGGTCAACCTGAGAGATCCGAAGTAAGAACTTTTATTCATCAGATCCCAGGTAACCGCAGAACAGTGTGTAGATGAATAAAGAGTAACCAGCAGAAAAGGCTGTCGGAAGCTTGCTGATACTCTGCACTGAAGGCCACATGTTATTTATCCGGTTAAACTACAGCAATATTCTTGGACGCAGTCAAAAGTAACTCAGCCACAAGCCTTGAAAGTTTTCAGGATTAAGTGTTTTGGACATAGGTAAATGTGGTATATTCCTATAAACAGAAATTTAAGTTGTTTTTTTTTCCAACGGTTTACTTTGGAGACTTGCTCCGAAAAAGTTTGTCTGTGGCTGATACATTCCGCTCATTGGGTATCACAAGGTGGCCAGACTGTTGTCTTGCTTCTCACACAGCCTCTTGCACTGATCTGTCACCTATACGTACCATCTGAAGTGGGATTCTTTAGGGGGAGGGGGCGGGATGCTTGATTTTCCTCCTCAATTCCTTATCTCCTAACCTCCCTTGAGTTGAGTCCATCTCAAGTGGTATAAGCTTCCCAAAGAGAACATTGAAAATATTTTTGCAGGTCCTTCCAGGCCATCCTAAGAAGCATTCAGCTGGGTTTCTGTTGGTTGGCATGAACTGGATGAGCTGAAGGGCCTTAGACAAGAAAGTCTGCAGTACCAAATTGTGCTGGAGAAACTCAACAGGTCCTGTGGTATCCATAGGAAGTAAAGAGTAACCAACGAAACGTTGATTACCCTTTACTTCCTACGGATACTGTGTAACCTCCTGGGTTTCTCCAAGACAATTTGTGCATTGGTTTGAAGGGCCTCTGTTTATCCAGGGCAAATTGATGATCTGAAAAAGTAGTTTTGTCTTCCTTTAAACAACCTTTATGAGGATATCATGGCTAGCTTAATGGATGTCTAAAGTAAAAGATTATTGCAAGAAAACTTCAAATACAGAAATCAACCTTCGAACAGTGGGCAGACGAGTTCCTTTAGGACTGCTGATAAGTGCTTGCTGCAGAAATAAGCGCACTTTGTAATCTATGAAGTGATAGTAAAAGTATTGAAGCCATGTTTATTGCCAGCAGAATTTTCCCTTAAATGGTCCAGCTGCCTCGTCTGCAGACTCCAAGTCTGACATGTTCCTCTTGCTCAGTTTTATGATTCAAGAAGTGGAATCAGAAATAGTAAGAGCTTTAAGAGTGGCAGGACATCAGAAACCAGAGCAGGAGTAGACCATATGCCTTCTTTATCTTACGATACTAATCGATAGCATACTACGCTAATCAATGGATACGAAAGGCTCCAAAAGATACGGACAGAATGCAGGCAAATGGGATCAGGCCAGAATGTGAATGATTGGCATGGATGAGTTGGGCCAGTTCATTCTCTGTGACTTCATGGTGCTCACAAAATATTTTGCTATTTTAGCTGGTCTGATAGGATTCATTAATTTCCAGATTTTGCTGAGTTTTGAAGGGTATTTCAGACAAATTTCAAGAGGTGATCCCTGAACCAATTGACCCCATTCTCCTTCTAATCTCACACCTGTCCTTTGCGACTGTTCTCCACTTCTCCACTTCTGATTCCAATGGCAGGGCAGGTCTTTTGATGAGTTTGCTCAGCATTTAGTGAGAGATTTGGATCGGGAGCTCGGGCTGCAGAGGCTGCGGGAGCGCTGGAGGCGAATCCATGGAGATTCAGTGACACTGAAGCAACTCTCTTTCTCTCTTCCTCCCCCTCCACCATCAGACTCCTCAACAACAAACTCAATCAGGGACTCATTTAAGGACTCTTACTTTGCACTTTATTGATTTTTTTTCTCTTTGTATTTGTGATAGTACAGGATCTATCTCCAATGTGTATATGTACAGATTGTAGTTTAAGATGACTGTGATTGGCTGAGAGCATAGCCACACCTACTGGCAGGTCTTAAAGAATTGCTCCTAGCCAGACCAGGTCATTCTGGACTGGTCGACCTACTTGTGATATGCTCCAGTCTTTTCAAAACTTTTTAGTTAATAAAATTGTAGTGCGCGTCAAAAGGACCAAAGACTTGTTGATCCAAACCAAGGGTTTTATTAACTAAAAGAATGGAGCATATCACAAGTAGGTCGACCAGTCCTGAATGACCTGGTCTGGCTAGGAGCAATTCTGCCAGTAGGCGTGGCTACGCTCTCAGCCAATCACAGTCATCCTACACTACCATCTGTACATATACACATTGGTGATAGAATCTGTACTATCACAATATTGCACAGTCAATTTGTTTACATTTCTTTATTTGTTTGCATGTGTACGTATCTTATTGAGTATAGTTTTTTGCACAATCAATGTGGTAATTCTGCCGCACCCACAGGAAACAGAATCTCAGGCTTGGATGTGATGTGATATATGTACTCTGATAATAAATCTGAACTTGAACATGAACATTTTTAAAAATCTTTTCACAAAGATGATGGGAGCTCTCACAATATGAATAAAAGTTTTACTAGTTTTTATGGTACAAAAGATTGCCATTTGGACTGAGTGTCCTTGTACAGTTTTCTGCCAATGCTGCAACACCATGGAACTTGAAATTAAACTCTATAAAACTCAGTGATGAAATCAGGCTGCAGGCTGCTGGCGACTGTGATTAAAGGACTCGCACCAGACTGGTGGCTGGCTCGAGACTGGCTGAAGATGTACGAGGTATCAGAACCAGGACGTGAAAAGGTGCTTAGGGTGCTGAAGGCTTCCTGTTCGTGTCAGAGATGCTCTTCTGGAGCTCAGGCTGCCTGCCGATGGTTTGGCCTGAAGGCTGAGAGGCTGCGGAGGTTGCAGGAGGCGAATCCACGGGCACTCTTTTGCTTCTCTTTCTCTAATTGTCAGGGGTGCTGGGCAATTTCTGCTGAAAGCTAATCTTTTACTGTTTGACTGTGGACTATGGAAATTTGTCTATCAATCACACTTCTGTTTTATTACATGACAATAATCCTGAAAGAAGCTTTGAGTTGGCCAGGAAAAGCCATGGCCACAATAACCTTGCACATGCACCTGTGTTGTCCCTATCTTTGCCGCCTGTCAAAGCAGCAAGGGCTATGAATTGAAAGCTTCAGCCATTGAAAAATATTTTAAATGCTTATAAATTAAAGATGTAACTTACCACATTCAAAATTATTCATTGAGAAGTAAAGTCACTTAAAAGGCATTAAAATAAATATATTTACAATTAACCAAATTGTAGCTCACATTAATCTTATCTTTCTTCACAGCTGTTCAGTTCTCATTCAAACAAATATGCTTGAAGATCCTGTTGCAGAGCTGAGAGCAATTTCCTTAGTTAAGATTCTAGATTCCTCTATTGTTGTGTAATAGTACAGAACATGTAATATTACATGAAATTGCCTTCTGTCTGCCGTACGGCAGACAAAGAGCTGCCATTAATGTCGCCTGGTGCCCCTTACAGCAACAGAGAAAATTGAGCAAAAGATAGCCCCTTCAGAGTCACTGAGGGTCCGTAGATTTGCCTCCAGTGCTCCCGCTGCCTCTGCAACTGTTTGATTCATCAGCGACCCGAGATCCAAACCTTTGATTAAAGGCTGAAGAATCTCATCTAACGTCAGCTCTGCCATTGGACTCTGAAGTGGAGGGCAGCAGTAGAGGGCAGATGAGAGATTAGAAGCAGAGCAAGGTCAATTGGTTCAGGGATCACTTGACAAAACTTGCCTGAAATGCCAACAAAACTCAGCAAAATCCAGCAATTGATGAATTCTGCCAGACTGGCTAAAATAGCAAAATAATTTTTAAGCATGGAGCAGGCCCATCTCGCCCATGCCAACCAGGTTCACATTCTGGGCTTGTCCCATTTGCCTACATCTTGTCTATATTCTTCGAAGCCTTTCCTATCCATATATCTGCCCAAATGTCTTTATACCTGCTAAGAGTTCCTTTGGCAGCTTATTCCAGATGCAGACTGCCCTCTAAGTGAAAACATCACTTTTCCAGTCCTTCTTAAACCTATAGCCTCTAGTTCTTGAATCCTCCACTCTTTGAAAAAGACCATGACCAAGCTCATCCTGATTTTATAAAACTGCTGCAAGGTCATCCGTCGGCCTCCTCTGTTCTGGAGAATAAAGACCCGGCCTATCTAACCTTTCCCTGTAACTCAAACCCTCCACTGCCAAGTTCCAGCATCTTGGTGAATCTTCTTGGCACCCCTTCCAGCTTATCAATATTTTCAGAATAATCTGACAAGCAAGAATTGAGAATTCAAATACACACGTAAAGCTATGGTAGGAAGTAAAGTATCCAAAGTACACCTGAGGAAAATTATAATGTAACATTCATTGAAATTGCCTAATATTGTAGCTTAAAATATCTGAGAGCAACAGAATCTACGTATTTTCATTAGGTCATTTGCTGAACCATCATTAATGTTTTAACACACCATTTAAAATAGACTTAAACCTTGTGCGAAAAAGTGTGGAATAAAAATTGTTTAAAAATACTTGACATTTTTATAAATTCTCTAATTCACCTGATTTTGCTGGCAATTGCTGTAAATCACAGTAGCTGTGGGGAACACGACTTCAATGTGAATAATAATGGATGTCTGGAAATTCCAGTCATTGTCAATTTCATGTGGAAATAATGGAAGCACGCAGACTGATTTTTCTGTCATTGCAATTGCACCATCTTAGTCCAAAGACTTCATCAAATAATCGTACATGAAGCCATGAGCATTAGGGTGTGGGAATTAAAAGGTGCGGACCAGAAGCAAGGGTGATAAATGCCTTGCATTCGACACATTGTTGGAGCTGATATGACATACTGTATATGGCATAAACTATGGCATGGATCAAGCTTTCGAGTGCCAAGTTTACCCTGCTGTTAATAACACTAAACGATCACACAGCAAAACCTTCGGCTGGTGTGCAAATCCCTCATTTACATCTTGCCTTTAACACTTTGAGAGCAACAGAACAGGCAATACTTAATTTTTAAATTCAAAGCTCTGTTCTTTTCCGAACTTATACCAAGCTCCACTCATTTAGCACCTCCTCTACGTGCTGATGTACATTGGTATTTTCTTGAATATAAAGTTGAATCGTTTAAAATGTTTCAATACCTGGCAGGGCACTGAAAATCTGCGCCAATCAACTAGCTGGAGTGTTCATGGACATTTTCAATCTCACATTGCTGCAATCAGACATTCCCCTAGAAGAATTGTGTGAGGTGCCTCAACGACTATGCTTTGAGAGGCTGGTCATGGCCAGAATTAACACATATCTAAGCAAAGATCTGGACCCATGGCAATTCCCCTATTGTCACATCACTCTTAAGCAGATGCAGTATCGCTGGCTCTCCACTCAGCTCTGGATCACCTCGAAAACAGTAATTCATGCATATGGCTGCTCTTCTTAGACTCCAGCTCAGTCTCAACACCATTATTCCCTCAGTGCTGGTCAAGAAGCTACAAACTCTAGGCCCAGTCTTCGTCGACAGCTCAGTAGTGGAGAGGGTCAAGTGCTTCAAATTCCTGGGTGTCAATATTTCCAAGGATCTGTCCTGGAGCCTCCATGTTGATATAATCACAAAGAAGGCTCGCCAGCGGATATACTTTGTGATGTGTCCGAGGAGGTTTGGAATTTCACCAAAGCCTCTCGTAAACCTCTACAGATGGACTGTGGAGAACATTCTGGCTGGTTGCTTCACTGCCTGGTATGGAGGCGCCAACTCTCAGGACAAGAATAAACTCCAGAGGGTTGTTAACTCAGCCTGCCACATCTCAGGCACCAGACCACTTCATCGAGGATATCTGCAAGAGGCGGTGTCTGAAGAAACAGCCTCTATCCTCAGAGATCCCCACCCCCCCCCCATCACCCAGGCCACATCCTCTTCACTCTTCTACCATCGAGGAAAAGATACAGGAGCCAAAAGACGAGCACTCAGTGGCACAAGGACAGCTTTTTCCCCACTGCCATCAGATTCCTGAGTAATCAATGAACCAAAACTCTGCCTTACTTTTTGTGGACACTTTTTTTTATAGTAATGTTGTAAGATGGTTCTAATATGAATGTTTACACTATAAACGCTGCTGCAGAAACACCCAAATTTCATGACTTTTTAATGACAATAAATTCTGATTCTAATTCTGATGTGAGTTTACTGTCATATACATAAGTACAGTGACCAGATGCTCTGAAATTCTTGCTGCAGACCAATAGTGAAATGTCATTGCCACAGTTAGTTACGATAGAAAAAGAGATTTTAAAAAGTTTTACTTTTGCAGAAAGTGCAAGGAAAAAAATCTAGTAGCTTGAATTTAAAATGTCCATCTTGTTACACACATTTCCCCTTGCTTTTGTAACCTTCTACAATTCCATAATGCCCAAGAACTTAGCTTTCCTCTAGATAAACCTCTTGATTTCCATCCTTCTCTGATGTGACGTCTTCAGCTGTCCAGGTGAAAACCTTCCAACCTCCAGGAAGTCCTCCAACATAACGCTTCCCTGGCTATTGGTCAATTGGACTTTCACTCAAGACACTTAGAAAATTATTCCAGAGCAACTGATAGTCCTCTGCCAGATATATCTCTGGGCAACTTATGAAAAATAGTCTTATTGAGCATGGAATCAGGCCATTTAGCTCATTGGGTCTATACCAATGGACAAGCACCATTTAAATGCTCCCATTCTATTTTTCTCACTTTTTCATCAACTATCCCCACATTCTACATCTACAAATTTGCTAATGACACAATGGTTGTCGACAAAATCGCAGACTTCAATAAGGAAGTGTACAGGAGTGAGGTAGGTCAGCTTGTTGAGTGTCATAACAGCAACCTTGCACTCAACAATAGGAAAACTGAGGAATTGATTGTGTACTTCAGGCAGGGGAAATCAGGAAAACACAAATCAGTCCTCATCTACGGTTCAGGAGTGGAAAGGGTAAAAATTTCAAATTTCGGGGTGTCGTTCCTGGACCCATCAAGTCGAAGCAATCATGAAGACGGCTCACCAGTGGCTATATTTCGTGAGGAGAATCGGTACGTCACCAAAGGCTTTCAAACTTCTACAGGTGCACTGTGGAGAGCATTTTGTCTGGCTGCATCACTGTCTGGCATGGAGGTGTCAAATACACAAGAGAGGAAAAGGTGACAGAAGATTATGGGCTCGGCCAATGCCATTATGAGCATTAGTTTTAACTGTATTAAAGACATTTATAAGAGGCAGGGGTGGTGGGGTTGGTGAGGTGTTGTCATTGAAGTTGACTATGTAAGGCACATAACTCGGAAAGCACTAGTGTATATATTGACCCACTTGATTAGTATTGTTTTTTTAAACATCTTTTTGTTTTTACTTACATAACATGCATGGAGTTATTGATTGTCTCATGATTGGTGAGTGGGTGGATTGTATTGGGAAGGGTTGTGGCTGTCATGTGATAGCACTTCCCCCTACCTAGTTGGAGGACACACCAGCTGCCAATCAAGGTTTAGCTCTGCCCCACCCATTAGTGCACACCTTGGTGTTGGATCCATGTAAATTACCTGGATTGGACTCTCCAGCCTGCCTACACTTGTCCTTGGGCCATTGGCTGTTGTAATTGAATTACCCTTCCTGGGCTGGACCCTCCAGCACCATAAAGGTGCCATGTGCTCTTTGTTCTCTCTCTTTGCCAGTTTAGGACCACCCTGCTTCACTCCAGGCCTAGAAATGTGAAAGGGTGCTGGAGAAACTGTTGGTAAGATGTGCACTGTTTAAAAGGGTTGGGAGAGTTTAATTCATGTCCCTTGTAGCATAAAGCAGTGTCTGCACTGAGTCAAGGGGTGGTGGGGCATTGTAGTGATTGTATGTACCAGTTCATTGTGTGTGTATGCGTAACTCGATCAGTTACCATTTCCCACAGCTGCCTTTTGTAAATGAAATACTTCCCCATCAATACTGTGTTCAGAGTCCTTGCCTTTGAGACCTTCCAAATTTGTTTCCTCACTCACAACAATTGGTGCTGTTAGTTTTGACCGTATTAAAGACATTCTTAAAAGGCAGTGTCTCAATGATACCTCTATTATAAAGGACCCTCACCACCCAGGCCAGGTCGTTTTCTCACTGCTACTATTGGAAAGAAGTCCAGGAGCCAGAAAACTAGTGCCCAACATCACAAAACTAGCTTCTTCCTCCATCTGAACGAACAATGAACCTATAGACATTTCCTCATTTTTTTCTCTTTGTGCACTAATTATTTATTTTTAAATATTGTATTTATAGAACTGTAATTTTTTGCAATTTTGTACCTATAATGCGCAATACTGCTGACACAAAATAATAAATTTTGTGATTCATATTCACAAGAAAAAAACTGATTCAGATTTCATCATGTCTCATATGAGAGGCAACTCACAGAAGCTCGTTAACCTGCCCACACAGAGACTGTGTAGTGTGGACATGGTGAAGCCATGCATTTAGAGGGATAATACTGCAAACTCCACATTGTGTTGCGGAAGCTGTGAGACAGCACCTGCATTGGGCTGCGTCCTTGCGCCACCCACATAATGCATCTGTTTGCCTAAACCCATTTTCCTTCTTGCTCCTTCAGTCCCCCCCACCCTACTACCAACCCAATTCTTCTGCCATCCACACTTGATGGAGTTTACCACGGCCGAATGACCCATCATCCAGAAGATTGTCGGCACATGGGTGGAAACAGAAGATCGCAGGGCGAACATGCAAGCTCCGTGCAGGTGACACCCAAGGCCAGGGATGACCCTGAGTTTACTGGAGCTGTGAGACAGTGGTGCTTGTCGGATCGTGGCACACTGTAGCAAGGTAGAAAGCATAGCAGACAATTTGCACACAGTAAGCTCCCAGCGAGACCAGTGAGAAGTAATAACACAATGCTGGAGAAACTCAGCAAGTCAAACAGCGTCCTTTATATAGCAAAGATAAAGATAGATAACCAACGTTTCGGGCTCAAGCTTCTCCAGCATTGTGGTTTTACTTCAATCATGGTGTCTGCAGACTTTCGTGTTTTACTTGACCCCCATGAGAAAATGATTGGAGATCCACAGCGTGGGATTGAGGAAGAAATGGGGGCTCAAGGTGGGAAATCTTTGGCAATGTTTTACTCTCCTCCCACTGCCCCTTACACCTGAGCAGTCCACTTGTCTGTGTGTCACCAGACTGGTGTCCAGCCGGGGAGAATCAGACCTCATCTCCAATCTGATATCCATCTTCCAGGAGCAATGTTGTTGTCAGCAGAAATCTACTAAATACCTTTGGCAGATGGCAAACTAGACAGTGCTTGAGATTCAAGGGGTTAGATTAAGAAGAACCTTTGAAACTGTGGTTCTTCTTGGCCCTTGGGCAAAATGAATGCACAATTGATGGTTCTCCATATTGATGATGGCTGAATATGTTGATCAGAATCAGCATTAGAATCCGAATTTATTGTCATGAACGTGGGCCTCTCAGTGGAAATAGTTATATAAACCACCTTACAAAATAAGTAAAAATAGTGTAAGAAAAAGTCAAAATAAGACTGTGTCTGGTTCATTGATCATCCAGGATGCTGATGGCAGCGGGGAAGAATCTGTCCTTGTGTTACTGAGTGCTTGTCTGCAGGCTTTTATACCTTTGTCTTGATGGTAGTAGTACGAAGAGGGCATGGCCTGGGTGGTGGGGTTTCTTGATGATAGAGGCTGCTTTCTTAAGACACCACCTCTTGTAGATACCCTTGATGGAGTGAATTCTGGTGTCTGTGATGTCGCAGGCGAGTTAACAACCCTCTGGAATGTTTTCTTGAGCGCTGGCACCTCCGTACCAGACAGTGATGCAACCAGCACTAATGCTTTCCACAGTACAACTGTAGAAGTTTTTGGTGACGTACTGAATCTCCTCAAATTCTTCAAAAAGTTTAGCCCCTATAGCACTGCTGAGTTTTACTTTCATTTACACTAAGATAATTCTTGCTTATTTCAAATCAATGCTGAATAAAACTGTCAAGTGGTTGAGGCAAAAAATTTTCGACATATGGTAAGTGGTGTTGTGTTTAAAAGAAAACTTGGTTTACTTGATGAAATGTGGATAGTAAAAATTGATCTTGCCCACATATGGTTTATTTATCTTGGACTTGTAGCGATATGACAAACTTGAATTTTCCTATGTAAAAGAAATATTAGGGCTTGGGTGTAATTTTTGCCAAAGTTAACATGAAGTAAGATTGGCGCATTCAGCTCGGTGAAGCCTGTTCTTTACATTTGCGGAGGGATATTTGTACCCATACTCCAATTATTCCAAATGGTGCAGGCAAAGCTTTTCTACTTTCTTGGTTTTCTTTCGTGTTCCTCTGGGTTGGACGGGACGAGAATCCTGATTATTTCTGATTGAATCAAGCCTCCTGCTTTAAGACCAAGCAATGGCATTGAAAGCTGGTAGTATATCTAGATGAGGATGCTTTTGTGTGGCAGAGCCCTCAGCCTGCACTAGATGGGAACAGCGGTCGATTTCTGTGCTGCAAATTATGTATGAATTGGTGGGTGAAAAAGATTTGGATGGATGAGAGGCTCGATCATTGTTGCTTACTGCACATCACCATCGAGAGCCTCTACGGGGAACGCTGCCATTGGAGAGCAGCACCAATCATCGAGAATCCACACCAGCCAGGACATGGTTTATCCTCGTTGCTGCCATCAGGAAAGAGGGAGAGATGGCACTAGATTCGTAACACCAGGTTTAGGAACAGTTGCTATCCCTGCCCCCATTAGACTCCCAAACCACAAACTCGATGAGGGACTCATTTAAAGATTCTTACTTTGCACATTATTCTGAACATTTTTTTTGTGTATCTGCACACACTCAGTTTGTTTACATTTACTTTTCTCTCTTGCATATATATCTTTCTTGTGTACAGTTTACATGACTGGTAAGTGCCTGGATTGCAGGAAAAAGAATCTCATGGTTGTATGTGATGCCACGTATGTATTCTGACAATAAATTTGAACTTTAACTTCTCCCAAGCTAATGACCTTAAATGGTTCATTCGATCAAATATATGACCTGTATTATTATTATTTTCATTGAACATGCTTCTCTCTGAGAGTTTGCCTGTTTGGAAACAGCTCTTCTGACTTGGACGATACCTTCCAGCTCAAGACACAATGATGTTTCTTCCCCTGAGAGATTACATCTCCAGTTCTTGCTCCACAAGTAAATTTTACAATCCTTTCAGTTGCTTCATTGGCTCACACAGTCCAGCCAGGTTGTTCCTTCTGCATTTATTTCTCACCCAGTCATTGCAGGTGTTATCAATAACCCTGCTCAAGCTTGCTCTGTTTCTAAACGGACTAATTAGATTTATTTGCGGATATTAAATAACAGGAAACCATTGTTGGGTGAGCAACATCAGTAGAAGGTCTGAGCTTATAAGTCAGCACCCTGCCTTTTACAACACTGAGCAGAAGGAGTCACTTTTGAAAAGTTTAAACTTACTCCAGCATCACTTTCAATTCTGACGAACCTGGGACTAATTCAGAGCCTGTGTTTTCAAGACTGTGGTGCTTCTCTGTCAGTGCTTGAGATTAATGCATCTCTTCTCAGCAGATTCTGGAGAGAAGTAACAAAAGGATGCATTGACAGTTTTATATTTCATGCCAGATGCATTCTTTATCCACTATCCATTTGTCTTGCCACTTTTGGGGAGCTATGGACTTACCGTATTGCATGTGTAATCATTGATGCTGTATAAAGGTCGACCCCCTATTTTTTGCCCAGGCTGCATGCCTATCGGAGCTCCCAACACCCTGACTTCCATCTCTTGCCCGGGATCTGGCTGTCCACATATCAGAGTCCCAGACACTGACTGCTGTCTTTGACCTAGGCCCTTGTTGCCTGGCAGCCCAAGCTCCCAATGCCCTGACCATGGAAACTTGTCCCGGCCACCTGCCTTCTGAGATCCCAACACATCGATCACAGATCCTCATCCCGTCTGTCCGCCCTACTGCCATCTCTCTCCTCAGCTGCCTGCCCACTGTAACTCCTGATGGCTTGACCATGGATTGTCACCCTGGCTGCTCACCCATCCGAGCTCCTGAATTCCCAAATGCGGACTTACTACCCAGTCCCTGCCATCCTAGCTCCCGACACCTTGAACCATACAGGTACATACTGTGGTCAAGAATAGTATGCATGTAATGCTAAATTTTACCATAAAAATTGGTCCCCAAAACTCAACTATTACATGACTATATACGATAAACACCAACATCCCTCTGTACATCATTGCTGCCAACGGTCTTGCATTTACTGTGTATTTTTCTCATTCATTTGATCTCACAAAATGCACCTCCTCATGCTTGTCTCGATTAAACCCTGTCTGCTAATTCTCTGCCCAAATTTCCAGCTTATCTGTACCTTGAATACTGCCCTCATTCACCTCGATGTCACTGGCTTTCGTGCCTTCTGCGCATTTCGCCATCGATATCCTGCTTTATCCTCGGACAACTTTCCTCTCTATCCACATCTCCACCAAAACGGCCTGCTGTCTGATACCCCATCAGCCGCCTTCAGCATTCTTTCCCTCCATCTCTGCTGCATTTTGACTGCATTGTGCGCCAGTGATGAAAGGCACTGCCGGGTTGCCCAAACATGTGACGTCCATTAGCAGAAGGGGCCACAACAGTTCCAGAAGGTGGCTCACCACCTGCCCAAGGGCACCCAAATATAAATAGAAAAAAACACATCTGAACATTCCAGCTCACTTCTTTTGATGCCAGTTGTGGTTCAATTAGTATCGTCCTTGTCTCTGAGTAAGAAGGTTGTGGTTTTGAGTCCCAGTGCAAGCACCTAAAGTTCTGTTTTGATAGCGGCCCTACTTTGGAATTTAAAAAAAATTATTAATTTATTAGGATGTGGGTACCACTGGCAAGGCAATTGTACACTGCTCTTTGTTCCTGAGAAGGTGGTGGAGATCGATGATGACCTGTAATTGTCCTTCCAGCGAAGGTGATCTCACAATGCAGATGATAAGAGAGTTCCAAGATTTGGACAACTGGTAATAAGGGACCATAAATTTCCTAGGCAGGATGGTTAATGGAGGGTGAACCTGCAGGTGCTGGCCTTCCCGTGAGCCTGCTGGTTTCTCCTCCTTGACAGTGGAGGTGTCAGGTTCGGAAGGTCCTGCATTTTGGTTTGGATGTTAAAATGATCTTCAATCTTTCTTGTCAGAAGCACACCAAATATCCCACAGCACCAATTTAAAGAAGAGCTGGTCATTTATCCCCAGTTTACCTCCCTCAACTGATATCGCCAGAACAAATGACAGTAAAAGTCCTGAAATCGGGGATTGGGTCAGTCTGGATTTTCGGATTTTACAGATTCTCAGGCAGTACTTCTAAAATTCATAGTTAAGAAGAATAAAAAAGAGATGAACAGGCCAAATTTGATCATTCATTAATGAAATTTTTTTTCATATAAAATACTAAGTATAAAAAGAACAAATATTTATTTGTTCTTTTCCGCAATTTCTATGCACCTGTGGTGCTTACGCATGTACCCAAAAGTCCTCTAAATTGGAAAAGTTTGAAAATTTTCCAGAAGTTCGGATTCTTGGGTGGTCTGGATTTCGGGCATCAAAATTTTGGACTTTCACTCTATTGGTTATTTTTGCTTGCTTGTTTGCAAAAGCATGCTGGTCCAAATTCCTATCGTGCAACAGTGAGCACAATTTCATTGGTTGTGTAAGGATACAAACATTCACATCCATTTATATGTTCCCTCTCATGTGCTGTGAAGTTTGTTTGGATCTTACAGCTTCCATGCCCAGATGCTAGTGAGCTTCATGACCCAGTAGAAAGGAGGAAGGACGTGGGGAATGGGGTGTGGGGAGATGATCTGCGAGGGGACCTGTTGAGGGAAGGGAGACATCTGTGACTAGGACATGGCATATCATATGCCAATTGCTGTTCTTGTCTTCCTTCGACTATTCCTTGAAACCCAGGCATAATTCCTGGTAAAGAGAACACTAATCTCATTAAAGTTATCAACTGGTCAACAAACCCTGCTTGCCTCTTGTGGCTGGGTGAGAGAAATGTAGTTTGGGGATTGGGCAGTGTGGTTATAGCATAGTGGTTAGCACCATGCTGTAACAGCACCAGCGACTCAGGTTTGAATCCAATGCTGGCTGTAAGGAGTTTGTACATTCTCCCTATGTCTGCATGGGTTTCCTCTGGGTGCTCTGGTTTCCTCCCACCCTTCAAAATGTTTGGGGGTTGTAGGTAAATTAGGTGTAATTGGGCAGCATGGGGTCATGGGCCGAAATGTCCTGTTACCATGCTCTCTGTCTTACAAAAAAAATTAGCCCATCCATTCGAGAGGGGTAACATTCAGTCCCATGTCAATTCGCATAAAATCTGAAGATGGTGAGATTTGGCAAAATTTCACCCAGAAATGGGCAGAGCGGGTTTCAGCTCAGTATTAGCTTCAAAGTACCAGCACTTCTGGAAATAAGGCATTGCATCAACAGTGGATTACAATGTCAGTCTACATTTTATACTGGGATTTAATATGAGGTTAAAATAAATGAGTGCTATTGTACATAACAGCCTGAGCTATAACTCACCAGATTTCAATCCAAAATTACATCTCACATTTGTATATATAAAAAAATACACTACTGTACAACAGGCCTTTAAACCCACCAAATGTTATTTAAATGCTATTGGTTAAAGAAGAAATGTTGAAACACAACAACAAATATAATAAACTGGTTTTCACAACAAAGGATTTCTGGAGAATCTCAGCAGTGGTGGATTTGGTCAGTCAAAACTCAGTATATTCTTTTATTCCTTTCGTTCTCATTTGCTCATTTTGCTTTGACTTAGATGCGACTCGACATTTAAAACAGTGGAATCCTTTAAACTACACGGGACACACCAGTGACTGCAGATGCTGGAACCTGGAGCACAAAACAATTTGGTCGAGAGGCAACCCACTGAGTTCCTCCGGAAAATTTTTTCTTGCCTTTGCGACCCTATGACACGTGGGCTCTTGAGATGCTAATTCCGTATTTGCCATTAATACTCTTCATTATTCTATTTAAAGAGAATAATCAATAAGCAATAAACTATTAACCATCAACTCTACTGGTGAAGCACTTCTAATCTCACATCTCCTTGTAAAGTTTGTTTGCAGCAACCAGTCATGGGAAAATTCCTGGGCATTAGTTAACAGAAGACCAGATGTTCAGGCTAAAGGCTGTAGGTGAGGAGAAAGCCTGCAATATTAAGTCTCAGAGGGATGTGGAGAATTTGTGCTATTATATCTGTGCAGGGGCCTTTAAACTAAAGACTTCTTTATTTTGTGTATTAACCAGTCGAATTGGAGAGTGAGATTAAGGATTTTGACAGATTTGGTTTGATATTACTGATTCTTGTACTTTATTTCAGTTGGTAAAATTAGAGAGAGCAAAAGAAGCATTTCAATCTGCTGCATTATATTCATATGGTTTCACTTTTAATCAAGGTGGGTCTGGTTTCCCATGGTTCTATGAAGTGCTCCCAGTTCTCTGTGGGACTTCCTGTATTAACTCCAGTTCATGGCCTTTTCAAATCAGAATTTACAGCAGAGATACTGCAATCTTCAATTTGTTCTGAAGATTTTGCACGTTCAAAGGCTTTTTCAGTCACTTTATTGACCACATATGTGCCATTAGGCTGTACATCATCATTCATTAACCATGGCTCCGGGAGATACAAAGTGGTTGGGTTTCACAATATTGTTCTTGTCAGCTTTACATCTGAAATGAGTTATGAACTTGCAATACTATCATGGAAACCACCGGACTGCAAAATATCAGTGACACCCATCCACCTCTAAATGTGGTAAGCGCCAAAGCTGTTCAGTCATTTTGCCATGCTATAACATCAGGAATCTACGAAGAGTCCAGTTAAAGAGTGATCATCCACTTCTCAGTTTTTGGCATGAATTCACAGGCTCAGATTTATAAACCAGCATAGAATTAACTCTCAAAATTTCTCTGTTCAGACTTGGGGGGACAGAACCACAACTAAACCAAGTGCCATCCTAACTCGGGGCTTATTTGGATGTCATATCTTCATCGTCGTTAATCAGGGAATGAGTTATTCAGATGGCTGTCAGTCAAAGGTGAAGGCCCATTGCTACCACCTCAAGTACATCAAAGGATGTACAGTTTTTAAAAAACCCCTGGTATCTGGCACCTATGGGGATTGGTAGATGCTGGATAAGTGAATTTTCCCGTTGCTTGAGAATGTGCATTGTGTGGTTGGCGAATGAGCAGCGAGGTGTGCCAATTTTAAACATATAGTTTTTACCTATTTATTTTCCCCATTTCTTTTGTTGGTTGCTTGAATTCTGGTTAACTAGAGTTTTACTATAAATGCTGGCCTTAGCAAACTCAAAAATAAAGACTAAATACACTCCCTATTTTTTATTTCAATGTTATTAGTTCAGGAAGAAACGGTGAAACAGAACAACGGATATAATAAACTGACTGGTTTTCAAAACAAAGACTTTCTGAAGGGAATCAGCAGGTCAGACAGACAGGCATGGGTGGAAATGGCAGTCAAAACTCGCTATTCTTTTATTCCTTTCTCTCTCACGCTTATCCACCATGCCCTTAAATACATCACATTCTGTGTGAGATTAAGTTCCAATCACTCCCTGCTCTCTCAGCGAAGAAGCTTCCAAGTGAGAAACTGCATATGCTGGAAAAGTAGAGCAGAGGAACTCGGCATTCTCTGGAAGTCAGGACTTCAGACTGTAACCCTTCATCCTTTCATGGATGAAGAGTTAGGGCACAAAACGTTGACTGTCTGCCTTCCACGCTGCCTGACCTGCTGAGTTCCTCCAGCATTTTCTGTGACGTTCTAAGTTTCCTCATTGAATCCTTTGGTTATTTTGTACCCAAGGCCCCAAGTCTTTGCCATCCCACATGAAAATATCTAAGCATATTTTATTGAATGCATGACATAATTTACAGTATTTTAGTTTCTAGGTAGAAAAACCCCCATCTTGTTCAGTTCTTGATGGATGTCTGAGATAAGCCAGGATTCTGTGCCATCATCGGTGCAGTTATGGAAGTTATTGAAAGAAAGTGCAAATAGTGAGTCCAACCTTCTACGATCTTACCTGTGAAAAGTCAATGGCTTCTGCTTCTCTGGTCATATATGGGGGTTGCCACGTTGACCAGATCTATAGAGTGTTTCCCTATGGTTCCCTGCACAAACCACGACTTTCTGCAATTGACACGGGGAAGGCTGACAATTGTGAAGAGAACGAGCCCCTTCAGTGATGTCCTGATCCTCCATTCTGCTCTTGGTATCAACTTCTGGTGTAGTTTGGGAGTTGGCTGCTCATGGTTTGATACCCAATGTATTTCTCTAGCTCTGAAAGTTTGCGGTTCAATAGGCTTCCTCTTGAGATCAGCTGTTAGATCCAATTCAGAGCTATGAATCAGGGTGCAGTTTGGGGAATTTCTCATCTGCCTCTTGTGGAAACCCACCCTCAGGAAGAGTGATGAAAAGGTAAAAAGGCTTGACAAAATTGAGGTAATTGGAGATGGGGTGAGGGGTAGGACAATTTTCTGAGCATTGAATTTGTTTTATTAGGAACGAGCAATTTGAAAGTATTCATAAGCTTGTTCAATAGGAAGAAGGATTTGTTCATGTCTCTAAAATAGTTATTTGAAGGAACTGTGCAAAATATTGATCCATCCAATAAAGCAGAAGAGATTCATTTTCCTTCATATTATTGGAATTTGTTATCACCTTGACATCCTTTACTCTTTCCCTTCCTCTGAGGGCTCATTCTGCACCTACACAAACACAGGACTGGAGAATGTGGGATGATTCAGCGCAGGTATTGAAAATAACTGCTCAGAGCACCATGAAGTGCCCTTAAACAGCACAGATTGTTAGTACAATCTCACTCATGGTACAATTGACTTGCTCAAGTTGATCTTGTGTCTAAAGCCTTGGGACTCCAAGCTGGAAGCACTCTTGTAAATAGCAAACCAGCTAGTTTCGGCCTCGTCCACAAAGGAACCTCCTTTTCTCCTTCTCCACCTTTCAGACGAGACGTGTTTCCAAATAACTGCTCCATTGTAGAGATTTATCACCTTGAGGATTTATTTGGCGCAATTGTAATCTGGTATTTTTTTCCCCCTTACAATTTACAATTGAACTTGAAACAAGTATTTTGTATGGCAGCACTGGGCAGCTCATCCATTTTAATTTGATTTAGAGATGCAGCATGGAAACCAGCCCTTCCGGCCTAGGGGACCGCTCTGTGTATTTATAATATTTCCATTTAATTCAGGCAGCAACAAATTAAGTAGACACCCAAATTAGCAGCTGCTTTATGCAAATTTTTTATTTCTCTTCTTGGCTAGCGGCAGTGGGATGACTCATTTCTAAAGATCCACCCTGCAGTGCAGCACAAGGCCACTACACACAGAGGAAATCACTATTGTCAACACGGAGAATAATGTGTTTATTGTTATGGGGCGAGGCTGAGCAAAGTACAGTGCAATTAACTCTAGCTCATCTGAATACCTTTGTGGGGCTGGGAATCAGTTGGTTCTTGATGTTCTGGCCCTAGTTTGGTTTCAACACTGGCTATTATATCTTCTTTTTCAAATAACATGGGTTTGAATAAAATGTTTTCTTTCACAACTGCAGCTGACATGTTGGTTGTTGGAGGAGTGGCCTTACGTGGCTGTGATCTCTGAGTAGGTTTTGGATTTGGACTGGCTCTGAGTCCAGAAGGTTCTATTTCCACATCAACTTGTTTGGATTTGAAGCTTAATTTCTTGAAGCGGGCACTAGATCCAATGTGATTTAATATCCATATTTTGTTCATCTCGAGCGGAGATCTTTTGATCAATAAAAGTACTTTGGATACTGTAAAATATGAAAGTCTTCAGACACCGTGGTTGAAGTAAAAACACAATGCTGGAGAAACTCAGCAGGACAAAGAGTGTATTTTATAGAGCAAAGAAAATATACATAACCAATGTTCCCACTTCTCATCTGCAAAGTGCACTAAGATTTTCATTGAGTGAGGAAGGATTCTTACTTGCTGCAATACCAAACTTCCCAACAATTTTGCCACTGCAGTAAATTTAATCTACAGACAACCAGGATGCTGGTTATCCTCACCAACTCGACTGTAGAAGCAAGATGACCCACCCTTAGTGAGTGATATTCAGCTTGCAGAGGATGGCCATTTCCAACATCAGAGCTATTATTGCAGAACCAAGAACAGTTTCTTTCCTGCTGTTATCAGACTCTTGAATGGACCTCCTATTTTTATAAGATGAAGGCATTCACTGTTCAGCTGCACTTCTCTTTATCATGATACCCTGCACTTTTGCTTTATGTACCGCTATCCCCTGGACTGTAGTTTTATTGTAATGCAATGTTGTAATTCTTACACTACCTGCAGTGTTATGTAGAGGTTGACTTGCCTGGATAGCACACAAAACAAAAATTTTCACTGTATCTCGGATCACATGACAATAGACAATTCAATATCTGTTCAATGTCTGCTGTGATGTTCTAACCATCTATCATTCATGGAAGCTATGATTCAAACTGGGGCAGCACAGTTAGTGTAGAGGTTAGTACAATGCCATTGACCTGCGATAAAATCCAGCACTGCCTGCAAGGAGTTTGTACCTTCTCCCTGAAACGATGTGGGTTTCCTCTAGGTGCTCTGGTTTTCTCCCATATTCCAAAAACATAAAAGGTTTGTAGGTTAATTGATTGCATGAGCATATTCAGGCAGCGCAGGCTTGTGGGCCAGAAGACTGTATATCTAAATTTAAGAATTTTTAAATTGAATTTACATTGAAAAAGACTTAAATAAGTGAAAGTTTAGAAGAGAGTCCATCTTAGAAAAATAGGCTTTCAATTTCCATCAGCTACATGTGACATCTCGGAAGTATGATGAAAACTTCACTTGCCTGAATACGTCCAGCTCCAACAATAGCAAAGAACAGTGACACCATTCATTCCACGGGACCCCATCCCCCATTCTAAACATCATCTCTTCTGCCTTTCATTTTATTTGATTTTTTTAAAATTTCGAGTTAGAGGATGGTAACAGAAGCCCGTGTGACCAATTAACCTACCCATCCTGTAAGTCTTTGGAATGTGGGAGGAAACTGGAGCACCTGGAGGATACCCACGGAGACAGGTGGAGACTGTACAAACTTCTTACAGTCAGCGATGTATCCGAACCTGGGTCATCGGTGCTTTAATGGCGCTGCGCTCGCGCTCACGCTACGCTAATCGTGCCACTCCTGGTTGCAAAAAGTGTTGACCTTCTCCTGTTTTGCAAACTCCACCTGTCGGAAAGACAAAGGCATCATCAATCACCTCCAACAAACTCCCCTCCAAGTCACACGTCATGGTGACTTCATTGTCTCTGGGTGCAAGCATTAGAACGTCTTACCCAACAGCATTCTGGGAGTCACTTCACTAAGGCACTACTTCAAGAAGGCAACTCATACAGACCCCTAGACATATAAATTAGCAGCAGGAGCCAGTTACTTGGACAGTAAACCCTGCTCTGCCTCTTGATTGGCTGAATGAACATCTATTGTCATGTACATACATTAAGTACAGATGATGCACTCAAAGTCTTCCTTGCTGCAGCTTCCCAGATAAGATGAGATACTAACCAAAATTCACTGTAACGAAGACACCATAAAGAGAGAGAAAAAAAATAAAAGAACAGGAGCAGGAAATAGAACCAGAATTTATTGCCGTGACATGACACAGAATGTGTTGCTTTGCAGGAACAATACGGTGTAAAAATTGCTATACATTACATTTTCAAAAATATAAATTGTTCATTCAGAAATCTGATGGCAGAGGGGGCAAAATCTGTTGTTGTAAAATTTTACCTTCTGATGGCAGCAGTGAGAAGAGGATTTGGCCTGGGGTCCTTGATGATAGAGGCTGTGTTCTTATAGATGTCTTTAATGGAGTGAAGACTAATGCCCATTGATGACACTGGCTGCGTTCATGGCTCTTCGTAGCCTTTTTCCATTCTTGGCATCGGCACCTCTGTACCCCACAGTCCAAATGCTCTCCACGGTACATTCGTAGAAATTTGCAAGAGTGACCTAACAAAGTGGAGAACCCAACATTCAAATATTCCTTCATCCATTCAAATTTTAACACCCCACGTGGAAATACACCAAAAGATAATCTTTGAAAAGGTTTCAGATTAGTTTACCCAAATGGTATTCAAATCTGAATCCCGCCTGAACTCAATTTTGTTCAAAAGGGATTTACATGCAGCTGTTTTGAATTTCTGAAATGTTTATGAATGGGAGTCTCCTCTTTGCTGGGTGAGGATTAGTAGAATTGATTTCCAATTGTATTGGTTACATGAGAGACAGTGGAAATACTGTGCTTCCACACAAAGTAATGCTGAGTTTTCAGTTATAGATGTTATCAACTGTAGGTGGATAATGAGTACTACAGTGCCATTATAAAGATCACAAGACATAGGAGCAGAAGGAGCCCATTGAGTCTGCTCCACCGTTCTAATCATGAGTTGATCCATCCTCCCACTAAGGCCACTCCCCGTCTTTCTCCCCATAACCCTTGCTCCCTTGACTAATCAAAATACCTGCCAATCCCTGCCTTAAATATACCTAACGATCTCGCTTCCACAGCTGCCTGATGCAACGTTGCACAGACTCACTACCCTCTGGCTAAAGAAATTTTGCTGCTGCTCTGTTTTTAACACCCTTTTATCCTGAAGTTGTGCCCCCTTGTCCTAGACTCCCCTACTATGGGAAACATCCTTGCCACATCTACTCTGCCCAGGCTTTTCAGCATTCGAAATGCCTCTGAGGTTCCTCTCTCATCCTTCTGTACTCCAACAAGTACAGTCCAAGAGCCAACAATCATTCCTCAGATGCTAATCCTTTCATTCCTGGATATTTAGATAAAGCAGACCCTTTGAAGAGACCCTTTTTTTGGTAACCACACTGTGAAGGTGGGGGGGGGGGGTTCTGGCCTTTGGTTGGCAGTGCGAGCAAGCCCCATCAATGATGTGCCTGTTGGAGGTAACAACAATTAGCATTCCTTCCCTTCTCAGACTTGTCTGGGATCTGCCCTAAGGCAGGAAACACAAGTTCAAGGCAAGCACCATTGTGTACACTTACCTGATGTTTAAATGTCAAATTGACAATGGGAACCTTTTTTTAACTTTTTTTCTTAATTGAAAAAAGTTGGCAGAAGTAGAACTCATAAATTTCATCTGCAATAACATTAAATGCTTTTCAAAGTGGGGTGTGTTCATGGTGAAGAAAAATTATAATATTGTGAAATAAAAACAGTCGCAAATAATTTTCTTTAAGTGTGGCCGCGCATCCAAAATGACAAATTGAATGATCTTACCCTTGAAGCTAAAGGGACCTTCCCTTTTCTGATAACCTCGGGGCATTAAGTGGTAACTCGTTTTCAACTCGTAATCGAGCAATTCAGGTCTAATTTGGTACGGGGCTTTATTCCACTGCTCTCTTGAGGGGAGTTGGAGTTATTTTGGAACGACCATATTGCGACTGCACTTTTTATTTGGTTTTGGTGCTTTTCTGATTATAACCCAAATAGCATCGAAGTGGTGACACGCTAACACTGGTTATATATCTTTGCCTGCAAGACCAGCTGAGTTCCTCTAGCAGTTATGTTATTTGTACTACGATCACAGCATCTGCAGACTTTTGTGTTTCATTACACTGCTCTTTTGGTTTCCTTATATACTATCAGTTGTCTAGTTTTGAGAGCCACTAATGTCAGTCCAATGTTTCTGGGTGCCCCATATTAAATCAGGGGTGTGAAAATGAAGGCATTTTGTCTCATCATCAATGGAAGATGAACAATCTTGACATGATCATGGTAGTTGGTATGGGTTTTTCATCATCTGGAAGATCTTCAACCAGCCAGTAACTTAATGCTGGTCTATATCTCAGAATCAAATTCTTGTCAAGAAATTCATTGTTTTGTGACAGCATCATGGTGCAAAAATCACCTCATAAAATAAATAAAAATAGTGCAAGGAAAAGTCAAAGTAAAGCAGTGTCTGTCGTTCATTCAGGAATCTGATGTTAGAGGGGAAGGAGCTGTCTTTGTACCACTGAGTGCTCGTCTTTAGGCTCCTGTACCTTTTTCCCAATGGTAGCAGAGTGAAGAGGGCATGGCCTGGGTGGTGGGGGTCCTTGAGGATAGAGGATTAACTCTATTTGGCCACTTTGCTTTCTTGTCTCTCAATAATGTTGATAGTTTACAGGCTCTTGCTGACTACTTTAAGGGGAAAAATCATCTCTTCTCAATATTTTGTACCTGCAAAGAGCTTCCAGACACCAGGCTAGAATAATCTGGCTTTAGTTTCATCTGTCTCGTGAAGGAATAAGATTTCCCTACCCTCGATGAACATTTCAAATGATGACCTTCAAAAGAGTCCATTTAGAATCTGATTTTTATTGTTGTTCACTGGCATTTGCCCAATCTTGTCTCAACTACATTTGACTTTACTCAGAAAGTAATACGCAGCAGAAATCAAGTTATTCCCTCATCAATAATTGTGTAAGTGTTTCTTGGGTTAATGTACAATTAAAATATTGCACAAGTGAGACCTTGGCATTGCTCTGATCCATATCTTGGAGAAAGCTTTCACTGATTGTTGGGTGGCCATTCCACAGGAGGATATGGTCATAGGTTACCGTGACCATAATATACAGTGTGTTTGCATTTGCTGTTTTTGCAATATCATTTAATTTAAACACTGCTGCAGTGTTGAGGAAATTCTGCACTTTTGGTGATCCTGTGTTTCAGGTGACATACCTCCTTCACTCTTGGACAGATATAAACATCCTGCTGTGCAGTTTGACAGAAGAGGCCTGTGCAGTGTTACCCTGCCAAAACTTATCCCTCAAGTCACAGTGCTAATAGCAAATCAGGTCATTGGTTTTTGGAATTGCCTTTCGCAGTTTGGAACAATCACTGCACTTCAGAAGTACTTTAGTGATCATTTTTAAAAAACGTTGAGATGTTGCTATGTAAGTTTGACTCCTTTCTTAATATCTGATATGGTTGTTTTGGTCTCTGGCATGAGGACAGCCTTTGCAGAAGCTTGAGATGCAGTGTTCCTCTTGCATCAAGATTAAATACTTAAATAGACACATTTATGTTTTAGCAATAGAGTATCAGGGTAATTAATTTTTTTTATTATGTTATAGAATAATATAGTTATAATAATGAACAGAATTTTACCATATTTGTCGCAGCAATTGGCTGAGGAAGAGCTTCGTCCTACAGGCAGTGAGAATGCTGAATGATCAAAGGATCTGCTCACATTATCCCTCCAAGATTCTAGTATTTACTAAAACCTATTTATTTATTTTCATATATGCATATTTATCCTGCGTAAGTATTATTTGTCTTTACATGTGTTCTATGTGGTTGTGTCTGCATGTTTTGCATTAAGGAACGCAGAACATAAAAGCAGAAGTAGGCTATCCTGCCCATCGAGTCTGGCCTACCAGTTAATCATGAGCTGATCCATTTTCCCACTCCGCCCCACTGTCCAGCCTTCTCCCCATAACCTTTGATGCCCTGGCTCATCAAGAACCAGTCAGTCTCTGCCTTAAACACACCCAATGACCTGCCCTCCACAATTGCCTGTGGCAACAAATTCCACAGATTCACCACCCTCTGGATGAAGAAATTCCTACACGTTTTTGTTCTTAGCGGACCCTGTTCAATCCTAAAGTTGTGCTCACTTTTCCTAGACTCTCCCACCATGGGAAACAACCTTCCGACATCGACTTTGTCCATGCCTTTCAACTTTCGAAATGTTTCAGTGAAGTCCCCTCTCATTCTTCTAAATTCCAATGACTATAGGCCAAGAGCTGTCAAACGCTCTTCATGTGATAACCCTTTCATTCCAGGAATCATCCTAGTGAACCTCCTATGAACTGTCTCCAACTTCAGCACATCTTTTCTTAAATGAGGAGCCCAAAACTGCTCACAATACTCCGAGTGAGGTCTCACCAGGGCCTTATAAAACCTTTATCTTCATTTACCTTCAATGGATAATTGTAGGTGGATGTCCTGAGAACCAGTGGGAATGATCAACAACATTTCACCCTAGTAGCCTGAAGATATTGCTCAGAAGTTCCTCATCCAGTCTTGTGAGGTTGCGATGCCCTTTCTTTAGAGACATCCACCAAATCCTGCGCACATATCATAACCAAGCTCTACCCCTTGCAAATTAATCCCATTCTGCACTTCTTCCTGAAAGGAAATGTATCCCAAGGATAAACCATGACCCCATTTGCAATAATCCGCTTACTAGATTTTACAGTTTCTGTTCATGCTGGGAATTCATTTTAAAGTGGCAATTATTACAACAGAAGTTGGAGGTTTTTATTGATGGAAAAAAAAGTTGTAGCTTTTACTGTGTGGCAAAACTAAATCTGAATTAGACTGAAAGCAGTTTTTAACAGAAATACGGAGAAAAATGCTTACCTTTAGTTAGCTAACTGAGAAAGCTATGACTGAGTGTGATAGTACAGATCTATCACCAATGAATATAGTTACAGTATCTAGAGTGTATTGGTGAGCCATGCCGGTACAGTGGTTCCTGATTTGGATTTCCTTAGGAAAAGGAACATCCTTTCGTTGGGGGTGGCATTTGTTGCGGTACATAGGAGGGAGCGGATCGAGTGTAAGGCACTAGTGAGAACCTCCTGCCAGTGAGAGGTGGGGAGACCTTTAGACCGGAGAGCCAGTGTAACCGCTCTCCAGATGGTGGCATTCTCCCTCTCTACCTGGCCGTTACCGCGTGGGTTATAGCTAGTGGTCCTGCTTGAAGCGATACCATACTCCAGAAGGTACTGTTGCAGCTCTGCACTCATGAATGACGACCCCCTATCACTGTGGATGGAATTGGGGTACCTGAAAATGGCGAAGATACTGTGAAGGGCCTGTATCACTGAGGTGACGGTGGTATCTGGGCAGGGCACAGCGAACGGGAAGCGGGAGTACTCGTCGATGGCCGTAAGGATGTAGTTATTACGGTTGGTCGACGGTAGGGGGCCCTTAAAGTCTACACTAAGACGCTCGAAGGGGCGGGTGGCTTTGATAATGTGGGAGTTCCCCGGACGGAAGAAGTGGGGCTTGCATTCAGCGCACACCGAACAGGCTCGGGTAATGGAGCGAATCTCCTCAACTGTGTAGGGTAGGTTGCGCACCTTCACAAAGTGGGCAAACCTAGTGACCCCTGGATGAAAGAGCGCCTCATGGAGTTTCTGTAATCTGTCCATCTGTACGCTGGCGCACATCCCCCTGGAGAGCGCGTCAGGCGGGTCGTTGAGCTTACCAGGCCAGTACAGGATGTCATAGTTAAAGGTGAAGAGTTCAATTCTCCATCTGGCGATTTTGTCGTTTTTTTATCTTACCTCGCTGGGTGTTGCTGAACATGAAGGAGACCGCGCGTTGATCAGTCAACAGTGTAAAGCGCCTCCCAGTGAGGTAATGTCTCCAACAACACACCGCTTCAACTATGGCCTGGGCCTCCTTCTCGACCAAGGAATGTCTACTCTCTGGACTCTGGAGAGTTCTGGAGAAGAAGGCTACAGGCCGACCGGCCTGGTTCAAGGTGGCTGCCAGGGTGAAGTCGGATGCATCGCTCTCGACTTGAAACGGGACAGACTCATCGATCGTGTGCAGCATTGCAGCGGCGATGTCGGATTCGATCGAAAGCCGCTCTGGCTTCGGTCGAGAGGGAAAAGAAGGTGGTCTTGATAAGAGGACGCGCCTTGTCGGTGTAGTGTGGAACCCATTGTGCGTAATATAAGAAAAAGCCCAGGCAGCGTTTGAGCACTTTCTGGGTATGGGGGAGGGGTGTCCATTAGGGGACGCATGCGGTCAGGATCTGGCATCACTACTCCGTTCTCCACCACGCAACCTAGAATCGCGAGTCGTGTGGTCCGGAAGACACACTTGTCAAAATTATAGGTCAGGTTCAGCCGACCGGCAGTTTGAAGAAATTTGTCTAGGTTGGCGTCGTGGTCCTGCGCGTCGTGGCCGCAGATGGTGACATTGTCCAGATACGGGAAGGTAGCAGTTAGCCCGATCTGGTCCACCATCCGGTCCATTTCCCGCTGGAAGACCGCGACACCATTCGTGACCCTGAATGGTACCCTGAGAAATTGATACAGCCGCCCATTCGCTTCGAAGGCCGTGAATGGTCAGTCCTCACAGCGGATCGGGAGCTGGTGGTAGGCCGAACGTAGGTCAATGGTGGAGAATATGCGGTATTGGGCGATCTGGTTCACCACATCCGTGATGTGTGGCAGGAGGTACGCATCCAGGAGCGTGAAGCGGTTAATGGTCTGGCTATAGTCGACCGCCATCCGTAGCTTTTCCCCGTTCTTGACAACCACCACCTGGGCTCTCCAGGAACTTGAATTGGGTTCGATGATGCCCTCATCCAGCAATCTAAGCACCTTACTCCTAATGAATTGCCTGTTTTCGTAACTATATTGCTGACTTTTGGTGGCCACAGGCTTCCAGCTAGGGGTGAAGTTTGCGAAGAGTGCTGGCGGGGCAATCCGGAGTGTGGAAAGGCCGCAGGAGTGGCCCTGGGGCACGGGGGCGGGTTGCTCGGGTGCTTCAGGGGTGGGGCGATGGCAGACCAGGAGGGGGGCGTGAGGTCCCCCAAAGAGTAGGGACACCATTCGAAACTGACACTGAAAGTCTAATCCCAGCAACACTGGGGCGCACAATTGGGGAAGGATGAATAATTTGAAGTGGGTGACCGTTACGCCCTGTACTTCCAGCGTGGTGATGCAATACCCCTTTATCCCGGTCGAGTGTGACCTCATCGCTAACGAGATCCTCTGGGTAGTGGGGATAATGTCAAGTCCGCAACGGAGGGCCAGGTCTGGCCGGATAAAACTGTCAGTTGACCCAGAGTCAAATAAGCAATTGGTGTAGTGTCCATGCACTTTTATCAGATCCATTGCTTTAGTGAGGGGTTGAGAGCATTGCTGATTTAGTGTTATAGAAGCAGCCACTGATCCTGTTGACAGGGGAGATCCGCGTGTTGATGTCACGCAACGGGATGATGTCATAGATGCAGTCAGCGCTGGAGGAGCAGGTTGGAGGAACTCCCGGAGGTGCTGTTGTGGCGGCGTCGGTGGATGAATGGTAAGTAGTGGAGGTTGTTGCTTGCGGTTGGCGGTGGGTAGGTCGTCGGTCGCGGCGGTCGTGCTCCCAGCGGTCGTCAGCGATGAACGCTAGGGCGAGTACCTGGTTGGCCGCAGCGGGTCCTCAGTCGGTCGCGGTGGCCGCACGAGCGGCGGCGTGGGCAGCGGCAGCAGCAAAGGTAGTGTCGGCCCTAGGGGTGGTCATTGCCGTGGCAATAGCGGGCTCTACAGTCGGGATTGAGGCCGGGTCGAGTGTTCCGCACGGGGGAGAGAGGCGGACCAACATCATGGTTGCTAGGGTGGGCTGCCCCTTCCGGGTTCGGCGTCTCCATGACGTCAGGCATTGCCGTGCAGGGGAGCCCTCGCTCTCATTGGACGAGAGCTCTGGGGAAGAAGAGTTTGAATGGGATAGTGGCGGTTGGGCTTCACACGAGGCACTGTGTTTGCCGGCGGCCATTTTAGACCTACAGACTGCAGCAAAGTGGCTGTTTTTAAGGCACTTCTGGCACCTGGCTTTTCTTGCTGGGCACTGGGACCTGCTGTGCTTGTCCCTCCTGCAGAAATAACATTTTGGGTTCGCACGGGGCAGGGTAGCAGCAGCCGACAGGCCGTCAGTATCTCGGGGGGTGGTAGGGTAGAAGGGCACTCTACTCACATCAGAACATGGGGTCCAGTCCCTAGAGAGCTCATTTGACTTTAAGGCTGCATCCTCCATTGTGATTACAATCCGGGCCACGTCCTCTAGTTTTTCTACCCCTTGTTCGAGCAAGTTCAGCCTCACTTCGTTCGATCGGAGCCCGGCCACATAGGCATCCCGGACGAGATCATTTGTGATCTCGGCAGCAGTTTTGTCCACACAGTTACAGTCCTTGCCCAACGCCTTTAGTACTTGTAAATAGGCCCTGCTGGTCTCACCAGGCTGTTGCTTCCTCGACGCAAGCACGAGGCGGGCATGAACTCTTTTCATTGGTTGATCGTACAGTTCTTTCAGTACCTTTATGGCTGTGGTGTAAGTGGTCTCATCCTGGATGTTCTCGTAGACTCCCAAGGACACCATAGACAGCAATGCTGTTAGATGCTGGTTATCCTCCTCCACCTCAGTGAGCCTTAGGAAGTTTTCAAAGTTCAACAGGCAGAACTGAAAGGCTTTGAAGGCTGTAGCTGACTGTGGGTCGATGTCAAGTTTTTCTGGCTGAGTCAGACGCTCCATCCCTTTTTAAAAAAATTCTTTTTGCTAATAAAATTGTAGAGCTCGTCGAAAGAACCAAAGACTTGTTGATCCAAACCAAGGCTTTTATTAGCAAAAGACAGGAGCTCTTCACAGGTGGCCGACCAGTTCGGAATGATCCGACCTGGCTGGGGACACAACCCTTTAAGGCCCAGACAGTAGGCGTGGCTAAGCTCTCAGCCAATCGCTGTAAGCACAGTCATTGCACTCTAGATACTGTAACTATATACATTGGTGATAGGTCTGTACTATCACATTGAGTTGAAGAAGGAATTTAATTATCAGAGTTCTAATATAAATTGAAATTTTAACTTAACTTTTAATTTTTGAGAGCACAGTAGCAGGCCCTCCCAGCCCATGATCCCGAGCTGCCCAATGTGACCAATTGACCTACAAACCCTGTATGTCCTTGGAATGTGGGAAGAAACCAGAGCACCAGGAGGGAACCCACACAGTAATGGAGAAAACACACAAACTCCTTTCCGACAGCGGCAGATTCAATCCTGGGTTGCTGGCGCTGTATTTGCATTGTGCTAACCACTACACTAACCATGCCACCTTTCCTCTTTTCACATACATTTTACCTTGGAACTATTTTCTTCCCAGTCTTCTAAGCTCCTGCTTTTCAGTCACAGTCATTGGCCTTACCCACTCATGGTTTTCTCCTGATGAATACAAATCAGTCATTTTCATGAACAGCCTTTCTTTAGGTCTCATCCTTGACAGACTGTGAAGCAAGCTGGTTGACTACAACTGCATTCAGAACCCAATGTCAAAGAAATACCCAATTTAAATAGCCAAAAGAAATGGGATCAAGTAGTTAGGGATCCGGACAGATAATAACTTAAATAATTTATGTAAATTGAATTATTTAACATTGCTTAATAAAGTTGATTTGAAAAAATTGATGTCTTCACCTATAACCCTGGTAGGAAGAGTTAACTGTATAAAGATGAATATTTTTCCCAGGAATTGATTATCTATTTCAAACATTACTTGTTTCAATACCTCAAAAATTCTTCCAAGATCTTAATAAATATATGAGAAAATGTATTTGGAAAGGTAAAGTGTCACAGGTATCCAAGCAGAAATTAACGTGGAAATATGAAATGGGGGAATTACAACTCCCAAATTCTATTATAGGCCAAATGAGATTTATTGAATCTTTCTTTGAAGGTGAGAATATACCAAACTGGCTTAATATAGAGTTAGATAAAATTGAAGAGAAAACAGATGAAGAATTTATTTATAAATGGAATTCAAAACTAATGACAGGATTGAAAGAAACACTTTTAAGTTAATAGATATTTGGGGTAAGATAGATTGGGAAATTGGAACAAAAGGAGGTATATCACCTAAAACTGTTCTGACTTGAAATAGTTTGATACCCTTCTCAAAGGATGATCAATTTCTGAAGTTGTGGTTTGGCAAAGGAATTAGAAATGTTGAAGATTCTTATGAACAAGGTCAATGATCGTCTTTTCCACAACTAAGGAATAAATATGGACTAGCTTAGGAATATACTTTTTTGCTACTTCCATATAAAAGGATCTTCTTTCTTTGGCTTGGCTTCGTGGACGAAGATTTATGGAGGGGGTAAATGTCCACGTCAGCTGCAGGTTCGTTTGTGGCTGACAAGTCCGATGCGGGACAGGCAGACGCGGTTGCAGGGGAAAATTGGTTGGTTGGGGTTGGGTGTTGGGTTTTTCCTCCTTTGTCTTTTGTCAGTGAGGTGGGCTCTGCGGTCTTCTTCAAAGGAGGTTGCTGCCCGCCAAACTGTGAGGCGCCAAGATGCACGGTTTGAGGCGATATCAGCCCACTGGCGGTGGTCAATGTGGCAGGCACCAAGAGATTTCTTTAGGCAGTCCTTGTACCTCCTCTTTGGTGCACCTCTGTCACGGTGGCCAGTGGAGAGCTCGCCATATAACACGATCTTGGGAAGGCGATGGTCCTCCATTCTGGAGACGTGACCCACCCAGCGCAGCTGGATCTTCAGCAGCGTGGACTCGATGCTGTCGGCCTCTGCCATCTTGAGTACTTCGATGTTAGGGATGAAGGCGCTCCAATGAATGTTGAGGATGGAGCGGAGACAATGCTGGTGGAAGCGTTCTAGGAGCCATAGGTGGTGCCGGTAGAGGACCCATGATTCGGAGCCGAACAGGAGTGTGGGTATGACAACGGCTCTGTATACGCTTATCTTTGTGAGGTTTTTCAGTTGGTTGTTTTTTCAGACTCTTTTGTGTAGTCTTCCAAAGGCGCTATTTGCCTTGGCGAGTCTGTTGTCTATCTCGTTGTCGATCCTTGCATCTGATGAAATGGTGCAGCCGAGATAGGTAAACTGGTTGACCGTTTTGAGTTTTGTGTGCCTGATGGAGATGTGGGGGGGCTGGTAGTCATGGTGGGGAGCTGGCTGATGGAGGACCTCCGTTTTCTTCAGGCTGACTTCCAGGCCAAACATTTTGGCAGTTTCCGCAAAACAGGACGTCAAGCGCTGAAGAGCTGGCTCTGAATGGGCAACTAAAGCGGCATCATCTGCAAAGAGTAGTTCACGGACAAGATTCTCCTAAATAGAATAATACCTAGTGTCGCTGAGAATATTCTCCCAGAATCACAATGCGGCTTTCGCGCAAACAGAGGAACTACTGACATGGTCTTTGCCCTCAGACAGCTCCAAGAAAAGTGCAGAGAACAAAACAAAGGACTCTACATCACCTTTGTTGACCTCACCAAAGCCTTCGACACCGTGAGCAGGAAAGGGCTTTGGCAAATACTAGAGCGCATCGGATGTCCCCCAAAGTTCCTCAACATGGTTATCCAACTGCACGAAAACCAACAAGGTCGGGTCAGATACAGCAATGAGCTCTCTGAACCCTTCTCCATTAACAATGGTGTGAAGCAAGGCTATGTTCTCGCACCAACCCTCTTTTCAATCTTCTTCAGCATGATGCTGAACCAAGCCACGAAAGACCTCAACAATGAAGACGCTGTTTACATCCGGTACCGCACAGATGGCAGTCTCTTCAATCTGAGGCGCCTGCAAGCTCACACCAAGACACCAATATAAAAGGATACTTAAGAAATAAATTACGATCTGAAAGTGAAGTGGAAACTCTTATTAGACGAGGAAATGTACATAAATTTACTTCTGCAATGTACCTTTTGTTACAAAGAGCAACCCCTAAACCTGGGGTTTACATCTATAAACAAAAATAAGAGCAAGATTTGAATATTACAATTGATGATCAAATATGGACAGATTTATGTAGAGACTGTATGACGAATGCAATTAATGTACAATATAGATTGATGCAATATAATTTTATGCATCAATTACACATTACACCTCAAAAGTTACAAAAAAAATAAAATCAGATTTATCAAAAAGTGTTTTAGATGTGATGAAGAAGAGGTACTTTTCTGCACTCTGTGGTCATGTCCAGGGCTGAGACCTTTTTGGATAGATGTAGGGAAACTCTTAGAGCAAATTACTGGTATTGCATATCTACATAATCCTGATTTATTTTTATTTGGGAATGTAGAAGAAACGAGTCCTAAACTGAGGTTGTCATTAAGTTGAAAGAAATTTGGTTAAATTGTGATGGCAGCGGCAAGAAAATGTATTGCAGTTACTTGGAAATCAGATTCATATTTAGGGATAAATAGATTGAATACAGAAATTCAAAGTTGCATTTCATCAGAAAAAAATTGACATAGAATTTGAGTCATAAATACAGTACATTCTTTGCAAATTTGGTGCCCGTACTTGCAAAAAATAGGTGTAAACATTTAATATCATTTTTTCTTTTTGCTGAAACCTGCACTAATCCTCTGTCAACAAATAAAGATATTCAATATCGAATGAATCCATAGTGCTGTGGTATTTCCAAGAACAATCCAATTTTCTTTTCTCTTTACTTTTCTATTTTTCAATATGATGCTATATAATCTCAGAATATGTAAACAATGTTTCTTATTGTTTTAGGGAGTCGGGGTTAGGGTGGGATTGTTAAGGGGAGTATATAATCAGTATCTTTTAGTTAGAATCATTATATTTGAATATGATGTGTGTATAAAGATGAATATAACATGTATGGAAAAATTCAAAAATAAACTATTCAATTAATGTACAATATAGATTGGTACAATATAATTTTATGCATTGAGAACCAAATCAATAACACTGTTATGCACCAACTCTGCACATAAGGGATTGGATACTTATCAGGAGATGGGACTTTAATGTTTTTCCTCCTTCAATCTTAATTTACCATGGGGGTGCTATCGAAGTTTCATCGACAGAACAAAATTTGCGATCCGTCTCATGTCACCATGGCTAATATGGACTTGTTAATCGCATTGTGTATTGCATCTTAACTCTTACTTCAGACATCACTGACACACTCAGTACTCCCACCCACTCACCTCCCAATGCAGCTGAACCATCTCAAAGATTTCTAAAATGTTGGTCTCTCCAGTTTTCCCAAAGGATCTTGAGGGTGTATCATAACCCTTTATGGAAATTCCAGAGAAATAATTACTTGCTTGAAAAAAATTATGTGCAATTCCTACTTCTTGGCAGGAAGAACACTCAGTGACTCTTGTGTCTTACTTTGGAAGCTGAATTGGAGCCTGCTTAAGGATGTCAAGGATAAATGTCTACAGATATTCATAGCAAGAGACACCTGGTTCCCTTCAATAAGCTAAGTTCTCTAAAGAGCATGAAACAACTTTATTGAAAGAGGTGTTCAATGTGCCATTGTTTGAAAAGCATTTTTACATTATACTTATTAAACTGTTCATATTCTAGCTACCTGGTACAGCAGAAATATGACCCATTACAGTTGGTCATTTATATCGTCGTGGTTTGGCCTTTGAAAAGTGGGGCAGTGTGAAAGCATTGTTAGATTCACCACAGCAAAACTACTATCTCTGTGTTGAGTGGCAATGAGCAACTCTGTTCTGAGGGATAGTCATTGAATTCATGATTTATTCTGCAGATCAAACCTGAGCCGAGCGTTCATGATTCCCAATGCTGGAAATATTTCACCCCACGACATATCTGATCAATGTAAGACTGAGTAAAATTGATACAACATTCCATATGTTTGGTATGCAGACAAGCATGGCATTGGCCTCAATGAACAGGATTATAAGTTCTTACTTTTGGGAAATATGTGGCTTTTTAAGTTTTTTAAAAATGTAGTCAAGTTAGGTTTCCCCTTTTACCTCTGGCCTTTATTGGGTCATATGATGAAACAGAAGCACTTGTGAAATGATATTTCTGCTTTTCCATGAGCACTATGGGAAGGCAGATTAAACACTGAAGGGTTAACTGTGCGATTTAAAAACTTCCGGTTAATTTTTTTGCAAAGGTTTCGAGTTTTGAATACAATCCAGCTTGTATTCATCATTGAATCCACTTTTCACGTGACACAAATTCATGACTTCCACAGAAATAATAAGCCAATAAAATTTTAACTATTATTGAAACTATCGATATGAGCCTGTGAAGTGGCATTGACTTTTCCAGTGCCTGTAAACCAATTGTCAGGTGTTGTTTTCAGTTCCTTTAAATGAAAATATTCTTATTAACTGTGTTTCTAAGGTTGAGAATGTTTTGTAAGACATTACTGAGATGAAGTTCTTCATGTAAGTCTGAATAACCTATATGTTGTCTTTCCTGAGAGGTATATCTCCAGACAGTATCATTTCTTGTATTCAACTATTGCTTCAATATAATTATCCTTATGATTGTAAATAATTGCATTACATAGTCTTAATTACCATTCTAATGTCACCTACAACTACTATATTGTGCATATAAAACTTCATGTAGAGACTAATAATTCTTACCATCATCTGCAGCAGTTGGAATTTTGCATTGCATTTAGTATATTATTGAATACAGTGGAATGAATGCAACCATTTCTTCTTTAGTTTCCTCTTGCAGTTCTCCATCTTTGTGCCTCTACTTTCCTTCCATCTTTCCATCCATGTGGACTCCCTCACTGCAGGCATCATTCCCCCCGTGCTTCTTGAAATCTTCTCTGGTTAATCTCAGCCTTTTCAAATCTACAGCGACTCTTTTCAAGCTGTTTGATGCACTCTGGATGGACTGACATTTGTAAGTCTGTAACTGCTGTCGTATCTCTCACAGATCTTCAGAACTTTGGAACAGTGTCCACATTGCAACACAGAATTCTTTTAAGCTATGAATTCAATCCACCCTATCACCCTGGTCGCAACCTCTTCCCACTGCTACCTTTGGGCCTGAGCACCTCCAGCTTCAAGAAAGAGTCCTTTCCAACAGCTATCAAGCTCTTGACTTCCCCTTGTTGCACTCATCATGGAATTGCCTTGCATGACTGCAAATTCACTTGTTTTTCTTGCACTAGGATAATAATGAATATTTATTAACTATCTAACTTTTGTATTTATTGTCTTTTATTAATTTAAATTATATATACCATTGTCCTTTTTTTGTGAAGTACCTGTTCAACTACAGCATACGTACATTGCACAATCTGTATGATAAGAAACTCGTTATTGTTCAGCCATTTTGTAAACACAAAGACCCTTGCACACACTGACCTCTTCAGCAGAACTCTCGAATCTCTTGTTCATTGGAATTGTCTATAACAGACTTGATTGACATTTCCTCACTGAAGCATCTAATTGAACCATAGAATCATAAAACATTACAACACAGAAAAAAGGACCTTTGGCCATTCTAGTTTGTGCCAAATTATTATTCTGTCTGCTCCCACTGACCTCCACCTGGACCATATCCGTCCAACACCTCCCATTGATGTACTTGTCCAAATTTTTCTTGTGTTAAATTTGAGCCTGTGTTTATCCATTCATTTGGCAGCTCATTCCACACTCTCTACGTGAAGAGGTTCCCTTTAATGTTCCCTTTAAACTTTTCCCCTTTCATCCTTAACCCATGCCCTCCAATATTTATCTCCCTGACCTCATGCTCAATCTTTTGTTACTACTATGAGGCATAGGCTTAAGGTGAGAGGGGAAATAATTAAAAGGGATCTAAGGTCAATGTCATGGAAGGAACATGACCCAATCCTTATTGAGGGCTCAGTAGAGGAGAGGAGAGGGTCAAGAACTTCAAATTCCTGGGTATCTACATCTCCGATCATCTGTCCTGGAGCCTCCACGCTTATGCAATCACAAAGAAGGCTCGCCAGCGGCAATACTTGGTGAGGTGTCTGAGGAGGTTTGGCATTTCACTGAGGACTCTCATAAATTTCTATAGGTGTATTGTGGAGAGCATTCTGACTGGTTGCATCACGGCCTGGCATGGAGGCGCCAACTTTCAGGATGAGAATAAATTCCAGAGTGTTGTTAACTCAGTCTGGAACATCACAGGCACCGGACTTCACTCCATCGAGAACATCGACATGAGGCGGAGTCTTAAAAAATCCGCCTCTATCCTCAAAGACACCCACTGCCCAGGCCATTGCCCTCTTCACTCTGCTACCATCAAGAAAAAGGTGCAGGAGCCTGAAGACGAGCACTCAGTGACACAAGGACAGCTTCTTCCCCGCTGCCATCAGATTCCTGAATAATCAATGAAGCAAAGACACTGCCTCACTTTTCATGCAAGACTATTTTTATAGTAATGTTGTAAGATGGTTATAATATGAATGTTTTCACTCTGACGCTGCCACAAAACCCCAAATTTCATGACTTGTTCATGACAATAAATTCTGATTCTGAGGAGTAACATTTTCAACCAGAGGGTAGTTCATTTCTGTAACATCATACAATTATGGCATTTAGAAGAATTTTAGACAGATACAGGGATCAGGTGGATTTAGACCAGTGGTTCTCTACCTTTTTGTTCCACTCACATACCACTGTAAGTAATCCCTCACTAAACAGAGAGCACGTATGGCAACCTATGCCATTGGTGCTCTGGTTAGTAAGGGATTATTTAAGGTGATATGTGATTGGAGGAAAAGAAGTTGAGAACCACTGATTTAGACCAATTGCAGCCAATTAGGACTAGCCCATAATGTCAACTTGGCCAACGTGGACAAGTTGGGCTGTGAAGGGCCTGTTCCATGTTGTATGATCCTATGACTATGACTGTTGTTTTCATAGTGCTACAGCTGTTGACCTGAAGCCTTTTTGAATTTGCTCTCGCATGTTGTTCAAACAAATAACTGATTCTTCTTCTGAACTGTTTGCCACTGAGGTTTATGCATTGTGCAATTGTTCCAAGACTGCTAAATAAAGATCAAAGTGGAATCTTCACTTCTGTCTGCTCTTAATCACAAGGTCATAGTTATTGAGCCCGGAAACAGACTCTTTGGATCAAAATGTCCTAACTGACCAAGTTACTTTTCTGAGCTCACCCATGTGCCTACATTTGGCCAAGATCCCTCTAAACTTTTCCTATTCATTTGCCTGTCCAAATGTCTTGTAAATGTTGTTAATTTCACCTCTTGTCCCCTTTTAATCCTCTTGATTTCCTTCTTGTGCATTCTTATATCCTTTATAATCCTCTGGGGATTTGCTTGATCCCAACTGCCCTTGCCTGATGTATGCCCCCATTTCTCTGACCAGAATCTTATTATCACTTGTAAGCCAGGGTTCATTAATTCTGCCAGTGTTGCCCTTCTCTCTAACAGGAACCTATTGACCTTAATTTTCTTTTTCCTGCCTCACTTTTAAAAATCTCCCACACCAGACATTTCTTTGACTGCCGACTGCCTCTCCTAATCACATTTTGCTAGTTCTTGTCTAATGCCATCAGAATTAGCCCCAATTTTAGGTCTTTAAGACCATAATGCACCAGACATAGGAGCAGAAATAGGCTGTTCCTCTTTTTGAGTCCACCCCACCATTTAAGCATGAGCTGATTCAGTTTTCCACTCATCCCTACCCCACTGCCCAGGCTTCTCCCCATAACCTTTGATGCCCTGGCTCATCGAGATCCTATCAATCTCTGCCTTAAATACACCTACTGACTTTGCCGCCACAATCACTTGTAGCAACAAATACCACAGATTTATCACCCTGAAGAAATTCCTCCACATCTCTGTTTTAAATGGATTCCCTTCATTCCTGAACTTGGGTCCACTTGTCCTAGATTCTCCTACCATGGGAAGCAACCTTTCTACATCTTCTCTGTCCATACCTTTCAATATTCAAAATGTTTCAATGAGAGCACCCCCTCATTCTCCTAAATTCCAACAAATACAGGCCAAGATCTGTCAAATGCTCCTCATATGATTAAACGTTCATTCTCAGTTATGGACCTGTCCCATTTCATTTAAAATGAACTGTTTACCACAGACATTTCAGTCACTTGCTTTGCCTCACTTCACTTCGGGTGGCACAGTTGGTGTAGCAGTCAGTGCAACGCCTTTACAGCACCAGCAATCGGGACCAGGATTTGAATCCCATACTATCTGCAAGGAGTTTGTATGTTCTCCCCGTGTCTGTGTAGGTTTTCCCCAGGGGCTCTGGTTTCCTCCCACCGTTCAAAAATTTCAGAGGTGAAGATTAATAGGTTGATCCATAGCGTTATTCCATAGAGTTCCACTAAATATTTTTCCAGGAATATCTTTCAAATTATTGTTGTAATGTTCTCCTTAATCAAGAATTGCTCACTCTCTCTCTTTCTCTCTTAATAAAAATTCAATATACTTTACAAACATATAGGACAGAGAAAGTGATGATAAGAACAAACCAGGGATATTATGAATTGGGTGAAAGGGCACATAAGGTTCCTGCTTGGCAATTAAAGACAGAGCAAGTATTGAGAACAATTTTTGCAACTAAAAACAATTCTAATGCACTTTCTATAAACCACAAGAAATTAGTGAAAATTTTAAACTAAATTGTACATATCAGAATCTTTAAAAGATGATAATAAAATAGATAACTTTTTATCTCAAATTGAAATTGGAAAATATGAGAGAATTAGATGCTCCATTCACTCTAACTGAAGTTAGGGAGGCATTGAGTTTGTTACAAAGTAATAAATCCCCGGGCGAGGATGGCTTCCTGCCTGAATTTTACAGATTTTAAAGATTTATTAATTCCTCCATTTATGAAGGTATTAAAACAGGCAGCTGAAACACATGCTTTGCCAGAATCTTTTAAAACCACAATTATAACTGTGATTCCAAAAAAATATAGAGATCCTTTAAAGCCATCTCCATATAGGCCTGTATTGTTCATAAATGCTGATTATAAAACACTAGCAAAGATATTAGAGAACAGGTTAGCAAAATATTTACCAAGTTAATAAATGTGTACCAAACTGTTAAGGGAAGGAAGTCAGCTGACAAATGTTACCATATTATTAAGCATTATTTATTTTGTATAAAATAGAGGAGATTTAAGTGTAGTAGTGGCTTTAAATGCAGAAAAGGCATTTGATAGAATGGGATGTTCCATTTAAAGTGCTTAAAATATGGAATGGGACAAACATATATAAATTGGTTTAAAGCCTTGTGTAATAGACCAAGGGCCAAAGTAGTAACAAATGGACATGTTTCTGATTCTTTTCAATTAACTAGATCTAGTAGACAAGGATGTCCATTGTCTCCAGCTTTGTTTATTTTAGCAATAGTACCATTAGTGGAATTGATTCCGTTAAATTATGAAATGAAAGGGTTTAGAGTTGGTAGAGAGGAATATAAAATTAATTTGTTTGCAGATGATGTTATAATTTACTTGACTGAATCAGAAACTTCATTGTATAAATTATACTTTAGATTGGAGGAATATGGTTTATTTTCTGGTTATAAAGTGAATTGGGATAAGTGAGGTTATGCCTCTTACAAGGGGCGATTATATGCTGTGTAAAGGAAATATCCAATTTAAATGGCCAAAGAATGGAATAAGATATTTAGGGATTCGAATAGATAATAATTTAAATAATATATTTAATTTAAATTATAATCTTTTACTTAAGAAAATTAGTGAAGACAAAAAAGTGGATGGATTTACCTATAATTTTATTAGGTAGAGTTAATTGTGTAAAGATGAATATTTTTCAAAGGTTACAATATATTTTTCAATCATTGCCTATATTTGTTCCACAGAAATGTTTCCAAACATTGAATAAAAATATGAAACTTTCTTTTGAAGGATAAAATGGTGAGTTTTTCTTTAGAAAATTTAACAGGGAAATTTGAATTGGGAGGGTTACAACTTAAAAAAATGTTTAAATTTTAAATTGTTATAAAGTGGTGCAAATGAGATTTCTCTCTTTTTGAAGAAGGAAAGAAACCAGCTTGGATTAAGCTAGAGATGAATAAAATAGGAGGGATGATGTGTGAATATTTAATGTATAACTGGAACATAAGATTAATAACTGGAGATAAAGATACACCAGTGCTGAAACTTTTGATTATGGTCTGTACTGTAATTGTTATATGGGTTATATGTTGTATGGTTATATGATATGGGATAAGATAAATGATGAAATGGGAACCAAGAATAACATAAAATGCCATTGACACAAAATAGACTTAAACCATTTACAATTAATAATTGATTTAATATTTTGTCTATTAAAGGAATCAAGAGGGAAATTTAATGACATTTGATCAATTAAAAAATATGCAATACGGAATAATACAATATTTTGTTATTACCAAATAAAAGCATTTTACGTGATAAATTAGGTCCAATAATGTTAGCCTAAAAGGAGTGAAATAGAAATTTTGATTGGTAATAAATCTGTTTTAAAAAATTATTTCAGCTACATATGCATTATTGCAAAAGAGAACATGAAAGTAAGGAATTCACAGATCTGGGCATAATGGGGAGAAAATTTGGTCAGAACTCTGTAATGACAGTATGACAAACATCATAAATGTTAGATACAGATTAGTATAATAATTTTTTACATTAGTTGTATATTACTCCACATAAATTACATAGGCTGAAATCAGATTTATCAGATATATGTTTTAGGTGTGATCAAGAGACAGGTATTTTTTTGCCCTCCACTTGTTCATGTTCTAAATTAAAACACTGAGAGTATTTTTAGAATGAGTTACAGGAGTTAAATTCCCCCAAGACCCTTTGCTTTTCTTATTAGGAATAAGACCAAAAATGAAATGTAATTTGTTTCAAAAATAATTTGTGAAAATTGTATTAGCAGTTGCAAGAAAACATGAAGCAGTAACAAGGAAATCAGATACGTATTTGGGATTGGTTAGACAGCCGCTGAAATTCGTAGTTGTCCACCTCTCGAGAAGATTGTATATAATTTAAGAAATAGATATGATTTCTTTTTGAAGATTTGGTGCCCATATTTACAAATTGTAGGTATTTATAAAATAGATCCCCTAGACCTCTGAGAACCTTATCAGCTCCTTGGGGTTAATTAGTTAAAATATATTTTGTCGATGTATAAGTTTGTTGAAACTATGGGAATTTTAATAACCAGGTGTGTTCTTATTTTATTTCTAATTTTTCTTTAATAGCTTTTTTACTTCTTAGTTATTTCTCTCTCTCTTTTTCCTGGGGGTGTTATTATTTTGGGGAAGGGTGTTGGAGGGCTATTGGGGGTTTCTTTCTGCAGTAACAACCAGATTCTGGGCCTCCTGAAAACAGAAAGCTGAGTTGCTCACGTGCCTCCTGTTCAGTGGGAGATTGGATGGTAAATGAAATGAAAACATAATTATCTTAAATGTTTTGACTTTTTTTAAACATTCCTTCAATTAATGGAGGAGATGACAAAATATTATTATTTTTATAACTACAAATTGTCCTACTCTGTTTAAGAAATGCTAGAACTTGTAAATTATGCAAATAAAATTAGCAATTTCAACTGCTCCACACACTTCATTTAATATCTCCTAACTCGTGCCAAAGATCCAATAGCATATGCAAAGCAAGGCTTGTTGTGGTGGTATAAACTCCTGCATGAAGGTGGGTTAAAAGATCACCTCTGTGTACATATAAAGGTTCCAAGTCAAGGCAAGTCACCTTTATTTATCGTTCATGCCATGCTCACACAATAAAGATGAGATGGCATTTCTCCAGGACCATAGAGCATATTTACATAAATATAAGTTAGAATAGAAGTTAAACACATTGAAATTTTAAAACATATACTGTAAACTATACACTATCCACAAATGTTCTGGGAATTCAGGAGCCTGGTGGCTTTGGTGGGGGGGGGGGGGGGGGGGGGGGGAAGAAACTGCTGCCTAATCTGGACATAAGGGCCTGAGGGCTATGGTGCCTCCTACCAAATGGCAGATGGCAGAAGGGAGAATAGTTTGTGAGGGGGGTGTGTAGAGTCCTTCACAATGTTTATTGCCTTTTGCCTGCATTGAGTGTCCTTCATGGTAGGAAGGGAGCCCCCAGTGATCTTTTCTGCTGACTTCACTATCCTCTGCAAGGTCTTACAGTCAGAGAAAGAAAAGCAATTCAGAAAATGCAATACAGAAATCTGATGCAGAAGTATTTTTACTTGAAGAATATAGCATTTGGCTGTGTTTGGGTAAGTAACCTGGCTAATAGTTCTATACTTCCAATGATCCATAGAATATGATGTGAAAGGGGGAAAGAACCCGAGAAAATGGTCAGTGATGGGCCTGTTTATCCATGTCCAAAACAAACATGCATGCATTCAATGGTGTAATGGTACATGGGTGCTCATGTATCAGATGAAAACGTCCCCTCGTATTAGTTAAAGCTGCTTGAGGCTGACAGGTGAATCAGGCATTAGGCCTTCCAGCTGTCAGACAGAACTCCTTTCTAGTCAGCTCCCACTGCTGCCAACAAGATCCAATATATTTTAAATAACGTTTGCTTGAGTGTGAAGCCTGAAGGGATGTCCCTGCTGCCCACAGTTGCCCCCAGTTGTACCCAGCTGAGCTGCATGAAGCCATTCATCTTGTGACACAGTTGCCCCAAGCCCAGAATGAGTCAACTTCAGCTCATTTGTTCAATCAAAGGCTCTCTGTCTCACTTCAGCAGCTCAAACCAAGTTCCCACCCTCCTCTCCTCATTTTATTATTCATTTAGTGCTCTAATGTCAGATCAATATTGGATGGGAGGCCATTGTTAATTGATGTTATGAAGGTTAAACTTGTAATGTTCAGAAATGCCATCTATCCTGAGGTGCACAAGTCTTTAGCCACACTTTACTTCCAGATTATTAACTCTACACAAATTTAAAGCTACAGTAGGTACAGCATGCGCAAATAACTTGGGATATACTCAAACCAATAAGGTACTCTTGCATGAGTGAGGGGGAAGTGGATTGACAGTGCTGACGGCCATTGGGTGCACTGCCCAGAACAGCTGATCAAGTGGAAGTGTAAAGGGGAGGGGTTTGGTCCAAGAAGAGAGAGTGAATCCTGGCAGAGAAATGAATGAAAGGGAGGTCAAGCCTTGTGTGATTGTTGACACGGAAGAAGCAGCGAGAGGATAGTGTGTGGAAGGGAAGAGTGAGCCATGGCCCACCGCTGTATCATGGACTCGCAAAGCAAAGCCACAGTGTGTGCAAGCAGCAAGAAAATGAAGCCCTTTGTATGTCCACTTGCTTTTTTAGTGAAACAAGGTTGTTCAATTGTACAGTGATACAAATTGCAGTGTGGAACAAACAATATTGCTGCTTAGAATATTTGGCACTTATAACTTCACTCTGTGCTTTCTGACAAACAATGGACTTCCAATTTTCACATCTGCCAACCACCCAGCCTATTATATCTACCGTTGAACTATATTTCCAGATTAACTAATCCTTCTCATCAGGGTGATGGTTCAAATAAGACCTGTGTTTTCCCGCTGTCTTTAGTTATATGGATTTGTGGAATGTATGAGCTGCTGAACACAAATGAGATTCTGACTGGGGTTAATCCAGATTGATGGCCGCTGAAGATGTCTCTTCCTCTGCTGTCATGGTGATGTGCATGAGCAGGCCTTTTACTTTGACCAGTCTCAAGACAAATTGGATTAATGCCACAGTGAAAGTTGATTGTCCACCAAGATGAACTAGTACTGTATTTTGATACTCTGTGCAGTTGTGTTTTCCGTAACTAGGGCCCAATGCACATGCTCTCAGATTTTCCATGTGCAATGCCTAATTATGACTTCAGCTGTGATATGAGCTCTGGTTATCCTATCCTGCACCACACCTCTCTGCAAAAGAAAGAAGGCGCGGATGAACAGCCCTGCGGATATTAATCTTAACATGTGCTTTGGCTTAAAGTCTTGACACCATTTATTCTAGACAGCTTCTGAAAGAAAGAAAAAACCTATGATGTAAAAGTTTTTAATCATCCTCTTATACTCCAGAAGTACATCCAGATGGCTAGATGCACATCTGCTTGTAGATCTCCACTGTTTTTGGCTATTATACCAGGCATTGACTTTCAACACGAAATTATATCTCTTTGAGATACAGTATTCAATGACAACGAATAATAAAGAAGGCAATTGGGAAGTTGGTCTTCATTGATAGAGGGATTGAACTGAAGAGTACGAAGGTTCTGCTGCAACTGTATAGGGTATGGAGTGAGGCCACTCCAGAAGTAACTGTCTCCTTAATTGAACAATATGTACTGGCTGTGAAGGTGGTGCAGAAAAGGTTCATCAGATAGATAATAGAAATGAGGGGATTATGTTATGAGGAGAGATTGAGTGGTCCAGGATTATACTCATTGGAGCTTCAAATCAGATTTCAGATTTATTGTCAGAGTACATAAATGACATCACATCCAACCCTGAGATTCTTTTTTTCAGCGAGAGAGGCAGAATAGGTAGTGCAAAAAATATATACTCAGTGTATACATGTAGACAAAGAACTGTAAACAATAACGAATGCAAACAAACGCTACAATACAGAGAGAATTTTTTAAAAATCAATTAGAGTCCCTGATTAAGTTTGTTGTTGAGGAATCTGATGGTGGAGGGGTAGCAGCTGTTCCTGAACCTGGTGGTGCGAGTCTTGTGGCACCTAGACCTCTTTCCTGATGGCAGCAGCGAGAACAGAGCGGGTGCTGGGTGGTGTGGATCCTTGCCGATTACTATTGCTCTCCGGCATCAGCGTTCCCTGTAGATGTTCTCGATAGTGGGGAGGGTTTTGCCTGTAATGTCCTGGGCTGAGTCCACTACTTTTTGGAGGGCTTTATGCTCAGGGGTATTGGTGTCCCTACGCCAGACTGTGATGCAGCTGGTCAGCACACTTTTCACCACACCTCTGTCGAAATTTGCCGGGGTTTCTGGTGTCTTTTCCAAACCTCCGCAAACTCCTGATCATGAAAATCATGAAAGGAATAGATGAGAGAGAATGTGTGTGTCTGCATTGTGAGTTTGCAATGATCACGCAGATAGATATAAGTGTATCATGGTACAATGCACATATGCACCAACATTCTTTCTTCCTGCAGCTGAACAGGCACTTTTTAAAAAAAACTTCCAAAAACAACTGCAATAATACACATAATTGAAATAATAAGAGGGAAGAAATAAAAAACAGACATAATAAATATTCACGGATATCCCAGTTTAAATGCATTTATGTGTGTCTGCTTGCATGTCTTTCTGTGTGTGTTTCCAAGTAGATTTCTTTGTGCACCCTGCTCCAGTTTCCTCCCATGCCCCACAGACATATGGATTTGTAGGTTAATTAGTCACTTGGGTGGCGTGGGCTTTTAAATTTTTGACAAGTACTTTACTTCGAACTTCTTATTGGTGAGAAAACCAGAGAAGGGATGAGTTTTTCAAAGGACTTCTGAATTAAAAATAACTAATTGGAGCTTTATAATTTTTTCAGTGACATTTTTAAAGTCTGTTTTCTTTCAAGAGCGAGGAAATGTGATGCATCAATATGCTTAATTATGATTAATGTGTTAGCTCTAATGTAGTATTCCAGTTTATGCTCCACCTGTATAATTAACCTGATGGAGAAAATAAATAAATCCTTGTTTTTTCATCTTGAACTTACAAATACATGCATTACAGTGCAGCTGAGTGATAGCACTCCCTCATCTTCCCTGTTGCCTCTTCTCTCTCAGATCCCCTTGACTTCCCCTTGAACCTTTCTAAATTTTAATTTTTTTTTAAAATGTAGACTAGCAGTGTGGTAACAGGCCTTTCTGGCCAATGAGCCTGTGTGCCCCATACACACAATTGATCAACAATCCCAGTATGCTTTGAACGGTGAGTGGAAACCAGATTGCCCAGCGGAAACCCTCACAGATATGGGGAAAACGTACAAACTCCTTACAGTCAGCGTCGGATTTGTTGCACCAACCGCTATGCCAATCATGCCATCCTTTTACTCTCACCTATTTTAAGGAGTCATTAGTAGGAGCCAATTAACTTCTCAGCATGGTCTTTGAGATGTGGGAGAAAACTAGACCACTCAGGGGAAAGCTGCGCCAACATGTCAACGCTGGATGGAATCTCAAAGGAGGCCTAACATCCCCCATGGGGGCCATAGCACATTTAAGTAAAAGCCTTGTTTTATTTTCACCTCATAGAACATAAATATTTTTATGTATTTGGTAGGAGAAAAGAAACCAAAACTTGACTGCTTTACAGGGAAGGGGACCCACAAACTTCGAGTCCTAAGAGTGTCATAGCCAAAAGCAGGTTGAGGGTGACCGATCAACATCTCTGGAGCTAAATCTTGCATCAGATGGGAAAAAGATTTGTCTATATCTATTTCTCAGGATGATTGGATGACAATATGTGAGGAAAGTATGACCAAACTAATGAATGTAAGATACAGATTAGTTCATTATAATTTTATACATCAGTTATATTTAACTCCTGAGAACTTAAGGAAATGTAAGTTTATTTCTTCTCATTTATGTTTTAGATGTCACAAGCAAGTTGGTTCTTTTTTATATTCTACTTCGCTGTGTGAGACGGTGAAACATTTTTGGAATAGAATTAAGGAATTTTTAGAAGGTTTATTTAAATTTAAAATTTTGATTGATCCTATGGTATTTTTATTGGGTTGTATTAAAAAATTGAGTTTAGAATTAAAATTGGATAAGATTCAAATTCCTTTTTTGAGATTGGTGCTATCTATGACAAGAAAATGTTTGGCAATCACTTGGAAAAATGAGACTGATTTAAGAATTTAATGATGGTATATGGAAATTAGGTCTTGTATTCCATTGGAAAAGATAACGTATGATTTACATAATAATTATTCCTTTTTTGTTAAGGTTTGGACCCCCCGTATATGAAACGTATGGGTTTGAATCTATAACAGCTTTTTTTTTCCCCACGGGTCTGGATTGGAGAAGAGCAAATTTCGAAGGAATAGAAGGGATTTGGGGAGTATTGAGTGGGACAGGATATTTTCAGGTAAGGATGTAAATGAAAAATGGAGGATATTCAAAAAAGAAATTTTGAGGGTACAGAGTAGATATGTCCCAGTGAGGATCAAAGGAAAGGCTGGAAGACATAGGGAGGCTTGGTTTTCGAGGAATATTGGAAATTTGGTTAGGAGCAAAAGGGTGGTGTACAAGAGGTATAAAGAGCAGGGAGATGAGAATTTGAAGGAGGGCTACAAGGAGTGTAGAAGGAATCTTAAGAAAGAAATTAGAAAGGCCAAAAAAATGCACGAAGAGGCTTTGGCAGACAGAGTAAAAATAAATCCAAAGGGTTTCCATAGGTACATTAAAAGTAAAAGATTAGTGAGGGATAAAATTGGACCCCTTGTAGATAGCGAGGGTAGGCTGAGTGAGAAGTCAGAGGAAATGGGGGAAATTTTGAATGATTTCTTTACCTTGGTATTCACTAGGGAAAAAAATATTGAACCAGTTGAATTAAAGAAAAATAGTGGGGAGGTCATGAAGCATATAAGGATAACCAAGGAGGTAGTGATGGCTGTGTTGAAAAAGATAAAGGTGGAAAAATCTCCGGGACCAGACAAAATATTCCCAAGGACACTCAGGGAGGCTTGTGGGCCATTAGTGGGGCCATTAACACAGATATTTAGGATGTCACTGGCCACGGGGGTAGTGCCAAAGGATTGAAGGGTGGCGCATGTGGTTCCGCTGTTTAAGAAGGGGTCCAAATGTAAACCTGGGAATTATAGGCCCGTGAGTCTGACATCTGTGGTGGGCAAGTTGATGGAAAGTGTTCTGAGGGATGGTATTTACAAATATTTGGAGGTACAGGGATTGTTAGGGAATAATCAGCATGGTTTTGTCAGGGGTAGATCATTCTTGACAAACCTGATTGAGTTTTTCGAGGGGGTTACAAAAAAGGTTGATAAAGGGAAAGCTGTGGATGTTGTCTATTTAGACTTTAGTAAAGCTTTTGACAAAGTTCCCCACAGGAGGTTAGGAAAAAAGGTGGAGGCATTAGGTATAAATAAGGAGGTAGTGAAATGGATTCAGCAATGGTTGGATGGGAGGTGTCAGAGAGTAGTGGCAGAAAATTGTTTGTCCAATTGGAGGCCGGTGACTAGTGGAGTTCCTTAGGGATCGGTCCTGGGTCCACTATTGTTTGCTATATAAATTAATGATCTGGAAGTTGGGGTGGAGAATTGGATAAGCAAGTTTGCGGATGATACAAAGATTGGTGGTGTTGTGGACAGTGTGGAAGATTACCGTAGATTAAAAGGTGATTTAGGAAGGCTGGAGGTGTGGGCTGAGAAATGGCTGATGGAATTTAATACAGATAAGTGTGAGGTGTTACATTTTGGAAAGGCAAATCTAAATAGGTCATATGCATTAAATGGTAGGCTATTGAGGAGTGCAGAGCAACAAAGGGATTTAGGAGTTATGGTAAATAGTACCCTCATGGCTGATACTCAGGTAGATGGTGTGGTGAAGAAGGCATTTGGAATGTTGGCCTTCATAAATCGGAGTATTGAATTCAAGAGTATGGAGGTTATGATGAAATTGTACAAGGCATTGGTGAGGCCAAATTTGGAATACTGTGTACAGTTTTGGTCACCAAATTATAGGAAAGATATAAACAAAATAGAGAGAGTGCAGAGAAGGTTCGCGAGAATGTTGACAGGATTTCAAGGTTTGAGTTATAGGGAAAGGTTGTGCAGACTAGGGCTTTTTTCTCTGGAGCGTAGAAGATTGAGGGGGGACTTGATAGAGGTGTTTAAGATTTTAAAAGGGACAGACAGAGTAAATGTGGATAGGCTTTTTCAATTAAGAGTGGGGGAGATTCAAACTAGGGGGCATGGTTTAAGATTGAAGGGGGAAAATTATAAGGGGAACATGAGGGGAAATTTCTTTACGCAAAGGGTGTTTGGGATGTGGAATGAGCTTCCGGCAGACGTGGTTGAGGCGGGATCATTGGTTACATTTAAGGAAAGACTGGATAGTTACATGGAGAGGAGAGGACTGGAGGGGTATGGACCAGGAGCTGGTCAGTGGGACTAGGAGGGTGGGGATTTGTTATGGCATGGACTAGTAGGGCCGAACTGGCCTGTTCTGTGCTGTAAGTGGTGATATGGTTATATGGGTGTTGGGATTGGAAATGGTTGATGATTGGTATCTGAGCTGATCTCCTCTTCTATCTTCTATTTTTTTCTTCTGGGGTAGTTTAGAGGGGGGTTGGGAGGGGTGAGGGGGTTGGGGTGAGGGATTATGATTTATTTTGAGCAATAAATAAAATTTACCAAAAAAAATCTCTGGAGATTTTAACTGGCCCATATAGCTGGCCTTCATTGCCACTGGAAATTAGTTGTTGAGAGTTTCCCCGTACTGGGGCATATTTCAGTTTGATCAATTTCCTGTGTATTTTGAATACTGTATTTACTTAGTGACACTGAGGCACAGGTTATTTCACCCAGTGATGTAAACAAGGAAACCTGCAGCTGCTGGGGTCCAGTGCAGGAAGCAATGGGCTGGAGGAACTCAGCAGGTCATGCAGTGTCCACAGGAAGTAATAGGCAGTTCGACATTTCGGGCCTGAACCCTTCATCAGGATTGTCAAAAACCAGGCAGGTGGCTAAATAAAAAAGGTGGGAGGAATGGGGAGTGTCTTTCTTAACTCTCTACCCTCTCCATCTATCACTTCTCAGCTTCTTTCTCTTCAACCTGTCCACCTGTATTCACTTGTTACCTTTTATCTGAGAGCCTATGGTCTTCACACAACCCCCCACCTTTTTATTCATCCATCTGCCTGATTTTTGACACTCCGGACAGAGGGCTCAGGTCCGAAATGTTGGATGTAAAATCCTATGGATTCTGTGTGACCTGTGGGCTTCTCCAGCACTTTTGGGTGCTGCATTTTTTTCCCGTTGAGTCTGCACTGACCATTAATTACCCATTGACATTAATATTTTTTAAAATTCTCCCAACATTCTCATAACACACCCAAGACCAATGGAACTCAACCTTTTTTTCCACTCACATACTTACCCTTACTAACCACAGAGCACCAATGGCATCCTATGTCATAGGTATTCTTCGGGTTAGTAAGGGATTACTTAAGGTGGTATGTGAGTGGAAAGTAAGGTATCAGAACTACTGCCCTAGACTCTTCCACTCTTCAGATCATTGCAGGCAACTCAATCAACCAATCAAAACGCGCATCTTTGGCACATGAGTGGGAACCAGAACATCCAGAGGAAACCCTCACAGTCACAGTAATCATATGTGAAATTAAAAAGTAGGATATTTTGAGTCCCAAGGGCCTGGAAGGTTTTAGGATTCAGCAACAAATGATTAAACTGTCAGATGAAGGAGAAAATTGATTGTGAGAGAAAACTTTTTCCAATTAAAAAAAAAATTAGTTTTACATCAGCTAATTCTGGCTATTGAAATTCATGCTGCCCCATTACACCCAATTAACTGACCAACCCCGTGCATTTTTGGAAGGTGGGAGGTTAAAAACTCATGCAGATCACGAGGAGAATGTGCAAACTCGTTACAGACAGTGCCAGGTTCAAACCCGGGTTGTTGGTGCTGGCAGTAAGTCTCTGGATATATTTAAGCTGAGGGTGGATATACACCTTTTGGAATGGAGGAATTATGGTCAGAGAGGAGGTGTTGAAGCCAGCGTCGACCAGCCATGAATGACAGTGCAAATTTGAAAGGACTGGTGACTTATTCTTGTGTTGTTGTGTGCTCGCCTTCAACGCGCTGGCATTCAAAAGGTGGCTGAAGTTTGCCACAACTGCAAAGTGATCATTAGCTTTTGTAATATTGGTGTCTTGCTAAAATATGTTGCTTACTTCCTTAATATTTATCCATTAAAAATCCCCCCCCCATAATCTTTGCACAAAAATAACAAATTTGAAAACTATATTCTTGCAGACCTGTCAGAGTCTATTAAAGTATCTGATTTAAATTTAAGAAGTCACATCTACAACAGTTGAGTTCTTTTTAAGTTTGGCAATGCAGGGAGCTAATATAATGGGGAACCCACTCTGTATAATTATATTTGCATCAGTTCAACTTTCCAGCATTTCAACATATTGCTCCCACAGCAAACACAAGCATAGCAGCAGATAGCCCCGACTGGTCTGTTTGTTTTCATTTTGCCTTTTATTCCCATTTCAATTACCTGAACTTAATTACTTCCTCCTTACAGGGACGGCAGACGCCCCTTCTGCGCTTAACTTTCAGCACCTACAAAGATTAAACAGTCCTCTCTTCAAATCCAAGCAGAGTTCCTTCTTGCTAATGTTTACTTGGAGCGCTCAGTGATGAGTTCAGCTCGGAGGAAGCGGCTATTGTTTCTTTTGATTCCCATGGGAAAGCTCCTCAGCTTTTGAAAACGCTCAGTATATCCATGGTATTTGGACAGTGGTGTCATAAGTGACATTGTTACAGCTGGGTATCATATCAATCTTGCCGATGAACCGTAGTCTCCTGGAATTTGCAAGTCACGCTTAAATGTTTTAAATTTAATGAAAACATTGGTGTAACGAGTTGTTAGGAAAAGCTGTGGGGTTAACTAGAAAAATAAAGCCACGCATGAAGTAAACTGCTCGATAAAATGAGAAAGAAGACTCACTTTATAAAGTATTTTCAGCAGTTTGAAAGCTTGGTCGTCCATAATGCATCTTATAAGGGCAAAGCTTTTGTATTTCAAATTAACATTTTACTAGAACAGCTAAACAAATGGCAAAAGAAGAACTTGGACATAAGCTTCATCATAAATAGTCAGATATCTATGGGGATTCATTATGTTACTTGATCATCTATTTTGGAATAAGTTTAACCTATTTTAAAATAATCCTGGATAAGGAAGTGTTAAAATGCGAAGCATTCACACGCCAACTCCTCTGTATTGCCAAACAAATAGTTTAAAAAGTCAAGAGTAAAATATAATCTTTGTGAAAGCAAGGCATAAAATGACGTAATGTAATATTAATTAATATAGTCCTCTTCTCGTGGGAATATAAGGGAAGGTGGAATCATTAGATAATCTTCAAAGCAATCCTTGCAAGCTGTTGTAAGTTGCATCTGATGGTCTTATGGGCACCACCAGACCATGCCCCCTTCTCATTGCTGCCATCAGGAAGGGGGTACAGGGGACTGAAGACGAACACCCAGTGGCACAAAAACAGCTTCTTCCCCTCTACCATCAGATTTCTGAAGGGACAATGACCCACAGACACCATCTCATCTTTTTCTCTCTTTTGCACTAATCTACTGATGTTGAAATAGTACATTTACTGAAATGTAATGTACAATATTACTGCCACAATTCAACAAATTTTGTGGTGCGTGTTCATGACACTAAACCTGATTCTAATTTTGAATCTGACCTTCCTTTTTTTTTTTAAATTTTTTATTTTTCACACCATAAATCACAATAGCCATGATATACACTTTTTCTTTTCCACACATTTACAGTGACTTTTTCTCCCTCCCCCCTCCCTCCTCCCAAGCCACCCCCCCACCCCCCCCCCCCCCCTCATCCATTTTAGGTATACAATCTAGGTTGCATTAATTCAGTTAGACAATGTTGTCATTCAACAAAAATACACCAGAAATTCTACTGAGTCCATTCTTTTCTTTTCTTCTCCTTCCATCAATTTAGGTAATGTTTGTTCCCGGTAGGTTTTCGCTATTGTATTTAATGTAAGGCTCCCATACTTGTTCGAATATTTCAATATTATTTCTTAAACTATATGTTATTTTTTCTAATGGAATACATTTATTCATTTCTATATACCATTGTTGTATTTTCAAATTATCTTCCAATTTCCAGGTTGACATAATACATTTTTTTGCTACGGCTAGGGCTATCTTGACAAATCTTTTTTGTGCATCTTCCAAGTCAATTCCAAATTCTTTATTTTTTATGTTACTTAGGAGAAAGATCTCTGGATTCTTTGGTATATTGTTTTCTGTTATTTTATTTAATATCTGATTGAGATCATCCCAAAATTTTTCTACTCTCTCACATGTCCAGATTGCATGAATTGTTGTTCCCCTTTCTTTTTTACATCGAAAACATCTATCAGATACTGTTGGGTCCCATTTATTTAACTTTTGCGGTGTAATGTATAGTCTGTGTAACCAATTATATTGTATCATACGCAGCCTCGTATTTATTGTATTTCTCATCGTTCCAGAGCATAACTTCTCCCATGTTTCCTTTTTTATCTTTATATTTAAATCTTGTTCCCATTTTTGTTTAGTTTTACCATTTGTTTCCTCATTTTCCTTTTCTTGCAGTTTAATATACATATTTTTTATAAATCTTTTGATTAACATTGTATCTGTAATCACATATTCAAGGTTACTTCCCTCTGGTAAACTCAAGTTGCTTCCTAATTTATCTTTCAAGTAGGATCTCAGTTGGTAATATGCCAGCGCTGTATCTCCAGTTATATTGTACTTATCTCTCATTTGTTCAAAGGATAAGAATCTACTTCCTGAAAAACAATTTTCTATTCTTTTAATCCCTTTTTTTTCCCATTTTCTAAAGGCAAGGTTGTCTATTGTAAAAGGGAGTAGCTTATTTTGCGTCAATATTAGTTTTGGTATTTGGTAATTTATTTTATTTCTTTCTACATGAATCTTCTTCCATATATTGAGGAGATGGTGTAATACTGGAGAAGTTCTATGTTGTACCAATTTTTCGTCCCATTTATATAATATGTGTTCAGGTATCTTTTCCCCTATTTTATCTAATTCTAGTCTCGTCCAGTCTGGTTTTTCCCTTGTTTGATAAAAATCTGATAGGTACCTTAATTGTGCGGCTCTATAATAATTTTTGAAGTTTGGCAATTGTAAGCCTCCTTGTTTATACCATTCTGTTAATTTGTCTAGTGCTATCCTCGGTTTCCCCCCTCTCCATAAAAATCTCCTTATTATTTTCTTTAACTCTTTGAAGAATTTTTCTGTCAGTTGTATTGGCAATGCCTGAAATAAGTATAGTATCCTTGGAAAAATGTTCATTTTAATACAGTTTATCCTTCCTATCAGTGTTAGTGGTAGCTCTTTCCAATGCTCTAAATCGTCCTGTAATTTTTTCATTAGTGGATTGTAATTGAGTTTATATAATTGGCCTAGATTTTTGTTTATTTGCACACCTAGGTATCTTATTGCCTGCGTTTGCCATCTGAATGGGGATTCCTCCTTAAATTTTGAGAAATCCGCGTTATTCATAGGCATTGCTTCACTTTTATTTACGTTTATCTTGTATCCCGACACTTCTCCATATTCCTTCAATTTCTTATATAGTTCTTTTATTGATAGTTCTGGTTCTGTTAAGTACACTATCACATCATCCGCAAACAGACTGATTTTATATTCCCTGTCTTTTATTTTTATTCCTTTTATATTATTATCTCTTCTTATCGATTCTGCTAGTGGTTCTATAGCTAGCGCAAACAATAATGGTGATAGTGGGCATCCCTGCCGCGTTGACCTGCTTAAGTTAAATTGCTTTGATACATGTCCATTTACTGTCACTTTCGCTAACGGTCCCTTATATAATGCTTTAATCCAATTAATATACTTCTCCGGTAAACTGAATTTTTGCAATACTTTGAACAAGTAATTCCATTCTACTCTGTCGAAGGCCTTCTCTGCGTCTAAAGCAACTGCTACTGCCGGTGCTTTATTTCCTTCTACTGCATGAATTAAGTTAATAAATTTACAAATATTGTCTGTTGTGCGTCTTTTTTTGATAAATCCAGTTTGGTCTAAATTTACCATTTTCGGTACCTGTTCTGCTAATCTGTTTGCTAATAGTTTAGCTATTATCTTATAATCTGTGTTTAGCAGAGATATTGGTCTATATGACGCTGGTGAGAGTGGATCTTTCCCTTGTTTTAGTATCACTGTAATTATTGCTGTTTTACATGAATCTGGTAAGTTTTGTGTCTCATCAATCTGGTTGATTACATCCAGGAGGGGCGGTATTATTAGGTCTTTAAATGTTTTGTAGAATTCTATTGGGAGTCCATCCTCTCCTGGTGTCTTATTATTTGGTAAATTTTTTATTATCTCTTGTATTTCTACTGTTCCAAATGGTTCTGTTAATTTATTTTGTTCCTCTATTTGTAGTTTTGGTAGTTCAATTTTAGTCAAAAATTCATCTATTTTCCCTTCTTTCCCTTCGTTTTCGGTTCGGTATAATTGTTCATAGAATTCTCTGAAGTTTTCCTTAATTTCTTTTGGATTATATGTAATTTGTTTGTCTTTTTTCCTTGTTGCCAATACCATTTTCTTAGTTTGCTCTGTCTTAAGCTGCCATGCTAGGATTTTGTGTGTTTTTTCCCCTAGTTCATAATATTTCTGTTTTGTCTTCATTATATTCTTCTCCACCTTATATGTTTGTAATGTTTCATATTTTATTTTTTTATCCGCCAATTCTCTTCTTTTGGTTGTATCTTCCTTTATTGCTAATTTTTTTTCTATGTTTATTATTTCCCTTTCCAACTGCTCTGTTTCCTGATTATAGTCCTTCTTCATCTTGGTTGCATAACTTATTATTTGCCCTCTAATGAATGCTTTCATTGCGTCCCATAGTATAAACTTATCTTCCACTGATTCCGTATTTACTTCAAAGTACATTTTTAATTGTTTTTCAATAAATTCTCTAAAATCCTGTCTTTTAACTAGCATGGGGTTTAATCTCCATCTATACATTCTTGGAGGGATGTCCTCTAGCTCTATTGCCAATAACAGGGGTGAGTGGTCCGATAATAGTCTAGCTTTATATTCCGTTTTCCTAACTCTCCCTGAATCTGACCTTCCTGATTTGGCAGAGTGACATGAAGTCTTCATAACCCATGTTTGAATCATCAGCTCACCACTGAGGTTACATTTTGGGGGGGGGGGGGGAAAGATATTGGGATTTGACTAAGAATGGAATCGTCATTAATCACCTCCAGCCTCATTGTGTGAACTCACATTCTGAAGCTCCCTGCACATCAGCCCAATAATCTCTCTGCATTTCCAATTCAATTCGATTGCTCTACTTTGATCAATTTGTTTTAAGAAGGTCCCCGATCAATGGGCATTTTGGTGCAAGAGTTTAGCCTGATAGAAATCCTTGGGATTGGGTGGATTTGAAGTGAAGTTGAATAAAAGGTAAGTTTTACTCTGTGCAATGGAAAGTACAGATTGTACGTTTCATTTATTCAGCAGGTATGTGAGCACAGTTAGCTCCTTAATCCTGGAAAGAATAACTAAATTGCAAGGAGACCAACAAATCATTGTCCTTTGAGGACAAGCTGTGATCATGCGTGCACCCCATTGTGCCTGGGATTTCTGCAGTAAGTAGCTGCTATAATGTATTAAATGCTCATTTAAGTGTTGCATTGGCCATTATAATTTTTAAAGGTGAACAGTGAGACAGATAGAACCGTGGAACAATTGCATCATAGAAACAGGCCTCCTCGGCCCTTCTAGTCTGCGTGAAAATTTATTGCTAATTTTTTCCATTTAATGCATAACAGTGTAAAAATCTTGAGGTTCCCCAGTAACCATCCTGTGCAATGAGCCCAATATTTCAGCATGTGCAAACAATTGAGCTGTCCTAGCATAATTCACATACAAAGCCTCAACCAGTCTCTCGGGGAGACTCATTAGTTGAGCTGCAGATCCACTCAACAAATTGAGTGCTCAAAAAAGGGTCAACTTTTCTTGTCACACGGTTTTTCAACTTGTTCCATTACAGAAGAATTAGGCCATTCAGCCCATCAAGTCTGCCCTGCCATTCAATCATGAGCTGATCCATTTTCTCACTCAGCACCATTGCCCGGCCTTCTCCCCATAACTGTTGATGCCCTGGCTAATCAAGAACCTATCAATTTACCATATAACCATATATACATTCAACAACTATATCGAGCAACTTGGCCTCCTCAACAGCTTTTGGCAACAAATTCCACAGATTCACCATCATCCGGCGAAAGAAGTTTTTCCACATCTCTGTTCTAAGTGGCCGCCCTTCATTCCTGAAGCTGTCCCCTCTTGTCCTAGACCTTCCCAACATGGGAAATTACTTTTTTACATCTACTCTGTCTTTGAACATTCAAAATGTTTCAATGATATCATCCCCCCACCCCCCCCCCCCCCCCCCCCCACCGCCCCCGGTTCTCCTAAGTTCCAACAAATACAGGTCAAAAGCTGATAACCCTCTTGTATGATAAACTTTTCCTTGTGAACTTCCTCTGAACCCTCTTCAAGATCAGCACATCCTTTCTTAAATGAGAAGCCTAAAACTGCTCACAATGCTTCGTGAGGTCTCACCTGTGCCTTATAAAGCCTTAACATCTCATCCCTGCTCTTAGATTCTTTTCCACTTGAAATGAATGCCAGCTTTATATGTTGAACTGCAGAATCACTCATCAAACTGTGTGCTGGGAGAAAGGTTGACTTTTCTTGTAGCTCTGTTTTTGAACTTGTTCAGAGCGAGGCTATTCTTGCTCCAGTAGATATCACAGTATTATTTGGGCAGATGGTATGGGCTTAAGACTGATGACATAAGAGGCAAGGGTGATACATATGAAGGAGATTAGGGAGAGAATTGGAAAGCTTCACCAAATAAAGCGAACAGGTTTGATGGGCCAAATGGCTTCCTTTTGCTTTGTTACATTGGTTGGAGTCATTATGCACAAGCGACTTCCTTCCTTTGGAATTCTCTATCCAGGGAAGTGGTTGAGGCTGCTTCATTAAACATATTTAAAATTCGGTTAGATAAATTTTTACATGATAGAGGAATTAGGGGATATGGGGAGAAGGCAAGTAGGTGGAGTTAGGTCATAAATTAGATCAGCCATGATCTTATTGAATGGCGGAGCAAGCTCGATGGGCCATTTTTGGCCTACTCCTGTTCCTACTTCCTATGTCCTATGTCCCTCCCCATCCAGTATAAGACCCCAGAGTCATGATCTATTTACAAACGATTCCCCCGAACCATACTTGGTGACATCTGATGGGTCAATGTAGAACTCAAAACACAGAAATGCTGGAGGGGCTCAGTTGGACTCGTAGGATCCATAGGAGGGAAAGATATATCACCAACATTTTGGGCCTGAGCCCTTCCTCGAGGTCTAAGTGGGAAAAAAACAGGCATCTGAATTAAAGGCTGGAGAAAGAAAGGTGGGAGGGGGAGAAGTACAGGCCAACATACAAAAAGTGTTAATTGGATATGATAAGAAAGATGAGAATTCATGTTGGCTCTGTGAAAGGAGACAGGGAAAAAGGAGGAGAGAGAGAGACAGAGGCAGCAGGGTTAGTGTAACCGTTAGCACAATCCTGTTACAGCACCAGCGATCGGAACTGGGGTTTGAATCCCGCACTGCCTGTAAGGAATTTGTACGTTCTTCCAGTGCCTGCATGGGTTTCCCTGGGGGCTCTGGTTTTTTCCCATTGTTTGAAACATACCGGGGTTGTAGGTTAATTGGGTGTAATTGGGCGGCATGGACTCATTACTGTCCTGTATGTCTAAATTCTTTAAAACTTTTAAAAAAATTTTAAGAGCAAGAGGAAAGGAAATAGGGGGAAGAAAATTGGGGGGGGGGGGGGTCATTCTAGGAAACCACAGAAGTTGATGGTAATGCTATCTGACTGGAGGGAACCCAGATGAGGTGGTGTTGTACAGCTCATTCATTAAACTCCTATTTTGCATTTGCAATTGGATTTTCAAGTGGACCGTTTTGCCATTGTCTTTGTGCACACAATTTCTCATTGCTTAATTTCTGTTGGTCAGTCGATTAATGGAACGATAGACTTGTTTCAATTCCGTCCGACCGTACCCTCAGTTAAACCAATCCTTCCCCATCCATTTCTCAAGCCTGACCTTGTGAACTAATCCCTTAACTGGACAGGAATCCTTAAAACGGTCGTAAGTGTGTTGAAATTGACAAGATTAGGTTGTTCGGTGACAGGGGAATGTGAACCTTGACCTACTGTACAAAGTTGCTCCTATTTTGTAGCACTGCCAAAAGTGTCCATTCCTTCTCTCCATGGTCAATGACGATGTCACATGAATATACTTCACATATTTCTTGTTTGCATATTTTAGAAATTAGGCACGAGTGGGGGAGGACAGGACTGTCTGACACTACATAGAAGGTTGTAGAGTGGGGGTCAAAGAAGTTCTCCCCAATTAATGTCATGTTCATCCATGGCAAGAGAATTCAATTAGTGTGCTTGGCTTGTTGGCAGAAATCACAGGACATTTCTGAACACATTTTTTTTTCATTCATGCATTCTTCAGATTGCAAGTAATTTTTCTTGAGCTTGAATTAAGCCCTTAGCTATCCTTTCCAGAAATCTCTTTGTTTTTGTATCTTAGCTTCACCCAATCTATCTCTGTGGTTATACCTTTCTATTCAACAATGATTTTTTTTTTAAGCCTAAGACAAGTCTAGTTGGGAGATTGAGGTTGTTAATCGTAGACCAATCATGATTGTCAAATGAAAGATCTATCCCCACAGCAGCCCAAATGTAAAATAATCTGCTGTGTCAAGATGACTGGCCAATGGGATGTCGATGTCAATTTAGACGTGCAGCACAGTAGCAGACCCTTCCGGCCCACGTGTCCATGCTGCCCAAATTCTCCAATTAGCCAACGACCCTGGTATGTTTTGATGTTGATTGTAAGATGCTTCTAAAACGAGGGACCCCCCAACTCAGAACTGCTGGGTGGCACAGGGTAGACAGCAGTTCGTGCTGGTGCTTCATAGTCAGAGACCCAGTTTCAATTCCCGCCTCTGGTGCTGTCCCCGGGTTACTTACACATGCTCCCTGATTTGTCCCACGTCTCAAAATTGTGGAGGTTGGGAGTTGGTCTCTGTATATTATTCCTATTGCATGGGTAAATGGTAGAATCCATGGAGAGTTAATGCTGAAAATTGCAGCATGCTGTTGTGCTGGTAGTACCTGGTAGTACTTGTGCATGGATCTCAAGAAGTTAGCTTGAAGGTGCAGCAAGTAATGAAGAAGGCAAATGAGATGTTGGCTTCCATTGCCAGAGGGGTTCTGCTGCGATTGTACAGCATTCTGTTGAATGCTGGAGTATGTGTGCAGATCTTGTCTCTTTATTTGAGAAAGGATTTATTGGCTTTGGAGGCAGTTCACCAGTTTGATTCTGTAAGTGAGGAGGTTAGCTTATGATGAGAGTTGGAGTAACCTGGGGCTGTACTCACTAGAGTTTAGAAAGATAAGAGAGAATCTCTCGAAATAGATAAAATTAGGAAAGGTAGATAAAATAGAAGCAGAGAGATTGATTCCGTTGAATTGGGGACATAGCCTCAAGATTCGGGGGAGTAGATTTAAGACGACTTATCTCCAAGGAGAAAGTCCACGAGAGTAGTGAACCTGTCAAATTCTCTGCCAAATGAAGCAGTCGAGGACTCTATTGAATGTATTTAATGTATTTAGTAGGGAATTAATAATAGGGAAATTAAGTCTTATGGGGAACAGTGGAGTTGAGTACATGTCATGATCTTATTTAATGGTGGAGTAGGATCGATGGGGCAGATTATCTCCCCCTCCTCCTCCTAGTTCTTATGTACTTATTGAGATGGGGGGGGTGGGGGCAGTGAGCACAGGGGCTGGCCAGCGAGGAGCTCTGCAGCTGAAGGACTGTTGGTGATTTGCGGGTAAGGGGCTGGGGGTTGCTGGAGACTGGCTCATCGGAACCAGGATTCAAGAGGATGCTGAAGGCAAGAAAGGCCCCTGAAGGGGGATGGTGAAGGCCACCTCATCGTGTTGGAGGGTTGAAACTGGGCTCGCGTTTCTGACGGTTTGAACTGAACTGGTTCGGAGCCCCTGCAACATCTGCAGCCAAATCCACCATCACTCGGTGACTCAGGGGGACTCTCTTTTATTTCTCTTTCTCTGATGGTAAGGAATATTTGTGATTAAAGGCAATTTTGTGTAATATTACATTTCAGCTTTATTACATGATAATAAAGAGTATCTGATCTGTTTGTACTCGGTGGACTGAAGAAGTTGTTTCCATGTTTTTTGACATCAAGGTTCGAATTCCAGGCTGATCCCAATGCTCCCTGTTTCATACCTGATGCCCATGTTTACTGCTTCTACCTCTCTGCCCAACACAAGTGCTTCCATTGTCCTACTTCCACGGTGTAATTTCAATTGAATGTTTCTCACAGTTTTGATGCAATATCTTTGTCTTGATGAAAGGATTTGAGCAAATAAGACAATAAACCACTGAGTAAAATGCATCTGAATTTGTTTTGAAAAAAAGGCATCTTGTAATATTATTTGATGATGCTCCCCTTATGAGAGCTGAACTCAATGGAATATTTTTGAATTTTTTTTATAAATCACGGGGATATCAGACAATACAATGTCGAGTTAGTTTACACTGTGTTGTCCCAACATTGCGACACAATGCTAACTTTAACTGAGCAATCCCAGCCTTAGTGTTTGGGACTTCCATTTCCAAAGCAAGCTCCCAGACTAGAATTTTGCCCTTTGTGCCAAGTTAACAGTGTATTACAGAGTTTGGGTTTCTTAGAGCAGATCTGAGATTGGCTCAGAATGGCAGAGTGCTCAATCTTTTAAAACTAGGCCCTTCAACCCATCTTGCCTTTGTCAGCTCTTTCAGAGAGTTGCTTCAAAGATGCTAACTTTTCAAGTCATTTATTCAATCACCTCGTGGAAGTGATTGAACTGCCTTTTACCTGCTTTTCAGGTGGTGGCATTTTAGGTAACTTGCCAAGCAGAAATATTGTCCTCATTTCCTTTCTCTACTAATTATCTGAGGCCTGGTTATCCCCTGCCCCCACCTTGTCAGTGGAAACAGCTTTTCCTCGTTTGGTCTAATAAAAAAAAACAAACAGTATTTCGAGCATTTTCAAGAGCAAAGTACTTCAGTCTGGCTGTGGGGTTAGAGAAAAGAAAGAGCTTGTATTTGAACCACACATTGTGTGTCCCCAGCTTCTCCCAGTGTGCCCCAAAGCCGATGGATTCTTCTTGAAGTGCACGTTTTGCTTTTCCACAGGGTTAACCACAGTGTTCAAACCTATTACAATATCACCAAGGCTTCTTACTTTCTGAAATATAAAAGAACGACATTGCCCTGCAAATAATTACATCTGAGCATTTCTTTTAAAATACTGTGGAAAGCTGTTGTATATTTAACGTTAATGAACGCTACTTAAAATCAGGCACCCGACTGGAGTGCTGTGGTTCGACTGGTTTAACTGAGCAGGAAATCTGTTGAGGTGTATAGCGTGGAATAAAAATAGAAGAGAGGAATGCTCAGTCAGTTAGACAACATCTGTGAAGTCAGAAACAGAACGTCTCACGCCGATGACTCTTTCATCAAGATTCCACCAGGAGTGGAGATGCTTTGATGAGATTATTGAACTGAAATCTTAATTCTATTTCCCTCTCTATAGATGCGGCCAATCTTGCTAAGCATTTCCAGCAGTTTCTAGCATTTAGATTTCCAGCATCTGCCATCTTTGATTTTCATAGAACACTACAGCACAGAACAGGCCTTTTGGCCTACAGTGTTGTGCTGAACCATATCAACCTACCAAAAAAAAACTAAACCTTCTAGTTTTCTTTCATCCATGTGCTTCGGCGGCATGGTTAGTGTAACAGTTAGTGTAATACTGTTGCAGCACCAATAATTGGGACCGGAGTTCGATTCCTGCACAGGAGTTTGTACGTTCTCCCCATGTCAGCATGGGATTCCTCTGGGTGTTCCGGTTTCCTCCCACTGTTCAAAACAGACTTGGAGGTTGTAATTGGGCGGCACAGGCTCATGGATGAAGTGGCTTGTTGCCGTGCTGTAGGTCTAAAAATTTAAGAATCTCTTAAATGTCTCAATTGTTCCAGTCTCCACTACTGCTCTTGGCAATGCTTTCCAACTGTCTGTGTAAAATAAACCTATCCCTGATGTTTCCTCTAAACCCTCTTCCTTTCACTTTGTACAGATGTCCTTGGTGTCTGCTACTCCCGCCCTGGGAAACAGGTTGATGCACCATCAAAAGACTGAAGTTGTGAAACTGATAGGCTTTTATTAACTATAGACTGGAGCAGCCGTCAGCCTCATTGATTGATCAAGGGAGAGAGAAATGGGGAGCAGGCAAAGGGCTATGGGTTGGGTCGGTCTTGGGAGGTGTGTCCAGCTGGCAGCAGCCAACTATAGCATATCAGTGGTTTACTATAAAGGCGCTGGCCGTCTACCTTATCTACAGCTCTCATAATCTATAGACCACTCTTAAATCACCTCTCTTCCTGCTTCACTCCAAAGAGAAAAGCTAACCTTGCCTCATAAGACCTATTTTCCAATCCAGACCATCCTGGTAAATCTCTTTTGCACCCTCTCCATAGCTTCCACATCTTTCCTGTTGTGGGGTGACTAGAAGTGAACACAAGAATCTCAGTGTGGCCTCACCATAAAGTATAATTTGCAAGAAAAAAAAACACTTTGTGGAGCTGAATCTGTTCACAATCATCCAGCAATTTAGCTTCCTTGGTCGTGTGGCCCAATTTGATGGGGTAATCTTGCCCTTTCAGAATATTTCTTATTAGTTTCTCCAGCCATTGTTAAACTTTCATAATATATACGCCAGACTGGATCCATGGGTAAACTGCCATACGAACGCCAGTATGAACCAACTGGTGGTTGGGTATAAAACCATTCCTGGAAAACATGAACATGGAAAACAGGGACTTGAAGTCCAAGGGTTAAATTTGAGATTTATTATCGGCGTTTCGAGATAAAATAAGGTTTTCTTTTCTACTGCAACATGACCAAATTAAAAGGGATAGATTTAAGTTGATCTCAAGTTGTTATTCAGTACATGAATAAATGTCAGATCAGTCCACAGAGTGGCTTTTCAGCCTCTTGCGCACTCCTCATTTCCTTTATCCCAGTCGATGAAAGGAGTATCAACTGTTCTTTTAAAGGACCTTGAATTTAGGCACCTATTTGCTTTTAGCTCGTACCTTGAAGAGGGCTCGGGCCTGAAATGTCAGTTTTGTATTTTTACCTCCTGTGGGCACTGCGGGACTGGCTGAGCTCCTCCAGCAATTTTGTGTTTTTACTACAATCACAGCATCTGTAGATTTCCATGTTTCACTAAGGGCTTTGTATGTCTAAATGCCTCACTGGGCATCAAGGGCTATGGGGGTATCCAGAATGGCTATGAAAGCAGTACGTAAATGAAAGTAAACAAGAAGACTGCAAATGCTGGGAAACTGAAGCCACAGACAAAATGCTGGAGGAATTCAGCGAGCCAGGCAGCATTCTGCGGCAAGCTTTCCACGACCGCTTGCTGACCCTCCGAGTTCCTCCAACCTTGCATGTGTAAATGCAGGTTTCCCTTTCACCTTCTCTTCTCCTTTGACCAAGTTCTCGTTGTGATGCGTCATTCTTCAACGAAGCATCATTTTCTTTTTGCCTTCTGAGATGTGCCTTGGATATTCAAGGACATTAAAATGCAAGTTGATTCTTAATGGTTAAAGTATTGCACCCAAATTGGATGGTGCACTAACATTTTGTCTGCAGCAAAGCAAAAACTCAATTATTTTGCTGGCCTCAGGATATTTCATGCTTTTACAACACTTGCCCTAGGATGTGGCAATATTTGCATACTCCCTGTTCCAAAATGCCAGCTAAACAAATTAGTAATTCACTTGTCAAAGTGGATGTACTTTTTTTTGTGTGCTGAATGGCAATTAAATCTGCTACTAGAATGCAAATCCTTCCATCTATTGTTCATTTTTAATTGTTGCATTATCTCCCTAACAAAGGGGAAGCCTGTTGATATTGATGGACCTAAATAATTATCTCTGCTCACCTTTCAGTAGAATTAAATTTGCTTCTCCTGATAAATTCTCCTGGAACCAGCCCATCAAAGCAGCCTTGAGAAGGCACACCAGAGCCTTTATTGAGTGGGATAGTCAGCTTAGCAGTTAGCACAGCAGCGGCAGCGATCTGAGTTTGAATGCGGCACTGTCTGTAAGGAGTTTGTATGTTCTCTTCATGTTTCCTCTGGGTGCTCTAGTTTCTTCCCTCCCTCCAAAAACATACAGGGTTAGTATCTTATTTGGTCACATGGGTACATCTGGGCGGCACAGAAGGGCCTGTTACCGTTCTGTGTCTATAAATTAAATTAAATTAAGAGATTTGACAAGTTGTTAAAAATGCTCTTAAGAGTGCACTGTGGAAAATAGACTGACTGGTTTGGAAATTCGAGTGCTCAGGAATGCAAAAGGCTGCAGAAAATGGCCAACCAAGGAAAGTCCATCAGGCATTGATCTCCCATCCTCTGAAGACCCGTGTGAGGTGCTAAGAAAGCAACGGTCATCGTAAAGGACCCCCATCACTCTGATCAGGAACTCTTCTCACTGCTACTTACATCGCTGCAGCTCAGGATCCTGGTGTCTTGTAACTCTCGGATCAAGAATAGTTTTATTTAACAGCTTACTGGCTCTTGACCCTCACCGTGATGTAAGCTGTTCTGGGACCACCCAAATATCTGTCTGCACCATAGAAGTGTCATCTTATATTTGCACTAACTGCCACTGTGGATATTTATTTATCTGTTCCCTGTATTTATTATACTTGGTTTTTTTTTTGTCTCATGCCTCATTATTGGTCATTTAATTTATCTTCTTTCTTTGGCTTGGCTTCGCGGACGAAGATTTATGGAGGGGTAATGTCCACGTCAGCTGCAGGCTCGTTTGTGGCTGACAAGTCCGATGCAGGACAGGCAGACACGGTTGCAGCAGTTGCAGGGGAAAATTGGTGGGTTGGGGTTGGGTGTTGGGTTTTTCCTCCTTTGTCTTTTGACAGTGAGGTGGGCTCTGTGGTCTTCTTCAAAGGAGGTTGCTGGTCGCCGAACTGTGAGGCGCCAAGATGCACGGTTTGAGGCGATATCAGCCCACTGGCGGTGGTCAATGTGGCAGGCACCAAGAGCTTTCTTTAGGCAGTCCTTGTACCTCTTCTTTGGTGCACTTCTGTCTCGGTGGCCAGTGGAGAGCTCACCATATAACACGATCTTGGGAAGGCAATGGTCCTCCATTCTGGAGACGTGACCTACCCAGCGCTGTTGGATCTTCAGCAGCGTGAATTCGATGCTGTCGGCCTCTGCCATCTTGAGTACTTCGATGTTGGAGATGAAGTCGCTCCAATGAATGTTGAGGATGGAGCGGAGACAACGCTGGTGGAAGCGTTCTAGGAGCCGTAGGTGATGCCGGTAAAGGACCCATGATTTGGAGCCGAACAGGAGTGTGGATATGACAACGGCTCTGTATATGCTAATCTTTGTGAGGTTTTTCAGTTGGTTGTTTTTCCAGACTCTTTTGTGTAGTCTTCCAAAGGCGCTATTTGCCTTGGCGAGTCTGTTGTTTATCTTGTTGTCGATCCTTGCATCCGATGAAATGGTGCAGCCGATATAGGTAAACTGGTTGACCGTTTTGAGTTTTGTGTGCCTTACTTACCTGTTTGGCTGCAATTAGGAAGGTTTTTGGTGCATTGAAGCATTGTACATACATAGATGACAATAAAATATATCATAAAATTGTCACTTATCTCAACCAATGGCATATTTACAAGATAAATATATCTTCACTAAGAAATTATCGTTATATAATTTATTGCAGAGGTTTCGGCAACAGATTGCACATCTATTACATGACATTCCAGATCAATATTAACTGCCCATTATGTTCACAGTTGCTCTTGTGAAAATGAGATCTACTGTCTAATCCTGCACCAATCCTTCTGGTAAAGTTAGTGAACACAGCCCAGGACATCACAAACAAAATCATCTCTTCCTCCCCGCACCCCCCCCCCCCACCCTATTGAGAAAATATACCTGGAACGCTGCCATCAGACAGTAGCAGCCGTGATCATCAAAGATTCACCTGCTACCATCAGGAAAAAGGTCTCGGTGCCACAAGACTCGCACCACCAGGTTCAGGAACAGCTGCTCCCCCTCCACCATCAGACTCCCCAATAACAAACTCAATCAGAGACTCATTTAATGACTCTCACTTTGCACAGTCATTTATGACTAAATATTTTTTTTGTCAGTTTGTTTACATTTCTCTCTTTTGTATACATATCTTTTCTCTTGAGTACAATTCATGATTACCGATAAGTAGAAATTCTTTCTGCCTGGCCCACAGGAAAAAAATAATCTCAGGGATGTATGTGATGTGACAATAAAATTGAATTTTGAACTCCTGCATGCACTCACATCGATGTGAGTTCTGGAATGTGACAAGAGTGATGAGACCTGAGGAGGTTTCTGACAATCCAGTGATTCAATGAATTACATTTACTCTTTTAATTCCAGATTATTTGGTGAACTGAATTTGAACTTGTGTCTCTATACCTTTAGTGCAGGACTCCAGATCACTAGTCCAATCACATAGGCACCCAGCCTCTGTTCCCATGACAAGTCAAGGTTGGAATTAGCTCCTTTTGCAGATAAAACCCTGTTCCAATGTAAATCATTGAATATTTTCGTTATGGACTTTATAGTTCTGGCAAAGATTAATCCATAGCCCAAAGTAATTTTCAGTTTCAAGAGGCCAACCCTGAACTGTGATACAGTTGGAGAACCAGTTACATGCTGCAGGTGGTGGAAGAGAGCTCTCTCTTGACCAGAATACAGTGGAAGCTGGTGACAGGCTGGGCTGCAAAGGCATTGAGGATGCAGCGCTTGAGGTAGCAGGAAACAGACATAGACACTGGATGAAGTGCAGGATGCGATGGGAGGACAGAAGCCAGATTTTGATCTATTGTCGTAGATACCAACAGCAATGCACATGAGGTTATCGACGGGATATGGGCAAAAGGAGGGGAGGCAGAGGAGAAAAAGTTTCCGCCCTTCAAATAAAACCTCATACACACACACACACACAGACAGAAAATACTTCAATCGACAGCAGCTTGCTTCAAATGAAACAAGTCACACAATGAAAACTTTAGTGAACAGAGCCACAGTAATACTTGAGGCATAGTTTAAATTCAGAAACTATTAAGTGTTATTCTAGCACTACTAAAGCTTTCTTTTTATTTCCCTTCATTTGACAAAAAAAAATGTCAAGGTTCTAATTAGCGACATGCCTGATAAGTCTCGGTGCAGTCTGAAAGCTTGAACGTGCTCTGAAGCAGTGACTAATGCAGAATTAGAGGCTAGCCCTTGTCTCTAGGTGGTGCAAAAGATCAGTCGGATTGTGTGAGGAGTTCCGTGGGTGATCTGTGCTGGTTCAGCGTGTACAAAGTAAACAGAAGGTATACGCTGTGGCAAAGGACACAAAGGACTAATGCAGAACAGGCTGTCTGCACATTGTTTTGGATAAGTATGATAGTGTTGGAACAGGATGAACAGGACAGGGATGGAGGGATCTTAACTAGTTACATCCTAAACTAACTATTCCAAACACTAAGAAAATGGATATTTATAATGCATGGCTCTAAAACTCATGGGGATGGTCACATTGTACTTAAGTTGATGGACCAGAGTTTTGGATTGTGGGTCCAGTTTTGTAAGCTTATGTTCCTCCAGTGTTTGTCATTATAAAAATGTGATACTTTTTATGGAGGTTTTATAACAATAAGGACAAAATTATTGAATTATTATATTTGGTTTGTCAATGATCTTCTGGGAACAAAATCAGTCCTTACCTGGTCTATAAACGAACCACCATTCAGGAGCGGATAATAAATACAGTCAATTAGGGTTTTTTAAATTGCAGCCATGTAACGGCACAATCAATTACATTTGCTGCTACACGGGCAGTCTAGGAGGGAAAGTGCAGAAATCTTTAGTTGATTCCTGCACCGCAATTTATCCTGCGGGACTCTGACTACTTTTTGGGGGAAGCCTGCAGTGTAAATTGCTCCGCAAAACTCACCTCATGAATTCGTCGTAACAGTTGATGTCTCAGGCCACGTTGCTCCACGTAAAAGCACTGGGACCAACGCACACAGGAACTTAAGGGGTGCAGTGTAAATGACCACAAGGTAATTATGTTAATTTAGGTTGAAAGTTTCCACAGATTTTTCCAGCATTGACGTCTAAAAAAACACTATTGGCGCCTGCACTCTATTCCCAAACGAATGCTTACTTGGTATTCCACATGTTTCTTTGATTTCTCAGCTTCTCCCACCTTCTGCCACCCTCCACAGGTTGCTACGGTGCATTTGCATTTTCAGGAATCCACCGCTTCAGGAGAGATCTTGAAAGGTATCTTCTGCAAACAACGATGAACAATGGAAGCTGCTGTCTATCCGCCCAGCAACAAAACCAGGCCCTTAAAGTAGTAAAAGCAAAACAAATGGAGCAAAAGCAAAGGTTATTCTTTTACAACTTCCCATTATGGTTGTGTAATGTTGTCTAGCCATACAATGCATTTGAACTGTTCATGTTTTCAGCAGAATAGGGGGGGAAAAAAATATCAGTTCACAGGTACTAATGTACTTTATCAGAATCATTATTTTAATCAGTTTCTTGCACTGTGAAGACATGCTTCATACCTCAGCACAGTATTAAAATCTAAGACAAGAGGGTACAACTTTAGGATTGAAGGGTGCCCATTTAAAACAGAGATGCAAAGGAATTTCTTGAGCAAGACCGTGGTGAACATTGTAAGGTAAAAACATCATGAGATGGGACCGGAGAAGGAGTCACCCAGAACTAAGGAGTAACAGAATGCAGATGTGACCTTGTACACTCAAGATAAGCTTGGCACTAACAAGCTGATGAGCAGCAGACTAACAGTGAAGGGTAGCAACAGCTTATTCATTGGACAATGTAATGGTATGATAATTTACTAAGTGCGTGTCCTGGGGTATAAAAAAACACCACTTGCTGATATCGTTAGAATGCGCCTTCTCCAACTAACACTGTTAGTTGTAAGTGTTACAATCCGGTAATAAAGAACCTTGATTTCGACTCAGTCTGGTGTCTGACTCACTCATTCTTGAACAAAGCAGACCTAACAACCTCTGGAATTTACTGCCACGGGCGGCTGTGGAGGCCGGGCCGTTGTGTGTATTTAAGGCAGAGATTGATAGGTGTCTGAATAGTCAGAGTATCAAAGGTTGTGGGGCGAAGGCAGGGGAATGTTGGGCTGCATGGAAGAATGGATTAGCTCCTGATGGTCTGGCAGAGCGGACTCACTGGGCCAAATTGCCTCCTTTGGCTCCTATATCTTATGGACTTTCTTGCTTCGCTCTATTGCCCTGCATCATCCCTGGGAAAATCAAGCAGGTAAATGATGGCATCTCTTTCAATGATGGTAATTTTCATGACATTTTCAATCGAATAATATTGTTGCGATTATTTTTTAAAAGAGGCTTAGTTTGATTAAAAAAAACAGGAAAATTTAAAACTGTTAGCTCCTAGTTTCCATGTTTATTGTGGCAAAAGTTATCCCAATTCGTTTAATGACATTGGTATCAGACAGAGGATTGCCACTGAGCCACATGAAGGATTTTTGGAGGGATGATCAAACATCTGGTCAAAGAGTTAGGTTTTAAGAAGTATCTTAAAAGCTGTAGAAAACAAAGAGGCAAAGAGAGAGCTGTAGAGCAGCCATTCTCATTGGGGGCCACAATATGTACAAGGGGGCCACAGATTGAAATCATAAAATTTTATGTAGTCGGTTGGAGAGAAGTAAGGAAGATATGAACTAAACTTGACTGCTTCACAGGTCCATAAACTTTGAGAGTCCTGGAAGGGTAGGGGATAGGTGGAGAAACCATCAAATAAAGGGTTGAGAATGGCTGCTCTATAGCTTAGAACTTGGGAACTGGAGACCATTTGGGGAGTGATAACATTTGAAGAAGCTTACAAACCCAGAAGTAGAGGAGGACAGATATCATTGGTGGAGCAAGAGAAGACAAAGGATAGTTGGAAGCACAAGATTTGAAAGTAGTTGAAAACCTGGGTGAGGCTTTGCCCAAGAAGGAGCTAGTGTATGTGAATAAGCATGGGGTTTGATGATAAGACGTGGACAAGGGTATAGAGGACAGAAATGAATTTTATTGGGATTAGAAATCAGAGAAGAATAGGCCCTACTATCCCTCAAGCTCTCCCCCTCAACATCATTTCCAACCCAATGTACATTAATTTATCTAATATCAAGAGATATACCAATCTTGGTTTTGACTGTAGTCAATAACTGGGCCCTCCACAATCCCTGGGGTCTGAGAATATTAGAGATATACCAATATTTATCTCATCCATTCAGGCTTAAATCTTTTAAGCCTTGAGGCTGTATCCTGCAAGCTCCAAGGACTCCAACCTGGAGAAATACACTCCCCATATTTCCCCTGTCCAACTCACAAAGGAAGTATGCTTCAATTGAGTCATTTTTCATTCTTCTGAACTCCAGAAGAATGCTCTCTCAATTTCTCTTCCTATGGCAGATTTATAATCCCATGATGAAAAACAAACACGTTGGTCCAGAAAATATTGAATATAAGAGTGATCCTCTTTCATCATTCCTTGAGATCTTGGCTGGTCCTCCCTACACTTATCTGTACTAATCCCATATCATATGATTGCCTGAATATATTTTGGATTTAAACTGTGGTACCTGAATAGTTAAATAGTATGTTTTAAGGTTCAATGCTCCTTAAATAGTTATATAATAATACATAAATATATAATATGTGTAATAATAATGTGTATATTTTGACATATAAACCCTCAAAAATCAGGGGTCGTTTTGTATGCCAGATGCAAAAAATTAGACCTTAAATTCAACTAAAAAGAAAACTCCTCGACATAGATTCAGTGTATAAGATGACCCCCTGAAACACCTCAAAGAAAGCATCTTCATTCTTTCTCCAATCTCTTACAACTTCTCACTTATCTCAAATGTCCTTGAAGCAGGACAGTTTATAGATTCCTTGGCCACTTCTCAAACTTTTAACTTAAAACTCATTTCATACTTTCGTCATTTTGCTGGAGGCTCCATGATAAGAACCACCTTCTGGGCATGCCCAACAGGTCAGTCAACGCGATTTCTGGGGTGTGGATCATCTTATACACCTGGTATATGATAAAACCGTGAAAGTAAGGCTGAAAATGAGGACCTGTCCTATCTAAAGGTCAAATTATACACTTAAATATATGGTTATATATGATATACTTCTTTTGCCTGCTGTAAAAGGCAAACAAAGAGTCACCATGAGCATTGCCCAGTGCCCCTAACAATAAGGAAAAGAGAGTCCCTTCAAAGACATTGAGTGTCCACGGACTCACCTCCAGCAGTCCTGGAGTCTGTCCATATCTGAGCTCCAGATCCAAACCTCTGATATGATCAGAAAACTTTCAGCACCCAAGGCCCTTTGGGAGCTCTTCTTGCTCTCAACACCCTCTCAAATCCTGGTTCCTGTGAGCCCGTCTCCAACAGCCTGCAGCCTTTGTGGGTCCTTCAGATGCTGAGTCCCTCACTGGTCTGCTGCCAGGGTCACCTGCCGCTGGGTGTCCTTCAGGTTCCTGTACCTGGTGGTAGCAACGTGAAGAGGGCAAGGCCTGGGTGGTGAAGGTCCTTGAAGATAGGGGCTGCTTTCTTGAGACATCGCCTCTTGTAGATGCCCTCGATGTAGTGGAGACTGATGCCCGTGATGGTGTGGCCAAGTACAGAACTCTCTGTAGTCATTTTCTGTCCTGTGCATTGACACCTCAATACCAGACTTTGATGCACCCTGACTGAATGCTCTCTACGGTACACCCATATAAATTTGCAAGTCTTTTGTGACGTACTAAATCTCCTCAAGCTCCTCATGAAATATAGCTGCTGGGGGAAAGCCTTCTTCATGATTGCATTGATGTGGAGGTCACAGGATAGATCTTTAGAGATGTTGACCGAGATTGTCATAGATTTTCAGAGATTGTCACACCAAAATTACATGAGTTCTTTGAAGTAACCATTGAAAAGATTACAGTAGTTGAGAATTTGAGTTGTTTTCCTTTATCTTTCAGAAGCTTGCACAAAAGAAGGTGGTAGAAGTGTTGGAGATGAATTATCTCAGTCCCAGAAAGTTATTTCAAGAGTTTGGAGACCATGTCCAACCACCTCCCTTCAATCATTCGGCCTGTAATTGAGATGTTTGCACAATGTTCCATTACACTTGCAGCTCTTCAGAAAATGACATTTGCCTCATTTTCCCATGGATCAAGGTTCACTGTGGCTGCAAGAATTGAACCCCAGATAGTTTTCAGGCTTGGATTTTCAGAGGGGAACTGATGATTGGGACATAGAATGCCAGAGAGTATCAGGCCTCAGCATTACCAATGCTCACCATCAACCCAGGGCTCCTGATTGAACAGCTACACAATCATTGCAGCTACACAGCAGGTTAGAGGTCAGATATCCTGAGGCAGGTGACTTAACTCCTGATGCCTCAAGGTCTTTCTACCATCAATGAGGCATCAGAAATGCAATGAAATACCCTTCATTTGCCTTAAGGAAGGCAATTCCAACAACATTCAACAAGCCATCTAGGGCCAAGCAGCCAACTTGAACAATTACCCCCAGATATTTACTCTCCCAACCATCTGAGCACAGTGGCTGCACTAATAACAACAGCTTCAGGAGCGTGGGCATGATCTCCTCCTGGTTTTTCTCCAACTTGCGCTTGGAAAAAATCTTGCTGTCCTATCATTGTAGCTGGGACTGAATTCTGTAATTCCATTCCCAGCAGCACAACTTGGAACAAAAACAAATGTTAGCCTTCCCAGCAACATCCAAATCCTTCCAAAACCAATAAAAGTCATTTCATTCCCCCATATTTCAACTTTCCACTCCATTTGTAGTGCTGATTTCTTTCTCCTTCAAAAGAGGTGATGAACAAAAGAAATGGAAGCATTCTGTCCCTTCTGCCTGTTTTGTTTCAATTAATTTCAGAGATATGAACTGTAGCAGGCCCTTCTGTTCCACGAGCCCGTGCCGCCCAAGTACACCCATGTCACCAATTCGGCTACTAACCCCATTTGTCGTTGGAATGTAAGAGACCAGAGCGTCTGAAAGAAATCCACGTGGAGACGGGGAGAACATACAAGTTCTGAACAGGCAATGCCAGATTCAAACCTGGGTTACTGTCATTGTAATTGCGTTGTGCTAACCAATGCATTGTGTTATTCTGTCATTCAAGTTTTAGCACCGCTTTCTGCACTGACCCATTATCCTTTCATTTTCTTTATCAATTTATGATTTCAGCCCAATTAGTTTTGGTGTAAGATTGCGCCCTGTCGGGAAGCTTCTCTCTGAAACAACCAATAGGTTCCTACTCAGGGATTTTTGAGCTGCTTTCCTTTACCACCGCAGAAGTTTTCACTTTGCTATTCCACTTACTTCTGCTGTGTGATCTCTCTGCTCCCACGGGATGTTAACTAAATCGTCTTCCTTTCCTGGCTCCTATGTGGGGGGGGGGGCTTTTAATGCTTCAAACACCTCTGTCCTGCGATCTTTACTCTTCATGCACTGGGGCAGGGAAAGCAATGCCCCTCGTAGGGGAAACAATGCCCCTTGTGTGCACTACCTCTACGATAAACTCCAGGAAGCTCCAGTGATATATTAAACACAATCCCGCCCTCTAGTTTGACAGATCTGAAAGGAATCTATCTGCGAGCTGCCTGCTTACACAGAACTTGCTGTATAGTTGTGCATAGTATGCACAAAAACTCAGATCAAACATTGGCTTTCTTACCACAACTGTTGGGGCTTCACCATTTGCTGACCCATGACTCACAGTTTCATTCTTAGAATTATTTCTTGCATTCACTCTCCAATTTGGTTCAGTATGATCAGTGGATCTTGCGAAATCAAGAAGGCGAAATTCATTTTCATTGAGAATTTTTTTTCAGCATGTGTTGATATCTTTTCCCCTCTCCCTCCCTGGAGAACTGTCTTCTCAGCAAACCTTTATAACTCCGCACGCGTGGGTAACTTTTTTTCAGGATATTCTTGGCTCCAGTCAGTGAGAAAACATTATTTCTGGGATTGTTCACAGAATTTGGCATATTTTTTTCCATTAGTTAACAAAGAGCGGGGGCTTCACCTGTGCATGCTAATCAGTCGTGTTCCTAATCTAGAAATGGTAGAATCGCTCAAGCTTACAGCACTGAAGGGGCCATTTGGCCCAATAGCTTCATGCTGGCCCAAGAGATACAGCAAGAAAGCAAGCATTTGGGGGCCACATCAGCAACTAAGCGCCAATCCTACACAAAATCCTTATTCCCTTCAGGCCTTGCCACTCACCAATACATTCAGGGCAACTAAAATCCATCAATGCTGGCTGACTACTGTTGGACACTGATGTGAGAGGCATCAGATGCTGAGTACAAGTGAAAATCAGGGACAAAACATTTTTAGGTCAGTTGAATTGATGCAATGTGTCAGTATTTTTATGTGATTAAACACGCTAAATCCAATTAAAGGTAATTTAATGTTTCTCCAACTTCCTACACGATACATAAAATCTGAAATTACCTTTGTGTTCAGCTTGAAGTTGTCCATCATAATCCTTAATTGTTTTTCAGGAAGAAAACCTTTTTTTAAAAAAAAAATCCCATTTGGCTACACTGACCTCCCTACAATATCTAACCAAGACCAGACTCCAAAACTATTTTCGGAAACAATTAATGGATGGACAAAGAAAAAAATAACAAGGTTTGTGCTCACTTCCTTGAAGAAGTTCAATCTCTCTACCACCTCCTGAGCACCTCCAGTCCAAAACCATGCAAAGTGCAGAAGGATCATTTTGGGTGGGGTTGAGAACCTTGAAGCCATTCATCGGGAGCATGCCGATGATGTGTGCGTAAAGTGCAAGGAGCCCACGCCCTCACAAACTACAGATCCGCCTCCCCAATCTGCCATGTCCTGCCCCATTTCTGGAAGAACCTGTTGTTCTTGCATCTGAGATTAGTGCCTTCAGACCCCACAAAACTGAAGTAGAAGCAAGTCATCCTCTGCACTCCCTCCTCCTCAATCTCAAACTAACCACTGGAAATATGTCTCTTCCATTTAATCCATTTAGGACTCTAATAATTATATCTATCTGAGTTAAATCCCCCTCAGTATCTTTGTTCCAAATAAAAAACATTCCACTCGGGGCACAAATATCACTCACACCTTTGGTTGTCCATCCGAAGTAAAATCTTGGTGATTATTTTCTGCACTCAATCCAAAGGAATCACAATAATTGTCTGCCTCTTACTGAAATCCTCTTGTCATCTGTAATACAGGAATGGAAAGGAAGAATATCTCCTCTGGTGCCTTTCAAAATTTTCCAAAGCTGTTCACAACCCAGAAAGTTCTTTTGAAGTTTCATCACTATTATCTTTTTTTGTAAATAATTTTCTGCAATCAAGGATGACTTGCTTTATTTTAATTTTGAGGAGTTGAAGATGGCCATCTGTGAATTCCTTTATTGTGAGTTGGCCACTATATTGCTCTGGACAGAGCAAGATTTTGATGCAATAGCATGGAGGTCCATGGGGGTTTGGAAAGTAGGATCTACTGTGCAAACTTAGTACTCATGCACAAATTTTGATTCACTGTTGAGAAATAGAAATCATCCATTAAGATGGAGATGAGGCAAAATCTTAACTCTAGGAAAGTTAATCTTCCTCAAAGAGCAGTTGAAATAGAATTTGGAACATTTTAAGGTAGAGGTGATAAATTCTTGATATACAAAGGAATGAAAGGTTCCCAAGAACAGGTAGGAATCTAATGTTGAGGTTATAATTAGATCACACACAGTATTATTAATTGGTAGTACAGGCTTTAGGGTCTTGGCATTCTTCCCTCACATCATTCCCATCCCTTGCTCCATTCTTTCCTCCCTATGTCACTTTCTCAAATTGCCTCCTTCTGTCTCCATCTTCCTCATAGATTTTTCTTTCCTACCTGATTTCTCCATTCTCTTTCCCTCACCCCAGCCATACTGTGCAGGTGCAGATCGCTTGGCTCTCACGGAGAGTGGCGATCTCTGATACCCCTTCTCTGGACTGCTCACACTAGTCCCTGATCCCAGCAGCCATGATGACAGCATTTGAGTCTCTCACTAGATTGCCAATGTCACTCAGCAGATACAATGACCCCCCCCAAACTCATGCTGACTCCTATTTTCTGCACTATCCCCCTTCTCTCCTAAACTGTCTCTAAACATTTGAGGGACAGCGCATTGTTCCTCAAATCATGTGGCCCCTGTAACCTGTAATGCCCCTAAACTTGTTGGGTCCCTGTCTCCAGCTTTGACCCTAAATTCAAGGGGCCTGTGTCTCCTCCATGTCCTCTAAGCTCACGGGACTCCGTCTTCTGATTCAGGTCATCCTTTCTAAGTTTTCATGCACGCATTTGAGAGCAACAACATTTTTGTGTCTGCTTGGTTATCTCCGATGCTAGGAATTGCTGTAATTAGAAAATGATCTTTTACTGATTGAAATGTAAAAGTGTTTGAATTTTCACTCTGATAAACCTCCTGCAAATGACTCACATGTTACCTGTTCACAATGGAGTAATTGTTGATATTATTGACTTAAGACCAAGAATTGCTGACAAAGGCTTATGGTACGTAACAAAGGTAAAGGTTTGCCCAGTAGAAACTGATTAATTCTTTTCACACCAGAGACCATTCTAAACTCTTCAGTCTTAATTAAAGTGTAATTTACTTTGCTCTTTGGCAATGTGTGAGATGAAACACAATTACTTTTGCTCAATCGCCATTCTTTCTGCATGACCATACATCAAAGAACAGGACAGGAACTGACCACGATGCCAATTTAAGCTGTGCTCCAGCCTGCACGTGATCTACTTGCCTCCATTCACCACCTGCTCATGTGATGGGTCCTGCTCCACAATTTGACAAAACTCATACAATTTCCACACATGCTGATTCAAACATACGAAGGGACGGTCCCAATCTTTCCTCACGTAGGCTGTCTATCTCTTTTTGCTCTTTACCTCAATTGCATTTTCTGACTTTCTCTTGCACCTGAGGAAGTGACAGAAGAAATATTGCAAGATCAGTCAAAAATCCAGCAGAGTTCTGCACTATGCCTCGGAATAATCTAATTTCCAAAAGGTTTTCTGGTCTCCTAGCCTTCATAAGAGTTCCACTTTTGTTTTGACTGGTTTGAATCCATGTGCATCTATTTTAGTTCAAGATAATATATTTGCAATATAAATATGCACTACATTGAGTTCATGGAGCTTTCTAAACACTTCTAATTCTTGATTGCTACATCATCTTGATTGTGTGGGCAGGATCTCTACCTTGTGCTATCTTGTTCATTTGCATCATTTGGCTGTATGGCTCATGAGTGCAGGAACTTATGTCTATTAGCCATCAAGTGTTGTTGACGCTCCTTATTCACGTCAATGATTGAGATGACAATGTGCATGGAATGAATTTGTGGATGACAATAAAGTGTCTGAAATTGAAGGTAGCTTGAAGACTGTTACCAACAGTTGCAGCAGAATCATGATTGGTCAGGGAGGGTGGGGGGGGGGGCGGTCAATGGAATTTAATACAGAGGAACGCGAAGTGTTGCATTTTGGAAGGTCTAGCATTGGTAGGATATACACAGTGAATGGTAGGGTTCTGGGCAGCGTTGTAGAGCAGAGTGATCAAAGAGTACAAGTGCATAGAGAGGCTGGACAAAAGGGCTTCTATCAGTCAGGGTACTGAGGATAGAAATTGGAAGGTCATGTTGGAGAGTTTTCTCTTTCCTCTCACCTTGAACCTATGTCCTCTTGTTTTTCCAATCCCTACCAAGGTAAAATAAATGTGAATATCTACAGTATCAAGTTCTCTCGTAATCTGACATATTTCCACTAGGATATCGTTCAGGAAAATCAAGCCCAGAATAGAAGTCTTCAATCCAAGAATCATCCCGGTGTGCATTGTTTACAGTCTCTCCAGTTCAGTCACATCTTTCTTGTAGTGCAATAACCAGAAATCCTGTAGCTTTCTACAGGAGCTCTATCGAGAGAATCGTGGCTGGCTGCATCACAGTGCAGTACAGTTGCAGCAGAGAAATGGATCGGAGGTCAATCCATAGGACCATAAGAGTGACAGAGAGGATCACTGGGGATCTCCATTCCCTCCCCCTCCCCCATCAATGTGCTCTACCGGAATCGCTGTCTGAAGAGGGCATGGAAAATCTTTGAAGACCCCTTCCACTCCGCACACAGCATCTTTCAACCACTCCCATCAGGAAAGAGATACAGGGGTATCAGAGCCAGCACCACCAGGCTGAGGAACAGTTTCTTCCCATGGGCAGTGAGAATGCTGAACAACCAAAGAAACTGCTCACACTGACCCTCCAAGATTCTGATATTTACCAAACAAGATTTATTTATTTACTTTTTATAGATGAATACTTGTCCTGCATATGTATTGTTTGTCCGTATGTGTGTTATGCCTGGTTGTGTGTCTGCATGTTTTGCACTGGGAACCAGAGAACGCTGTTCTGTTGGGTTGTATTTGTCCAATCGGATGGTGATAAACTTGAACTTGAGATATACACACCATTGTCCATGTGTATTCGAAGAACTGCCCTACGAAGGCAAGATATGCCTTCTTCTTCATTCCCTCCTTGGACTTGCACCATAGCTCTCCCTGTTCATCACTACTAACTGTAAAGGTCCTAACTCTATTGACTTTCCAACCTCCATTGCCTGATTTGTTTTCACAAGAGACAGGAGAAGATTTGATAAAAGTGCAAAAATGTTTTAATTGTTGTGATGGAGCAGATAAAATAAAACACTGCAGAAGGCAGAAGAGTTAGTGATTAGAAAGAGAGATGGAACATACTGGCAAATGAAGAAAAGGAGGAAAATATTTTTAACCTATGTTATTGTTGTTTGAATTACAGAGTTCTGTCTGAAAGGGTGGATTTACGAGGTTTGGGAGCAGAAAGAATTCGATAAAAGTAGCTGGTACAAACACAGTTGATCCAATGGTCTCATTTCATGGCACCATTCACTGATTCCAGGCTCTAAATGACCTTTATTCCATCTGCCAGCAATGGCCAACAGGCCCAGAAAAATGATTGATAAATGGGTGAATTTGAGGAAAAACGTCCTTATGCAGAGAGCTGTGGTAATCTGGAACTTGTTTTCTGGATCTCCCACCAGGTTCAGGAACAGTTGCTACCCCTCCACCATCAGACTCCTCAACAATAAACTCAATCAGAGATTCTTATTTTGCACATTATTATTTACTGATTTTTTTCTGCATTGCAAAGTAAGTTTGCTTACATTCATTTCTTTGTTTACATTTCTCTGTTTTATGTCTTTTATGTCTTTGTCTGTCGCGGTCGACCACGGGTACTACGCCTCTGGTAGTCACTGTGGAGTGTCCTTCCCAGGGCGCAAGCCAGGGCAGAGTTGATATGGAGATCCGTCTGTTTCCCATGCAATGGGACCTTCCCCCTCCCCCCACCAATGCTAATGACAGGTCTAAAGGAATGACGAAAGTTGATACAGTTTGATGCCAGTAGCGTCGCAGGAGTTTCCATACCAATGCTGGGTACAGCAGTCAGCTGCCTTTGGGACTCTGATTCTGGATTTTTTCTTGGGATTTACTCCCCAAGCCTTTCCCATGAGCAGGTACAGCTACAAGGCAGTGGAGGTTCAAAATTGGACTTTTCCTTCTCCTAGATGAGATACCATCCATGGTTAATGAGCTCCAACTCCCCGGAGCAAATGGTTTCAAGGCCCCAGTGGCCCACCTTTGCCCCTTCTCCTGTCAGTGAGAATAGCTCTGCTGGGTGTAAGAACTAGGCCATGCGTGAAGGCCAGGAGTTGGACTTGGTTGCCAGAGGCTGTTTGAGTCACATGCCACGAAGAGTATTTGTGTAGCATTGGGAGCTCATCCCCACGACCACCCTTCGGCTATGGACAACCTTTAGAGCCATATATCTTTTATCTTGAGTACAGTTTACAGTTACCGATTATAAATTCTACCGAGCCCACAAGAGAAAGAATCTCAGGGTTGTATGAACTTTGACAATAAATTTGAACTTTAAACTTTAGAGAAGGGTTGGAAACCAAGTCAAAAGAGCACTGGACAGGCACTTTAATGAACACACCAAAATGCTGGAGAACTCAGCCGGTCTTATCAGAATTATCAGAGACAAAGATACATCACCGACATTTTGGGCCTGAGCCCTTCTTCAAGGAAAGATCAGAAAAGGCAGAAGTAGAATGCAGGTAGTCCTTGACCTCCGACCTCCGGCAGTTATGTCCACCTGCACATACGATCAAATATATTTAAAAATCTTTATTAAAGCTATTGTACAAGTATATATTTTGTATTAAAAGTACTGTGTACAATGGTCCCCGGTGGCAGCCCTGAAGTCCCCACTCCCCACGGAAGCCGATGCCTGAGTCCAATGAGTTTATTATATACCAGAAGTTTATAGGGGGTTGGGGAGTGTCTTTTTTGAAGATACTGAACTGTATATATGTTTACATTCTTCATTAAAGATTCATTTGTTAAAAAATCTTTTTAAAAATTTCTTAATGGTCCAGTGTTTGGTGGGCGAACCTGACTTAGGACCAATCAGAGTTAAGACCAGTTTGGTGGTCCCAATTATAGTCATAAGTTGGGGACCACCCGTATGTCAGAAAGTCTCAGAATTCAAATAATGGGAGAGGAATCCAGATCAACCAAAGGGGTTAATTGGATATACTGAGTTCCTCATGAACTTTCTCTATTGTGACTGAATAAAGTTTGGATGAGACCACAGATGTAGTATGGTGAACAGTCGTACTCCCATACCTGAGGAAGGATATATTTGCCTTGGTGTTTGTTGAGTGTGTTTCAGTAAGTTGAATTCATGGGAAATGTCCCATGAGGAGGGAATTTTTATACTTTTTTAAGGTTGATCGGTGATCACATTGAAACGTGAAATACTATTGAAAAAGTGATGCTGAGTGCCCATCTCCTGTTTGGGTTAGGGGATGTGGTCAAGATCCAGGGACATAGCATAGACAACATAGCACAGAACAGGCCATTTGACCCATAATATTGTGCCGACCTGCATAAAACTACTCAACAATCTAAGCCTTCCCTGCCTGTTTGACTTACCAATCAAGCCTTTGAAGTCATTACTAAGATTTTAAGTGCAAAAGTAGAGAGGAAATTGCATTTGCATTTTTTGATGTCTGTGTTCATGTGACTGACAGAATTTCTTGTGGTTTCACAAAGGGACTGCAATTGTATGTTTCAGCACAATTCACTGATGATGGAAGTTTTCGTTTTGCAATGATGAATTAGCCATGGCATAGAAGATTACAAAGTCCCAGATAATTGTCCTTTTGGAGTTGGTTATTTCAAATCACAAATAAAATCCAATTTCTTATCTTTAGGAAAAATATAATTCAAAGCAAACTGCTTCCACTATTGCTGAATAATTCTGCAGGTCTATGAGTATTTGGGTGTCTATTTCAAACATATTAAAATAAAACTCATGCAGCCACCAGGAGGCCATTTGGCCCACATTTTTGTACTTCTAATATTTTCAACATCAGATTGTATGCAACACAAGAGATAATTTAAGTATTTGGCAGAGGTCACACTGATGTAAGAGGCCTGTGACACATCAGAGCGAAAACTAGCTTTATTTGCGAGTTTTGCTGTCTTTCCTCCGAATATCAACAGTATAAAAGCTGAGAAATAGCTTGTATATTAATCATTAAAGTACTTAATATGGGTAGCAAAGCTGTTACAGCGCCAGCGATTGGGCCCGGGATTCAAATCCCACGGTATCTATAAGGAGTTTGTACGTTCTCCCCGTACCCGCATGGGCTTTCCCCGGAGGCTCCGGATTCCTCCCACTGTTCAAACCATATGAGGGTTCTAGTTTAATTGGGCAGCATGGGGTCATGAGCCAAAAGGGTCTGTTATCTCACTGTTTGTATGTCTAAATTTAAAAAATTTAAATTAAAAAAATGTAAAAAAGAGACTGGAAGCACCACCTTGAAACTGCTCCATCATTCAATAAGATCATGGCTGAACTAATTATGGTCTCAACTCCATTTTCTTGCCTGCTCTTCATGTCCTTTCACTCCACAACAGCCCAAAAATATTTACATCACTCCCATCAATAAAACCCTTGCTATCCGGAATTCAAGCAATTGGCAGGCTCAAGTAACTGGAAAAATAAAATTGCAGAAAATAAATAGGCAAAAAAATGGATTAAATTTGGTGCACCTCACCGCTAGTTCACCAATCATGCAACACACCATCTCAAGCAACTGGAAAATTCACTTATCCAGCATTTACCAATCCCCGTAAGTACAGGATACCAGGGGTTTTACTGTACTCAGAATCTCCATCTCTGGAGTAGAGAACTCGAGAGATGCACAGTCATCTGGGAAAAGAAATTCTTCCTCATTTTCATCTTATGTCTGTGTTCCATGTGAAGGAAACATCCACTCAGCTACATCAGACCTTTGCACATTCCAAGGAGATTGTTCTTCTAATGTCCAGTAAACAGAACTTAGAGGTGAGAACAATGCAGCACAGGAACAGGACCTTTGGCCCACAATGTCCGTTTTGATCACGATGCCAAATTAAACTAAAACTCTGTTGCTTGGTGCACGGCCGATGATCCCTCTATTCCTTATATATTCATGTGTTTATCTAAAAGCCTCTTAAATTTTGTAATCATATCTACTTCCACCATTACCCATGGCAACCCATTCTAGGCACCTACCACTCTCTGTGTAAAAATGTGATCCCACACCCCGGTTCCTACTCTCACCTTAAACAGTAGGTGATATTTGTATTCTGGGAGAAGAATTCTACTGTGTATTCACATATATATCCTCAACATTTCCTCATAAGTTGTTGAATTATATTTTTACATCCCATTGACACCATAATATTTCCGAGCTAGATCCCTGTTCATAGCTCCAACCCATATAATCCATGATTATATGGATAATATAAACCAATGATCATCAAACCTTATGTTCACAGGAATTGAAGAAATTAATGATAATTGTCATATTTTTTACTATAAAACTATATCCTTCGAAATCCCACTCTATTGTATCAAACTGGCAATGTTTCCCTGCTTTTGAGAGAACATTTGATCTGATCTTGATTAGGATTTCCAGTTTAAGAAGCTTTTTGTGGCTTAAATATATTTTTTGTAATTGAGTTGTAGTTTTGTGGTTTTACTTGTTTTTTGGGGAAGAGAGCAAAACACAAAAGTTTGCAGAAGCCATGACTGTAATAAAAATGGAGGAACTCAGCAGGTCTCGTCTCCTGGACACTGCATTCCAATATTGCCTACTCTGGACCTTTATATTTCCAACTGCCGCCAAGACATCAACCATCTCAACTCATTCATTCTCATCTCACCCCCTTGGAATAATCTCCCCTCCACTCTCTCCACTTTAAGCCCAACTTTATAAAAAAATGTCTTTGAAAATATATCTCTTTACCTCCTATGGAGCCTATGAGAATTGCTGAGTTCCTCCAGCATTTCTGTTTTTACTGTATTTTTGTAAAACTGGGTATTTGTGGAGATATAAAACACTGCTCCTTTTATTCTCACGTTTAGGTGTATTTCTGAGAAGGTTGTTTGAAACTATTCTGCCTGCTCAAGTTGACTGCCTGACATTCTGCTGTCTCATACATTTAACAAACAGTAGATAAAGTTGGGTGGTTAGTTTTTATCTAGCTTATTCTGCGGTGGATATCAACAATGCTAACAATAAAAATATCACTGTAGCAGCTTGAGAACTGCACAGAAGAAATATCAAGCTGGAAAATTGCTGGTACCATGAAACTGACCATGCATCTTTTTAATATCCCAGCTGGTTTAACCATAAGAAATAAATGATTGTCCGATGCATTGTACAATATACATAGGCACCAAAATTATTACTTGGAGCAGCCAAACTTTGGTGATAAAAAAGCTACAATAGTACACATATGTTCAAGTTTATTATCATCTATCTGTACTTTTACGAGCATTTCTCCAGACCACGTTCCATAGTACACGCGCACGCACACACAGACCACATAATAATTATAAAAATACATGAAAATATAATGTCAAATAAATATGTACAAATATTTTGGAATAATACGTAAATTGACTTAAAAAGAGACAATAAATGCGAAAGATAGATAATAAATATTCTCTGATCCTCGTCCAAAAAAAAATGAATTTGCAATCGTGCTGACATCCTTTTATTGCATCAAATGACTCATTGATTAGTGTAATAAAGGAGAAGTTCAAGAGCCTGGAAACTGTTCTTGATGCTCGAGGTGCTGGACTTTAGGCTTCTGTAAATTCTGCCCAAAGGTAGCAGTGGGAAAAGGTTGTGACCAGGGTTTTAGGGTCCTTTATGATGTCGGTTGCCTTCTTGTCTTTAAGTAAGAAAAAAACTGTTGTTTCTAGCTTGGCCTACATTTGACTCCTGTCCAACATCATTGTACTTATCTGCCCACTGAGCCACATATTGGTGTGGGACAGAAGCCATGTACATTTCAAGCTTGAACATAAGTTTATTAAGCCAGCTGGATTTTTAGAGAAGTTGAGAAGTTTCATAATCATTGTCAAAATACCAGCAATATTTTTGAGGTTCACTTTTTTTTGGCAAAAGCTGCTGCATGTTTAAGACAAAACAGGAAGAGGCCAAATAACCTCAATGAACATTTCCCACCATTCAACAAGAACTTGGTCTCTAATTCCACATCCTTGCTTGTTCCCCTCTAGCCTGGAAATCTCTGCATCGCTGCTGGAATATTTTCAATGACCCATCCTTCTTAGTTCTCTCTTGTAGAGATTTCATCATCCATGCCTGAAAAATTGATCAAACAGTGTAAAACTTAACAACCCAGTTTCCTGAATGCAAAGGTAGTTTAAATATTTTGGGCAATGAAGTGTCTTGTGGAGCATTCAGATGTAATAATAAAACAATATGCTGGAGGAACAGAATGGGTTGAACAGCATCAGTGGGATTAAAGAAATGGCCAATGTTTTAGGCTGGAACACTTCAACAAGATTGAGAGTGCAGAGGGGAGATGGCCAGTGCAATGAGGGCAGGTTGGGAGGGGCTGGATAAGAGCCAGTAACGGATGGTAAACCAGCGAGGAGTGAAGGTTGATGGAAGAAAGTAGCTGATTGGCAGGTGCCAAAGAGAGAGATGGGGGGGGGGGTGCAAGAGAAAAAAAAGGATCATGAAATTTTGCCCATGTAAAATGGAGAAGCCTCCTCATTCAACTTTAGTGGAAATGGTCTGAACAGGTGATAATTGCCTGCATAGTAATGTCCTCCTCATGGCCCATGACTTGATTCTATGTAAAGATGTCATTTGCACCCACTTTGTGGAGTCCCAGCTGCACTACTGTGATGCTACGACTGTAGTCTTGGTGTTCACCAACTTTTACGACTCATCCTTCACCGACATGACTTCCTACAGCGCATAGAACTGGTGGTTGAGGGACCAAATATTTAGGTTTGTTGCTGAGGTACAAAACCAAGCAGTTTCTTTTTCCAGGATAGTTGATTGTAGGAGTTGGACTCAACTGACAAATCGAAGATAATTGCATGAAATTTCTGAGTTTTGCTTTGAGCACAGTGCCTAGAATTCAGGGACTCCGCTTATAAATTTGGAAGTCCGCAGTATTAATGTGGGTGTTACAGTCAGATTCTGGTGATTCCTAGCAGTGGAGGAACCCATTGAATATAAAAGGATTGATTCTCAAGGAGCAGTGATCAGATTTCCATCAGTTAGCAATGGCCATTATCTGCCACTGGTTTGGTGTGGGTGGCTTTTATTGGACAGGTATTGTTGAATCTTGCAAATGAAGCTGTAGTTCTGTAGGATTCATTTCCACAGATATCAGTTTTGATGCAGGGCTACAGTAAATGGAAAAACAGATCAGCAATTGGTTGGAATGTTCAGTAGACTTCATATCGATCTATTTTGGAAGTTGGAAGATCGCACAACTTATCATTTAGCTCGACTTTCCAAGGCTCATCTTACTGAGCTGTGGTATTTTATGGGATATCAAGCAAGAGTTAGCCATATAGATTTGTCAAAACTATTTGAAAAATATCTTACCGTTAATGAAGCCCCTTTAAGTGTATTTACTTCTTTTTGCACAGTTAAAAAATAATTACATCTTACTAGAGTGATGGTTTGTGGAACTCTATATTTAGTTAGATTAAGCTTCTTTTAAGTTTTCAGCCTGTGTATTGCAAATACTTTAGCAAATGATTCTGGCTGTACGAGCAGGAAGATTTCCAGGGTCTTTGCGACTCTCTCTCTTTCTCTCTCTCTCAAGACCACCGGGGATTTGGATAAAATAAGCCACCAACCACCAGAAAAACTGAGTGAGCTCCAGCAGATTAGGACCAGCAGGAAATTCAAACCCAGCCCTCCCTCTTCCTTTCTTTAGCTAGTTCAGGAGACCACCAGAGAACTCAAATGCATTCTTTCCCTTCGAAATTCTGAAAAGTTGAGCTGTTCCAGAGAGGAGACTGTTTGGAGGGGGTTAGCTTTCTGGACTTGTAAACAGAGCCCTGCTCTATTAATCTGGAGGATTTAAATTCAAAGAAAGAAATATTTAATCTATAATGGTTACCTTGAAAACGACTGGACTGTTGTTAAAAATATCCTTCAGAGAGCAGAAGCTGCCATCCTTTGTCATCCACCTGCATGTAACTCCACTCCGTCAATACGTAAATTATAAAAATGGGCAAAAAGTTTGTAAATTAAATACACTGTTGGAAAGTGTACAGTCATGCATTATAGTAGAAGAAATACAATTATTTGGATAGGGAGAAAATTAAAAATTCGGAGGTGTAAAGGGACTTGAGAGCCCTCGTGAAGGATACCCTGAAGGTTAACCTGCAGGTTGAGTCAGTGGTGAAGAAGGTGAATGCAATGTTGGCGTTCATATCTAAAGAACAGTTATGTGATGTTGAGGGTTTATAAGGCACTGATGAGATATCACTGGAATACGAGTTACAGTTTTAGGTTCTTCATTTGAGAAAGAATGTACTGGCATTGGAGATTATTTAAAGAAGATTCATAAGAATGATTCCCTGAATGAATGGATTAGCATAGAAGAAATTCTTGACACTTCTTGGACTGGACTCCTTGGATTCCAAAGAATGACGAAGGTCGTCATAGAAGCAATTTGAATGTTGAAAGGCCTGGACAGAGTAGATGTGGCAAAGTTGTTTCCCATGATAGAGGAGTGTAGCACCAGAGGGTACAAATTCATTTAAACCAGAGATGTGGAGGGATTTCTTTAGCCACAGAGTGGTGAACCTCTGGAATTTTCTACCATGGGAAGTTGTGGAGGCCAAGTTGTTGGATATACTTATGGCAGAGATTAATTTAGGCATCTGAATAGTCAGGGTATCAAGGGTTACGGGAAATGAAGGATCAGACTCGATGGGATGAATGGCCTACTTCTGCTCTGATACCTATAATCCTATGCAGTGGATACTTCTATCTGATATTAAAGCACAGTTCAAAGGATGGGTCATAAATGATGGCTTAAAAAATAGGAAGAGCTCAATGAGTCCCATCCTTTGCAATGAGAAATAAGTAAAACAATGGGGCAATCAGTTCTCCAATGCATTCAGATAGTTCATAGGAGAGCTTCACCATCATGGGACCCTTCCTTCCCCAACCAGTCAACATATCTTCCACCTCTGCGATCTTAGGCTGATAACAGACCAAGGAATACTTTGATGTGAGATTTCATTGTGATATTTTCTCACATTTATGAGTTAAGTCTGTTGGTTCAAATGTTGGCTATATGATTACACACAAGCATGTGGGTGTCCATGATATAGAATTTCCTAGCTGTAATGCTCCATGCTGTGGTATATGTTGAAGCTTATTATCACCTGTGATACTCAGGGAGCAGGAGAAATTAGTAAATTATGCAGTCAAAAATTCCTGTAAGAGGTCTCTGAGTTTTCTGTCTGTACCACAATTTTCGAACTAGGGATGCGTCATGAATTCTACATCTGACACATGCTGGATCCATGTCGGAATAAAGGTGGGATAATTTAACCCAAGATCGTGTTATTTGGCGAGCTCTCCACTGGCCACCGAGACAGAGGTGCACCAAAGAAGAGGTACAAAGACTGCCTAAAGAAAGCTCTTGGTGCCTGCCATATTGACCACCGCCAGTGGGCTGATATCGCTTCAAACCGTACATCTTGGCGCCTCACAGTTCAACGGGCAGCAACCTCCTTTGAAGAAGACCGCAGAGCCCACCTCACTGACAAAAGACAAAGGAAGAAAAACCCAACCTTAACCAACCAATTTTCCCTTGCAACCGCTGCAACCGTGTCTGCCTGTCCCGCATCGGACTTGTCAGCCACAAACGAGCCTGCAGCTGACGTGGACTTTACCCCTCCATAAATCTTCGTCCGCGAAGCCAAGCCAAAGAAGAAGAAGAGACCAATGTATGCTATGTGCCACTTTGAATTGCAGTGAACAATGTCGTGCATAAAATGAGGTGTTGTTAATCAAGTCAAGAGTCGTACCCCAATCTTCATTTGAAATAGAGATATTCACATCTCTTTCCCATTTCCCTCCTAATATCTGATATTTGCTGCATGTTTCCTTTCTTTCCTTTTAAAATATTTTTAATACTGAACTTATGCGAATATAATTCGATAAAATGATGTGGATAATTATACAAATTAAGAAATCATTCAGCATAACAAAAACATACATATGTTATAAATCATATCCATTTCATATTCCGTGCTATCTATATTTAAAAAATAATTAATAATAAAAAGTGGAGGAAAAAAAGAGAAAAGAGAATAGTTAAAAGAAGAAAAGGAGATAAACTCAAAGCCTTTGCCTGTCAGCGTTGCCAGATGCTGTATGCGATTAATATTGAAAGAAAAACAAAGGTAGAAACAGACAGTGAGTAAAGATACATGTCTCCCTTCAAAGCTACCATCTGACTTCGAAGTGCAGGTTCTATCTCCGAGCTGGGCCCACATTCCTGCCTGATTAATATTTCACCCCCCCCCTCCCGCCCCCAACTTAGTGAATCAAATATCTATCTGCCTCTACCTTAAAAATATTCAAAGACTGATTCTGCTTCCTTGGAGTAAGGAACATAACCATCTGTGAGGGGAAAAATTGCCTCATCTCAGTCTTAAATGGCAAACCTTATTTTTACATTGTCAGTTCTAAATTCTCCCACAAAAGGAAGCATTCTTTCTCGTCAACACCTCTCAGGATTCTGCGTGTTTCAATCACTCTTCAGAGCTGGTGTGCTTGACCTCACTAGGAAGCTGCCCCTTCCAGGGACTAGCCTGGGTGCACCTTCACTGAACTGCTTCCAAATGGCCTAAGTTTCCATTCACAGTGGCTGATGAAATGAGGGCATTTGTGCTTTTCCAAATAAGCCGCAGCATTTTTAGCTGTTCCTTTGAAAATCTAGTGGCTTAAAGAAGGTCTGTTTTCATAGCGTTGGGACATTCCAAAATGCTTTACAGCTCATGAAATGCTTTTGAAGTGTACTGCATTGCTGGATCATCCCTTTCAAATACTGATCCTATTCACTATTATTGCTGTAGTTATGAGCCAATATGACAACCAACATGGCACAAGATGCAACTGAATGAAAGACATGGCTTTGCTGATTTGTTTGAAGGAAGAATGTGAGGCAGGATCCTTCAAGAAATGGGCAGGCAGGCTGAACTGCCATTTGTTGGTGCATGTCCCAGTGGAGTGGATTGCATTTGCAAATCCAAAGTGGGGCTTTGGACCCTGATCCCCAGGTACAGAAATAACCATGTTTCTGATTCATCCAACACAAGATGAGACAGTGGGCTACTGGAGGAATTGTTAGGTAATTGACAGTCACTGGGGAAGAGGCGACGCCTCAAGAAAGCAGATTCCATCAGCGAGAATCCTCACCACCCAGACTATGCCCTTTTCTCACTGCTACCATCAGGAAGGGAGGGGGACAGAAGCCTGAAGACGCATCCTCAAGGCGGCAATAAACAGCTTCTTCCCCTCCGCCATTAGATTTCTAAACAGACCCCACCTTGCCTTTTCTCTTTTTTGCACTAGTTAGTTCCTTTTTTAAAAATCTTGTATTTACAGAATTGTAATTTTGCACTTTGTTCTGCAACAATAATTCTGCCGCCAAACAATGAATTTAGCGACACATGTTCGTGACAATAAACCCGATTGTGAATCTGCTATTTGAAACCAGAAGGGAAATGCAGGGATGAGGAAAAGCAGGATGTTAGGCAGGGAGAGAGGAAGGAAATGCTTGTGTTCGAGTCAAGATCTTTGCGTCAGAAGCAGGATGTGTTACAGGTAAAAGATGAAAGGAAAGAGTGACCTGCAATCATATAGGCCCTAGTCTCAAGGACCAAAACACCTTACGGCCAATGAAATACTTTTCCAATCATTGTTGTTATGAAGGAAATGAAGTGGCCAATTTATGCACAGATAACTCCCATGAAAAGCAATGGAATAAGGAAAATGAGGTACAACAGGATTAATTATAGATGGTGAGTTTATTGGCTTGTGCAATGTACACCTGTACCTGCAGCCACACAGATACTTTGTTAAAAAAAATTCAGAACTATGATTAATTGAATTAAAAAGTGACAATAAATTTTGAAAAATTATAATAAATTTTAGATTTCAGATTTATTGTCAGAGTACATATATAACATCACATACAACCCTGAGATTCTTTTTCCTGCGGACGAGGCAGAATTTACCACTTATTGGTAGCACAATAGTACACAGCGTAAACATGTAAACAAATAAAGAATTGTAAACAGTGAATGAATGTAAACAAACTGACCATGCAATAGGGAGATTTTTTTTTAAATCAATAAAGTGCACAAGTAAAAGTCCTTAAGTGAATCCCTGAGGAGTCTGTTGGTGGGGGGGGGGGGGGGGGGGGAGAGCAGTTGTTCCTGAACCTGGTGGTGCGAGTCTTCTGGCACCAATATCTCTTTCCTGATGGTTGCAGCAAAAACAAAGCGTGTGCTGGGTGGTGTGGATCCTTGATAATTTCTGCTGCTCTCCAGCGGCAGCACTCCCCATAGATATTCTCAATGGTGGGGAGGGCTGTGATGTCCTGGGCTATGTCCACTCCCTTTTGGAGGGCTTTATACTCGGCGGTATTGGTGTCCCCATACTAGACCGTGATGCAGTCGGTCAGCACACTTTCCAATTTGCCAGGGTTTCTGGTGTCATGCCAAACCTCCGCAAACTCCTGAGGAAGTAGAGGTGCTGATGCGCTTTCTTCACGTGTTTTTCTTCAATGTTGGATCTTGGGGACATTACACTTCACATTTTTAATCAAAAGGACAACTCTTCCAAACATGGCAGTACTCCATGAGTACTGCATCCAATCCACTGGCCATTTGAAACCACAGATTTCCATTGCTGTGGGAAGATGCTCCCCGCTGCAGAACAACTTACAGCTGACTTGTATTATAAGGAAGCAGAACAGGGGGGAAAGGGCACAGAGAGGGATCTGCTTTTTGCTGGAGGACAGGAAATGGTTAAAGACCAAAAGGTGCAATCATGAGAGAAATTAGTGATACGAAATGCGTCCCAGACCAAGATGATTTGTGAAATAAAAGGGCCAGGAATTCAAGGGGTCACACAACAAATTTTCTGGAGAGTGCATCAAATTTAATGTTTCAGGTCAATGACCTCTTCTTGAGGGCATTGCCTTTATGGCAGAGGACTGGGAAGTGAAAGAACTGTGAAAAATTTGGTGAGCTTCAGTGGTGTGGTGGAGACGAGGACAACTGGATGCCAGAGCTACACTCACTGAGTTCAAACCCTTGTGCACAGACTTTCTACTTCCCAGGAGCCTCATTGTGGAAAGCAAGCTGACTGGTTGCATCACAGCCTGGCTTGGTCATTCCAGTGCCCAGGAACGCAGAAGTTTGTAGAAGGTAGCAAGCAAAGTATCTGATCTTCCATTCATTGAAGACATGGATGTGAAGTGCTGCCTCAAGAAGGCAGCCAACATCATAAAAGGCTCCCATTACATCCTCTTCTTGCTCCTACTTTCAGGAAGGAGAGAAGCCTGAAGTCCAGAACCTCAAGATTCAGCTTCCCAACCCCCCACTCCCCCAGTGGTCGTCAGGCTCTTGAACCTCCCCTTAATCCATTAATCGTAAAATAGTCCAACATGACACAAACAGCTGCCCGCACAATTGTCACTTTTTTTTCCTTAAACGTTTTTTTTTCTAAATAGTTATTGCTTATCTATCATTGTTATTTATTATCTCTTTTTAATTTAATTTGCATTTTTTAAAATGGGTTTCCCATTCGGCAAATAAACATTTCAGTGCAAATGTACATTGTACCATGAAAATGACAATAAACTCATCATCTTTATTTGCATCAAGAGGCACAACACCTATTCTACCCTCTCATGTCAAATGTCTTTCAAGGGAGAATGATCTGATATAATATTGAGCTGTCATCTTTATTACTTATTCCCCTGAGACTTCATCCGAGACAACAGCGACAGGTTCCGTCTGATGCCAAGAGCACAGAGACTATTAATTTGTGGATTTGTGGGGTGCCAGCCAATGGTAGCTCCAGAACACGCCAACTTGTTGACCAGTAACTGTTCTGTTGTTAAGGAGATCACTTCAATCTGCTTACAGAAAGAGGATGCACTAATTCCTTTTTGAAAGTGAACCTCAGCATCAAAATTTCACATTTTCAGGGGCTTAAAAAAAAGGCACAAGTCCTATTTAATCTGCTTGTTCATGAGTTTTGATTGGCAGCGAAGATCCCTCCTTCTCCAAACAAGTCTCTCCATGGATCAATGTAAAGGCGCCATGGTTAGCACAGTGCTGTTACAGCGCCAGCGACCGGGACCAGGATTTGAATCCGGCTCTGTCTGTAAGGAGATTGCACTTTCTCTCTATGTGTGGGTGTCCTTTGGGTGCTCCGGTTTCCTCCCACCATTCAAAATGTTCTGGGTGTAATTGGGCAGCATGGCTTGTGGGCCATTAGGGCCTGTTGCCGTGCTATATGCCTGTTTGTCTTTTTAAACAGAGAAATTGATTAAAAACTCCCTCAAGTACAAAAAGAATAGACCAATATTCTTTCTGCAATAAATTTCGGTATGGGTGATGAACCTAGACTTTATCCTTTCTGCTGAAGGAACAGAGGAGAGAGCAGCACCAATAAGATTTTCAGCTTCGTGAACCTACCTGGCTTGGCTCATTATCCCCGAAAGCTTCAGCTAGCAGCAATCTCAGCCTTAGTAATTTCTGATTAATGCAGCATAAAGCATATTGTGTGAGATACTACCAAATATTTACCTTGAAAACCCAAATACAATTTTATATTTATGCTCATCTCTTATAGAGGTTAAATCATTGAAAACATTCAAAGCATACGAAGAAAGATTGAGTAGACTGGGTCTTTATTCGTTGGAGTGTAGAAGGTTGAGAGGGGATTTGATAGAGGTATTTAAAATTATGAGGGGTAGATGCGGATAGGCTCTTCCCCTTGAGGGTAGGTGAGATTGGAACGAGGGATTGTAAGTTCAGGGTTAGGGGGCAAAAGTTTAGAAGTAACCTGAGAGGGAACCTTTTCACTCAGAGAGTGGTGTCTGAGTGGAATGACCTTCTGGAAGAGGTGGTTGCAGCAGGGTCATTTCTGTCATTTAAGAGAAGGTTGGATGAGTACATGGATGTGAGGGGGTTGGAGGGTTATGGACAGGGAGCAGGTGGGTTCACTTAAATTGGTGCGGACTAGAGGGGCCGAGATGTAATTGTTATATGGTTAAGATGAGATATCCAAATTTCTAATCTGGAGGGCAATGGCAGGATCAGATCAAAGACAGATCTGACTGAATGGCTGAGCAGGTTCAAGACAGTCAACTCTAACTCTTAAGCGTTAGGTTGTTCTGTTCCAATTCAAATCATGCCATCCCCTTGAACCCCTTGATTAGATCACAACTTCATTCTTTTCTAATTAAGGGAAATAATAATTATGCATGTTTCCCTCATAAATGTAACTGTAATAAATTGGTCCCATATTCCTGTCTTTGGCCACTTACCAGACAAACACATTGATATTGCATGGCCAATGTCTCTTGCTTTGCTTTCCTGGCACCTTGTTACAGAGGCCAATGGGACAATTTGATTGCTGCTTCACCGAGGCATCTCACAGAGAGGTACGGCACAGGTCCAAATTGTTAAATCTCCAATCAAAGTTAGGAGGATTTTCAGTCAGCTTTAAGATGCATTAGAAAATATGGAAATTGTTTTAAATAATTAAAAATGTGAAACATTTAAATAATTAAATGCTTTAAAATAACTAAACAACTAAATAGTTAAGCTGATCTTTTCATTCCCATTAAATTTAAGTTTATTTGTCCCAAATTAGTGTGTAAAGTGAGAATGGTTCTTCAGTGAAAGGTACAACAGGTTACTTCTAACATTACATATGACCATTCTTTCAACTGCATTTTACAGAATGCAGAGTAATAAAGCAAAGGAAGATCAGGGACAGAATGAGAGCCCTATTATGGGGCTCATTCAAGAACTTGTTGGCTGCAGGGAAAAACCTGATTTTAAGCCTATTGGTGCACATTTTCACAGTCTTAAGCCTTTTTCTAAATGGGAGGAAGGAAATGAGACTGTGATGGGTCTTTTAGCATTTTGGCTGGCTGTTCTAGGTAGTGGGAGATGGAGATTAAAGGTAGGTGGGGGGGGGGGGGGGAAATAGTTTTGCTATAACCTTCTATAGTTTTTCTTGATCTTGAGCAGAACAGCTTCCATATCATGCTGAGATGCATCCAGTCTGCATTCAATGGTGCACCTGTAGAAATTGTTCAGGGACAGGTGACATGCCAGACTTGCTTAGTCTTCCAATAAAGTGCACTCTCTTGATTGTTGTGTCTATCTTATCCAAGGCCTGGCTATTCTTGGATCACTATGGCAGATACTCCAGCTTATTCCATGCCTAAACTCTGCCATCAGACCCCAGCAATGAAGCGAGTGACTGATGTGTCAGTATCCGTCCCTCAGATTAGATTAAAAACACAAAAATGCTGGAGGAACTCAGCAGGTCTCGTAGGAGGTAAAGATATACAACCAATGTTTAGGGCGTGAGTGCTTCTTTGAGGCATGAGGGCGCTGCATAACCTGCTGAGTTTCTTCAGCATCTACAATCACAGCATCTGCAGACTTTTGTGTTTCTCTCTAGCCTGGACATTCTGATTAAGTCCACTGAAGCACAAGGGTCTATTGCTTTGTTTCCCTGGCACCTTGTGACAAAAGGTCTATATCAGCCATTTTCAACCTTCATTTTTGCCTATGGGCTCCTAAGGACCTGCTCAAAGTTTGTGGTTCCCTTTCCCTGTGAAAACAAAGCAAGACTTTTATTTAAATGTGAAAACACAATGCTGGAGAAACTCAGCTAGTTAAGCAAAGTACTTTATGACTGGGAGCACTTTCACTCTGTCCTCATCACTAGCCAACCGCTTCAAATCCGCACCCTACCCCCACACTCACATGACCTCATGTACTATTGGAGGAACAACACTTGATTTTCCATCTGGGTTCTCTCCAGCCGGATGGCATTGGCATCGACTGGTTTCTGCTAGCCTACTCCCTTCTGTCTTCTTTCCTCCTGCTCTCCACCCCCTTCCCTCTCCATTCACAGAGCCATCTCACCCGCCTCCCCCTGCTTCCTGATGTGCCCTCCCTCCCTTTTCCACCCAATACCTCCTGCCTTTGGGACCGTGCTCCTCCCCCTGTCCCCACCACTACCATTTTATTCAGGCCATGATGAAGGGCTCAAGCCAGAATCGTTCGTTATGTATCTATCTTTGTTATATAAAATACTCAGTTTGACCTGCTGAGTTTCTTCCACTTTGTGTTTTTGCTTCAACTATGGTGTCTGCAGACTTTCGTGTTTTACTTCCTTTTTACATAAATATGCTGTGGCCCCCGTTCAGAATGGCTCCTCTATACAATTGCTGTATTACTGAGTCATATATTATCTAAATGTGGCTGAAGTTCCCTTTGGAATAACCAGGCATAATCAGCACCACATGTCCATACATTTGGAGTCAAATGAATAAACCTCGCACCTGAGTGAACTTCAGGCTATGAAAGTTATGCTGTCTTGCTCTGTTCTAACTGATCTCTCTCTGTAACTTCGCACGGTGTTTCTCTCGCTGTACTATAAATGGGTATGAGCCGTTGTCATACCCACACTCCTGTTCGGCTCCGAATCATGGGTCCTCTACCGGCACCACCTACGGCTCCTAGAACGCTTCCACCAGCGTTGTCTCCGCTCCATCCTCAACATCCATTGGAGCGCTCACACCCCTAACGTCGAGGTACTCGAGATGGCAGAGGTCGACAGCATCGAGTCCACGCTGCTGAAGATCCAGCTGCGCTGGATGGGTCACGTCTCCAGAATGGAGGACCATCGCCTTCCCAAGATCGTATTATATGGCGAGCTCTCCACTGGCCACCGTGACAGAGGTGCACCAAAGAAAAGGTACAAGGACTGCCTAAAGAAATCTCTTGGTGCCTGCCACATTGACCACCGCCAGTGGGCTGATAACGCCTCAAACCGTGCATCTTGGCGCCTCACAGTTTGGCGGGCAGCAGCCTCCTTTGAAGAAGACCGCAGAGCCCACCTCACTGACAAAAGGCAAAGGAGGAAAAACCCAACACCCAACCCCAACCAACCAATTTTCCCTTGCAACCGCTGCAATCGTGTCTGCCTGTCCCGCATCGGACTGGTCAGCCACAAACGAGCCTGCAGCTGACGTGGACTTTTTTACCCCCTCCATAAATCTTCGTCCGCGAAGCCAAGCCAAAGAAGACTATAAATGGGACTGCACTCACTGCACCTCAATACATGTGACAGCAAACTTGAACGAGAAATAGACATTCCATCTGTTCCCAGCTCTTGGTCTGTAAGCCTACAGGTTCCAAATGTTCAACAAGGTAGTTTTTAAATAAGATGATAAGTTCCCCTTCCATTCTTCAAGATAAAAATAATTTCCTGAACTGTCTTCTAAACCTTCTCTGTCTGCTGTCTTTAAAGGATATGAAGTTTGTCGGCTTCATTTCTTTACCGTTCTACACTTCTTAAATCTCACCTACGTGGAAAAATAGTACGACCTTAATCACCGTAAATAAAAGATTCACACAGCATCTTTGCAAACAAAATTCTAAATATTTGACATGCCATTGGCTCAGCTGGCCTGTCGGCAATGACTAACTAATTGGTTTGGTTGCCTGGTTGCTGCCGGCCAAGTTGTGGTTTGGAGGGAAGTCTGACACAAGTCTGGTGCTGTCTTCACCTCATGAACGAGCTGGAGATTAAGCCACCAGCTCCCTTTGGAAGGGGGAAAGTCAATGGGAATCAAAGCTCATTGCCATTTGGAACAGCTAACTCAGCACAGCCAACAGATTGCTCGGTGGACATTTTCAATGCATTTTATTCAATACTTCGATATAAATTCTACTGGCTTTCTTTTTGATTCTAGCACGTATGGTAGTGTCAATTCATTTAATTATTTTGTGTGAAGCACATAACCACACTGCATCTTTGGATAGCATTTGGACATTCATGACTTTTCCTGCTCTGAGAGAGCTTCCAAGCAATATCTCTCTCTTCTTTTTTCTTCATAATACCATATCTTCCAGAATGTATCCAAATCCATGTTTGAATATCAGCATTTGATCCATTTCCACCACGTCTTAAGCCAGTGAGTTTGGAAATTTGGGTGAAACTTGGCATTGTGTGAGGGCTGGCAGGAATAACTTAAGCCAAATGACCCTTTGTTTACATTGACTGCAGAGAAGTCCTCCCACAATCTGTCCTCCCTCCTGCCATCTGGGAAGAGATACCAAAGCATTTGGGCCCTCACGACCAGATTATGAGACAGCTTTATCCACCCCCCCCCCCCCCCCCAAGCCATGAGGCTTCTGAACTCCAGGGATACAGGGCTAGCATATGCAACATGATATTTAGTAAGTGAGATGTTATTTATAAAAAGTTTCTGAGTAATTTATCAATGTAAATAACCAGCTCCACGGTCCGGAGAAACGCTATCTTGTCTTCAATGTACACTGCAAGGTTTATGATATGAATGACAAATAAATGTGACTTGACCTAAAATCTTACAACTCCCTACCTAAAGGGAATTTGTATTGGCTGTTCAGGTTCGAACCCTGGGCTGTCTGTATGGAGTTTGTACGTTCTCCAAGGGTCTGTGTGGGTTTTCCCCAGTTTCCTCCTACCATTCAAAACATGCCGGGGTTGTAGGTTAATTGGGTGTAAATTAGGTGGCATGGACTTGTGGGCTGAAATGGCCTGTAACTGTGCTGTATGTATAATTTTTTTTTCAATGGTGGCTCACCCTAATCCTTTTGAAAGATAGTCAATAAATATTGGCTTTGCTTGTGAAGCCCATTACACGTGGATATTTTAAAAGTTAGAATACAATCAATGCTTCTTTTTAAAGTTCAGCTTTATTGTCAGAGTAGATACATGCCACCACGTGCAACCCTGAGATTCTTTTACTTGCGGGCCAGGCAGATTTTTGACTTATCAGTCATGCAAAAATACTACCAAGGAGAGAAATTTAAGCAAGAAGGAAATGCAAATAAACTGACTGTGCAACATAGAAAATACTAATTAAACTCTGCTACAACAAATAACCCATTCTTGGTGGCTTGAACTTGCCAACAGTTATTATTAAAGTAGTCATTAATGCCAAATGAAAAGAAAATGATAATCCATGAAGGCTTTGAAAAGATTTTGAAAGTGGGAATCCTTCTTTTGAGGCAAGTGGGACCAACTAACTGGACAGGCTTCATTTTGTATTTTTAAATGCTTCATAATCGATGAAAGAAATCCCCCGCAATGTGCTCACTCTGCATCTGAGCATCAGAGAGATTAACAACAGATCTAACATCCGTGAGAAGTGTTGCGTTGAAAGGTAGATAATGCAAAAGGGAAAGCATTCAGAGTGGTGAATTTTTGATGGCCAGGTTGATAACTACATTGAGAAGGATAGATACATAGCTAAATGATCCCTGCCTAAAGGCAGCTGAGAATGGAGCAGAATGTTAAGGCAAATTTGCTGGGAACATAGGTGTCCCATCAGAGTTCATGCTGGCTGCCACAGTGACACCTGTTTGTCCGTGCAACTGTCCCTTTTGGAGGAAAAGGTGATGGGAGAACAAGACAGCAGCCAGAACATCCTGCATAAATCTGGAATCTGATCTGGGAAGTAACTTGCACACAAATGGGCCATTCACTACTCTCATTAAGTTTTGTTTTAGTTTATGAAGCATCAATTTTCAATAGATGAAAAGGAACAAAGGCTTGTGTTTATAAATTGCCTTAACACGTCTCAGAGAAATGTCTCCAAGTGGTTCACATGAATAACTTTGAAGTACAGTGTCAAGTTATAGAGGCAAATCTGGCAGCTATTTGCGTGCAATGTGATCCCACAAACAGTAATGAGAGGAATGAGTAATTCATCTGTTTATGGTGATGTTTGGTTGAGAGAAATACTTTGACTAGGGCAGCCAAAACATATTTGCTGGTCCTCAATCCAAATTATTTTCCTCAGTATTCACCTGAGTCACTACAAAATTCAATCACCACAATAAGACATTTGTTTAAAATAGAAACATAAAACACAAAAGAAATACATGGGAAATATTCTACAGGTCAGGCAATATGTGGTGGAAATTAATAGCCAGCGAATTAAAGTGCAGAGAATGGAAGAGTCAGCTTCATCAACAAATACTCTGTGCCTTAAATGCTCTTCCCCAAGTCTGAAGAAGATATCAAGAGTGCAGAGATTTACTAGGACATTGCTGGGACTTGAGGAACTGAGGTACAGGAAATGATTATGCTGGGTAGATCTTTATTTCCTTTAGCCTAGAAGATTGAGGGGGGGGGAGGGATTTAATAGAGCTATACAAAATTATGATGAGTATATATAGAGTAAATGCAAGAAGGCTTTTACCACTGAGGTCATGTGAGATAAAAAACCAGAGGGTGTGGGATACAGGGTGAAGGGGAGAAGTTTAGGGGGAACATTTGGAAGAATTTCTTTACACAGAGAGTGGTGGGAGCATGGAACGAGCTGCTTCAGAAGTAGTGAATGAAGGCTCAATGTGAATATTTAAGAAAAATTTGGATGGGTATGTGCTGGGAGAGGTGTGGAGGGATATGGACTGAGTGGGGGCACAGTGGGATGGAGGCAGAATCATAGTTCAGCACAGTCCAAAAGGGTTCTATGGTTTTGAGAAAGTTACCAGATCCTTCAGAACTAAATTACAAGCTGATATACCAATGGAGAACTGGGGAAATGCTTCTGTTGTTGGAGATTTGGATTTTGATTGTAACAAATCCATCAAGTTTGTTCTCTTTGCTGTTGTAAAAGATCCCACAGCATTATTTAGAAAAGAGCAGGGGAGAGTCTCCAACAAAGTCCTCTGCTTAATGCTCTATGACTTTGGTTCAATCCTGACCTCCTGCCTGCAGTTTGCACGGTTTCCATGGATTTCCTCTGTCCATTCTGGTTTCCTCCCACATCCCAGACTGGTAGATTAAACAATACTTATGTGCAGATGAGAGTATTTTAAAAAAATGGGTGCTCAATATTCAGTGGGATGAAAGGCCTGTTTCTATGGCACTGACAGTGGGAAATGGTTAGGCTAGATTACCGAATTTTCATTGTGTTCATTAATGAAAATAGCTCAACTTTGGTGATGGATGAGGAAGAAGGGGGTGCATACTTGAGTTGCACATCTCCTAGTCTGCTGCTCTCATACACACCAAGCATTATCCATTACATGATATAACTTGATGCAGACAGGTCCTTCATTTAATGCCTATTGACACTGCATCATGAAAGCATTCAGAATTAAGCTCAAATATCTAGAAGGTTTGATACATTTCAATGGTATTTGTAAGGTTAGGAAAGGGTTTCCAGGTTATAAACAATTGTTTCATCAATGAATGTCTTATTGTGAAATTCCTCCAGGTAACATATTGTATTACAGTTGCAGTCTTATTTCAAAATGACATCAGTAATGGATCTAGATGACTCGGGAGAAGTGATAATCTGTGGGAGCAAGAGATAGGTCAAAGTGAGCCAGAGTCAGAAAATATTTTAAATGATTTGTCTTTGTGCATTATTCGGTTCAATTTATCAATTAATTGTCCTTTGTGTTGCAAATGAAATGTACCGGGGTTGTAGATTAATTAGTGTATTTGGGGGTGGGTGGGGAGGGGGAGGAAACATGGACTCATGGGCTGGAAGGGTTTGTAATTAGTGTATTTGGTGGTGGGTGGGGAGGGGGAGGAAACATGGATTCATGGGCTGGAAGGGTTTGTAATTAGTGTATTTGGTGGTGGGTGGGGAGGGGGAGGAAACATGGACTCATGGGCTGGAAGGGTTTGTAATTAGTGTATTTGGTGGTGGGTGGGGAGGGGAGGAAACATGGATTCATGGGCTGGAAGGGTTTGTAATTAGTGTATTTGGTGATGGGTGGGGAGGGGGAGGAAACATGGACTCATGGGCTGGAAGGGTTTGTAATTAGTGTATTTGGAGGTGGGTGGGGAGGGGGAGGAAACATGGATTCATGGGCTGGAAGGGTTTGTAATTAGTGTATTTGGTGATGGGTGGGGAGGGGGAGGAAACGGACTCATGGGCTGGAAGGGTTTGTAATTAGTGTATTTGGTGGTGGGTGGGGAGGGGGAGGAAACATGGATTCATGGGCTGGAAGGGTTTGTAATTAGTGTATTTGGTGGTGGGTGGGGAGGGGGAGGAAACATGGATTCATGGGCTGGAAGGATTTGTAATTAGTGTATTTGGTGATGGGTGGGGAGGGGGAGGAAACATGGACTCATGGGCTGGAAGGGTTTGTAATTAGTGTATTTGGTGGTGGGTGGGGAGGGGGAGGAAACATGGATTCATGGGCTGGAAGGGTTTGTAATTAGTGTATTTGGTGGTGGGTGGGGAGGGGGAACAAACATGGATTCATGGGCTGGAAGGGTTTGTAATTAGTGTATTTGGTGGTGGGTGGGGAGGGGGAGGAAACATGGATTCATGGGCTGGAAGGGTTTGTAATTAGTGTATTTGGTGATGGGTGGGGAGGGGCAGGAAACATGGACTCATGGGCTGGAAGGGTTTGTAATTAGTGTATTTGGAGGTGGGTGGGGAGGGGGAGGAAACATGGATTCATGGGCTGGAAGGGTTTGTAATTAGTGTATTTGGTGATGGGTGGGGAGGGGGAGCAAACATGGACTCATGGGCTGGAAGGGTTTGTAATTAGTGTATTTGGTGGTGGGTGGGGAGGGGGAGGAAACATGGATTCATGGGCTGGAAGGGTTTGTAATTAGTGTATTTGGTGGTGGGTGGGGAGGGGGAGGAAACATGGATTCATGGGCTGGAAGGGTTTGTAAGTGTATATGGTGGTGGGTTGGGAGGGGGAGGAAACATGGATTCATGGGCTGGAAGGGTTTGTAATTAGTGTATTTGGTGGTGGGTGGGGAGGGGGAGGAAACATGGATTCATGGGCTGGAAGGGTTTGTAATTAGTGTATTTGGTGATGGGTGGGGAGGGGGAGGAAACATGGACTCATGGGCTGGAAGGGTTTGTAATTAGTGTATTTGGAGGTGGGTGGGGAGGGGGAGGAAACATGGATTCATGGGCTGGAAGGGTTTGTAATTAGTGTATTTGGTGATGGGTGGGGAGGGGGAGCAAACGGACTCATGGGCTGGAAGGGTTTGTAATTAGTGTATTTGGTGGTGGGTGGGGAGGGGGAGGAAACATGGATTCATGGGCTGGAAGGGTTTGTAATTAGTGTATTTGGTGGTGGGTGGGGAGGGGGAGGAAACATGGATTCATGGGCTGGAAGGATTTGTAATTAGTGTATTTGGTGATGGGTGGGGAGGGGGAGGAAACATGGACTCATGGGCTGGAAGGGTTTGTAATTAGTGTATTTGGTGGTGGGTGGGGAGGGGGAGGAAACATGGATTCATGGGCTGGAAGGGTTTGTAATTAGTGTATTTGGTGGTGGGTGGGGAGGGGGAACAAACATGGATTCATGGGCTGGAAGGGTTTGTAATTAGTGTATTTGGTGGTGGGTGGGGAGGGGGAGGAAACATGGATTCATGGGCTGGAAGGGTTTGTAATTAGTGTATTTGGTGATGGGTGGGGAGGGGCAGGAAACATGGACTCATGGGCTGGAAGGGTTTGTAATTAGTGTATTTGGAGGTGGGTGGGGAGGGGGAGGAAACATGGATTCATGGGCTGGAAGGGTTTGTAATTAGTGTATTTGGTGGTGGGTGGGGAGGGGGAGGAAACATGGATTCATGGGCTGGAAGGGTTTGTAATTAGTGTATTTGGTGATGGGTGGGGAGGGGGAGGAAACATGGACTCATGGGCTGGAAGGGTTTGTCATTAGTGTATTTGGAGGTGGGTGGGGAGGGGGAGGAAACATGGATTCATGGGCTGGAAGGGTTTGTAATTAGTGTATTTGGTGATGGGTGGGGAGGGGGAGGAAACGGACTCATGGGCTGGAAGGGTTTGTAATTAGTGTATTTGGTGGTGGGTGGGGAGGGGGAGGAAACATGGATTCATGGGCTGGAAGGGTTTGTAATTAGTGTATTTGGTGGTGGGTGGGGAGGGGGAGGAAACATGGATTCATGGGCTGGAAGGATTTGTAATTAGTGTATTTGGTGATGGGTGGGGAGGGGGAGGAAACATGGACTCATGGGCTGGAAGGGTTTGTAATTAGTGTATTTGGTGGTGGGTGGGGAGGGGGAGGAAACATGGATTCATGGGCTGGAAGGGTTTGTAATTAGTGTATTTGGTGGTGGGTGGGGAGGGGGAACAAACATGGATTCATGGGCTGGAAGGGTTTGTAATTAGTGTATTTGGTGGTGGGTGGGGAGGGGGAGGAAACATGGATTCATGGGCTGGAAGGATTTGTAATTAGTGTATTTGGTGATGGGTGGGGAGGGGCAGGAAACATGGACTCATGGGCTGGAAGGGTTTGTAATTAGTGTATTTGGTGGTGGGTGGGGAGGGGGAGGAAACATGGATTCATGGGCTGGAAGGGTTTGTAATTAGTGTATTTGGTGGTGGGTGGGGAGGGGGAGGAAACATGGATTCATGGGCTGGAAGGGTTTGTAAGTGTATATGGTGGTGGGTTGGGAGGGGGAGGAAACATGGATTCATGGGCTGGAAGGGTTTGTAATTAGTGTATTTGGTGATGGGTGGGGAGGGGGAGGAAACTTGGACTCATGGGCTGGAAGGGTTTGTAATTAGTGTATTTGGTGGTGGGTGGGGAGGGGGAGGAAACGGATTCATGGGCTGGAAGGGTTTGTAATTAGTGTATTTGGTGATGGGTGGGAAGGGGGAGGAAACATGGACTCATGGGCTGGAAGGGTTTGTAATTAGTGTATTTGGAGGTGGGTGGGGAGGGGGAGGAAACATGGATTCATGGGCTGGAAGGGTTTTTAATTAGTGTATTTGGTGATGGGTGGGGAGGGGGAGGAAACATGGACTCATGGGCTGGAAGGGTTTGTAATTAGTGTATTTGGTGGTGGGTGGGGAGGGGGAGGAAACATGGATTCATGGGCTGGAAGGGTTTGTAATTAGTGTATTTGGTGATGGGTGGGGAGGGGGAGGAAACATGGACTCATGGGCTGGAAGGGTTTGTAATTAGTGTATTTGGAGGTGGGTGGGGTGGGGGAGGAAACATGGATTCATGGGCTGGAAGGGTTTGTAATTAGTGTATTTGGTGATGGGTGGGGAGGGGGAGGAAACATGGACTGGAAAGGTTTGTAATTAATGTATTTGGTGGTGGGTGGGGAGGGGGAAGAAACATGGATTCATGGGCTGGAAGGGTTTGTAATTAGTGTATTTGGTGATGGGTGGGGAGGGGGAGGAAACGGATTCATGGGCTGGAAGGGTTTGTAATTAGTGTATTTGGTGATGGGTGGTGAGGGGGAGGAAACATGGACTCATGGGCTGGAAGGGTTTGTAATTAGTGTATTTGGTGGTGGGTGGGGAGGGGGAGGAAACATGGATTCATTGGCTGGAAGGGTTTGTAATTAGTGTATTTGGTGGTGGGTGGGGAGAATGAGGAAATATAGATTCATGGGCAGGAAGGGTTTGTAATTAGTGTATTTGGTGGTGGGTGGGGAGGGGGAGGAAACATGGATTCATGGGCTGGAAGGGTTTGTAATTAGTGTATTTGGTGATGGGTGGGGAGGAGGAGGAAACATGGACTCATGGGCTGGAAAGGTTTGTAATTAGTGTATTTGGTGGTGGGTGGGGAGGGGCAGGAAACATGGATTCATGGGCTGGAAGGGTTTGTAATTAGTGTATTTGGTGGTGGGTGGGGAGGGGGAGGAAACGTGGATTCATGGGCTGGAAGGGTTTGTAATTAGTGTATTTGGTGGTGGGTGGGGAGGGGGAGGAAACATGGATTCATGGGCTGGAAGGGTTTGTAATTAGTGTATTTGGTGATGGGTGGGGAGGGGGAGGAAACATGGACTCAAGGGCTGGAAGGGTTTGAAATTAGTGTTTTTGGAGGTGGGTGGGGAGGGGGAGGAAACATGGATTCATGGGATGGAAGGGATGGTAATTAGTGTATTTGGTGATGGGTGGGGAGGGGGAGGAAACATGGACTCATGGGCTGGAAGGGTTTGTAATTAGTGTATTTGGTGATGGGTGGGGAGGGGGAGGAAACATGGATTCATGGGCTGGAAGGATTTGTAATTAGTGTATTTGGTGGTGGGTGTGGAGGGGGTGGAAACATGGATTCATGGGCTGGAAGGGTTTGTAATTAGTGTATTTGGTGATGGGTGGGGAGGGGGAGGAAACATGGACTCATGGGCTGGAAGGGTTTGTAATTAGTGTATTTGGAGGTGGGTGGGGAGGGGGAGGAAACATGGATTTATGGGCTGGAAGGGTTTGTAATTAGTGTATTTGGTGATGGGTGGGGAGGGGGAGGAAACATGGACTCATGGGCTGGAAGGGTTTGTAATTAGTGTATTTGGTGGTGGGTGGGGAGGGGGAGGAAACATGGATTCATGGGCTGGAAGGGTTTGTAATTAGTGTATTTGGTGATGGGTGGGGAGGGGGAGGAAACATGGACTCATGGGCTGGAAGGGTTTGTAATTAGTGTATTTGGAGGTGGGTGGGGAGGGGGAGGAAACATGGATTCATGGGCTGGAAGGGTTTGTAATTAGTGTATTTGGTAATGGGTGGGGAGGGGGAGGAAACATGGACTCATGGGCTGGAAGGGTTTGTAATTAGTGTATATGGTGGTGGGTGTGGAGGGGGAGGAAACATGGATTCATGGGCTGGAAGGGTTTGTAATTAGTGTATTTGGTGATGGGTGGGGAGGGGGAGGAAACATGGACTCATGGGCTGGAAGGGTTTGTAATTAGTGTATTTGGAGGTGGGTGGGGAGGGGGAGGAAACATGGATTCATGGACTGGAAGGGTTTGTAATTAGTGTATTTGGTGATGGGTGGGGAGGGGGAGGAAACATGGACTCATGGGCTGGAAGGGTTTGTAATTAGTGTATTTGGTGGTGGGTGGGGAGGGGGAGGAAACGGATTCATGGGCTGGAAGGGTTTGTAATTAGTGTATTTGGTGATGGGTGGGGAGGGGGAGGAAACATGGACTCATGGGCTGGAAGGGTTTGAAATTAGTGTATTTGGTGATGGGTGGGGAGGGGGAGGAAACATGGACTCATGGGCGTGAAGGGTTTGTAATTAGTGTATTTGGTGGTGGGTGGGGAGGGGGAGGAAACATGGATTCATGGGCTGGAAGGGTTTGTAATTAGTGTATTTGGTGGTGGGTGGGGAGGGGGAGGAAACATGGATTCATGGGCTGGAAGGGTTTGTAATTAGTGTATTTGGTGATGGGTGGGGAGGGGGAGGAAACATGGATTCATGGGCTGGAAGGGTTTGTAATTAGTGTATTTGGTGATGGGTGGGGAGGGGGAGGAAACATGGACTCATGGGCTGGAAGGGTTTGCAGCCATGGTGTACGTGCTGAAGTCAAAGTCATCAGGTTCTTTTGTCTGCTCTTTAATTTAGCCTAATATATGTTACTAAGTGTTCATAAAAATACAAATGGAGATGTTATAGAAACTTTGGAGGATCTCATGGATTCCTCATGAGAAATAAGGACCCCATTTGAAATGTAATAAACAAAAGCATGAGAGAAGACTTGACAGAGACGGCCAGAGCATTTTCCAGGTTCACAGGGCAGGATCAGCAAACACCAGAGGACATCTGTACAAAGTGAAGAGAGGGAAGTTTAGGGGAAACATCAAGGGTAAGGTTTTTATATAGAGAGTTGTGGGTGCCTGGAATGCCTTACCAGGGATGATGGTGGAGGCTGAAGCATTTAAAAGGCTCTTAGACAGGCACATGGATGGAGGGAAAGTGGAGGGTTATGGGGTAGGGAGGGGTTAGTATCTTTTTTTTTAGGAATATATGGGTTTTTTAGTAACATTGAGGGCTGAAGGACCTGTACTGTGCTGTAGTGTTCCATGATCTAAAAATGCTGGAGATACTCAGCAGGGCACCCAGCATATATAGGAAGCAAAGGGATATAAGTGCCTGAGCACTTTGTCAAGGTGGAAGCTAAAAGCAAATATCTGAATAAAAAGGTGGAGGGAAGATAGCGGGAGGGAAAAAGGGAAGGGTGAGGAGCATGGGCTAATAAGCAAGAGCCCAATGTTGGACATGGATGGGAGAGCTGGAGGAAAAAGCTGAGAAGTGAGGAGGGGATGGGGGGGTAAGTCTCTGAATGGAGAGAGAAGGTGGTGTGATGCTGAAGGAAAGCAGAAAGAGGGATAGGGAAAGAATCAGGGATAGAGAAGGGGCCAAATGGAAACAGAAGAGGTGGATGGTAATTCTATCTGCTTGGAAAGTCCCTGATGGAATATTAGGTGTTGTTCCTCCAATTTTCGGGTAGTCTCAGTTTGGCAGGGCATGAGGCGTGGACAGACATGTCGGTGTGGGATTTGGGAGCAGAATTATTGCAGTGGACAGAGTGAAGGTGCCTGTACTACACTGCATTACAAGTGAGATGGGAGGTGTTTGGAAAATGAAGGGCTTGGATGTGGAATAGCTGAAGGAGGACTGTTTGGGCCCCAAATAGTAATGAGGAAGGGGGTGTTGGCACAAGTGTGGCATTTCCTATAGGCACAGGGGTAGATATTGAAGGGGCAATTAGTGAGAAGGGATAAGTGGACAAGGGAATTCAGAGGGAGTGGTCCCCACTTTTACAAGCCCAAAGGTCTCTAAAACCAGCAGCGACAGAAATTCACCAAGACAATGGCTACTTCAACAAAATTGTTTTTTTTCAATACAGAATAATAAGATCAATACTTAACTTATCATTATTAAGTAACTTAACCCCCTCCTAATTCTAAAGCTGTGCGCGCGCGCGCGTGTGTGTGCGTGGGTGCGTGCGTGCGTGCGTGCGCGTGTGTGTGTGAAGATAGTTCTCTTTCACTGTTCAGTCATTTACTCTTCACCTCTCCAAGTTTACTGATATCAGGCAGTTTTCAGTATCACTCATTACATTCAACAGGCTCTGATGCCTTACGTTGTTACCAGACAGGAAGTCAAAGCCATCAGGTTCTTTGGTGGGTGCATAGAGAGGATGGTTTTTCAAACTGATTTCCTTCAAACAGCAAATGATGTGTTTTTCCCAAAGAAACGTGCCTTCTTCCAGGTTACTGCAAAGAGTTCTTCTTTTCCCCCATTTCAGGAGAAAACACAATAACCAGCCATGACAGAGATTTTGAATAGGTTGAACCCAGAACTCAAAGACCTCTTGAAATAGAGTCTTTAGCAGGCTTTCACTCTGTAGCTTTGCACTTGCTGCTGGCTTTCACCTTCCTCTCTCTCTCTCTCTTTCTTTGTTTCAGTTTTTGTACCTGTCTCTTCTTCTGTTTCTGTCTCTGTTTTAAAATGTGATGTTTGCTTGTGAAAAGTGACCTAAACTACCTAATCCTATTCCCCCTTTTAAACATACATTTTATTAACTTATTCCATTACCCCTGCAGAGAGGAGAAGGTGTGTTTGGTGATGGGATCATATTGTAGGTGGCGGAAACGGCAGAGGATAACATGGTGGATGTGGAGGTTGGTAGGGTAGTGGGTGAGGACAAGGGGAATCTTGTCCTTGTTGCGTTTATGGACAGAGGGGGTCAGAGCAGATGTACAGGAAATGGAGGAGCTGAATTGATGGCAGTCGAGGGTAAGCCACGGTTCTTGAAATTTGTGTAGCTTGAGTCCAAATCCCTGGGTTGTGTTAAAATTTTCTGATGCTTATCATTGAAATACTGCAATTGGGGGAAGGTTTTGCATCTTTGAGTTGGATTAACCTTAGGGCAGACTCTCTTGTTTTGTGGTTCACCCAGTGTTATGAAGAGCATCACCAAAAAACACCAGATTAACTGCTCAGAAATGAGTGATATTTTTGTTATCTTTGGCTTGGCTTCGCGGACGAAGATTTATGGAGGGGTAATGTCCACGTCAGCTGCAGGCTCGTTTGTGGCTGACAAGTCCGATGCGGGACCGGCAGACACGGTTGCAGCGGTTGCAAGGGATAATTGGTGGGTTGGGGTTGGGTGTTGGGTTTTTCCTCCTTTATCTTTTGTCAGTGAGGTGGGGTCTGCAGTCTTGGACACAATTAATAGTGCCATTCAAGGTCAAATTATCCAGCCCTCTCTCTCTATTGGAATTTGTACAACTTGATCCCTAAGAATACAAAGCGTAAACTTGTCTTCTACAATCTCTGGATGTAGCGTAAGTCAAGGGATTTCTTTTTCTGAAGTACATACAATGTTGTTAGACAAATGCAGCAGCCACTCTTCATATTGCATTTTCCTTCAATTCTTTTTTTTTTTCTTCTTTGGCTTGGCTTCGCGGACGAAGATTTATGGAGGGGGTAAAAAGTCCACGTCAGCTGCAGGCTCGTTTGTGGCTGACCAGTCCGATGCGGGACAGGCAGACACGATTGCAGCGGTTGCAAGGGAAAATTGGTTGGTTGGGGTTGGGTGTTGGGTTTTTCCTCCTTTGCCTTTTGTCAGTGAGGTAGGCTCTGCGGTCTTCTTCAAAGGAGGCTGCTGCCCGCCAAACTGTGAGGCGCCAAGATGCACGGTTTGAGGCGTTATCAGCCCACTGGCGGTGGTCAATGTGGCAGGCACCAAGAGATTTCTTTAGGCAGTCCTTGTACCTTTTCTTTGGTGCACCTCTGTCACGGTGGCCAGTGGAGAGCTCGCCATATAATACGATCTTGGGAAGGCGATGGTCCTCCATTCTGGAGACGTGACCCATCCAGCGCAGCTGGATCTTCAGCAGCGTGGACTCGATGCTGTCGACCTCTGCCATCTCGAGTACCTCGACGTTAGGGGTGTGAGCGCTCCAATGGATGTTGAGGATGGAGCGGAGACAACGCTGGTGGAAGCGTTCTAGGAGCCGTAGGTGGTGCCGGTAGAGGACCCATGATTCGGAGCCGAACAGGAGTGTGGGTATGACAACGGCTCTGTATACGCTTATCTTTGTGAGGTTTTTCAGTTGGTTGTTTTTCCAGACTCTTTTGTGTAGTCTTCCAAAGGCGCTATTTGCCTTGGCGAGTCTGTTGTCTATCTCATTGTCGATCCTTGCATCTGATGAAATGGTGCAGCCGAGATAGGTAAACTGGTTGACCGTTTTGAGTTTTGTGTGCCCGATGGAGATGTGGGGGGGCTGGTAGTCATGGTGGGGAGCTGGCTGATGGAGGACCTCAGTTTTCTTCAGGCTGACTTCCAGGCCAAACATTTTGGCAGTTTCCGCAAAGCAGGACGTCAAGCGCTGAAGAGCTGGCTCTGAATGGGCAACTAAGTTCCTCAACATGATTATCCAACTGCACGAAAACCAACAAGGTCGGGTCAGATACAGCAATGAGCTCTCTGAACCCTTCTCCATTAACAATGGCGTGAAGCAAGGCTGTGTTCTCGCACCAACCCTCTTTTCAATCTTCTTCAGCATGATGCTGAACCAAGCCATGAAAGACCCCAACAATGAAGACGCTGTTTACATCCGGTACCGCACGGATGGCAGTCTCTTCAATCTGAGGCGCCTGCAAGCTCACACCAAGACACAAGAGAAACTTGTCCGTGAACTACTCTTTGCAGATGATGCCGCTTTAGTTTCCTTCAATTAGCAATGGGTTAAATCAACTGTTTTTCTGAGATGCCGGTTGATGAGTAATTATTTACTAAAACAAGGTGAAAACTCCCCAACTTTTAATCATGTAGTACTATGGAGTAGGCTGCATTCGTATAAAGGAGGTTGTTTGGAATGCCATTTAAAGAATGCTTGGCACTCCATCAATACTGCACCTACTTGGGAAACTCAAGCCTAAAAAGGAACCCATAACCTTCTGCCTGAAAGAAAAATGTGTATTGGTTGAATACACAAAAGTGCTAGAGAAACTCAGGAAGTCATGCAGTTCTCCTTATATGTAACTAGTGTTTCGGGCCTGATCCCTTCATCAATGTATGAGGGAGGGTCTAAATTAAATGGTGGGGTGAGGGGCAGAAGGAGGCGCACAGGCCCACAGATAAGAGGTCATAGGTGGATATGAGTTGGAAGGCAGAAGAGAATAAAGCTGGTGATGTATCATCAATAATCACAAAAGGCTGATATTGTGAAACTATCAGGCTTTTATTAACTAAAGACAGGAACAGCTTACGACCTCATCAACTGATCAAAGCAAAGAGAAAGGGGAACATGCAAAGGGCTATGGGTAGGATCAGTCTCTGGAGATGTGTCCAGCCAGCAGCAGCTAATCATGGCACCACAATGGTTTACCATTGTTGGGAAGTGATAGGGGAGGGGATAGTTCTTAATGGAGAGGGAAAGGGATTTTAAGTTAGATGAAAGGAGACCTAGGGCTAGAGGCCGGAGGGGGTGGATAATGGAAATTGGAGGAGTTGCTGTTAATACCATCCAGTTGGAAGGTGCCCAGTCAGAATATTAGGTGCTGTTCCTTCAATTTGCAGGTTGCAGTGAACTCAGATTCACTGGTGGTATGTAATACTGATGGCTAGTTCCACCTCTTGGTTCTACTACCATCTACCCAGAAATAACCCTGGTTTCCCGCCTAAACCCTGAGCCTTTCTGGAGACCATTAAAAAATCCTACCCTCAGTTATAAGCTAATAAAAGCATATGTTCTTCTTCCAGTCATGAGAGCTTTAATTCACGCTTACAATTTTATTAGCTTGTTCCATAGAAGATGGAAGCGCAGCTCAGCCAGGTATGCAGCGGACAGACCCTCTGCCCCCCAGTGTGGCTGAGGAGTTCATGTACTGGCTAGACTACTTCCAGGCCAACCTGAACACGACTAGAGACATCTTCCATACTTCAGTTTGGCATGAGGACATGGACAGAGATGTCAGTGTGGGATTGAAATGGCCACTGGGTGGTCCCTGTTATTGCAGCGGATAGAGTGAAGGTTCCTGTACTACACTATGTTATAGGTGAGACAGGAGGTGTTTCGAGGGGAAGTGGTTAGGTGAGGGACTAGCTGAGGGTGGTCTGCATTTCTTTTCTCCTTTTCGCTCTGCCACCTTGCACTTCAGTCAACATTCGTCTGCGGTTTCCTGGATACTCTTCCTGTATTTTGAGCAGGGATGAATGAACATTTCTCAAGAGTTGATGAGTAGGTTTGTTCAAGTTTGTTGTCACATCAAAGTTCAAAGTTCAGGTTTATTGACAGAGTGCATACATGACATCACATCCAACCCTGAGATTCTTTTTCCCTCAGGCCAGGCAGAATTATCACTTATTGATAATGCAAAAAAAGCTGTACTTAAGAAGATACGCACACATGTAAACAAATAAAGGAATGTAAACAAACTGACTGTGCAGTACAGAGAGGAAAAAACAAATCAATAAAGTTGAAAAGTAAGAGTCCCTGATTGAGTTTGTCGTTAAAGAGTCTCATGGTGGAGGGGTAGCAGCTGTTCCTGAAGATGGTGGTGCAAGTCTTATGGCTTCTTTATTCTAATAGAGTGAGAACAGAACGTGTACCAGGTGCTGTGGATCCTTGGTGATTGCTGCTGCTCTCCAAGGACAGTGTTCCCTGTAGATGTTCTCAATGGTGGGGAGGGTTTTGCCTGTGATGTCCTGGGTTGTGTCCACTATCTTTTGCAGGGCTTTCTGCTCTGAGGTATTGGTGTTACCACAACAGACTATGATGCAGCCGGGTCAGCACACCCTCCACCACACATTTGTAGAGGTTTGGCAAGGATTTTGATGTCATACCGAGCCTCCACAAACTCCTGAGGAAGTCGAGGTGCTGATGCTTTCTTCAGTACCACTTATTGGTAGTGCAAAAAAAAACTGTACTCAAGAAGATATGTACATCTGTAAACAAATAAAGGAATGTAAACAAACTGATTGCAATACCAAGAGAAAAAGCAAATCAATAAAGTTGAAAAGTTAGTGTGTTGGGTCCAAGAAAGAACCTCCATATAGTGACTCCCAAGTACTTAAATTTGCTCACCCTCTTCTCACACACCAAAATGCTGTGATGGAAATTATTTTGCAGGCAGACCAACACATAATACAACAAAAAGGCACAGTCCATCCCAGGATTCTGCAAGGAATGGTGGAACTTGTAGTCTAGGATTGCAATAAAGCAATTAAACATACCTGAGTAATCACAAATACCTGTGAAGCCAAATGTCCCAAACATTGTGGTGCCCTGAAATGAGAGGACTGTGCAAAAAAGTGCTGTAAATTTCTACCGTACATGGTCAAACCAAAATGTATATAAATAACCTTGAATAAAATCTGGGCTGGGCACTTTTAAAAAAAATGAAGACACAGTCCAAAAGAAGAACAGGGCAGAGAGAACATTTTTACTGAACAAAAGCAACATAATTTCTCATTTTTGGGCTCATTCAGGAGCCTAATAATGGCAGGAAATTAACTGTCCTAAGTCTCCTTCCTGACAAGAGGGGGTTATGATTGTGTGTCCGAGTCTTTCAACATGTTGGCTGCGTCTCCAAGGCAGTGGGAAGTGAAGATCGAGTCAGTGGAGGGGAGGAAGCACATTTGTGATGGGCTAAGCCACTTTCACAACCCACTACAGATTCTAGCGGCAACACAAAATGCTGGTAAAACTCAGTAGGTCCATGGAAGGCAGGAAATAGCCACAACCTTTCATCAGGAATGGTAAGACAAAGGGCCGAAGCCTGATTGACAGAGATGGAAGAGGGGAAGGAACACAAGTTGGCAGGTGATAGGTGAATACAGAGAAGGGAGGGGTAAGAGATGAGAAAACGTAAAAGCTAGAAGGTGCTAGAAGGAAGAAGCAGAGGGCTAAGGAAGGTGCAGTGTGATAGGAGGATAGTGGATCAAGGATTGAAGGAAGGGGGTTTTCTCCTTTGCCTCAGTAGCCTGGCCAGAGTAGTTACCGCACCAGCAGTGTCTATCGAGAATCTGTTGGAGGAATTATGTTAAAATTGTCCCCTGCCACGATATAATACCTCTTGGAGGGAGTTAAATGTTCATCATTCCTGGATCCTGCTGCGTAGCCAGGAAAGATGAACATTGGATTAACTTGAGTTATTCACCCGCATAATTCAAAGGCTCTTTGGTTTCCGACGACAATATATCAGAGAAAGGACCACGAAAACCACTCGAGAGAGAGAGAGAGAGAGAGAGAGAGAGAGAAAATGTGCTCCTCAGGCCTATGACCCACCGTGACTGTGCCTGGCTCAATGTTCCCTTTGATCCTGTGAATCGGGAATTGAATGCACTGCTGTAGAGATCTCCAGAGCCGAGAAGGGCATTTTTAACATTTCTTTTTGTCCATACTGCATGCAGAGTTGGCCACCAGAATGGAAGCTATCTCTTTAATTATGCCATTCTATGTTCTACACGACTGCCTAATTACTCTTATAAAATGTGAAACAAATAAAATGTGGGTTGGCCTTGTATGGTTCTTGGTGCAGGCAGTGTAATTACATACATTGTTCAAAGAATGCAGATTACAGCTTAAACTCCATTGAGGGCTGGAACTGCATTCTGAGCTAATGAGGAATAATTGGATTGCAGTATGAGGTAACCACTGGAACGGATTGCTTGCCGCACCCCTGACAAGATGAAGCATATCATCAATGAATCAGAGGGCTTTCAGGAACCGGTAGCCTATTGCCACCCAGGTTTCCAGCTGCCCACTTGGCAGTGAAAACTGCATCCAGTCACTGCTAAAGCACTCGTTTCCAGCTGGCACTTCCTTATCCAACTGCTACAGTCAGTGCTTTGTAGCCTGGGACAGCTGCGAGTTGCACATGGGTGATAAATAGACCATGTCTGTATCGAGTGGATTTATAAAGTAAGTCATGGGCTATGAGGCAAAGTTGTGGATTTCCTGTTGGCATTAATAACGGGGGCCCACTCAAATGAGAGAAAATGACAAGTTTATTTCAAATGGAAACACTCACCAATCTTAATGATGGGGAAAGCAATTGCAAATGTCCAATACAATGACCCAGCATTATCAGTTAATCACAGTGCAATAACCATGCTCAGATATGCAGCACACAAACATGCTGGGGAGACTCAGTAGGTCAAGTAGGATCCACAGGAAGTCAAGGGTAACCAACGATTCGGGCCCGGCCCCTTCATCAGGTACCATACCTTCGAAAGGCGCAGACCTAAAACAATGGTTACCCTTGACTTCCTGTGGATGCTGCGTGACCGGCTGATTTTCTCCGCACGTTTGTGTGTTGCACTCGACGCCAACAGCCTTTTTTTGTTTAACTCCAGTTCAATTTCGCTCTTTTGCATTATGCAACACCCTCTCTTTGAAGGGATGCTGCATTTGTGTGCCATAGTTGTGACAATTAAGCATTACTTTAGGGGATGTTAAACTCATTTGATATAGTGTCCTAACTGAAGAGACTGTGTCGTTGAAGACAATCTTGGGTCCAGATGCTTATCATTAAAAACCCAGAAGTACGGTTCCCTTTTGAAGGTCAGGAGATTTGAGATTCGACAGTTGATAACATCGTCAGAGTTCACAGCCAGGGAGACTGCTGGAAAGCTAAATTCAGATCAAGATGTGTCCCAGGGAGTGGAGCAGCAGTTAAAGTCAGGAAGGTTAAAAGGACCCATGTGTGCCCTTTCCTCGGGAAGATTTTTTTCCTTTGTCCCTGACAGATGCATCACGTGGGAAGCTAACAAATCTCCTGTGAAGAAATCCCTCCACTCCATATATTTGCAAGATACAGGAAGGTAACTTTCCAAGGCCATTTGATACCGATTTCTTCTATGCGTTTTTTAACAATCGCTTTGACTTGAGCTTCCATCCCACCTTGTGCGTTTTGATTACTCTGTCTGTCCTCACCAATTGAACATCCTGAAATTCCAAATAAAATTCCCTTCACAAATTCTTTGTTCAGGTTCAGAACTTGAAGGAGTTGGTCTTCATCTTGTGGCAGGAGCAGAATCCAGGAAAGAGGAGTTTCTGTGAATTTTGCTCTTTCACCATATTATTCTTCATAGCAATTCCCAATGGGAGTGGTGGTGGTGGGGGGGGGGGGGTCCTTCCGAGACTTCATTAAATTGACACTCAATTTATGTTTATCAGTTACAATTTGTGGATGTCTTTTTTTAAGCCCTTAAAGAACAATAAATTGGCATTACAGTGTTGAGTGTTGTATTTGTCAGAGGTGAGTTATTGACATTTTCCTGTTCACTCCTCTTAGTCAGCACATTTTAGATTCAAGTCTCAGTCCGGGAATGAGAGCACAAATGTCTTAGCTGATCAGTACTGAAATAGGGCTGAGGTGTTATCAGCGGGTGAAAAATTAAACCGAGGCCCTTCCTACCCTCTCAAGTAGATTAGTTGGAAAGGTAGTGGAGTTAATCTCTCCATAATCTAGACAAGATAAACACATCACCTAGAGTTGGTGGAGAAAACTATACCATTATCACAGTACTGCTAAGTGATTTTACTTAGCGTTAATTAGTTGATCATGTCTACACTTTATAAACATTATTAACATCAAAGCACTTTGGGGACTGGGTGAAAGGTGTTCAATAATTGTTACTCTTCTTACCTATTGAGGGTGAACAGCCAGTGCCTTTTTCCCAGAGGTAGACTAGCAAATACCAGAGGACATCTGTGTAAGGTGAGGGGAGAAAAGTTCAGGGGAGATGTCAGGGATATGTTTTTTTTACACAGAGCTGGTGGGTGCTTGGAATGTTTTGCCATGAGTGGTGGTGGAGGCTGTATTACAATAGGGGCATTTAAAAGACTTTTGGGCAGACACAACGATGCAAGGAAAGTGGAGGGTTATAGGTGTGAGTTTGCAAAGGTTTCGATTGTTGAGTAGGTTTATATTGGTCAGCGCAACATCGTGAGCTGAAGGCCCTGCACATTGCTGTAATGTTCTATGTTCTATGAAACCATTATGCAAAATAAGAATCAGAAGAGATGAAATGATACGATGACTTGAGAGTTTATTGTCATATACAATATGCACCAAAATTCATGGCTGCTGAATTTGGCAGGAGAGAGAAGAGATAAATTTTAGAAACAAATTTAGAAATACAGCATGGTAACAGGCCATTTCAGCCCACGAAACAGTGCTGCCCAATCACACCCAATCAACCTACAACCCACTATATGTTTCGAACAATGGGAGAAAACCGGAGCCACGTTACCATTTACGGAGCGGAAACGGGCCATGTTGGCCTTTCGAGTCCGCACCGGTTCACTGCCCCCGGGGAAAACCCACCCAGACATGGGGATAATGTACCAACTCCTTACAGACAGCGTGGGATCTGAACCCGGTCCCAATCGCGTTCTTAGGTCTTCGGTGCAACTACACACAGACACACAACACACCTACAGACAAACAATACATATGCATTGAAAGTATTATATCTATAAAAATAAATAAATAGTGTTTTGCATAAATAAGAGTCTCAGATGGTCAGTGTGAGCAGTTCCTTTGGTCATTCAATATTCTCACTGCCTGTGGGAAGAAGCTGTTCCTCAGCCTGGTGGTGCTGGCTCTGATCCTCCTGTTTCTCCTTCCCCTGACAGCAGCAGCTGAAAGATGCTGTGCGTGGGGTGGAAGGGGACCTCAATGATTTTGCGAGCCCTCTTCAGATCCTGGCAGATCACGTCGATGGGGGGGAGGGAGACTCCAGTGATTGTGTCTGCCACTCTTATGGTCCTGTGCATTGTTCTCTGATCTATTTCTCTGGAAGGAACTGTACCACACTGTGATGCAGCCTGCCAGGACGCTCTTGATAGAGCTCATATGGAATTTGACATAATGGTGGCCGGTAGCCAGTTTTCTCAGGAAGTGCTGTCGCTGTTGTGCCTTCCCGACATTTGAGGAGATGTTGAGTGTCCACAATAGGTCACTAGTTCAGTGAACTCCAATGAATTTGATGCTCTCCACTCTCTCTACCACAGAGTTGTTGATGCATAGTGGAGGGTGGTCGTCCCTGGTCCTCCTGAAGACCACGATGATCTCCTTCATCTTATCCATGTTGAGACTAAGGTTTGTTACTCACACACCATTTCATGAGATTTTCCACCTCTTCTCTGTTGCTGATGAGGCTGACGACTGTTGTGTCATCAGAAAACGATGACACTGTTGGAGCTGGCGACACAGTCGTGGGTCAGTAACGTGAGCAGGAGCGGGCTGAGCATACAGTCCCGAGATGCGGCAGTGGCCAGCGTGTGGGTGCTCGAAATTCTGCTACCAACCCAGACAGGCTGCAGACTTTCCGTTAGGAAGTCCAGGATCCAGTTACAGAGAAGGGTGCTGAGTCCCAGCGAGGACAGCTTCTCCACCAGCCTCTGGGGAATGATGGTACTAAATGCCGAGCTGAAGTCAATGAACAGCAGCCTGGCATGTGAGGCGTCAATATACATATGATCCAAAATTCTTACTTGCTCCGGCTGGACAGGTACCTTTTGAAAAGAACTCCAAAAACAGCTAAAAACCAACAATTGTAAACTAAATTGAATTTAGGAAGAGACAATAAATATAAAAAAAGATAGACAATAAATATTCACTGTTGTCCTTGTGCAAAACTAAAATCATCTATGCAATAGGGCAGTAGAACGTGAAAGTCTGCAGCCGCTGTGATTGTAGTAAAGCCATGGAAATGCTGGAGGAACTCAGCTGGTCTCGCAGCATCCATAGGAGGTAAAGATTCATAACTGACATTCCAGGCCTGAGCCCTTCTTCAAGGAATGAGTAAAAAAGCAGACAGGCACCTGAATTAAAAGGCTGGGGAGTGTAAAAATCAGTGTTCAAAAACTGATCATGTGAACTCTGTTTCTCTTTTTGCTCTCTTCCTCCTTTTTACAAGAACGCTGAGCTCATCTTCAGGCTGTGGAACTCCCCGCAGGGAATGCCAAAGCGATGGCTGAGAGGTGCATCCTGGATGGGGGCTCAATTGTAGCATGCAAGCGAGGGGCACAATTATGTCGCACAACTGGGGGGACCATTGTTGTTCCCTGGTTTAACTGTAAAAAGATTTAATTTCCTTAATCTGTGTTATGCCTGTACATTGTGGAGTGCAAGTACTGTTTGTTCTAATCTTCAGTGGGTTAAATAATTCCTCCAGGTATTTGTAGTTTAGATACCTTGCACTTTAGTGAAATTAATTTGTAAGTGGGTGTTCTGCCTCCAGCTTCGAGTTTAAACCTGGTTGCAGATAAAATTTGCATTTTGACACAAACACATGAGGAAAATTGTAACTCCTTGAACACATCACAATCATATAGAAGGCCCGCCAGCAGCTATACTTTGTGAAGTGTCTGAGGCAGTTCAGTTTGTCAACGAAGACTCTTGAAAACTTCTGCAGGTAGAGCATGGCTGGTTGCATCTCTACCTGGTATGGAGGCGTCAACTGTCTGGACAAGAATAAATATCAGAGGGTTGTCAACTCGGCCTGCAGCATCACCGGCACCAGACTTCACTCCATCAAGGACATCTACATGAGGCGGTGTCTTAAAGAAGCAGCCTCTATCCTCAAGGACCCTCATCACCCAGGCCATGCCCTCTTCACCCTGCTACCATCAGGGAAAAGGTACAGGAGCCTAAAGACGAGCACTCAATGGCACAAGGACAGCTTCTTCCCGACTGCCATCACATTCCTGAATAATCAATGAACCACAGGTACTTCCTTACTTTTCATGCAGTATAATTGTTATTTTTTTTAGTAATGTTTTAAGATTGTTATAATATGAACGTTTGCACTATGATGTTACTGCAAAACACCAAATTTCATGACTTGTTTGTGACAATAAATCCTGATTCTGACTTCAAATCTGTAACCTCAACCCCCACCACCACAAACACCTCATAATTTTGTACAAATCTCCCTTCATTTTTTGATGATCAACGGAATAACCTATTCAACTTTTATCTGTATCTCAGCTCTTCAATCCCAGCGACATCCTTGTAGATTTTCTCCATACTTTTTTCAATCTTATTGACATCCTTCCTGCAGGTAGGTGACCAAAACTGCAGGCAAAATTCTAGTTTTGGCCTTACCAATGTCTTGGATGTGGTGTAACATCGAGCAGGCTGATGATGTCACGGGGTGGGACAACTGCATCCGAGAGAGCAATGCGTCCGGCGGGCTCGGGAGCAGCAGGTGATGCCTGCGCAAGTAGATATTCACCAAGGGCATGTTAAAATAAAGCGAGTTATGAACACAACTCTTGGCTCAAGGTCATTTTTATTACAAGCGTGTTTGAACCAAACATGTCATTTACAACTTCAAGATGACATTCCAAGTCCTGTGTTCAATACTTTGATTTATGAAGGTTAATGGGCTAAAAACTTTCTCTGCATCAAATAGGACAATCATGTGATGCCTTATCAGTCCACTCTCCAGTGATTGATACAGGCAGTCCTTACTCACTGATAATTTGCTCTCTGATGCCAGGCTTGGTTTTATGGGGGCTCCAGATGTCATCATAGCCTTTTCCCGAACAGCCACAAAACACCTGGATTCCACAGGCAAAGTGACCGTGATGAGATTTGAACTAGATCAGTGGTTCTCAACCTTTTTCTTCCCACTCACATCCCACTCTAAGTAATCCCTATGCCATTGGTGCTCTGTAATTGGTAAGGGATTGCTTAAGGTGGGATGTTGGTGGGAAGGGAAGGTTGAGAATCACTGCTCTCGACTCAATTGTTACTGAAATCTTTTGCTTGAGAAAAATTGTCATTAGCCCTTTTCCTTTGGAGTTATGAAACCGTGCATATAACAAGTCAATTAGGGATGATTAAAACAGTGGTTTTCAACCTTTTTCTTTCTACCCACACATCACCTTAAGCAATTCCTTACTAATCACAGAGCACAGATGGCATAGGGACTACTTAAAGTGAGTGGAAAGAAAAAGGTTGAAAACCATTGAATGAGAGGCAGCTTTTGACCATGAGTGGCATCAAAGATATCGGGTAAAATTGAATTCAATAGGCATCGGAAGACACCCTTCACTACGCTTAAGAAGACCTATTCAATGATTGGCAACAGCAGATTCAGCTGTCGTAAAGACTCCTGGCAGCTGTAGAGGCATTCTGCTGAGTGAAGCTAAACTCGAGCAGAGCACAAGACTAGTTTATTATGTGGTTGCTGTGGTTATTATGTGGAAGAAGATTATTTGGCCCATCATGATTCTGGCAGCTCTCAGCAGGTCCCATTCCCCCACTGATTATTTCCTTGCAGACTTGCAACTTGTTTTCTCTCACATAGCTGCCTTCCATGGATGCTGCATGGCTTGCTGAGTTAATCCAGCACATTTGCGCGTCTATTTTCCCTTTAACTTTCCCCTGATTTCTTTTTGTCACTTCAGAACACCAAGGGGAAATTTACGATGAACCTACTAGCTTGGCTTTGGGAGCAATGCACACAAAGTGCTGGAGGAACTCAGCAGGTCAAGCAGCATCCAGAAGGGTAACCAACATTTTGGGCTGGGGCCCTTTGTCGGGTTTACTTGCATGCCCTGCTGAGTGTCTCCAGCACATTTGTCCATTGCACTTAACCACAGTAGACGTTCTTGGTCACCTCAAAGATGTGGGAGGAAACCAGGTCACAAAGAAGGCGTGCAAACTTCACACAGTCTGATCTCGAAGTCAGGATTGAACCTGTATCCCTGGAGCTGTGAAGATGTGCTCATTTCTGCACCAGGATACTTCACAACAGCTGTGTTGGGGAGAAGAATTAGTTCCTGAAATGCCATCATCCAGAAACATGCATTTTTAAAATGGAGGATACACCTGGCCACAGGGAGAACCTCAGTGCTGGCCCCGTGATACCCCAGTGCCAAGCACTAGTCTGATAAACAGGAGCCTGTGCAGCTGCAGAGGCTGCGGGAGCACTGGAGACAAATCCTCGGACACTCAGAGTCTCTGAAGGAACTCTCTTTTGCTCTCTTTCTCTTATCATTAGGTCCACTGGGCAATGCTCATAGAGATTCTTTGTTTGCTTAACAGGGACCATGAACTATCCCATCATTGGACTAGTTTAGCTACATAAATAAACAATGACCTGAAAGCTGAGTGACAGCCCATCATAAGTCATATCCCTTGTCCTCCACTATATAAAACTCTATCCATCCTTGCCTTCAATATACTTACCGAGGTCGACTCCACTGCTTCAATGGGCAGTGAATTCCACAGATTCACCACCCCCTGAGAAAAGCAGTTCTTCCTCATCTCTGTCCTAAATCTACTACCCTGAATCCTGAGGCTATGTCCCCTAGTTCTGATCTCCCCCACCAATGGAAACAACTTACCTACCTCTATCTTATCTATGCCTTTCATAGTTTTATATGTTTCTATCCTTCCCATTTGTCTGAATTCCAATGAGTACAGTCCCAATCAACTCAATCTCTCCTCATAGGCCATCAGTAGATGTCACACTGTGACCTCTGACATCTGTGTTCAGTGAGATAGGAAGGGACCACCAAACACAGATCACATAGAAAAGTGCCTGTAGTTAGGCACACAGTACCACGGGTGCTAGCTTCCCAGAGCTGCTGTGTTCTGATGTAACGTCAACCTTGTCCCTGCGGTCAGCATAGGTGTTAAGTGGCCATAAAGAAATGAGTGATCTGGGTGACCATGAGCCACCTCCATACCCAAGTTAGCCAGCACACAACCCAACTGTAGTGAAGGACACACCTTACAACACCTTTTGGTCTGCCTGGGGGCGGTAGATAAGTCAAGCATGGTTCACGATGATTGACAAGGCCTTCTATCCATCTGTGAGTGAAAGAAAAATCAATAACTGCAACAATGCAAGCTCACTTTATTGACTTTGGATAAACTGTGATGATGTATAACAATGTGAATCAAAGGTAAGATTCTTGGCTGGATGGAATGTAGAGAGTGAATGTAAAAAGGAATTATGATGCAAGGCAGAAGAGCGATAAGGTGATTTTTAAAAAGATAAGTAGAGAAGCCAACAGCAGAATCATTACTGCAGTTCCAAATGGAAGATAATGGTGAAAATCACAGTGTCCACAGACTTTAACTCCGGTGGTAAAATGATATTGGAGCAGTATTGAGTTTGGAAGACTTGTACAGTAAAATCTTCCAACCCTCTAGACTTGAAGTCACTGGCAGCCACCTCAAAGACATGCTGGACAAAGATGCTGGATGACCAATGCTCCAGATTGGTTGTGGCTTGCAGACCACACTCTTACCTGCACTGCTTTCAACAAATTAAAGGATACTTTGAATATTTATTTTGAAGTTTCAGACAAATACATGGGCCTGAAAGAGCTTGTTTTCCCCATTGACATGATAAACATGTTTTACCACATGGTTGCTATCTAAAGATGTTTGTCACAAGCAAGGTGTTAGATGGCAGTGATTTCTTTCACTAAGCATTGGTACACTTGTCATAACAAGTCAGATAAGGAGAATGACCAGTTATTCACATCAATAGATTCTATTGTGCTTTGATTCTTCTACAATGTTGTATCAATGTTGGAAATTTTGTTTCCATAACTAAGTTTGAGATAGAATTATTTATATTATAATTAGAGCTTCTGTTTTATTTTTAACTGTTAGCTTTTCTTAATTTTTCTCCTTCTTACATGAAGTTAAGATTTTGGGTTTGGTTATCTGAGGACTGTTTACTTGTACTAATTTTCTGGGAGTGGGCGTTGCTGGAAAAACCAACAATTTTTCCAAATATAAACTTTATTCACAAATAACATTCACAAAATAGTATACCGTAAAAAGGTCTTTTTCACATCCTTGATGTCTTACCCATACATTGCCATCAACATATGTCGTTACATCCATTCTTCATTTTAACACCATTGCCATCAACTCAGTGAAAGATGCGCTTTCGTCTGCCTGAAACCCGTTGATTTCTCAGTTACAGAGATGTTGGTGGGGGAACGCCACTGGCTGGCATATTGCAGGCTGCTGGTGTACGTGCTGAGAGACACACTGAGGCTCAGCGCAGCCAGCGCGAGGTTGCCGTGGGAAAGGAGCACAGTCTAGGGTAGCTATTCTCAATGGGGGCCATACCGGAGTGGGAGGGGGAGGGGTCACTGCATATTTAAAGGGCGCCACGGACTGAAATGATAAAATGTTTTTTTAAGTAGTCAATAAGAGAGAAGTAGGGAAGAAACCAACTGCTTGACAGCTTGACTGCTTCACAGGGAAAGGGGCCCATAAATGTTGAGGAGAATCCTAAGGGGGCCATAGCCAAAAAAAAGGCTGAGAATAGCTGGTCTCAAGTCCTTCTGCTACTGGACGTTGAGGGTCTGTGACTGAGGGGAAATCCCCGAAACAACAGAGGGAGGAGCTGGAAAGACCAACATTTACTGTCCATATCTAACTACCTGTAGATGGCACAGTGATCTTGATTCAGGACAGTTCTTCTGATGAAGGAACACCCATAGTGATATTGGGGCGAGTCCCAGGATTTATTTCCATTGCTGATGAAGGGACAATGGTTATATTTCCAAGTCTTGACTTGGTAGGGTGGGAGGGGCAGGAGAAGGGAGGGACTACAGCTGTTGCTGATCAGTTTTGCTGGGGAGTGTTGCACCTCTTCAAAGCCTATTTGATTATCAGAGCTCTTTAATTCCCACGGATTCTTGTGGTCCTTCTTGGTCTCTCTCTGTCCCTCCCTCTTCTGATGAACCTGGAATGCACGTGATGATCAACCAGTCTGCCTGCCTGTCGAGAGATTTGGTGAGCCTATGTCCCGCTACAATCTCACTCTTCCCTTAGCAGCACAGTTAGCGTAGCTGTTAGCCCAATGCTGTGGCAGGTCACGGGTTCAAATCCAGCCGCTATCTGTAAGGAGTTGGTATGTTCTCCTCGTGTCTGTGTGGGTTTCCTTCAGCTACTCCAGTTTCCTACCATCCTTCAAAATGTACGTTAATTGGGGCATTTGGGCAGCATGGGTTCATGGGCTGGAAGGGCCTGTTACCATGCTGTATGAATGCCTAAATTTACAATTTAAATTTAAAATAGTTTCCTCCTTAAACGTCATTACAGAGACCATAAAAATTGCAACCTCTATGAAAGAATCCATGGATGTCGGTCTGTCAAATCCTGAAACCTTGTCTTCGATTATATGCAAATATCTTTGGCTTGGCTTCGCGGACGAAGATTTATGGAGGGGGTAAAAAGTCCATGTCAGCTGCAGGCTCGTTTGTGGCTGACAAGTCCGATGTGGGACAGGCAGACACGATTGCAGCGGTTGCAAGGGAAAATTGGTTGGTTGGGGTTGGGTGTTGGGTTTTTCCTCCTTTGCCTTTTGTCAGTGAGGTAGGCTCTGCGGTCTTCTTCAAAGGAGGTTGCTGCCCGCCAAACTGTGAGGCGCCAAGATGCACCAGAGAAATCCACCAAAACTATTTCTTCCATTTTTTACTCCTCACATTCTGCAGTTCCCTGCTTCTAGTTGAACTTGATCATTGTCTTCCTCTTCAATCCATGAAATCTATTGGCTGCATCTTTGATAATCTCACAATCCTCAAATCTTCCAGGCAGAGTCGGAGGCCATTGAGCACACTGAATCTGTGCTGGCTCCAAGTGGAAAATCTTCCCTTCTACTGCTCTCTCTCCTTGTCCCTGCAAATTTATTCCATCAATGGCATATCCAATTCCCTTAAGTTGTTTAGACTAATGGATCTACAACATAATTAGTTTAAAACTGTAAGACAGGAGTGAGATGAAATGGGTGGGGGGGGGAGGGGGGGAAGCAGTGCTGTTCAAGAGAGGGAACTTGATGTGTTTGCAGTGGCCTATGTCTCAACCTCAGGGTATGACTGAAACAGTATTTCAGTGATTCCTGACTGTCTTGTGAATCATTTGATCCGATATATGAAGATGGGATTTCTGCAACTGGATTCAGTGGCTGAAGGCTGGCTGTGAAAATAAATGTCAGAAGACATGGAATCAAAGAAATAATGACCAAAGGCAAGAAGGCAGATGAATTGTGATGAAAGATTTTCAATCCAGAACATTGGCTCTAGTTCTCCCTCCACTGATGCTGTCTGACCTGCTGAATGTTTCCAGCATGCCGGCAGCTCCGGTGATTTGCTTTTTCAAGATCATCCCTGATTTTACTTAATTTTAGTTTTGTTTACAGAAGCTGATTCCAGCCATTTAAATCTGTGCCATCCAATTTCACCTGAATTAACCTATAGCCCTGGGTAGTTCGAAGGGTGGAGCAAATTGGAGCACTCGGAGAAAGTCCATGCAGACACGATGAAAATGTATAAGCTCCTTACCGACAGCACCGGATTTGAAATCGGTCGCTGTTGCTGCAATAGCATTTCGTTAACCACAACACTAACTGTGCTGCCCAACAATAACTATCCTCACTTTTTACTGAGAAAGTTCTATACAGTGCAAATCTCCTTTCAATAAACTCTCTATTTTTCAATCCCTGTCCTACTTTTTCCCTTTGAAGTGCTGGAGTGTTTCAACTTCATTAGTCCCTCCTTCTACATGTCAACATCCTCTAATCTGGCCTGGGCTCCATACATACCCCTGTATTATCAAATTACCATGAACTTCTCACAGTGATACCCCATATATTCGTGTCATATATCCCATGCATTCACTTTCCTGTACTGCTGGATCCCTATCACTTTCAACCTTAATAAACTGCTCAGTCTTCTTCTGATCTCCTTCTCTTGCCATCAACCACTGTCCTCTCTCGATGTCCTCAGATTCATGGAAATGTGAACATGGCTCCCACAATCCTTCCTTATCCTTCTTCAAGGGAAATGCGCTGATAATTGAAATCTGGGCTATATTTTTTGCAACGCGAACAGAGGACACTTTAACCTTGCTGCCTCTCTGATGACCTTCCAACTGTACGGTAAAGAAAAAAACTGAAGTTTAAAGAAAGCCAAAGCAAAACTTTGGCACAAAAGTCAAAAATATAAAAGAATAAATGTTGGTGAATCTTTTTTAAAAATTTCCTGCGCTTGACAAACATGAGCACCTGCAATCACATTGATTGACTTATAGTACATCAAATCCTGCACAAATCAATGGCCTGCAATCTCTGACCTTGCAAGAACATAATTCAAAGTGTTCCAAGCACTTTGCAGAACTAGCTGAGCTGACTGGTTGTTGTGGCATAGATGAGATTTGGAAATGTACCTCCACCTTCCCATACCAAACAACACCCACACAAGTCGATTCTTGTCTAAACAGATGCCAACAGACTAAAGGTCAATTTATAGGTGCAATGCAATAGATAGGGATGAAATAACTTTCATGACTGCTTTTGATCTGTTGAAATGATCTTTGTACAAAGTTGCTTCAAGTCATAAATTCAATTTGTTTTTGAGTGGTCGATTTAAGGGTAGATTTTTATGACATTTCAACATTACAATACTTCGACAATTATCTTGCATTTTGTAGCAGGAAGATCTTGTGTCAATCTATCATTATTTCTCCCTAGGACTATTGTAGATGTTTAAAAATGTCAAATGTCACATAAAAAACAACCAAAGGCTAAATAGTGAAGTCAATCCATTTTTATTTTGCTCAGTGACATTAATCATTTTTAATTTCATTTTTCTTTTAATTATAGTCTTTCTATCCTGGTTGTGCCCCGTAAACAATGCACTTCAAAGGAAGCATTCAACATCACAAGGAGTTTAGGCAGGTAAAGAGAGAAGAGAGGTCCTATTTGCGGGTCTAAGGAGCACAGATTTCGACTGAAGAGGCAAATGCAGAGTGTGAGGAGAATGTCATTGACTTAGAGAATGGCAGTTCAAGAATTATGGGTTTATAGTCCATCTGGCCTTCCAAAAAGGACTGGATAGGCATTTCATAGCCATAAGTAATACAGAACAGTAACAGGCCCTTTGGTCCATTGTGTTCGTGCTGTATATCAAGGACCCATTTACATTAATTCCATTTTAATCTTCCAATATTTCTATTTCCTACAGATTCAACCACTCACCTACACAGTAAAAGCAATTTACAGTGAACAATTATACTGTCAACCTGCCTGTTTTGGGGAAGTGGGAGGAAACAAGAGGACCCAGAGGAAATATATGCATTGACAGGGAGAGTGTGCAGCCTCCAAGGCAGTAAGTGGTCAGGAATGCACTGGAGCTGAGAAGCCACAGTTCTTCAAGCTGCACCACCGTGATGCCCATTTGAGGGAAAATAATTTGCAGTGTGACCGGGGAAAGAACAGAGCTTTGGGACTGACTGGGTTGCTCAACAAAGAGTGAGGACCAACTTGGTGGGCTGAATGGCCTCTTTCTCTGAGCTAAAGATTCGATAATTGTGCGATTTCGGTGTCCGGGTCTCTCTGATGCATTGAAGGTCCCTTGCTCCAATTACGTTTTTCAAGTGAGAAGCTATAACACGACAAAAACATTTCATCAATTGCAACCAGAATGTATAAATAGGACAATGGAACATGTTTGGTGCATGGAAATTAAAATCAACTCCAGGGAAAGAAAATAAAGAAGAAGACAGGAAGACAGCCTTGTTGCTGTAGTTTGACTACACCTTAGACATTTTTAAATATAAATAATGCATATTAAGGAAATGTAATTTTTTTAAAAATAGGTTCTAAATAGGATCCATTACATTGTTGTGGTGGTTGTATGTTCTGAACTATAATCTTTTATATTTTATGATAATATTTTTACATCACCAAAAATACTGTGTCTCTTCATTGCAAAGTGATGTTCATTTCTGCATTCTGTAGATTCCTTAATTCGCTGTCAGTGGCGGGAAACAGAAGCCTTCTATTTTGAATGCCCTCGCGAGCCTGTGACAGGTGCTCCCAGGCCAGACAGAAAAGTCTAATGCAAAATAAGACTTTTTATACCAAAAATAGTCTTTATTAACAATAAATTATTTACTAAAGAAAATCCATTCAACGCTTCTTCCCACACTCAGTTTTGTATCCATACGTTTCCATTACTCTGTTCTCGCCGCTGCCATCGGGAAAGAGGTGTAGATGCCACAAGACTCGCTCTACCAGGTTCAGGAACAGCTGCTACCTCTCCACCACCAGACTCCCTAACAACAAACTCAATCAGGGACTCATTTAAAGAGTCCCACTTTTGCACTTTATTGAATTTTTTAAATTCTCTCTGTATTTGTTTATATTTGTTATCTGTTTACAATTTATTTCTTTACATGCGTACATGGTGTACAGTTTTTATTTTGCACTGCTAATAAGTGGTCATTCTGCCTCGCCCACAGGAAAAAGAATCTCAGTATTGAATGTAATGTCAAGTATGACAATAAATCTGAAATCTGTTGCATTCATTTCTATTTACACCATTACCACCACTGTGGCATCCTGTTGTAATTCCCCTCTCTGTTGTTTGAGGGATTTCCCCTCGGTTAATGCCTAGTAATGGAAAAACTCTAGACTGTGAGCCTTCACCACAGCGCCCTTGCATTAGCTGCGCCAAGCCTCAGCACGTCCTCCTGCAGCCTCGACTGTGCCAGTTGGCAGCATTTCTTCACCAACATCTCCATGTGCTGATAGACCGACAGGCTTCAGGAAGTACGTCTTTCACCGAGTTGATGGTGTGCATCACTGGGAACAGTCCGTAAATTAGAGAGAACTCTGTCATGCTGCTGCTGGAGATGAACCATAACAAGGACCCTTGCAACCTTCTCCACACAGAATCTGCATTCTGCAAAGAGGTGGGAGACACTCTCCCCTCCACCGCAGTCATCTCAGGGACAAAGTGCGTTGCGGGAGATATTTCAGTTGTATAGGAAGGATCTGACTGGGACAACTCCTCTCATAGCTATCCAGCTTCGCCAAACACCTGTGCTCTGTGTATATATTTAAACCTGGGCTTCCTGTAGCCAACCATTTTAACTCCTCCAGCCAGTCCTACAGTGACTTGACTGTCCTTGGCCTCATCCATTGTCAGAGAAAAGCTAAATGTAACCTTGAGGAACAGCACATCATATTCCTCGTGGTCAGCCTTAACCTTTACAGCATAATGTTTTGGATTTTAATTAACACCCACCTTCCATCTGATTCCGCTGTTTCTATCTCTTTACACAATCCTGTCTCTCGTACTGTACCTTCTATCCAATACTCTATCACCCGTGGGCCCCTCCCTCAACTTCTTTCCCCCTTTATATTTGTGCTTTCACATATTCCATGTCTGTCTTAAATTTTTTAATTTAGACATACAACACTGGGAGGAAACCCACGCAGACATGGAGAGAGTGTAGAGACTCCTTACAGATGGTATGGGACTCAAACCTTGGTCTGGACCCGATCGCTGGTGCTCTAAAGGTGTTTTGCTAACCTCTTGCTAACTGTGCCGCCCTTAAAGGGTTCTTGTTGGCTCAGACCCGAAACATTGACTGTCCATTTTTACCTGTAGATGCTATCCAACCTGAGTTCCTTGACCAATTCTTTGACTGCTCAATATTCATCCATTGCAACATTAATGATAAAACTGTATATTTGTGTATTATTGCCATTCTGTTTGTGGAATCTCGCTGAACAGAAAGAGGTGTGTGAGCTTCCTTGTATTATAAAGACAATTTCTTTAATTCTGAGGTGCTTGGATGTGGCCCAAAGTTGCATATTAATACTTGTCCATTCATTACTTACTAACGTTTTCCAGTCGTAGCCTATAGTTGCTTCCTTGGATGTAATGGCAAAGACTGACTCTTAAATCAGGGAAATGAACTTAAAATATCCCTGAAAAAATATTGTTTAAAAGTTCTCTTGCATCTTCCTGATAAGATGTACTCCACTTAATGTCATAGATCAGAAATGTCTCAACAAAGAACAAGTAAATAAGGATTCCATTAAAATATCAAAGGCACAATAATCCTGTGCATTATGGAGGCAGGGAGTTGCACACAAAAGTACTGGGGAAACTCAGCAGGTCTTGCAGAATCCATTGGAAGTAAAGGGTGACCAATGTTTTGGGTCAGACTCTTTGTCAGGAATCAGGGAAAAAAGGTACATGCCTGAATAAAAAGGTTGGGGAAGGGGAGAGGAGAGGAGGGAGGAACAAGGAAGAGCACAGGCTAACAGGTAGGAGGGAGGGTAGAAGAGAAAGAAGCGTGATGTGATGGGGGAGGGAAGAGGACAGAAGGCTAAGAAGTTTGGCTCTTTGGTAGAAGCAAGGGAAGGGAGTGGGGAGCTGTAGGAACAGAGGGGTGGGGAAAGACCAACTGGCCAAGGTGGTTGACGGAAATTGCAGGTCATATTGATGCCGTCTGGTCGGACATTTTTCTATTTAATTGCAGGGAGCTTTCAGCCCGACGACTGACTAATCTCAACTGGAGTAAGTTGGAGCAAGAAGATTGCTCATTGGATCAGGAAGGGAGCTTGGATGAGCCAAGAGCCACCTGGGTCACATCTTGACATTCGAAGAGCTGGTACTGAGTAAAATTTATGGGTCTAGACAAGGTGCATTGGGAGACTAATCAACCAGAGAGATCGGAAAACTCAGCCTGATCTCGATCGATCCACAGCAGTTGTGGCAATTTTATCCCTAACTCACTGGAAAGCTCCTGCTTGTGAATGTTCAAAGGGAATAAAGGGGAGAAGCTAAACAGACTGAACTCTGATATTTTGCAAAGGCTGCCTGTCAAATGGAGTAATGTTCAAGCAATATTTTTACATGTCCTGTTCCGTCTGTCAGCCCTGAGTTCTGCTCATATCTACGTTGCACTGCAAGGCCAAGCAGGCAAGAGGCCTGGTGTGTGGCCATCTGTTACCTTGTTTACAGAAGAAGATGGAAGGGAAGTGAACAGAGAATTTGGTAAGTGTAAACTGATGCCACTAGAATGAAGTGGAACTATTGTTGGTTTTAAGCGACAGAAGGTTCTACCCTCACAGTCATGCCACTGAATGCATAATAGCTCTGGAATAAATGAATTTGCTATACATAACCCATTTCATAATTGCTGCCTGCTTACTGCTAACTACCCTTTTATTGCACGTATCATTTCGTGAAGATACAGAATTCATATTAAAGATTGAGCATGAATTAAATTGGACCTCTTCATATCCCAAAGAATTGATTTCTGGTTAAATTGCAGAGAAAAGGGAATTTATTGGCCAGAAGAAAGCTGTTCAGCCCATTCTGCCCCTGGTAGTCGCCGTTGTTGCAAGGGTGATTTTTTAAAAAAGATTTAGACATAAAGCACTGTAACAGGGCTTTCCAGCCCATGAGCGCCAGCCACCCAAATACACCCAATTAACGTGCAACGCCACCCCTCCCCTGTACCTTATGAAGGGTGGGAGGAAACTGGAGCGTTTGGAGGAAACACCACACAGACACGGGGAGGGCGTAAAAAAACTCCTTACAGACAGCGCCGGATTTGAACCCAGGTCACTGGTGCTGTAATCGTTGCACTAAACATTGCCGTGCCGTTGGTGAATTGAAGTGCTTCAGGTTCCACTGGAGTGATCAGTTAATTTGTTTGCTGAGGTTTGAGGTGAAACTCTCCTCCATGGGGGATACACTACTTCGTCAAATCTCCTCGTGTGAATAGGTTAAATGGAGGTTAGCAATCATGCACCGGAGACAGTGCCTCAGCATGCCCGAACGGGGCAGGGAGTGGTCAGCCCAGATCGAAGAAGGAGTGCCTAATCCAAACAAGAAAGCTATCCCTGGGTCATATCCCAACAAAGCTTCTCACAGGGAATTTTGCATCAGGGCACACGGGGAAATATAAAGAGAAGCTGTTAAAGTGAGGCAGTTAGGATTAGGTAAACTGCGTATAATATTATTGAAAATCAGGCTGGATTTGCTACACGGTTGAATGTGATTCCACTGAGGAGATCAAAATGAATTCAGTTTCTTGGTTTGTTACCAGCACATTGCTGGATTTCACTTACATTTAGTCAGACTGTCTTTGCTCCACGATTTCTGAATGCATAACTGAGATAAATGTGTTAATTAATATCAAATCATTTAACTAGTGAATGGTTGAATTAGGGGTAGCACAGTTAGCAAAAGCTGTTAGCGCAACGTCTTTACAGTGCCAGCAATCGGGGCCGGTTTTTGAATCCTACACTGTCTGTAAGGAGGTTGTGCATTCTCCCAATGTCTGCGTGAGCATTCCCCAGGAGCTCTGGTTTCCTCCTACTATTCGAAACGTAGATTAATTGGGTGTAAATTGAGTGGCATTGACTCGTGAGCCGAAATGGCCTGTTACCATGCCGTATGTCTAAATTTTAAAAATTAAAAAAAAAATAATTTCTGCACTTTGTTCCTGTGCCAGTGACATTGGAAGCCACATTTCACTCAACTTCACTCACTTTGTTCCTATGGTTGGATCGGGAACACTCTCCACTTGGATGAGAGCAATTTTATCAACAGCCAAGAGGCTTGACCCCTCACAGGGCATAGCAGTCCATTGGATCGACATCCTGTCCACAATCATTCCCTCACTCCACATCTCTGGGGCTCTGATGCAACAGGCTGCACTGTAGCAACTCCCCAAAATGATTTGTGAGATGAAGCCAATAACAATGGACAATACATTTTTTTCAAAAGATTTGCTTCCTGAAAAAAAATTGGAGATTATTGATAGACAACTTCAAGTTGATCACAAGGATGATTTCAGATTTCTTGTATCTCAAGTTGGAGAAACATTAAGTTTTTATTTAATTGAATTTAGCATTAAGCATATACCCACCACACATATAACAGAATGTATCACAGCTGTTGTAACATTGACAAGACAGTTCTGTTGTATTGAATCTTCATGAAGACAATAATTGCTATTGTTAACTACACTCACTGAAGAACATGTGCATCAACATGCGATTGATCTATATCAATGTAATGCACAGCATCTGTGTATGTGAGCCCCTTTTATAACCTGTCTGTATCTAACCTGACTAAACATGCCCAGACTGACCTAAGACAACATTTGCATAGGACCTGCACTGAGTGCATGCCCAGATATGCATGTACTGACCAAAAGAGCATGCTTTGTGGGCAATATAGTGTTCAGGAAGCAAAATCCTTGTCCAGTATATTCAGCCTTTTGCTCTTCAATTGCTGTTGCAGGACATGAGAGTGGCACCCTCAAGACAATGGATGACTCATCGAGACACCAGACCCAAGTACAGATAATTAAATCTTTAGGGGTGTCCATGATCCAGTTGGATGCCCTTCATTTGCACTTTTGGCAGTCAAAGAGCAACCTCTTTGTGCTCATTCAATCAAAGATTCACAAAATTCAGACTGGCAGTGTTTTATTCATTCAAGACTTAGCGGCTTCACACTGAAAGCTGAGGGACACCTTCACATTGAAGTTGGCTTCCAAGGCACTTAACACTTCGACTTGGAAACGTTGGGTCAAAATAAAGTCAATGTGGAAACAGGCCCTTTGGCTCAACTTGCCCATGCCAACCAAAATGTCTTTTAAAAATATTTTTATTGTGTTTAATAGAAAAAAAACCCTTTTTACATGGTCTTCTAATTAATAACATAAATCAAATCATATTGTATACATATCATCCAAAAATTGTAAATCAGAAGTATATCCATAATTATTTACTTATCCCATTCAAAACATCAAATTCCATGATTATATTAACAGTTAATCCTTTCCTCATAATATAACCAAAATTATTGTTGATTAGAAAATAGATAAGATACAATTAAGATTCCCTTATATTCAAAAAAGAGATTCTATACTTTTCAGGTATTTTCATCTTTTCAATCATGTGACATGATTGGTATCAATGATCCACAGTTAAACCCACCTCTACCTCTATTAATAAAAAGAAAAAAGAAAGAGAAAAAAACCGTAATAATCCATCCCCTCCCTCGAAACAAGGTTAATGTATAAATTATATAGATATTAATCGAATTATGACTTTTAGACACCAGACAAGGAGACTCTGGAGTATCCGTACACCTTCAATCTTCAAGTTGTGATAATAGACCATGAATGAGCCCCACATCTTATCAAATTCAAACTTTGCATCTTTGATGCTATATCTAATTTTTTCCAAACTTGGGTAAGATATGATATCATGTGAGCATTGAATGTGAGTGCTGTTTAAGATTTGGGTCAGATACATGGTTAGGATGTGTTTGGACAAGTTGGACTGAAGGGCCTTTTTCCACACTGAGTCTATTTCGACCCATCAATAGTGGAGGATCAAGGCTATATTTCCAAGTCAATGTGTTGAGTGCCTCGGAGGGCATCTTCTATGTATGTGGTGGTGTCTCTTGGCTTTTGCTGCCCTTGTTCTTCTAGCTGGTAGAGATCATGGGTTTAGAAGGGTCTGTGTAGCAAATCTTGCTGACTTTTGTCTCGGTACATCCCTTCGTTTGTACAAACTGCTGCTCCTGTGCAGTTGGTGTCATCTCTTTGATGGTGGCATTAGTGGTTGTGGATGGACCGCAGTGCCCTGATGGCTGCCAAGCTTCTTCAATATTGATGAAGCTGCACACATCCAGGCATGTGGAGAGGGTTCCATCACACTCCTGACCTGGCTATTTATTTATTTATATTTTAATATTTCTTTTAATTTAGTTTTTTTAAATTTACTTGAGGGTTCAGCATGGCAACTGGTGCTTTTGGCCTCTGTCGCCCAAATGCACCAATTAATCTACAAACCCTGTTTGTTTTTGGAGAGTGGGAGGAAACCAGAGCACCCGGAGGAAACCCACGCAAACACAGGGAGAATGTACAAACTCCTAACAGGCATCGTTGGATTTGAACCCAGGTCACCAGCGCTGTGCTAACCGTTACACTAACGTAAGTTGTATTTGCTGAGAAACAGCAATGTTGATATGAGGCTAGTTTTTAAAAGTGACTGAAAATCTTGTTTGAACTATGATGGAAACTGCTCGGTGGCTCTACAAGTTATTGGGTGCTTGTTAATTAATGGTCCTCCTTGGGGATAATTACAGAACCATAATACTGGAAATGGTGGACAAGGGAGCCAGGATCAACGTGGTTCAATTGGTGGAACTCTTTGTATCAGTTTGGGAAGGTTGTGGTCTCAAATCCAACTTCAGACACACGAGTACAAAAATCCAGGCTGGTACTGCAGTGCATTGCAAGGAAGTGCTATAGTGTCAGAGTGATATCTTTCAGGTCGGGTGTTAAACTCTTGTCAGAAACGATCTTGAGATATTATTCCTGAAGGGAAGGGGTGTCATCCATCATGATATATTCATTACCACAACTAACACTTGCAGTCATTTTTTTTAAAGTATTCATCAGTGTTCTCCTTCCTGGGAGCTTGTTATGTATAAATTATCCACCAATTTCTCACAGCGATTCCTGTTGGTAACTGCCTGTAAGGAACTATGAAACAAAATAAATGGTTTATCATATTTTACTAAAAATAACTGCAGGGGAAAGTCTTGCCTTTGGCATCAGGTGCTGAAGTGGTATAAAATCAATTGTCACCACTTATTCCCCTCTCGACATCAGGAGCCTGTTGAAGTCATCACAGAGAAAAATTAATATCTCACCCAATCTCAGTAACATTTATTTGTAAATACAGATTCAAGCTGGTATTTTGCAGAAAAGAAAGTAGTTTATGATTTTATTCTGTAATAATTTGAAGACGTACTGAGAGTTGTTAATTAGATGATGCCATGTAATATAGACTCTAATTAACAGAAGCCCTGATAAACTGGGTCTATCCATGAGATATTAATAATAAAGACCAGAACCATATTGAAATTATACATGCCATGCATTTGTCAATGTTCATCCAGCTGCTTAATGGGAAACCTCGCTGGTGTTAACTTGACAAGCCTAGTCTAGCCTCAAGAGGGGCTCGCCAGTCATTCTACCCAGAGACTGTGAATGTTTTGTGTTCAATCAGACCAAAGGCTGCATTGTCTGTCTCTGTGTTGATGCAGGAGCCTAGCAGAACCATAGGGTGCACAGCTGGGCGAGAGAGCATCAGTGTTAGAACAGGGATGCTTGAAATGCCTAAGCCCAGAGAAGATTGCGAAAATGACAAGCATGGTCAGATAAGTTATTTGCATGTGAAATCCTTCTTAATCTCCACTGTGTTTTCTGTCCATTTCGCCTCATCTTTTTTTCCACGCTTCATTCCCACAGTCTTGTTCAGTTCCCCAGTGCCTCCTACTTCCCTCCTCAATATTAGGCAAGGCCAACTTATACCTGGTTAATTTTTAAATATAATTATCGCAAGAATTTTCTGCTGCATAACTTGTACACTGGAAGCTTCATTGTATTTATGTTAACTTTACTTCTGGTTGTAAGAACTTCCTGCCTTATTGGTAGAATGAAGATTCTCCTGCTTGTGTCTGTACCCTCAGCTGCAACATTTTAGACAATAGATATTTTCAAATTTAATATATACAAGTCCTTTCAATTTAAATTTAGACATACAGCACAGTGACAGGCCTTTCCGGCCCGCGCCTCCCAAATACCCCAATTAACCTACAACTCCCGTACATTTTGAACAGTGGGAGGAAACTGGAGCGACCAGAGGAAACCCATGCAGACATGGGAGAACATACAAACTCCTTACAGACAGCGCTGGATTTGAGCCCAGGTCGCTAACACTATAATAGTGTTGTGTTAACTGCGATGTTAACTCCTGGAACTCTGCTAGAGGTTTTGCCTTCTGACTATATAAAAAACATTTTAAAAATAGTTATGTTACAGGAGGTGAAATGAAATGAAAACAAAGTTTTTACACAAATGTGCTGTGGCCCTCAGGGGGACCGTAGGGGTCCTGTTGGGAATAGATGGATTAGAGCGCCTCCTCAGGATCAATTAGTCACAACAAAAGTACAGGGAGAGGCAAGTCCAGGGTGATGAAGATTGAATCCTCAAAGGAAAACACTTTTTAAAAAAAAGTAATTCTTTTGCAGGGAAGGGTGTGGAAAACTGGAGTAAAGTGGGTTAGGGAAAGAGGAGTTGGTTGGTGCAAGTAAATTGTCTTCTTGAAAAGCTTTCCTGATTCCTCCTTAGGACATTCTGCATCTATTCATGGTGTATTAAAGAGTTAAAAGTTGGAGAATGTTCAATGGAAGTTCACTAAGCTGGTTCAGAGAATGAAAGGGTTATCATACAAGGTGCATTTGACAGCTCTTGGCCTGTATTTACTGGAGTTTAGGAGAATGGAGAGGGTGGGGGGGTGGGGGGATCGTCTCACTGAAACATTTTGAATGCTGAAAGGCATGGAGAGAGTGGATGTAGAAAGGTTGTTTCCCATAGTGGGAAAGTTTAGGAAAATAGGGCACAACTTCAAGATTGAAGAGCATCCACTTAGAACAGAAATGCACAGGAATTTCTTAAGCCAGAGGGTGGTAAAACTGGAATTTGTTGTCACAGGTGGTTGTGGAGGGCAGGTCACTGGGTGTATTTAAGACAGAGATTGATTGGTAACTGATTAGCCAGAGTTTTAAAGGTTCTGGAGAGAAGACGGGAAGTGAGGCTGAGTAGGAGAATGGATCAGCTCATAATTAAATGGTGGGGCAGACACAATGGGCTGAATGGCCTATTTCTGCTCCTATATCTTATGGTCTTATGTGTTGCAAGTGCACCAATCGAATTAGCGGCCCCTGGTGATACATTCCCTTGCTAATTTTGTGGAAATTCATCACATTCCCGTGAACTTTAAGGACCCATGGATTGCACAAAAGGGAAGAAGACCAAATGAAGAAATGAACAGGTTCCTCTGAAAGTGTGGCCCACATTCATCTTTCAAGAACCATAGGATAGATTATCTGCTGTTTGAAGAATAACCTCCAAATTGACAGTATCTTTATTCTATTTTCAAAGAAAACAACTTTTTTTTATTTTCCTTTGATTTTTTTTTGAGGGCTTAGAAACTATAAAATACAAACTGTTCCTTTGCTAAAGTGTGTATACATAACATTATTTGCATAGATTCATATTTTTGTTTTATTTTGTATCATTTGCATGACTATTTTGTATATACCTATAATAAAAACACTGATAGAATTTCCTGCATCTGTGAGTATCAGGTTCTGTGAAGGGAAGGCTGTCATTTCTGTATCAGGGAGTTTCTGCCTTGAAGGAGGTGTGGAGTAGACTAAATTTCTGAATTCTACTGAAGAAGGAGAGACGGAAAATAGACCCAACCAGTCCCCCTCCACCACCACCCTCCTCTGGCAGGGAAAACTTGTCCTCACCCTCAATAATTTCTCCTTTGATTCATCCTACTTTCTCCAAGTTAAAGGGGTAGCCATGGGAACCCACATGGGCCCCAGTGATGTCTGCCTTTTTGTTGGCTACGTGGAGCAATTCATGCTACAAGCCGACCTGGGCAAGGTCCCTCAAATCTTCCTCCGTAACATCGATATTTTGGTGCTGCCTCTTGTGCACATGGTGAGCTTGTTGACTTCATCAGCTTTGCCACCAATTTCCACCCTGACCTCAAATTCACTTGGATCATCTCTCGCAACACTTTCCCTCTCCTCGATCTCTCTGTCTCCATCTCAGGAGTCAAACTCTCGACAGGCATCTTAGACAAACTTACCAACTTCCACAGTGACCTCGAGAACACCTCTCCCACCCTGTCCCCTTTAAGGATTTCATTCCAGTCTCTCTATTCCTCCATCTCCGTCACATCTGCACCCAGGATGAGGACTTCCATGCCAGATTATCAGAGATGTTCTACTTCAAACAATGTAGCTTTCCTTCTACCAACATCAACTCTGCACTCACCCGCATATCCTCCATCTACCCTGCCCCCCCACCCCCACGCACAACGACAGGATTCCTCTTGTCCTCGCCTACCACCCCACCAGCCTCAGCATGCAACACATCCTCCTCCACCATTTCCACCACCTACTACATGATCCCACCACTAGATACATTTCCTTCGCCTTCCCTCTCTTCCTTCTGCAGGGACTGCTCCCTCCATGATTCCCTTGTCCACTCCTCACCAATCGTCCCCTTGACTGCAGGAGATGCTCCACATGCCCCCATACCTCCTCCCTCACCACCATTTGGAGCTCCAAACCATCCTTCCAAGTGAAGTAGCATTTCCCTTGTGAATCTGCAAGGGTCATCTACACATCTGGTGTTCTCATTGTGGTCTCCTCTAAATTGAAGAAACTGGACGCAGACTGGGAGATTGCTTTGCTGAGCACCTCGGCTCTATCTGTCACAATAGCTTGAATATCCCAGTGGCCACCCATTTCAATTCCCCGTTCCATTCCTTTGTTGACATGTCCATCCATGATCTCATGCACTGCCAGACTGAGATCACCCGCAAATTGGAGGAACAATGCTTGATCTTTCAACTGGGCACCTTCCATCTGGATGGCATTAATATCATGCACTGCCAGACTGAGATCACCCGCAAATTGGAGGAACAATGCTTGATCTTTCAACTGGGCACCTTCCATCTGGATGGCATTAATATCAACTTCTCCGGCTTTCATTAACACCCCCTCCCCACTTCTTCCCCTGGTCTTACCCCAGCTCTGTCTCTCCTTTCGCACAAACATGATAAATTCTTACCTCGTCCTTTATCGTATCCAATTAACACCTTTTGTTGGCCCCGGATTCCTCCCCCAGCCGGCTCTGTCTAAATTTTCTGAGATTTCCTGCTTCTGGTTTATTCTGCTTATTCCTCAGGCCCGAAATGTCCGCAATATTCTTTGTCTGAAAGACCGGCTGAGTTCCTTCAGTATTCGGAGTGTTTTTCCTCCCATCACAGTGTCTACACTGAATATCCAAATGTTTCAGCGTTGCCTGAGCTCATTCATTGGAGGATTTTTTTACAAAAAGAGAAGCAGGAGTAGGCTTAGGTTAGATGGGCCTTGTGCTTGCTCCATCATCACTCAATGAGAACATGGCTAATATTGGCATCACCTCCCTTGAGAACAGAGGTTTTGAATATATTCAGGAACTCAAGCCTCCAATGAGAAGAAATTCTAAACGTTTGAGGGAAGACATTTTCCTGCAACCCCTTATTCTGAAACTTGATACCCTTGTGATCTATGCTCCAATGAGGGGAAACATCCCTCCACATCTACCCTCAAGCCCCTCAGAACCATCAATGATTTAATAAGTTCACTTCCACCAATCTGAACCCTAATGAGGATAACCTCATCTTGCTCAAACTCGTCACAGGGATCAACTTATCGCTGACATATCTCCAATGCAAGTATATCCCTTCTTAAGCAAGGTGACCATATCTGCGCATCGTACTGGTGCAGTTGCATCAGCAGGTCAAAGCAGGATTTTCCTACTTTATTCTCCATCCCTTGCCAATGAAAACCAAGGTCTATTTGCATTCCCGATAACTTGCTGAGCCACTTGCTAATCGTGTTTTCTTTCCAGCTGGACCGTACAGCACAGGAGCAGGCCCCTTTGCCCACATTTCTGTGCCAAACATGCTGGTCAAATCAAGCTAAAAAAAAATCCACTGCTTGTACCTGCAAGACGCCGAATTTCATGACTTAGTTCACGACAATAAATCTTGATTGTGGTAGATATGCTTCCATCCCCTTCGTATTAGCATATCTCCCTCGAAGCTTCTTTAGCACTATTATTGTAGCCGCTTCCATCTCTACTGCTGGCAGCCTGTTCTGGGCACTGACCACCCTCTGTGTAAAATATTGGCTCTGTACTCATCCCTTTTCAACTTCCCCTCTCACCTTGAACACATATTCTCTGGTGTTTGATGCTATCGCCCTGGGAAATAAATTCTAACTGTTCACCCTATCAATGCCTCTTATGCTTTTATACACCTGTATTAGATCACCCACTTAGCCTCCTACACTTCAGAGAAAACATTCCATTTCTCTAATCTCTCCCCATAAACTCACAAGGACACTAGGTGCCTCTGTCATGCAATGTTGTCTAGTCGAGATTCAAGATTCAATTTATTATCATAGTAATAAAACATTGTCGTATTACACGAAATTTCCTTTTGCCTGCTGCAAGGCCGACAGATCAACCACTGGCAGGAACTGTCTAAGTGCCTCTTACACTCAGAGTCACCGACTGTCCAAAGATTCGCCCCCATCGATTCCGCAGCCCCCACACCCATACTGAGGCCGCCATTGGCAACCAAAGCTCCAGATCCAAGCCTCTAACATGGTCAGGAACCCTTCGGCACCTCCTCGCATCCCAGACCCGATACTTGGTGCCCCTCCAGCCAGTTCGAGCCAGCCACCAGCTGTCCGCAGCCCAGCGCGAGTCTCCCGACAGCCCACAGCTTCCGTGGGTTTCTTGCCTTGTGTGGACAGCAGCCCACCACTTGCTCTGGTCCCTCAGCCGCGGAGCTCCCCTCACCGCCATGGTCACCGTCCCCACAGGTCGTCTCCTCCGCTTCTCCTTCTCAGATGGTGCATGATCTTCCCAATCTCTGATGCCCTGCTTCAGTCCTTCACTTCCCTGGAGTCTGCAGCCTCTCATGGCTGTTGGCGATTAATAGGCACTGCCTTCTTGGGTGCAGAGCCTTGGTCGGGGGATTTCAACTAATACCACCGTCGGCTCCTTTAATGGGCCTTTCAAATCACATGAGCAGCCAACAGCAATTGATTGGGCAGCTGGATACTGTAGGAATGTTGCCATCTTCCGATATTTCTGCCTCCATTCTCACAACATTCCACTTTTCCTCACGTAATACTCCATCTACACTCTAAACCCGTGTAATAGTTGAGTTTTGGGGGGGGGGGTCGACTTTTACACAGATACTACTTTTGACTTCAGTAAGTACCTGCGTCATTCAAGGCATCAGGAGCTCGGGTGGCCAGGATCGGGTGGTAAGTCCACGTTTGGGGCATCAGGAACTTGGGTAGGTGAGGAGTTGAGGTGATGATTCATAGCCAGGGCATCGGGAGCTCCAGTAGGCAGGCGGCTGAGGTGAGGGTTCGCAGTCGTGGTGTTGGGAGCTCTGCTGGGCAGGCAGCCAAGGTGGGGTTTCACAGTCGGGGCGTCGGGAGCTCCGGTGGACAGGCAACCAAAGTGAGAGTTTCCAGTCAGGGCGTCGGGAGCTCCAGTGGACAGGCGGCTGAGGTGAGGGTTTGCGACCAGGGCATTGGGAACTCCGGTGGGCAGACAACCGAAGTGAGATTTTGTAGTCGGGGCGTGGGGAGCTCCAGTGGGCAGGCGGCTGAGCTGAAGGTTCATGGTCGGGGCTTCGGGAGCTCCAGTGGGCAGGCGGCTGAGCTGAAGGTTCATGGTCGGGGCTTCGGGAGCTCCGGTGGGCAGGCGGCCGAGGTGAGGGTTCTAGATCAGGGCTTTAGGAGCTCAATGGCCGGTTGGTCAGGGCCAAAAATAGTAAAGTCAGATTTTACACAGGGTATATGGAAAGTACACGATTTGGGGGCCAAATAAGGGGAGGTCAACTATGACATGAATATACTTTGGATTAAAAGTTTGACACCAGCTTAATCTCTTTGAGGACCCTTTACCCATTTTCCCATTTCTCTTTGTGTCATCAGCAGGTCTGATCATAGTACACTTAATCTGATTGGCTGAGTCATTAATATAGAGTGTACATAAGTTGAAGTCTCAGCCCTGATCCCTGTGGCATCCCACCAGTTACAACTTGCCAACCCGAAAATAACCCATTCAACCCTTTCACTATTAGTTAGCCACTGCTTTTGCCTGGTAACATTATTGCCCAACACAACTTTCAGAAATTCAACTCAACTTTATCAAATGTGTTCACGCGCAGAATAGCAATAGAAGGCCGCCCCTTCTCCCTTCTCAAGTCATGAAAGACTGCACGAGCAATGTGGGATTTAGCTTCACTTTTTGACTGCTAAGGCGTCTCAGCTGATCTTGATCTTGCCTTCGGGGCCACGGCAGCAAGCGTGGACATTACGTGGAGTAGCTGAGTAATCATGCTTGGGTTGCCAGCCATCCCCCCTGCTCCTGCCACCTCTTCTCACCTCTCCAGGCCTCCTCACCAGCCTTGAACACCTGCTGACCGTAGTTCAAGCTGGAAGTGATAAATTTAGCCCGACCCTTTGGAAAAAGACTGACTCAAAGACTGGTTGTGTTTATCCAGCGAGCAGCTAAGTGTGTTGCATGTGGAGCTTTGTCATCTGCCTGGACAAGAATCAAGTCTGCAAGTGTTTGGCCTTTCTTGCCTGCATGCTTTACTTAAGTTCAGTGCACTTGAGTGGAAGCAGGAAGCTCTTCAATGATGAAAACGATAATATATGAAAACGTAATGCAGGGCTCTTTGCCAAAATCTTGCCCAGTGCCTATTCTTTTGATTAATGGCTAAGCACAGGTCTTAACAAGAACATGTGGTGTTGTGGTATTCCTTTATTGGGAGAGCTTAGAGAGAGAAAAACGTTTCCTTTATTCAAACATTCCTAATAAGAAAGTACTGTGAAAATGTGTGTATTGATGATTGTCAATGACATGTCCGGTAAGAAGAAGGGCTATTACTTCACATCTTTAACAGCAGGATTTCATTAAGGCAGGAATAGAATGTAAAGCTGACCCATTAAACCTGCACGCTACTATATCATGCACTGGAATGATGTTAAATCTACTTAAAGAGCCAAATTAGATATTATTGATAGTTACTGAAACAATGCAGAAAATGCTGGAAACAGACCAGGCTGGGTCGCAACAATGACACCCAGACCCCCAGCACAGTAACAGGCCCTTCTGGCCCAAGACCCCGTGCCGCCCAATTACACCCAATTGGCCTACAACCCCAGAACATTTTGAAGGGTGGGAAGAAACCAGAGAACCCGGAGGGAACCCATGTAGACACAGGGTGAATGTATAAACTCCTTACAGACAGTGCTGGTCACAGGTGCTGTAACAGGGTTGTGCTAAGTGTGCCGCCCCCCCCCCCCCCCACCCCCACCCCATCCACTTCAATGTCCTGGTCCAATTTCCATAATCTTTGACTGCCAAAAATTCTATGTGGGATTTTATGATTTAAGAGTCGTTAAAGACAATAGAGGAGAGTTTGAAGATTTCAGCCGAATGGAATGGTGCCTGAAAGAAAATCAACCATTTGTATTTCTAATACCTAACCATGAGAAATTGGCTTGGCCACTTACTTAGGAAAATGGCATTAGAACTAATGAAGTGAAAGGGCAGCAGGTCAGAGCATCAGCAAGACCAAAATTAACTTGGGCAACGGCACTAATGGAAATGCCAGTGATGTCCCAGTGGATGTTTTGAATAGTTTGTTGAGAACTGGCAGAGTGCCAAGTGGTTGGACAAAAGCACAAGTAGCCCCCTTATTCTAAAAGGAATTCTATCGAATCTTAAAAACAGAAGGCTAATAGAAGTGATGGGGAAATTAATGGAAACTATGATAAGGGAAAGCAGTGAGTGATGCTTTAGAATGCATAGATTTACAGAGTTCTTGATCGGAAAGTAAAGTTCATGTTTGACAAACCTGATCCAGCTATTTGAAGAAATAACCAGACTGGAAGATCAAGGGCTTTGGTAGACATAATTTATTTGGATTGATAAAGTGCCATAGACTGATGGAATGAAAGTCTCGCCTGTCTGCTGGCTTGTAAGGGTCCTATGTCAAATGAGCTTGGGTAGGCTTGTTCCAGATTCTAGTGGGAATGAGCTAAAGCAGAAAGCCACGTCAATTTGACTTTCATTGGCATTGTCACTCAGGGTTATAGATTTGCATTGCACAGATATGGCCCTTTTGACTCAACTTGCCCATGAAAACTGTGAGGCCTGTCTATGCTAATCCCATGTGCCCACATTAAACCCTTATCACTCAATTCCTTTTCTATCTCAGTACATGCTTCATTATGATTTAAGAGCAGTTAAAGACAATTAAATGGCTTATGATTCATTGCATTGGTACCTGCTTGTACAACTTGCGCTGGCATCACATTCGGAATCAGAATCAGAATTTATTGACATGAACAAGTCACGAAATGTGTTGTTTTAGCAGAAGCATCAAAGTGAAAACTTTACAACAATTAATAAAAACAGTGCATGAAAAGTCAAAAAAGGCAGTGTCTAGTTCATTGATCATTCAGGAATCTGATGGCAGAGGGGAAGAAGCTGTCCTTGCACCATTGAGGGCTCATTTTTAGGCTCCTGTACCTTTTTCCCGATGGTAGCAGAGTGAAGAGGGCTTGGCCTAGGTACTGGGGGTCCTTGAGGATAGAGGCTGCTTTCTTACGATACTGCCACCTGAAGGTGTCCTCGATGGATTGAAGACTGGTGCCCGTCATGTAGTAGGCCGAGTTAACAATCCTCTGGAGATTTTTCTTTTCCTCCATACCAGAGAGTGATGCAACCACCCAGGATGCTCTCCATGGTAAACCTGTAGAAGTTTCCAAAAGCCTTCTGTGACATACCAAATCTCCTCAAACACTTCACAATGTATAGCCGTTGGGAAGCCTTCTTGGTCATTGCAATGACATGGAGGCTCCGGGACAGATCCTTGAAGATGTTGACACCCAGGAATTTGATGTTCTTGACCCTCTCCACAACTGAGCCTTCGTTGAGGACTGGATTATGTTCCCTGGACTTCCTCCTGAATTCCACAATCATCTTCTTTGTTTTGCTAACGTTGAGGGCAATGTTGTTGGCATGACACCACTCAACGAACTATCTCCCTCCTGTACGCTTCCTCGTTGGCGTTTGTGATCCATACATCCATCATTCTCTGTGTTAAAATTTGCCCTTCACATCTTCTTTAAAGTTACTGCCTCTTGCCTTAAACCTATACTCTCTAGTTTTTGGCACATTAAAGGTCTACGGAACCCTATTCACAAAACTCTTGGAAATTAAAGAGCCTGATGGCTTGGGGGGTAAAAATTGTTGCCCAATCCAAACATAAGGGCCCAAGTGCTACAGTACCTCCTACCAGATGGCAGAAGGGAGAACAGTTTACTTGAGGGGGGTGTGGAGTCCTTCATAATGTTTATTGCCTTTCGCCTGCATCGAGTGTTGAAGAGAGCCCCCAATGATCTTTTTCCGCTGACTTCACTTTCCACTGGAAGGTCTTGCGGTCCGAAGTGGTACAGCTTCCAAACCAGGTGGTGATGCAGTTTCACAGAATGCTCTCAATACATCCTCTGTAGAATGTGGTGAGGATGGAGGGTGGGAGATGAACTTTCCTCAGCCTTTCCAGGAAGTAGAGAGGCTGCAGGACTTTCTTGGCTATGGAGCTGGTGTTAAGGGACCAGGTGAGATTCTCTCCCAAATGCTCTCCAAGGAACTTAATACTCTTGACATCCTCAATATTGGAGCCGTCAATGGTCAGTGGAGCATAGTACCCCTGGGCCCTCCTAAAGTTGACAATCATCTCTTTTATTTTATTAACATTCAGATACAGGTTGTTGGCTCTGCACCAGTCCGTTAGCGACTGCACCTCATCTCTGTCCGCTAACTCCTCATTCTTACTGATCAGGTCCATCACGATTGAGTCATCAGCGAACTTGATGATGTGGTTCAAGCTGTCTTTAGCTGCACAGTCGGGGCTCAGCAGAGTGAACAGCAGTGACTAAGCACGCAGCCCTGAGGGACTCCCATTCTCAGTGTGATGTCCTTGGAACTATCCTATCAAAGGCCCTTATAATTTTATGAGACTCTATATCATTATCCACAGGCTTCCAATGCTCCATTGAGAATAAATTCAGCCCATTCAATCTCTCTTTATAAGTAAAGGCCTCCATGTCAGGCAACACTCCGGTGATTCTCTTCTGCACTCTTTCTAAGGCAACCACATCCTTCCTGCTGAGTGAAACACAGAAGTCCACAGATGCTGTGTTTGTGGTAGGAACTCAGCAGGTATCACAGAATCTTTATGAGGTAAATTTTTTTCTTTTCTTTGGCTTGGCTTCGCGGACAAAGATTTATGGAGGGGTAATGTCCACGTCAGCTGTAGGCTCGTTTGTGGCTGACAAGTCCGATGCGGGACAGGCAGACACGGTTGCAGCGGTTGCAAGGGAAAATTGGTTGGTTGGGGTTGGGTGTTGGGTTTTTCCTCCTTTTTCTTTTGTCAGTGAGGTGGGCTCTGCGGTCTTCTTCAAAGGAGGTTGCTGCCCGCCGAACTGTGAGGCGCCAAGATGCACGGTTTGAGGCAATATCAGCCCACTGGCGGTGGTCAATGTGGCAGGCACCAAGAGATTTCTTTAGGCGTTCCTTATACCTCTTCTTTGCTGCACCTCTGTCAACAGTGGCCAGTGGAGAGCTCGCCATATAACACGATCTTGGGAAGGCGATGGTCCTCCATTCTGGAGACGTGACCTACCCAGCACAGTTTAATCTTCAGCAGCGTAGATTCGATGCTGTCGGCCTCTGCCATCTCAAGTACTTCGATGTTGGAGATGAAGTCGCTCCAATGAATGTTGAGGATGGAGCGGAGACAACGCTGGTGGAAGCATTCTAGGAGCCGTAGGTGATGCCGGTAGATGACCCATGATTCGGAGCCGAACAGGAGTGTGGGTATGACAACGGCTCTGTATACACTAATCTTTGTGAGGTTTTTCAGTTGGTTGTTTTTCCAGACTCTTTTGTGTAGTCTTCCAAAGGCGCTATTTGTCTTGGCGAGTCTGTTGTCTATCTCGTTGTCGATCCTTGCATCTGATGAAATGGTGCTGCTGAGATAGGTAAACTGGTTGACATATAAGGCAATTGAACAACTGAAAAGTGGCAAAGCAGCAGGTATGGATGGAATCCCCCCAGAGGTCTGGAAGGCTGATGGCTAAACTCTGCATGCCAAACTGCATGAGTTTTTCAAGCTCTGCTGGGACCAAAGAAAGCTGCCTCAGGACCTTCGTGATGCCATCATCATCACCCTGTACAAAAACAAAGGCGAGAAATCAGACTGCTCAAACTACAAGGGAATCACGCTGCTCTCCATTGCAAGCAAAATCTTCGCTAGGATTCTCCTAAATAGAATAATACCTAGTGTCGCCGAAAATGTTCTCCCAGAATCACAGTGCGGCTTTCGCACAAACAGAGGAACTACTGACATGGTCTTTGCCCTCAGACAGCTCCAAGAAAAGTGCAGAGAACAAAACAAAGGACTCTACATCACCTTTGTTGACCTCACCAAAGCCTTCGACACCATGAGTAGGAAAGGGCTTTGGCAAATACTAGAGCGCCTCGGATGCCCCCCAAAGTTCCTCAACATGGTTATCCAACTGCACGAAAACCAACAAGGTCGGGTCAGATACAGCAATGAGCTCTCTGAACCCTTCTCCATTAATAATGGCGTGAAGCAAGGCTGCGTTCTCGCACCAACCCTCTTTTCAATCTTCTTCAGCATGATGCTGAACCAAGCCATGAAAGACCCCAACAATGAAGACGCTGTTTACATCCAGTACCGCACGGATGGCAGTCTCTTCAATCTGAGGCACCTGCAAGCTCACACCAAGACACAAGAGCAACTTGTCCATGAACTACTCTTTGCAGACGATGCCGCTTTAGTTGCCCATTCAGAGCCAGCTCTTCAGCGCTTGACGTCCTGTTTTGCGGAAACTGCCAAAATGTTTGGCCTGGAAGTCAGCCTGAAGAAAACTGAGGTCCTCCATCAGCCAGCTCCCCACCATGACTACCAGCCCCCCCCACATCTCCATCGGGCACACAAAACTCAAAACGGTCAACCAGTTTACCTATGAGGTAAATACACTCTATGCAACCAACATTTTGAGCTAGAGCCCTTCATCTTTACACCCTTGGCGCCTCGAGCTAAAAAGAACTGTACAAAACTCCAAGTGCAGCCTGACCAATATTATGCATAATAGCCACACGACATCCAGATTCTTGTACTCAAGGTTTCTCCTGATTTTCACGCACAACCCCATTCATAATTAAGTTGGTTCATGTTCTTTTTCTTCCTTTCCCTGTTGATCATTGCAAATCATGGTGAGATCAGCTCACATTAGCAGAAGCTCCTAGCCTCCAGAACTCCAGTATTGTCCTTTCTTCTGAGTCTAAATCAGTGGTCCTTCACCTTTTTATTTCCACTCACACACCACTTTAAGTAATCCCTATGCCATTGGTGCTCTGCGATTAGTAATGTATGTGGGTGGAAAGAAAAAGTTTGAAAATCACTGTTTTAATCATACTTCTTTGACTCGTTATGTGCAGGGTTTCATAACTCCAAAGGAAATGGGCCAATGCCAATTTTTCTCAACCAAAATATTTCAGTAACAATTAGGTCTAGAGCAGTGTTTCTCAACCTTCCCTTCCCACTCCCATACCACCTTAAGCAATCCTTTACTAATCACAGAGCACCGATGGCATCAGTATTACTTAAAGTGGTATGGGAGTGGAAAGAAAAAGGTTGAGAACCACTGGTCTAAATCATGTTGGTTCATGCCACAGGGACATATTTTTTTCAATCATATAATCAGAGCTGATGTTGCAGAACATACTCAGGGAGTGTTGTGCCACTGGTGATGTTTTCTGATCTCCAAGAGAAACCTCCTTACTTTGATAAGCCGCTTGTAAAGTGTGAATTGTGTTATTTTATAGGTGCCTTATAAATTGTCAATTTTTCTTGTTGCTGAGGTGCTAAATCCAAGGTTTTATCTCCATCAAGCTTATTGTTGGATTTGAATGATTCCCATTGCAGTGTCACTTTTGCGAGAAAGGCAAAAATAGCAGCTTTGTTGCATAAAACACAATCCATTTAACTGCTGTGAGATGACTTGTTTCTCAGTAATAAAATGGTTGAAGAGCAGATCGTGCCTGTTATATCTGTAATTCTGCAAGATCTCAGGTTTGCATCAGGGATGGTAATTTGCAGGTCCAAAAAGGCAGCTCTTCCTGCTGTGTGGCACTCCCTCCATGCTGCAAAGAATTGTCAACGGAACAGAGGTTCAGAACTATCAAACATTAGGCTTGGGGGCAGGTGTTATCAGGAAATTGGATGAGTGCGATCATTGATGGAGCCTAACACATTGAAAAATAACACAACAACTGCTGCTAAAGAAAGGAAAATGAGCCTAAGAGGATGATACTAAGAAGGACATTCAAAGTTTGGGCAAAGAATGAGCTTTGTGTATGAGGAGGGAAGAATTCTAATAGGAAACTGAGAACATAGATGATGTACCTGAAAACAGTATAACAAGCACTGGAATGTATTATCTATCTCTATTTATTTATTTATTTGCATAATTTATTACTGAATTTTTTTTTAGTACTGCACAGTGAATTTGTTTACATTCCTTTCTTGTTTACATTTATCTCTTTTGTATACATATCTTCCTTGTATACAGTTTACGATTACTGACAAGTAGAAATTCTGCCTGGCCCGTTAGATAAAAGAATCTCAGGGTTGCATGTGATGTCATGTATGCACTCTGACAATAACTTTGAAATCACAAAGGTCTCACGATCAGAGGAACTAAGAGGTGGGATGTAGGACTGGAGAAAGTTTCAGAGAAGAGCCCGATTGTGAATCACACCAGGACTTGACAAGAATAGCAGTGGGGACTGGGCCCATTGCAGGCCTATGCATTCAAAGTATCTGCTGCTTGGGTGAACAGCAGTGGGGGCAGGGCCAACGGGAATAGGGAATAAGTTTGGTCATCGTTCAATTGATGGCATCTTTTTTGAAGGCATTTCAGTGAAGAGATGCAATCGAATGCAGAGTGATGCATTAATCTGAAAACAGCAATTATATGGAAGCAGACACAATGGTAATTAGAAGACGCTTCAAGTTATACACATAGATATGAAAGGGATAGAGAGATATTTATCAAGCAGAGTTTTAGTTTGAATTGGACTTCATTTTCAACACAGACACATGGGCCAGCACCTGTACTGTACTGTACTGTTTTATGTTCACCTTTAGTTGTTGTTTGGTGATGTCCTGTGGGCGACAGAGGCCTCCCGAAGATTAGTAGGTCGCGCGTGGCCGTGTTGACTGCTGGGTGCAGGTATCAGCAGGCACATGCGCGAAGGCCAGAGGAGCAAGGTGACGCATGCGTGGTTGGCTCAGTGTTGGCAGAGAGCAATTTAGCAAGGGCCAGCGTGCCCTTCAATAAGCATGTGCTCTTGGCTCTGTGCCTGCAGCTAGTGGTTGGAGCCGGGAGCCAGCGTGTTCAAAGGAGCACGCGCGGTCGTATCAGGCATGCTTAAAAAGGGGTTCGCTAGGGCTTGTCTACAGTTCGGAAACCGGAGTAGTGTAAGTAAGGGGTCAACAATTTCTGTGACCATTTAAGCCTCATTTAAATTCATTTCAACATCGTTTAGGCCTCGTCAGATAATTTTATAAGGTTGGATAGATGGCATACGGAAATTCAAAATTATATACAATTGGAAAAGATTACTTATAATTTAAGGAATCAACCTGAAAATTTTTATATGATTTGGAAGCCATATATAGATTTCATCAATAAGAGTCCATCCACATCATCCATAACACCTGCTCCACCTGTTTAATATGTACAAGATAGAATATTATGTTAGGAGTATATGAATAGTGAATGATAAATAAATTCTGGTGTTTTTTTTCTCTCTTTTTCTTTTGGGGAGGGGGATAAAAAACAAAAAAATTATATATCATTTTGTATCATTTTTGTTACATTGTACAGGGTATTGTTATATGATGCATGTATTGATGCAAATGAAAACTAATTTTTCAAAATAAAACATCATTTAGGCCTCATTAACTTTTATGTAAATGTTTTAATGTTAAGAATCTACTATATAGAATATCAGGAAAGAAGATTACAAGTTCTGTGTGTTAACAATAAAGGATTTAAATACAACTGAACTTGGACTGGAAATTATTGAAAAGGCGGTGCAAACAAACCCCTAACTTAGCCTACAAGCGATTATATAAGAGAATAGGAAGAAAGTCGCTGCATGTCTAGAAATTGGACCAATCTTCATATTTTCTATGTGACAAATAAAGCATTCAAAATATTTTCTGCATGTCCGGTTGTACGAATAATTATTTGTAAGAAGTAAAACACGAAAGTCTGCAGACCCTTTGATGAACGGATCAAGCCTGAAACGTTTATGTATCTTCTTCTTTGCTGCAAAAAGAAAAGTTGCTTCAGCATTGTGTTTTTATGAATAATTATTTACTGGTCAGTCAGTGCTCTTAGGGAAATTGGCCTGGGCACTCTTGCACGCAATTTCCCTCAGGTTAGCTGATGTTTCCTTGCTGTCAGTTGAACAAAATGATGTCACCAGATGGTCATCTCTCACTGGAGGAAATTTAGTGATTAAGGTACAGACTCCATCCTTTATTCATTTGGTACAAAAAGAAGGAGCAATCCTGCAGCAACTTGGCAGTGAGATGGGGATTACAGGGCTCTCGATATAACGTTGATGTGTCATTCAGAATCTGTGGCAGACTCAATATACATGTGGAATTCCCATTGTGAGTTTAACATCTTTAATGTTACAGTATATAAATCATTGCAAGATACTTCAATGCCTGCCAGACTACCAGTCTGCTCTTAGCGGAGATATGGGGAATTGCTCAGGGCATTTGACCACTCTGTGAATAGCTACACATACTGGAGTTAGATAAAGGGTTTAGACCTGAAACGTTGAACACATCCTCCACCACGATTTCAGCCACCTGCTGCATGACCCACCACTGGATATATCTCCCCCTCTCCTCCCCTCTCTGCTTTCCACAGGATTCGCTCCCTCCACGACTCCCTTGTCCACTCCTCACTCCCCACTAATTGTCCCCTTGGGACCTACCCATGTGACCACAGGAAATGCTCCACTTGCACCCACATCTCCTCCCCCAGCACCATTCGTGGCCCCTAACAGACCTTCCAAGTGAAGCAACATTTCACTTGTGAATCTTCAGGGGTCATCTCCTACATCCATTGCTCCTGTTGTGGTCTTCTCTATGAGACTGGATGCAGACTGGGACATCGCTTCATTGAACACCTCAGCTCTGTCCACCACAATTGCATGGATCTCCCAATGGCCATTCAATTCAATTCTCTATCCCATTCCCTTGCTGACAAATCTGCCCATGTCTCATGCACTGCTAGACTGAGACCCCCCATAAATTGGAGGAACATTGCCTCATCATCCAACTGAGCACCCTCCAACGGGATGGTATTAATATCGACTTCTCTGGCTTTCATTAAAACCCCCTCCCCTTCCCCATCACCTTTCCTCATCTTTGTCTCTCTATTCCATCTCCTTTTGCACAAACATGATCAATTTAAGAATTTATCCAATGAACACCTTTTGTTGGTCCTAATTCCTCCCCCAGCCAGTCTCTGAATTCTGAGACTTTCTGAGATTTCCTGCTTCTGGATTATTCCTTGAAGAAGAGCTCAGGCCCGAAACATTGGCAATATACCTTGGTCTCCTATGGACGCTGAAAAGTCCAGCTGAGTTCCTCCAGCATTTTGGCACTTTTATGTTGACTGACTATTTCCTCCCCTGGATGCTGTCTGACCCACTGACCCTTTGTTCACACAAATAAGAATTCATTGCTTCACCCCATTCCCACCTTCTCTGACAGCCTTTTCTGCCATTGGGCTCTCCAGTCGACACAAAGCAGCAAGGACTGCTCATAGCTGCTTACTGCAAGCAAAAGCCAAAACATTATTTTAAATGCACATTGTAAAATTTCTCAGGAGGCCATAGGTGAGATTCCATAGGTGAGATGCCATAGGTGAGATGCCATAGGTGAGATGCCATAGGTGAGATGCCATAGGTGAGATTCCATAGGTGAGATTCCATAGGTGAGATGCCATAGGTGAGATTCCATAGGTGAGATGCCATAGGTGAGATGCCATAGGTGAGATGCCATAGGTGAGATGCCATAGGTGAGATGCCATAGGTGAGATTCCATAGGTGAGATGCCATAGGTGAGATGCCATAGGTGAGATGCCATAGGTGAGATGCCATAGGTGAGATGCCATAGGTGAGATGCCATAGGTGAGATTCCATAGGTGAGATGCCATAGGTGAGATGCCATAGGTGAGATGCCATAGGTGAGATGCCATAGGTGAGATGCCATAGGTATCAATGGTACACAGGCAGCACTTTGAAAGTGCATGAACTCCAATGTCCAAGCAACAACACTGTAAGAACAACTGGAAATTGCAGACAAATTAAGCTGCCCATCCTCTGAGAAATCAAAAAGTAATTAACCTACTCAATTAGCTTATAAATCTAACATTCAGTCCATCAAAATGCTCTTTAATAAACTTTTAATTGAGATATAACAAAGTTATTATCCACAATTCTAATTTTAAACATTTGAGATTTGTTTTCACAATCTCAATGATACTAATTAATTAGTAATGAAAATTGGTTCTGCGGATAGGGCTTCACGTATGTATAGTGTTACGTCGCAGACCAGCAGCAATGGAAATTCACTATTGGAGTTATATTTTTCATTAAAAACACTATATTTATTTATAACTACTAATAATATAACACATTAGTCAAATCAAAACCAACTATATGAAAATATATATGTGTGAGTGCATGCGTGCATGTGTGTGAGTGCGTGTGTGGGGGCACAATTCTGGAAAGTCATTCTAAAGTTCAGTCTTAGAAATCCATTGTCGAAACACAGACTTTTAAACTGATGCACAGAGGTAATCATGAAGGAGATGGGAGAGACTGAGTGACCGGACTGTTGAAAGCTCACAAATCCCCGTCGCGTTTCTTCCTGAGAAATATCCTTTTATATGAACAGTTGTCACAACTCCCCTTTCACTTGTGTAGGGGAAACAAAATGCATGACTTCCACAATGGTTCCAAACTCAGGTACCGGTCAATCAAAATGGCTATTACTTTGGTCACAATCCAATGCAGTAATTCTCTCCTTCCAAAACCTTGGGAGATGAAGGCAAGCACATCCTACACCAGTGGTTCTCAACCTTTTTTATAGCAAATAAAAGAACTGTAAACAAATACCCAATGTGCACATTTTCTTTACATTGGGTATCTGTTTACAGTTCTTTTATTTGTTTACACATTTACGCTGTGTACAGTCTATTTTTTGCACTACTTCTGTAATTCTGCCATGCCCGCAGGAAAGAGGAATCTTGGGGTTGTATGGGATGTCATGTATTTACTCTGACAATAAATCTGAAATCGATTTTTTCCACTGACATGTCATTTGAAGTAATCCCTTATTAACCACAGAGCACCAATGACATAGGTATGTGAGTGGACAAAAGATTAGATGAGATTAGATTCAACTTTATGTTATTGTGCCAAGTAAAATACAAAGCCAATTAAATAGAATTAGCATCTAACTAGAAGTTAAAAAAATAATGCTGTATATAAATAACTATGTAGAAATAAAAACAAGCGCATTCAGCAAGCAAACAATTATAAAAGTACTGACAGTACAATGTGAATGCAGTACCACTCAAACGCTGGAATTAAAGCAGGGTCACAACCAAGGGGTAAAAAGCTCTTCTTGAGCCTGCTGCTTCGAGAGTGAAGGCTCCCGTAGTACCTACCAAATGGAAGAAGAGTAAAAAGTCCATAATTCAGGTGAGATGCATCCTTGATTATGCTTTTTGCCCTGTTCAGAGAGTGTTCCTGATAGATGTTCTCAATGGTGGGCAATTGGATGTTGATAATCCATTGGGCAGTTTTTACCACCCGCTGAAGTGCTTTGAAGTCTGATACGAGACAATTGCCACACCACACTGAGATGCCATAGGTGATTATGCTCTCAATGGTACTGCGGTAAAAATCTATCAATATCCTAGGACAGAGGTGTACTTTCTTCATGCTCCACAGTTGCCCCTTTTTGATCAGGATCGAGGAGTTCAAGAACCAGGTGAGATCATTGGAAATGTGGAAACTAATAAATTTAAAGCTTGATTCACATTCCACCACAACCCCATTGATGTAAATAGGGACATGAGTGTGGCTTCCAGCATGCTTGAAGTTCACAATGATCTCCTTGGTATTCTGTGTGTTAAGTGTCAAGTTGTCAGCACACCACGCAGCCAGGTGCTCAAGGTAAGAATGGAAGAGAAGAGATTATCTAATTTAACAGATTGGTGTCTGTTAGTCAGGAAGTCCAAGGTCCAATTGCAGAGGGCTGAGCTGACAAAGTTTGGCGATCAGTTTGGAGGGAATTACAGTATTGAATGCCGAACTAAAGTCAATGAACAGCATTCTGACGTAAGAGTTGGGTCAAGGCAGAGTGAAGTACCGTGGAAATCCTCAGTCAATTTGTTGGTGCGATAGGCAAATTGATGAGAGTCCTGGGTGATGGACAAACAGAATTTCAAATGTGATAAAAACAGTCTCTCAAAGCACTTTGAAATGCTAGGGGTGAGTGCAAATGGACATAAGTTATTCAGACTCGTGGCAGTGGGATGCTTTGGCACTGGGATGATGGCGACAATCTCGAAGCTTATGGGAACAACTGCCTGGGCCAGGAACAGATTGAAAATGTCCATAAAGACCCCGGGCAACTGTTCTGCACAGACTCTAAGCACAAGGTCAGTTACACCATCCAGACCAGCTGCCTTCTGTACATTCACCCTACTCAGAGATGGAAAGTGAGAGAGGCAGTTCATCAGGTGGAAGATCCACTTTGAAGGTGACCTCCTTGTTCTCTTGATCAAAATGAGCATAGAAATAATTAAGCTACTCAGAGAGGGAGGCACACCTGGATGGTTTATAGTCTGTAATGATCTGTATGCTATGCCACATGCACTGGGAGTCCAAGGAGTTGAAAGGTTCTTCAATCTTTTGTTTGAATAGTGAAACCCTGATTTTACGCATTCTGGTTTAATGTGAATTCTGATATAACAGAAGAATCATTGGACACTGATTTATACAAGGTATGAACTGTTTAACATCCACATTCCCGACCTATGGCATATGTGCCAAAAGTATCACATTGGATTATTAGAAATGGTGTGTCTAAATGAGTAAGGTAAGTAATATTCATCTTGTTTTTGCAAGATGACCTGCATACTTAGCAGATAAAACAAATATTTTTCATGGTGGGGAAATCATGCAACATTTTAAAGACAAGTCCATGAGTACAAACTTTGCGTCAAGATCCAGGGTAGTAGTTTTAGGTCAGAGATGAGGAAGAACTGCTTTTCCCACAGGGTGGTTAATCTATGGAATGTTCTGCCCATGGAAGCAGTGGAGGTGAACTCAGTAAATATATTTAAGACAAGATTGGATAGATTTTTACATATTGGGTTTCAGGTACAACAAGTTATTAAGAAGGCAAATGGAATGTTGGCCTTCAGCGCTAGAAGGATTTAATTCAGAGCAGGGAGGTCATGTGCAAGTGTACAAGGTACTAGTGAGGCCGCACCTGGAGTACTGTGTGCAATTCTGGTCTCCATGCTTGAGGAAGGATATACTAGCCTTGCAGGTGGTCCAGAAGAGGTTTACCAGGTTGATCCTGGAGTTGAGGAGTTGGCCTACAAGGAGAGAATAAAATTGTCTGGAATTATACTCACTCAAATTCAGAAGAATGAGAGGAGATCTTACAGAAACATAAAATTATGAAAGGGATAGATAAGATAGAGGCAGAAAAATTGATTTTGATGGGAGCTGAGACCAGAACTAGGGGACACAGGCTCAAGATTCAGGGGAGTAGATTTAAGATGGAGATGAGGGAAAAACTGTTTTTCCCAGAGAGTAGAGAATCTGTGAATTCTCTACCCAGGGAAGCAGTTGAGGCTACTTCATTAAAACTTATTTAAGGTTCAGTTAGATAGATTTTTACATTAAAAAAAAGGATTAAGGAATATGGGGAAAAGGCAGGAGTTGAGTCAATGATCAGATCAGCCATGATCTCATTGAATGGCAGAGCAGGCTCAACAGGCTGGACCTGTTTCTTATGTTCTTACATTTTCTAATTTTAAAACAATGAGGAATTGCAACTGACTCCCACATCACCAGAAATACCTGCTTCATTGATTCCCCATAATAACTTGAACATTTTGGTCAAATCACCCTTAACCCTCTAAATTCCAGGGAATGCCAGTGGAGCTTGTATAATCTACTCATGCATTGCAATTCTGAGAATTCTTCTGAAATGTAAACACAGCAAATGAAAGAAGCCATTAGACTTGCACATTCTAACATTCTGGATGATGAAGCAGCTGCCATATCAGTTGCCACTTTCACTTGTTTACTGACATTCCCTTGACACCATACTGAGCTGTGATTCCACTGGCACTGAGTGGCGCCCCATATCTTGACCAGGCATGTGGGAGTCGTCTGTGAGACTTGACCTCGTCAGAGCCAAGCCGACACCTGCCTCCCAGGAGGGTTCACTGGACAAGCAACAAGACCTGTTTCCTCTCTCATTTGCGGGGACTATCAACCCCTTCACTCTGACATAGCATTGACAAAGTAACTTTGCACAAGTGGTGATTTCCACATTTAAGAAAAATTAGGATGGATGCATGGATGTGAGGGATATGGAGGACTGGTCAGTGGAACGAGGCAGAATAATAGTTCAGCATTGACTAGATGGGCTGAAGGACCTGTTTCTGTGCTGCAGTGTTCTAAAATTCTGTGGTTCATCTCCAGGGCCTCAATGGTTTTCCAACCAACTGAAGCAACTTGTTGAGGTTTGTCCAACAAAATATTAGACGGGATTTTAACCAACAATTTTTTTCTGTCAAAAGCAGCCTAAAGGTTCTCAACCTTTATCTTTCCACTCGCATCTGCACTTTAAGTAATCCCTATGCCATTGGTGCTCTGTGATTAGTAAGGGATTGTTTAAGGAGGGATGTGAGTGGGAAGGGAAGGTTGAGAATCATTGCTCTAGACCAGGGGTCTCAAGCTTGCGGCCCGCGGGCCAACTGCGGCCCTCGGGACGATAGTTTGTGGCCCCGCCTTAATATGAAAGTTTAATGTTAGTGGGGCCCGCAAGTTTGAAATGATTGGCACTTTTCAGTGTTGTGTGCGGTGCTGAACAAACCTACCAATCACAGTGGGGTATATTGCTCTTGGGGGCGGGACATCGGCTGGGCTTATTGCGAATATAAGCATATTTGTGTGCATTTTCTATTTGTCATTATATGCACGCGGCACATGCGCAATTTCCGCAGCCGCTCCGCTTCACGCGCTTCGGCGTCCAGTCTGAACCCGGAAGTTGTGGCTCAGCTATGCGAGAGGAAGCGCTGCCAGATCTCTAGCAGTAAGAAGTAGGCAGAAGAAGACATGTTCATAACAGTTTATGTTCAATGTTCCATTCATGTTCAGAAAGTTAAAGGTTAAAGAACTGTTGATACAGACATTTGGATCTGAATAATAATAATTACATTTCTCCAGTCAGCAACTATGTGTGGTTTCTTCAGTCTTCTATATCTGCTGTATTATTATTATTTTCATTATTATTATTTTCATTTTATTTATTTATTACTGATTGATTTTTTTTTCTTATGAATTGTTAATTTATTTATTTTTTCATCTTATTTTGTGTTAAAAAATAAAAATAAAGACATTTGATAACATTAGAATGTTTTTGTAAGAGCTTTTCTTGTGGAAAATCTGATGCGGCCCAGCCTCACCCAGACTCTACCTCCAGCGGCCCCTGGGTAAATTGAGTTTGAGACCCCTGCTCTAGACCCAATTGTTACTGAAATATTGTACTTGAGAAAAATTGTCATTGGCCCATTTCCTTTGGCATTATGAAACTGTGCACTTAACGAGTCAATTAAATCTGATTAAAACAGTGGTTTTCAAACTTTTTATTTCCACCCACATCCCACATTAAGCAACCCCTTACTAATCACAGAGCACCGATGACATAGGGAATACTTAAAGTGGTATGTAAGTGGAAGGAAAAAGGTTGAGAACCACTCAGGTCTAAAGACTGATCCAAATGTTACTTAAAAGCCTCCACATTCAGAAAAAAAATCTTTTTCTTTTCCTTCTTTGAGATGCAGCACATTCACGCCACATCTTGATTCTACATGAGTCACATCTTGGTGCTGACAGACACCATCACTTACATTTCTCTCCAAAACAATCCCAACTAAATGGCTTGATTTACAGCAGTCAGTGCGGGTGGAACCATACCTCAGCATGGCTTTCACCTGCCGGTGCTGCTGTCATAGCAGGACTGCCGCTGGTGCGGTCCCGTGGGGTGCAGGGAGCAGAGGCGCAGCACTCCCCTGCGGGCTCCAACCATCCAATCCGACCGCCATCAGCCCTTCAACAAGGTATAAGCAAAATGTAGGCTCAAGCCCGTAATGGTGTTTATGTACCTTTTTCTTTGCTAATACAAAGGACACTGTTTGACCTGCAGAGTTTCCCCAGCTTTGTGTTTTTACAGTGTCTGCAGACTTTGCATTTTCATCTCTTTTTGAGTAAAACAGATTGTGCAAAATAAAATAGAAGTGTAGAGTTTGGTGTCTGAGAAATGGCTTGGCTATCAAAGTGCAAGTGAAACATCATTTTACTCGTAAGAGGTCCATTCAATAACCTGATCTCAATGAGGTCTTTGAATCGGGTAGTGCGTTTTCAAACTCCTCGACAGCAAGAGGGAGAAAAGGATGTGACTAGGGTGGGGTGGATCTTTTAATATTGTTGGCTCCTTTCCCAAGTCAGAGATTACCATTCATGACATATATTGTAGCCATAACAGAACCCCCAGCACCAAAAAGGACAGGACAGTGAGTCCAGGGAAACATCACTGATTATAGGTTCCTCACTATTATGCACACCATCCTGACGTGCAAACATATGGAGGATCCTGAGTGTAGATCCAGGAACTCACTTCCCAATAACACTGAAGGGAAGCATCTTCACCAAGAAGAATAGTGTTTCAAAAAGGCAGCTGACCACTAAACTTCTCACCAGTAAATGGGGCTGGGTAATAAAAGCTGCCGTTGCCTCACATCACAAATCAAACGTTAAAATGAAATATCCTGGAACATAAACTTACCGCACACGTATAATAAAGCCACTTTTATCACCTCGAAATCCAGCCTTCTGAATCATTCTCAGATATCCATAAATGTCAAAAGCTCAGAACCAGCAGTTGCTTGTGAGGTGTCCTCTGTGGTTAAAACTTTCTCCTCTTTAATGTCCGCTGTGAGGAATTCCCCTCATTCGGCAGCTATAATACCATCCATTTTGCTAAGTAGCTGACCACATTAATATTCCAACTGAGAGCAAAACAATTCATTTACTTTTAAAACATTATGAAGTTGCAGACAAATAAACATTTTGATCCAGGTTTAAGCTTAGGAATCATAAATAATGCAATGGAAATTCCTTATGTTGAATGAAAATACTGTACCATACTTAGAGATACTCTGCTCCTCACCATTCAGTAAGGCCACACTGATTTGATCATGGCCTCAACACTCAACGTTATTCCCCATAATCCTCAGTTCCAAAATATTCCATAAGTCTCTCTGTCTCGCCCCTGAATATCATCAATGATTTAGCCTCCACAGCTTAAGTGTTGATCCTGAGTGAACAGTGCTCTCATTCTCTCCTTGCTTTCTATTCATTTATTTTTTTCATCATAAATGTTTGCTCTGTGATGCTGCCGCAAAACAACGAATTTTGAGACATGTTCATGACAATAAATTCTGATTCTGATTATAACTATGCTCCGTAATTATGCTCGTTCTATATCTTACGGCTCAACTCAACGCCTGATATGTAGGTTGTGGAAGAACACATCTCCCTTGGGCACTGAAGGCTTCTTGATCATATCAGAGGTTTGGATCCTGAGCAGGGGTTGCCAGTGGACCATACAGGGGTCAGTGCAGCTCCAGAGGCTGCGGGAGCGCTGGAGGCAAATCCACGGACACTCAGTGTCTCTGAAGGGACTCCCTTTTGCTTCTCTCTCTCTCTCTTTTTCTCTCTCTTATTGTTAGCAGCCAATGTTCTTGGTGACTCACTGCCTTACAGCAGACAAAAGTTATCATGTGTATTACATTTTTATGTATTATTACAGTACATTTGGGAGTATTTGGATAACATGGACCCATGGGCCGAAAGGGCCTATTACCATGTTGTATGTCTAAATAAATGTTACCTTTTGTGGCAGATGTTGAAGAAGACCCTATCTTCTCTCTCATGCTACAAGTTCCATTACTTCTATATTAAAGACTAACAGGGAAGTTTCCTCTAGTTTCCTGGCTTCACTTTATCTCTCCATGATATTACTAATCTGTTCACTATTTTGCCTGGTTTGGAAGCAAGGTGTTTGGGTGGTGTGGTGCGCTGTTAGCCAGAATCAGACACACACAAAGATAAAGGCTTTAATCCACAAAGACTTGCACAGAGCCAGGCTGGCTGTGGCTGCAACAACTCTGAGTGAGGCCTCGGGAGGACGGCGCAGGCTTATATTCTGGATGGTGATTGACACCCGACTGGATGGAGCTTGATCCATTCAGGCCGACTGATTGGCAGCCGGCCAGGTGTTGTCCTGTCCCCTTACACTCCTCCAGGTACAGAGGCTGCCCCCTGCAGTAGGCCGGTGGTACACTCCCGCAGGTACAGAGGTTGCCCCCTGCAGTAGGCCGGTGGTACACTCCCGTAGGTACAGAGGTTGCCCCCTGCAGTAGGCCGGTGGTACACTCCCGTAGGTACAGAGGTTGCCCCCTGCAGTAGGCCGGTGGTACACTCCCGCAGGTACAGAGGTTGCCCCCTGCAGTAGGCCGGTGGTACACTCCCGTAGGTACAGAGGTTGCCCCCTGCAGTAGGCCGGTGGTGCACTCCTGCAGGTACAGAGGTTGCCCCCTGGAGTAGGCAGGTGGTGATTCATTGGTGCTTTCCTTCCATTGCACTTCAAGAATCTTTTGCTGTCTATTGAGTGTTCTTGGATGTAATTAAAAGGACATGAGTGGTGCCATAGAAATGGAAACCTTTCACTTTGTCTCTGAGCTTCCTGGAGATCCTTACTGCTTCATCCCGTGCTGATATAGAAATACTTGGAACTTTCTGTTTCGCCACTGTTTTTGACTGGAGTCTAGGTTCGTTGCGTCTGATGGTGGTCTTTCAACACAGGTTTTAGTGCAGTGTAGCATGATATTACAGCTCTGTCAAAGGTATTCATTTCCACTTTCTGAGGGGTAACTGCAGGTTGTCATTTAAATCGAAGCACAATCTGCTGGATGAATTCAGCAGGTTAAGCAGGATCAGCAGAGAGCAAAAGAACGGTTGCTTCAAAATGAATAAGAGCTGCCTTTTTCTTATTTACGAACTACATTTCAAGCAATAATGCAATTCTTGCTGGATGCATCGCAGGATACGGAGCTGTTCTTCCCAAGATCAGAAGAGGTGGCCAAAGGCGATGAAGGCAGCTTGGAACATCGTGCAGTTCTCCCTCCCCTTTATCGACTCCACTGACACCTCCTGCTGCCTAGTTAAGACAATTAATGTACTGAAGGCCCACTGTACTCAGGTGCTCTCTCTTCTCCCATTGGCGAGAAGGTTCAAGAGTGCAAATTTGCAGGCTGACGGGATCCCTGCGGCCATCGGGCTCCTGAATGAACCCCACAGCAGTGCTCCCAAGCTGCCTTTGCTAAGTGTTAATTAATATTGAGCAATTAATAATAGCAATGCTATTACAATGCCAGAGACCAGGGTTTGAGTCCGGCACTGTCTGTAAGGAGTTTTTGTACGTTCTTTCCATGTCTGTGTGGTTTTCCTCTGGGTGCTCTGGTTTCAAAATGTCTGAGGGTTGTAGATCAATTGGGGTATTTGGAAAGCATGGGTTTGTGGGCCGGAAGGTCCTGTTATCAAGCTGTATGTCTAAATTAGAATTAAAATTTAAAACATTAAATTAAATGTAACTTTAAATTGTCATACTATGCCCTGTAACTGCACTCTTATCTTAGTTTAATTGGCTGAATGATTTTTTTTTTAATATATATATTTGCTATACATAGAGCATGGTAACTGGCCCCTCCAGCCCATGAGCTCATGCCACCCAAATGCACCAAATAAGCTCAACCTCCGTACGTTTTTTAGGGTGAGAGGAAACGGGAGCATCCGAAAAAAACCCACATAGACACGGGGAGAATATACAACCTCCTTGCAGACAGCGCCAAATTCGAAGCCAGGTCGAATAGCGTTGCACCAAGCACTACGTTAACCATGCCACCCAAAGGATGTGGGGGTTGGCGGGGGGGGGGGGGGGTGGGGAGGAGGGAAGGTGTGGTAAATGCTCATCAGAGTTTGGTCCGACTTTCCCTTCCACATTCCGCATACCCCGATTACAAGTGATCTGCATTGACTGGGTTACCAGGGGAACTTGCACAGACCATGAGTTCTTCTCCCTTCCAAAGGAAAAGGGAAAATATCAGTGCATTCGTTGTTTTGGCCTGTTCAGAAATATCTTTTCAAAAGTAATCTACCCATTGTTCAACCAGGGGATAGTAGAAGTCCGGGATTGAATTGAATTGTTTTATTGTCACCTCTACTGTAAGAAGCTTCCAGGCAATCCAACTCATGCATACAATAGTTTAAAAAATCAATAAACAAATAAATGTTACAATGGTGCAGGGAGTTGTGTAACAGTGGTTAAATGGGCAAGTAATTCTGAAATGGTAACTGCAAAACTATTGGGGTTTTTTTATCAAAAAGGAAAGAAAACTGTGCCCCTAGAGCAAGCTGGGATTGACGATAAATGCTGGCTTTGCCTGCATCCTGTGAATTATCCCTCCACATCATCCCCAAGAAGGGTATCACATTGGTATTTGTGGGAACTAACATGCACAAAGTGACTGCCATGTTTCCAACATTAAAGGACGACCAACACTTCAAATCACGAACAGGAAACTGCCATGGACAGTTGATTTTGTTTTTGTGTCTGTCATAACAAATTAATTTTAAAATGTGGTCAAAATTGTCATTAATTTCATAGCATCATCTGTTAGAGAAAGAGACCCTTTGGTTAGTTGGACCAACAATCTCCAACTGCCAGCTTGATCAAGGGTTCCATCCCAAAACATTGCCCAATTTTTATTGCTCCTCCATTGCTTTGTTTAGTGCTCTACAGCAGCCATTCCCCACCTTTTCTTCTGCTATCCCTCCACTTCCCCTAGGACTCTGTTCAAAGTTTACTGGCCCCTTCCTTTCTGACTGGTGCATCACTGTCTGCTATGGAGGTGCCCACACCCAGGACAAGAAAAAAACTCCAGAGGGTTGTTAACCCGGCATCATGAGCACTGGACCTCACTCCATCGAGGACAAATCTGCAAGACGCGGTGCCTTAAGAAAGCAGCCTCTATCCTCAAGGACCCCCACCACCCAGGCCATGTCCTCTTTAAACTACTACCATCAGGGAAAAGGTACGGGATCCTAAAGACGAGCACTCAGCAGCACAGGGACAGCTTCTTCCCCGCTGCCATCAGATTCCTGAATGATCAATGAACCACAGACACTGCTTTACTTTGACTTTTGTCCGGTTTCTGATGTCATACCAAACCTCTGTAAACTCCTGAGGAAGTAGAGGGGGTGACGTGCTTTCTTCACGATACCATTGGTGTGTTAGGTCCAGGAAAGATCTTCTGAGATAGTGACTCCCAAGAACTAAAATTTGCTCACCCTCTCCACCTCTGATCCGCCAATGATCACTGGATTGTATACTTCTGGCTTTTTTCCCCTGAAGTCAACTATCAGCTCTTTAGTTTTGGTGACATTAATCGCAAGGACATTCAGCCAAGTTTTCAATCTCCATCCTATATGCTGATTCATTCCCCTCCTTTATACAACCCAATATCGTCTGCAAATTTGTAGATGGTGTTACTGCCGTGCTGAGCTACACAGTCATAGATGTAAAGTAAGTAGGGCAGTGGGCTAAGATATGGCCCTGTGATACTCCAGTACCAATGGAGATTGTGGCAGTGAATTCACAACCTCTTCAGCTACCATCAGCATCATAATTCCTTGCACCTCCCTGCTCCTCCATCTCTGGTCTGATGCCCAGATTCAATTACCCCACCATTGGTTCAGTAAGTGCCTTGCTAAATTGCACCTCCACTCTGCTTTACCCCTTCAAGGCAAATCCTTTTTATGAGGCTATAGGTTGCATCCAACTTTATCTTCTCTGTGCCAAACTTCGTTGGATCGTACTTCTGCAGAGCAACGTGAAACATTTTGCCATCATATGTCAACTTTGTTGTTCAGTTAAGCGATTAAAATTGCCGGGAGGATGGGAGAGCTTCTCCATTCATATCCAAATGATTACTAGTAGAAACTTCAGGCTATTTTCACAATGAGCAATTGTTATCTCCACAAATAGTGATCTCTGCATTTTTGGGGAGGAAACTGACAGGACAAAAATACGACCTGAAAAAAAAATCAATTGTTAATGCTAGAAATGCACAGTCAAAATATATTCTAGTTGAAATCTTGGAATAAATGGAAGTGGAATTAGAAAGAAGACAGTCTTTATTCTTCGCTCGAGCAGCCAAACCCTTTAAAATCTGGACCATATCTTTGCATAATCAATGTTAGTCATTCACTTCCTGTCAAGATGGACACAGCTAAATGCTTGAAGCACAATGGTCTCAATGATTGCAGAATTTTAATAGCTATTTGTATGGCCGGTCTGTGACTATAGCAATCAATTTGTGGAGTGCATTTCTGTAGCAACTGCTCTGTGTTACACATTAAATGGGAAGGATCAAATTGATTTGTCAAGTATTGCCATTTGGTTTAGAAAAACCAATGTCCCTAAATATTGCAATTTTAGGTTTTTATAAATGGGCGAATTCCTTTTGATTTTTTTTTTCTCATGGATATTTAAATACTTGACAGCCAATCAGTGGTGTAATCATTGCTTTCATGTCAGGAATACAAGAGCCAACTTGCACCGCAGAGAAAGAATTCTTCAAATATCAATTGCTTTAGTAATGACAAGAAAAAAATATGTATGCACGGAGACACCGCATTAACTTCTCTTCTGTTCTGCGGGTGCTGTCAAGGGATTTTGTGTGTGTGTGTGTTTTGTGTGTGTGTGTGTGTGTGTGTGTGTTTTGTGTGTGTGTGTGTGTGTGTGTGTGTGTGTGTGTGTGTGTGTGTGTGTGTGTGTGTGTGTGTGTGTGTGTGTGTGGCCACAGGCAAGAGCAGGCAGGACCCTGGTTTAATGTCTCATCCAAGAGTTGGCATCTCCAGTATTTCAATATTCCATGCCCTTCTCAAGTGAGATTATGGGCTTAGGTCTCTGGAGTCAGGATTAAACCCTAAACACCTCCACAGTCCCTGAGTCAGAAATAGGAAGGTGCTCGTGAAATTTGGTATCGCACCTCTTTAGGTTCCAAGAAATTGTATGGAATAGTTTCACGACTGACATATTTGAGGATGGAAATTGAGAATGATCATTGAAAGTCCATCAAAATGCAGACGCTGGAAATCTGAAAGAATGAGGGCAAAAATCTTGCTGTTCAGGTAGCATAAACAGTTTTGGTTTCAGGTCTGGGAAACTTGCTCAGAACTAATTCTGATGGAGGGTCACAGACCTGAAATATTGATTGGCATTTCCCTGTTTAGAATTGACACTGGGCAGCACAGCTGACCTATTTTTCTTTGTTGAAGTGATATGTTAAAATCCAACCCTAGCTGCTTCTACGGGGATGATTGTCGAGGTGATAACTTTATTCTTTCCTTTCAATTCAACTGATCCAAAACTGCCAAGGGGTTGTTATAACCAGATGAAGCAAGGATGGTGAAAGCAGGACTTGAAACCCACTGCTGGTCCTCGGCACCAGCACCTTGAAATGGCTGGTTATTTCATCTACTGTTGGAGCTTTATCCATAATATTGTTACCTTGCACATTCCTACAAGTGTACCGTAGAGAGTATTCTGACTGGTATGGAGCATTCGCTGCCAATGCACAGGACAGGAAAAGGCTGCAGAGAGTTGTGAACTTGGCCAGCGCCATCATGAACATTAAGGACGTTACAATGGTGTATTTACATAAATGTAATTTATAACAACTTTTGCACCTGTTATGCACAACAATACTGCCGCAGAACAACGAATTTTGTGCCACATGTTCATGAAAATAAATTCTGATTCTGACCTTTCTCCTTTACTTCGATGCACTCTTGATGATCATCTTCTTGGTTCTGTAGAATTGAAATGTTCCAAAACTCTGCTGCCTTATGCACCTGTGACTGACATTTCATAGTGTCCGTCCATCGCTGGAGATAGAAATGTTTCTCCAAATGTAGTCCCTTCCTCTTTCCTGAATTTAATTGTTCAAATAATGATGTCCATGTCAAAACTGTCTTTCAAAGTTGACATTTACTGAAAAAGGAAGCACTTCAGATGTCCTGGAGTTGGAAGCCCTGTCTCAGGACCAGATGCAATTTCCAATTTATTGTCATAAATAAAAACACAATACTGGAGAAACTCAGCAGGTCAAACAGCGTACTTTATATCGGAATCAGAATCAGAATTTATTGCCTTGAATAAGTCATGAAATTTGGGGGTTTATACCAGCAGCATCATAGTGTAAACATTCATATTAGAACCATCTTACAACATGACTAGAGAGAGGGTGGGAGAAGGAGGTGTTTAGGTAGCTTGGAGTCAGTAGGTTTATGATAAATGTTAGAGGATAGTTTGTCGCGCCAGATGGATGCAGGGAGATCCAGAAGAAAAGGAGAGAGGTGTGGAGAAAAGCTCCAAGTGAATTTGAGGGTGGGGAGTCAATGTAGTGGAGGAAGAGTTTGTGAGTGGTGCCAGAGTTTTCTGTTAATCTGTCCTTATAGCAGATCGCTCTGCTATAAAGCATCCTCTAAATGGTAGGTGTTGTTCATCATTTATTATAGCTTTTAGTTACACCCATGTCCATCAAGAATTGACAGTTCCCACAGTCAATTTATAAATAGTGACAGGAGGACAGGATGAAGCAGTTTTGGAAGCATCCAAGCTGCTGTCTGAACTTGTCAGATAATGCCGAATATTTATTAACATATGTTCGGCAATAACGCCTCAAAAAAGAAGCAGTTTTAGTTCATAATTTTAATGGGCCAGTCTACTCAACCTAATGCATAAGATTGACATGATCTGCAGCACCGTCTTGGGAAAATAGATGTTCAGTCAGTTGAACAATAGAATTTTTGTCTCATTCTGACTCGTTGTTCTTTACCTTGTGAATTTCTGTCACACTTTTCACAATAGCTCAAAGCACTTTCTTCAAGCTATTAAGGAACATTAAGAATTTACTCCTAATTTTGAAGTCTAAACTAAAGCCACCAATTTGTATTAGTGAGCTCCCACGATCAATATGATTGGCATCCGATAATCTGTTTTTGAGATGATGATTGAGGGAGAAGGATTGGATCAGGGCACCCAACGTTTTGAATAGTTATTTGTCATTGAGAAAATGGCAATGAGCGGTCCTTTTGAACCTCCAAAGTCCCTCTGATTAAGGTACTTCCACAGGGCTGCTCGGCAGAGAGCACCAGGATATAGACCAAAGATGACACTGAGGTGTTTCATGTGCTTTGCAGGGAAACTACTTCCCTTGCCCCACCTGTACTTTTCCCATGAGATAATGCACCATGTCGATTTGGCAGTAGCCTTATTGAGTAACTGCCTCTTATTTGGAAGATGACACACACTGTAATCATGATGTACAAGTGGTGAAGGGAAGGAATGCTTTTGCTAGTGAATGAATTGCCAAGCAATTGAATATAGTCTGATGAATGAAGGAGCAACTCAGTGGGATGAGCAGTGGGAGAAAAAAGAATCGTGATCGCTTGAGGCAGGAATCTTTCACGAGGATCATCAAGCCCTGATGAAGGGTTCTAGACTGCAACAGTGACAATTATTTTCCCCCACTGATGTTCCTCTAGCAGATTATGTGTTGCTCCGGAAGTAAATGTATCGGATTCCTGAAAGATTTCAGCGTCAATCTCGGCTTTTGTTCCCATGAGTGTGAGAAACTGAAAGGTGACCTAATTAAAATGTTGGCATCTCCAATTCTTCCAATATTAAACTTTCCTTTTCCCTTCTATACCTTAAATTACATTTAGAACATAGAACTTGTTCTGGCAAGAGCTGATTGAGACAAATAGCGCAGATGCATTCAAGGAGAATTTAGCTGAAATACTGAGAAATAAAGGTCATGTCGATGGGAGGAAACCGATGTCAATTGGATCAAGTCACCTGCTTCTGTGGTACATGTTCTACATGTAATGAAAAGGTAAGAACATCTTTGACATTCTCAGGAAAAAAAATACTCCTCGTCAAATTAATTTTTGAGGCTTCATTGATGCATATGTTTTGGACTTGCCCTGGTTTAGAAAATTTTTGGAAAAATTACTTTCAAACTTTATCAGTCATTTTTAAGGTCAAATTAGAACCTTGCCCTTTAATTGGTCTATTTGGTTTTTCTCAAGAAGAAGAAATAGCATTGACTCCATCTCAGAAACTAATTTTAGCTTTTACCTCGTTGATCACTAGACGGGCAATTCTAATGAAATGGAAAGGCAGCGCTCCACCTACTCATACTCAATGGTTACGAGAGGTCATGTCTTTGCTAAGTTTAGAAAAAGGTCAGACATAATGTTGATGATGAAAAGGTGAACTTTTATAAGACATGGGGCCCATTTGTGGAGTATTACCATTATTAGGAGTTTTTATTCTCATTTTCCTTTTTTTTATTTTTCAATTTTTTGATAGCGTGGATTTGATCTGAAAGGGTGCACACAATTTATACGATGTTTTATCAAGATTTAACTTGAAATTTTCTTTTTTTTTTGCCTTTTCTTATACTCTAGCAAATGTATTAGATCTATATCTATCTGTGTATATATGTGTATTTTTGTATTAAACTCAATAAAGATTTTTTTTGAAAATTAATTGCATTACTGTTGTGAAAACGAACATGGCATCCACTTCTGCACCGCAAGGTCATTTAAATGACTACAAAAAGCAATACATCACTTCAGACGAGCGAATTGTGTGCCACAGAGAGGGTTTCAGGGCTCTCAACCATTGATATTAATTACGGATGAAATGTTTCCAAGTTTGTTGATGACATAAAGCTAGGCAGGGAAGAGAATGTTGGGGAAGACACAGAGGCTGCCAACTTGTACGAATAAGTTACAGCTGACTGTTTAAGTGGAAATGTAGGTTATTCAACTTTGTGTGAAGAATAAGGAACACAGTAAAAATCCCTGTAATCCAGAATTCAAGGACCCAGCAGCTTCAAGATAGTGGAAAATAAAAAGATGAAAAATATAGAAGCTTATAATTAGCATGCCTCGCCATTAGCTTGCCAATCACACAACATGCAATATCAAACAATGAGAAAATTAAATTATCTGGCATCTACCAATTCCCCATAGGTGCCGGATCCCAGGAGATTTACAGCACTATTTAACAGGAGAGCAATTTGTTAATGTTGTTGTGTTGTGCTCGTATATGAATTGTGCCGATCCGTCCGTCTTCTGGAGGTCACGACTTGCTCCATCTCTGTATTTTTCTTGTAACCTTGATTAGAGGAAGGGGTTAGATTAGTATTAGTTTTAGCACTTTTTCTTTTAGATAAATGGATTTATGGGGTTTAATTATGATTATCCGAGATGATGTCTCTTTTTTAGATTTTATTGTTATAATATTATTTAATTGATCTATACACATAATCATTTTAACAAACAATCACATTTAACATTTAGAGATGAAATTTAAAATTTGTCGAATTGTGCATTTATTTTAATTCTATGCCAGGTTCTTGTTATCATATTGCTTTGCTTTATTAATAACTTATATATGGATCATTATGTTAAACTGGATAAAAAAATATTGTAAAAACAAAAGAATTGTAGACAGAGAAAGCATTTGGGAAGGCAAATTGTATGTCCTTCCTTGCAAGTGGATTGGAATTCAAAAGTAATGTGTTGTTTGAATATTTTAATGACTTTCATACTGTTTAGATTGTCGTGAGCAGTTTTATGTGCAGTTAATGATACTGAAAGAGGTATATATATATTTGATTTGAAATCAATGATTTGGATCCCCGATTGAGGAGATTGTCCCCACAAATGAAAATAGTTTCAGTGAAGTTGGAAAGAATCAGTGGAGTTCTCATTGAAGCGCGTATGATTTTGAGAAGGATTAACAGGTAGATTCTGAGAGACCTGCCTCCTCCACCCATAGAGCCTGGAGCTAGGGGATGTCATCTCAGAGTAGCGAGGTAGGACTGAACTGGGAGGAAATTTCTTCTCCATTAGAAGGCTGAAGGGGAAGAGTTTTGAAATATGTTCAAGGCTACGACTATTCATTATATTTTCAACTGAGAGAGCAAGAGTTTGGAAATTGGAAGTATGGTGAACGACAGAGCAAGCTGGTGGGAACCTAGGTCTGAAGGCTTTAGTTGAGGAAGCAATGTTGCCCACAAGATTAGGTGAAGCCCAGTATGGCTGATTTTTGTGCAGTCATATTTCACATGAAAGTACTTGGATTTGTACACACAGACTCAGTTCTGGTTCATTTGTTCAGTTCTGAGATTTCAAAGTAGGAGTTTGAGATCATAATATTGCTCATGGTGTGTTGTTTTGAAGCTCTGTTGCCACCACATTTTAATATTATGGTATCATTCTTCTTATTAAGAGTTTCAACAACTGGGTAAAGATTGTGAATGAGATAAGACCATTCATAGATTTATGTCATCTTCAATAAATACATGAAAGTAGTCACAAGTTCCATTGATAAAAATAAAAAGGGATCATAATAGTCAAAAGAATTAGCATTTCATAGAACTTTGCCACACAGGATAGGCCCATCAGTCCATGACCCACTCCACAACAATGTAATGTTTCCCTACGTCATCCCATACCCCTCTACTTTTACTTACAGCCATGTTCCTACCCAAGGGTCATCTGAATGCCAGCCTAACAATGCAGTCCAGGCACACAGGACTCCCTGAGTAAAAAAGAACTTATCTCTGACATCTCCCCTAAACTTTACTCCACTCACCTTAAACAGATGCCCTCTGATATTTGCTATTGACAACCTTTCATGCCAGATATTTTTCATGACAATTGAACTCAGCTCCAGTTTCCTACATAACTCGATTTTCTTTGATTCTTAAATTTTGAAAGTGTTCTCTTTTGTGTAGTCAGTGACCGTGTCACCGCAGCCCTCTTGGGTCGCGTTCCAATCATTCTCTTCCCTCTGGGTAGACAAATTTCTTCCTGTCTCCTACTTTAAAATAGTGCAAATGATTCTAACTCGGCCAAAGAAAATATCATTTTTGTAACTACCCTGTAGACCCCCTCCTAAGAATTTTGTACATTCCAGTAACGCAATCTTCTATGCTCTGTGGCTTAATCTCTCCTAAAAGGACAAACGCACCATTCCATAATAAATCTGCTAAAGTTTGGCTGTACCATCTCTGAAACAAGATGAAACCTACACACAATGTTCCAAGATGAGATCTCAACATGACCTTGCATAATTGGCCCAATTTGTCTTCACTTTTGTCCTCAAATCAGCTTTATCGGTTGAAGATCGATGTACCACTTGCCTTCCCAATTGTTTGCAGTATTTACTTGTTAACTTTGAGTGATTCTCGTCCAAGGATGCCCTGGTTACTTTGAACACCAAAATCTTTTGTTCTCTGATCATTCGATATTTCTGAATGATGTTGCAACTGTCCACGTTGCTTCATTTTAAAGGTCTTTGCCTTTTCGCTTAACTTGTTCTTCCAAAACCTTTTTCTCTCTTGCTCATAGCCCACAAGGCCAGCTAGCTTTGCATCAAAAGCAAACCTGGATTTGATCAGTACTTGATCTCTTCGTCCAAATCATTGATACAGATTGCGATCAACTGGAGTGCCAGCACCAATCCCTGTTGAAGGTTTACCAACCTGGCAATGACCCATTTATTTCTTCCTTTGGTCCATTAACCAATCTTCAGTCCATGCCAGCATGCTACCCTAATTTACATACCCCCTGATTTTTGTTCAGTAACCTCTAGAGTGACGCCTTGTTGACTATGCCTGACCCTATTACTGTATTCGTCCATAATAATTGACTCCAACAATTTTCCTACAACCGATATGAGGTAAACTGTTTTTAAACTCTCCCTTTTATTAAAAAAATAATGAGCTTATCCAGTCTGTGACATCTATTCTAGAAACCATAGAATTTTGGAAGATGACAACGAGGCATCTATTTACCTCCAGAGGCATCTCCTTCAAAGCTCTTTGATTCAGGTTGTCAGGACCTATGTCATATTTCCCTTTCATTTCCATTATTTCAATATTACCTGTGCGTTTTATTCTGATCCTAAGAACAGCAAGTTTTATATTGTGTGAGCACTGCTGTGCAAAGAATTCAGACACAAAGTTCGTAGACTGTACAAACAGGCTTTAACCAGCTTAAACTTGTATGCACAAGGTCTCTGTACCTTCCTGGCTCCATGTGCTCGACTGATTACCAAAGGGGCCAGTACAAGTCTTTATATGGGCCGGTGATTGACAGCTGGCAGGTGGGGCCAGCCTCCCAGGTTGCCTACCTGCAGGTACAGTGGCTGCCCCCTGCAGTAGGCCGGTAGGAGTGCAGCCCGTGTAGTGGTTGTATCACCACATACTACAGCTGTAGCTCCCCACTATTCCTAGGAAGGTTTCTACATTTTCCTTCCAAAAGAAAAGTGTTCATTTACTTCTATTGCAATTTCCTTCTTCCCCGATAAATTCTCCTGTCCCTCTGTAAAGGGCACAATAAATTTAGTCACTTTTTATCTTCTTACATATCCATTGAAGCTTTTGTACTTTTAAAAAAAATTTCTTATTCTGTCCTTTCTTTATCAATGCCTTGATCTCCTTTGCTAAATTTTCCCCAATCCTTGGGTGCGCTGCTTCTTTAGGCAATGCTATGAGCCTTTGGCTTTGATCTAATATTATCTTTAACTCTTTTTAGACATGGCGGGACCATGGTTCCGGTTGTTTTCTTGCTTTTGCCTTCAAGGGATGCATGTGACTGGTCGACTTTGTGTGAATTCTTTAACTGTTAGCCATTGCTTGCTTGTATGATTTATTGTATTTTCCCATTCTACCATAACCAACTCAAACTTGGTGCAGTTGTTTCTTGTTTGATTAGATTTAAGGGCATGATTTCAGATTGAAGTAAATTATTTTCAGTTTCTCCAAAAGGTTTGATCATATTATTTTCATTGTTCTCCTATCAGATCATCTGTTAGCATTTTCTCATTGAGCAACACCAGATCTAAAACAGCATTCCCATTTTTGGTTCATCAAATCCACAGGTATAGAAAAAGAATTTGTTGTACACTGCACAAATTATCCCACACACTATTACTGCTTATTTGGTTTCGTCTTTCAGACTAAAGTTGCTTGTGGGTGATTTTTTTCAATTTAAAATTTAAATTAAAATTTAGACCTGCAGCATAGTAACAGGCCCACAAGCCCATGCCACCCAATTAATCTGCACCCCCAGTGCATTTTGAATGAAACCGGAGCCCCCTGGGGAACCCCACGTAGACCCAGGGAAAACGTATAAACTCCTTACAGACAGAATAAAAGGCGGATCTGGAGCTCGCGTTGCAAATGGTTTGGACTGGACTCTGTGAGGCTGTGGAGGCGGCGGAGACGACACTCGCTGACTCTTGGGGAGGGGGGGGCTCTCTTTTGCTTCATTTTCTTTTTATCTGACTTCAGGCAATTTCTGCCGATTTAGACATCTACCAATTTCTACCTTACAGCAAGCAAAAGCAATTTCATGTTTTATGACATGACAATAAATTGAATCTTGAATCTTGAGTTTCAAACTCCTTACCTTTTATTTCTTGCTTTTAATTTCCTGATTGCATATGATGTTCTGCACTACAATTATAATTTGAGGGCCTTTGCTCAATTCCCGCCCTTGCTGTCTCTTCTTGGATCCACTCTAGCTGCTTCCACTTAATTTTCCAAATGAAGCTCATTCTTCATTCCATTTTCTCGTATTAGAGGACCCTTCATGGGCCCTTCACATCGAGGTAGCAGTGAAGGAGGCATGGCAATACTTTTACTTTCAAAGAAATCTGAGATTTCAATTTGCCACTGAAAACTCTTATCAAACTCCGATAGGAGCACAGTAGAATGTACACTGACTGGTTGCATCATGCCTTGGTTTGAAAACTCGAAAGCATGGGAATGCTGAAGGTAGCAAACCGCTAAATCCATCACAGGCACCAACCTCCCATCTACGGAAGATGTCTAAATGAGGCGTGGCCAACATCAAAAGGGGTCTCGAACACCCTGATCATGCTCTCTTCTTGCTGCTACCTTCAGGTAAAAGATACAGAAGTCCAAGGTCCAGCACCTCTGGACTCAGTGTTTTTTCTACAGCTATCATACTTTTGAACCTTGCCATAAGCAATTCCAGGAAAACTAATTAGCTGCATCTGTCAATATTCATCTGTCATTTTATATTGATCTATTTTCCTCTTATGGCAATGTAATTTATACTTGTTCTTTCTCAGTGTTCTTCTTGTAGCTGCAACAAACGAGAATGTCAGTACATATGTATAGAATATTGTGCTTGTGGGTATGAGAATAAGCTCTCATTCTCCATCACATTAGGCCTCCTGTTCCATTTTACCTGTCTCTACAGTAAGTTAAGCATGACAAAATGTTTAATGCCCAACCACAAACTCTTTGTAAATGTCTCAAAAATGGAGATGAGATTACATCCATTTATTTCTATTTTCGCCTTAATTCATCTTTTCTCCTCTAAATGGTATGTGGATTCAGTTAAAACACCTTCACAATTTGTCTTTGCACCCCGTTCACTGCTCTGACACGAGGCAAACTCTTGGGTTTGCCTGCACTTGTCCTTTATCTTTCCATTTTTAACATGGTCGGTCCCTTGTCATCGTAAGGTAATATCTTGTAGTGGCATCACAGACAGCAAACCTTGTGGGATTGGTAAACAAACCTGCATTTCATTGATGGGAAGTCTTGAGTGAAAGCATCAAGTACCTGCCAGGATAAAATGCAAATGATCAAATAGAAGGAGGAATATTAATTTCTTGCAGGACTATTAGCTTTCAGTTTGTGCACAACAGATGGGGCAGTCAGCAGTTACGTTGAATCCAACAAGAAGGCCCGCAGACGCTGTGATTGTAGTTTAATACACAAAAGTGCTGGAGAAACTCAGCAGGTCACGCAGCCTTCTTTATGGCAAAGGCACACATAACCAACGATTCAGGCTTGAGTTTATTCAAGTACCTTGACGAAGGGCTCAGACCTGAAACATTGCTTTTGTATCTTTGCCATAAAGTGTTTCTTCTGCGTTGTGCATCAAAAATATCTTGAAACTCTGGTTTAGTGGGAAGAGCAACTATCTTGGTAACCAGCCCTGCCTTGTTCCTTTTGAGCACTTTGCTGAGACCGAGTAAGAATAAAAATAATTGAAGTAAAACCAATGCTGGATGAGTGAGTTGGCTTCAGTACAAATATTCCATCTATCCGCTGACATAAGCTGAATTTGAAGCCAGAAACTGGCGATGAGGAAGTGATCCTGATGGTATCACTGACTGCATCCTTCGCATCCCCACTGAGTGCCGCGTCTTGCTGTGTCCTCCTAAATGAGGCTGTAGGAGAGCGTGGAAAGAAAAGAGACTGCTAATTCCATTGAGCACTCTCTCCCAAGGCACTACAATCAAACTCCAGAGCAAGTCCAAAGATATTTCTGTCCCTGCAGTGGCATGTTAAAATGGCACCTAGACTGGTGCTTACTGGTTTCTGATGGTACACTACTTGTAATATTGCACAGACTTTGTAACATCTACCCACATCCCATGCCTAACCCTGTTCTATTCTGTTTCCCCTGCCTTGCAATGGTTCTAAATTTTTTATTCCTTTTCTTTTATATTTAGACATACAGCATGGTAACAGGCCATTTTGGCCCATGAACCTGTGCCACCCATATACACCCCATTAACCTACAACCCCCGGAGCAGATCAACAGTTGAGAGAAAACCGGAGCCCTTGGATGAAACCCACGCAGACTCAGGGATGTACAAACTTCTTATAGACAGCGCGGGATTCAAACCCCCAATCCCGATCGCTGGTGCCATAACAGATTTGTGCTAACTGCTACGCTAACCGTGCCGCCCGGTTTTCAGCATAAATATACACTTGCTTTCTTTGAGCCCACATTTCAAATTGTGATCCTGTAATACCACCTGCTGTCAAAGCACACCAAAGGGCTTCATGCAGTTGTGGGAGTCCAGAGCTTCTCGTAATATGGGCGAAGAACTACTGGGTCTCAGCTAATCTGAGTCATGGAGAGAATGGCTGAGATAGTGTTGGCCACAGTGAAAGTTTTAAAAAACTGGTATGGGATACTTCCTCTTCATTCAGCATATGCAACAAGAGAAGGAATGGTGAGTATCAGCCGTAGTCCTCACCTATCAATCTTTCATTCCTTTGAGTGAAACACTTTGCTCAGATGCAGAATGAAATGTAGCCTGTAACTTTAATTCTCTTTGTTGCTCTCATTTTGACCTGCATACCTTTAGCCTGAACTATTTAAAAGCTGCCCATGGTACATCAAAGGCAGCCCGGAAACAAGATCTCCAATTCAACTCATCCATACCAACCAAGATGCCAATTGAAGATGATCCCAACTGCCTGTGCTTAGCCTATATCACTCTAAACGTCTCCGATCTGTGTACCTGTTCAAATTTCTTTTGAACATTGTAATTATACCCAGATCATTCCATATTTGCACCACGCTCTACATGGAAAAAATGCCTCTCAGTTCTCCTTTAAACTTTACCCAAATTGCATCAAACCTCTGCTCTCTAGTTTTTGATTTCATTATCTTGGGACAAAGACTGTGGCCATCGACTTTATCTATGCCCTTCATGATCTCATAAAATATTCCAAGGTAACCCCTTGGCCTGCTTTGCTCAAGAGAGAATCATCCCAGACTAACCAGTTTCAACCTATAACTCGAGGCCTCCAGTCTTGGCAGCAGTGTTGAGAATTCTTACTGTACTATCTCCAGCTCAATCACATCCTTCCTAAAACAAGGCAAGCTGAGCACGCAGCACTCGAAATCTGGCCTCGCCAAAGTCCTACACTGTTGCAACATGATGCCATATTTCTCGCAGTCAAAGCCCTGATTGGCAAAGGTGGACCTGCCACACGCCTTCTTTGCCACCCAGTCTAACTGTACCACAACTTTCAGGGAACTATGCTTTTTGTCCTCTGAGGTCTCTCAGTTCTACAACAATCCTCAAGACCTTACTATTAACTGTATATGTCCTATTTTTGTTTAAATTCCTAAAATACTCTTCTCAATTATCTAAGTTAAATTCCATCCTTTTGTTCACTATCCCAATTGATCGCAATCCTGTTATCCTTTCGATGTCATTTCCAAACTTACTAATCTTGAGAAAAGCACCTCATCTCCTAACAAGGCAGATTGCAGCATTCCAGACCCAATACTGAACTGACCACCTGGAGAAAAACCCTCATAGCCAGGCTTCATTGACTTCAGTTTGATATGAACATTCCCCAGAGGCTGGTGGAGAAGCTGTCCTCGTTAGGACTCAACACCCCTCTCTGTAAACTGGATCTGGGACTTACAAATGGACTTCTAGGCTGGTAGCAGAATGCCGAGCACCATCATGCTAAGCACTGGTGCACCTGAGGCCAGTGTGTTCAGCCCGTTTCCTGTTCACGCTACTGGCCCACAGCTGCATCGCCAGATCTAGGTCCAACAGCGTGATCAAGCTTGCAGATGACGGAGGAAGTCACGTGATGGAGTAGTGACCAGTAAGAAAATACCAGCCCTCTCCAGAAAAGTAAAAAAAAGGTAGAGAAAAAAGAAAGTCACTAACACAGAAACCTTAACAAATTGAAAGTGAAAGTGTGGAGAAAATGGCAGCAAAGAAAGAAAAACCCAAAACAACGGGAAGAAAAGAAGAAGGAAGGACGTCAGAAGAGGAAGGTGAAGGCCTTACCGGTACGGGGAGGCCCGCCGTGGAGAGAGAAGCCCGTTCCCTGAGGTCAGTGGAAACCCCGAACACAGGGCTACAAAGATGGCTCACGGAGCCAAACAAAAGTGCGCAACTGCGCATGCGCAAATCCTCGCACATGCACGATGCACAAGACAAAAACAACACCGACGGGAGGGGGAACCAGCTGAGGAGTAAATATCCACAGCCGAAACAGACAAGTATAACACGACAGCAAGACTCTCAACAGGAAAACATAGAAAATAATGGGAACAAGAAGGAAGAGAATAAAAATAGGAAATCAAAGAAACAACAGATGACCAACTCAGAGGAAGAAGGCCAACACCAAGACACTTCTAATAAAAATAAGAAGAACAAAAATACCCAACAAAATAAAATAAACAACTCAACAAGAAAACCAGAAGAGACAGAGGTAAAAGACACAGATCCTGGAGTGGAGCCAGAAGAGGAGGGAGAATACAGAGAAATGGAAGATGAAGGGAAGGGCAAGTACATGGATATATTTTTTTTAAAGAATATATGGAAACATTAAAAGAATGGCTGACACAAGAATTCAGTGAAATAAAAAGAAGAATAAAAGGTACAGAAGAAAAAGTGAATACATTAGAGATAGTCATGACAGAAATAGGAAAAAGAGTAGACAAGGTGGAAGAACGAGAAGCAGCCGTAGAAATGGAGGTAGATGACTTAAAAAAGAAATTAGAAGAATCTGATTAAAAAGTTAAAGAAACACAGGAGCTGTTAGCTCAGAAGATAGATATAATGGAAAATTATAATAGAAGAAACAATATAAAGATAGTGGGCCTTAAGGAAGATGAAGAAGGCAAAAAATATGAAAGAATTTATAAAAGAATGGATCCCCAGGGTCCTAGGAAGACCAGAATTACAGGAAAAAATGGAAATAGAAAGGGCACACAGAACATTAGCCCCTCAGCCACAACAACAACAAAAACCAAGATCCATTCTAGTAAAATTCCTAAGATATATAACAAGAGAAAATATATTGGAGAAGGCAATGAAAAAAAATAAGAGAAGACAAAAAACCACTGGAATACAAGGGTCAAAAATTTTTTTTCTATCCAGATATAAGTTTTGAACTCCTGAAGAAGAGGAAGGAGTTTAATGCAGCAAAAACGACCCTATGGAAAAAAGGTTATAAATTTATGTTAAAATACCCAGCGGTACTTAAAATAGTTATCCCGGGGCAGCAAAGCAAACTATTCTCGGATCCGGAAGAAGCATGAAAATCTGCAAAACAACTACAAAACAGACAGAGAGATGAAGAGATGTAACAAGAACAAAAATGACAACAAACTATAAATATATATATAAAATAGAGTATAAGTAAGAACTAAGAAGGGAAAGAAAGGGAAGAAAGGAAGTAAGGAGGGGATTAAGAGAGTGACCTTTGTTATATATGAAGATTAAAATCTTTTCGGGCGGGACTGGGTGGGGAAGAATAACAGTCACTGCGAAATCAGTTGACGCTTGCAAGCGGATTTGCAAATCCAAATGGAGAGGGGAGATGTGGTTGCCCGACAAGGGACAAAGAGCAACTCAGAAAGGGGAGGGACTATTGGGGTTAAAGGAATTTTAGATATGAGAATAGTGGAAATATTTTATGTTTTAGAAATGTTGTCTTATAATGTGTTCAAAAAAAGAAAGCAGAAATGGATAAGAAGGGAAGGTGGTGATGAGAAAACGGAAAGGAAAGATAAACAAAGTATGAAATGACTATGTTGAACTATATGACTTTAAATATTAATGGAATACATAACCAAATCAAAAGGAAGAAACTGTTAAATTTACTGAAAAAGAAAAAATTGATAGAGCATTCATACAAGAAACACATCTAACTGAAGTGGAACACAAGAAATTAAAGAGAGATTGGATAGGACATGTAACAGCAGCATCATATAATTCAAAAGCCAGAGGAGTAGCTATATTAATCATTAAAAATGTACCAATCAAAATAGAAGAGGAAATAATAGATCCAGCAGGGAGATATGTAATGATAAAATGTCAGATATATTCAGAATTTTGGAATTTACTCAATGTATACTCGCCTAATGAAGAAGATCAAAAATTTATGCAAGATATCTTTTTGAAGATAGCAGACATGCAAGGGAACATACTAATAGGAGGGGATTTTAACCTTAATTTGGACTCAAACATGGATAAAACTGGAAAAAAAAACTAACAGAAAGAACAAAATAACCAAATTTATAATTAAATCGATGCAAGAAATGCAACTTTTGGATATATGGAGGAAACAACACCCAAAGGAAAAGGAATATTTATATTATTCGGGTAGATACAAAACATACGCAAGGATAGACCTATTCCTGTTATCTCCCACATTCAAGGGAGAGTTAGGAAAACGGAATATAAAGCTAGACTATTATCGGATCACTCACCCCTGTTATTGGCAATAGAGCTAGAGGACATCCCACCAAGAATGTATAGATGGAGAATAAACCCCATGCTACTTAAAAGACAGGATTTTAGAGAATTCATTGAACGACAAATTAAAATGTACTTTGAAATAAATACGGAATCAGTGAAAGATAAGTTTATACTATGGGACGCAATGAAAGCGTTCATCAGAGGGCAAATAATAAGTTATGTAACTAAGATGAAGAAGGACTACAATCGGGAAACAGAACAGTTGGAAAGGGAAATAACAAATACAGAAAAAGAATTCGCAAGAAAGGAAGATACAACTAAAAGAAGAGAATTGGCAGACAAAAAAATAAAATATGAAACACTACAAACATATAAGGTGGAGGAGAACATAATGAAGACAAAACAGAAATATTATGAGCTAGGAGAAAAAACGCACAAAATTCTAGCATGGCAGCTTAAGACAGAACATTAAGGAAAAAGGACAAACAAATTACATATAATCCAACGGAGATCAATGAAAACTTCAGGGAATTCTACGAACAACTATATCAAACTGAAAACGAAGGGAAAGAAAACAAAATAGATGAATTTCTAACTAAAATTGAACTACAGAAATTACAAACAGAGGAACAAAATAAACTAATAAAACCATTTGAAATAGAAGAATTACAGGAGATATTAAAAAAAACTACCGAACAATAAAACACCAGGAGAGGATGGACTCCCAATAGAATTCTATAAAACATTTAAAGACTTATTAATTCCTCCCCTCCTGGAAGTAATCAACCAGATTGATAAAACACAAAACATACCAGGTTCATGCAAAACAGCAATAATTACAGTAATACCAAAGACAGGAAAAGATCCACTAGCACCAGCGTCATATAGACCAATATCTCTACTTAACACAGATTATAAGATAATAGCTAAACTATTAGCAAACAGATTGGCTGACTATGTACCAAAAATAGTAAATCTAGACCAAACTGGATTTATTAAAAAAAGACGAACAACCGTCAATATCTGTAAATTTATTAACTTAATTCATGCAGTAGAAGGAAATAAAACTCCAACAGTAGCGGTTGCTTTAGACGCAGAGAAGGCCTTTGACAGAGTAGAATGGAATTATTTATTCAAAGTACTACAAAAATTCAATTGGATTAAAGCATTATATAAGGGGCCATTGGCGAAAGTGACAGTAAATGGATATATATAAAAACAATTTAACTTAAGCAGATCATCAAGGCAGGGATGTCCACTATCTCCCCCACTGTTCGCGTTAGCTATAGAACCACTAGCAGAACTGATAAGAACAGAAAATAAAATAAGAGGGATAAAAATAAAAGAGAAGGAATATAAAATCAGTCTATTTGCAGATGACGTTATAATATACTTAACAGAACCAGAAATATCAATAAAAGAATTACATAGGAAATTGAAGGAATATGGAGAAGTATCGGGGTACAAGATCAACGCAAATAAAAGTGAAGCAATGCCAATGAATAATGCGGATTTCACAAAGTTTAAGAAAGAATCACCATTTAGATGGCAAACACAAGCAATGCGATACCTAGGTATACGACTAAATAAAAATCTCGGCCATCTATATAAACTAAATTATCATCCATTAATGAAAAAAATTACAAGATGACTTAAAGCATTGGAAAGACTTACCACTAACACTGATAGGAAGGATAAACTGTTTTAAAATGAACATTTTCCCAAGGATACAATACCTATTTCAGTCATTACCAATTCACCTAACAGAGAAATTCTTCAAGGAGCTAAAGAAAATAATAAGGAAATTCTTATGGAAAGGGGGGAAACCGAGGATAGCACTAGATAAATTAACAGAATGGTACAAACAAGGAGGCTTACAACTACCAAACTTTAAGAATTATTATAGAGCCGCACAATGAAGGTACCTATCAGATTTTTATCAAACAAGGGAAAAACCAAATTGGACCAGATTAGAACTAGATAAAATAGGGGAGAAGGTATCTGAACATATACTATATAAATGGGATGAAAAATTGGTGCAACGTAGGAATTCATCAGTATTGCATTATCTGCTCAACATTTGGAAGAAGATTCACGTAGAAAGGAATAAAACAAATTACCACCTACCAAAACTAATATTGATGCAAAATCAATTAATCCCTTTCACAATAGATAACCTTTCCTTCAGAGAATGGGAGAGAAAAGGGATCAAAAGAATAGAAAATTGTTTTTCGGGAAATAAATTATTATCCTTTGAACAAATGAAGGATAAATATAATATAACTCACGATACAATGTTTGCATACCACCAACTGAAAATCTACTTGAAGGACAAATTGGGAAACAGTCTGAGGTTACCAGAAGGAAGCAATTTTGAATATGTGATTACAGACACAATGATAATCAAAAAGTTTGTAACAAACATGTACATCAAACTGCAAGGAGAATGAGGAAACAAACGGTAAACCTAAACAAAAATGGGAACAAGATCTAAACATAAAGATAAAGAATGAAACATGGGAAAAGCTATGCTCCGGAACTATGAGAAATACAATAAACACGAGGTTACGCATGATACAATATAACTGGATACACAGGCTATACATCACTCCTCAAAAGTTAAATAAATGGGACCCAACAGTATCTGACAGATGTTTTTGCTGTAAAAAGGAAACGGGAACAATTCATGCAATTTGGACATGTGAGAAAGTGAAAAAATTTTGGGAAGATCTAAACCAGATATTAAATAAAATCACAAAAAGCAATATACCAAAAAACCCAGAGATCTTCCTCCTAAGTAATATGAGAAATAAAGAATTTGGACTCGATTTGGATGGAGCACAAAAAAGATTTGTAATGATAGCCCTAGCTGTAGCAAAAAAATTTATTATGTCAACCTGGAAATTAGAAGACAACTTGAGAATACAACAATGGTACATAGAAATGAATAAATGTATTCCATTAGAAAAAATAACATATAATTTAAGAAATAATATTACAATATTCGAACAAATATGGGAGCCATACATGAAACACAATAGAGAAATCCTACCGTGGACTTCCACCACCTAAAATGACAGAAGGAGAAGATAACGAAAAGAACTGACTCAGTAAAATTTCTTGTTTATTTTTATTAAGTGACAACATTGTTTAACGGGTTTAATGTATCTTATAGATTGAACTTTAAATAAATGGGAAAGAGGGTGAGGGAGGGAGGGAAGGGAGGGGGGAAAAAGGGGAAGAAAATGACACTGTATATATTCAAGAGAAAAAATGTCTGTATGTATCTTGGTCAATATGGTTTATAGTGTGAAAAATAAAAAAAATTTTAAAAAAAGCTTGCAGATGACACAACAGTAGTTGGCCTCATTAGCAACAATGAATCGCAATGCAGAAATTCTCATGAAATGGTGCGAGAATAACAACATGAGTCTCAACGTGGACAAGATGAAGGAGATGACTGTGGACTTCAGGATGACCACCCTCCACTACACATCAACAACTCTGTAGTAGAGAGAGTGGAGAGCACCAAGTTCCTTGGAGATCACTTAATTAGTGACCTATCATCTCCTCATTTGTCAGGAAGGCTACACTTCCTGAGAAGACTGAAGCAGGTAAAACTACTGGCCACCATTATGTCAACTTTCTATAGGAGCTCTGATGTCCTGGCCGGCTGCATCACAGTGTGGGTCGGTTGCTGCAGAGAAATGAATCACAGGTCAATCCACAGGACCATAAGAGTGGCAGAGAGGATCACTGGAGTCACCATCCCCCACTACCTCCTCCACCCCATTGACCTGATCTAACTTGAGGACACGCAAAAATCATTGAGACCCCTTCCACCCTTTTTCAGCTGCTCCCATCAGGAACAGGAGTATCAGAGCCAACACCACCAATTTGAGGAACAGCTTCTTCCCACAGGCAGTGAGAATGCTGAACGACCAAAGGAACTAACCATCTGAGACTCTCATATTCATGAAACAATATTTATTTATTTGTCTAGATGAAATACTGTCCTGCATATGTATTGTTTGGCAGTATGTGTGTAATGTCTGGTTGTTTGTCTGCATGTTTTGTACCAAGGACCAGAGAGCGCGGTTTTATTGGGTTGAACTTGTAAAATCAGATGACAATAAGCTTGAATTGACTTGAACTTGTTCCAAGATAGCTGATCTAGATTTTGAGCATTTTATCAACCCTGCCTTTTTGTTACTTTGCAAGCTCTCTTTAGTATTAGTATCTGCATGGGTTACCTCTGGATGCTCTGGTTTCTTCCCACCCTCCAAAAACGTACAGGATTTGTAGGTTAATTAGGCTCATGGGCCAGAAGGGCCTGATACTCAGTTGGTGTAGAGGTTGGCGCCACACCTTTACAGTGCCAGCCATCAACACAGGGATTCAAATCCCATGCTGTCTGTAAGGAGTTCTCCCTGTGTCTGTACATTTAAATTTATATCTTTTTTTTAAGTCAGAAATTTGACATTTTCCAGCTCTTTGGAGGTCCCTATTCAAATGACTGGGATTTAACTTGAGTAGGACTGGAGAAATGGTTTGCTCAGTACAATGTTGACCAATCCCAGCATATCCATGCTTTGCTGTTGAAATTCACACATAGTTCAAGTATCCTGCACAGGTGAAACCTGCCTTTGGATCAGTATCCAAACAGCTGAAAATGAAAGCCAACGAAGTTAAGGAGGACAAACTTCAATTAAACATTCATACTTTTTATACATTTTAAAGTATTGCTTATGATATTTTAATTTATCTCTCTCTGAATATCAATTTCTTTAGACAACCACATTGATAGAGGGTGAGGTTCTGGCTTTGGTTCCATTTTAACTTTTCCTCCTGTCAAAGATGATTGGTATGTTCCAGGGCAGAACCTCAGCGAGAACTTCCCTGGGATCTGTTTGCCGCTGAGCACTCACTTTGCCTGAGGGTGCAGGGTAGGTTCACCCAGCCCATTCATGTCTGGTGTAGGAGAGAAGGGATCGCAGATCGCCAGCCTGTGAACAAGTTGATGGTTCCGCTTACCCTTTCAGCAGATACTGCCTCACCTATTGAGTGCTTACATAATTTGTTTTGATTTCATATTTCTAAATTTATGATACTTTCAATAGGTTCCCTCTGCATCCGTGTTTCTGTGTTCAGCACCTTGAGTTCAGGATGTCCCAATGCTCTTTGCAACTGTTGAAGAGTTATCCTTGCTGTGGTGTAGGAAATGCGTAGCATGGTGAAGAATGTATTTGACACCCTTTCCTTCATTGGTCAGGGCAGACCATGGGATACATTTATAGTATTCAAAGGGCATTGGGTCAAGTACATGGATAGGAAAGGGTTAGAGGGATAAGGGGCAAGGGCAGGCAAAAGGGACGTTGGGCCTAGCTCCATGGGTCTAGCTATGACCAACCTCTGGCATCATAAGATCACAAGATGTATGTGCAGAAGTAGGACAATTGGCCATCATCTGCTCCACCATTCTCTCATATGTTAGTCCATCCTCCCACTGGCCTTCTCCCCATAATCCTTGATGAGCTGACTAATAAAGTACCTGTCAATCTCTGCCTTAAATACACCCAACGCCCTCGCTTCCACAGCCACCTATGGCAACAAGTTCCACAGACTCACGACTCACTAGCTAAAGAAATTTTTCCACATTATTATTTTAAGTTGACGCCCTTTTATCCTGAAGTTGTACCCTCTTGTCCTAGATTCCCCTACCATGGGAAACAATCTTGCTACATCTACTCTGTCCAGGCCGTTCAGCATTCAAAATGTCTCTATGAGGTCCCCCCTCATCCTTCTGTACCCCAACGAGTACAGTCCAAGAGACATTCCTCATCTGCTAACCCTTTCATTCCTGCTTGTGGCTATCCCTCGAGTCCAGGATGATGGCCTTTGTTCCGTTGATTCACAAAGTGAAGACGCCTGTGCGTATATTTGTTTAACGTGTACTTGATGTTTCACTCCAAGAAGCACATGATACTTCACAAACTGACCAATTCCAATGGCCTGGAAATCATAACGATTGGAGCTGATGGATTTGTTGCAGCCTTCGTCCAACCTCACAGTCATTGAGTTCAGAGTAACTTCGTCCGTCTGTTCCACCATTGAGGACTTGGTTGGATTATTCTTTGTCAGGGATCTCCCCCTCGACCTTACCACCATGGGTGGCCCTACCAGGAGCATAGCTCCAGACGGTATCACTCTCTGGATCTCAGGACTACACAAGCTTCTCCACCACGACAAGGTAACAATCTACAGAGAAGCATTCCTGGGATCATTTTTCCAGGAAATCTTTTCTGAATCCTCTGCAATGCCAGCACATCTTTTCTCAAAAAGGCAGCAAAACTGTAGAGTAGGCCAAGTGAGGTCTCACCAGTGCCTGATAGAGAGAGTCTCAATTACATCCCTGCTCTTGTAATGCTATTCCTCTAGAAATGAATGCCAACATTGCATTTGCCTTCTTCACCACCTGGAGGTTGAACTTTAGAGCATCCTGCAGCAGGACTCCCAAGTCTCTTTGCCCCTCGGAATTTTTAATCATCTTCCCATCTAAATAATAGTCTGTCCGTTTATTTCCTCCACCAAAGTGTATGACCGTACACTTTCCAACATTGTATCAAGCTGTAGGATGCCAATGACATGCATGGGCAGGTGCTCCCCTACTTACGATGGTCCGACTTACGATTTTTCAAGGTTTCGATGGTCCGAATCCGAGCTTTCCCATTTTGAAATCCGATCAGTTCCCGCTCTTGTGATAGGTGGCATGCTACTCTCTCGTGATGCTAGGCAATTGGCAGCATCGCATGAGAGTAGCGTACAGCGCTCTCTCTCACGCGATGCAGTGCGTTCCACGAGTAGTTCTCAAGCATCATCAGAAGAGAGTGAAATTGCTGACCCTGTCGCTTTAGCGTCCCTACCATCCTCGCCCTCCAGCAAATTATTTTAGTTCAAGGCTTCAAACATCCTTCATGCTCAGTGTGCATCCAGCTGTGCACATTTTTCAGTGTGGAATAAAGTTATTCAAAATGTAATTATAAAAAATGGTAGGGGCAGTATTCTTCTTTTGACTTACGATGGGTTTTCTGCAACCCTGTCATATCTTGAGGAGCACCTCAAGATGTGCAGTGAGGAAGTTAAGCTCCAAGCCATCATCAACTAGCTTCATGCAGTGAAAGAAGGAGCAAACTGCAGGAGGAGCTTGGCAGGGCAAGCAGCATCAGCGGGAAACGAAGAACTATTGATGATTTGGGTCAGAATCCTTCAAGACTCGTTCGACCCACTGAGTTCCTCCAGCAGATTGATTGCTGCTCCCCATTCCAGCTGCTAAAGCTTACCCGCTGCTGTCTTACCACTCGTGTTCACGATCCCAAGCCTTGGCTTGCGGACTCTCTGCACCCAGGACTTGTGCACTTCGGTAAGAGCCTGAACAAAAGAATGTAATCTGAGCAATGCGATAGCGGTTTGACATTTGTTGCTGGACAACCCCAGCCAAGCCTGGAGATCGATTAATCTGAGCTATGTGATAATGATTTGACATTTGTTGCTGGGCAACCCCTGCCCAACCAGTAAGTTTCCACCATCTGGAGTTTCCCCATTCAAGTGACGTGCAAGAGGAAAGGGGAACCTGTTTATGTGATTGGTTCACATAATAATGCAGTTTGCAGATGAATGGTGTGTAGCTTTGTGGTGATAGGGTAATGCTTGTCACATGGGAGAAGACCTTTTTTTGGATTAGTCAAGTCAGATTGCGACAGGGTATACAAACCAATGGTCAGGGAGCTCCTGGATCCCCCGCGGGTGTGATGGACTTCCCACAGGCCCGTGTACCAAACAAAAGGAATTGGCTGAAGAAAAGCCTGAATCCTTCACTCCTCAGGAGAATAAACTGCTGATTCAGATCTCAGCCCAGAACCTGGATCGAGGATCGACACCGATCCACCACAATAGTGAAGCGAGGGCTCAAGCAGTTGCAGTACTGCTAAGTCCCTGACCCAGAGCATCCCGACAGCATTTGGCAGAAGCAAGACTGATCCTGTCTTAATTCCTGTTAAAGTTGACATGGAATTTTCTTTTAAAAATATTTAAATGTCTCTGATTTTTGTACACATTTAAAAACTACTTGATGTAAGTAATTTGAAAATTTGAAAACATTTATAAAGACTTTAAAAACACATTCAGATGTTTACAAATCAATAACCTGTTAAGTTAAAGCAAAATATTTAAAAAGAAAATAAAATTTCAACTGAACTGAATGGGCTCTTTAACCTTACGCCAAGTCTGAGTAGTGTAATGCTGGGGATTCCCAGTTATGATTAGGCTCCATTGTTGGACTTAGGGACTAGTGACGTCTGTCACTCAGCAAGTCCAGACTTTGAGGAGGCCCAAGTGAATCAGGACCTCTTCGAATGGGAATGGCTGAGTGCCCTTGGAGATCACCAACACATTTCAACTGAGCAGCATTGAAATAAAAGCCTCCAGCTGTAGAATTATAATGATGTTATAATTCTGAAGTGTGCGATTTTGGTACTGTGGCTGACAGCACATAACCTTTCATGGTCTGACCCTCATTCTGAAGATGTTAAAAGCTTGATATACATGCTGACACTTGCATACAAGTACGGAAGGCAAATTTGTGCAAACTTACTGCACAGGCAGACAAGGGTGTGCCCAATGAAGCCTTCGTTCAGATGACCACCTTCATGTGTGGCTGCGTCAGGCTGTGCGTGAAATCAAAGTACAAGGGCATCAAGTGCTGCTAATTGCTGAGATTCTACCTGTCCCAGGTGTTGTAAAGGATGGGTCTGGCCCCATTGCCGCGCAATGTCCCAGTCAGCTGGAATTTGCCACGCCATCATTTCATGGAAATGTTTTTCCAGATAAACATCTTTGACCACAAGTCCATCAGGCAGTGGTCAGCATGGAGTGACCCGCAGACACTGAGAGACAAAGTCTTGATGGATACTGTGGGCAGTTTCCTGTGCAGACTGTCCAGGTTATCTGGCGGAATGCCTTATTGCTGATAATCCCTAATAAGAACCAGGACTTGGCCTGGCTAGTGGTGAAAGGAGCCCTCCCAGTCAAATCCTTCCTGTGCAACTGGAACACCACCAGCATTGCACGTTGATCCTGAGATGACTGCGGTGGAGTGGAGACAGTTGCCCACCTCTGTGCAGAGTATAGATTTGCTAAGAGTATGTGGAGGAGGATGTAAGGGTCTTGTCACGATTCATCCCCAGCAGCAACATGACAAAGGACTCTCTGATTTATGGACTTTATCCAGGGACACATGCCAAGACAGACATATAGAGACTGCTAGAAGATCATCAGCTCTATGAAAGATTCCCTCTAGTCTGTCCAAAACTTGCTGGTATTTCAGCACTCAGATGTTGGTGAGGGAATGCTGCCGATTGCCGCATTCCAGGCTGCAAGAGAACGTGCTGAGGGGTGAACTGAGGCTTGGCGCAGCCAACACAAGGGCACCGTGGGGAAGGACCACAATCTGCATTCTGTTACTGGGCATTGAGGGGCTAAGACGAAGGGAAAGTCCCTCGAACTACAGAGAGAGAGGAGGAACGTCAAGGTGCCACAGTCGTGACAATTGTGCTAAAAGGAGAGTGATGGAAATGTATGGATTTGACACCAAGGGTGTGAAAAGTCTTTGAACAGTTTTCTTTTTTTTTGCAACAAATTTATTGTGAATAAAGTTTTGGGGGAAAAAAACTTTTGAGGCAGAGATTTGTGCAGTGAGTATTTAGTATGTTTTAACACTGAGGATTGATGGCCGTTGTCCTGGCAATTTCAGTTAGTTTCTGCTGCTCTCCCATTTTCACAGGGTTTTGGAATAACGATGTTAATCTTTGAATATTGATTCTGCAGAAGTCAGTCCTTGCATTTAATTCTTGTGGACTGATGGTTGGCCAGCAGTGTTTTTTTTTTGCAAATGCAAGGCTTTGTGAGCACACGTTGCTCAAGTGGTCCCCACTTCACATTTTGGGATCAAAGCCGTGCTGTTTCCCCTGTCCCACACCCTCCCATGTACATGAATTCAGGTCTCAGCCCATAGAGTTGATTCAATCTCAGCTCTGGAACCAACACTAGAATGGCATTTGGCTCTGTTTCAATCGTTATTCCCTTCTCACAGCTGACTCATCCTCTTTTCTCTTTTCCTGATTGACCCTAGATACTGCCATACAAGTTTATTCTCTGGTCCTCTGCCCCATATCATTTTAATTTGCGAGGGTAACCTCACAGGGTGTCTCCCAGCTCACACGCTTCAGTTACCAACAAAGCATCTCCATTGGGATGTGCCTTTTGTGTCAGGAGTTTGTAATCTGAAGCCAGAATTTATCTAATCTAGACCAGTGCATATTGTGCACCCTGATTCTTCCTTCAGTATAAGGGGAACACTGCATTCTGGGAGGTACGGAGTCTACAAGTTGAGGACCACTCAACAGGCAAGATGGACAAAGGGTTTTCCTGGCCACTCTGCAGTGAGCTGTCTTGAGACTTCTTATTTCTGTTACGGCTGTATAGCTTTTGACACCAATTGGTTTCTCCCATCAAAACAAAATTGGTTAATTGGCCATTTGTCTGAACACTATTTGAGAGGAACAACAAAGAGCAAAGAGGCTGGAGTCTTTTCTTTCCTCACAATAGTTATTTCACTTCAAAATTCTTATTGGATGAAAAGCACCTTGTGATGTACTGATGATGGACCATGGGGTATGCTTTTGAATTATTGTTGCTTGCAAATGGTGTCTTTTTGAAGCTTGTTGCTCTCTCCTTTTTAATTTTGGATTTGCACTCTGTTGGTTGAGAATGGAAAGATTACAAAAATCCAAATTCTTCATGTCCCTCGCCCTGGGATCTCCTCCGGCATTGTAGCCATCCAATAACTTAATTTTCTTTGGTTCTGTTCTCTTGAGCATCCTTGAATTCCTTTGCCTCACGACTGGCTTCTGGTGCAGAGCTCCCAAGTTCTGGAGTTCCATGCATAACTTCCCATCTCTCTCCACACCTTTATAAAGCTTCAGCTGCTACCTTCCAATTCGCCAAATTTTGACTGAAGCACCTTTTAAACTACCTTACAAGTTACAGGTAAATCTCGATGGTGTTGGTAACATCAATATAAATGTTCTAGTCTTGCAGCAGAAGAGGTCGCAGATTTAATGCTGACTTCTAAGCTTCAGTCATATAAATAATAAGATCATGGAAGTAAACCGACATTAGTTTCTAGTTTGAACTTTTCTGGAACCAGAACAGACTTAATCTTGGCAGGAAGTGGAATATACTGTGGGAAGGGTCTTTAAGGAGCAAATATCTTGTTCCTCAACAGTTAATTAAGTTGGTCTAGAGAGGTGGAGATTCTTTGAGAGGTCAGCTCTGTATGCAATGCTTAAACAGCCATCCAGGGACGGCGCCTTCTTTTCCTGACCCAATGAGGAAAATTCCCACCAAAAAAAGACCTAGTCAAGAAATTGAAATGAGGCATTGAGAGGGAAAAGCTGTGGTCCCAATGGGGCTACCTTCGCAAGTCTTCCTGGCAGTTGTACCTGAGGCGAGGCACAAGGTTCAGTGTTTGAATGGGCAAGCCTTGCAGGAGATAACTCGTTGGCTTGTCCTCTGTTGTTACAGAGTGGAGGTTGCAAAGGAGATACTTGGTTTGGGAAGAGGTGGGTGGCTTGAACAGGAGTGTAAGAGGGAGGAGATCAGTTTGGGGAGGGTATCATGCAAGGGGGAAAAAGAGACGGGGAGAGGCACTTAGGGTGAGGGGATTGGAGGAAAGATTTGCACATTGATGCTGTCATTTGAAAAGGCAAAGAATAAGAAATGGGCAGTGGTGGAGTGGACTGAAGAGCCTGGTTTTGTCGTGGAAAGTGGTGGTTGATGTGGCCATGAAAATAGGGCAGTGAGAATGCTGAACGACCAAAGGAACTGCTCACCCTAACCATCTGAGGCTATTCATGAAGGAAAATCCATTTATTTATTTGTATAGATGAATAGTTGTCCTGTATATGTATTGTTTGTCTGTATGTGTGTTACGTTTGGTTGTGTGTCTGCGTGTTTTGCACCGAGGACTGGAGGACGCTGTTTCATCAAGTTTTACTTGTACAATCAGGTGTACTTGAAAGCTCATTTAATGAAAGACTTAACTGGTTGAAGAATGCCATCTCAGGCAATGGCCCAGATGAGGTCAGCTCTGTATGCGATGCTTAAACAGGTATCAAGCCTCTCGTTAATGCAAGTCACAGTGTGAAAAGCATCATATGATGAAGCCCATATTGTCAAAGTGAGTGTGGCAATATTATGTGTTAGCTTCCTATATCCCTCTGTAAATCACCATCAAATGTGTTTGAGGTCGACACACAGATTCTGGAATCTGGAGAAAAATACAGACTGCTGGAGAAACTCAGCAGGTCAAGCAATCTCAGTGGGAGACAAAGAATGGTTGACAATTTGGGACAGAACCCTTCAAATCTTGATGAAGGCTTCTGACCTTCCTCCACTGATGCTGCTCGAGCTGGTGAGCTCCTCCAGTGCATTGTCGCTCATTTGAAAACAAAGTAATCTAAGCTTTTTTTTTAAAGAATTAACATTTTAGGTTTGCAGCCCGATAACTGGCCCTTCCAACCCATGATCCCGCACCACCCAAATGCCCCAATTAACCTACAACTCCCATATGCTTTTGAAGAGCGGGAGGAAACCGGAGCACCTGGAGAAAACCAATGCAGACACAGGGAGAACGTACAATCTCCTTGCAAAGACAGACTCGAATCCAGGTCATTGGCATTATAAGGGCATGGTGCTAACAGCTACGCTAACTGTTCCACCCCAAGTTAGCATTGTGCTGCACTGGCGCAAGGGTTTTTGATAACATTCTATCCCTTTTTACACAAAAATGTGCCTCCCAATAACATTTCCAAACCACGTTGATATTTTGACATCCTGCGGTCTTGGCCTACTTTGATCCAGTGGTATAGCCACTGCTATGGTGTATTGTTAAATTGATCGGCAGACTTGGATGACATTGAGGTTCAAAGTAAATAATTTGAGGGCTCTTGTCTGCTTCCTACAGTTTATCCTTCCTGGCTTTACAAAAGAGTGGGGTAAAAATGCAGATTGCAGGACCTGTGCGGGGTGTCAAAGGGCGAGTCCTACATCTGCTCTGTCTGGCTTTTGTCGGCATGGCAGCTTCCAAACTGCCCCAGCAGTCTCATTATGGAGGACTGATTTAAGGCTTCCGGGGAAAATGATAGAATCATGTAATTTGATTCCCAAACCACCAGTAAAAATTCAGGGAAATCCATGTAATAAAAATAGAACTTGACCTCTTTAGTTGCTGCAAATCAATGGTTTTAATTGTAAACGGATGGGATTTTGGAATGCAATTCCCAAAATGCTGGTTAAAAACAACAAAGAATGTTGTGCAATAAAAACAGAATTTGCTTCATTTTGGTCATCATAAATCAATAGCTCTGCCAATGAGCTGAGATACAATTCTGTATTGATGTGTTCTTCCAGCAATCAAAGCCCAATGAGCGTTCAACTCATGATCAGCACACTGGTTCACCTGACAATGAAATTCCATGGTGTGTAATTGTTGCTAATTCAGCCACAGGTCTAAACTTGAAATCAGAATATAGAAATGAAACCATTAGGCAACTATAGGGTTTCTTCAGCCCTCCTTTCCATTCAATAAGACCCTGTGCCACAGGTATTCTTTCCTACTCAGTCCCCTTAGCCTCTTACTCATGCAGTAATACCTATCAGAAGGCAAAGTGAAATGGCTGAAGGAACTCAACAGGTAAAGCAGTGCCTGTATGATGAAAGGAACTGTGATGTTTCAGGTCAAGACAGACCCTGAATCACGACATCAACCATTCTCTGACCACCTCCCATAAATAACCATATCTGCATGGAAAAGGTTGATTGAGACAGTTGAGGATAGATTTGCAATTTATTCACAGATTCATTTTTGAGATACTGTACCCTTCCGGCCCATGGGCTAACCCAACCCAAATTAACCGACTAACCCCGTATGTCTTTGGATGAACACGTCTCAAAAATATTTCAAGAAACCTCTGCAACAGATTAAGGATTGATCCGTGGCTTGAAAGGATCTATTCATTTAACTATTATTAAGTACATTTGTGCTAAGCCAAGACCTGGAACTTATTTGCTTTGTCGTTTCGTGATCATGTCACAGAGTTAATGGGACAGAGGCTAGACAACGAACATGGGGCTTTGCAGAAATGCTAATGGATGATGAATAATATTCACTATCTACATCTACAATATGCATGCTTAATTCACGGGGGGGGGGGGCGGGGGGCGGGGAGGGAAAGTCTTCACAAAATTCAATCAGTCTCATGCTCAGATAGAGAAGAAAGCAACTCAGACTTCCCAGAGATGGAAGTTGTTTGCTTTGGTGCTCTATTAGTAAAATCATTGCAGAAATATTCCAGGTGACTATGGATAAAATGATGCAGGCATTCTTTGTGTAATCGAGATGGCATTTTAATTGGAACACCCAGTGTGAAAGAGAGTTTTTGCTTTTTGAAAAAATGTTTGGAAGATTCAATCTGCAGCATAGACAAAACATGCATTCTTTTCTGCAGAAGGAAATAATTTATTCGGGGTCGCCAGCTGATGAGCAAGGATAGCAGCCCCACTTGCAAAGAAGGTTGAGCACACGAAACCCAGATTTATAAGAGCCTTCGTGAATTGTGGTATTACGGGTTCTGCAGTATAAAGCATCTGCTGCAAAGCTAGATCATTCGACCCGCAGCTGTTCCTTCTTCCCAAGTCTTGACAGATTCTACTGCCTCTGACTACTTTGCCAGCCAACCCTGGGTCCCTGGCCCAGGGGCTCGAGCCTCCCCTTTCATTTCTTCCACCTTTTTCACTTCTGCACCTGAAGCCTTTGATCTGCTGTTCAACTTCATCTGGCCACCCAGTCTCAAGCGCAAGATTTGCTTGCCTCTGCGCCAAACGAGCCATATAGGAAGGATATCAATAAGGTAGAGGGTACAGAGAAGATTTACTAAAATGTTGCATGGATTGCAGTATCTAGAATACAAAGAAAGATTGAGTAGATTTTCATTGGAGTATAGAAGGTTGAGGGGGGATTTGATAGAGATATATAAAATTATGAGGGGGATAGATAGAGTAGATGTGAATAGGTTCTTCCCCTTGAGAGTAGGTGAGATTGGAACAAGGGGTCATAAGTTAAGGGTTGGGGTCAAAACTTTAGAAGTAACATAAGAGGAAGCTTCACTCAGAGAGTGGTGGCGGAGTGGAATGACCTTCCGGAAGAGGTGGTTGCAGCAGGGTCATTTTTGTCATTTAAGAAAAGGTTGGATGAGTGCATGGATGTGAGGGGATTGGAGGGTTATGGACAGGGACCAGGTAGGTGGGTCTAGTGGAGTTCACTTAAATCAGTGTGGACTAGAGGCCTGTTTCTGTACTGTAATTGCTATATGGCTATATCCTTGAATTGGAGCAATGCAGTTCCCATTGGAGCATTAGTATACCAAAGGACATTGATGGAAAAAAAACTGACACCAAGGTAAAACACTCCAGAGGCAGAATATAATGGGATGATTTAAATGTGTTGAGAAACGTGCAACAAGCAGTCGCATATTTTAATTCCTGCCGCACCCTCCAATTATCGCAATTAATAAAAGTAAATATTATTTCTCTGCAGTTCCATTTGTGTTTTTTGTATCTCAGCCACAATTCTTTTGAAATTTGTACCATATTTAATTTATCTGTAATAAACCCATCAATGACCCTTTGCAGACGACCTCACACATCATGGTGGGGAAGAGATGCAGCCATTCTCAATGAGGCCTCTACTACTCCCCCGGGATGGGGAAGGGAGGGGGACACAGCACAGTTAAGTAAAAGCCTTGTTTTTTTTTCCCCTCGCGTAACTTAAATATTTTTTTATACAGTCGGTACAAGAGAAGTATGGAATAAACCAAAACTTGACTGCCTCACAGGAAAAGGGGCCCGTCAATGTGGAACAGACTCCTGGGGGAAGGGAGCACAACCGATAAAAGGTTGAGGATAGCTGTTGTAGAAGATGAGCTGTGTTGCGATTTCTCTGTAAGACAAAGCTGCTCATGCAGCAAAGAATCCATGTTGGGGGCTAAAAAAAAACTTCTGTTTTTGAAGGGAGGAAAGTTTAGGGGAGACATCACTCGTAAGTTTTTTTTACACAGGTGCCTGGAATGCCTTGCCAGGGGTCAGTGGTGGAGGCTGGGACTTTAGAGGCATTTAAGAGATTCCTATTCAAGCACGTGGATGAAAGTAAAATTCAGGGTTATGAGGGAGGGATGGTGTTGGTTTTTTTGATAGAAATATATAGATCGACACAAGATTGTGGGCTAAAAGGCCTGAACTCTGCTGTAGTGTTCTTTATTCTATTTTGTTTTTTTCACCTGTTTTGGAAGAACAACATTTCATTCCATACTCCAGATGTTTTCAATTGTGTAACGGAGAATTTTGGTGACATGACCTTTTCAGAAAAAAAAATCTCATGGTTGTATGTGATATCATGTGTGTACACTAACAATAAATTGGAAATCTTCTGTAAAGCAGGGATGGCCTTGACCATCCCTCACTCCATCCTTCATATCATTTAATATCTCTTGCCTTCAACTCTTCTGCAGAGTTCTGATGGGAAAAGTTTATACATGAAAAATTAACTCTGTCTTTTTCTCTCTCCCTCTTTCTCCTCGAGAAACTGTGACTTGGTTGGTAATTTCCCCTTTGAAACTGGCGAACGGTAACATCGAGGTCTTGCCGACGCCGGTAAACCGGCCCCGAGATGTCTGCGGTTGGACTTTTTGTAACATCAAAACAGAATTCCGGCCAGGCCTATTTCTGTTCACTGCTTATTCTTTGAAATCTGATGGTTGTAGCACTGTTGTTTATTTAAAATCGAGAAGTTGTTCATTACTGCAATTTGGAGGAATGGGTTAGGGTTTAAGTAATTAATGTTCTAAGTTGGATAGCCTATGTAAAAAGATGGCAATGCCAGTGCATTTTGTCTGCCTCTTGAAATTTAGATAGTGATCAATTTATTCCTAATTGTATGTTCAGTGCTTTAGATCAACGTGCGTTGTGTCAAATGCGCTAGATAAATAAACTACTTCTACTTCTTCTCCACAGATGCTGCCTGACCTGATATTTCCATCATTTTCTTCTTTAATTTCAAACTTCCAGCATCTGAGCTGAATCTGTATCCTTTACAACACTTTTTCTTTAAATTTAGCAATCCAGCATGTTAACAGGCCCTTCCTGCACTGCCCAAATAAACCCACATAACCAATTAACCTACCGATCCCTTTGGAACGAAGGAGGAAATGGGAGCATCTGGAGGAAACCCACGGGGAGAAGGTACAAACATCCAACTTTTGCCTAATAGCCTCAGCACCTTTGCCAGAGGAAAAAAATGATCACCTTGAGAGTAAAACTGATGATTTTGGAGGGATGTATGTTTTCAAACACTATCAGTGATTTTAAATTTAAAATTAGAAACTTGCCCTTTAAATTGGTCTTTTTGGAATATTTCAAGAGGATGATGGATTACTGTCTTTCATTCAGAGCCGAATTTTATCTTTTTACTTCGTTGTTAGCCAGACGAGCAGTTTATATGAAATGGAAAGATACTACCCCACCTACACATGCACAGTGGCTAAACGATATTATGTCTTGCTTAAATTTAGAAAAAAAATAGACAGGCGATAAAAGATTCAAATATTAAATTCCAAAGGACATTGGGCTCATTTATAGGTTATTATCAGAATCATAAGATTTAGTGTTGTTCTGGAATTCTGACTTTGTCCTCTCCCTCTCCAAGAAGGTTAGTTCATTCAACTTTGCTTAGAAAAGGGGGATTAACTATCTTTAAAACTATTTTTCTTTTTTTTATGTTGTTATGCTTTCTTTTATTATTAAAAATGTGCTCTAGACTTTTTAATTATGTTCATACTTGTAATTTTTTTAATTGTTGCACATTCAATTATTCAATTATTTACACTTTAAATATTAATAAAACTATTTGAAAAAGAAAGGGAGTAAGACTGACAGAACAGTAGCTGCCATAGGTTTTTTTAAATAATTTCACTCGAGGAGGTATCCCACTGAGAGCAGCAGTATAAATAAGACCCGTCAACTCAGCACTGTGCCTGAATTGTAACACCCGTCTCAATATAAACACAACACCAAAAGCAAAGTAAAATGTGGAGGAAAGTGGATTTAGTTGGATTTGTGTCAGACCACAGTGCAGACAGACGCATATTCACATGGACACAAACAGGGTCCGTTAATCGCATATCGACTTGCCAGAATTCATGATGCCTGTACGTCTGTTTGAGAAATGAATGCACATGCTACAAGTGCAGTAGTTGTGCTGTGATCATTAAGCAGGCTTAATGGCATCATTTAAACGCATTTCTTTCTTTTGTAAAATCTCGGGTACAATACCTAGGCAACATTTCAAGGAACTGGGTCAATGCAATGGACAGATTGAAATATTTATTTAAATTTAGATTTTAAATGTCAGCAAACAACACGGTAACAGGCCATTTCGGCCGACGAGTCCAATTTACACCCAATTAACCTACACCCCCGGTACATTTTGAATGGTGGGAAGAAACCGGAGCCCCCGGGGAAAACCCACACAGACACAAGGAGAACGTACAAATTGCTTTCAGACAGCACAGAATTCATACCCCAGTCCCGATCACTGGTGCTGTAAAGACATTGCGCTAACTGCTGCACCAATCGTGCCACAAAACATTAAATACTGACAAAGGACTTACATATATTTGAATATGAGTCTTCCTCAAGTTCAAGAGGATTCCTCAAGATTCCATTTATTTTCATGTAATAAAGACAGTGCAATATTCGACGAAATTTGTTTTCGCCATCGGCAGAAATTGCCTGAAGCACCTCTTACAGTCAGAGAAAGAGAAGCAAATGAAATCTCCCTCAGAGTCACCGTGTGTCCATGGATTTTCCTCCAGCTCTCCCATGGCCCCTGCAGCCACACAGAGCCCAGTCCAAACCATCAGGAGCCCGACCTCCAGATCTGAACCTCCGACACGATCAGGATCGTGGGTGCCTATATGGTGTGTCTTTTCATTCCAAACACTGCTGCTTGTTGAGTAAAATTCAATCAAATGCAGGTGCTGAAAATCTGAAATAAAAACATAAAATGCTGCAAACATTCATCAAGTCAGGCAAGAGGGTTTTGTTTTATCAAACAATCTTCATTACAAACTGCTTTTAAAATATAACCCCAAACTTCCTAGTTTTGGCTGAAAGTGAAAGTGTTGAAAGCAGTGTTTGAGCATTTTAAATAAAAATGGAAATAATTGGTAAGGAGATGCCAGTTCAGCTGAAAGACTTTTTTTTTTCATTTATCTATTGCATAAAGTCTTTTTTTTAATTTTTATGCAGAGTTGCATTTTCACTTTGTCAAAATCTTCACAAATTTATTTACGTGACTTGAGAAAAATCATTCTTTGTGGTCAATTGATAAGATAATGAATTGGCCTGAATATAGAAATGCATGAAGTTGTGTGTTACAGGTACTCCCCAACATAAGTCCGTCTTCTTTTCTGGACGACTGGTCGTATTTCAGAATGGATGTATGTCGGAGAATTGCCCTACCTGTAAGAGAAAAATGATCAGAGGTGAAGAGGGTGAGCACATTTAAATTCCTACGTGTCACTATCTCGGAGGACCTTTCCTGAACCCAACGTACTGATGTCATCATGAAGAAAGCACGTCAGCACCTCTACTTCTTCAGGTGTTTGCAGAGATTCAGCACGGCATTGGAAACCTCGGCAAACTTTGACAGATGTGGAAAGTGTGCTGACCGGCTGCATTATCAGCTGGGTATGGATGTACCAATACCTCTGAGCAGAAAGCCCTGTAAAAGGTCATGGACACAGCCTACTACATCTCAGGCAAAACTCTCCCCACCGTCGAGAAAATCCGCATCAGTGATTCTCAACCTTTTTCCTTCCACTCACATACCACTTTAAGCTATTAATGCCTGTCATCATCCTCTATACTTCTGTCCAGTCAACCGTCAGCCTCTGAAGCTCCAGACAAAGCTATCCAAATTTATACAACCTTTTTTTATACCTAGGTTGAGCCTTTGGCACTTGCAGTAGACAAGGAGAGAACCCCTGGCTTCAGGTTTCCCAGGTGGAGGTTGAAAGGCAAGACAATTGCCGATGTCACGGAAGCCTTCAAGTTCGTGGTGGCAGCACTGAACACGCTGCACCCAATTCATCCCCATGCATGTTACTGATCACCCAAGGCACAGATCCATCATCTACCACCTGTCATTGCTCCTCGCCACAGGCGCACACCTGCTATAAACTGGTAAGGGAATCAGGCCATGAGCAGTAGGTACAATCTCATGCATGCACTGTGAAGGGTCAAGTTCAATGTCATCTGACTGTGCATGTAGAACCTAGTGAAGAAGTGTTTCTCTAGACCAAGGTCCACACACATACACACTTAGTTGAGAACACATAATAAACTCATGCAGATATCATATCAAATAAATATAAATATAAGTTTGCAGAAGGATGGAGGTGTTGTGGGTAGTGTTGAAGATTGTCGTAGGTTACGACAGAATGTGGACAGGATGCAAAGTTGGACGGAAAAGAGGCAGATGGAGTTCAATCCAGATGAGCATGAGGTGATGCATTTTAGAAGGTCAAACTTGAAGGCAGACTACATGGTTGATGGTCAGATACTTAACAGTGTGGAAGAACAGAGGGACCTTGGGGTCCAAATCCATAGATCTCTCAAGGTTTCCACACAGGTTGATAGGATCGTTGAGAAGGCCTATAGCATACTGGGCTTCAATAGTTGGGGGATTGAGTTCAGAAGTCATGAGGTAATGTTGCAGCTCTATAAATCTCTGGTGAGACCACACTGAGAATATTGTGTTCATTTCTGGTCACCTCATCACAGGAAGGATGTGGAAACTATGGAGAGGGTGCAGAGGAGATTTACCAGGATGTTGCCTGAATTGAAAAAAATGAGGCAAAGTTAGTAGGCTTTTCTCTTTGGAGCGAAGAGGGGTGACTTAATAGAGATCTGTGAGAGGCGTAGATACAGGTGGACAGACAGCACCTTTCTCCCTGGGTAACAAACACCAGAAGACATCTGTACAAAGTGAAGAGAGGAAGGTTTAAGAGAGATATCAGGGCTAAATATTTTAACAGTGTTTTGGGTGCATTAACACCATCCCTGGATGGAACAAGAGGGGCATTTAAGAGACTCTTAGCAGGCACAAGGATGAAAGGAAATAAAAGGTTATGAAGTCGGGAGGGTTTCATTTTTTATACAAAAGAAAACATAGTGGGCCGAAGGGTCTGTACAGTGCTTTAATGTTCTATGTTCTAATATGCTCCAATTCAACTTACCTCCTGGTGAACCTCAAAGATAATGTGCATAGTTAAGGGGTATGGATAAGGTGGATGATCTAAAGGTGGGGAGCATAGATTTAAAGTGAGAGAGGAAAGATTTTTAATCCGAGTGGAAAGTTTCAGAGGAAGTTGTGGAAGTACAACTTTTAAAGGACATTTGGACAGGTTTAAGGATAGGGAAGGTTTAGAGGAATATGGGCCAAACACTGGCAAATGGGACTCAGTCAGGAAGGCACCTTGGTTGGCATGGGCAAATTGGACGGAAGAGCCTGCTTCCATACTGTATAACTCCATGACTCTTCTGCATCTGCCCAAAGTCACCATATCTTTCCCGTAGAACGTCACAGAGATCTCCAAACTCATCTTAACGAACATGACCTCTTTGCAACTGAAGACGTGGTTCTGTTGAAAAGTTAATGAGCAGAAATGCTGGCTCTGTTTCTCATTCCACAGGTGCTAGCTGACTGCAATTTCAACCCCTTGGTACATGGATTGGTAGATGTTGGATAAGTGAATTTTCCGGATGCTTGAGATTGCAGTTTGCGTGATTGGTGAACTAACGGCGAGGCGTGCCAATTTTAAACTTCTGTACTTTCTTACCTATTTATTTTCCGTGCTTTATTTTGGCCAGTTGCTTATGGCTGCTGGTAGCTTGAATTCCGGATAAATGGGGTTTTACTGTAGTTGAGTTCTCTATTCAATATATCAACTGAACTTGCAAGATTACATTGAATAAACAGCTTGGGTTGAAGCTGCTCCGACCGATCCATCTTTAGTCGGTGCTCCCTTTCCTAATCTTATACAGTTCATGGACTAGCCCATAGTCCTCTCCCTTCGGGGAGCTGTTGCCATGTTTTGACTTCTTTAAACTTTTGTTGCTATCTTTGACCAAAATGACTAATACCAGCAAAGAAAAGGGAAACATGCCTTTAATAGAAACCTCCGGGCAGCTGAGTCCCAACACCACATGCTCCTTAAGCAGGCCACGTGAACTAGCAGCCTCAGTGTACAAGGTTGGTAAAAGGCTCTTACAGGAATACCTAATTTTAGTGACTTCCTCCTCTCTGACCTCTGTATTAAACGGAAGGAAGGTTGCCTGGAATCAGTCCTTTTCACAAATACAGCTTTCAGCATTGTCGTTCCTCAATTCATTTGTGCTTATTTTAACCTGTCAGGCATAGCCTATCTGAACAATTATATTACTATTCTCAGCTTGCAGTATTAGGGGGGAAAGGAATAAAATGATGCAGGGAGCTTCCTGCCAATGTAAGCAGAATTTTCTTCAACCGAATTGCTGTAGTTTGCTGAATTAAACTTTCGTGCAATGCCACTCTTTCATTCTATCTATTTTATATTGAAAGGAGCTTTTAACCAATTTTGCATTAATCAAAAATCAGTTGTTTTAGATTCTGGAAAGCTAGGTGCTGTAATGGCCTGTTACAAAAGCAAAACTCTGTTGGCAACAGAGAACTTGAAACTGTTTCCCTTGGTAAAAAGAAACGATGCTCATTCAGAAGTTATATTTGGTGTGCAGCAACATCTTTGCAACTTGATCAGACTGAGTAAGAGAGGGAAGAAATACATTCAGACTTTGCCATCAGTCTAGTGATAAGTGGGATCCCTGGTGGAGCAGTAGGAAACATTTAATCACCGATGACTGGCTGTTAGCTGTGGCTTGGTTGGTAGTTCTTGTTCCTCTGGCACAGACTTGAGGAGCCAAATGATTTCCTTCTGTACTGCATTATTCTACCTTCTATGAATCATGAACATTGTGGGTTCCAGTGCTACAGTGGAGTCTGTACATAATCCAGGCTCTCGCTAGGGGCATGTAGAAGGCTCTTGCAGTGTCAGAGATGCAGCCTTTTGTCCACAATGTTAAGCCGAGGCCTTGACTGGCCTGTTGGTGAATGTAAAGAATGTCATGGCCCTATTTTGCAGAGGAGCGGGGAACTCATCACAACTGCTCTGGGTGGTATCTACCCCTCAGCCAACCAATTATCTATTCACAATCACATTACTAGTCGTTCGACATTGCTGTGCACAAATTAGCTGCCACATTCCAACATTATAACCATGTTTTTTTCCCCAAAATAAACTTTATTCACAATGAATAGTTTGCTTTTGTAAATAATGTAAAGTCCTTTCACTTCCTTAGTGTCATATCCATGCATTTCCATCATTTCCATTTGTTTTCTATTTAGCATTGTTGCCCCTTGTAGTTACTCCACCTTCTGATATTTGAGGGTCTCAGTTGCTCAATGCCCAGTAACAGAAGAGCTCTATTCTGTGGTCATTCGCCTCAGTGCCCTCAGGTTGGCAGCACCAAGCCTCTGTGTGTCCCTTTGCACGTACTCCTGCAGCCTGGAATGCGCCAGTTGCCAGCACTCCCTCGTCAACATCTCCATGCGCTGAAAGTCCAACAGGTTTCGGGCTGACCAAAGGGTGCCTTTCACCGAGTTGATCATCTTCCAGCAGCTCAGGATGTCTGCCTCCACGTGCATCCCCAGGAACAGCCCACTATTCAGAAATTCCTCTGACGCGCGGCTACTGAAGATGAGGACCCCTTGCATCCTTCTCCGCACAGTCTTGGCAAATCCACATTCGCATTCGGCACAGGTGGGTGGCTGTCTCCACTCCACTGCAATCATCTCGGGGGGACCACGTGCCTTATGGGTGATATTATCAACACAACCAAAATCTGTCCAAGGCTCCAACCTGCTTTGGGGCCTTGTATCAAAAGTTTGACGACTACAAGGTCTTCGCTCTTTAATGAAGGTGTCTACCTATAAGAAGACTCTTTAATGAAGGTGTCTACCTATAAGAAGACTCTTTAATGAAGGTGTCTACCTATAAGAAGACTCTTTAATGAAGGTGTCTACCTATAAGAAGACTCTTTAATGAAGGTGTCTACCTTAAGAAGACTCTTTAATGAAGGTGTCTACCTATAAGAAGACTCTTTAATGAAGGTGTCTACCTATAAGAAGACTCTTTAATGAAGGTGTCTACCTATAAGAAGACTCTTTAATGAAGGTGTCTACCTATAAGAAGACTCTTTAATGAAGGTGTCTACCTATAAGAAGACTCTTTAATGAAGGTGTCTACCTATAAGAAGACTCTTTAATGAAGGTGTCTACCTATAAGAAGTCTCTGCTAATGCAAAAACTTACAAATCATATCCTCATTTATTCCTGATTACATTTTTATTTGTGAGTGTGACCACAGGAGTTTCACCAGCTGCTAAAAACAAACACAGACGTGAACTTTTCTGACTCAAACTAATTTTGACCCCGGAGAATTGAGCACTGAAATGGATGAAAGAAATTTGGCTTTTTTTGCTGATACCAGTTTGCAGCCTTATATAAATATGGCTTAAACATGCACATACCATTTGAGGATTGTGTGTTCTGCTGTGTATAGTGAGAAATACTCTTCTCAAAGGTTTCCTGACATCTAGAGAGTGATTTATTATTTCTTCTACCACCCTGTTTGCACTGTTTTTGCTGATTTTCATGGGGGAAGGGGTGGGTGGGAATTAATCCTAGCTGCCAAATGTTCAGACCAAGCCAGGCTGGAACCTCTTAACTAAACTAGGCTTGGGGGTAACGTGATGCTATTCCAATGTGGATTGAACCCCTCACCCATTTCAACCCACTCAGCAGCTGGTTGAATGAATAATCCATTCCCACGTCAAATGCTACTTAAAAGCACACCTCACTGCTCTCAGGGAAAAAAAATGGTGCCGTTTCAGGAGGCATTTTATTTCTCTGGGGTGCATTGGCTGTGGTGACTGTGGGTGCTGGCCTTTTAAGGGGTTTCTGACACTGTAACTGATGCTAAATGGTTGTTCTTCTAAGAATCCCACAGAGAGAGAAGGAGGAGTGGAAGGAAGGAACACGCAAGGTTGCAGCAAGGAAACAAACCCTTCAGCCCAACTTGCCAATTCTGACCAAAATGTCCTACACACAATAGTCCCACCTGCCTACATCTGGCCCATTTCCCTTCAAACCCATCCTATCCATCCAGGTATCTGTCCAATTTTTTGTTCCTTAAACATTGCAATAGTACCTGCCTCAACCACCTCCTCCGGCAGCCCATTCCACGCACCCACCACCTTCTGTGTTAAAAAGTAACCCTGTAAGTTTCTGTTAATTTCCCCCTGCCCCACCCCACCCCCACCCAACTTCATCTTAAACCTAAACCTATATCAGTTCAGCTACTCTGGGTAAAAGACTGTGCATTGACCCAATCTATTCCTCTCATAATTTTGTCATCATCTTCATGGCTTGGCTTCGGGAATGAAGATTTAGGAAGGGGGCTGTCCTGCTGAAGGCTCGCTGACGAGGCCAATGTGGGACGGACATGCCTGGCTGCAGTGGCTGCAAGGGAAATTCTGTTCTGGGTTTGGCTCTGCGTCAAGGTTCACCCTTCATGATTTTGTACAATTCTATGCAACCACCCATCATCCTCCTGCACTCCAAAAAATAAAGCCCCGGTCTGTTCAACCTCTCCCTATAGCTCAGACTCCCGAGTCCTGGCAACATCCTCGTAGATATTTTGTGCGGCCTCTGCATTTTGACACCTTTCCTGCAGCACGATGACCAAAGCTGAACACAATAGTCTGAACAGAGCCTCACCAACAACTTGCGCAACTGTAACATTGAGCTTCCTAACCTCTAAACCGGTGGTTCTCAGCCTTTCTCTTCCCCTAAGTAATCCCAATGCCATTGGTGGTCTGTACTTAGTAAGAGATCGCTTAAGGTGAGATGTGGGTGGAAAGAAAAAGTTTGAATTGTACCTAATTGACTTGTTATGTGCACAAATTCATAACTCCGAAGGAAATTACCATTTTTCTCAAGCAAAATATTTCAGTAACAATTAGGTCTAGAGCAGTGGTTCTCAATTATTCCCTTCCCACCCACATCCCACCTTAAGCAATCCCTTACTAATCACAGAGCACCGATGGCAGAGGGATTACTTAAAGTGGGGTGTGAGTGGAAAGAGAAAGGTTGAGAACCACTGGTCTAGACTCAGCACTTTGACTGAAGAGTATTACAAGGAATAACTATCTAAAGGGATAACATGGAATAAAATGAGTCATTGAAATCCTTATCCTGTTTATTGATTATTATTATAATGATGAGTTTATTAACATGTACATTTGCTCCAAAATTCTTCCATGCTGTGTCCACGGGTATATCGTAAAGAAAAATAATTAAAAAGAAATAATAAAAATGTTGATAGTAAATACTCGCAGTTACCATCATCAAAAAACGTAGCTTTACAATAGTGCAGACGGGCACAGTTAACATAGGACTTAGCGCAACGTTATTACAGCGGCAGCACCCGGGGTTCAAATTCTCTGCTGTCTCTAAGGAGTTTGCACATTCTCCCCGTGCCTGCGTGGGTTTCCTCCCAGTTCTCTGGTTTCCTCCCGTCCTTCAAAAACATGAGGGGTTTGTTGTAGGACGGCCATTCCGAAGAAAGACATGGTCAAAGGGTACCATATATTAAATGTGTTTGCATTTATTGTCTTTGTAATTTAGTTTACAAAGGTCGCCTTGATTAGAGGGAGGGGGTCAACTAAATTTAGTTTTTAGGTTTTTTTTCTTTTCATCAATTTTTATCTGGCAAATAGGGGTTTTAACATGGTTATCCTAGATTAATTCAATAACTTGTTTCTTATGTGGTTTAAGGAACTGTCTAATGTCATTCCATCCATTTTTTTTTTGTACTTTTATCTATATGAGATGAGTTGTTACAGTTAGTAAGCATATTAACACGAACATTGGCAAATTCCATGATTGAAGTAAAAAAATTATGCTGGAAAAACGCAGCAGGTCAGACAGCGTACTTTTATACAGCAAAGATAAAGATACATAACCAATGTTTGGAGGTAGCCTGAAACATTGGTTATGCATCTTTATCTTTGATAAGCAATATACCTCCTTGCATTAACAGCACTGATAAAATAGCCAGAGTTGCAGGCCCAAACCTGAATGTTCACGTCAACCAACATTGCAAGGATCAGCAGCTTTTATTGGAGCAGCAATGGAAAAGCTGGAATTCCTTCCCTGTGAAAGTCAGGATAACTGGAGCTTTCAAAACTTTAGATTCCTGATAGATGAGCAACATAAAGCAAATTGAGGTCCTCTCTTCTTGCTCAGGTAAAAGATCCCATGACACTGCCATGAAGTGAGTAAGTTCCTCCTGATTTTTTGGCCATTATTAACACACAAAGGTTCCTTTTATTGTCATGTAATAATGCCTTGAAAATATAATATACATGATGGTCTTCAACTTCTGTCTGCCTTGAGGCAAGCAAAGAGTCACCATGAGTATTACCCAGCACCGCTAACAATAGGAGAGAACTCACAATCAGAATCCCAAGAATCAACATTTATTACCATGAACATGTCACGAAATTTGTTGTTTTGTGGCAGCGTTGCAGTGCAAATATTCCTCTAAATCACATTTTCAAAAATAAGTAAATAGTACAATGAAAGAGGAGAAAGTGAGGTCCCGTCTGTGGCTCATTGTCCATTCAGATGGCAAAGGGGAAGACGCTGTCCTTGTGCCACTGGTGTTCATCTTCAGGCTCCTGTACCTCCTTACTGATGGGCAGCAGAGTGAAGGTACAGTTGGCGTAGCGGTAAGTGCAAAGCCTTTACAGCGCCAATGATCGGGACCAGGGTTCCGCGCCATCTGTAAGGAGTTTGTACTTTGTACCCGTGTTTCCATGGATTTTCCCCAGGGGGCACCGGTTTCCTCCCACCATTTGAAATGTACCAGGGTGTAGGTTAATTGGGTGGCATGGACTCGTGGCCTGAGTGGTGGGGATCTTTGAAAGTAGGGGCTGCTTTCTTAAAGCACTGGCTCTTGTAGATGTCCTCGATGGAGTGAAGTCTGGAGACTTTGATGTCACAGACTGAGTTAACAACCCTCTGGAGTTTTATCTTGCCCTGACGTTGGCATCTCCAGACAGTGATGAAACCAGCCAAAATCCTCTCGTTGGAGTGAAGAAGGATGAGAGCTGACTTAATAGAGGTCTACAAAATTATGAGAGGCATAGATAGGATAGACAGTCAGCACCTTTCTCCCAGGAGATGGAAGCATATACCAGAGGACATCTGTTTAAGGAGAGGGGAGGAAACTTCAGCAAAGACCTCAGGGGTAAGTTAGTGGGTGCCTGGAGCTGCCAGGGGTGGTGATGGAAGATGGTACCATAGGGGATTAGTAGGCACATAAATGCAAGATCAATAGAGGATCTAGGGTATGGGGTGTGGAAGGTTTAGAGTGTTGAGTAGGTTTAAAAAATATAGTTCAGCACACATCGTGGGCCGAATGGCTTATACTGTGCTCAGACTTGTACTCTTTGTAAGACAGCATCCATAGAGGCAAGGGGATGATCGATGCTTTGGATCAAGATTATGTGGCCTTGACTTGACACGTTGACTGTCATTTTGTGTCCAGAGATACTACTTGACCTGCTGAGTTCCATCATCAGACACATAAAAGACTGTAGATGCTGGAACCTGTCCTCATGATATCAGCTCTCGGTCCTGATGAAGGGTTCATGCCACAATATTGGCCATTCTCTTTTTCTCCCACTGATGCTGCTCAACCCACTGAGTCCCCTCAGCAGAATGCATGGAGTTTCCCCAGCAGAATGCATAGGTTTCCCCCAGCAGAATGCATGGAGCTCCCCCAGCAGAATGCATGGAGTTTCCCAAGCAGAATGCATGGAGTTCCCCCAGCAGAATGCATGGAGTTTCCCCAGCAAAATAAATAGAGTCCCCCAACAGATGCATGGAGCTTCCCCAGCAGAATGCATGGTTTCCCTAGCAGAATGCATGGAGTTTCCCCAGCAGAATGTATGGATCTCCCCCAGCATAATGCATTGAGCTTCCCCAGCAGAATACATGGAGTTTTCCCAGCAGAATGCATGGAGCTCCCCCAGCAGAATGCATTGAATTTCCCCAGCAGAATGCATGGAGTTTCCTTAGCAGAATGCATGGAGTTTCCCAGCAGAATGCATGGAGTTCCCCCAGCATTTGGTTTTGAGCTCAATGTTCCTTTCATAATGGTCTGCTCACCTCAGCCCTGGGCTGAGCAGGCATACATTTTACAGGTAGGCAGCTTTGTAATCAATCCAAGTCAAATTGAGGTAAAAATTCCATATCTGTGTTTTTATTGGAATGATTCTTTAAAATAAAGTTTGCAAAATAAGCATTGGTCTTTGCGGAGGGTGCTTTTTGGAAGATGGGCCAGAAACCTTTGAGGATGGACAAGAGTATAGCTGGCAGCCACAAAATGAGGTTGGTGGCTCCCTTCCCTTCTGTCTGAATTCCTTGAGAGTGTGTAGGCGGAGGTGAAGGAACAACGGCCATTGGTGTGGGTGGCAAAAGGTTGGGGATTCAGCTTACCGACGTTGGTCTGCAAATCCTTAGGCCAGTGGGGATGGGAGGAGGGCTGGCTCGGTGGCAGGAGGTGGGGTGAGAGCCCACTCGCTCACCGAGGCGGGTCTGCTGAGGGATCATTTCATGTGGTGCAAAAAGGCACTTTTCCAGCTTTCTGCTGCTGTCTTTTACAATCAGCATTCCGACCCGCACCATATGTTTCTGTCTGCACAGGGATTTAAAAGAAACCTTGCTTTCTCTGTTGGTTATAACCTTTGTAGACAGCGTGTGGGCACTTCCAGTAATGCGAGGCCAAGGAGAAAGGAGACGATGGCAAAAAGAGAAACTGCCCTTTGCAGTCGAGGGCTTTTTGACCTCTCACTAGGCTCCCACTCCCACCACCCCTCTCCTCCTCCTCCTCCTACCTCCCCTACTGCTGCCCTGTTAATTTGTTTGAGGGATAATAATAAAGGATGGGACGATTCAGAGCACAATGGAGATGCTTTGCTAAAGAGGCTGGAGAATCTGAAACCAAGAAGCACTGTCTCAGGATGGGGAGGGTGGGGGGGGATCATTTAGACCTGAGGGATTATACAGCTCATTTGTTTTGGGAGTGAAGTGCAAGTTGATGAAGTAGACAAAGACGATGCGGTCAAACAATATTCATGGCTTTTATTAGCAGAAACTTATGGTACAATAATGAAAGACAATGGGTACATACACAGTTATACCCAAGGGGAGTGTCTTTAATGGTAGAGATAATGCACAGCCAATGTTAGTACAGCAAGGCTCACCAGAGGGGAGACAGGCAAGTTAGCAGAGATTCACCACAGGGAGGTCAGTCACTAAAGGGCATTCAAGGTTGTTACTGGAGGATTGAGGGAAGATTGATGGAAAAATAGAGTTGATGGACAAGATCGACCAGAGAGATACTTGAACTCGAAGGGATGGGTTTAAGTTGAGAGGGTAATGATTTAAAAAGGACCTGAGGGGAAACTTTCTCCATACAGAGAATATTGAGTAAATGGAACAGGCTGCCAGATGAAGTGGAAGAGCTGGGCATAATTATGGCATTTAAAAGTTTATTTATCATCCGATTGTACAAGCACAACCTGACGAAACAATCCCAGTGCAACACATGCAGACCTAACACACAAACAATACATACTGTATACACAGTACTTATATACAAATATTAGAATAAATAAATATTACTGTTCAATAAATAGGTGAGACAATAAAAACATTTTGGGGATATGTGCCAAGTGCAGGCAAATGGACTCATTTAGATAGGCAAGTTGGTCAGCATGGATGAGATGGGCTGATGGGCCTTTTTCCACACTCTCTCGCTCCATGACTCCATGAACACTGCTGCTTCTACTTCTTATGCTATTAATTCCAAGGATTCTGGTCAGGGTGGCCAAATCCTGACATAGAAACATGCTTAACAAGGATACTAAGCACATCAGTGACATCAACTATTCAGAGCATGGCACTGAATGGGTTAAGCTGCATGCTCATTACAGTTGCTGACAGATTGGCTTTAAAATACAAACTTGTTTCAAAAATGATCTCATTGACATAACCAGCTGTTGGTGAGATTCATACACCAATTCATACACTGAAGGACCAATTGTCTAATATTTATGCAACATTCCTTGTTGTTAATGTTTTTAAAAAATGGGCATTGTACTGTCTTCATGCAGTTCAATTGGCATTTGACTGATGTAAATTGTTCGGACTTTGGATGAGGAAAAAATTTAAGTACCAACCCATAGTTAAAGAAGCATTGTGTTCTCGTTTGAGCATCGAGATTGTACCAAGTTCCACATTCAATTTTCTCTCTTCTTGCTCAATTCACAACTTGGGGAGTGAGTCAAAAAGACCAAACCACGAATCAACTCAGTTCCTCGGTCAGATGAGGGAAGAATATTTCATCCCAGATGGATAATGTTCCAGTGCCTCTCATGGTGAATCTACCCAAGACAGGAAAACCTCACCCTCTCAGTTTTGGGCCTAATATGAATCACAATTAGTCTTCCAGGTTCGGATTCATGCTTGCCTCTTCTTCTGGTACAAGAAATAGCTCCCATGTCTACTCTCATGCCGTGGGTCAGGAGGTGGACAGGCATTTCTGAATCGGAAAGATGTACCAGGTCACAGCTTTTGGAAACGGATACTGGGACAAGAACAGAATGCTGGAAGAACTCAGCAGGTCAAGCGGAATCTGTGGAGTCAGAAGGTGTGGTTTAATGTTTCGGGTCGAGATCCTGCATCAAAATTGAGAGGGGACAGGCCAGTATGTAGCAGTAAGTTCAGTGGGCGGTAGACAAAACCCAGGGATGGGATGATGGGTCGATGGAATCAGGTGGGAGAAAGGAATGGGAGGAATGAATAATGGGAGAAGAATGGGAGACACAGTATAGTGGTTAGCACAACACTATTACAGGTCAAGTCACTGGTCAGAGTGCTACTGGTACCATGTAACCCAGTACTACCTGTCACATGGTCAGGTGATCAGTGATGAAACCGGCTCCTCCACCAGGCTTGCCTGGTGCGGAGGGTGGCTAGACACCCTGCAGGATGAAAAACAAGACCTGTCAAAGGGCGGACGAGTGCTCTCGTAGGGTCAACGGCTGTCAACGTGCCGTGAAGCACGGAAAGGTCATCCCTTGCATCGAAGTTTGGTTTGGACATTCACTGCAACAGAACATCCCCCCCTCCGCAGCCATCTTGGACCTCACCAAGCCGCTGCTGGATTTGGGATGGGATGTCGAGAGGGTGGATCTAGACCTGTGCAACACCCCCTACTCACCTAAATCCATTCACGCACATGCTGATCCTTTCTGATGAGTGGGGTATCAAACCGACTGATAGAACCCATCATCATCCCATGGGATGGGTTGCTAGAATTACAGCGGCAACGACCCGGGTTCAAATCCACTGCTGTCTCTAAGCAGTTTGCACATTCTCACTTGTATTTATAGGTTTCCTCCAGGTGCTCCAGGTTCCTCGAAAGACATAGGGGGTCAGTAGGTCATGTGGGTGTACTTGGGTGGCTTGGACATGCAGGCCAAAGGGCCTGTTACTGTATTGTATCTCTAAAATTAAAGGAAAAAACAAAGCTGGACAGGCTCATGCGTATGGGAGGAGAAGACTGTCGCTGTGAGATACCTGAAATTGAAAAATCCAATGTTGTTGTGTTAGAGGTAGTGAGAAGTCAAATTGACAGTTTGGATGCAAATGAAAGATTCTGCAGCAGTATTAAAGAAGAGAATCTAAGAAATTTCCCCTGGTTTCCTGGACTCTACTAACCTCAAAATCAACGTGGCCATAAGCAATTTATCTGATTGATGATATGGTGAGATCTTGCTGTGGCTACTTGACTACCATGTCTCCAACCTTATCTCGGTGGTAACATTTGAATAATACAGGTACACAATCCTTTATCCGGAACCCTTGGGGTTCCGAATTTCAGATTTTTCTGGATTTCAGAACAAAAGCTGGCTGCCCCAGATTTAAGGCCACCCGAATTGTGCTGCCGTCTCTCTTCCCCCACCTCCCACCTGCCCGAGTCGTGCTGTCGTCTCTCTCCACCCCGCCCACCCGAGTCACACTGCCATCTCTCCACCCCCCCCCACCCCTCCCGCCCACCCAACCTCTTTCTTTCTCTCTTCCTCCACTGTACCAGCACCAAGAAAAAAATGCTGGTTTTTGGAGCTTTCTGGATTTTAGATGTCCGGATAAAGAATTGTGTACCTGTAATGGGTTGGTCTCAAAAGAATGTGAAACATGTTAATAGTAAAACAACTTTTCCCTTTCTTGGATTAAGATGACCAAAGTGGGAAGTTTGCTCAAGTTTATTCAAGTCTATAAAATTGGGATTCACTTCGACACTTGCAAAATGAATACCTTTCACAGGTGATCCTTTGTTACAAAAGGCACATTCTAACTTGGATTTGAATTATCTGTTCTTTTGCCTGGCAAAGGGTAAAAGGCCTGTAAATTAAAGCAGGCAAATACAACAGATTTTAAGTTGCAGCGTTTGGGGCCTAACTCCTGTGAAATATTCTGCCATTATTTAGACAAATGCCTCTTTCGATAACACATTAGTTACATTGTCGGTATAAATGTGAAAATGGAGAGAGAGAGAGAGAGAAAATGTGCAGCCTCAGTCATATCCCAGCTATGATGAATTCATTTTCTCTGCACATTTCCAATAATCCCTATTGCAACTCAGATATACTTCTCAAACTTTATAGTTTGCTGGGGAGAAAGAAGGCATATTCCCTTAACGCATTCTTAATTCTTAATGCATTCCATTTATGCCAAGCATCCTAAACCACTTTTTCAACATACAGACTGTGATCCCTTTGTATTCTTGCACTGAAAGAGATGACTGATACAGAAAGGGAGGACATTGGAATGTACTTGCCAGTGACATCTAACATGTTCAGCAGTGATCACCAGGGACAAACCAAGTCCTTATGTTTGGGGCCCCTTCTCTGCTCATCCGGGAGAATGCTGGTGTGGCAATGCACTTCATTGGCATGATATATATGACACTTCATTGGGAGTGGCATGGTTAGCAGAACATTAGTACAGTGGGTTCAAATCCGGGCTACCTGAAAGGAGTTTATACGTTCTCCCCATGTCTGCGTGGGTTTCCTCCAGGTTCTCCGGTTTCCTCCCACCTTTCCAATAAAAAAAAATATAGGATTGGGATATTTTGGGTGGCAGCGGCTCGTGGGTCTCAAGAGCTTGTAACTGGCCTGTAACTCTAAATTTCAGTTTAAATTTATAGAATCAATTATGTGGAGTAGGAACACTGCAGCCAATTTGCACCTGGCAAGTGCCCATGAACTCTGACATGATATCATGGGGCTAACCTGCTTTGGAAATATTGGGGAAAGGGAGTATCTCCGACATTGTGGTGCTCCCTGCACAGATTAGGGTTTCAAGGGTTTTTCGGTGCTTGAACCTCCAAACCTTTGGCTCAGAGGTGAGACTGTTACAAGCTGAGCCACAGTTGATGCATTCTTCAACTTTGACTATCTGGACTAGGAAGGAGCAAACCTTTGAATTTCCCATTCTATCTAATCACCTCTGCAGCTACAGATAGAGAGGGAGATGATTGATCCTCTTCCAGTGGGCTGGCTTGCCCATGCTCATTGACTTGGCTCACAAAAATCAAGGCTGCTTCAATAACACAGTCCCTGTGGAATTTAACTTTAGACAGGTAATATGGTGACAGGCCCTTCTGGACCTCGAGCCCATGCTGTCCAAGTACATCAATTGAACTACAAACCCACACGCCTCTGAAGGATGGGAGGAAATTGGAGCGTCTGGAGAGACTCAATGCAAGTCACGGGGAGAATGTACAAACTCCTTACAGACAGTGCTTGATTCAAACCCAGGCTGCTGGTGCCGTACTAGCATTGTGGTAACCCCCTACATCAACTGTGCTGGCCCTCAATCATTTCCATCAAGTGATCCATACCATTCGGAAAAAGAATTGGGTAATGATATATCCAAATAGATTATGGATATGGTTTATTAAGTAAAGAATATCAAATGTCCTGTTGTAAATTCAAATCAGAATCAAGATCTTGTAATTAGCTTAATGGAAGTGGGCGGGATTGCGTAATGATTGGTGCTTTGTATACGTATCTTTACTTTGCACCACCGGTAAGTCGACATTCCGACTGGCCTGTAGGAAAAAGAATCTCAGGGTTGTATGTGATGTCATGCATGAACTCTGGCAATAAATCTAAACAAATTAGGACTTTAAATGAATAATGTAGACACCAATGCATGATAATCATCTCCTTGCTTTCAGGCACAATTGTTATGATGAGATGCAGGGAGTTAGATTTTGAAACAACTCCAGATCCACAAATTCCACCTACAATGCATGAATTGGCAACATTCAATGACTGGCATGAGTAAAATTAGTACAATCCAAATCTGATGAATTTTCAGTCGAAATTGCAAGTTTGTACAAAGCAATCCAACCAAAGAAGCCAAGGCAGAACTCAGATTTATTTTGGCAATGAGCATAAATTTGAAAATACACTTTCTTTTTTTAGTATTTATCCGCTCACAGTATGTGAGCATTTCAGGCGAGGTCACTGTTTATTTGCAATTGCACCTGAACTGAGTGGTTTGCTGGTCATTTCAGAGGGTAGGTAAGAATTAACAAACATTACTGTGGGTCTGGAGTCAAATATAGATGAGACCAGCAAAGAATGGTGAATTTGCCATCCTGAAGGGCATCAGTGAACCTGCTGGATTTTGGCAAAAACATCACAATTCTGGACTTGTTTAATTATATTTAATTCCCTAATTGATGTGGTGGGTTTTAAAATCGCATCCCTTGCTTTGATTAATAGGCTACAGGACCATCATGGCATTCCAGTATGTTTGACACAATACTATCCATGTGGGTTTTAACAGAAGGTAGAATATTGATGGCTGTTGATGTAAAAACATATGAAATGGGAGCAACAGATGGCCATCTGGCCCAATAAGCCTGCTCTGCCATTCAAAAAGATCATGGTAGATTTGGCTGTGGACTCAGCTCCATGTACTTGACTGTTCCCCACAACCCTTCATTCCCGTGCTACTCAAAATCCTATCCATCACTGTCTTAAGGACCTTCACAACCCTGGAGAAACTCAGCAGGTCAAACCTGCAGGTTCAATCATGGTGTCTGCAGACTTCCATGTTCTACTCCTCTTCGCTCAATGAGGAAAGTCTGCTGATGCAATACACAGCAGAGCTGAAAATGGAGAGAGAGAGAATATGCTGCCTGCGTCGGATCCCAGCTATGATGAATTCATATGACGAGCTGAAGAAACTCACCATCTATAGGAAGTAAAGGGAAACCAACATTTTGGGCCTGAACCCTTCATCGGAGTAACCTCCATTGCTACCTTGAGTAGAGAATTCCACAAGTTCACTCCCCTCTGGGTGAAGAAGTTCCTACTCATCTCTGCCTTAATCTACTCCCCTAAACCTTAAGATCTCCCCTAGTTCTAGTCTCACCTATCAGAGAAAACTACCTCCCTGCTATTATGATCTATTCCTTTTATAACATGTATTTCTTTAAGATCCTCCTTTTAAAATTCACTGAATATAATTACAGGCTACTTAATCTCTCCTTATAAGCTATGGGTTCAAGATTCCTTTATTGCCATGTACTAATACAGAAAATTCAACAAATTTTTACCCTGCACACAAAGAGGTGCCACTAGCAAAGCCAGACACCCCCAACGATAAGAGAAAGAGAAGCAAAAGAGAGTCCCTTCAGAGACACCATGTGTCCTTGGTCATTTGCAAAATCAACCTGGTGAAATTCCTCTGCAGCATCCCCGAATGCAAATTAAAAATTCCAGAGATGCACAGGGTTAGTAGGTTATAGGCACATGGGTGTATGTGGGCAGCGTGGGCTCGTGGGCTGAGAGGAGCTGTAATGGAGCTGCATCTCTAAATTAAAAAATAAACTTTATCTTTGTAATTTTGTGGATGTTTGCCTTAACCTTTAGTAAGTCAAATCCAAAAACTTTTAAAGTAGGATATTTTATGTCAAAATTAATTCAGATTTAGCCATTCAGTTTTGTTATACTGTTTATTTATGTTGGATTGAATTAAATATGGTAAGAGTACCATAAAATAGTAGTGATAAAATATATTCTAAGAGAAAATAAGCATTCAGATATTGTAAAACATGAAAGTCTTTAATCAATTAAAAATTAAGTATGATATTCCTTGCAATACACTTTTTTGTTATTTTCAATTAAGAGCTTATTTAAAAGAGAAATTAGGATTTTAAAAGATCCAACAGATTTAGAAGAGTTAATTGTTGATGGAATGGCTAAAAAACTGATCTCAACTGCATATATGATGTTACAAGAAAAAGCACCTAAATTAGACTTGTTTAAGTCAAAGGAAAGATGAAAACAAGATTTAAATATATCAATAGATCATCAGGTTTGGCAAGATTTATGTAAGGAAGTTGTGTCCAATGCAATTAATGTAAGATATAGATCATTATAACTTTTTACATCAATTAATTGTATATTATGCCTCCGAAATTGAATAGATGGAAATCGGTTACATCAGATCAATGTTTTAGATGTAGAAAGGAAGTTGGAACTTTTGTTAATTTGGTCTTGTCCAAAGGTTAAACCTTTTTGGATTTCCATTGGTAAGTTTTTACAGCGAGTTACGGGTGTTGTTTTTTCTGTTAAATCCTGAATTATTGTTGATGGGAAATTTTGAGAATATAACTCCTAAACTATCTTTATCAGATTTTCAATTGAAATTTGTCAAATTAGTTTTGCTGATAGCAAGGAAATGTATTGCTGTTACCTGGAAATCAGACGATTCATTAACATTAGGAAGATGGCACACAGAGATTCAAAGTTAGAAAAAAATTACATATAATTAGAGAGGTAAATATTCTGTATTTTGACAAGTTTAGAGCCCATATGCCCATAATGGGATTAAAATTATAAATAGTTTCTTTGAGTTCAAACTGGTGAAGTTTTTCCTGGAAATTAGTAAGGGTATTATTAGAAACATTTTTTCTTTGAGCTCCTGGGGTGTCCTCCGAAGCATCCAAATCAATATATAGCTGTGTAATCATGTATTTTAGATTTAGGTTGTAGGGTTAGTAAGGATTAGGGAGGGGGGGAAGGGATTAGTTGGGGGAGTTTATATTTTTCTTTCTTTTCTTAAACTTTAATCAGCATATATTTGTAAACTCTGTATTATTGTGATTCGTGATTTATTAATTGCTGTTATATATGTGTTGATTTTAAACAAAATAGTCAAAAAAAACATGAAAGTCTGCAGATGCTGTGATTGTACCAAAGACACAAAAAATGCCAGAGGAATTCAGCAGGAGGTAAAGGTATACAATATAACCAACGTTTCGTGCCTGAGCCCTCCTTCAAGGTATGAGTAAAAAGCAGACAGGCACCTGAATTAAAAGGCTGGGGTGAAGGGAAGGAAGGGCAGGGAGAGGAGGAAAGGCCAAAAGAAAAACTGGTCTGGGAATGCCAATACCCCTCAGAGTAAAGCCCTCCAAAAAGCAATGGTCACAGCCTGAGGAATTGCCGGCAAAATTCTCCCCACGATTGAGTACATCTACAGGGAATGCTGCCGTCGGAGAGCAGCAGCGATCATCAAGGATCAACGTCACCCAACACACACTCTGTTCTCACTGTTGGCATCAGGAAAGAGGTAGAAATGCCATAAGACTCACTCCACCAGGTTCAGGAACAGCTGCTCCCCCTCCACCATCAGACTCCTCAACAACAAACTCAATCAGGGACTCGTTTAAGGACTCTTATTTATGCCCTTTATTGATTTTCTTTTGTTCTCTCTGTATTTAACAGTTAGTTTGTTCACATTCGTTATGTTTAGTTTTTTTTGTTTACATGTTTACACAGTGTACACTCTATTTTTTGCACTACTGTAATTCTTCCACGCTCGCATGTACAATAAATCTGAAACCTGAAAATGTGATAATTGGACATGGATAGGAAGTCAGGAGAGGAAAGGTGAGAATTGATTGGGGAAGGGTGTGTCTCTGGAGTTTTTTCGGCTCAAAACCCACATTATCGCCTGCTCAAGGAGATGAGCCAAGTAATGCAGTAGCACCAGCCACCACCGTGACATCAAACGACGCTAGGGAGAGAAAGTGGCTTATACGGAGAAAGATTGAGTAGACTGGGACTTTATTCACTGGGGCGTAGAAGGTTGAGGGGGATTTAATAGAGGTATTTAAAATTATGAAGGGAATAGATAGAGTAGATGTGAATAAGCTCTTTCCCCTGAGGGTAGGGGAGATTGGAACAAGGAGTCATAAGTTAAGGGTTAGGGCACAAAACTTTAGGAGTAATATAAGAGGAAGCTTCTTCACTCAGAGAGTGGTGGCTGAGTGGAATGATCTTCTGGAAGAGGTAGTTGTGGCAGGGTCAATTCTGTCATTTAAGAGGAGGCTAGATGAGTACATGGATGTGAGGGGGATGGAGGGTTATGGGCATAGGAGTGGGTAGGTGGAACTAGTGGAGTTTCGCATAAATCAGTGCGGACTAGAAGGGCCGATATGGCCTGTTTCAGTACTGTAAATTGTTATATGGTTATGTGGTTATACTCAAAATGGTGACTAAAGAGCAGGTGCGAGTGCTAATGGAGATCTGTGCAGTCTTAGGACACAGGCAGGTCTTCAGCACAACATAATCACCTTTTTTGACCATATGGGTTCTTTAAAATTTGCGCTCTCGGGTCGCGGGCTGACGGTGCCATCGTAACAACATCATCCCTCTCCTTTGGAGCCGCATTCACCACCAATCCTTTTACAGAGGAGGTGGAGTAACTTCACTCCACCTTTGACACTATTCCGCTAGGCGGAGGGATCATGGAGCAAGTTGGACCAGCCAATCCTCCTTTGGACCTTTTATGGAGGTAAGTGGAGCGATTTAAAGACAGAGGAAACCTGTCTTTACAAATCAGTAATTTTCACTATAAAAGGGCTTTCTGTGAGTGCAAAGCTGGTGGAAAGAAGTCAGAGGGAGAGGAGAAGAATGGGTCGGAGCTAGAGGAGAGGAGGAGTAGGGATAGAGCAGTGGTTCTTAACTTTTTTTTACCATTCACAGACCACCTTAAGTAATCCCCTACTAACTACAGAACACCTATGGCATAGGATGTCATACGTGCTCTGTGGTGAGTCAGGCATTACTTAAGGTGGTATGTGAGTGGGGGAAAAATACAAGGTTGAGAACTACTGGGATAGGGGAAAGGAGAGCCAGTGGGGGTGGCCGGGGGCTAAGGGAAAATGTTAATGCCATCCAGTTAGAGGGTGTCCACATGGAATAAGAAGGGGTTGTTGCATTTCTGAACTTTTGGGAGGAAGGTTGTTGGGGTGCATAATTAACATAGGCACAATATCATATTATTGGAAAGAGACAATTCCTTTCAGAATAGTTGCAGATGTTTAGAGATATTTGACTTAGCCTTTGTTTGTCTTTGCCTCACCTGTTCAGATATCAGTCTCAAAACTTGTGCAATTCAGAATATTCCTTTTCTTTATCAATCATCTCTTTTAGTAAAGAAGTACAAAGAGATCACAGTGTTCTCACACATACTGGCAAAATGCGCAACTGTGGTTGAGTTTTGAACCTACAAAAATATATAGAAAGCTGGAACTTGATTTTATTTGACATTTTAACCCATTCATGAGATCATTCTAAGAATCAGTGGGTGGCATGGTTAGCGCAGTGGTTAGCACAACGCTGTTACTGCACCAGCGACCTGGCTTCAAATCACTGCTGTCTGTAAGGAGTTGGTACATTCTCCCCACTTCCCCGTGGGTTTCTTCCAGGACCTCCAGTATTTAAAGAGGTTTTGTGAGGAGGAAACATGCCACCCCTCCGCCTGTCTGGAATGTGTCAATTAAGGGTGGTCACATGTCCTCCCCACCTGAAACTTATTCGGAAGTCACTTCATCTGTCAAGCAAGGTTGGGCTCTGGGCACCCATTAGCGCACTCCTTGGTGTTGGCTAATTCAAATCACCTCGGGTCATTATTGGCTAGAAGCACAGATTAGCACTGTATAGAACACAAACACACAGCACATTCTTTTTCTCTGCCTCATGGTCCAAGCCCTGGACATGGCTCCACACCAGGTTGCTGCTGTGGTCATCGCTGGAAGTATCACAGGTAAAGTGTGCAATACACTGAAGCTGAGCCATAGAACTGAGATAGATCAATATTTGCAGGGATCCGCACTTCCATTGGTCCAGGGAACCAGGTGTGTGAGTAAGAGTCCCTGTGTGAGCAGGTCGAGTATAGGTTTACCGTTGTCGGAGTCCAACATTGGTCAAAATAGTGATCGAGTACTGTTTAATGTTCTCCTGTTTGTTTCCCAATTGTTGATAAAAGTTACATGTAATTGTAACACTTATGTCCAGCCTCCCCTCTTTATGAACCCACTGAAACTGATATTCTTCCCAACATGACAGATGTACGGGATTGGAAGGTTAATGGATCACATGGGTGTATTTGGTCAGCATGAGCATGTGGGCCAGAAGGGCCTGTTGAGGTGCTGCATGTCTAAATTAAAATATAAAAAAAACTTAGAGCTCATTAAATACTTTTAAAGTCTTGCCAGTAAATGTTACAATTGTGAGCAGCAGGAACAGAAAACAAGAAATATCAACCACCATTTGGAACAGGTTGTTGAGTGAAGAGTGTTTGCACACTACAGAACTGGGATGGCTTCCTTTGAAGGAAAGCAGGTAGTTTATGTTGACTAAGAGTGGCTTATCATCTGATCTAACTTTGGAAATGCAACAACCCCTTATACTGCACTCAAATGTGGTCTGGGCTCAGTAGACAGTGTTCTTGGGTTTTGAGCTGTGGATTCAACCTCTATTTCAGGAAGTAGAACACCCTGTCTCGGTTCACAGTTGTAAACCATAATAAAGCCCCTTCTGCTCTCTCAAAGAATACATTTCAAGGAAGATGAGCAGAGATATCCCGAGGACTTGGTGAACATTTATCACCCAGAAATGTGGTATGTGTTTATTATTTTATTGATTTGTGGGAGTTTCCAGTGAGAAAACTAGTAATCACGTTTCCTGCAATAAGTAATTTTAATTCTGAAATGCTTAATTGTTTGTGAAACAATTTGGTACCATCTGTGATCATCAAAAATGCAATAGGAATAGGAATCTTTCTTTACTTCAACTACTGGAAGGAATATATATCTCAGTACAACATTGAGGGCTGAAGGGCCTGTACTATGCTGTATTGTTCAATGTTCACCAGAAATCAATAACTTGTAAAGCTATAACTGCTTTGACTGATTAAAATGCCAAATTCTGTGAATTCTGTCACTTCATCTAATGAATTGATAGTGACTGCACAATGTTCAATTTTATTCATCTGGGCGACATGGATCGTGTCGCAGTTAGAGCAACGGTATTACAGCGCCAGTGACTGGTGGTTCAAATCTGCCGTTGTCCATAAGGAGGTTGTGCCTTCTCTCTGTGTCCGTGTGGGCTTCCTCTGGGCCCTCCGGTATCCTACCATGTTCTAAACACTTATGAGGTTAGAAGGTTAATTATAATTGGGTGGTGTGTGCTCATGGGCAAGAGGGCTTTGCTATGTTCTGTATTTCTAAAAAAAATGTTAAAATCTCCTCACCAGTGAGAGAATATGTGCCAAAATGCAGCAGGACATGGTCAACATTCAGGCACAGTTTAATAAATGGCAAGTAACAGTTGCACGGCAAAAATGTCGGACAATGACCATCTTCTACAAGAGGGAGTCATTGATGTTTGATGGCATTACCATTGGTAAGTTCCCCTTCCACCAACATCCTGGAGGTCACCATTGACCAGAAGTTCATCTGCATAGGGTAGCTCCAAGAGCTCCTTACAGTCTGGATCTTCTGGACCAATCCAGGAACTCCCTTGCATGCTTCACTTCCATAAAAAGATATTTGATGAAACTTAAATGGGGGAAAGTAGAGATAACCAATTAAGGATCACTCTCCTGATGAATTGAAAGCAAAATTAAATTTGGTCTTCAGAGGTATTTCCTCGTTGTCTGAAGATGGAGTGCATTCTTTTTAAGAGGTCTTGGCTGCCAGCAAATGGCAGTAGTGAAAGCCCAACTTTGCAGCTCCTCATCCCAATAGGGGCATGCAACCAATGATTACACCAGCCCCAGGAACCATTCCATAGGGCCTCTGGAGTTTTGTAACCTAATGACATTCCTAAACTATTTTCACACATCACATGTTTCTCTCAGTGTGATTACTCACTAATGTTTTTTTTAGACTGCAATGTTGGGAAAATCGCTGAAACAATTAACATAATTGCTGCCCATGTGGTTGTTCACACTGTTTTTTAGACTGCAAGTACCTGAGTGCAACAGTCCCGGGGGTTGGACATGCAGTAGAGTGGATGACCGATGACAAATTTTTCCCGTACGATTTACACTGCAGGCTCCCTCCAAAATGTTGTAGGGGTCCTTCAGGATAAATCGCGGTGCAGGAATTGACTCAAGATTCCTGCACATTCCTTTTTAGGACTGCCCATGTAGTGGGCTATGAAAAGGAGTTGCTGATTCGTTGATAGGTTCACGTTTGTGGTCCCGATGATTAGATCTTGTGGAGCGCTGCCTTTGTTTGCCTTTGAAAATGGTTTAATTAGTCTCTTGAAACTACATAAATAAGTTTGATAGCTTTATGTTTTTGCTGTAATCTCCTAATTGATTAATAAATAATGTAAATTGTCTATGAAGATACGTGACACTTGAAGAGAATAGACCAGTGAAATGGTAGATATTAAGTTCAAAGCTTTGGTTTATATGTTCAATGAGTTTTCACAAGTGCACAATTATATGGAGGAGGTTACTCCTTGTGATTAATAACCATTACATTTATCAGCTGAGAAGTTAGCCCGATTGATGTTCTTCACATAAAACATGGATCTAATTTCTATTTCTTTGTGTATTTGGATTTCAGGGAATCTTTGAATAGTGACAAACTGTTTCCTCGAGTTGAAGAGTCTAAGAGAAGAGGGCATAACTATAAGATGAGGGGTTTTGATTTAGAAGGGAGGTGAGGGGACAGTTCTTTGTTCAGAGGGTGGTGGGTTAGACTGCCAGACAAAATGGTGGAGGCAGCTTCATTTACGATACACATGGATAACAAAAAGGATGGGAGATGATTGGAGCTGTATGGGCCAAATGCAGGAAAGTGGAGAGCACATTGTTCACCATGGACAAGCTGGCTTCTGTGCTGGAAGACTCCATGCCCTTCATGAAGAGCGATGTGCTGACTTGAACGTCTTGCTTTACCTCCAATGACAACTTTTAATCAAGATTCTGGCACCAGAGAAAGACTTCTCTTACATAAGAACTTCTGCTGCCTTCTGACCTTCCAAGGTGCATTACTGTCAATGCTTGAGGTTGATTGGCCACTGGAAGTTTCCCCTAGTCGGTAGTGAGGGGTAGAATCTGGGGTGGAGTTGATTGGAATGTGGGTGAATATACAGTAAAATCCATGTTATGCGGAATTCAAGCAACCGGCAGCCTCAAGCAATCAGCAAAAAAATTGTGGAAAATAAATAGGTAAAAATTATGGTTTAAAATTAGTTCACCAATCATGTAACATGCAATCTCAAGCAACCAGAAAATTAACTTATCCAGCATCTACCAATTCCCATAGGTGCTGGATACCAGGGGTTTTACTGTAGCTGAATTACTATAGACAGGCACTTTTATGGTTGATGCAGACTCAGTGAAAAATGGGGCCTTGATCGAAGTGGTGTATCTCAATGACAGTACAGCTGATGTATAGACATCACTGTAATGCAATACACAAATGGGCTGGAGAAACTCAGTGTCCATTGGAAGGAAAGAGTAACCAATGTTTTGGCCCTGAGTCTTCCCCATTCACTATGATATCAGAAACACAGTGGTCAATTTACATTCAGTGAAGTCACACAAACAGCAATGTGATAATAATGAGATTTTATAACCAAAAATAGACTTTATTCACAATAAATTATTTACAAAAAGAAAACTGATCAAAGTCTCTTTGTGCTCTTAGTTTCATATCCATATATTACCATCACTGTACATTGTTATATTCATTTTTATTTTAACTCCATTGCCACCTCTATGGCACCTTGTCGTTTCACCCCCCTCTGTTGTTTGAGGGGCCTTTCTCTCAGTCTCAGCCTCTCAATGCCTAGTAATGGAAGGACGCAAGACTGTGGTCCTTCCCTGCAGCGCCCTCGCATTGGCTACTCCAAGCCTCAGTGTGTCCCTCAGCACAAAATCCTGCAGCCTAGAATGTGCCAGTTGGAAGCACTCCCCTCACCGACATCTCTATGCGCTGAAAGACCAACAGGTTTCGGGGAGACCAAAGGGCATTGATGGTTTTCAAGCAGTTCTGGATGTCTGTCTCTGCCTGTGTCCCCAAATTATTTGTTTCAGGTGTTAATTAAGGGATATAGAAAGGTGGGGACAAATGTTCCCTCTAATTATTAGTAGTTAGAGTGCGCAAAAACCTAATGTTGTGCAATTTTGTTTTTCCTGTGATAAAAGTCTGTGTGTGCTGAATGCTTGTGCAAATGTAAACTTGAAATTGTTTCAAGATCATTTTGACACAGCTGATCTCTCATGGCGAATCAAATTGTCTCGGCATGTTTTATTATAATACAAGTATGATTGGATTCTACAAAGTAACATATTTAGTTAAGATTTTATTCTATATTTTGAACTGCTTTGAGCACACATTTATTTCCTTTATGCCCTGGTTGCAAAACACAAGCACACACACACACACACACACACACACACACACACACACACACGCATGCACACGCGCACACACACACACACACACACACACACACACACACACACACACACACACACACACACACACACACACACACACCCCTACCTTAGATGGAACAGTGAGGACACTTTGGGGACTCCATTGCTGTTTTTGAATGCCACTACTTCCCTGAGGTGGAGAGAAGAGACTCGCCTATAAAATGGCACATTGGTGCTCTGGGATTTGCAGTAGGATTCAAACCACTAATCATTGTATTCAGAGAATGAAGTGCTGCCCACTGAGTTCCACTTTGCGAATCAACTGTGAGGATCTAGAAAGCAGGCTAAATGGGGTGTGGAGCACATTGAAAGAACCAAAGACTTGTTGATCCAAACCAAGGCTTTTATTAACTAAAAGACTGGAGCATATCACATGTCGGTCGACCAGTCCAGAATGATCTGGTCTGGCTAGGAACAATCCTTTAAGACCTGCCAGTAGGTGTGGCTATGCTCTCAGCCAATCACAGTCATCCTACACTCTTTGGCTTTGGCTTGGCTTCGCGGACGAAGATTTATGGAGGGGGTAAAAAGTCCACGTCAGCTGCAGGCTCGTTTGTGGCTGACAAGTCCGATGCGGGACAGGCAGACACGATTGCAGCGGTTGCAAGGGAAAATTGGTTGGTTGGGGTTGGGTGTTGGGTTTTTCCTCCTTTGCCTTTTGTCAGTGAGGTGGGCTCTGCGGTCTTCTTCAAAGGAGGTTGCTGCCCGCCGAACTGTGAGGCGCCAAGATGCACGGTTTGAGGCGTTATCAGCCCACTGGCGGTGGTCAATGTGGCAGGCACCAAGAGATTTCTTTAGGCAGTCCTTGTACCTTTTCTTTGGTGCACCTCTGTCACGGTGGCCAGTGGAGAGCTCGCCATATAACACGATCTTGGGAAGGCGATGGTCCTCCATTCTGGAGACGTGACCCATCCAGCGCAGCTGGATCTTCAGCAGCGTGGACTCGATGCTGTCGACCTCTGCCATCTCGAGTACTTCGACGTTAGGGGTGTAAGCGCTCCAATGGATGTTGAGGATGGAGCGGAGACAACGCTGGTGGAAGCGTTCTAGGAGCCGTAGGTGATGCCGGTAGAGGACCCATGATTCGGAGCCGAACAGGAGTGTGGGTATGACAACGGCTCTGTATACGCTTATCTTTGTGAGGTTTTTCAGTTGGTTGTTTTTCCAGACTCTTTTGTGTAGTCTTCCAAAGGCGCTATTTGCCTTGGCGAGTCTGTTGTCTATCTCATTGTTGATCCTTGCATCTGATGAAATGGTGCAGCCGAGATAGGTAAACTGGTTGACCGTTTTGAGTTTTGTGTGCCCGATGGAGATGTGGGGGGGCTGGTAGTCATGGTGGGGAGCTGGCTGATGGAGGACCTCAGTTTTCTTCAGGCTGACTTCCAGGCCAAACATTTTGGCAGTTTCCGCAAAGCAGGACGTCAAGCGCTGAAGAGCTGGCTCTGAATGGGCAACTAAAGCGGCAATCAAACAACTGAAAAGTGGCAAAGCAGCAGGTATGGATGGAATCCCCCCAGAAGTCTGGAAGGCTGGCGGCAAAACTCTGCATGCCAAACTGCATGAGTTTTTCAAGCTTTGTTGGGACCAAGGAAAACTGCCTCAGGATCTTCGTGATGCCACCATCATCACCCTGTACAAAAACAAAGGCGAGAAATCAGTCTGCTCAAACTACAGGGGAATCACGTTGCTCTCCATTGCAGGCAAAATCTTCGCTAGGATTCTACTAAATAGAATAATACCTAGTGTCGCCGAGAATATTCACCCAGAATCACAGTGCGGCTTTCGCGCAAACAGAGGAACCACTGACATGGTCTTTGCCCCCAGACAGCTCCAAGAAAAGTGCAGAGAACAAAACAAAGGACTCTACATCACCTTTGTTGACCTCACCAAAGCCTTCGACACCGTGAGCAGGAAAGGGCTTTGGCAAATACTAGAGCGCATCGGATGTCCCCCAAAGTTCCTCAACATGATTATCCAACTGCACGAAAACCAACAAGGTCGGGTCAGATACAGCAACAGCAATGAGCTCTCTGAACCCTTCTCCATTAACAATGGCGTGAAGCAAGGCTGTGTTCTCGCACCAACCCTCTTTTCAATCTTCTTCAGCATGATGCTGAACCAAGCCATGAAAGACCCCAACAATGAAGACGCTGTTTACATCCGGTACCGCACGGATGGCAGTCTCTTCAATCTGAGGCGCCTGCAAGCTCACACCAAGACACAAGAGAAACTTGTCCGTGAACTACTCTTTGCATCCTACACTACAATCTGTGCATATACACATTGGTGATAGAATCTGTACTATCACAGGGGGTAGACACATTTCAACACTTCTTCATTTCAGCAACTGAAGGCATTTAGCGGGTTCCAGAGCTCGGATCGTTGTGTGAGCAGTGGCACAGGAAATTAAAGGATTTGTTATTTTATATAAAATAAACTAATAAGAATGAAATGTCACGGCTCAATTTTCAAATTGGAAATGGAAGACATATAATTTTTTTAATTTCGACACGGTAACACCCATCTCAGCCCACGAGCCCGTGCTGTCCTATTAACCTACGCCCCAGGTACGTTTTGAACATTGGGAGGAGCCCCCAGAGAAAACCCACGCAGACACAAGGAGAACTTTTACAGCGCTGGTGACCCCTGTTTGAATCTGGCACTGAATTCGTACGTTCTCCCTGTGTTTGCGTGGATTTCCGCCCACCTTTCAAAATATACCATAGTTGTAGGTTAATTGGGGTATTTGACATTATTATTTTATTTATTTTTTTGTTTAATTAGTATCGCACTACCTGTCTGGATAGCAGACAAAATGAAGCTTTATACTGTATCTTGTGTCTGCATGAGGACTGGAGAACGCCGTTTCATTGGGTTGTACTTATGCAATCAGGTAACAATAAACGTGACTTGAATTGAGTAACACCAAGGAAAGCCTGAGAGCCCAAACTGAGACTGAATTTTCACGAAAAGAAATGAATGGAATTCACCTTCTTTTAATGAGGTATATAAGTGCTGCTTTTCGTGGTAACACTTAGCCAAGACCCCTGAGAAAATTTGTCTCAAGCTACATTAAATGTCACACTTTATCATTTCGAGTGCAGGATGTGCTAGAATGGACTTGCTGCCACCATTGTATAGCTTCTCTTGCCACTGGGAAGTGAGTCAGAGCTTGACGAAGTCCTCATGGCAAACACAGTACAGCAGGATAAAGAGGGGCAACACTGAACCTGCTGGAGGAGTTTATCAAGCCAAGCAGCATCTTTGTGGGGAGGGGGGGTAAAGATTCATCAATGTGGTAGGCCAGAACCCTTTATCGGGACTGAGGATGTGGAGGAGTGAGTGATCATATAATGTAGACAGGGAGGGAAGTGGGGAGGCCTGGGCCGGGGAGGGGTGGGGGGGCAGGAGGACCAGGAAGTGGCAAGGATGGCACACTAAGGTAGTCGATGGGCAGATGCCAGGTACAGGGAGAGAGAAGCAAAGAGGTAAGGTGGAGGAAGGTGAGTCGTGGAGGGTGGGACGGGTGATAGCTGGGGACAGGGGGCATCAGAGCTGGAATATGGTAAGAGAACGTGATGAGAGACCAGATAGAACTGATGGCGGAGGGGGGGTGGGGGTGCGGGGGGGGGGGGAGAAGAAAGGAAGTCCAAAGACATGGAGATGGAAGAAGGAACCAGAGGGATAACAATGCTGGGGGGCGGGGGGGAGGGAAAAAAATGGATGGAAAGGGATATGTTATCTGAAATTGGTAAATTTAATATTCATACAGACTGCCTGGATGGAATATCAGGTGTAGTTGCTCTGGTTTGTGTTGGCCTTACTCAGGCAGTGGGGAATGCCCAGGACAGACAGGTCAATACGGGAATTGAAAGGAGAGTTAAAATGTCAGCAGAAGGAATGTCAGGGCGGCTCTCTTCTCCACTGCGGTTCCCAACTCTTCTTTCTGGCTGTGCACCTTCCATATGGCTTTCAAATCAAGTTTATTGTCATCTGATTGCACAAGTACAACCCATCGTTCTCTGTTCATTGGTGCAAGATATGCAGACACACAACCCAACATAACCCACATATGCAGGACAAGTATTCATTTATTCTAATAAATGTTGTTTTGTAAATACGAGAGTCTCGGATGGTTAGTGTGAGCACATCCTTTGGTCCTTCCACATTCTCATTGTCGGTTGGATGAAGCTGGTCCTCAGCCTGGTGGGGGTCCCTCTGATGGTGTAGTCTGGGCTGACTGACCCTAGAACCAACAGTGGGGTGGCTGGACGATGAAAGTATCAGTGGTCCCACTGAGATGGTCCATGGCAACGTTCAGATACTTTCATTCATGCCTCAGCCCTTTGCACTTTGAGCTTTTCTGAGACTGATCAGCAAAATTCATCAGTATCCCCCCCAAAATCTCCAATTTCTCACGGGGCAATGAGACTCGTGATGTCACAAAATATGAGATTAGATCCACACTCCGCAACCGACGAGATGTCGGAAGGGACTCAGCTGGTCAGGTGGCAACCGGAGAGTAGGAATGTTTTGGGTCGGGACCCTTTATCGAGACCACCCTTAAGTGGGTGGTCTGTCTCCCAGTGGGCACAGTCGCACCTTGAAGTGATTGATTCTGTAATCTACCGTGGCTAAAGCCACTTTTACGCAGGATTTACGCATGGGAAACATATGCAAATGTCTCTGACTTCCAGGCATTTTCAACGTATCAATAAGCTTTTTTCTTGTGGCTTCAGTGTTAATTGTCTTGCAAGCTAATTAACAGATCCAAAAAGCCAACTCAATTATTGTCAAGATGCAAAGGCGCATTGACGATGAGCAAAGCCCAGGGGTATTTACTTTGTCCTCAGGTTTTGCATTGGATGTTCTTTCAATGAACTGCTTGCATGTTCATCAGTCAGAAGTGCACACGCAAGGCCACTGTTTATAATCATAAAGCAGTTGGTCTGATCAATAGGGTTGGTTACCTGCAATCGTTGTGGTGACAAGAAGCTGATGTCTTTACCACTAAATATTTCCTGGCATCATCCTCTTGCCCTCATCCCTGTCTGTACTTGAGCCAGTTTCTTTTTCAGCTGGGAGTTTTTTTTTTAATCTCCCCGCAAGCTGCTCTTAAACTTAATTCTCCTGACCCCCTCAGTGCAATCGGATATAGTCACCTAATCCTTTTGCTCTTCGATCCTATTTGTGGTTCGACTTATTTCTTCCTTCCAGTTCCTTTTCTCTTCCTTTCTCATTCTTTCAGCGCCTCTCCAGGCTCCGCATTCCTCCGTCCATCCCTTGCATTAACAGCGCAGCACAAAGCTTTCCCAGTGTTAAGGGATTAGTCATTGAGGAGTTTGCGGCGGCAACAAGATGCATAACTTTGCGCACAGGAGGCGCTTGGCTGGTGTGCCAAAGGGGAAATTGAGAGAGAGACACACACACACACGCACAAAATAACAGCAAGGGAAAGAAAATGCAAGGTGGGGCATTTGAAAAAGAAGGTTAAGTTTAACAAGAACTGAGATGGGGAGTGAGGGAAGGAAATATTTCGGAATCAGAATTTATTGTCAGAAATATATCACAAAATGTGTTGCTTTCAGCAGGGGTGACAGGTGCAAATATTGCTAAAAATTACATTTTTAAAATAAATAACCTGTCTATCTATCTATATATTTTAAAATGTGAAATGAGTGCACCACAGGCAGTACAGCAATCAGAAAGAGTGAATGTCCTTCACCAAGCTCCAGAAGTCATTGGTCCATGTGTCTCCAAACCCTTCCTAGCCATACATCTGACCAAATGCCTTGTGTGAAAATCAATTATTTCCTTGGCGCTATTTTCCTTGGCGTGATCTCACGGCCAAACCAGTGGTGACACAGCACTTGACTGCTACAACATGAACCAATAATATGAATGTCCAATGTATTTTTCCAGAAGTTAGCTTTGCACAGATCTGTCACGACGCCTGCACTGAACCAATGACTTCTCCAGCTTGGTGAAGTAGAGGTTTTGAGCTCACAATAAAACAAAAGGAGACATTCGATTTCCACAAAACATCTGAAGCCAATCGGCACCAATGTAATCGGTTATGTTGCAATGTGACCTTATTCGAGAACACATGGTCAATAAGATACTCTGAACGTAAGTGAAACATTGAGAAGCTTAAAGAAATAGGAGCAAATGCTAAATTAAGGACACTACCCTGGTAAGCTGTGATATGCCAATAAAAACATAGTACTGGTCTTTAAGTGAAGCACAAATGAACCATTCTGAGGCCGCTGAATCAGTGCTGAAGGTTTGCAGATGCTGTGTTTCAGGTGCCTGTCAGCTTTTTGCTCTGACCTTGAGGAAGGGATCGGCCCAAAATATCTTGACCTTCTACGGACACTGTGAGATCTGCTGAGTTCCTCCAGCATTTTTGAGTTTTTACTATATCCAAATGGCATCACTTTTGCCCCCTTAAACTCATGTTCATATATGGAAATATGAAATCGTAGACTCGTAGAATCAAACAGCTCAGAAATGGGGCCTTTGAGGCCAACTCATGCTGTCAACCGACACTAATTCCTTTTGCCCACTCCAGTCCTGTATCCCTCCACACCAGTCCTATCCAAATGCCTGTCCTTTTATACATATCTGCCTAAATTGCTATTCTTTCAGCGCCATTGGATCTAAATTCTGTAATTTTCACCCAAAAGCATTGAGGAAAGGCCTTTACTTAAAAGTCTGATGCAGTTCAAAAAGGAGAGTTCAACACCATCTTCTCAAGGGCAACTGGGACAATAAATGTTGTCTATTCCAATGATCTGCATGGCCTCATAAATTAATAAAAACTTACAGTTAAGCCATAAAATGATTTGAAGGCATCGTTCATTTGTTTAGCCTGCTCTATCCAAATGAAAATTCTGCTTTGCAGACAGCAATAATGATAATGGGAACCACAGATGACTCATTTCAGATGTTGAAGCTGAACCACTTGACTTTGGATGTCAGGTGTATCTCTACTTGCAATACTCTGCAATCATGAAGAAAGCATGTCAGCACCTTTACTTCCTCAGGAGTTTGCTGAGGTTTGGTATGGCACCAGAATCCCTGGCAAATTTCTGCAGATATGTGGTGGAAAGTGTCTGGTATCGGGGACACCAATACCCCTGAGTGTAAATCCCTCCAAAAGGTAGTGGACCCAGCCCAGGGCATCACAGGCAAAACCTTCCCCACCATTGAGAACATCTGCAAGGAACACAGCCGTGGGAGAGCAGCAGCAATCATCAAGGATCCACACCACCCTGTACAATCTTTGTTCTTGGCACTACCATCAGGAAAGAGGTATCGGTGCCACAAGACTCGCACCACCAGGTTCAGGAACAGCTGTTACTCCTCCACCATCAGACCCATCAACAACATACTCAACCAGGGACTTATTTTAAGGACTTTTAGCTTTGCATTTTATTGTTTTTTTTTTAAATTCTCTCTGTATTGCACAGTCATCTGTGCACAGTTTTATGCATTGCCAATAAGAGGTCATTCTGCCTCGTCCACAGGATAAAGAATCTCAGGGTGTCATGTATGTACTCTGACAATAAATCTGAAATCTCATGGCTCATTCTAGAGCACCCATTCTCAACCTTTTTATGGCTAAGGCCCTCCTACGACTCTGCTCAAAGTTTATGAGCCGCCTTTCCTCAGAAGCAGTGAAGTTTTGGTTTCTTTCGTACTTCTCGCCCACCAACTACATTTTTTTAAAAATATGTAACGTGAGGTGAAAAGAAAGCAAGACTTTACCATTCTGTGGTCCCCGAGCGTGATGCCTCTGTACACTATTAAAAGAGCACATCTCTGCTGATCGGATGAGATGTTGATCTGACTTCCCTCTCTCTGGTGGCTGGCACTGACCTTGTGTTGCTATTTTGAAAATGAGAAAAGATGTTCTGCCTTGTACACTGGTCATTGTTTACTGCTGTCAAAACTGCTTGTGGGTACACTGCAGTTTTTGTGGGATCTCGTGGAGCTACTGCTTTCAGGCATAACAACAGTGACCACTTCTGAAGCACACAACTGCTTCGAAGTGATTATGGAAAACAGCGATAGAATATGGTGAAGCTATAAAGAGCAAGGAAGACTAAAATGCCAAGTGGCTACAGATTTAATTTTCGACAGTTATGAGTAATTGCTTTGACCTTTAAATCTGCCTGTTTTGATTTCCCAATGAATTAAATCTGCAGCATTATGTTGAGATTTAATTTAATATTAAATGGAGCTGTAAATGTCGCAGGATTACTCACAGAGCTGATACAAACTATGGGTCTGAGACATTTAGGTTAAAGGCTTTTCTTCCTTTTTAAGAAGATTTTTGGGAATGAATGCAGACAGCACTTGAAGAACGTTGATTACATCAGCACATGTTCAGTATCAGTGCTTAGCAAGTACATAAAACTGAATTAGGCCATCTAATTGCTTATGGAATTAATTTGAGATACTGTAATAGTGAAATAGCTTGCAGACCTAATACATGTTAAAACTCCTGGTCATGTTTCAGGAAGGTTCGTTTTCTTTAAACGCAACATTTGGCAAACATACTGTACAACTAATATGTCCTCAGCCCAACAATCGCTATAGTGTTGTCTTCTTTGGCCTTTATTTTCCTTCTCCGTATAGTTCTTTCTCATGTATATCTCTATCATTTCAGGTCCGTTCAATGGGGAGAAGATGAGCCCATTGATGTCGGCACATGGAGGCCTGCAACCAACATGCTTTCAGAATGAGTCTCCTAGCAGCAGTCATTCACGTTATGTGGTCTTTCTTCCATGGGCAATGCCACCCCTGAAACTGACTTCAAGCATTTTTCATTGCCTGTTCTGCGTGAATAGCCACAGGCCTCTTGCCAATTGTCCCTGTCAAAGAAAGGCAGAGCAGAAGCCTTTCAACTGTGTCACAGTGTGCGACGGAGGCTTCTATTGCATTGTTGTTTGGATGACGGTTAGCACTGTAAAGTGGGTCTGGAAGAGAATACACATTAAGAAGTGATTGAGGCTTTATTCAGTCTCCAGATGCTAGCATGTTTATTAATTTACAAAACTCATGTCATTGGCTATAAAGAAAAGATCAGGCCCATTGAAGATCAGTTCTGTTTGCTTAACAATATATTGGCAATTTTGCTGAAGTGCCCAACTTCCTGTGACTGGTACTGAATTCCTGAACATTTGTGATGGTGATATAATTTCAATGCATCTTGCAAAAGCTGGTAAATAATTCGGGAATGCAGCAGAGGGGGAGAAAAAAACTTGTAAGTTGGCTTCAGTTTGCTACGATTCTCCTTTCATTTTTTTTTTGTGGCTTTCTCCTGGCCCCGCAAAATGGAAACGGTATCAATCTTGAAAGCAGTTTGCCCGAGGATAGGATAGGAGCATTTATTTTAAGAAATGAGGGAAAAAAAATTAATTTCCAGCGAAGCGGTTTTGCAGCATTCTGCTCTGAGCTAATGGTTCCCACTTCCTAACCGCGCACTTCCTCCTTCACGGCTGGTTTCAACATGGCTCGTGCAGCTTGCTGCTTATCTGCTGTACAGGCCAGTCGCAATCACACCACGCAAGGGTAGAATGTGAAAGTGTCAGAAGCGACTTGCTTCAGATCAAGAAAGGTGGGGCTAAAAAATGGAGCGACATCAGCTGCTCCTAGCAATAGCTGGCCAAGTTGGCTTGTAATGACAACAAGCAGGCTAAGGAGTTCCTTCTTTTAGTTGTCTATTTGTGTGCCCTTAGTTATTAATGGGTTACACTTGTTGAGAATGAGCTGCAGATGATTCACTAACTGCCATATTGTTCGGCCAGTTTCCCATGAAAAACACATGGCTTCTGATCTATTCTTGCAAACTTGGCAGAGGCAAAATGGGTCACACCACTGCGAGAGCCATCTATGGCTGTAAAACTATCCCCCATTTGTTGTCCATATCACCATATACAGCCCAGAACAGGCCAGTTTGGCCCTACGAGTCCATGCCAGAACACATCCCCACCCTCCTAGTCCCACTGACCAGCACCTGGTCCATATCCCTCCAATCTTCTCCCCTTCATGTAATTGTCTTGCAAACTAATTAACAGATCCAAAAAGCCAACTCAATTATTGTCAAGATGCAAAGGCGCATTGACAAGTCTTTCCTCAAATGTAAATAACGTCCTTGCTTCAACCACCACTGCTGGAAGCTTATTCCACATCCCAACCACCCTTTGCGTGAAGAAATTTCCCCTCATAATTTTCCCCCTGCAATCTCAAACCATGGCCTCTGGTTTGAATATCCCCCACTCTTAATTGAAAAAGCCTATCCACGTTGACTCTTTATGTCCCTTTTAAAATCTTGAACACCTCCATCAAATCCCGCCCTCAATCTTCTACGCTCCAGAGAAAAAAGCCCCAGGCTGCTCAACCTTTCTCTGTCACTCAAACCCTGCCATCCTGTCAACATTCTCGTGAATGTTCTCTGCACTCTCTCTATTTTGTTTATCACCTTCCTCTCATTTGGTGACCCAAACTGCACACAGAAATGCTTTCCAGAAGGATAAAAGCTGGCCAACTTTGGTAGGCTGTCTGGTCAAAGGAGAAGACTGGCAATCTGACAGGTGACCTGAAAGAAAGAGGATCATCTGGAGAACTCAGAAGGGTTCCACTGTTTCCATCTGTCCTTCTCCTGCTCCCTTTCTCAACCCCTCCTCTCACCTCCAGGTGTGTTCTCCCTATCTTTCTCTCCACCATTCATTCATCCATTATCCTATCATCCTTTGGCCTCTCCCCTCCCCACTTCAGTCTCCACAAAAGGCTCCAAGCCAAAACTTGAACTGAGCATTTCTCTCCATGGATGTGACTGACCCACTTCTTTGCATTTACTCACAAGGAATGCCCGAACCATTCTGTACACCCATCCCTATTGCTTGTGGCGCCGCACTCCCCAAGCTTAGCTCTCTGTCTTCTAACCCGTGGCTGCTTCAAACTGACTGATGAAAGGAAAAAGTGCACAGTGGGTCAGGCAGACTGAATGGAGCGAGAAACAGAGTTGATATTTCAGACTGAAAACCTCAATCAGGCTTGGGAAAAGTTGGAGGTTCCACATGGACATGAAGGGGAAGAAATGAGGAGGAATTAAAGCTTGGCATAAGAGGAACGTTTATCAGCTCATTTGACTACAGAAGGATGAGGGGAGACCTCAAAGATGCTGAAAGGCCTGGACAGAATAGGTGTGGCAAGGATGTTTCCCATGGTAGGGGAGTCTAGGACAAAAGGGCATAACTTCAGAATAAAAGGGCATCAATTTAAAACAGAGATGCGAAAAAAATGTGTCAGCCAGAGCCAAGAGTCTGTAGAACTTGTTGCCCCAGGTGGCTGTGGTTGTGAGGTCGTTGGGTATATTTAAGGCAGAGATTGACAGGTATTTGATTAGTCAGGACCTCAAGGGTTACAGGGAGAAGACCAGGGAGTGGGACTGAGTGGGAGGATGGATCAGCTCATGATTAGAATGGCGGAGCAGACTCAATGGGCTGACTTCTGCTCCTATATCTTGTGATCTTGTGGCAATAAGGAAAGTGCGTGACAGAGTGGACAGCAGGAGAGATTAAATGGGGAAGAGCTTAATGGAGCTGGAGGTGATAAAGTAGAGCTGGGGAGGCCAGAATAAGAAAAGATGAATGTTAAGCTATCAGCAAAGAGAGGAATAAAAACCAGGTTGGAAACAAGTCTCCAGGCGCTAAACTTTAAGTAACATAAACAACCCAAACTGCAGTTATAACCAGCCAGTATGTCCATTCACTGATGGACAGACTGTTGCAGGCAATACTGGTGTTTTACTGCATGCTGGTGATTAGGGCCAGAGAGAAGACTACCTGGCATTGAATAAGGTCATATCCTCTTGTAGCAGGAGGTGATGTTAACTGTTATTACCACAATTGCTCAATTACTTTTGGCAAATCTCCCCATGGGAAATTGCTTGCCTGCAAAGAAATTTATCTTCCACAGCATCAGGGCTTTTTAAATAGGTCCATTAACTAATATGCATGAGTATCCTTGGTGTGTTTGACCAAATGTCTGCAATGCATCAACTTCATGGTCTCTGGGCTTTGGAGTTATTCAAGCACTGAGTTAACAGTAACTGCGTTAAATTTAATTTGTTGGTGAAGAGCTTATTTTGTCAGCACGGACCCTTATTTTGTAATTCACTGGTACCAACTAAAGCAAGCATGAATATCGAAAGTCTGCCTTCTGCACGGTTAGCGTGGCAGCTTAGCACAATGCGATTACAGCACCAATGGCCCGGGTTCGAACCTGTCACTGACTGTAAGAAGTTTGTATATACTCCCTGTATCGGCGTGGGTTTCCTCTGGGTGTCCCATGTTGAAAAACCTACGAGGGTTGTAGGTTGATAGAGGTATTTGAGCGGCACGGGCTCAATGGGCCAGAAGGGCCTGTTATTGTGCTGTATGTCTAAATTAAATTAAAAGGAGGTTGAATGAGGCTGCAGCAGAAGTTTCTGTGGTGCTTATTATAACCAGCCTGATAATAACAAGGAGAGGACTGTGATGACGTTCTTCTTTCAGAGTTTTGAGGGATTGGGTAGAAAGGAAGAGAAATATTCCAGCTCTTGACAACATTCATGTGGAACTCCAAAAATATGTATATGTGCGCACGCATGCGTACCCACACACACACACACACACACACACACACACACACACACACACACACACACATACACACATGCTCACATGCTCACTTTCTCTCTCACACACACACACACACTCTCACTCTTACACACACACTCACTCTCACGGATACAAACACACACACACACACACACACACACACACACACACACACACACACACACACACACACACACACACACACACATATGCATATACATTATATTTGAATTTCTCTCTCTCTCATATACAGATGGACCATACATGTATGCATGCAAGCATCATGCACTCTTGGATATTTGCTTCATTGTGCACCCAACACATTATGAAAACATGCAAGCATCCTTTCACCCCTTTGCAGCCACAATCACACACACACACACACACACACACACACACACACACACACACACACACACACACACACACACACACACACACACACACACACACACACACACACACACACACGACAGAGGGAGGTTAACGCCAATACCAGCATTGGCATCCTGGAGGTAGTATAGCAAAAAGTCTAAAATAAATTCTATGACCAACATAGACAATTAATGTAATCCTCCACCCCTCTTACCTCATGCCCCAGGGACCCTCACACAGGTAACTCCACTGCTTGCAATTAAACATTTACATGCTCCACAATTCTAGTCACACACTGCTACAGAACAGTACAATGGATAATGAGGAAGCTTATCTAGGATAACAAAGGAATTTTAATCGACTGAGCTAGTGGACTGAGGAATGGCAGATGGTGTTCAATTTGGATAGTACGAGGTGTTGCATTTTGATAAGTCAAACCAGGTCAGGGGTTAGGGTTGCAACCTAAAATGGTAGAGGGCCTCTCTTCTGTAGAACAGTGAAACCTTGAGGTGTAGGTGCAGGTAGTCAGGGTAGGGAGGAAGGCTTTTGGCATGCTTGGCTTCATTGGGCAGGGCAATGAGTGGGGGAGTTAGAACATCATGTTACAGGTGAATAAGACACTGGAAAGGCCATTATTTGGAAAAGTGCCATTTCTCTTGTCTTTTAGAGATGATGTTATTAAACTGGAAAGGGTGCAAACAAGATTCTTGAAGATGTTACCAGTGCTAGGAGGGTTTAAATTAAAGGGAGAGGCAAGAGAGTTTGACTAGGTTGCTGGGGGATAGCCTTCAGATTTCAGATTTATTGCCAGAGTACATACATTGTCATCACATACAACCCTGAGATTCTTTTTCCTGTAGGCCAGACAGAATTACCACTTATTGGTATTGCAAAGAAAATCTGTACACAACGTACACATGTAAACAAATAAAGAAATATAAACAAACTGTACAATACAGAGAAGAAAAAAACAATAAAATGAGTCCCTGATATAGTTTATTGTCTTTCCCAATGGCAACAGCGAGAACAGAGCATGTGCTCGGTGATGTGGATCCTTGATGATTGCTGCTGCTCTCCAATGGCAGCATTCCCCCTAGATTTCTCACGGGGCGGATTTTGCTTGTGATGCCCTGCATCACTTCCTTTTGCAGGGCTTTACACTCAGGGATACTGGTGTCCCCATACCGGACCGTGATACAACTAGTCAGCACACTCTCCACCACACACTTGCATAAATTTGCCAGGGTCTCCGAGGTCACACCAAACCTCTGCAACCTCCTGAGGAAGGAGAGGTGCATGCAAAATCACGCAGCGTATCGGTAAGATGAATAACCACTGTTTTTAGGCCCAGGGAGGAGAATTGATGAAGTGACCGGCTAGTGAGTCAGTTAAAGCCTGTTCCTGAGAACTCACTGGAAGAAACAGTTTCAACCGAGGACAGGGGCTGGTGATCAAAGTCACTCAAAGATAAACCCCAAGCCTTCTCAAGACCTGCAAAAGCTGAAACTCAAGAGCAAGGAATATAAATCAAAGTGAAGGATATAAAAGAAAAGAAATTCTACTGCAGAAGACCAATGGAGCAGCTCGCGCATGATCTGATAAATTAATAGTGCAATTAAAAAGGGAAAATCTCACAGTGATTCAGGAAAATAAAAATGTTAAAATGAATGCAGGTAACATAAAAATACATTAAAATGAGGGGATAAATAGGAAACCCAAGGGAAACAAGAAGCTGATGCTAAATATAATTGTAGAAGAAAATCTTTCAATGGTCAGAAGACAGCTGGAGAACAGCTGAAAATGGAAGAAAGATAAATTTCAATGGAGCGTAAGAATATAATAAATAAATCTTAGTTCATGCAAGTGTTCACAAAGACTTGAGCAATCTGCTTTCCCTCCAACCTATCCCCAGGACGCATCAGCGAAGTCATAAGTGTGATGGAAATCCAAGAAAGATGGGAAGGCACACAACCAACAACCTCTCAGTGCTAAATAAAACTCCGTCTTCAAAAGAGAGGAGGGGTGGTGGGGGGGATCTGCCACATTGGTTGGTGTTTACAAAAGGGAAAGAGAGGTTTTCACGGAAGATGTGAGTGCTGCTGTGCAAATATTTCTGATGCAAAGTCCGCAGACTGTCCAACAGACTTAACCATATAACCATTTACAGCACAGAAACAGGCCAGTTTGGCCCTTCTAGACCATGCTGAACAATTTCTCCCACCTAGTCCTACTGGCCCACATTCGGCCCATAACCCTCCAGACCTCTCCCATTCATATACCTATCCTACCTTTCTTTGAATATTAACATTGATCTCGCTTCTACCACCTCTGCCGGAAGTTCATTCCACACCCCCACCACATTCCCCCTCATGTTTCCCCGAAACTTTTCCCCTTTTACTCTCAATCTATGTCCTCTCGTTTGAATCTTCTCGCAATGGAAAAAGCCTGTCCACATTGACTCTATCTTACCCCTTACAATTTTGAAAACTTCTATCAAATCACCCCTCAATCGTCTATGTTCCAAGGAATAAAGTCCCAGCCTGCTCAGCCTTTCACTGTAACTCAAACCCTAAAACCCTGGCAACATTCTCGTAAACCTCCTCTGCACGCTCTCTATTCTGTTTATATCCTTTCGCCGACTTTAATGAGCTTAAACTTGTACTCACCAGTCTCAGTATACTGCTGGCTCCACGTGTCTGACTGACCCAGGAGGGGCCGGCTTGAGTCTACATACAGGTCGGTGATTGACCGCCGTGGGGCCAGCCTCCCAGGTTTTCTACCTGCAGGTACAGTGGTTGCCCCCTGCACTAGGCCGGTAAGAGTGTGGCCAATGTAGTGGTCGTATCACCACAGAAGACGTTACGGAAATTTGGAATTCACTGATCCAAACCTTGCTGATGCTGGTGAGATGGGAAATAGATTTAATTTGTATAAATCAAAGATTAAATGAGTAGGGCAGGGTTAAGATAAGGTTCCAGAACCAAGGTTGGAGGACCCATCTTCCCCAAATAAACTCAACATCAGGAGGAACTCAGCAGGTCAGGTTCAGATTTTAGATTTCAGATTTATTTTCAGAGTGCATACATGACATCACATACAACCCTGAGATTCTTTTTGCTGCGAGAATTACCACTTATTGGCAGTGCAAAAAAAAACTGTGCACAGCATACACATGTAAACAAATAAGAAAATGTAAACAAACTGCAATACAGGGAGGGAAAAAAATAAAGTGCAAAAATAACTCTTTAAATAAGTCCCTGGTTGACTTTGTTGTTGAGGAGACTGATGGTGGAGGGGCAGCAGCTGTTCCTGAACCTGGTGGTGTGAGTCTTGTGGCACCTCTACCTCTTTCCTGATGGTAGTAGTGAGAGCAGAGTGTGAGCTGGGTGGTGTGGATCCTTGATGACTGCTGCTGCTCTCTGATAGCAGTGTTCCCCGCAGGGGTGTAATGCTATTTTTTTTAGGTGTCGGACCTCACCAAAAACAGCGACAAGGAGGTGCTGGAGTCGTCCCATGAGGTGCCTGGAGCGGCGCTCTGGTGAGCTCTGGCAGCACTGCACCCCTGGTTCCCTGTAGATATTCTTGGGAGGTTTTGCCTGTGATTCCTGGGCTGTATCCATTACATTCTGCAGAGCTTTACGCTCCCCATACCAGACCATGATGTAGCCCATTTTCCATCACACACCTGTATAAATTTGCCTGGGTTTTCAATTTCATACCAAACCTCTGCAATCTCCTGAGGAAGTAGAGGTGCTGACGTGCTTTCTTCATGATGCCAATAGTGTGTTGGGTCCAGAAACAATCCTCCGAGATAGTGACTCTTGATAGCTTAAATTTGCTCACCCTCTCCACCTCTGATCCCCCAATGATCACTGGACCATACACCTCTGGTTTTCCCTTCCTGAAGTCAACAATCAGCACCTTGGGTTTGGTGTCAATGAGTTGATGCTGGTGCACCCTCCTGTAAGCTGACTATCACCCTTTTTTTATTCAACTCACAGTTTGCAATCATGGATAGAAATGGTCACTCAACATGTAGTGTTGGGATACTTTATCGAGACTAGGTTCCGATACACCAGTGGTTTCAAACTTTTTCTTTCCACTCACATGCCACCTTAAGCAATCCCTTACTAGTCACAGAGCACCGATGGTATAGGGATTGCTTAAGGTGGGATGTGAGTGGAAAGAAAATATTTGAGAACCCACTGTGCTCCAGCAACCTGACCCCACGCATTTCTACCCATGGATGCTGTGTGACCTGCTGAGTTACTTCAACAGCTCAATATCTGATCAAAATTCCACCATCTTCAGTCTTTGTGTGGCTCAAACTCTGTGCATCAGGTTCAAAAGCCAACATTTATTTTTCTCCATCCTGTTTTTCAATAAGTCCATTGCAGAATGTGGGGAAACAATATGAGGAGAAACTGAAGAGTGAAATGATAGGGAATGTGTACAAGGAAGGCAGGAAATGAGTAGGTAGCAGATTTCAAGTGACAACCACAAGGTTATGCATGGGAGTGTATTACTGAGGTATTGGTCCATTGCCTTGAAGATTTGTCCCCATTCTTTCACCATCACTGGATCTTAGTTTATCTAGTCATAGACTCACACAACGTGGAAACAAGCCCTTCGACCCAATTTGCCCACCCCAACCAAAATGTCCCATGCATGCTTGTTCCACCTGCCTGCATTTGGTCCACATCCCTTTAAACCTCTCCTATCCACGTAGGCATCAAATTTTTTTCTTAAATGTTGCAGTAGTACCTGGCTCAGCCATCTCCTCCAGCAGCCCGTTCCGTACGCTCACCACCATCCGTGAAAAAAAGAGTCGTCCCTGTTAAATCTCTCCCCCCCCACCTTAAAACTGTTATTTCCCCACCTAATACTATCGCAGCAGCTTCTTATCCAGTCGGTCTGCAGGAGGTCATCCCATCACCACTTTCTCAAGGGGGTCATCAGAGATGAGCAATAAATGGTAGTCTTGCCAAAGATATCGAGATTCTGTAAATGGATTTAAAACCAAAATTGGAGTGAATAATTGTCTGCCTCGCCTGTAAACCATCCAAACTGTAAATACACAAAAGTGCTGGAGAAACTCAGCAGGTCCTGCACGGTCCATAGGAGGCAAAGATACAGAACTAAAGTTTCGGGCATGAGGTACGAGCAAAAAGAAAAATTGTTTCAAACCATCCAAATGTTTTTTTCTATGATGTAATGAATCTACTCACTGTAAATTCTAAATGAACCTTTAAATATAATTTAATGAGGTGTGAGATAGAAATGAAAAATATCCAAGGAAGCTTGACCTAGACCCTCCATTCTGGAAATGTACGATTAAACGATGCTTTGATCATTCGATTCCCCATCAACTCTTCATGTGGCAATGTTTTGGTTTCCTTCTACAAAGCACAGTAACAGCAGGTATAACTATTGCTTAAGTTACTGCGCTGTGTTACTATTTGTTTTCACTTGTCATATGCTTATAACCATGAAACTTCAAGTAACAGTAGTTGGGGCCGGGTCATCAGTTTGTTTTAAACTGCTGGTCAGGTGTTCTAGTTTCCTTTTTAAACATTGAAATATGCGAAACATATGATGCAGAGACACACCCTGCTGATCACGAGGCACAATCAATGCTTCTCCAGCATTCTGTGTTTCTTTTTACTTCAAACACGGTGTCTACAGATTTTCGTGATTTACTTCATACTCTGAGAGTGTCCTCTCAGCCCTCTCTGCTCTTTCCTTCTGTTTCCTCAATGCAATGCCACCTCAACTACTTGTGTCAGCAATCCCCACGTTCTAACTTCTTGGGCTTATGAATATCTGCTGAATTCCTTTTTTGGGGGATTTATTGATGATCTTCTCATACTAATGAGCCTGAGTTTGGATTTCTCGACCCTCCGCCCCACAGGCAGAGCTATCTCCTCTGCGCCGCCATGTCAGAACCTCCATTCGATCTGCATTTCCTCGAAATGATAAAGTTTTGGTTCTCGTAAATCGTCCTTGAACGTCCCCTGATGCTTCTTTGTCTTCTATGGAGGATCAACACATTTAGAAGATGTTTGTACGTATAACATGCTTTGAGATGCGCCCCAACCCCCACCTCAACTCCTGGAGAAGCTGATGTGGTTTGAAGTAATCTATGAAACGTTACATTCATTTTGTGCACAGCAAGTTCCCACCAGCGGCAGAGAGTCACCGCTTGCCATGCCTAGGTATTGCTTTAGGATCTGTGCAACAAGAGCGCCAGCAACAACTTAAATCTCTACAGTAGAGCTAACCTTAAAAACTTCAAACCGCTAGATGAAAGGGAGGTTTTAAAGAGAAGAGAGTGAAAGGGTTAGGGAGGAAATTCTGAAGCTTAATGCTTGGTGGTTGCCGTTGATGCTTTGGGTCATTGTTGCTGGAGCTGCGTGCAGGGTGCTCATCGTTCCCTAAATGGGTACAATCATTTATGCAACAAAGATGTGGGCCAACCATCTGCGCAACAAGGGTAAGGATTCTACCTCAATCACCCAATATGCTAGGCAATCCCAAGCCCATTTCACACAGTCCAGGCTCCTTTCTCGCAGAGATAGATTGCCTTCACTCAAGGTAACTCAATCTATGAGCTAATAATCCTCTGTTATACCCCACTAAAGGGAAGGTGCAAAGGTAAAAGGATCCATTTGCATAATTGTGACCCTCCTGTTCCTCTGTGATGCAACCAGATCTCATGGATGTTCCTCCAAAGGTCTAAATCCCTTCAACCACCAAATTCTTCGCAGTATGTAGAATATGTTTTTACCGCCAGTATATTGCTCTTAAATGTTCAATCCTTGACTGATGCATATTGACTGGTTTATTTTATGCACAATTATCTTGAAATAAATAAAGTCTTCCAACTTTCCAACTCATTTTTTTGCCTTCACTTCATCGAACATTTGTTTAATTTTGGAGAGACACGGGAGATTGCAGATGCTGGAATCTGGAGTAAAACACAGTCTGCTGGAGGAACTCAACAGGTTGAACAGCATCAGTGGGAGAAAAAGAATGGTCAATGTTACAGGCTGAAACCCTTCATCGGGACAGGAGTTATCTCTCCTCTGCAGTCTCAGTCCTGATGAGGGATGGTGTCCCAAGGCGTTGACAATTCTTACTCTCTCACTGATGGTGCATGGCCTACTGAGTTCCTCCAGCAGTTTGCTTTTGTGATGGGTCCTTGCAGGCTGTGATGGGTCCTTCGGTATGTTGGCTACCTTTCCTAAGATGTAGAAGATGGGGAGGGAAGTTGGTTCTGAAACACACTGAAGACCTTCTGCAGCTTATTCCGACCTTGAGCGGAGCAGCTCCCGTACCACGCAAGTATGCTTTCGATCACATACCCATAGTCAGGCCACCTTTCCTGAGTCTTCTAAGCAAGTAGAGGCTTTGGGGGCTTTGGGGGTCCTTGCTTGACCATCTCATCAACATGGTTGGTCCAGGTCAGGCCTTTGGAAATGTTTACTCCCAAGAACTTGAAGCTGACTCTGCTCTCAATATCAGAGCCAGTGAGGTAGACAAGGGTGTAGTCTCTGCCACTTTCCTGAAACCTCTAATCACTTTGTCGTTTTATGGAGAGAGAGGGAGGTTGTTACCTTGCAACCATGGCATTAGACATTCAATCACATTTCTGTATTCCTGTGCCTTTCTTTACTGACAAATTAGTTGGTGTTTGTTCAAAGTTTTTTTTTAACCCAGAGAAGATGTGCACAAGTGATCATTTTCAGGTGACGTTGCACCAATCAGGAGATTGGACGGGGCTCTTCCGTGTGTAATCCATATTCCCTCCTTTAACATGTGTGACTAAGTAGTTTCCCTGAGCATTAACTGAGCATTAATTTCTTACTTGATAACACTCCAGTGAAGAGCCTAGCTCCATTGTTCAATGTTAAAATTGCTGCATCAATGCAGGAAGTTATATCATTTTTTTTTAATTTAGAGAAGCAACATGGTAATAGGCCCATCCAGCCCATGAGCCTGCGCCACCCAAATACATCCATATGATCAATGAATCTACTAACCCCATATGTCTTTGGATTGTGGGAGCACCGAGAGGAAACCCATGGACAGAACGTACAAACTCCTTTAGACAGCGGCATTAGGGTTATGGGTCGCTGTCACTGTAATAGTGTTCCACTACACTAACTGCGCCACCCTCATTATAGAGGTTACAAAGAATGACTACGTCTGCTTTCATTCATGTTATTGACTTTCTAACCTTATGGAAGATGACGAATGTTTTCACTGAATGATAAGGAAAAGGGACTTACCCTGATGATGACAAACCAGGTTCATGACATCTTCATTTGTCAAGGGGAGAGCTTCTGTGACCTGGTCCAAATCCTGACTTCCAGTGCGGTCTTGGGTGGAGTTTCACATTCTTCCTAGGAGTTTCCTTTGAATGCACGTTTCCTCCCACACGCCAAAAGCTGTGTGGGTCAATCGTTTAAACAGCAATAGTAAAGTTGCCCTCAGTGTGTAGAAGAACGGTAGAATGTGGAGGAAAGGAACAGGGGAAGAATAAAGTGGTGCTTGTTCGGGATTCGTGAAAATGGCTGCCTCTGCTGCAGTTGAGCTGGAGAGTCTATTTCCATGGTTTCTAACTTTAAAGAGAATGTTCTGCTGAAAACTATCACTCTGCCTGTCACACAGCAATTGCCACCTTGTGTATGTTATACATATTTGAAGGATAGTTTAATCATTAAATGTCCAGTCAGAGTCGTACAGGATGTGATACATGGCAGAACTATCTCTGCAATCTTGAATGGAAACAGGGTAAATGACTAATATAAGCAAACACCATACTGTTACCATGAATTTAAACTTAAACAGAATAAAATAAACATTAATGAATCCGATATGTGCAGACTTTCTGTTGAAAACTCCCCTAACTAACTTTCAAGCTGGATACAGAAATTGGTTTAGAGTTGGATCGAAGGTCGTCTATTCCAGGCTTGGATCTTTGAATGTTTCTGCGCATGCAATAAGCTGCCTTCAAATATTAATGCCGCAACACCTGTCTCTCCATCCAGACGGAAAGGTATTGTCCTTGGAGGTGCAACCGATGTTGTGCTGGACAAAGTCAGAAAGGGAAAAAGGTATTTTGATGTGGGCTCGATTGAGCCAGTTTCGATCTTTAAAGGCTATGCCTGTCTACTCCTTAGCCTCTAGAGCACTCATTCTCAACCTTCTTTTGGCTATGTTCCCCCACCCCCCACCCCCCCCCCCCCCCATCCCTTAGGACTCTACTCAAAGTTTATGAGCCCCCTTCGCTGTGAAGCAGTTACGTTTTGGTTTCTTCCGTACTTCTACCGACTACACAAAAAAAACTTTAAAAAAATATTTATACGGCATGAGCTGAAAAGGCTTTCACTTAAATGTGTTGTGGATCACAAGGGAGGGCCATCGGGACCTGTTTGAGAATGGCTGCTCTAAAGTAATTCTTCAGGATTCTTTTATGTAAATTAACTTCCTTTGTAACTTAAATAGTCCAAGACATTTCCATGAAAAGTTCCATATTGACGAACACTTCTGGGTTGTTTACAGATCACAATTTGAGTCTGCTGTTAAAAAAATGTCAATGAGAAAACACATGCAAGGTGTCAAAGATGTCAATGAGAAAAACGTGCAAGGTGTCAAAAGATGTCTCTGTCTGATGATATGAGATGCATATTTTCCCTTCTGCAGGTTAGATACTTGGCACGAATGACTGAGGAAATTACGCAGGCCTTTGTGACATCCTGCATTATTGGTTACATGCTTATCGTCCCCCTTTGATATCTGGGTCAAATTTGGAAAGTCTTGGTGATTCAGAGCTTTAAAATACTTCAACAATTACCTTTTTCTTGATCCAATAACCACAAGCTTTGGCTCCTCCTCCCCGAAGTCCCATTACTGGTGCCACACGATCAGTGACTCTCTACAGTTTGCAGGGCTGTTGCATCCCATCTTGCCAAATATGAGTGGGTCATGCCAAATCCCTGAGGCAAGGGACTAACATTGCAAATTTGGATCATTAAGGAATTTTGCTCCTTCATTCAAATCATTTGGATATGAAATCATATCAGTTTCATGTGTTGCCAGCACATTCCTGGCAACAAAGTCACTGCTTGTACTTCCTATCTATCTTCAACAAACACAATATTGATGGCTTTTGTTCCTTTAAAGAAAAATGATGCGTTTCTTAACTGGGTCCGTTACCAGGATATTGTAGATAAAGTCTGCTCTAATCTCTTACTAATGACTATAAGAAAATCAGTGTTTTATCATGAAAGGTGGAAGTTAACTCTTTAATTTCTTTTAATTAAATTTAAACATACAGCAAGGTAACAGGCCCTTTCGGCCCACGAGCCCATGCCACCCAATTAAACCCAAATGACCAACATCTCAAATGGTGAGAGGAAGCTAGAGCACCTGGAGGAAATCCACACAGGAGAACGTACAAACTCCTTACAGGCTTTGCCGGAATCGAACCCAGGTCTCTGGCTCTGTAATAGCATTACGCTAACTGCGCCGAAATGTGGCATTAAAGGATTAAGAGTGCAAAGTGACCTTAATTGGCAACTCCTCAATTTGTGTGAACTCTATTCTTAGTTTTGATTTGATTGCACAAACCTAAGGAGTCTGACCAACCCTCAAATAGGGAACAAGCTGGAAAACCTTTTGGCTGGAATATTCTGAGGAAACACTCAGCAGGCAAGTCAGGTAGCATCTGTAGAAAGAGAAACAGAACTCATGATTCACATCTAAGATCTTTTGTTTGAACCAAAATGGTCCTCTGAAGCGAATCACAAAAGAAAACTGCGGATGGTGGAATCTTGAGCAAACAAGACGCTGGAGGGTCTCAACAAGTCAGGCAGCATCCATGGGGAGAAATGGCCAGTCAACATTTCGGATCAGGACCCGTTGCCTCAAATAAAGAGTTCCAGCCTGAAACATTAACTGTCTATTTCTACCTATGGATGGTGTTGGACCAGCTGAGTCTCTTCAGGTTCCCATGGTTTGTGTCCTATATTATCCTTGTTATTTTCTTGGTTTGTTACAAATACAGAATCAAATGTTTTTTTTCTGAGCCCATCCCAGGAATTTATTCCTGATTTGCTCAGTCTCATTTTACATTGAGTAAAGAAACATACTTTTGCTATCACCCTGGCTTTGTTGCAAACCCAAATGTAAAGATAAAAGAGGTCCAATTTACTCCAGCCCAAGGATTACCTGGAAAGCATGGACTTGTGTCCACACCTCCTCCCTCATTACCACTCGAGGCCCCAAACAGTCCTTTTAATTGAAGCACCATTTCACTTGTGTATCTGCAGAAGTGCTCTACTGCATCCAGTTGTGGCCTTCCCTACATCGGAGAGACTGGATGCATGCTAGGAGATCACTTCGCTGAGCACCTTTGCTCTGTCTGCATTCTGAGCCCTACTCCCATGATGACATGTCTGTCCATGGCCTCATGTTCTTCCCAACCAAGGCCACTGGTAAATTAGAGGGGCAACCCTTAATTTTTTTCCACCTGGGCACTCTCCAACCAGATGGTATTAACATCGACTCCTCCAGTTTCTGCTAGCCCACTCTCCATTTTCCCTCCCTTCCCCTTCCCTTTGTCTGTCCTCCAGCTCTCCACCCCATTCCCTCTCCATTCCCAGGGCCATTCCTCTTCCCCCTGCTTTCTGGTGTACCCTCTCTCCCTTATCTGCCTATTACCACCTGCCTTTGGGATGGTGCTCTTCCCCCTGCCCCTCCCCGCCACCAGTTTGTTCGAGCGCCTACCTACACTTTTTCATTCCTTGATGAAGGGCTCAAGCCTGGAACATTGGTTATATATCTTTATCTTTGCTCATTAATCTGTTTAACCTGCTGACTTACTTCAGCATTGTGTTTTACTCCAACCGTGGTGTCTGAAGAGTTTCGTGTTTTACTTCAGGGAAGCAAAGAGTAAATTCCTTGCTATCCTATCCACTGGAAGGCCAGCCATGTATCTTTTCTGAATGGTGCTCAGGGAAAGGATGGCATGGTTAGTGTAGCAGTTCTTCTTCTTTGGCTTGGCTTCGCGGACGAAGATTTATGGAGGGGGTAAATGACCACGTCAGCTGCAGGCTCGTTTGTGGCTGACAAGTCCGATGAGGGACAGGCAGACACGGTTGCAGCAGTTGCAGGGGAAAATTGGTTGGATGGGGTTGGGTGTTGGGTTTTTCCTCCTTTGTTTTTTGTCAGTGAGGTGGGCTCTGCGGTCTTCTTCAAAGGAGGTTGCTGCCCGCCGAACTGTGAGGCGCCAAGATGCATGGTTTGAGGTGAGATCAGCCCACTGGCGGTGGTCAATGGGGCAGGCACCAAGAGATTTCTTTAGGCAGTCCTTGTACCTCTTCTTTGGTGCACCTCTGTCACGGTGACCAGTGGAGAGCTCGCCATATAACACGATCTTGGGAAGGCGATGGTCCTCCATTCTGGAGACGTGACCTACCCAGCGCAGTTGGATCTTCAGCAGCGTGGATTCGATGCTGTCGGCCTCTGCCATCTCGAGTACTTCGATGTTAGGGATGAAGTCGCTCCAATGAATGTTGAGGATGGAGCGGAGACAACGCTGGTGGAAGCGTTCTAGGAGCCGTAGGTGATGCCGGTAGAGGACCCATGATTCGGAGCCGAACAGGAGTGTGGGTATGACAACGGCTCTGTATACGCTTATCTTTGTGAGGTTTTTCAATTGGTTGTTTTTCCAGACTCTTTTGTGTAGTCTTCCAAAGGCGCTATTTGCCTTGGCGAGTCTGTTGTCTATCTCGTTGTCGATCCTTGCATCTGATGAAATGGTGCAGCCGAGATAGGTAAACTGGTTGACCGTTTTGAGTTTTGTGTGCCCAATGGAGATGTGGGGGGGGCTGGTAGTCATGGTGGGGAGCTGGCTGATGGAGGACCTCAGTTTTCTTCAGGCTGACTTCCAGGCCAAACATTTTGGCAGTTTCCGCAAAACAGGACGTCAAGCGCTGAAGAGCTGGCTCTGAATGGGCAACTAAAGCGGCATCGTCTGCAAAGAGTAGTTCACGGACAAGTTGCTCTTGTGTCTTGGTGTGAGCTTGCAGGCGCCTCAGATTGAAGAGACTGCCATCCGTGCGGTACCGGATGTAAACAGCGTCTTCATTGTTGAGGTCTTTCATGGCTTGGTTCAGGATCATGCTGAAGAAGATTGAAAAGAGGGTTGGTGCGAGAACACAGCCTTGCTTCACGCCATTGTTAATGGAGAAGGGTTCAGAGAGCTCATTGCTGTATCTGACCCGACCTTGTTGGTTTTCGTGCAGTTGGATAACCATGTTGAGGAACTTTGGGGGGCATCCGATGCGCTCTAGTATTTGCCAAAGCCCTTTCCTGCTCATGGTGTCAAAGGCTTTGGTGAGGTCAACAAAGGTGATGTAGAGTCCTTTGTTTTGTTCTCTGCACTTTTCTTGGAGCTGTCTGAGGGCAAAGACCATGTCAGTAGTTCCTCTGTTTGCGCGAAAGCCGCACTGTGATTCTGGGAGAACATTCTCGGCGACACTAGGTATTATTCTATTTAGGAGAATCCTAGCGAAGATTTTGCCTGCAATGGAGAGCAGCGTGATTCCCCTGAAGTTTGAGCACTCTGATTTCTCGCCTTTGTTTTTGTACAGGGTGATGATGATGGCATCACGAAGTTCCTGAGGCAGTTTTCCTTAGTCCCAACAAAGCTTGAAAAACTTTGACATGCCAGCCTTCCAGACCTCTGGGGGGATTCCATCCATACCTGCTGCTTTGCCACTTTTCAGTTGTTCAATTGCCTTATATGTCTCTTCCCGGGTGAGGACCTCATCCAGCTCTAGCCTTAGGGGCTGTTGAGGGAGCTGGAGCAGGGCGGAATCTTGGACTGAGCGGTTGGCACTGAAAAGAGATTGGAAGTGTTCTGACCATCGGATGAGGATGGAGATCTTGTCGCTGAGGAGGACTTTGCCGTCTGAGCTGCGCAGCGGGCTTTGGACTTGGGGTGAGGGGCCGTACACAGCCTTTAGAGCCTCGTAGAAACCCCTGAAGTCGCCAATGTCCGCGCTGAGCTGAGTTCGCTTGGCGAGGCTAGTCCACCACTCATTTTGGATCTCCTGGAGTTTGCGCTGAAGATGGCTGCATGCGCGACGGAAGGCTTGTTTCTCCTCTGGCCAGGATGGCTTTGTAAGGTGAGCCTGGTGGGCAGCTCGCTTCTTTGCCAGCAGCTCCTGGATTTCCTGGCTGTTTTCGTCGAACCAGTCCTTGTTTTTCCTGGAGGAGAAGCCCAGTACCTCTTCAGTGGATTACAGTATGGTAGTCTTCAGCTGATCCCAGAGGGTTTCAGGGGACGAGTCCGTGAGGCGGATTGCATCCTCGAGCTTTGCTTTGAGGTTTGCCTGGAAGTTTCCTCTCACTTCGTCTGACTGCATGTTTCCAACATTGAACCTCTTTCTGGGGGCTTTACTGTTCCTGGGCTTTGGCTTGAAGTGAAGGTTGAGCTTGCAGCGAACCAGCCGGTGGTCAGTGTGGCATTCCATGCTGGGCATGACCCTGGTGTGGAGCACATCTCGTTTATCTCTTTCTCACACCAGGATGTAGTCCAGGAGGTGCCAGTGTTTGGATCGGGGATGCATCCAGGTAGTCTTAAGGCTGTCCCTCTGCTGAAAAAGGGTGTTTGTAATGACAAGCCGCTGTTCTGCGCAGAGCTCCAACAGGAGGTGCCCATTGTCGTTGCACTTGCCGACACCATGCTTGCCCAGGATTCCTGGCCAGGTTTCTGAGTCTTTGCCGACGCGATCATTGAAGTCGCCAAGGATGACAACCTTGTTGGCTGTAGGGGTGCGTTGAATGAGGTTGCGCAGGTCAGTGTAGAACTTGTCCTTTTCTGCTGGTTCCGCCTGGAGGGTTGAAGCATAGACACTGATGAGGGTGATGTGATGCTTGTTTTGAAGGGGGAGTCGCATGGACATGATCCGGTCCGAGTGGCCTGTCGAGAGGTTTTCGAGTTTGGAGGCAATGGAGTTCTTGACCATGAAGCCTACACCAGATAGGCGTCGTTCATCGATAGGCTTGCCAGACCAGTAGAGTGTGTAGCCCGCGCTGCGTTCTTGGAGGCTGCCTACATCTGCAAGGCGGACTTCACTGAGAGCGGCTATGTCGATGTCAAGTCTGAGAAGTTCATGTGCAATGAGGGCAGACCAACGTTCAGGTCGGTGGCTGTCAACCTTGTCTAGCATGGTTCTGACGTTCCAGCATGCTAGCTTGAGTTTGTGAGCATCTTTTGAGGGGAGGACATGGAGGGGGAGGACGTGGAGGGGGAGGACGTGGAGGGGGAAGACGTGGAGGGGGAGGATGTGGACCTGTCCTCGGACCTGCGCAAAGGAGCTTTTAGGTGGAGTGCAGTGCGCGCAGTACTGGCCCCACCCTTTACACCCATGGTTCGTGTGCCGTGGCCAAGCAAGTTGGGACGTGGCAGCGAGGTCCTTGGGTCGTAGGTTTTATATCGGAGTGGCCTTCTCCTATGCAGGTTTCTTACCCGGGCTGGAGGGGTCTGCCTCCCCTCCTAGGTCGGTCCATACTGCCCGGACCGGGGCTGAGGCCGCCGCTGCTTTCCCTGTGCCCGGACTGGGTCCGCCGCCTCTTACTTTCTGCCAGGACCGGGGCCTCCGCCTGCCTCACTCAACCGAGGCCGGGGCCGCCGCCGCCTACCCTCTGCCCGGACAGGGGCCAGGGCCGCCGCTGCTTTCCCTGTGCCCAGACCAGGGCCGCCGCCTCCTACTTTCTGCCCGGACCGGGGCCTCCGCCTGCTATTACAGCAACAGCGGCCTAGATTCAAATCTGCTGCTTTCTATAAGGAGCTTCTCCCCATGTCTGATTGGGTTTCCACTGGGCGTTCCGTTTTCCTCCAACATTCCAAAGGAGTATGGGGTCACTAGGCTAATTAGGTAGATTTAAGCGGTGTGGGCTTGTGGGCCGGAAGGGCCTGTTACTGTGCTGTATCTCAAAATTAAAAAAAAATAAAAGGCTTGCCTACACTCTCCAAGAGGTCAATGTTTGTTCGGTTAGTTTCATAAGTTGACTGCTGAGATGAGAGTTTATTTCATGATCTTGAAATTCATATTCATGCCCCCACAACTAAAGTTGTTTTAATTCAGAATCCAAATTCTCAAATTAACACCAGAGTTAAGTTGATTTTTAGACAGCAGGGATTTCTGAGTGCTGTGTTTAAAGAATTGTTATCAAAACAAGACTTAATTTGTACAAATAAATATCTGACTGGAATATATTCCTGAAATTATTTAAATTTGGTAGTTAGCCTCAGATCATGTTACAGGTGCTAATTAAGTGCAGGACACATTATCATAGATGTGCTTAATTATTTATTTTTAGCTTCTCTCCTTCCCAGTCTTTTTTTTAAATTTTATTTTGAAGTGTTCAAGTCATACATGCATTTACATTCAAAATTCATATACAGTATATTTATATATAATCATGTCACATGATGGCTTTTAAAGCTCCCCAATAGAAAAGAAGATAAGAAATCCCCAAAAAGAAATAAAAAAAAGAACAGAGATAAAAAAAACAGAAAGAAATATCTTCGAAAAATCATCCAAACTAGAAAAATCTATTTTTCTTCACTTTACCAGGTCTAGGGAGCGTCTGTATGAATTTCATAAATACAAAAAAACAAGTTAACAGTACAGCGTTATTCAAAAACATCATTTCACAAATGTAGATTCCATATTTTCAAAAAAAATATATATAGGGTATCTATTTCTTACCACAAGTATACTCATCTCAATAATGTACACCAGTGGTTCTCAACCTTTTTCTTTCCACTCACATCCCACTTTAAGTAATCCCGATGCCATCCCGGTGCTCTGTGATTAGGAAGGGATTGCTTAAGGTGGGATGTGGGTGGGAAGGGAAGGTTGAGAATCACTGCTCTAGACCCAATTGTTAGTGAAATATTTTGCTGGAGAAAAATTTGTCATTGGCCCATTTCCTTTGGAATTGTAAAACCGTGCACATCACGGGTCAATGAGGTACGATTAAAACAGTGGTTTTCAAACTTTTTCTTTCCACCCACATTCCACCTTAAGCAATCCTTTACTCATCACAGAGCACCGATGGCATCGGGAATACTTAAAGTGGGATGTGAGTGGAAAGAGAAAGGTTGAGAACCACTGATGTACAGCTTCATCTTCATCCATTTCTGAACCTATATAATTATCGTTACTTTTGCTAGATATTTCCAAAATAACTCTTACAAATTTTTTTAACATATTAACCGTAACCATTTTGTCAAAGTCCAATTATTCAAAATCTTATGACATCTCTTCTCCCCAACTTCTTTAATCCAGTAAAATTAACTCTCTTTAAACATCTCTAACCCAAAAGAAAAAAGAAGTAATAAAATTAACACATATGTTAAACACATATCCAATTGCAACAAACCACCCCCCCCCCCAACAGGAATATAAGACAGCACTACATACCCCCCCCTCCCTCCACTGTGCAGGCTGAGTCTCTCGCCACAGTAGGCACATGTTGGTCAGGAAGAGGATGGTGGAACCCACACCTCCCCACCCAAAAATACATTCATAAATAGTACTACTGTAGCGTATGTGCTATGATGAGTGTGGAAGGAAGACACACACACGAGGAGTTGAAATCGAAGACTTTTTTATTACATCACAGCTCTGCTTATAGGGACCCCTGGCATCAGGGGCCTGCATCATCAGCGTACCGACCTCAGGTTGTCCAGCATTCCCACCAGAGTTTCCCTTCTTCCCACCGTGCGGAGATCACCTGAGATGACGGCCGGTGTCACCCCCAGGTCCACACGGTCGCCGCGTTCATCAGCCATTTTGCAGGCTGGTTGCCGTCTCCAGGCATAGGCTGCTACAATACAAACATATCAGGGAAAAAAAATACTTGTTATTTCTATATTTTAATCCTAATGAACAGTCAATGAACAATTTAAATTCACATTAATCTCCAAATCATTATCATGGATATATTCAAATTTATGTCATGGAAAGAGGTATTTTGGCCAATCGTGACTATGCCAACCAAAAATGGATGTTTGATTCATCTCATTTTTGTTTTATTATTATTTACAACATGGTAAATGCTGATTCCAGCTATTCAAACCTATACTGCCCAATTATACCCTGTTCTTCCACAGGGTGGATACCAGAACACCCTGTGGAAACCCAACCAGGTCACTGGAAGAACATACAAGCCCTTTTCAGACACTGCTGGATTCTAACGTGGGTTGCTGGTGACAAGAGTTTGAATCTGGTGCTGTACTAGTGTTGCGCTAACCCTGCCACTCCACCTCTTTCCAGCTCCTGGTCCATTATTTGGCTCTTCAAGTGTTCACCCAAGTTCATTTTAAATGTGGTGGGACTTTGTGTTCCAACCCCCACCCCCCCTCCCCCCCATTCTGGCAGTGCCTCTGTAAGGGATTGAACTCAAGGAAGGATCAAATGATTGGTGGGACTGAATTCAAGAGCAGTTGAGGATGTTCAAGAAATGCTGGTCTTTTCATAATATCCAAGTCCCAAAAATTAATTAAAAAATCACACATGAATGGAAATTATTCAGCTCTGTCAGATCTATGAAACAGATTTGATCCCACAATTCAATGTTTACCCTCAATTTGGTAAATTACCCCTCTTTCTAAGTATGGTTGTGAAGGTAGATTTGTTACGGCTTTCAGAAGAGAAGGGAATAATTCTAAATTTTTAATTAAATTTAGGCCTACAGCATGGTTACAGGCCATTCCAGCCCATGTTTTCATGCTGCCCAATTATACCTAATTGACCTATAATCTCTGTGCGATTTGAAAGGTGGGAGAAAACCCACGCAGACACAAGGAGAACGTACAGATAGTGCCAGATTCAAACCCAGGTCGACGGTGCCGTAACAGCGTGGCGCTAACCTTGCTGCCATGTAGGAAAAATTGCAGAGTTCTAAAGAGAGAGAGTCGGAGGGTGGGGGGGAGGGGGGGGGGCAATGAGAGCAGCAGGATTTCTCTTGCATAATACTGGCATAGTCTCAGTGGGTCGAATAGACTCCTTCTGAACTGTGACCTTTCTGCTTTGCACCAGGCTGTTGGGGAGACTTTAACAACTGAGGGTACCTCTTGTGAAAAGCAGTCTTGCCCTTTTAATAGTAGTTGTAAACATGACATCAGGTTACCAAGCAACTTGCTGGAGTTGGCAATTGCTTTGGCTAATCAAGTTTTTTTTTGCAGCATCTGTGAATCTGGATAATGAGCTTTAATTACTTCTGGTGAGTTTTCAGTCAAGTTCCATGTTTAGGCAAGTGTACTGTTTTATTCCTCGATGGATACGTAAACCAAAGTATACACCTCTGAACGAAATCCTGTATTGATACAAATCAAAGTTCAGATTTCAGATTTATTGTCAGAGTACGTGCATGACATCATACCCTGTTCTTTTTTCCTGTGGGTGAGGCAGCACATTAGGGTAATATTGATCAATTATTGGTAATGCAAAGAAAAAAAACTGTACACAACGTACTCATGTAAACAAATAAAGAAATGTAAACACCCTGACTGTGCAATATAGAGAGAAAAAAATCTATAAAGTGCAAAAGTGGGAGTCTTTAAATGAGTGTCTGATTGAGTTTGTTGTTGAGGAGCCTGATAGTGGAGGGGCAGCAGCTGTTCCTGAATCTGGTGGTGCGAGTCTTTTGGCACCTACACCTCTTTCCTGATGGTAGTAGCGAGAACAGATCATGTCGTGCATGGTGTGGATCCTTGATGATTGCTGCTGCTCTCTGACGGGCACCGTTTCCTGTAGATATTCTCAGTGCTGGGGAAGGTTTTACCTGTGATGTCCTGGGCTTGGTCCACTACGTTTTGCAGGGCGTTACACTCAGGGGTACTAGTATCCCTATTCCAAACAGTGATGCAGCCGGTCAAAATGGACACTAGGTTTTGATGAGGAGGGTAGCATGTAACAAGGTTATTTAAGCCAGTGTTACTGTCTCCGCTGAGGTTTCTCATCTTGACCTTATTGGTTTAGCACCACACTATCTGATGATTGATGTGTCCATCTGGGAAAAAAAACTCATTTTGTTACCTTTATAGGTGAAGATTCATTTGTAGTTTTCTACTAACAGTATTCTCATCTTGATTGAATACAAAATCTTCTTGATTCTTTCCTAGTAGCATTTCCCATTTATGACCAATGGAACCTCAGGAAGGTTCAACATTTTTCCTCTATCTGTTGCAAACTTTCAGCCCATAGAATCATAGAATCTCAGAATCATTTCAGCTTAGACTGAGGCCACTTGGCCCTTCAAGTCAGTACCATCTCATGCTGGAGCAATCCACCCATTCCAATTCCCCCTGTTGACCTGCAAATTACTTCCCCTCATTAGATAGCTCTGCTTCTGCCAGCCTTTCGGGCAGTGAGTGGCAGGGCCTTGCTCAATGCCCTCAACCACTATACCTGGTGCTTGAAAAGTCTGTTCATGAGAACTTCTTATCCTCTCTCCACTGTTCACCACCTTACAGATGGACAGAATAATGTGCAGGGCACGGAGGGAAGCATGTCATCTGCAAGAAGTGAGGTTCAAGTATAAATTGGGCATCATACTCAGAACAGACATTTGGGCCAAAGGGCTTGTATCTGCAACTGTGCTGTCCTATGTTTGAAGTTTTATGTACGCAACTTTATCAAATTTCCTCTCAACTATCTTTGCTCTAAGGAAAACAATTCCAATTCTTTACTCACAATTTGAAGTCTCTCACCCTCGAAATAAACCACCTCCTCTGTATTTGTAATATGGAAACTCAGATTCTTTTAGTACAAGGTAAAAGTGACTTAGAGAAGCATGTACAAAGACATCAATTGATTAAATTTGTGGGAATAAACTACTGTTCTGCATAATTCTGGTGCGAGGAAAGTTTTATCAAGATTGGCACATGAATATTGAAAGATAATTTATTGCTCTTTAAATAATGGTGGTGGCTGAACCCTGCCAGTAAATGCAATTAAATGGGCAAGAGTGAAACTCGATTAACTAAAGCACCTGTCAAACAGGAATATTGAACAACACAGACTATTCTTTTACTGTTCAAAGAATTTTCTTTCTCTTCTGCACAAGTGACTTACATGTCAAGGAAAAAAAAATAGCAGAGGCCATGAAACAATGCCACCCTAGGGGCCTTACACGAGAGGTCATTTGTATGGAGAATTAACATGAAAGAGTAGGTCACTGGTAAGTCTGAAGGTCAGGTCTGAAGGTCCTCTTCGATTCAAATATATGTATTCTTTCAGCTGAGGAAATTTTAAGGACCCAAAGCCATGAACGGCTTTCTACAAGGCGGAGCAGGAAACATGAGGCTGACCAGAAAATTTTGCACTTTGTTCCTTTTTTAAAAGGAGTGGTGGGGTGGCTGGAAGGAATCAGGGCCAGCGTGCTTCTTATGAGGCTGCGGGCATGGGGAGATTTCGCTTCATGGGCAAATTGTGTCTCTTTAGTGAAAACAGCACATCCCCTCTAATTACCCGCAACTTGGTTTATTATTTAACTGGCAAAACCACTCTAAGCGCCATTGTAAAGAGGAATTCTTCAATCAAAAAGGAATGGACTCATCAGGCCTAATGACTGTATCCTGTCCCCTAAAATTCTTCTGTTCTTATTCAAGCAGGCTTCGTGATCAGAGGCCAGGAAGGGTGTGCCAAGATCCAAATTAGCATTTCCTCTAGCTTTTGTGTCTGAATGTGTACAATCTTGGCACTCTTTATTTTGTCTTACTGAGGTCTGTTGGTGTTTTTATTAGAATGGCTTTTCATTTTATGGCTTTGTTTCCCCCTCACAGACTTCAAACCCATGCAGGATCTCATTTCCTATTGTAAGAGGCAGCTCACCAACTGAGGAATGTTCTGCATTTCCAGTTTGTGTGGAGTCTGAATGGTTTAAATTTTCAGCTGAAAGTCGTGACAAGTCTTCGATACCTGTTGACAGTGACCTGCCCAGGTTGATTATGCACCTTGTTCCTCCCCCACCCCTCCCCCTTAAGCATTTCACTCCGTTGTACATGGAACTGCTGCTCAATAAGTTTGTGTGGCCGACTGTTCATTCTGCATCTTAAGCGCTCTTTGTCCTTTTGCTGCCCATAATTTCACAGTTCACAACCATCTTTCCTTTTTCTTCTCTGTATATCTACATGGCTGCAAACATTGATTCAAAAATGTGCGGACGGATGGAGGGGGATGGTGTTTATTCTTTGCACAAGAGTCAAGGACGGCTCCTTTTATAACAGTGCTCTTCCAATGTCACTGGAAACTGGATGCAGGGTCAAGTTATGATCAAAATCAAAAGCATATTTTGACGTGACCTCTCCCCACCCCCAATGACCCCGCAGCCCCCCCCCCCCCCCCCCACCACACACACACCTCTTACCCCTGCTGTCACTCTGTTTCCAGGGTCTGGTAATTGCTTGCACAGACACACAGGAGCGTCACGAGCCATTCGAGCACTGCCTCGATTCTCTCAGTGACCAACCCCTCACCTCCCTCCCCCACCTTCCACATTAAATACTATGGATCACTTTTCGGCTCGCTACTGAGCCAAATCTAATCATGCTGTGTCACAACTCTGTCAGGAGGGTCGCACTCTCTTTAGCCTTGAATAATTGGAAGAATGTTGGTGCTTGTGTCTGGGCCATGAGAACCTGACCTAGGATGATATTTAATCTGCTACAGAGCTGCCTCTTGTAATACTGGAGCCTAGCAAGGCCTTAGGAGCTGTGCGATACTTCAGCGGTGCTGGTTTACTTTGAGATCACTTTCCCTTTGCACTGTTATTACACTATTGCATGTGAATGCTTTAATAAGATATATTGTTACCGGTATGCATCAGCCTGAATAATAATGTTAAAGAACAAAAGTTTTTATGCTCCAAACCATGAACCACACCAATATATATGCACTCAATTGGAATAGGTTCCTCTGTGCATGGGTTTCTTTCTCTCTCCCGCTTTGTGCAGGAAAACTGAGCTCTGATCACATTCTCAGAGAAAATCATTTTAGCTGTTGCAAGCAGCTAGAGTTAACTTGGGTTGCCAAGATCACACTTAGCAATGCAGAATGAGTGTATTTTATAGTGGATCATTGATGTCTTTTGCCTCATTCCTTCTTTATGCCTCACAGACTGTGGAGGGGAAGCTCTATGACACAGGGCACCACAGGGTGAAACAGAACAGGTGAGTTAATGATTAACCTTTTCCTCAGTGCAAGAATGCCACGATTGTCCCCCTTTTTATAGCATGGCATGCCTCAATCTGCTCCCACCTTTAAAGCTCCTCATTTCCTTTCTAATTATTTCCTTCTACAGGAGCTCTATTGAGAGCGTCCTGGCCGGTTGCATCACATTGTGGTATGGTTACTGCAGAGAAATGGATCGGAGGTCATTCCATAGGACCAAAAGAGTGGCATAATACACATACTTACAGACAAACATGCAGGACAAGTATTCATATTTACAAATAAATAAGAATATGAGAGTTTTGGAGGGTCAGTGTGAGCAGTTCCTTTAGTCGTTCAGCATTCTCACTGCCCGTGGGAAGAACCTGTCCCTCAGCCTGGTGGTGCTGGCTCTGATAGCTCCTACATTTCTTTCCTGAAGGGAGCAACTGAAAGATGCCGTGTGCAGGCTGGAAGGAGTCCTCGATGATTTTGCGCGCCCTCTTCAGATAACGATCCCCTGTAGATCACATCGATGATCCTGTGGATTGACCTCCGATCTGCAGCAACCGTACTGCACTCTCGATAGAGCTCCCGCAAAAGGTTGAAATAATGATGGCCGCTTCAGACTTCTCGGGAAGTGCAGTCGCTGGTGCGTCTTCCTGACAAGTGAGGAGATGTTGTGTATCCATGATAAGTCACTAGCTAAGTGAACTCCAAGGAACCTGGTTCTCTCCACTCTCTCCACTGCAGAGTTGTTGATGTGTAGTGGAGGGTGGTCATTCCTGGTCCTCCTGAAGTCCACAATCATCGGCCCTCTCACTCGAGCCACCCAAATACACCAATTAACTTACAAATCTTGCATGTTTTTGGAGGGTGGGAGGAAACTGGAGCACCCAGAGGAAACAACGCAGACGCAGGGAGAACATACAAACTCCTTGTAGCGAGCACTGGATTCCACTCCAAGTCTCTGCCACTGTAATACCATTGCACTAACCACAACACTAACTGTATTGGATATCAATTTGGATGTTGCGCTGGAGTCTCTGTTGTAGAATTTGAATCTACAACTCTTTAGAATCAAAGGCATGAGTTCTACCAATGAACCAAGACTTTAAAAACACAATCTACCCACTGCCCTTATGCACATGAGACAGAATGAGAACCAGGGACTTATCGCGAATTCTGGACAAGTCACCATGAGAGAAACAGGGCACACACAACCTCTGTTCCAACACCTAAGGCAAGAGGAAGTGAGGAGCTAGAAGGAGCCAAAATCAGGATATCATGAGTGGCTACATTGTTTGTAGAACATTACAGCATAGTACAGGCCCTTCTTCCCACTATGTTGTGCTGACCCATATATACCTACCAAAAATACTAAACCCTCCCTGCCTCATCACACTCTTTTTTTCTTTCATCCATGTGCTTGTCCAAAAGTCTCTTAAATGCCCCTAATGTTCCAGTCTCTAACAACACCCTTGGCAATGCATTCCAGGCACCCGCAATTCTCTGTGTAAAAAACGCACCCTTGTTGTCTCCCCTAAACTTTCCTCCCTCTGTTGTTTGCTACTCTCACCCTGGGAAAAAGGTGTTAACTGTCTCCCTTTCCAATGCCGCTCCTAATCTTGTAGACCTCTATAAAGTCACCTCTCAACCTTCTTTGCTCCAAAGGCAAAAGCCCTCACTCTGATAACCTTGCCTCATAAACTTGGGCGGCATCAGGACCGAGGTTCGAATCCCACATTGTACGTAAGGAGTTTGTACGTTCTCCCTGTGTCTGCATGGGTTTCCTCCAGAGGCTCTGGTTTCCTCCTGCAGTTCAAAACGTACCAGGCGTTGTAGGTCAATTGGGTGTAATTGGGTGGCATGGGTTCGTGGGCCGAAATAGTCCGTTACCGTGCTGTATGTCTATACCAGTGGTTCTCAACCTTTTTCTTTCCACTCACATCCCACTTTAAGCAATCTCTATGCTATTGGTGCTCTGTGATTAGTAAGGGATTGCTTAAGGTGGGATGTGAGTGGGAAGGGAAGGTTGAGAACCACTGCTCTAGACCCAATTGTTACTGAAATATTTTGCTTGAGAAAAATTATAATTGGCCCATTTCCTTTGGAGTTATGAAACCATACACATAACAAGTCAACAAGGTACAATTAAAACAGTGGCTTTCAAATTTTTTCTTTCCACTCACATCCCACCTTAAGCAATCCCTTACTAATCACAGAGCACCGATGGCATAGGGATTACTTAAAGTGGGATGTGAATGGAAAGAAAAAGGTTGAGAACCACAGGTGTAAACTAAACTAAATAAGTCATATTTTCCAATCCAGGCAACAACCTGGTAAATCTCTGCACCCTCTTCATACTTCCACATTTTTCCTGTAATGAGGTGAGCAGAACGGAACACAATATCCTAAGTGTGGTCTCACCAGATATTTATAGGGCTGCAATATTACCTTATGACTCCTGAGTTCAGTCCCTCGATTACTGAAGCCCAGGATGCCATAGGCCTTTAAACCTCTCTTTGGACATTTCACTGGTAGTCAAACCAATGTAACGTGCCCCATGATCATTCCAATGTTATGCTTTTATTGAGTCAATGAGTCACCTTCGGACCATTAAGTCGACACAGACCATCAAGTATCCACTTAACACCAATCCTAATCCCAGTAGGTATTCTCCTCATATTCTCTTCAATATCACCAGACTCTACCACTCTTACCCTGGCCAATTAACCTACTGGCCCACACATCTTTGGGATGAGGGAGGAAACCAGGGGACCCACGGACTTACTGCACGTGCAACTGCAACTCAGGTCAACTTGAAACCTGCCTTGTGGTCAATGTGAGGTATGAGTTGTGCCACTGTACTCCTGATGGAGGGAGAGGGATAGTCAGGACCCAGAAGGAAGAATAAGGGGTCGGCCATGTTCCAGTGAAGAATTATGTAAATCACTAGCGCATGACTTATTTTTGTTGGGGGGAGGGTCTACAAGCTGCACATGAGCAGGGAAGTCTTGAATTTCCTGAGAATTCCCCACCATTATTCTGTTGGCTTCCCAACGTCAGATTCCACATGGAGTCCAACTGTGAAGAACCAACATTTACACTGTGAAATCCATGCATCGAGCTGCTGGCAGGTTGACCCACTGCAGGTTCAAAAACTTGGTTCATTTCAAAGGACTGTAACAGTTCCATGTGATTACATACTTTTGATTCATTTACAGGTTCAAAATTACCTCAACAAATGTATGTTTAAATGTCTTAAATTATTTTTAAGTGCTTGTCGTGTTCTAATAATTTTGAATTTTATTTTCAAATTTCAATGTTGAAGATTTTAGTCGTTTTTTTCAATATTTTTGAATGTCATCCACTCCCAGCTATTGAAAGAGTTCCGACAGCTGGTTCTGCCCCAGGTGGGGGTGGGGGGGGGGGGTCTTAACAGACTGTTAAAGTTCTAGGGGTCTTGTTGATCAGAAACTGGCTTCATGGATCCGTCTGGATTCTGTTACAAAGCACACTGCCAGCCGAGAACAAACACGTGGTAACCTCGTACATCCGACAGATGTACTCCACTTGAGTACAGACACGGGACTGCTGAGTGTGGGTTGCATTAAGAAGAGGAGGGTGAAGAACCCCGCTCTTGCCTTCAGAATCATAATCAGAATTTATTGTCATGTACGTGTGTCACTAAGTTCATTGTTTTGCGGCAGCGTTATTGTGCGTTACGGGGGGAAAAATTGCCATAAGTTTTAAATTTAGACATATAGTACATATATTAACAGGTCCTTTTGGCCCACAAGCCTGTGCTGCCCAATGAAACACAATTGACCTCCAACTCTGGTACATTTTGAATGGTGGGACCCAGAGCACCCAGAGGAAACCCATGCAGACAAGGTGAGAATGTACAAACTCCCTACAGACATCTGGTCACTGGCGCTGAAACAGCATTGTGCTACCACCTCCATCACATTTCCATAAATACAGTATTTAAAGAAATAAATTGATTAGTGCAAAAGAAGAGAAAAAAGTGAGGTAGAGTAGTATTGGGGGTTCATTGTCCATTCAGATAGCGAAGGGGAGGAAGCTGTTTTTGTTATATGGGGTGTTCGTCTTCAGGCTTCCCGCAGAAGAGGGCATGGCCTGGGTGGTGAGGGTCATTGATCATAGAGGCTGCTGTTTGAGACACTATCTCTTAAAGGAGTAAAGACTAACGCCATTGATGGAGTTCACAACTCTCTGTAGCCTTTTCCTGCCCTGTGCATTGGCATCTCCGTACCAGACGGTGATGCAACCAGTCAGAATGGTTGCATCAGAAGGGCTAGTACTTCTAAGTTCCTGGGAATCCACATATCAGAGAACCTGTCCTGGAGCCAGCACATCAAAGCAACTGTGAAGAAGGCACATCAATGTTTCTACATTCAAAGTCTATTGAACTTCCACAGGTGTACTGCAGAAAGTATACATTTGCCCAGTGAACGCCCCAGTTACGCGGCAGTTATAGAGGATTTGACCCGGTTAACCCCCACCCCCGTGAATCCAACCAGGTCCCTGACTTACCTCAGAGGTAGTCAGGGAACCCAGTTAAACTTACCTAGGTCATGTCCAACCCGCTTATTCTGGTGATGTCAGAGCTCGCTTGGGTGCGTCACCGGGCAGCCAGCATCCAAACATCCAGCAGTACTTCCGGAGAGTGCGTGACGCGTTATTGCAGGGCCAGGATCCCCCTTAGATCGCCACCATTATATGGCGATTTAATGGGTCAATTCCCCTGCAATTTAAAAAGTGTTTCCAGCACCTTTGCCCCAGTAATCACACCTGGGTCCCAGGAGGGCCACCCAGGTGGTGCAGTTTAAAAGAGGCTAGTGATTACAGCTCAGCTTTCAACAGCATGGTCCCCTCAGTACTGGCTAGCAAGCATCAAAACTTGGGCCTCTCCACCTCCCTCTACAATTCGATCCTTCTTCATCGAAAGACCACAGTCAGTGCGGATCAGAAACAGCATCACCTCCTCACTGACAATCAACCAGGCACATTTCGAGGATGCCTCCTCAGCCCATTGCTCTACTCACTTTACACCCATGATTGGGTACCAAGGCATAATTCAAATACCATCTTCAAATTTGCCAAAGACTCCATGGGTTGTTGGTAGAATCACAGTCGGCATTGAGGAGTGAAATAGATCAACTAGTTAAGTGGTGTCCCAGCAACAACTTTACACTCAACCTCAGTAAAACTAAGGATTAGATTGTAGACTTCAGGAAGGGGAAGCCAGGGGAACCAGCCCTCCTTGAGATTCGACAGTGGACTGGGTGAGATGCTTCAAATTTCTGGGTGTCAAAATCTCTGAAGACCTATCCTGGGACACTTATGGCGATGCATTCACGAAGAAAGCAACCAGTGGCTATATTTCATTAGGAGTTTGAGGAGATTTGGTTCGCCACCGAAAGACTGAGCCAAAGTTCTACATGGAGAGCATTCTGACTAATTGCATCACAAGGCCTTTTTACACCGCCGTGTCAAATGGGATTCACGGGAAATTTTCCTGGGAGCCCTCCCGTGAACCGGCGGTGTGAAAATGTCAGCCATGGAAAATTACCCGGGTCCTTGACACTAAGAGGAAGGGCCACGGGCCCAGGTAATTTTCCCAGACCAACCTCCCCCTGCAGTATGAAAAGGCAAATGCAGGGGAAGAGTCGTGACATCAGCGCTGACATTCTGCGTCATGTAGGCGATTAAAATAAAAAATCATACCATCTGACAACAGCGGGCCAATTCGGGACGTGACAACGGCTGCTCAATGCAGGATCAATAATCCCCCATGAAACTGGAACCACTCTGCATTTCCCAGAGCAGTTCCAGCTGTGTAAGGGATTATAGATAACAAAGTCAGCCACCATAACGATGTCCCAAAGCAGCCCTGAAGGGATAGGGGGACGGGCAACAAATGGCCGGAGGGGGTGTCGACGAACAGTTGGGGAGGCACGGCAAGCGATAAACAGGGGGGAGTGGGGGGATGGATGGCCAGGGTCCAAAGAAGTGGCAGGGGCGGGGTTGATGGATGGCCGGGGGCTGGGGCCCGGGAGAGGTCTCATTAAACGCTTGGACCATTTCACCAAATGTGAATCTCATTCAAGGCCAATTGGGTAAAGAAATGCTTCAAAGCACGTGTTAATTTGATGAAATAAACTCTCCGTATCCAGTTCACACATCAGTAAAGGTCGGTGAACAATAGGGAGCGACTTAAAGGTCCAATTCCAAGATCCTGTGGAGCATAAGGTGACCATTTTCCACCACCTATTATGTGAGTAGCCTCAGTGCGCAATGCATCATCTTTGGGGGTGACCCCCCCACCCCAAAAATTCCCAAGGAGGGCAAATTCCAGGGAATTTGGACTGCGGTGTGAAAGGCCCATGGGGTCCTGCCTTCCTGGGAATTTCACCAGAGTCCAAGTAGGGTCACCACTCACCAGCAATGTGTAAAGGACTACTGTCTCGTATGAAGGTGCCCATGCACAGGACAGGATAAAGTTACTGACAGTTGTGATCTCGGCCAGAGCCACCATAGGTATCACTCTTCACTCCATTAAGGACATCTTTGAGAGGCGGTGTCTGAAGAAAGAAGCCTCTATCATCAAGGACCCCCACCACCCAGGCCACGCCCTCTTCAGGAAGGCAGTCCAGGGGCCCTAAAGAAATGCACTCAATGTTACAAAAACAGCTTCTTCCCCTCCCACATCAGATTTCTGAATGGACAATAAACCTCACTTTCCCCTTTTTTTTAAGCACTAGTTTTTTTTAAATCTTGTATTTACAAATTGGAATTTATGATAATTTTGCCCCTTGTTCTTCCCAAAACAGCAAACTTCATGCTGCATGTTCATGATGCTAAACCTAATTCTGAATGTCATCTTCATGAAAGATGCTGCCTCCATGGAAAATATTAGCGTGGATGAGTCAGGAAAGATAAAATTTTAAGGATATTAAACAGTACTGAGGCATAGCAGTTCAAACCTGAATTCTTTTGTGCTCGGTTTCTGAAGCTCATGTTAGATTCAGCCAAAAATACTGAGTCATTAGGACAGCAGTACATGGAGAGATAAAATCATCTTCAGTCATGAAGTAGCCCCTGTCTTGCCACATACCACATCAGCATCCTAAGGGCCTGAATAACAAATTACTCCTTTGACATAAACAGTTGGAGCCTGACAAAGAAAGGACCGATAGCAGACAGATCCTGTTCCCTTGGAAGATAGGTAATCTAGAAAGGAGGAATCCTGGTGGTAACATAATTTGTGATGGGCTGACAAGCTAAGATGGATGTGTTGGGGTTATCCATGGTGTCTGCCTAATTGAAGGTGAGTCAAGGTTCTGGGGCCAGTGTTCACGTGGGAAAGACGGAGGCTTGATGGCTTTTAGGATTCTAAGATTGCCAGGAGAAATCTGCCTGTCCCTAATGTTTTTGTCCCTCACAGTTTGAAATGTGTGGCATTACGATAACAACAGAGCATGCTCCTCAGGTGGGGAAACAAAAAACAAGAAAGGCTGCAGACACTGCGAATGTAGTTAAAAAAACACACACACAGAAACGCTGGAGGAAATCAGCGGGTCTCACAGCGTCCAGAGGAGGTAACGATACATCGCCGACGCTTTGGGCCTGAGCCCTTCTTCAAGGTACGAGTATAAAGAAAGAGCAGGGGTACAGACCAACAGATGAAAGGTGTCCATTAGATATGGACAGGAGTCCAGGAGAGAGGAGAATCCATTGGCGGAGGGGGTGAGCATTGGCTCTGTGAATGCAGAGCTGGAGGAAAGGCAACGTAGGGTAAGATTGGTTGGCGGAGGGTGGAATGGGGGCTAATGAAAACCAGAAAAGTCATTGTTAATGTCATCCAGTTGGAGGGTGCCCAGACAGAAGATGAGGTGGTGTTTCTCCAATTTGTGGGTGCTCTCAGTCTGGCAGTGCACGAGACCATGGTCAGACATAGAGACAAGGGAAAGGGCTGGTGAATTGAAATGGGTAGCCTCTGGAAGATCCCCACTTATGCGGCGGACAGAGTTGAGGCACTCAGTGAAGCGATCTCCCAGTCTGTGTCCAGTCTCTCCGATGTAGAGGAGACCATAACGGTAGCACCGGATGCAGGAGATGACCCCTGCAGATTCACATGTGAAATATTGCTTCGGGCCCCGAGTGGTGGGGAGGGAGGAGGTGCGGGTGCAAGTGGAGCATCTCCAGCAGTCACAGGAGCAGGTGCCAAAGGGACAATTGGTGGAGAGGGGAGGAGTGGATGAAGGAATCACGGAGAAAGCAGACCCTGGGGAAGGCTGATGGGGAGGAGCATGGAAGATGTGTCTGGTGGTGGGATCACATAATAGGTGGTGGAAATGGTCACCTTATGCTCCACAGGTAGCATAGAGTCACTCCAATTTCTCACAATTAATTTTTTAACCTGGACTCAGTCACAAGTGAATTGCTGCCTTGAGGAACTTGCCTTGATCACAAATTAATCCTCAGTTTGATGTCTATACTCCATTATTTCTCCGTGGCTTTAAACACTCTCAGTTTCCTTCAGAATTGAAAAACAGGACCAATGTGGTTTGTGGCAGGTGTATCTCATCTTCTTGTGTATACTGTTTTACACCATTTACCTGAAGCATGTTCAAAATAAACGCTGCCAGACCTACAGGCGAGGGGTGATATCCTTAATTAGTTGTAGCTGTCCTCCCATTTGTCCTGTAATTTACCTCCCCCAATTTAAGATGAATGCTCTACAATGACTTGGCTGATTAACAGGGTGGAGTCGTGTTGGCCACACAGGTCTTCCTGGATTCTTCGGAAGTTTTCAGCAGTTGGTTTACCATAGGTACATTTGAATGGAGAGTATTCTTGGAAATTTCTTCAGTGCATCTACTCCTCTTTGTATGTTGTATATGCCAAAACGTAGCATCTAAGCTCTACACGAAGCTAAGGGTGGCATAGTGGTTAGAGCAGTGCCTTTACAGCCCCAGCAATCGAGACCAGGGTTTGAATATTGTGCTGTCTATAAGGAGATTATACGTTCTCCCTGTGTCTATGTGAGTTTTCCAGTGACTCAGGTTTCCTCCCACCATTTGAAACGTACCAGGTTGTTGGTTAATTGGGTATAAATTGGGCGGCACAGGCTCATGGGCCGAAATGGCCGGTTACCGTGCTGTGTCTAAATTATTTTTTAAATTAAATGGTTCTTCAGCCATTGTACTTGTGCCAGGTGTTTAAATTTAGACATACAGCACGGTAATAGGCTCTTTTGACCCACGAGCACGCGCCGCTCGATTACACCCAATTGACCTACAAAGCCAGTACATTCTTGGGAGAGTGGGAAGAAACCAGAGTGTTTGGAGGAAGCCCCTGGAAATGCAGAGCAAACATACCAACTCCTTACAGATAGCGTGGGATTCAAACCCCCATCCTGGTCACTGATACTGAAACGGTGTTGTGTGAACCACCATGATAACCATACTGCCTATGTTTGAAAAAACTTTAGTACTCCTTTCTCTCTATCAAAATGGCTGACCTCATATGTTGAGACTGTGCTCCCCAATTCTAGACCTCCCAACAAGTAGAAACTGCCTCTTAGCCTTTTCCCAGAATGTTACCTGATGCCATAGATAAAGAGTAAAACATGAAAGTCTGCATGCACCATGATTGAAGCAACAACACAATGCCAGAGAAACTCAGCAAGTCAAACAGCATCAAAAGTAAAGATGCATAACCGACGTTTTGGGATTGACCCCTTCATCAAGATGTGAGCAAAATTGTGGCAGGTGCCTGAACAAAAGAAAATAGAGACGGTTCCTACTAAAATCTGATATTGACTTTTTCAACCAGCCTGGTGGCCATCTCTTAGATATTTCAGTCCATCAGAAACTACCTGGACACCAACAGAGCTTGTCCTGTGTCTTGCCATACGACTCTCATCAGTGGTTCTACTGCAGCTTTACTCAGAGGGGAAGTGAAGATTAGACGGCGCAGTATTCTCCTAAAATCGACCTGAGTCCAGTTATCACCAGAATATCTCAAAGACTGCTAATCTTGGGCACTAGGTTCGATAATGACTCTATGGAATTTTACCTCCTCTTGGCATCTGAGCAAAAGGATGAAAAATGTGTGCAAAATGCTTAATGCTCTGTATATCTTTATGAGATTACACCTCATCGTCATCCAAGGGATAAAGCCCCAGCCTATACCTCAGGTCTTCAATTCCTGGCCACATCCTCGTACATCTTCTCTGTGCCCTCTCCACCTTGACATCTTTCCTTGATCAAAACTGAACACGCAACTCCAAATGGAGCCTCACCAACTGCAACATGGCCTGCTGTACTCAATACTCTGACCGGTGAAGGCCAACGTTTCAAAAGCCTTTTTGACCACCCTATCGACCTGTGACTCCACTTTCAAGCTACTATATACCTGTATTCCTAAATCCCTTCACTTTATGACACTCCCCAGATCCTGAGACCTCCCAAAATGCAACCCCTCACATTCTTCTCTATTAAATTCCTCTGAACACCTGCCCAACTGGTCAAGATCCTCCTGAACCCTTTTGCAACTGTCTTCACTACTTACAACACTTCAGCGTTATCCACAAATTTGCTAATCATGAAACGTATGCTTTCATTTGAATTATTAATATAGATGACAAACAGTAACAGCTCAGCACCAAACCTGTAGCACACCACTAATCACAAGCCTTCACTCCAAAGAAACAAACTTCCACAATCACTCTCTGCTTTCTACAATGAAGCCATTTTCAACCCAATCTGCTCTCTCACCTTGGATCCCATACAACCTGGCCTTCCAGATACATGCATATCACATCCACAGCTGTGGCTCATCTACCTTCTTGGACATATCTTCAAAAAAAAACTCAATCAGATTGAAGTGACCTCCCAGATAAAAAATGGTGCCAACTACCCTGAATCCATCCAACTGGGTGACAATTTGCTGCTCAAAACAATTAGTTTAAGGATCAAGGTCCTTAAAATGCTCTTCAGAAGCTCTAGTAACGTCTGGTCTTGCTTGAGGTATTGCAGCTGTAAATTTGCATTAGCTTTGAATTTTGTGTTGATTTGTATAAAAGGATTCATATCAGTATAACTGAAATATGAAATATATATTCCTGTTCCGAGCTACTTATAAGAATTGGCGTGAATATGGAGATTCTTATCAAACTAATGCTGAATAGTGGCATGAAATTCTTGCTTTAATGTTGCATGACAAGGAAGGAAGGTTGCATCTCAAATGAGAAATGGAGTTGCCTTGAAGTCGTAATGTATACTCTTTCTGGGAGTTCTGACCTCCAGTGTTCTTCTGAGCCAATTCTGGCCCCCAAAGGCAGCCTTAATTTCTGATGTGAATCATTAGTGATAATATCCACCTCTCTTGGTATTACATTTTTTCCCCCGAGTGTTCTGCTTCTCTCTCTCTTGCATTAAAATTCCTTAAATCCAATCCTTCAACTGCATTCCTAATGCTTAAGTATCAGAAATAGTTGGATAATGTTGTTGCAATCCACAGTGAATGATTTACCAACCATATTAAAGATGTTGCCTCAAAACATGCTACTATTATGTAGCATTGCCCTCGGTCTTACTGGGTCTAATATATTTTAACAAACTAACAGCATCGGTGGTATGCGTAGGTACAGATTTACTTTGCAGCAGCAGGGGGAGATTGCTTTGCTACATGTGAATCTTATTCCATAAATTAAGTGGAAAAACAACAGAACCTTGAGGCACACAATCTGGAACATGTTTTTCCACCCATGCTTGCTTGTGCTTTGACTAGGCCATAAGGGTCAATGAACACACAGCCTTGAAAAATCACGTTTGAAATCTCAACCTTGCCTTAAAGGCATCCTCCTGGAAACCAGTTTCAGTGTAATTCTAGAATCAGGGAGCAGCCTTTCCCATTCATTGAGGTCAATGAATCCTCAGAGATCCACGCATTATTTATGGAATGGTGCAGGCTTCCAGATCAAGAAATAAATGATAGAATTTGTTTACTGATCAACTATTGAGTGGCATGGTTAACGGAGGGGTTAACACAATGCTATGACAGCACCGGCGACACGGGTTTGCCTGTAAGGAGTTTTGTACATTCTCCCCGTGTCTGCATGGGCTTCCCCTGGGGGCTCCAGTTTCTTCCCACCCTTCAAAACACACCTGGTTTGTAGGTGAAATGGGGTACTTGTGCAGCACACTCTCATGGGCAGGTAGGGCTTGTTACCATGCTGTATGTCTAAATTTAAAAGTTACCTAAAAATTAACATTTATTGCATGATGTTAAATCTACTCTGTTGTCAATGAGAACCAATCACCTAATTCTTAAGAAAGAGAGATTTTCATTTATCTCGTGTTTTTCATGGACTTGGGATTACACTATGCATTGCAGCCTATGAAATAATCTATGCTGTAATTATAGCAGTTTTAATCAAAGCAAACGGATAGCATGACAGCGCAATGCCCTTACAGCACCAGTAACCCGGGTTAGAATCCAGCGCTGTCCGTCAGGAGTTTGTAGGTTCTCCCCAGATCTGTAGGGGCGTCCTCCAGGTGCTCTGGTTTCCTCCCACCTTTAAAAACATACAGGAGTTGTAGGTCAATTGGGCGTAATTGGCCAGCACAGGCTTGTGTGCCAAAGGGCCTGTTACAGTGATGTAGGTGTACATTTTTTAAAAATCCTCACGTACAATAATGAATATTGCTAAGATTGACTGTTATCCAAGGCAACAGGGATAATTCCTTACCATCACAAAAGGGTGCTGGAGGAATTGGGCTGTTCAGGTTTCATGGGCCATGTACTGTTTTCATGCTGTACTGTTCCAATTTTTTTTAAAACTCAGCAGCTCGGTCGTTCTGGAAGGGCTCAGGCCCAAAAGGCCAATGGCCTATTTCTTTCCATGGATGCTGCCTAACCTGTTGAGTTCCTACAGCATTTTTGTGTATTGTACTAGTTTCCCAGCATTTACAGCCTTCCTAATCTGCCAGAGATAACCCCACCCCCCATGCTCTTCTTGAAAAGTGTGCACTGGAGGCTTTTATTTATACCTGCGAGGGCAAGATGAGGTATTGGTTTCAACATCTCATCCAAAGAGTTGTAGCTTCAATATTGCACTGGAGGCTCAACCAGGTTTGCTGATCTCTGTGTTTGGAGATTTAGGTCTGAAACCGTGTGTGATAGTACAGATCTATCACCAATGTATATAGTGTATATATAGTTACAGTATCTAGACTGTGCTTACAGCGATTGGCTGAGAGCTTAGCCACGCCTACTGTCTGGGCCTTAAAGGGTTGTGAACCTAGCCAGGTCGGATCATTCCGGACTGGTCGGCCACGTGTGAAGAGCTCCTGTCTTTTGCTAATAAAAGCCTTGGTTTGGATCAACAGTCTTTGATTCTTTCGACGAGCTCTACACCGTGTCCCCTGAAAACAGATGAAAATGTGTCTTCAGGTTTTGCACAAAGTTAGTGATAAAACAGATTATTTGCAAGAATCAGCCCGTTAAATGATTTCCAGCCTCAAAAACACAACAGAAAACACAAAATACAATTTCCAAATTGTGACCTCTAACTCAGCAAGAATAAAGACATAATTTTATTATTGAGTGAAACAATAAATTCTGCAGACTCTGTGACTGAATTGGTATCGTCACTACCGTTCCCGCAGACAAGGGTGGTGCTGTTGAGGTCTGGCACACTAACCTATACCTTGCCGAGGCCAGACGACAGTTCTCAGATAACTCCTCTTACTCCTTCAACAGGACCACACCATAAAACATCAAGCTACTGTCTCACGCACCATCACTGAACTCTTCACTTCCTGTCATCTCCCTTCCACTGCTTCCAACCTCATTGCTTCCCAACCCCGCACTGTCCGCTTCTACCTCCTACAAGATCCACAAGTCCAATTGTTCCGGTGGACCCAATGTTTCCCCATTCTCCTGCCCTACTGAACTGGTATCAGATAACAGTATCATTTTCTTGTTGTCACTGTTCACCTGTAAGTAAATCTGCCACATTCAAAATATGGCATATACAACAAAGCTGCAGATGTTGGAAATCTTACACACACAGATCACACATTTTCATTGAGTGTGACTACAAAGCAGACTCTGGCCGCATGTTCTTCTCCTTCCCCCTCCCCCCACCTTTCATCAGCCAGAAAGAACACGCTTGAGAACACAAACCTCCAGATTCAAGGACAGTTGCTTTCTTGCTGTGATCAGACACTTAACTGGACCTCACACTGCCAAAAATGGTGCCTTTGTACTGCTATTTTTAACTGTGTAGCCTACACTATTTGATGTTGCAATTCTATTCCCTACACGACTGTTTTCTTGGTTATTGTTGCATTACTTGTTGTACGAATTATCTTGGCTGGATAGCACACAAAATGAAGCTATTTTATTGGCTATCGGTGCATGTGACAATGAATAGTACAATTCAACTCAAAATTATGAGGGATGTAGATATGGTAGATACTTTCTCCATAACTGAGAAATCTCAAACCAAAGGCTACAGTTGAAGAGGTTTAAGGGTGAGGGGACACCTTGAGGAAGAGTATTTTCACTCAGAGGGTGGTTGCAATGTTAGAAGCATTGCTTCTGATCGTGGAGGAGGATGGAATTGATTTTTGTTTATTGTCACACATCTCGTGATACAGAGGGAAGCTTTATTTTGCATGTGAAACAGACACATCCCATATTTAATTTTTCTTTTATTTTTAACAATTCAGCACAGTAGAAGACCCTTCTGGCTGATGAAACCCATGCTGGCAATTTATGCCAATTAGCCTACCAACTCCATGTGCGTCTGAAGGGTGAGAGGTAACTGGAGCTTCAGGAGAAAACCCATTCAGTTCACAGGGAGAATATACAAAGTTCAAATGTTATTGTCAGAGCACATACAGGGCATCACATACAACCGCGAGATTCTTTTTCCTGTGGGCACTTATCAGTAGTGCAAAATAAAAACTATACTCAAGGAAAGATATGTATAAAAAAAAAGAAATTTAATCAAGAAGAAGAACAAACTGTGCAATACAGAAAATAAATATTCAATAATAAATGCATCAGGTGCATCAGTGGTTTTCAAACTGCCCCCCTAAACTCACATTCCACCCTATGCCATCAGTGCTCTGTGATTGGTAAGGGATTGCTTAAGGTGGGATGTGAGTGGGAAGGGAAGGTTAAGAATCACTGCTCGAGACCCAACTGTGACTGAAATATTTTGCTTGAAAAAATTGTCATTGGCCCGTTTCCTTTGGGGTTATGAAACCGTGCACATAACGAATCAATGAGGGACAATTAAAACAGTGGTTCTTTCCATCCACATCCCACCCTAAATAATCTCTTACTAATCACAGAGCACCTATGACATAGGGATTGCTTAAGGTGGAATGTGAGTTTGGGGGGGGGTGGGCAATTTGAAAATCACTAATGCATCTGAATGAACATTTGAATCAATGAGGCATAGAAGGAATTAAAATCGATTGGTAACTGAGTGTCAGCAGGGACAAGTTGGTGTATTATAAAGAATCGGAGCATTTTACTACATTAACAGTCATTGCACCTAACTAACATATGGTTACCGGAACTAGAGAGCAGGACAATGAAGCATGACACTTCACAATGATACTGGGTTTATTCCGAATACTCATGTAAAATGTGGGTAGAAATACACAAAGCTTTCAAAAGTGGATAATTTTGGGAGACATGTTATACTTGGATCCACACTAGGTATTGAATGTTGTATTTGGATCAGGAATTCTATTCGTTGAGCGGGAATGGGAAGTGGTTTGGTGTTGGAATTCTGTACTTGGACCAGCTATGTATCTGTGTATTGAGATGACTGTTGCTTTTTAGTTCTCAACTTAGTTCAACACTTTACTAAGTAGTTTATTAGCCTTTTGAAAGTGAAATCTTCTCTGCTATCAAATCAAGAGAAATGCAGACAATTTTATTTTGGTTCCTATCGTCTTGTAAGAGCGCCAGGACTAAGCTAACTAAAAGTGAAATGAAGTGCACTGGTGTCAAGAGGATTTGTTTCTTCAAGGGAGAGGAAATCCCTGGTGTCCCAGGGAACTCTTGGGCAACCAACACTAATTGAAAAAAACACAGGTTCCAAAGATTAAATTGAGCAAGGTTGGCCACCATTTCAACCAGGCTTACAAATTAATGGCTGCATTTTATAATTTATGTTTAAAAAGCTAATCCTTCAAATTTTCAAATGTGAAATAAAAACGGAAAATGCTGGCAATGCTCAACAGGTAAGGCTGCATCTGTGGAAGGTAACACAGAGTTAATGATTCAGATCGATGGCCTTCAGAGCATCACTGATGTCTTCCCCTTTTACTTTAAGATAGAACGTTTATTTCATTTTCATTCTACATTTTCTCTGCAGTCCCCTACTTTTTATCATCTAAGTTTTCCCCTGGTATGCCCTCCCATATGTAGTGCAGAAAAGTAATTTGTGCTTAGCAAGATCCCATTTTTAAAAATCCCACCTGTCTGTAAGGAGTTTGCATGTTCTCCCCATGTCTGCGTGAATTTTCTCCTGGTGCTCTGGTTCCCAACATTCAAAAACATTCTGGGGGGGGGGGGGGGTTGTAAGTCAATTGTGTGTAATTGGGAAGCACAGACTCGTGGGCCGAAAGGTCCACAGTGCTATATGTCTTCATTTTTTTTAATTTAATTTTTTTTAAATTTAATTTAAATTTTAAAAAAAGCAGTGTGACGTTGTTCTGGATTGTCACTTCTGCCTGAAATCAGGGTTTAATCCCACACTGACCAGGCTTGGATGCAGGAAGCTTATCTTGCTGACCCTCCTCACCCTGGGATCTGGATGACAAATGCACCTTGGATGATGCCCAAAACCTCCTTGGATATGAGGCAACGATGAGGATGGAGCTTGGCCTTCTACCAAAGTTGTCATCGATTTTAAGTTTATAAATTAATCTGCCATTCTGGAGCATTAAAAAAATTATTAATGAGGAAAAAAAGTCAGCTCAAATATGAAAAAATACAGAATTAATTGAACAATTAAATGTTAAACCAAAACTAATTTTCAAAAGTAACCAGCCGTCCCCAATCCCACTATTTCATGATGCTACAATACAAGAAGAACCAGGGAGTCGTATCCTGAACTGGATCCAGCCTTACATCATTCACCAGGTTAGGTTAGACATTCTGTGCTGTATTCTTCTATGTTCTCTGTTCCAAGCTTGGGATTTATTTTAATTTAGACATACTGCACGGTAACAGGCCCTTTCGGCCCTCGAGTCCATGCCACCCGATCGCACCCGAATGACCTACAACTCCTCTACGTTTGAAAGGGTGGGAGGAAACCGGAGCGTCTGGAGGAAAGCCACGTAGGCATGGGGAGAATGTGCAAACACCTTACAGGCAGCGCCGGATTCGAACCTTGGTCACTGGAGCTATAACCGTGTTGCATTCACTGCTGCACCAACTATGCCGCCCTAACTGTTGACTTCCGAGTGTAAATACTGGAAGCTCTGAGGGAATCTGGGTTCTGACTCTGGAATGGCAAACGCACAGGCTTGACTCTTGCCGTCCTGGGTGCTTGCCACTCACTTCACTTTCAATGACTGAACACTGAACACTGAAGTTCCATTTAAAGCATTGTTGCATGCATGATGACTGAAGGCTTTGAGGGTTGCTGAGGAGAATCCCCAGTCATTGCTCGAAACAGTGCCTATGGTCTCTTACTTCCAGTTGAAGGGGCAGAAAGGGCTCCAGTTTAACATTACAAGCAACGGATCTTGAGATGGCACCATCAGCGTGGCAGAGCTCCCTCATCACGGTGCAGAAACATCGGCTTGAGATGACACCTCCAGTATGCAGTAGAGCACTCCCTCAATTTGGCTCCCTACGTGAGCTTCTAGAGTGGGAATTGAACCTGGAATCTTCCAATTCAGAGGAAAAGTGTGTTCAACTGAAGCACCACTAAAACCATTGATACAAATGGGCAGAAATACAAGTGCACTCAATACACGGCTGCCTAAAAGGTGCCAGTGGGTGCCCTGGCAACACAAAGGGATAGAAGTCAAGATATTGACCTTCACTGCCTGGGCAGGAAGCTACAACCATGGCCGCTGATCACTCCTTTTGTTCAGGGGTCACAGAGGAAAGGAACAAGGTTTGAGTTTCAATTGCTTTTTTTTCTCTGTAAGATTGTGTGAACAGCTCCCAGACTGTGAGAATCACAAAAGAGTTCTCTTGAATTGCTGAGATTTGGCTAAAGTGTTTTAAAGCAGTACACAGCAGATCAGCGGCAGTCAGATTTGGCTAGAAGTTGGCTGAAATTTGACCTCCATTTGTTGAATTTCTCTCGTCGGGGATGAGCGTTACTCCTGAGGGGGCAGGTCAGAGCAGCAATTTGGGTTCCCAAGCAGGCAATTCCCATTCAAAGTCAGCTGGCCCTGGTTTGAATCCACCTACACACCTCCACTACCCACCAAAATTCACGTCACCTTCTGTCGATGCTAAACAAACCTTCCCTAAGAGCTTGTTGGTTGGGTAAACAAACTTACTGTGTATGTAGGTATGCCTGCTGCATGCCAATACAAGATCTAACATGCATATATTAATGTCAAAGAATCCAATGAATGGTTAATCTGTTGCGACCTAAATTGAAGAAATAATATCACCAAGTGCCTCCACATGAATGCAGCTGTGGGATTTTAACTTGTCCTGAAGTAATGTGGTCCAGGAGTATCTTTAGCCACTATTTACAAGGCCTTAATTCACATCAAGAAGGCAATAAATCCTGAAATTTCTTCTCTAAAACTGTCTGTCCCTTTTAAAATAATGCTTAAGGCAATCTCTTGAGCAGGTTTTCAGTGACCTGACCAAATGCCCCCTGGATATTTCTCTGTGTCATTTCTGTTTGATAACCTTCCTGTGAAACATTGTGGTTCATTCTCCACTGATCATGATGTTCCATAAATGGAAATTATCCTTCCAGCTATTAATCCCCAATTTCAGATTGTCTGGGAAAATCAAAGAGTTTACTCTGTGCCTACACCTTCACAATTTGAGATTACCCTTTGTATGAAAGCTCTCTGGTACTTCCAACGCTTCATGGAATGTTGAGAACTTACTTAAATGTGTTTTTTTTTACATAGCCACTGCATACCAGAAAATTATTCCCAAAGTTTAGGAATGCAGTCTATGTAAACGGGTCAGAACAAAAATGAGGGACTCATTCCCATTCCTCTATTTTATCACCTGGACCCCTGGAAATGATTACAGAACACCTAAGTCTAAACACAACTGCAGGGGATCGGCAGCAATGGGATAATGAAAAGGATGTTATCGATGACGCCATGAGACATACATGAAACGCATGGAATTCAGGTGCATTTGTACAGTGCTATATATACCCACTGCTAGCATTAAAATCATCTGGGGATCAAGAGCCATTTTGTTTTTCTGTCTGCTGGATGTTTCAGACGCAGATGAATCTTGTCACTGACGACGTCGACACAGCGACGCTGGTTATACGTCATGGTTGACATCGACACAGTGGCGTCCCATGTCCAGCCTACGTAAATACCGCTCTTCAGGAATTTAGTCTAAACTAGCGGTGGAATCCGGAATTTTGGAGTTTTGGCTGTTCCTGTGTGAGTTGCCACTCCGGAAGTTAAGTGTGACAATTGCTGACGGGAAAGAAAATGCTAGTTATATGTAATAAACATGTATGTTAATCCAATTCTGAAACAAAACAAATATACTCAGCCCTTGTAACTATATGCAGCCCCTGTAACACTTTTCAAGGCATGCATTTTCATTTCATCTAAGGAAGTAAAAAGTAATATTTTACTCCGATTTATTTCAAAGTAGAGAAAAAGGCCATCCTTTATTTGTTTTACATTTCATTAACTTAAAATCGCATTTTGCTCAAAACAGCTTCTATCATGTGCCCAAGTCCTGTTTCTTAAGGCAATGCATCAAAACCCATTTAATTTAAATAAAAAAAACAAGTTAACATATTCTGAACAGTAAAAAATGATGGAAGGAATTTAATCTTGACTTCAAAGAAAGCGTCTCAGCCTCAATCTGCCCCCAGCAGTGTTCCTTGAAGTTAATTGTCTCCACTTTATTGAGAATGCCATAATTGTCAGTAATTAGCTGCTTCATTATCCAATACTCAGTGTTGTTTGATTATGGCCATTCACCGGCTGGAGCTGGCGAAAGGAAGGTAAACCTTTCCTTACAAATTTGCTCATAATTTGATTTTTCTCTCTAGCCCGGTGAATGGCATTTCGTTCACACGTCTGGACAGACTGCTGGTTGTCATGTCGAAAGCCACTCTCATCCTGCAGCTAGTGATAACAAACAGACAAACATCGCATAAATAAACAAGAATTCTCTTCCTGAAAACTGATTCTCCTGATGTTGGTATCTGTGGAATTTGATAAACCACCCACTTGGATCCAGCTCCTCCTCAGACTTCTTCCCCTTTCATCTGTGCTCTCAAAAGACAAGCACAATGTTAATGAAGTTCTGAAATGTTGCAAACAGCTTTGGTTGAGAAGATATGGCTGTCTTCTCTGTTTGCTGCTCTCGCCTTATTTGTTAGGCTTTGCTTTCTGGGAGTCCAAAAGGATTAGTGCTTTGTTTTGACTTGGGGAGATTGCAAAGGTGCAAATAGTTCTTGGCTAATTTATGTTTGAGAACAAACTTCAGATCACCCTCCCATTCCTCCGTGTTGTACCCAGTATCAAGTTTCAGATGACTTTTTTTAACTGCTTTGTCAGCTGCAGCTCAGTTGGGAGCTGTCTTGCCTCTGAATAGGAAAGCTGGGTGTTCAAATGTCATGCAAGCAAAAGAAGAGGAAAGGACTCTGGGGATGGGGCAGCATTCACAGGGAGAAATGGTTCATGTCAGGACCCTCTCTCAAGTCAAAAGTGCAAAAGGGAAGGCATCCATAAGAAATAGGAGCAGGAGGAGGCTATCCAGCCCATCAAGCCTACTTCACCATTAATGGCTGATCTGATAATAGGCTCATAAAAGAGAGGGGCTGTGGATGACCCAAGAGGTCAGAATCAGAATCGATTGTCATGCGTGAACATGTCGCAGAATTCTTTTTTGAGTTGGGGGCGATGTATTAGCATGGATAGAGCATCAGTTAACCAATAGAAAGCAGAGAGTTGGGGTACGGGGTGTTTTTCTGGGGTTGGCAATCGGTGGTTGGCCTATGAGGAGACATTGAGTCGTCTGGGACTGTAATCGCTGGAATTTTGAAGGATAGAAACATATAAAATTCTAAAAGGCATAGATAAGATGGAGGTAGCCAAGTTATTTACATTGGTGAGGAAGATAAGAACCAAGGAACATAGCCTCAAGGTTCCGGGGTTGTAGATTTAGGACAGAAATGAGGAGGAACTGTTTTTCCCAGAGGGTGGTGAATCTGTGGAATTCACTGCCCTTTGAAGCATGAAGGAAGGCTACCTTAGTAAATATATTTAAGACAAGGGTGGATATATATTTTTACCTAGTAGGGGAATTAGTGATAGGGGGAAAAGCCAGGTAGGTGGAGATGAGCCTATCATCAGATCAGCCATGGTCTCATTGAATGGTGGAGTCAGCTTGATGGGCCGGATGGACGACTCCCGCTCCTATTTATTATATTTGTAGTTCGGAGCTATGGGAAAGATTGAGCTAGAAACAAGGCAGAAAAGGTTCACAAGAATGCTACTAGACTTGAATTCTAAAGAAGAGGCTGGCTCTATTCTCCCTGGAGCCACAGGGTTGAGAAACCACCTTATGGAGGATTACGAAATCATGTAGGGCATAGATAAGGTAAATAGTCAGAGCCTTTTTCTAAGCGTAGTGGATTGTAAAACCAAGATACATAGTTAGTGCAGCGTTTAGCACAGCGCTGTTACAGCGCCAGTGATTGGGACCTGGGTTCGAATCCCATGCTGTCTGTGAGGAGTTTGTATGTTCTCCCCATGTCTATATGGGTCTCCTCGGGTCCTCCAGTTCCTCCCACTGTACAAAATGCATGGGCGGGGGGGGGGGGTTATAGAATTATTGGGTGTCATTGGGTGGCACTGATTTGTAGGCTGAAATTGCTGTTACCGTCCTCTCTGAATCAGAATCAGAATTTATTGTCATGAGCAAGTCACAAAATTTGGTGTTTTGTGGCAGCATCATACTGAAAACATTCATATTATAACCATCTTACAACAATAAAATAAAAATAATAGAGGATGAAAAAGTAAGGCAGTGTCTTTGGTTCATTGATTATTCAGGAATCTGATGGCAGTGGGAAGAAGCTGTATTTTTGCCACTGAGTGCTCCTGTACCATTTTCTTGATGGCCTGGGTGGTGAGGAGTCTTTGAGGATAGAGGCTGCTTTTTTAAGACACCGCCTCATGTAGATGTCCTCGATGGAGTGAAGTCTGGTGCCTGTGATGTCGAAGGCCGAGTTAACAACCCTTTGGAGTTTATTCTTGTCTTGATAGTTGGTGTCTCCATAGCAGGCAGTGATGCAACCAGACAGAATGCTCTCCACAGCACACCTGTAGAAGGTTATGAGAGTTTTTGGTGACATACCTAATCTTCTCAGACACCTCACGAAGTATAGCTGCTAGCGAGCTGCCTTTGTGATTGCATCAACATGGAGGTTCCAGGACAGATCCTCGGAGATGTTGACACCCAGGAATTTGAAGTTCTTTGTCTAATAATTATTATTCCAGAAGATGTGATGGAAGGACTTCTAGAATTTAGACAGGCTCATGACTAGGAAAAGTTAGCCAAACACGAACAAATAGGACTAACTTGATCGGTGTGGACACATTGGCCTGAAGAGCCTGTTTCTGTTCTGTTTTTATCCCTGGTGATCTCATCAATAGTTGTTCCCCAGTCGCCATCACTAAAACATAAGGCTATGTCATGGTCATTCTGCTGGTTGTTGATGCTTTCTGTGGTCAAATTAGCCACAACAGTTCCTACATTACAATAGCAACACTCTCCACCAATTTCACTTCTGGAATTGGGAGATGAGGAGCCAGGGGAACTCTATAAAGCTAGGTTAAAATGCAATCAAATGATTCTGGTACTAACTTCCAGCCCTTTGCAAAGTGATCCAACCATTAGACATGTCTTCCTTTCTCCTTCCCTTTCTCATTAGGCTGTGACCGCTCATTTTGTGACCCCTTCACCTACCAGCCTGTGTCACATGGTTTTGAGAAGTGGAAACCTACCACTCTTGCCTCCCTCCACTTTGCCCCCCCACCCCCTCCCACCAGGAAAGATCACTGACCCAAAATGTTGATCGGTTTCTCTTTTGACTGGCTGAGTCCTTCCAGCATTTCTTTTTAAATTTAAACATACCAAAAAAATAGTTCTAAGGAAGAGAAAGTGAGGTAGTGTCTGTCTGTGGGGTTCATTGTCCATTCAGAAATCTGATGGCCGAGGGGAAGAAGCTGTTTTGTGCAATTGATGTGTTCGCCTTCTGTTCGCCTTCAGGCTCCTGTACCTCCTTCCTGATGGCGATTGGATAATGGACAGAAGAAGGAAAGAGAAGTAGGGGTGGAGACCACTGGTGAGGGGGTAGGCCTGTGTTGGCCAAATACCCCAATTAACCTACAAACACCTCCCCACCCTGTGCATTTTTAACAGTGCGAGGAAACCAGAGCACCCAGAGGAAACCCATAGAGACATGGGGAGAAGGTACAAGCTCCTTATAGACAGCGACCGATGCGCACCTTGGTCACTGGCATTGTAATATTGTTCCGTGTCGCTCCGGAAAACCAAATCTTTCTGCTTTTGGTTACCCTTGATTCTGAACTGGAGTTTCCTGCAGCCCCCAGATGCAGCCAAAGTTTTCCCCTAACTTTCCACGCTCATTATTAATGTCAAAGATCCCACCCAATAAAATCCTGATGTTAATTCATGTAGTGAAGAGAATCACCAAACCAATTCCTTTAATGAAAGTTAAAATGTTTATTTCTGTTCACTTGGTCATTGTTGGTACAAGTGAGGCATAGCATACTTAGGAGTTGCAATGACATGTTTCTGGGGCCATACAAAGTGCAAAAACCGAATTGCTGGAGGATCACAGTGGGTCGAGCAGCATCTGTTGAGCGGAGACGAATTATTGGCGTTTCAGGTCGAGCCATCGGGTCTCGAACTAAAATGTTGACAACTCATTTCCCACCACAGATGTTGCTCGAAACACTGAGGTCCTCGAGCGGTTGGGTCTGTTTTTTTTGCCCCCGTGATTCCAGCATTTGTGCGTCTCCAGTGGGAAAACACTGTGTTCAAGAAAATCATTCCCAGAATTCCAGAACGCAGTCTTCAGTCTGCAATGTCAGGAACATCGCTGGAAAATTAACATAATTACTGCCCGTGTGATCGTTCCCACTGGGCGCCTTTTTAGACTGCAGGTCCCCAGACCTGGGGGTTGGACGTGCAATAGAGTGTATGACTGTCAACAAATTTTTCCGGTACGATTTACACTGCAGGCTCCCTCCAAAAAGTTGTAGGGGTCCTGCAGGATAAATCGCGGTGCAGGAAATGACTCACAAATCCTGCACTTTCCTTTTCAGACTATCGTGTAGCGGCAAAATTCCTCGATTGTGCCGTTATATGCATGCATATGTGTAAAAGGCCCTAGAGAATTTCACGGAATGCCTCCTGTCTAAACACAACTGCAGGCATTGGGCACCCTCAGGCTTATGAATGGGACATTTGAACAGGACATTTGATGACGCATATTGTAAGCGTGCGATGAGATCTGAATGTTTTTGCATTAGATGTGATAATTGCTGACGGGAAAAGAAAACATCATATGTAAAAACCGTAAGTGAGTGCCTGGGTAGAGGGGAGATGTTTTCATGAAAGGGCTTGGGGGGAAAAAAAATGGCAGTAAAACTCCAGAAAAGTGAGGTTGTTCCTGTTGAGCTGGAAAATCTGGTTTTCATTTGAAAAAAGCCCTTGATCAAATGTAAATAAAGGGCATGCAGGATAAAAAGGGAAGTCTTGTATGTGTATTGCACCTTCCACTGCCAGTAAAGTGCTTGTGAAGCATATTAAGGTCGTGCGAAACTCAACAGACATATAGAACCATAGAACATGGCAGCACAGAAACAGGCCATTTGTCCCATTTAGTTTGTGCCAAATTATTATTCTGTTTAGTCCCTTTGGACTATAGCCCTAACTCTCCAAATGCCGCACTCTCATCACTCCGTACATGGCGACGTTACCCCTAATGCTCCCAATAAACGTGTCATCCTTCGCCCCAAATCCATGCCCTCACCAGAACTTAATATTTGCATGTCAAGGTCCTCCAGCATTATGATTATGCCAAGAATGAATTGGGCATTATGATAATGTAAGAAATCTGCAGAGAAGGCCAGACCAGGCCAGCCAGGAGTGAGCTGAGGGTCGACGAGGCCCCTGTTGGGCCTACCGGTTTCCGTACAGAGCCCCGCAGCGTAGATAAAAGCTCTTACATGACTGGAGGGAGAACAAACGCTTTTTATTAGTTTTCCATAATAGGATTAACTAGTAGGCTTCTGAGGGGTTCTGGATTTAGGCGGGAAACTGGGGTTATATATGGGTAAACGGGGGAGGAGCTGGGAGGCAGGGCCAGTCATCAATCCAGCACTCTCCCAGCGAATCCCAGTTCACTGCAAGCACAAATCACCCACCTGGAATTAGAGATCAAAAATGCTCAAACATTTCTACGGTTTACTGTGCAGAGCATTCTGACTAATTGCATTACTGTCTCCAGAGGGTTGTTAACTTGTTAACTTGGCCTCCATCGAGGACATCAGTGGCTTAAGAAAGAAGCTTATAATCCTCAAGGACCTCCCATCACCCAGGTCATGCCCTCTTCACTCTGCTACCATTGGGAGTCTGAAGACGAGCACCCAGCGGCACAAGGACAGCTTCTTCCCCTCCGCCATCAGATTCCTGAATGATCAATGAAACACAGACACTGCCTCACTTTGGCTTTTTCTTACACTATTTTTATTTAGTTTGTACTGTGATGTTGCCATAAAACGACAAATTTTGTGACATGTTCCTGAGAACAAATTCTGATTCTGTGGCTTCTCTGCAGGTTCCAGCATGGGCTTGGTAGTCGGAGGTCTCACGGCATCAGTGTTCGCATGATGACAATCAGGTCCCCCCAATACCACTCCCCCAACCGAGAAGCTTTGGGGAGTGCTGCAGTTCCGATTAATAATGAGACTTGCAACCAGGGGTCGAGGTGGTAAAGGTTCCATTATTGTCACGTGATACTGCATTTAGAATGTAACGTACATGAATTTTCTTTAACTTTGTCTACCATAAGGAAGACAGAGAGTCTCCACTTTGTCCAGTGCCCCTCACAGAAATGAGGCCCCAGCAAGGAACAAATTTGCGACCCCTGGTTTACAAAGCCAGTGCTCTAACCACTGAGCTATGAATGCCTTTACTATGGATGCCGCGTAACCGGCTGAGGTTCTCCAGCACCTTTTTGTACTGCACTTGACCCCTGCATTTGGAGACTTTCTTGTTTAACACCATTGAGCAGGTGCGATCTGGTTAAGGGGCCTCGAGCTCGGTTTTAACGCTGAAATAATGTCCTGTGCAGCTAAGGAGGTAAGGGGGCGACATCGGAGGCGACAGAGATCCGTGCCATCTAGGTGATTCTGCAGAGAGCCTTTTTCTTGTTTTAATAATGGTTCTAGATTGTAACTCTTTGTTTGCCTTTGCAAGGCAGACAAGGAGGGAATTTTGTGCATCTTGTGCACATGACAAGAAATTGAATCTTGATTGTGGGGTAAGTACCTACCTGCACACCAGGTAAAAGAACTTCTACAGGTGCTCCATGGAAAGCATAAGAGAGTGGTACAGGAGCTGCTGTGCTCCAGACAAGAAACTACAGAAGGTGGTGACTGCAGCTCTGAATGTAACACAAACATCCTTCCCCTCCCAGGACTCTATCAACATCTTCCTGCTCCCTTGAAAAGGCAGCCAACATAATGAAATCCCCCTCATGCCCTTCACTCACCGTGGAAAAGGCTGAAATCATGCACCAACAGGCTTAAAGGCAGCGTCTTCCCTGCAGCCATTAGGTTCCTGAATGAGCCCCACCGCGGTGTTTTCATGCTGCCCTTACTTAGTGCCAATTGATCTTCCTTTTCATGGATCTAGATCTCAGGTTTCCAAAGGACTGAATAAGAATCTATCAGTCTGTTGAGGCTGTGGGAGCGCTGCAGGTGAATCCACAGACACGTTGTCTCTGATGGTCCTCTATTTTGCTTCTCTTTCTCTTATGGTTGGAGGTGCCAGGCAATGTTGAAGGCGACTTTTAGCCCCTTTCACACTGACGAACCGCTAAATTGGCAGTTCAACAAACTGTTTTAAAATGTCAATAGAGCCGATCACACCAGACCAGTGTTAAATGGTTCTCTGTGCCCTTTCTCAATCACAGATCAAAGGGGCAGTGATGTCCTGCATACCCGCTGAGGGAACCGGTACGCTGATTCAAATCGGCGATGATACACACTCCCTAGTCGGTTCATCCCCGGGGCAAAATGACCCCTGCACGCCGGTTCGGGAGCATTCACCCTGGCATGTTAACTGGTAGATTGGCAGCTAATTACTCGGTTAAAGTGTCAGTGTGAAAGGAGCTTTTGTTTGACTTAGCGCAGGCATAAGTTGACATATATCACACATATTACACTTTTTGTATTATTACATGCCAGTAAAAGGAACCTTGTGCTCTTCTACACTGCTGTTTAAAGTTTGGAGATAGCCTGTTAGCCTGTTCACAGAAGAACCCTTCTCACTACACTACTATAATGTGATCATTAAACATAAACTTTTCTGTTTTTTGTTCGGTAAAAAAACACAGAATTGCTGGAGGAACTCAGCCAGCCTCAGCCTCTCGCAGCATCCATAGAAGGTAAAGATATATAACCAACATCTTGGGCCTGCAAGACCTGCTGAGTTTTTCCAGCATTTGTGTTTTTACTACAATCACAGTGCCTGCAGGCTTTCACGTTTCAGTCTCAAAAAGCTTTTTTCATATTTTAAAAAAGTAATAGTTGATAAATTTACATATTTGGCAGAGATCTTTGAATTGCTAATCAATTCCACTTCCTATGTTTTTTTTTAAATTGAACCAATTTACTGAAGCAGTTCATATGCAGACAGTATTTGAGGAGGAGGCATTTGAATGAATCCTGAATGTCTGTGGCAAACAACCAATTACTCGGAAGAAGACTTTATCACAACATTTCATTGTGATAGCACTTTGATGTACTTTGCATTTTGTGTTTGGCCTCTTCAAGATGTGCGAGAAAAGGGCCTTACCTCTTCAACACTGATGCTTTAATTTAGATGGCTTTCACACTGACACTTCCTCAATTCATTCCCTGTTTTATTCAGATATTTTTGCAACTTGATGTTTCTGAATGAAGTGCTTAACAAATGTTTATTCTCCACCAGTCCAAATGACCCCGGTGGATTATTTCAATGCAAATGACTTTGCTTTAGCAGGAAGTCAGCTGCAGGTCCATTCCTTTCAAAAATAATCTATCACAGGAGATCCTGCTCCCCCAGATCCATCCCTCAGGGGGCCTTCTGGAAACCTTTAGATTTGCGTTCATTGTCTGTGCTGAACACCTTCAAGTTTTGGCTATTACAAGTTCTCTGAAACATATAAACCAGAAAACCATGTTCCCTTTACTGCCTGCCGATTACCATATCCCTTAACAATTCACAATTCCAGAGATTTCTTTTGATTAGATTTTGGATAGTCTATAACCAGAGAAACAATATTTGCAACATGTAGACTAAACACTGTAAGTTGGTAATAGTTGAAATGCCCTGAGTTACCTTTATGGTTTAAATCTATTCTCTGCAGAGCAATTTTTTACACCCTCTAGCATATGTACACAATGAAGCACATTTTTACAATGAGACAGGATGTTTTTAATTACCCAGAGAAGGAAATGGTTTGTTGCAGTACGTTGTAATTATAAGGGGATGTGCTGTTATTTGATATTTCAATGAGACTTAGCCATACTTTTATGACATTTTAAGTCATTCACTTTCCTCATTTTTACTGTTCGGTCTTAGCCACTTACAATTTCATAATGTATAATAAATGATGTCAAATTATAAATGTGACACAGGACATGATAAAAAAAATCACATAATTTGAGCACATGACCGTAAATTGCTTCAACGGGAATGTATATTTTTCTTATTTACTCACACATGCATGTTTGTGTGCTCATTTCAGTTAGGACGGGGCGTTTTCTGCTTCAGCGATTAAGAAACTCCCTGGTGCTAAATAAGTTGAACTTAGCCAAAAGGTGCAACAATTGGCCATCCTGTTTTGTGAGAGTGGAAATAAGGTCCACTCTTAGTCACACTCCATTAACTTCAACTCTTTATGGTAATCCATCTGCCTCGATCTTCTCTTTTAGGATGACCAGCCCCCACCCCCTTTAAAGGCAACTCTTTTGTATCAGTATCATTTTCTAAGCAAGCCAGTTAAGCTAACTGCGATAGCCTGTCTCATCACAGGCACCAGCCTTCACTCCATCGAGCACATCTACAAGAGGCGGTGACTTAAGAAAGCCTCGAGGACCCCCCACTACCATGTCCTCTTCACTCTGCTACCGTTGGGAATAAAAGCACAGGAGCCTGAAGACGAGCACTCAGTAGCAAAGGACAGGTTCTTCCCCTCTGCCATCAGATTCCTGAATGGACAATGACCCACAGACACTATCATTTTCTTTCTCGTGCACTCTTTTTATTTATTTTGTAAGATGGTTTATATGAATGTTTACTCTGTGACGCTGCCGCAAAACAACAAATTCCGTGACATGTTCATGACAATAAATTCTGATTCTGCTTCTAACAACACATGGTAATAAGCAAAAGAATTTACAGAGATGAGCAGCATTTATCCATCATGTGCAGACTGTACAGAGGGAGAGAGTCATATTGCAGTTTCCCCCTTAACATTGTTGCAATATGTACTCAAATCATAGTTTATTGTACAGCAGTGTTCCTTGCCTCTCTGTAGAGTCTGGACCACCATGTGCTAGCTGCAAGCAGTGAGGAGATTCAAGATTCTTTTATTGTCATGTAATAGTACAGAAAGAAATATTACAGGAAATTGCCTTATGCCTGTCATCAGGCAGGCAGAGACCCCTTTAGTGTTGCCTCGCACCCCTTCCACTTGGAGAGAAAGAGAGCAAAAGAGTCCCTTCAGAGTCACTGTAGATTTGCCTCCAGCGCTCCCGCAACCTCTGCAGCCGCACAGACTCCTGATCGATCCAAGCTCCAGATCCAAACCTTGAGGTACCTTCAAATCCATCAATTGGATAAGAAAACCAGTGACAGTGTCCTCAGGTGAGCCAATGGCCAGTCCTGACAGCAGTCTCCCAAAACAGACACACTATTCTGATCTTCACCACAGGAAGGATTACAACTTGGACAGAACGAGGGGAAAAAGAAAATCAAGGCTGTTTGCAACAGTCTCCTTAAAAAAGTATAAGATTTCGTCTGACTCCCAGGAACCTGCGGTTCAAAGTAAAGAGAGAGGATTCTGCATGGAATTGAGTATCATTCATCAGGAGAACACAGAAGGCCAGAGTAAATGGTCAAAAGATTTTGCCTCTGCCACAGGCCCCATCTGCTCCTGTTCCACCTTTGACACAGACTAGATTCCACAAAATAAATCACAAAAATCTGTGGACACCGACAGTGGTCGAGGTAAAAACACAAAATGCTGGAGAAATTCAGCTGGTCAGTGTCCTTTATGTAGCAAAGGTAAAAAAAACCACATAACCGGACATTTCTGGGTTGATCCCTTCATCAAGGTCTGGAAAAATGTCAGCAGGCGCCCAAACAAGAGGATAGAGAGGGAAAGGTGGGCGGGGAGGGGGGTGGTGACAAAGCCAGGAGATGATAGGTGGAAGAAAGGAGGGAGAGGAGTACAGCAATCAGGGGGAGGAGGGATGGTTGGGTGGGTGAAAGAGGAAGGGAGGGGGAGAACTGGAAAAACTGGAAAGGGGAGGGAAAAAAGCCAAGCCAAAGGAGGGTAAGATAAGGTGTTGTTCCTCCAATCTGTGAATGGTCAGGATGAGATAGTACACAAGGCCATGGACAGATATGTGAGAGCGGGAGAGTGACTCAGAACTGAAATGGTTGGTGACTGGGAGGTCTCTATTGTAGTGGAAGGAGATGAGGTGCTCAGCAAAGTGCATTACCAATTTGCACCGGTATCTCCAATGTAGAGATTCCACAAAGCTTGGTGAAAATAAGTTATCTTCACCCTAAGGGATTGCCTGATTTACGGAGAGCAGCTGGTCAAACGCCAAAATTCTTCAAAAGTACGCATAAGCCACATGTTACGCATCTCACACCATCCCATCATATCTCCTCTTGATTTGGTACAAAGTTGCATCCAATGACAACTCTGGGACATTTTGCCATGGGTTTGCAAATCTACTTTGGTTCCCGGGTCAGATAGTATTAAGATTTCCTGCCACATTTTTAGACCTCCCAGGGTTATGCAGCATGGAAATAGACCTGTTTGCTGATCAAGTCCACAACTCATCATGCAGAGTGTACATCTTCGCTGGACACTCTCTATGCCTTCACATCCTTCCTATAATGTGGTCCCCAGAAAAGAACGCAACACTTTCAATGAGGCTGGAACCATGTTTTAATACGAATTTCCAGCTTTTACACCCTATACTTCCATTGATAAATCCAAGACTTATTTACGCTGGGGCCATCAATACCTTTGAGCGGAAAGACCTCAAAAAAGTAGTGGACACAGCCCAACACATCAAAGACAAAACTACCGAGAAAATCTATAGGGAACGCTGCCGTCGGAGAGCGGCAGCAATCATCAAGGATCCACACCACCCGGCACACGCTCTGTTCTCGCTGCTGCCATCAGCAAAGAGATAGCAGTGCCACAAGAAACGGCAGCTACCCGAAATTAAAGAGAGATTGGGTAGGACATGTAACAGCAGCATCGCATAATTCAAAAGCAAGAGGAGTGGCTATATTAATTAGTAAAAATGTGCCATTTAAAATAGAAGAGGAAATAATAGATCCAGCAGGGAGATATGTTATGATAAAATGTCAGATATATTCAGAGCTTTGGAATCTACTTAATATATATTCACCTAACGAAGAAGATCAAAAGTTTATGCAAGATATCTTTTTGAAGGTAGCTAATACGCAAGGGAACATACTAATAGGAGGGGATTTCAATCTGAATTTGGATCCAAATATGGATAAAACGGGGAAAAAAATTAACAGGAAGAACAAAGTAACCAAATTTATAATTAAATCAATGCAAGAAATGAAACTTGTGGACACATGGAGGAAACAAAACCCAAAAGAAAAGGAATACTCATACTACTCGACTAGACATAAAACATACTCAAGGATAGACCTATTCCTGTTATCAGCCCACATTCAAGGGAGAGTTAGGAAAACGGAATATAAAGCTAGACTATTATCGGACCACTCACCCCTGTTATTGGCAATAGAGCTAGAGGACATCCCTCCAAGAATGTATAGATGGAGATTAAACCCCATGCTACTTAAAAGACAGGATTTTAGAGAATTTATTGAAAAACAACTAAAAATGTACTTTGAAGTAAATACGGAATCAGTGGAAGATAAGTTTATACTATGGGACGCAATGAAAGCATTCATTAGAGGGCAAATAATAAGTTATGCAACCAAGATGAAGAAGGACTATAATCAGGAAACAGAGCAGTTGGAAAGGGAAATAATAAACATAGAAAAAAAATTAGCAATAAAGGAAGATACAACCAAAAGAAGAGAATTGGCGGATAAAAAAATAAAATATGAAACATTACAAACATATAAGGTGGAGAAGAATATAATGAAGACAAAACAGAAATATTATGAACTAGGTGAAAAAACACACAAAATCTTAGCATGGCAGCTTAAGACAGAGCAAACTAAGAAAATGGTATTGGCAACAAGGAAAAAAGACAAACAAATTACATATAATCCAAAAGAAATTAAGGAAAACTTCAGAGAATTCTATGAACAATTATACCGAACCGAAAACGAAGGGAAAGAAGGGAAAATAGATGAATTTTTTGACTAAAATTGAACTACCAAAACTACAAATAGAGGAACAAAATAAATTAACAGAACCATTTGGAACAGTAGAAATACAAGAGATAATAAAAAATTTACCAAATAATAAGACACCAGGAGAGGATGGACTCCCAATAGAATTCTACAAAACATTTAAAGACCTAATAATACCGCCCCTCCTGGATGTAATCAACCAGATTGATGAGACACAAAACTTACCAGATTCATGTAAAACAGCAATAATTACAGTGATACTAAAACAAGGGAAAGATCCACTCTCACCAGCGTCATATAGACCAATATCTCTGCTAAACACAGATTATAAGATAATAGCTAAACTATTAGCGAACAGATTAGCAGAACAGGTACCGAAAATGGTAAATTTAGACCAAACTGGATTTATCAAAAAAAGACGCACAACAGACAATATTTGTAAATTTATTAACTTAATTCATGCAGTAGAAGGAAATAAAGCACCGGCAGTAGCAGTTGCTTTAGACGCAGAGAAGGCCTTCGACAGAGTAGAATGGAATTACTTGTTCAAAGTATTGCAAAAATTCAGTTTACCGGAGAAGTATATTAATTGGATTAAAGCATTATATAAGGGACCGTTAGCGAAAGTGACAGTAAATGGACATGTATCAAAGCAATTTAACTTAAGCAGGTCAACGCGGCAGGGATGCCCACTATCACCATTATTGTTTGCGCTAGCTATAGAACCACTAGCAGAATCGATAAGAAGAGATAATAATATAAAAGGAATAAAAATAAAAGACAGGGAATATAAAATCAGTCTGTTTGCGGATGATGTGATAGTGTACTTAACAGAACCAGAACTATCAATAAAAGAACTATATAAGAAATTGAAGGAATATGGAGAAGTGTCGGGATACAAGATAAACGTAAATAAAAGTGAAGCAATGCCTATGAATAACGCGGATTTCTCAAAATTTAAGGAGGAATCCCCATTCAGATGGCAAACGCAGGCAATAAGATACCTAGGTGTGCAAATAAACAAAAATCTAGGCCAATTATATAAACTCAATTACAATCCACTAATGAAAAAATTACAGGACGATTTAGAGCATTGGAAAGAGCTACCACTAACACTGATAGGAAGGATAAACTGTATTAAAATGAACATTTTTCCAAGGATACTATACTTATTTCAGGCATTGCCAATACAACTGACAGAAAAATTCTTCAAAGAGTTAAAGAAAATAATAAGGAGATTTTTATGGAGAGGGGGGAAACTGAAGATAGCACTAGATAAATTAACAGAATGGTATAAACAAGGAGGCTTACAATTGCCAAACTTCAAAAATTATTATAGAGCCGCACAATTAAGGTACCTATCAGATTTTTATCAAACAAGGGAAAAACCAGACTGGACGAGACTAGAATTAGATAAAATAGGGGAAAAGATACCTGAACACATATTATATAAATGGGACAAAAAATTGGTACAACATAGAACTTCTCCAGTATTACACCATCTCCTCAATATATGGAAGAAGATTCATGTAGAAAGAAATAAAATAAATTACCAAATACCAAAACTAATATTGACGCAAAATAAGCTACTCCCTTTTACAATAGACAACCTTGCCTTTAGAAAATGGGAAAAAAAAGGGATTAAAAGAATAGAAAATTGTTTTTCAGGAAGTAGATTCTTATCCTTTGAACAAATGAGAGATAAGTACAATATAACTGGAGATACAGCGCTGGCATATTACCAACTGAGATCCTACTTGAAAGATAAATTAGGAAGCAACTTGAGTTTACCAGAGGGAAGTAACCTTGAATATGTGATTACAGATACAATGTTAATCAAAAGATTTATAAAAAATATGTATATTAAACTGCAAGAAAAGGAGAATGAGGAAACAAATGGTAAAACTAAACAAAAATGGGAACAAGATCTAAATATAAAGATAAAAAAGGAAACATGGGAGAAGTTATGCTCTGGAACGATGAGAAATACAATAAATACGAGGCTGCGTATGATACAATATAATTGGTTACACAGACTATACATTACACCGCAAAAGTTAAATAAATGGGACCCAACAGTATCTGATAGATGTTTTCGATGTAAAAAAGAAAGGGGAACAACAATTCATGCAATCTGGACATGTGAGAGAGTAGAAAAATTTTGGGATGATCTCAATCAGATATTAAATAAAATAACAGAAAACAATATACCAAAGAATCCAGAGATCTTTCTCCTAAGTAACATAAAAAATAAAGAATTTGGAATTGACTTGGAAGATGCACAAAAAAGATTTGTCAAGATAGCCCTAGCCGTAGCAAAAAAATGTATTATGTCAACCTGGAAATTGGAAGATAATTTGAAAATACAACAATGGTATATAGAAATGAATAAATGTATTCCATTAGAAAAAATAACATATAGTTTAAGAAATAATATTGAAATATTCGAACAAGTATGGGAGCCTTACATTAAATACAATAACGAAAACCTACCGGGAACAAACATTACCTAAGTTGATGGAAGGAGAAGAAAAGAAAAGAATGGACTCAGTAGAATTTCTGGTGTATTTTTGCTGAATGACAACATTGTCTAACTGAATTAATGCAACCTAGATTGTATACCTAAAATGGATGAGAGGGGGGGGGGTGGGGGGGTGGTTTGGGAGGAGGGAGGGGGGAGGGAGAAAAAGTCACTGTAAATGTGTGGAAAAGAAAAAGTGTATATCATGGCTATTGTGATTTATGGTGTGAAAAATAAAAAATTTAAAAAAATAAAAAAAAAAAGAAACGGCAGCTACCCCTCCACTATCAGACTCCTCAACGACAAGCTCAGGGACTCATTTAAGGGCTTGTACATTGCCCATTATTCATTATTGAATATTTATTTTCTGTATTGTACAGCTTGCTTACATTTCTTTTTTTGTTTCTATTTCTCTCTTTTGTATGCCTATCTTTTTGTGTTTTTTTTCACTACCAATCATTAGAAATTCTGCCTGACCCGCAGGAAAATGAAGCTCCGGGTTGTATGTGATGTCATGCAGACACTCTGACAATAAATCTGAACTTTGAAAGTTCCCTGCCACTTTTGAAGAGTCCTGCACCCCTTTTACAATGTTCCCTTCATTCTGTGTTCTCTCCTCATTCTTGCTACCCAAGTGCATCATCCCACATTTTTCATTTTTAACTTCTTTCGTCCATTCTGTTCATCATTCACCACAACCTGTCACAATCTCCTTCGCAATTCGCAACACCGACAAGTTTTGTGTCATTGAGGAATCGTGGCTTTCCCCCACCCTGTCGCCCCCCCCCCCCCAAGTCTAGATCTCGATTTCGATCAACAAAAGCCAAGGTCCAAGCAGTGATCCATGGAGACAGCTCCGTTCTCCTTGGTCCAATGGTACTTTGTTGTCTGTTACCTACAGATGCAGTAAACGGGGGGATGCTACAGAATGTTGATGACCAGGAAAACTTAGGGATTCAAGTCCATAGTTCCCTTGGGGAAGCACGTGGTACCTTATCAAAGCCTTCTGCAAGTCGATGTACACCACAGTAACTGCATCACTCTAATCGTTACCTCATCAAAAGTTGGTCTGCTCTTAGAAAATCCAGGCTGGCTTGCCTTAATTTATCTATTTTGCCCCTGGTGAATATTTACCCTGTTCCTGACCAATGTTTCTCAAAACTTTCTGTGCACCGAGGCCTGGCTCGAAATCACTGGATGACAACATCAGTGACACCAGGCGCTGCATGGCCACGAAAGGGTAGAGATGACTGTAATTCAGTGCAATGGCTCTGATGATGTCCCACCTTGATGGTGGTCAGCTCTTTGAAACGTTAGCATTTCCTGGTTTTGGACGACAAAGGTATGAGGTTCAGTATTCCTGCATGTGGCTTTCTGCACAAGGCATTGCACTGTCTGCTCTCTTAAGTGGGTAGACAAGATACCAGGGCAGTTATTGTTCTGCTCAATATTTAACCCACAATCCCAAGAGGAGTTTGTTGGAAACTGCTGTTTAAATCATAATAATGGTTGCACTTTCAAAACGCTTCATTAAGTTCAAGTTTTCTTGTCACAGAATACCTACCACAGTGAAGAGGTTCTTCCACAAATAGTCTAACATTCACACAATGTAGATCTTAATGTGGAAAAGCAAGAACACAATGACGGAGTATATAGTTACAATGAAGTAAAAAAAACTTTCAGTGCAAAGCAAGGGCAGCATGAGATCAGTGCTCTGGGATTCATTCAGAACCACAGAATGCCACAGCACAGAAATAGGCCCTTTGGCCCATCCAAACTATTTTTCCGGCTCGTCCCATCGATCTGCACTAGGGCCAGAGAGCTCCATATACCTCCCATCCGTGTACCTGTCCAAATAAAGAATCTGTCTTTAAACTTTTTGGTGCAAGAGTTCATACTTGAGGCTTCTCCCTAAGGGGTGGAGCGAGAAGAGAGTGTGCAATGAGTCCTTCAGTATGTTGCCCCATCCGTGTACCTGTCCAAATAAAGAATCTGTCTTTAAACTTTTTGGTGCAAGAGTTCATACTTGAGGCTTCTCCCTGAGGGGTGGAGCGAGAAGAGAGTGTGCCTGGCGTGCAATGAGTCCTTCAGTATGTTGGCTGCCTTTCCTAGTATAGCTGGAGATGTAGTCAGAGTCCGTGAAGGGAAGGGAAGTTTGGGCAATGCTCTGAGCTGCACTCATCCCCTTCTGCAGCTTCTTCCGATCCTGAGCAGAGCAGCTCCCGGACCGCGTTGTGTTGCAATAAAGTGCAACCGTAAAAACACACGCCTTTCTTCTTTTATTTGATCATCCTCGTTTCCGTGAGCTTGATTATTCAAACTTCCTGCCAGCCATGTTATTCCACATGACACTCCGGGTCCCTTCCTGCCAACCATGTTATTCCTTATGACACACCAGGCCCCTTCCTGCCAGCCATGCTATTCCATATGACACATGAGCAACTACACAATGAAACATGAGTGTCTGCATACACTGTAAAAATGTGGGAGGAACTCAGCAGGCCTCGCAGCGTCTAGAGAAGGACCATAAGACTTAGGAGCAAATATAGACTATTCAGCTCATCGAGTCTGCCCCGCCATTCAATCATGAGCTGATCCATTTTCCCACTCAGCCCCACTGCCCTGCCTTCTCCCCATAACCTTTGATGCCTTGGCTAATTAAGAATCTACCAATCTCTCTCTTGCACACAACCAACGCTGGGCCTTGCACAATGGCCTGAGGCAACAAATTCCACAGATTTGTCACCTTCAGGCTAAAGAAATTCCAGCATTTCTGAGCCCTTCTTCAAGGTATCTGGCAATCACACAGGGCAGTTTCAAACTTACAATGTCTGATGAGCCCGAATGAATATTGGAAAACAATGATCAGGAAAAGAGTTTAACTCAAAGGTATTAGCTTGAATTTTCTGCACCAAGATTGTGAACCAGGATTCCACCTTTTCTGGTTTTCTAGTGCAAATATCTCACCTTAATTTTTATGCCTTGGCTTTGAATTTTAAATGATGCCCCATCTAACTAGCCTTCCATTATCGGCCATAACTGCCCCATTCTGCTCTTAGCCACTTACAGCTGCTTCATTTTGACCTGGTCTGAATACAGTGTCTCAGTTCCAATTGCCTGGCGCTATACTGTGGCTGAACCAAGAGCTTGGAAATGGTTTCATTGTGCAATGGGAGGTCAACACACAGGTCACCCTTCAGGCCATGACCAACATTACTGCAAAGTTCTGGCTGTACTGAAATCACGGGTGTCTTTCCTAATTGTATGGTTCAAACCTTTCCACTTTGTGCAGGTTAAAAGTGTCCTTGCATCCGGTAACCTTTCTTACGATTTTTTTCCTGAGTAAGCAAATACGATGTCGTTAAAGATTCCTACTGTGAGATAACTGTAAAATAAGCAAAACAGAATTCCAAATGATAGCAAGCGTGGTATGCTTATGACGACCTTATTCTGAGAAATCTTTTTTTATTTACAAACATTTGCATGTTAAAGTCAAAACTTCCATTATGCAAATAATAACATCCGAACACACACTGCATACAGGATGATCAATGGACTTCAACCAAGAATGCTTCAGTACTATTTCCAAATTCCCTTCTATGCTTTAAAAAAAAGTCTGAATATTAAGCTGTCTGGAGCAGAATTTAGTATGGAAATCCAAAAAGCATTGTTTAAGAATGTTGAGTCAGATTGTCTGCTTTTAATTTTATTTACAACACAATAGAAGCCAATTCCGCCCATTGAAACCTGTGCCGCCCAATTACACCAACCCTTTGCGATCTTGTGCGTGGGATGAAATGGGGAGAACGAACAAACTTCTCATAGACAGCATTGGGATCAAGCCTGGGGCACTGGTCATGTAAATAGTGCTGTGCCGACCGTGCCACTTAAGAACTGACTGATCAGCTTGGACTCCCAAACCAACCTTTTCGGCCTATTGAACAAACAATGAGCTGCTAGTGGGACTCAGCAAGTCAGGCACCATCCCTGGGTAGAAATGATCAGTCTAAGGTTCAGTTTGGGACCCTTTTTTTGAGATTAAATTTTAAAAAAAGGTGATATTATGCATCTGAAGGCCATTACAGCACTGATGCTGTCTGTAAGGAGTTTAAACATTCTCCCTGTGCTGCTTGAGTTTCCTCCATGTGCTCCATTTTTCTCCCACCCTTCAAAAAAAACCATATGGGGGTTGTAGGTTAATTGGTGCAATTGGACAACATAGGCTTAAGGGCCAGAAGGGCCTGTTACTGGGCTGGATGTCTAAAAATAAAAGAGGTGCTGGGGAATTGGATGGAAGGTGGGAGAGGGGGATAAACTGGCAAAGGAAGAGATCACTGAGAAGGTTAGGAGGGGGAAGTTAGAGAGAAAAGTGATGAGAGTAGATGGAAACAGTTGAAGGTGGGGATTACCTAAAATGAAAAACATCGATGTCCAGGCCTTGCCCTGAATAGCTTCAGTCACTCACTGTTTGCAGTATCTGCAGTTTTTTCATTCTTCTACTCTGCTTCAGTGCCGAGTCTGGGAGATCTGCTCTAGGCCAACCTAGAGGCCTCCTTAAGGCCTCCAAAAGGACAGCGAGAACCTCCTCAGACATCTTAGTCCTTCAGCTGGAATGTTGAACCTCGGCCACAATCCAACACAATGGCAGTCTGATTCTCCACACAGAGTCAGCACATCAAGGTGAAGAAGGCACTACTTTCTCAGAGCTTAGAGGAGCTTTGGCAAACCTCTGCAGGTGCATTGTGGGAAGAATAACAACTGGCTGCATCACGGCCCGGTTTGGAGCACCCCCCCTCCCCCAAGGACCCAAGAACACAGAAGGCAGCAGAGAGGGGCAAGCCAAGCAAGACCTTCAAGGGCACTGACCTCCTGTTCATTGAAGACATTTGTTGTGAGATGTTGCCTCAAGAAAGCAGCCGACATCAGAAAGGACTCCCATCATCAAATCAAATTGATGTTCTTCAATTCAGACTGTTGGAGCTAGCTTGTGGGGAAGTTGGCTTTCAGTTAAATGCAAATGATTTTAAATAGGAATTTCAGAAACAAAACATATTTGCATATTTGCACAAATTGGAACACAACTTGTGCACGCCTTACTAGCTTTACCCAAAGTAATTTGTGGCCATGAATGGTTCTTGAATTGGCCTCTGTTTAAAATCAAATCTTCAGGAGGACCAGGAGTGACCACCTTCCACTACACATCAACAACTCTGTAGTGGAGAGGACCAAATTAATTGGACTTCACTTAACTAGTGACCTATCGTGGACACTCAATATCTCCTCACTTGTCAGGAAGGCACAAGAGTGACTGTGCTTCCTCAGAAGACTGAAGTGAGCAAGTCCATCGTTATGTCTCTATCGAGAGCGTCCTGGCCGCCTGCATTGCAGTGTTGAATGGTTGCTGCAGAGAAATAGATCAGAGGTCAATCCACATGACCATATGAGTGGCAGAGAAGATCATTGGAGTCTTCCTCCCCCTCCCCCATCAACGTAATCTACCAGGATCGTTGTCTGAAGAGGGCGCGCAAAATCATTGAGGACCCCTTCCACCCTGCACACAGCATCTTTCAGCTGCTCCCGTCAGGGAAGAGATACAGGAGTATCAGAGCCACCACCACCAGGCTGAGGAACAGCTTCTTCCCACGGGCAGTAAGAATGCTGAACAACCAAAGGAACAGCTCACACTCACCCTCTGAATTGGGAAGGATTGTGACTGTCATGTGACAGCACTGCTCCCTACCTAGTCAGAGGACACGCCACCTGTCAATCAAGGTTTGGTTCTGCCCCACCTATTAGTACATATCTTGCTGTTGGATCCAAGTAAATTACCTGAGCTGGACTCTCCAGCCTGCCTGAACTTGGCATTGGGGCATTGGCTGTTGTAATTGGATTAATCCTCCTGACACCAACCCAATGGATCCTGCTAACGACCTTGGCTGGACCCCTCCAGCACTATAAAGGTGTCATGTGCTCTTTGTTCCTTCTCTTTGCCAGCTTGGGACCACCCTGCTTCACTCCAGGCCTAGAAATGTGGAAGGGTGCTGGAGAAACTGTTGGTAAGATGTGCACTGTTAAAAGGGTTGGGAGAGTTTAATTTCTGTCCCTTGTAGCATAAAGCCATGTCTGCACTGAGCCAAAGGGTGGTGGGGCATCAGAGTGATTTTTCCTTGTCCACTGTATGTACCAGTTCATTGTGCGTGTGTGTATTTTGTTCCCACGTTATTTTCCCCACATGTGCTATTAATTGTCCACTACTTCTTTCCCACAGCTGCTGTGATGTGTGTGTGTGTGTGTGTGTGTGTGTGTGTGTGTGTGTGTGTGTGTGTGTGTGGGGGGGGGGGGGTGGGGGGGGGCGCATCAGTTACCATTTCCCATACTTGCCTTCTGTAAATAAAATTCTTCCCCATCAAAACTATGCTTAGAGTTCCTGCCTTTGAGCCCTACTAAACCTGTTTCTTCACTCACAGCACCATCCAAGACTCTGATATTTATGAAAAAAATATATTTATTTATTAGTACATATTAATGCTTGTCCTGCATATATATTATTTGTCTGTATATGTTATGTCTGGTTGTGCGTCTGCATGTTTTTCACCGAGGACTGGAATACACTATTTCATTGGGTTGTCATTGTATAATCAGACTTGACTTGAATGTGGCATTCAGGTTATGGCCAGAAGACATGGAAAAAAAATCAGCACATTGATGACCCTTACCCTGAGATCCATGCTTCATAGACCCCAGCGACAACAACAAATTTTATTGAGGTGGAACCTTTACTGACGCTGAAACAAACCCAGAGAGTTCTCAGCTCTGCCTATTGTGAGTGATATTATACGAGACCATCCCAGTGGAATTCACAAACTGTTTCATTACACCTGGACCTCTATTTTCAAGCCTTTCTACAACCATTAATCTCTGTGGTCCCTCACAATAAATCCTAATTTGCATCAGATAGATCATAGTCAAAAGAAAATGGAGAAATCTTCCTTTGATTGTCAGACGGCAATTGCATTCAACTCATCCTGCCTCTCCACTTTCACTAAAATTCATACATTTTTAGCATAAATATTTTAAAATATTCTGGTCTTGTTGTAACTTTGAATTAATAGGATCACAAAATTTTAATTGGAATCAGATTTTCTCCCAGCACTTGCGCAGCCACACAGAGCTGCCAAACTATTGGCAGCCTGAGTTCCAGATCCGAACCTCCGACACGGTCAGGACCCCCTTCACTGGTCCATCGCCATGGTCACTGTCTCCCCCCCCCTACCCCATGGGTCATCTCCTCTACTTCTTCTCAGATGAGGGATGGTCTTCCCATTTTTTGCTACCCTGCGCTAGTCCTCCGCTCCGCCGGAGAGTCTGCAACCCCTTGTGGCTGCTGCCGATTAGAGGTGCCAATTGAGTTTGATGTTGAGTTTGAGTCGGATGGAAACGAATCCCTGTGGTTGAGATATAGCAGCTGTTCCTAAACCTGGTGGTATGAGCCTTGTAGCACTGATACCTCTTTCCTGATGGCAGCAGCGAGAACAGAGCATGTGCTGGGCAATGTGGATCCTCCTGCTCACCGACAACAGCATTCACATAAATGATTAAATAAAAATTACGCTGAGCCAAAATTGAAATTACTGTTGAGTTTTCAAATGTAAATTCATGATTAAAAGAGTTGTTGCTGTGTCACACTGCAGACTTTGCAGGTGAAAAAGTAAGTCCAGGTCAATTAACACGCCACAGTAGATCTCATTCCATCCTCCTTCGGCCTTGTTTGTGGTCCTTGCTGCGTGATGACCGATGCACTGCCTGCAGATGCTGCATCAGCCACCACTCTGTGAGACAAAGAGCATCCAGCAAAGAAAAGCTAAGCCCTGAGGACAAATCACTGAAGCCCGGCTGCAAATTACAGGTAACTCCAGGTCAATCCTCTGGAGCTGTCAAAGCTGCTCTCTGATAATGAGGCAGATGTGCTGAGGTGTTTGGCACACAGCAGAACAGTTGGCAAAAGATCAAATTGTAACGTGTGACTAATCCCAAACCACACATGTTGGTTTTGAGAGTTAATAGCCTAATTTGGGCTTCAGACTTGCACTGTATCACCTAACATATGGCTGAATATTAAGAAGGTTAAATCCTGAGTGGCTGCAACAGCGTTTCAGATTAATCAAAAGGCTTGAATTTCCCAGAAGTTTTTAGATTTATTTTGAATACTTCACAACTATTTTTGCAGCATTGAAAATCTCTCCATCAACCAGGGTGGAAATCTCCCACAAATAGCAATGTGATCATGACTATACACTTCTAGTAAAAAAAACACACACACAATGCTGGAGAAACTCAGCAGGTCAACTGGTGTACTTCATGTACCAAAGATAAAGATGTATGACCAATGCTTCAGGCTTGAGCCCTTCATCTAGGTATGAACCCACTGTTTGACCTGTTGAGTTTCTCCAGCGTTGTGTTTTTACTTCTGCAGACTTTCGTGTTTTACTCCTATGGTTGATTGTTGGAGAACATTAACCATGGTTGTGTCTACTTGAGATAATGCAGAGAATCTCACTTTAGTATTGCACCTGAAAATCAGCATCTCCTGCCTTGCGCCACTCCCACTGATCCGGATCGAAGAGTAAGCTTAGATCTTTGTCGACAGGCTCTTGGACTCGGTCTTTAAACTAGAACAGCAGGAAAACTGCACCTGAAATGAACCACAGCTAACACCAAGCACTTGTTTCCTTTAGCCAGTCAGACCACAGGAGCTCATTTCAGGAGGGGAAATAAATCGGGATTAAAAATAAAGGCCATGGAAATCTCTTATCATTAGGCCAGGATGGGTTCATTGAAAATTCAGAATTAAATGAGTTAGTCAAGTCACATCACATTTGTTATTACCTGATTGCATAAGTACAACCTGTCAAGACAGCAGAACACACAAACACACAACTGGACATAACACCTATGCAGGACAAGTATTCATATATACAAATAAATAAATATTGTTTCATAAATATGAGAGTCTCAGATGTTCTGTGAGAGCAGTTTCTTTGGTCATTCAGCATTCTCACCACCTATGGGAAGAAACTGTTCCTCAGCCTGGTGGAACTGGCTCCTATGTTCATTCCCGACAGGAACAGCTGAACGATGCTGTTTGTGAGGTAGAAGGGGCCTTCCCTGATTCTGTGAGCCTTCTTTAAACAGCGATATTGCAGTAGAACACGTCAACGGGGGGAAGAGGCAGACTCCAGTTGTCCTCTCTGCCCCTCTTATGGTCCTGTGGATTAATCTCTGATCCATTTCTCTGCAGCAATCGTACCCCACTGTGATGATGCCGGCCAGGATGCTCTCGATAGACCTCCTTTAGAAGGTGGACATGATGATTGGCATGATTGCTGTGGTGCCTTCCTGACAAGTGAGGAGATGTTGAGTGTCCACGATAGGTCACTAGTTAAGTGAACTCCAAGGAACCTGGTGCTCTCCACGACAGTGTGGTTGATGTGGTGTATTAGAATGAAGGAATTCATGGGTGAATGATGTCTGGCCCCAAGGTTTAAATTACCTGGAGTGATTACAGTGACTTGGATAGAACCTGGGACAGCACAGTCCAGGAAGAGTCCACAATTTCTGTGACTTAGAGTCAAGCTCCACTGCTTGCACATGATACATGACCTTCTATTCCCTGCATGGTCATGTGTCTAAGCTTCTTGACCATTCCTAATGTGTTCACTAGAATTTAAAAAGTTAATACCTGATAAAAGTTAAATATATAGAGAAATAATAAGAGCCAAGAGGACCAAAGTCTAAACATTACAGTTAAATAGGAAAGTCTGCAGATGCTGGGATTGTTGTGGAACGACAAGTATTGGAGAAATGCGGCATGTCATTCAGCATTTTAAGGGAAGTAAAGGGTAACCAACATTTCGGGCCTGAATCTGCCTGCACTTTTGCTCAGACGTTAGTCATCCTTAATTTTTGATAGGTGCTGCATGACCTGATGAGGTTCGCGTGCACTTTCTTGTATTCCTCTGAACATTAAAATCAGGATCAGAATTTATTGTCATGACCAAATCACCCAATTCATTGTTTTGGCGGCAGCGTCACGGTGCAAATATTCATGTAAATTTTACAAAAATAAATGGAAAATAGTGCATGAAAAATCAAAGCAAGGCAGTGTCTGTGGTTCATTGTTCATTCAGGAATCTGATGGCAGCAGGGAAGAAGCTGTCCTTGTGCTTCAGGCCCCTGTACCTTTCCCCGATGGGAGCAGAATGAGGAGGGCATGGCCTGGGAGGTGGGGGGCCCTTGATGGTAGAAGCTGCTTTTTAAAGACACCACCTCATGTAGATGTCCTTGACGGAGTGGAATCTGGAGCCTGTGATGTCGCAGGCTGAGTTAACAACCCTCTGGAGTTCATTCTTGTCCTGAGATTTGGCACCTCCATACCAGACAGTGATACAACCAGCCAGAATGCTCTCCACAGTTCACCTACAGAGGTTTATGAGAGTCTTCAGTGACATACTGGATCTCCTTAAGTATCTCACAAAGTATAGTCACTGACGAGCCTTCTTCGTGATTGCATCAACGTAGAGGCTCCAAGACAGATCCTCAGAGATGATGACACCCAGGAATTTGAAATTCTTGTCCCTCTCCACTACTGACCCCTCGATGATGTCTGGTTCATGTTCCCCTGACTTCCTCCTGAAGTCCACAATCATTTCCTTGCTCACATTGAGTCCAACGAGCTGCTCTATCTCTTCTATCTCTATCTATTAGGGACAGTTAGCAAATACTTGACACAAACAGAGGGTGGGAGTAGTTTGGACCATTTCTCCACGATAATGCAAGTCAGTCGTGAACTTGATCTATGTTAAGAATTAGATATGGGGAAAATTGAATATGTAGAGGTCATTGAATGGTGAAACTGTCTCAAGGGGGTGAATGGCGTCGCGCTGTTCCCAATTTTCCTAATAGCTGAGTTGAGTGACATGGATTTTACTTGCTTTAAGATGTGGGAACATTTGTCCAAAGTGACAGGATTGTAGATCCAAATGTAAAAGATTTTTTTTCTAATTTATAACTTTGTTCTGACAGAAGTATCCCCTGAAGGGAGTTTCTTTTGGCGGAAAGTTGGAAACGAGATAGGGAGCATTTTATTGAAACTTCTTCTCTGCACCATTGAATGTAGAGAGCAAAGTAAGGTTTGTACCTAACCCATGGATCTATTTTTCTTTCCATATTCTCTGGCAAAGAAGGCAGACAGGGACCTGTGCAAAACCTCAGGATGACTCATTTGTCAATTTTCCCAGGCTTTTAGAAATAATAGACATCTTCCAACATTTATGCTGGAAACCAAACTTATTATAAAACCTGGTGTACTGGTTGGAGGAAAAATGGTTGAATCATGGTTACTGGAGGGGTAAAAATAATTGGCCCAAGGCTGAAACAAAATTATGCAAAATGCTTTATGGCATAGTACGATTTCAATGACCTTGTACTTACTGACCGAACAGAAAGAGGTTATTTGGCCCCTGCCTGTTCCCAGGGGAGAATACTATTGGTTTCACTCACCTTTCTTTTTAATGTATCTCTGAAACTTATTCTCTCCGACAGAGGACCACCATCAATTCCCCTCGATTCTTTTGATTATTAACGCACCAAGGGATTACTTACAGTGGCCGATCAACCAACCAACACATCTTTGGGATTATGGAAGGAAAACAGAGCAGCCACTGGAAATTCATATAGTCATGGTGAGAACATACAATAATTGTGATATTGTTAAGTCTCGCTCTCTCGCTCTCTCGCTCTCTCGCTCTCTCGCTCTCTCGCTCTCTCGCTCTCTCGCTCTCTCTCTCTGTCTCCGAAGCCTCTGTATCATTATGTAGACGTACGCTGAGTGTTATCTAACCAGGGCTTTCAGGAAATCTTCTCCCTCTGAAAGGTCAGTTATCCATGAAAGATTTGTTGATTTTCTTTTCTGCCTGCACTCATGTACATGAAACTCCAAGGTACCCAACATGGGCAGAATATAGAAACAAACGATGATGAAGATCAAGATAAATAGTTAAGTAGGATCATTGCTTGCCTAGCTGAAGAGGTGAATACGGGCTCAATTTTCACATATATGAGAGGGGTATGAAGGGCAGTGGGACTAGGCAGAATAATCATTTGGCACAGACTAGAAGGGCCAAAGGGCCTGTTTTCTGTGTCCCATGGTTCTAAGGAAGGAAGCTTTGGCATTGACATTATCTTGGAATTTGGTGCATTTTGAGTGTAATTCCAATGGTATCCTATTGATTTGAAAATTTATCAATGCCATTCAGGCTACCTGTGATGCTAAAAACCTTATCCCATCTTGTTCAATTGGCAGATGCTGGTCAGTTCATACCACTAACTCTGACCCTTTCCAATGAGTTGAACTCAACAGTCAAGTGTGACATTTCAATGGATCCGGTGAGAGAGTACAAAACTGTTAGAGTTGCTAGCTTTTCAATTAAACAATAGTCCTCCTTGGTTTCACAAGTGAGTCATGGCTGAGGTACCAGAAATCTCAAGGATGGCTACAATTGTGCTTTGATTTAAGAACGGTCACAATGTCAAGCCAGTAACTGCAGGCAGGAGATTTACATTGGTGAAGTTACCTGAAGGGATTCCAAGTGATGTGGCTTATTTGCATTTGGAAAGGAAGGTGCTGATTATAGTCAGCATGACATTGTGAGAGATCATGACCCCGAAATTTGATTGAGTGATTGCTGTGGGCAGGTTGGTGGATGTACCATGCCCGCATGGACTTTAGCAAGTCTTCACATGTTAAGACATATGGGATCTAGGGTGAGATAGCAAATTGGATATCATATCAGATTGGTGGTGAGAGACTGACAGTGGCAGTGGGTGGTTGCTTATCAGATTGGAGTTCAGTAATCAATGCGTGTGCTGCAGGATTCAGTGTTGAGTCTGTTTTTGTGTATTAATGGTTTAGAAGCAAATGTAGGTGGAATAATTAGTAGGTTTTCAGGTGACACTAACATTAGTGGAATAGTGAAGAAGGTTGCAACAGGATTGAGATCCACCAGGAAAATGGAGAATGGAATGGATGATGGACATTAAGCCAGGCCAGAACATACAAAGTCTATGGGAGGGCCCCAGGGGACTGCTATTGAATAGTAAGACCCTGAGGACAAGATGTGGACAGAGCAGTGAAGGTGTAAGGTAGGCTTTCCTTCATTGGCTAGAGCCTTGTGCACAGAGTAGAGTGCAGCTACCTCCTGAACAAATCATTGGTTAGACCACACTAGGAGCACTGTGTGCAATTCTGATGACCATACTGCAGGAAGGATGTGGTTGAGTTGGAGCGGGTGCAGAAAAGATTCACAGGAACTGGGGAGGCCGAGTCATGAGGAAAGATTGGATTGATTGGGACCGTTTGTCTTGGAACTTTCAAAGGGATCTGAGGAGCAAGATATTCACACAGAGAGAGGTGGAAATATTGAACGAACTATCAGAGGAGGAGCAGAGGTGGGTCCAACTACAACGTTTAAATGATATTTGGGCAGAGATGCAGATAAAGAAAGTTCAGAGGGACATGAGCCAAAAAGGTTAACACAACATGGACAAAATGGGTTGGAGGACCTGATTCTATGAACCTATGAAAAATAAAGAAAAATTGATTGTACTATTTGGGAAAAAAAGCTGCAGAAATGTCTTGTTTCCTGCCCAATATTTACCAAACAAAAATCACACAAACTGACAGTTTGTGTGACTGACTGTAAGTGAAGTGTCTGCACTGTGAGCAACAAGATGTATTTACTCTTCAAGTGCATTTCCTTGGTGGTCAAACGTCATGGAATGTATTGAAAGGGAGTAAGAGATGTGTTGCATAAATGGAGAACCTTTTTAAGTGACATGCTCTCTTCGCCAGAACGCAAGGTGCGGTGAGCTCCAATTATCTTCACATCATACTTCACAGAGATCACGGTGGCCTGGCAATATCTTGTAGCTCCTGGAATGGTCTTCAGCTACCTGCAAACACACAGGTGATGGGGTGTTGGTGACTTGAGGGGAGGCACCCACATGACGACTGCGGTCAAAAGATTTACAGTGGACTACTGGAGACTGGCTGAAGGGGGCACCAGGTATCGGATGCAAGAGGGGTCTGGAGGCTTCCTGTTCCTATCAGAGGTGTGCATCTGGTGTTCGGGCTGCTGATGTTTGGAGTGAAGCTGTGTGGCTGAGGCTGTGGGAGCACTGCAAAGCTATGGACACTCAGCGATCCTGGGGGGGGAATCTCTTTTGCTTTGCTTTCTCTGACTGTAAGGGCGCTGGGTAATTTTTGCCTAACGGTAGTTGAAAGGAAATTTCATGTAATCTCACATTTTGCATTTTATTACATGATAACAAAATAATCTTGAATTGAACAATCTCTTCTTTAACCTGTAGATTTTGTTTGTCCCTCCTTTACCCATAACCTAAAGATAAACTGAGTATCCTGACCAAGAATTGCCAGTAGGCCCATTCTATATCCTAAACCAAATCTGAGACAATGAACAGAAGGTGAAAACTGATTATTAGGAACCATACGTTCGTAAGGTCAGTACTTAACAGACAGAATTACTGAAAAAAGATTGAACCCTCATTTAATCGTCTGACCTGACTGACAATTGGAAACTAAGCCCAACCTATGAGACCATTAACTTCCAAAGTGTGTTTAAGATGCTTCTTCAGGGAGGCATTTTGTTCAATCCCAGATTCTTAATTTTTCTGCAATTCCCGAGACAAATACTCTTGATACATTTTTTTGAACCACAACATTAAATGGAAAAGCAGTATTTCACCTGCACATGCACAATGGCTAAGGGATATGATGTCTCGTTTATCATATAACCATTTACAGCTCAGCCACAGGCCAGTTCAGCCCTTCTAGTCCATGCCTTGGAAAAAAATTAGATTCAAATATCAAATTCCAAACGATATTGGGCTTATTTAATGCACTAATTATAATAACCTTTACTAGGCCTTTACACACCACAGTGTGAAATGGGGATTCCTGCCCAGGAAACCTCCTGTGAACCGGCAGTATGAAAATGTTGGCAGGGCCACGGAACCGGGTAATTTCCCTGGGCCACCCACTCCCTGCGGTCTGAATCGGCAAATGGCCGAGCAGGGGAAGCGTCGTGATGTCAGTGCTTGTGTGCTGTGGCACCAATCAAGGAAGAAGTATGTGGGAGAGGTGCTTGTGCAATGGGATGGTGGATTGAATAACTCCATTTATTTAAGCATTTGGCATTAGTTTTATTGATTTTGGAAAAGCCTCGTCCGCCATTACTGTGTGATCTGACTTCTAGTAGGTCTTCCTGTGAGTGCGCTATCTGTCACTCACTATGTCATTGCTAGGGGTGGGCAAGGGATTTCCAGCCACCACCCCTCCCCCTCCTCCCAATTGTTGGGGAGAGCAAATTACAGGGAATTTGGACCACGGTGTGAAAGGCCTAGGAATTTCACTCAGGTCCAAGTTGGGTCACCACTCGCCTGCGGTATGTAAAGGCCTAGTGTTGATTTGGAATTTTAGCACGGTGCTGTCTCTCTCCAAGATTATGCAATGTGAATTTTTTAAATGTCAGCCTTCAACCTTGCTGAGGGGAAGGGGTTTAGAATTTATCTCCTTTGCTTTTTTTCTTTTATGTTAGGTTCTATTGTGTCATTATGTCTGTGATATTGAGCTTCTGAATTTCTGCATATGATCATTATTGTAACATTTGTTACTAGTTCTGTAGTTCATATAATTGTATTGCTCATTTTTTTTCTATTGAATAAATATCAGTAAAAATATTTCAAAAGAAAAGAGAAAAGAGACTTCTTCAGTGATATCACGTGGCCATCAAACGCACTAAAAGGAAAAAGGTTAAAATTTGCATTGTTGTTCCACAGGACATTTGACCCTTTGTTAAATGGGTAATGAAATTGTCTCATTGTATTTTTTCAATTATATCCTTTGTCTTTCAAAGGATCTTTATACTTGCCAAGAATGTAATGGACCTAAAAGATTTTATAACTTTAAAAGACAGGCAAGGCTACTGGTCACCATTCTGTTAACTTTCTATAGGAGCTCTCTCGAGAACGACCTGGCCAGCTGCATTAGTGTGGTTCAGTTGCAGGAGAGCATCAGATCGAAGGTCATTCCACAGGATCATAAAGGTGGCAGAAAGGATCATTGCGGTTGCCCTCCACCCACCCCCAACCCCTCTCCAATGATGGTTTTTACCAGGATCATTGTTTAAAATTTAGAATTTGGTCTACACTTGTTGAATAAGATGACCCCAAGACTGGCACTTATCACTGAGAGCTGACTGCCCCAATAATCCTTTACCAACCATCCCATTGAGGCTGTAGCAATATTTTAAAAGCAAATTAACCAGTAAAGTTTTACATTTTATTAGCATATTTTAAAATAAACCACCGTCAATTCCTTTACAGTTTAAAGTCTGGACAGAGCTGACAGCAGTCGGACTGGGCGGATGGATTTCACGGGGGATTGCTGAGACCTCGCTGTTGCAAACGGCGACTGGTAAATGCTGTTAGCTTTGTTTGCTGTGCTGTTACTTTAAGGAATGTTAGACAAGTTTATAATATATTTTTAATTTTTTTACTATAACGTTACTATTAATCGGCTTCTCAAACACAATTTCAATAGAAAAATATTTAGTGTTAGAACCATAGAGTTGACAGAACCAAGGTGTTTTTATGCTATTCTCCATTGCCATTAAGGACACTCTAAACCACAGATTAGTAGGATTCGGATTTTATACTTGGATTTTATAAGATGATCCCTGGTTTTGGGTTGACATTTTATAAGGTTCAAATACCGTCTTCTACCCTGACGTATACAGAAACAGGCCCTTCAGCACACCATATCTACATTAACCATCTACCACCCATTTACACAAATCCTGGATTGATCTTATATTTTATTCTCACCAGATTCCGCAAGACCCTACCACTCATCTATGCACTGCAAGGAATTTAGAACAGTCAATTACCATCATGTCTTTGCGATATGAGAGGAAACGAGAGTACCTGGAAGAAATCTATCCCTCAAGAAAACATGCACACTCTACTCAGGCCACACAACTGAACGCAAGTCTCTGACTCTGTGAGGTCACTGCTCTGCTAGCTATACCACAGTGCCACTCATAAATGCATCAAACAGCTTGCATTTCATTATGTTTCTTTAATAATGAGATTGGCATATCTGGGACATCCATTCATTTGCTCAACATTTGCAACCAATTTGCAACCAAAATTTGATTTAATTAGAACCACAGTTGGCTCACCCGACCCCCAGTTCTTTGACCCTTCATATTTAATGATCTAAAATCTAAACAGTCCCATCCTGGTACACTTAATCAGTTTTCTCAATTGTTTTTATATGAGTCTTGGACATACATCACTTCACTGAATACAGGCTTAGTTTCATGGCTTTCATGACTCACGGAGGTAAATATAAGCTCTGTAATATCTCTGCAATGTCACTTTTATTTGAGTTTGAATGAAAAAGGAATTAAATGTTTTATTTGCAACTAGAACATATGGTTAGCGTAATGGTTAGTACAACGCAGTTACAGCGCTAGCCACCTGGTTTCGAATCTGGCGCAGTCTGTAAGGATTTTGTACATTCTGCCTGTGTCTTCATTGGTCTGGTGGTGGGGGGTCTTTGAGGATTAGAGGTTGCTTTTTCTTTAAGACACTGCCTCATAACAGAAAATAATATAAAAGGGATAAAAATAAAAGACAAGGAATATAAAACCAGTTTATTTGCGGATGATGTTATAGTATACTTAACAGAACCAGAACTATCAATAAAAGAATTATATAAGAAATTGAAGGAATATGGAGAAGTGTCAGGTTACAAGATCAACGTAAATAAAAGTGAAGCAATGCCTATGAATAATGCGGATTTCTCAAAATTTAAGAAGGAATCACCATTTAGATGGCAAATGCAAGCAATAAGATACCTAGGTGTACAAATAAATAAAAATCTCGGCCAACTATATAAACTCAATTATTATCCACTAATGAAAAAATTACAGGACGATTTAGAGCATTGGAAAGATTTACCATTAACACTAATAGGAAGGATAAACTGTATTAAAATGAACATTTTTCCAAGGATATTATACCTATTTCAGGCATTGCCAATACAACTGACAGAGAAATTCTTCAAGGAGTTAAAGAAAATAATAAGGAAATTTTTATGGAAAGGGGGGAAACCGAGGATAGCACTAGATAAATTAACAGAATGGTATAAACAAGGAGGCTTACAACTGCCAAACTTTAAAAATTATTATAGAGCCGCACAATTAAGATACCTATCAGATTTTTATCAAACAAGGGAAAAGCCAGATTGGACTAGATTAGAATTAGATAAAATAGGGGAAAAGATACCTGAACACATATTATATAAATGGGATGAAAAATTGGTACAACATAGAAGTTCTCCAGTATTACATCATCTACTCAATATTTGGAAGAAGATTCATGTAGAAAGAAATAAAACAAATTATCAATTACCAAAACTAATATTGACGCAAAACAAGTTACTCCCTTTTACAATAGATAACCTTTCCTTTAGAGAATGGGAGAAAAAAGGGATTAAAAGAATAGAAAATTGTTTTTCAGGAAATAGATTATTATCCTTTGAACAAATTAAAGATAAATACAATATAACTCAAGATACAGCGCTGGCATATTACCAATTGAGATCCTACTTTAAGGATAAATTAGGAAGCAGTTTGAGTTTGCCAGAGGGAAGTAACTTTGAATATGTGATTACAGATACAATGATAATCAAAAGATTTATAACAAATATGTATATTAAACTGCAAGAAAAGGAGAATGAGGAAACAAATGGTAAAACTAAACAAAAATGGGAACAAGATTTAAATATAAAGATAAAAAAGGAAACATGGGAGAAGTTATGCTCTGGAACGATGAGAAATACAATAAATACGAGGTTACGTATGATACAATATAACTGGATACACAGGCTATACATTACACCTCAAAAGTTAAATAAATGGGACCCAACAGTATGTGATAGATGTTTTTGATGTAAAAAAGAAATGGGAACAACAATTCATGCAATCTGGACATGTGAGAAAGTAGAAAAATTTTGGGAAGATCTAAATCAGATATTAAATAAAATAACAGAAAACAATATACCAAAGAATCCAGAGATCTTCCTCCTAAGTAACATAAAAAACAAAGAATTTGGAATTGATTTGGAGGATGCACAAAAAAGATTTGTTAAGATAGCTCTAGCCGTAGCAAAAAAATGTATTATGTCAACCTGGAAATTGGAAGATAATTTGAAAATACAACAATGGTATATAGAAATGAATAAATGTATTCCATTAGAAAAAATAACATATAGTTTAAGAAATAATATTGAAATATTCGAACAAATATGGGAGCCTTACATGAAACACAATAGCGAAAACCTACCGGGGACAATCACTACCTAAGTTAACGGAAGGAAAAGGAAATGAAAAGAATGGACTCAGTGGAATTTCTGGTGTATTTTTATTGAATGACAACATTGTCTGACTGGTTTAATGTATCCTAGATTTTGTACCTTAAATGGACCGGAGGGGGGAGGTAGGTAGGTAGGGAGGGTGGGATGGGAGGAGGGGGGGGGAGAAAATGGCACTGTATATGTGTGAAAAGGAAAAAGTGTGTATCATGGTTAGTGTGATTTATGGTGTGAAAAATAAAAAATTTTAAAAAAAAGACACTGCCTCATGTAGACGTCCTCCATGGAGTGAGGTCTGGAACCTTTGATGCCTCTGAGGTTTATTCTTGTCCTGAGAGTTGGCGCCTCCATACCAGGCAGTGATGCAAACAGCCAGAATGCTCTCCATGGTCCACCTGTAGAAGTTCACAAGAGTCTTTAGTGATGTACCGAATCTCCTCAGACACCTCACAAAGGTGGTGAGCCTTCTTTGTGACTTAGACCTGGAGGTATAGACAAGCTGGATGTACTCATAGTCTGATTTGCTCTTTTAGCAGAAGGCTACAGTTTATGCTCATTCCAAAATGCCACAGGGACATGTCATAGTTTAACACTCATTAGTGCAATGCTGTTACAGCACCAGCGATCGGGACTGGGGTTCAAATTCCTTGCTGTCTATAAGGAGTTTGTATGTTCTCTCCATGTCTGCCTGGACTCCAGTTTTCTCCCACCATTCAAAGCGTACCGGGGGTTGTAGGTTTATTGGGCGGCACGGGCTCATGGGCCAAAATGGCCTGTTATCATGCTGTATGTATGTAGAGCGCGTCAAAAGAACCAAAGACTTGTTGATCCAAACCAAGGCTTTTATTAACTAAAAGACTGGAGCATATCACAAGTAGATCGACCAGTCCAGAATGACCTGGTCTGGCTAGGAGAAATCCTTTAAGACTTGCCAGTAGGTGTGGCTACGCTCTCAGCCAATCACAGTAATCCTACACTACAATCTGTACATATACACATTGGTGATAGAATCTGTTCTATCACAATGTGTATTTATATATAAATACATATATACATATATATATTTTAAAATTATATCAAAAAGTTTAAGAAATTATCTGATGAATATATGATTACTTTGTCCTTGGAGGAATATACATGCTGTGATGTTCATTTTCTTGGCTGGTCACCCACAGGATGCAGAGAAAATGATAAATAAATGCTGGCTCCACCAGAAGCTGGAATGCACAGCTGGAGCCCTGTTCTCATCACGCCAACAATCCAGCTGTGCCTGACATGAGAGCCCTGGAATCATCAACCACAAACTGGGCAGGAGAAATTCCCAGCTTCAACTCTGTCATAACATGAGGGGGAAAACGGGGCTGGTAGAAGTTGTCCCACCACCAGGCAAAACAAAATGGCATCAGTTTAAAGCAGAGATGCGGAAAAATTTCTTTAGTTAGAGGGTCGTGAGTCTATGGAGCTTGTTGCCACAGGTGGCTGTAGAAGTGAGGTCATTGCATGCTTTTAAGGCAGAGATTGACAGGAATTTGATTAGACTGGGCATCAAGGGTACAGGGAGAAAGCTGGAGAATGGGGCTGTGGGAGGATGGATTAGCTCATAAATAGAGTGGCGGAACAGACTCGATGGGCCTCCTTCCACTCCTACAGTATATCTTGAGATCTTGATCAGGGGGCACAAGCTCCCAAAGTGTTTTCCAACTAATTAAACATTTGGAGGCACGGTCACTGTTGTACAGTGAAAATTACTCTCTATTCAGTTTTGGTGGTTGGTTGTGGGAGGAAATCTGGGAAGGAGCCTCGAGCCAAATCCACTGTGAGAAATTACCAAGGAATCTTTAAGGTTGTTGAGAGGGTAGGGTGTGTCTTCACCTCATCCATCAGTGTATACCTCCCCATACATCTTCTGTGCTCACGTCTCTCAAATGAGACTTGAACCAATAATTCTCTGCTAGCTGTGACCCACTTGGTGCCCAGCCACAATACAAAGGATCAACTGCATGGATTTGGAAAGTTGCTGCCAACCAGATTGGTTTTGTTCTCTGCATGGATTAAAAGAAACAGACCAAGGTTAGGATATTTGACCATTTGAAACTGTTGCACCATTCTCATTGAGTGTGGTGAAAATCCAGAGTAACCATGCATGATCTTACAAAATCAATACCATGTTCCAACATTCACTCACTATCTCTTGATCCCATCATTTCAGTCTTCTATTACTTACTACTCTGCTTTGCTTGTGACTTTGTTCTGGACTCCCTGGCCAATAGAAATATTTTTCCTGAATTTAAGTATTTAAGAGTGGCATGGGGTTAGCACAACACGAGAAGAGTGCCAGCGACCCAGGTTTGAATCCGTCGTGGTCTGTAAAGAGTTTATTACGTTCTCCATGTGTCTGCATCGGCTTCATCCAGGTCCACTGGCTTCCTTCTACCTTCCAAAAACATATAGGGTTTGTAGGTTAATTGGGGTATTTGGGTAGCATGGGTTTGTGAACTGGAAGGGTCAGCTACCATGTTGTATTTCTTAAAAGAAATAAAAACTAGCTCTTAGAAAGACTAATCTCATTATTTTTTCTTCTTCTCCCTTGAAATTGCTTGTAGTCTTTTGTGTCTGAGAGGTAATAATCCATTTAGAATTCTATAAGGTTTCCACGAGATCCTGTCTCATTGCCAATCTGAAGGTCAGGGCCAATGAATCCTGGCTTTCATTTATCTTTAGACCACACTTGCAGCATTGCATTCTGTTCTGGTCACCTCAGTACAGGATGGATGTTAGATGCTTTGGAGAGAATGCAGATGAGATTTACCAGGATGTTGCCTGGATAGGACAATGTGCCTTATGAAGCAAGGTTGACAGAACTTGGGCTTTTCTCTTTGGAGTGAAGAAGGATGAGAGGTGACTTAATGGAGATATGTCAGATTATGAGAGGCTTAGATAGGGTGGACAGCCAGCACCCTTTTAATAGGGCGACAATAGCAATCACCAGAGGACATTAATTTAAGGTAAGCGGAGGAAAATTCAGGAAGAATGTCACATGTAAGTTTTTTACTCAGTGAGTGGTGGGTGCCTGAAATGGGGTGATGGTGAAGACTGGTACAATAGGAACATTTAAAAGCCTCTTGGATAGGAGCATGGATGTAAGAAGTATAGAAAATTATGCATGTGAGGCAAGGAAAGAATGGATTGTTGTGTGGTAGGTTTCCATAGGTCGACACAGCATTGTGGACTGTGATGTGCTGGAATGTTCTATGAAGCCCACTGCTGAGGTTTTTAGAACAAGAGGTGCAGCAATGAAATGAGAGTCAGAGGAAGTTAACAGCATAGCCAGAATACCATTCTTCATGCAGTTAGTGGAAACCTGCAACACTTTTCCCCCAAAGCTGGAAATCAACTCAAATTGTCAATGCTTATAATCAAAACGTAAAGACAGATTAGCGGTGTGAGAGTGCATTTAGATTCGACAGAAGGTTAGCTCATCGTCAACATGAAATCAATGGGCTGAAGATCCCCTCTCTCTCTCCCCCTCTTCCTCTCTCCCCTCTTCCTCTCTCCCCTCGTCCTCTCTCCCCTCTTCCTCTCTCTCTCCCCCTCTCCCCCTTCCCCCTTCCCCCTCCCCCTCCCCCTCCCCCTCCCCCCCTCTCCTTCCCCCTCCCCCTCCCCCTCCCCCTCCTCCCCCTCCCCCTCCCCTCTCCCCCTCTCCCCTTCTCCCCCTCTCCCTCTCTCCCCCTCTTACCCCTCTTACCCCTCTTACCCCTCTCCCCCTCTCACCCTCACCACACAAGCTAACCCGAAATTTATTAACACTCTGAATGCATCGAATCCCCAGCCATCATCAGTTCCTGCTTGGTAAAGCAGTGAATCAGAATTTATGGTGTTGAGCATGCCATGAAATTCCTTGTTTTGCAGCAGCATCACGGGGCAAACATTTATATAAACCACCTTGCAAAATAAATAAAAATAGTGCAGAAAAAGTCACAGTAAGGCAGTCTCTGTGTTTCATTGTTCATGCAGGAATCTGATGGCAGCAGGGAAGAAGCTGTCCTGGTACTGTTGAGTGCTTGACTTCAGACACCTGTACATTTTTCCCTGATTGTAGCAGAGCAAAGAGGCCATAATCTGGGTGGTGTGGGTCCTTGAGGATAGAGGCTGCACATTGGCATGAGAGAAATAAATAATAAAAGAGCCACCTTTCCCACCAATCGCCCCGAACCATTCTTTAACTCACCGTGACCTGCCAGTGCTGCCTATTAGGACAGAGAGGGGAGTTGGGGAGGGACAATTACAGATAGACCCTGACTTATGACATGCCGACTTGCGATATTTCAAAGTTACAATAGTCACAATCCAGTATTTTGGGTTTCAAGTCACGATGTTTCCCCACACTTGCGATATGCAGTGCAGTGTCGCAATGACACTGCTCTCTCGCAATGCTTGGCAATTTCAGCGGAGCATGAGCGTAACATTCAGCATACGCAGGCAGTCACAAGTGCATTGTACAGTACAGCAAACCAGCCATTATGTAAAATTTGTGTCACATCAAAGTCACATCGTGTCAGAGGGAAGTCAATGGGAAATTGGCAAAGAGCTTCTTTGTGTTCATTACTGTCGACATGTCACATGTCTGGATATAGCAAACAGTAACGTTGCTGTCAGGCGCTGTCATCAACTCAGTAAAACATTCTCAGCAGGCTTTATAATCATGCATCTTCTGTTCCATCTCACAGCTTCTCGAGCTCCATTTCTGTAAATCACAATTATGGACATTTTTTCCAAGTATAAATAATTTTCTGAATTCAGAAGGTTCTTAGAAGGGGGGAAAAATTTAATGAGATTAGAATTTCTCTCTCTTGAAATCGCTTACTGCTCTTTGTGAGTGGTAATATCCTGTTCCAAGTCAGCTCCCCCGTTGCCCCCATGTCCTTTGAACCATACTGGCATCTCGCCCACCAGCATCTTGACTTTACAGTTGCCATTTTCAAGGGCTTATCGTTTGAAACCTTTTGCCTCTTCTTTTCTCTTCCATCTCCTTTGCGATGTCTGGATTTGTTCTCACGTGATCTTTTCACCATCCTGCTGCCAGAGCCCAGTTCATTCCTCGAACACTATTGATCCCCTGCTTCTCTTTCTCCTCCTTGTAGGGCCCTTCTTAAAATTAATCTCTTTAAACAGTTGGATCATCACTCTACCTTTGGTTTGGTCATGATCAAAATAATATGATAATGTTTAGATTATTTATTTAGATTTATTTAATTTTATTCAAATTTATTGTCAGAGTACACACATGACATCACATACAACCCTAAAGTTTATTTTTCCTGCTTCAACACTGATGATGTAAGTACTACTGGTGGATAGTCATTAAGGCAGGTTACTACACTCTTCTTGGGCACCAGTATGATTGAAACAGATTGGTACCACACCCTGCTGGAGTGAGGTATCCGTGAATACCTTGGTAAGTTAGTCAGCACACAGTACTCGGCCAGATACCCCATCCGGGCTGGATGCTTTCCTCGGATTCAATGATGTTTGTTGTCATATACAAGATTCCTTTATTGTTACGTAATAAAAACAGTTGTGATATTACAGGAAACTCACTTAAGCCTGCCATAAGTCAGACAGATTCATCACCAGCAGAAATTGCCAGTGTCTCTCACAGTCAGAGAAAGAGAGGACCCCCCCCCCCCACCCCCCCTCCCTGCTCCCAGAGTCACTGCAGCTACACAAACTTCCATCCAAGTCATTGGTAACCCGAGCTCCAGATCCAGACCTCTGTCACAATCAAGAAGCCTTCAGTGCCCTTGGCATCCTGGTATGGAGACCGGGAACGACCCTCGGGGTTCCCCCACATTACCTAAGGGAACAGAGACTGCGGCTGAGCCATGTGCTGCGACCAGACAGGCTAAAGCTCGACCCCAGAAATCCCAGAGCCAGCACACACTTCAGCTGTTGGCAGAGATGCTTTCTGAATTACGTGGAGGGTGCTGAGGCATCGGATAAAGAGCTGTCTTATACTCGCACTTCTGGTGTGGTTATTGTCAGTACACCTGGTACCTCCTTCAACCAGTCGAGCCAGAGGTGTGTCCTTTGATTGCAGTTGCCAGGTGGGTTCTTCACCTTGAGTCACCAATACCCCAACAATATGCATGTGCCCCAAAATCCCTACTTGCTGCAGATGGAAAGGTGCATTGTAAAAACACAACTACAAAAGCAAGTATAATAACTTAAGTGAATTAGAAAGATAGAGAGATCATAAATAATCATAATTAAACTCATCCCAAAAAAAGTCATTTAGCGATAGTGGTGTTGGAGTAGTCCATGATTTGTGTAACAAGCGGTGGTTCAAGATCCTGATCACTGTTGGAAAGAAACTGTTTTTGAACCTCGAGGTGCTGGTCTTCAGGCTTCTGTACCTTCTGCCCGAAGGGAGCAGTGAGAAGAGATTATGACCAGGGTGATGGGGGTCCTTGAGACAGAACCTCACATAGATGCATTCAATAGATAGGAGATCAGACCCTGAGATGGGCCTGGATGTGTTTGTTGCCTTTCTGGCAGTCGAATTCCCAAACCAGGCTGTGATGAAACCAGTCAGTGTAGTGGCCACAGAGTGCCTGTGGAACTTCGATGCCAAATCGCCACAGACTCCTGGGAAATTAAAAGCATTGGTGTGACTTCTACATGGTTACCTCAATATTCTGGCTCCAGGAGAGGTCTTCCGTGATATGGACTCTCAGGAAGAGGTTCTAACCCTCTCCACATCCGGTCATTCAATATGGACAGGTGCATGGACCTTCTGAAATCAACAATAATCTCCTTGGTCTTGGACAGGTTGAGAGTCATATTGATGTTCTGGCACCACCCAACCAGATTCTCAATCTCCTTTCTGCAAACTGACTTATCATTTCCAGTTATTTGGCCAACAATGGCAGTGTCATCAGTGAATCTACAGATTGAGTTAGAGTCAAACTTGGTGCTATTTTTGTCTGATTATGCACCATGATTGCCTACTTTTCTAGTTCCACAACCCTCTGTGATCTCCAGTGATCAGTGACGTTTCTTTTCTGCTAACATACTGACAGGGTGTACCTGGTTTCAAGGATGTGGAGGAAAAGCTGAGTGATGGTTGGGTGTCAAAGGCAGGGCTTTGCAAGAATAAATCCATGAAAAAAATTTTTCTTTACCAATCATCCTATTGCAAAATAACTGTTATTTGATAAAGTATCTGTTCAACAGCAGCAATGTATAAGACAGTAAACTTGTTACTAATTGTAACAAACCTCAAAGATGTGATAAATATGTTTGTGGTTCAGACTTTCTGGATGTTCATGAATGTTCATTTGCCACAAAATTTTGTTTCCAAGAACCCTGTGCATGGGAAATTACAAAGAAGGTAATATATTAATAAAGGTGTATACTATAACACTTTTATCCCTGATGAGGAAGCTTTGTGCTGTGTATTACGTCCAGAAGGATCTGGTTGGTGCCAGACACTTTAATTTAATTACAGTTCAAGAAAATATAGGCGACATTTGCTACTTCTGTGGAAATCTATATTCATTGTTGTTGGTGACTTCTAACACATGATGCGATCGGGCTACAAATAAAAAGAAGCATGTTTATCATGTGTGACAATAATTACACAGGTGTCATTACACATGGTGGTTAGCGCGACACTATTACAGCGCCAGTGATCCGGTTTCAAATCCAGTGCAATCTGTCAGGAGTTTGTACGTTCTCCCCGTGTCTGTGTGGGTTTCCTCTGGATACTTGGGTTTCAGCTCCCCTTTCAAAGCGTATGGGGGTTGTCAGTTAATTTGGGTGTCATTGGGCAATATGGGTTTAAATGGCCAGAATTGGCTTCTAGTGTGCTGTAAATAAAATTTAATTTAAAAAATATCATTTGATTCCTAGTGAGAAGGGAATCATTTTGGTAGATCTGCTGCACTTTCCAATCTACATTTCTTTTGCTATGATCATATTAAATGGTGGTGCACCTATTTTCAATGTTTCTATGAAGTGGTGGAAGAAAGTTCCAATGCACAAATACATTCTATTTTCATTCATTTGACACCCAACTCTTCATAGGTGTCATCTTTTTCCTTCTTTCTTCCTTCCTTTTTTTCTTCCTTTCTTTCTTTCCTTCCTTCTCCTTCAGAATGGAAGGTGAGGCAGGCCGGTTAGTATTTGGTGAGATGTTCCACTCCTTCCATTGGTAATAATGGGTCTCCGTGCACTCCTGACTCATGAACTCGTACCGTCCCAAATTCCTCTTCTCTAACTGAGCCAGACATTCTGCAGTTTGCTGCTTATTTTCATACAATACTTGATTTCCACCCCCCCCCCCAACACACACACACCTCTGCCCACCTTGTCATCTTTTCTCATGTTGACCTGAGAACTTAATGTGAGATCTACCATGATTTTAATAAGGCATGAGATCACATCCGACCAGATTCAAGGACAGATTCTTTTCCACGATGATCCAACTTCCTATTGAGCCTCACAACAGTAAAATTATGCTGCCTTTACCCTGTACCAATTGATCTCTCTTTGCATCTCTGCATCTTTTTGCTCTGTGTCATGTTTGTCGCACCATGTCTGAGATGTCTAATTGGTCTGCTTGCCGTACAACCTCTCTCATTTGGCATCATTAGTATTTGTGGCAATAAACTTGAACTTAAAATGGCAGAGCAGGCTTGGGAGGCAGGATGGCTTTTAATTTGGATATTCATCTGTTTTGTCTTTCTCGTGCTGAAAGGGGTACGTTCGTACCAGAGGGGCACTGAAGCTATGAAAGAAAGAATCTTGGATGGTTCCAGCAACACTACTTGAAGAGAAGTAGATGTGACCTGTCCATTATTTTTTTTAGGTTGATATTCCTTCGCTGTTTGTGGGAATTTCCCCAATGGCAACTGATATAAAGTAGCTGCTGTTCTTCTTGCCCAGGCAAACATTGAAACTGAGCCATACTTATCATCTTATTTCAGAAACACTAAATAAGGCAGTTGCCTCCGAGAATCCGTCCAAAGATTCTGAAGCTGCTGGAGTTCCCCTCAGGGATAATAATGAGGGTGGTGATGAGATAAGATGAGAATTTATTTTGTACAGATGCAATAAAATTCTTGCTTGCTGTGGCTACACTGCTATGCAAAACTCTCTCGCCAACAGGAAATATCAATTAAATTGACACAATGTGATGCAAGACAAAAAAGATAAGAAACAAGAAACATAGGTGGCCCAGTTAGCATAGCGGTTACTGAATGCTATGCCAGAGTCGGGGGTTCAAATCCAGCACTGTCTGTAAAATGTTTGTATGTTCCCCCTTGTGTATGTGCTTGAATTGGTTTCCTCTGGATGTTCTGGTTTTCTCCCACCCTACAAAATGTATGAGGGTTTGTAGGTTAATTGGGGTATTTGGGCAGCATGAGCTCATGAGCTGGAAGGACCTGTTACTGTATTGTATGTCTAAATTTTTTAAAAATGGATTTAACACTTTGCTAAAATGAGAATTATAAACTCTCCACATATCAGTAGTGAATTGCAGGATTGCATTTGATCTTCTTCAAACCTCCTGCTCTTCCTAGCTGCATTTATGATTTTGGTCATCCTTGAAAGTTTTCCGATACAACTTTTGTACCAAGAAAGACTCTCCTCCATCAAGATCAGTTGACTGGGGTTCTGTAGGTGAGACCCCATTCTCCAGATCTTCTTGAATGTATTCATCTCTTCATTTCCCTGCCTTTCTAGCAACCTTGGCTCTTTCACCAAATTCACTCTATTTTTGGCTTGGTATCTGTTTTCACTGTGACATAAGCCAATGTCCAGGCTTATGTGTGGAGGACATGATGGCTGAATCAATTGGAAGTGGAATGAGGGGAGAGAGCAGTTCTGGGTTGGGGGATGGGGGTACATGGGGAATGACTCTACAGCACACATGTCAAACTCAGGCCCGCGGGCCAAATTTGGCCCGCAAGATCATATCAAATATGTATTAGAGCTGGCCCGCTGACCGCCGCGCCAGTATAGTGCATGCACAGCTAATACTACAAATCCCAGAATGCTTTGCAAATGCGTTGGCGCCAGCCCGTCAGCCCGCTAATCGCCCCCACCTCCTCTCTTTACTGTCATTAGCATCTGCGACCTGTCGCCGAACTCACGTGTAATAAACCCCTTACGAAAAATGGCCAAACGAAAGACAGAAAACAGGACCTTTCAAGACAGGTGGGAGGCAGACTATATGTTCATCATTTTAAAAGACAAACCTGTTTGTCATTGAAGCAAGTTGTTATTTTTTTGACTTGTTGGCTTGTGAAAAAAAAACATTTAAAAGGAGCTTAAAGGCTATAGAGAAATATTATTTATTGAATATTATATTTTTCATTTGTTAATGCTTCTTCTGGAAAAAGTTTAACCAAAACTATTATTAAACATTTATTTTAATAAGAAAAAGTTTAACATTACATATGTTGAAAGAAGAGAAAACATGCAGATGTTGTTGAAAATTTTCAATAAATATTTAGTTTGGCCCACGACTTAGTCCAACTTTTTAATTTTGGCCCTCTGTGAATTTGAGTTTGACACCCCTGCTCTACAGCATCAAGGAATGAACACCTCAGGAAAGGAGGAGGAGAATGGAAGAAAGATTAAGAACAAGAGGCAATAAATTACAAATAACTTTGTTGGACTTTACCTGCAGGCTTGTATTTACCTGAATATATTCTGTACTGTATATGCTCATGTAAAAGTAGAAACCAAGTAAAGTCAATTCCCCCCACCCCCCATTTATTTTTGGCTCAAAATCTGTCATTTTCCATATTTTGTATGCAAAAGTCGACCCTAGCCTCTCACCTCACCGCAGGCAGCCCACAAGCTGGAGCTCCCGATGCCTCAGTCATGAACTCATGCTTCAGCCCTAGTCGCCCACCCATCGGAGCTCCCATTGCCTTGACCACAGACTTTTCAACCAGTCCCAACCGCCTGCCCATTGGATCTCCCAATGCCCCGGCCGCAGACTTCCCACCCGGTCCCAGCCACCCACCCATCAGAACTCCCGACCGCAGACTTCCCATCTCATCCTGGCGGCCTGTCCATTGGAGCTCTTGATGCCTCGAACATGGACTTACCACTTGGGGCTGACAAATGGTGATGTTTAGATGAGAAATTGAGGGGGTCCTAGGATTAATCGCCGGGTAATGAACGTGCAGTCCCAACAATAGTGGCTTGACACTGAAAAAGCTTGACTGTAGCAACTATATTTCATGTGGAGCTTGAGAAGGTTTGATGTGTCTCCAAAGACTCATTCAAATTTCTACAAGTATACTGTGGAGAGCATCTGACTGGTTGGGTCATGAAGATGCCTCTGCACAGGACAAGAATAGGTTACAGAGAATCGTGAGCTCAGCCAGTGCCATAATGGGCATTAGTCTTCACTCAATTAATGCCTCAAGAAGGCAACTTCTGTCAAGGATCCTCACCACCCAGGCCTGGCCCTGTTCTCATTACTACCATCAGGATGGAGGTACACACTCAACATTACGAAAAAGAGCATCTTCCCTCATCATCAGATTTCTGAGCGGACAATGAATCTTATGGACACTACCTCATTTCTCTCCTTTCTTGCACCAATTAAAAAAAAAATCTTGTATTTACATGATTGTAATTTTTGTCCCATGATGCTCCTGCAAAGCAACAAATTTCATGACCCATGTTCATGACAATAAATCTGATTCTGATCCGCTACAAAGGGCACAGGTGAAGAAAGGTGAGAAGGGATAATTATTTGTCTCGAGGATTAAAGAGCTAACTGAACATATGTTCATCTGATGACTGCATTTTCTTTCAATGTTAGTGAGAAGGATCATTTTCATACTGTGACAAGGACATAATGGGGCAGGAAGGATTCAAAGCTGCTCTCCATGAAAGGTGGGCGATGAGCTTCAGAGGCAGTCGGAATCCGGAGAGGGAAGAGGGGGATGGGGAAGGGAGTACCTTTCCACTTAAAGTTTTCCCACTAACAGGGCAGAGCCTCCGAAATGGAAACCTTGGTTCGGTTTAATCTTGCTGATGTTATCCTCATCTCCAAGATGTTCAGTGATAAAAAGCTCCCCAAATTGCTAATGTGCACTGTTTATCCCTCCTGACTGCATTCATTTACGCCATGAAGAAATAAATTGGATAATGACTCAAGGGCGGAAATGCAAAAGATTTTTTTTCATTTTGAATTGTAATTAGCATTTGTGCCATGTGGAAGTAATCAGCTAGCAAAGATTGAGCTTTGTACAATGTATGTGTTCTCATCCACCTTCATTTGCCTCTGGAGTTAAAGAGCAGTTCAGATATGTTCATCTGATGACTGTGCTTTCCTTGGTCGAGGACATTCCAACCAGTTCGTCAGTTTTATGTGGTTCTCGACCACATAGCAGCTTCCAAGCTACTAAACAGGCTCTCAACTTAATGCCTGCAGTTCTGCTGCAGCACTTAAAGGCTGAAGTGTTTTTAGTGAATGAAACTTAAGATTGGGCCACATGCAAAGAAAGGAATTTATAGCCATTCAACCTTTTCCTGTCACAAGACCTTAACAGACAGCTCAGAACTGCGAAAGGAAGACCCGTGGCCATGGCATTTAACCGCAGTCTCTGCAAAAGCACGACAGAGCAGGGGCACATCCTCAATTGGCCCCTTTTTGTGAGTGTTTTTTAAAAAAAAATCACATCATTTCCTCTCTTAGAAAAACTTCTGTGAAATAGGAGAGACTCAATCATTGCTGGCTGCAGAGAAGTTATCATGTTTGTGGGTGTTGTCAAAGCCTCCGATTGGCTCCCTTTAGGAGGTGCTCGACCAATCACCGGGCTGAATGCCTGACCATTCATGAAAAAAAAAGTAGCAATGCGCTGTTGATGAAAGATCCGGAAACTGGCTCTGCTACTTTATCACTTGGAAGCAGTCTTCCTCTTGAACTAAGAAAAACTGTGAGTCATGGTTATAGCCCTAATTTGCGAGACAAATGAAAGAGAGAGTGAGAACAGTTTTGCAATGCATTCAGGGGAGGGGGGGAAAAAACAACACAACAGTATTTGAGCGTTCAGTCAAACTTTATGTTTGAGTTCCGAAGGCTGCATCAGTATTCGGCTGCAATGAAGTCATTTTCCTGCTTGATTGAAATCATCTGTTTGCAGTTCCTTGACAAATTAATTGAACCTTCCTGTGACTCAAATCTCTTTGGCTTCTGAAAGGACTTTACAGGTTGTCCGAGGCCAACACTCATTTAATCTTTAGGGCTCTGAAAGTTGAATGAAGAAACCATTTGTTCCGCTAATGGTATTCCAGTGAGAAGAGCTTTGTGCACTCACACACAAAAATAAGAGAACTGAGGCTGAAGTGACCTCTGTATTACTGAAATATTGACAACTCCTTCTCATTTATAAAACAGCAACTCGCAGTTTCACTTCTGGTGGTTGAGATACTGGAAAAGGAGGTGCAGCCTGAAGGTGTGCTTTTAAAAAAAAATCTAACTCATTCTATAACTGGAATCCTTTAAATAGCATTTGTTTATGGTCCTTTTTGAAAGGAGAATGATCCTAATCAGAATCATTACTACGACAGAGGAGAACTTACACTAGTGAAACATAAAAGTTTGCAGATGCCTTGATTGTAGTTTCAAAAAGTGCTGGAGCATACACAGCAGGTCTCGCAGCATCCACAGGAGGTAAAGGTACATAAGCAAGGTTATGGCTGATTTGCTGTTGCACTAAATTTAATGATGGATAGTTACATGGTTTGATGAAGTTTAGCTGCCATAGATTTTGCGGAAATTGTTCATTTGTTGATGCAGTGGAAACCATCGAGTTTTTGATTGGCTATTTCTTTCCATTATAAAAACCAGAATCAGAATTTATTGTTAGTGCTAACATTCATAATATAACCATCTTACAACATTACGATAAAAAATAAAAAATAATAATGCATGAAAAATGAGGCAGTGTCTTTGGTTCATGGATAATTCAGGAATCTGATGGCAGCAGGGAAGAAGCTATCCTTGTGCTACTGAGTGCTCTTCTTTAGGTTCCTGTACTTTTTTTCCTGATGGTAGCAGAGTGAAGAGGGCATGGCCTGGGCAGTGGGGGTATTTGAGGATAGAGGCTGCTTTATTAAGACACCGCCTCGTGCAGATGTCCTCGATAGAGTGAAGTCTGGTGCCTCTAGGGTTTATTCTTCTCCCGAGAGTTGGTGCCTCCATCCCAGGTAGAGATGGAACCAACCAGAATGCTCTCCACAGTACACCTGTAGAAGTTTACGAGAGTCTTCGGTTACGTACAGAATCTCCTCAGACACCTTACAAAGTATAGCCGCTGGCTGGCCTTCCTTGTGATTGCTCCAGGACAGATCCTCGGAAATATTGACACCCTGAAAAGGAATCACAACTGGAGGGAAGTGCCCTTCCACCAAACGAATTCCGGTTGCTACAAGCTCATTTATACTTTGTTATGATCGAATATCACTTCACATCTTCCCCTCTGTCATATGAAGGTTTTCTTTTGCCCCTTTTATAAATATCCTGTAGAACACAAAATTGCTGAACCAGTTTTGCTTAAAATGCTTGAAAACAGGAAATGTGGTGTCACCACTTATAGTCATGCACCCTTCTACCAGATTAGACTGACTGCATTGCTTGGTTTGAGGGAAAAAAAAACCCTTATATTTGTCACTTTCTGATTGGTTACAAAAATAAGTTAAGCAGTGGTCCCCCAGCTAGCTGATATGGAAATGCAGATGTGAACACTGGTAACTGAAGTGATACAATGGCAATAAATGTGTAAATGGTAACATAGAAAATGATGTTCTACTTTACACCATTTGGATTGACATTTATAAGTACTGGAAAAACATTAATGGTTTGCTGAAGGGTTCCTGTCATTAACATTGTTGGGGATTTATTATTGATAACACATTCTGCTAAGAAAATAAATAAAATAGGTTGTGTGAGGTTGGGTGGATGAGGATTGGTATTTGAATGGAATTTTCTTTATTAGTTATCTCAGATTGACGTCTGGCACTAAAGATTATTTGTTCAGGAAGGCCTAGATTAACTTGAACACACCCTAGAAATCCTGGTGACAGGTTTGCCAAGTGCACGGGTGTTTTCCCCCTCCCTCCCCCCAACCCCATGTGCTTTCATTAGTGGTGGGATACTTACAGAGATCTCCAGAACATATAGCCCAGCGAACGAGGAATCACAGCCCATTTTCCATTCTCGGCCAATGGGCAAATAAGCTCGAGCCTTCTGAAGCAGTTTCCTGAAGATAAGAGATAATATGGAAGGGGAAACCTGGCAAATCGATGAGCGTGCAGGACCATATCATTTCCTCTGCAATGCCTGTGTGTTAATTAACAATTCCAAGTATGTTTTAAACTGTATTTTGGGATTTCCTCACTGTAACAAACTTCCTCTTTGGATTATATATGCAGATTGTTTTTAAAGAGCAAATTCAATTATAAAGTTAAGTTTTAACTCTTGAACTCAACCTTCAAAGAAATTCATAAGAACACAGGCAGTGTGTTTTTTTTTGTACTGATGAGAACGTTCTCATCCAAGCTGCTCCCATGAATTATTGGAACGCCTGACATTTCAGCAAACCTTCTCTGCTTTGTCTTTCTCTCTCTTTGTCTCTTTTGCTATCTCTCTATTTCTCTATTTTTCTCTTCTCTCTCTTTCATTTTCTTTCTCATTCACTCTTTTTCTCTCTCTTTCTCACTCTCTCTTTCTCTCTCCCATTATAAACCACGACTTGTCTCCATGGTTTGGTCCACTGTGGGTTTAGAAGCCAGTTGTTTTGATTATGTGGGAGGGAGGGAAAGAGCTAAAGTGGAAAGCACAGCCGTCCACTCCCAAGCCCAAAGCCAAAACCAACACCAGCTTTATCTGAAGCTCTGGGAGAAAAAAAAAGGACCTTGCAAATACTTCTCTACAATTATTTTCATTACAAATGTACGTGTCATTATGTGGCTTTGATTGGTACAGACTCCAAACTTTTGTTGCCTTCAACTTCAAAAAAGCTTGAGATTTTGCACAGGATAAAGAGTGCTTTTGTATTGTACTTTAGATCAGTTCAAATCTTTCTGCTAAAATTCATTATGGTTATCAGCGCAGAGTTGCACACATATAGACTTGTTGTTTATTTATTCATTTGCAGGATGTGTTTGAGAAGCCAGCATTTATCGTCTATCCCTCTTTGCACTCGAGAAGGTGATGGTGAACTGCTTTTCTAAGACATTCTGCAATCCAGCCAGTTAATTTACAATTCTATTTGTGCCAGGCCTGCTGTTGAAAGATATCCAGTCACATTGAGGCCTATTATGGGCCATTTATTTCTCTCACTGAAGGACCCTTTGAGCCAAATTATCTTACAGCAATCTGGGAGTATCTTTTTTAAAAATTTCACATTGTTTTTAATGAACTGATTCCACTAAAATTAAATATTCTAGTCACCATGGTGGGCTGCCATGTTTACCATTGGTTTATTAACTTAGGAATATAACAGCTGAATGGATATTCCTATAGTAGCTAAAATATATGCACAGAAGAGGTCATTTGGCCCACCTGGTTCATGACCATGCCTCCCCAACCCCTCCTCATTTCACCCTTCAACCTACCATTCTTTGTCCCTTGCATTTACTTGTCTTCCCCTCATAACATTGTGGATGACCATTCAAAGTGCCCTTGCTGAGTTACAATAGCCCTACCGACCAACATGTATTTCATTGCCTTATTCTGGCATCTGCTTACCCTCAACCTTATCCAGCCCTCAGATTTCACCCAATCACCCAAAAGGATCTTCTCTAATCAGAGTCGAATCATATAGCGTGGAAACAGGCCCAACTTATCCCTGTGTTTGGCCCTTATCCCTCTAAACCTATCCTTATTCATGAATCAGTGCCAGTGACCCAGGTTCGAATCCGGCGCTGTCTGTGAGGAATTTGCACGTTCTCCGTGTGACATGCATGGGCTTCCTCTGGGTGCTCCTGTTTCCTCCCTCCCTCCAAAAACGTAGGCTTAATTGAGTGTGATGGGCACGGGTTTAAATGGCTTTAGTCAGCTTCTATTGCATTGTAAAAATAGTGCCTACCTCAACCACCCGCCCCCCCAGAACTGATTCCATACACCCACCACCCTCTGTGAAAAAAAGATATTCCTTACATTCCATTAATCTCTCCCTGCTCACTTTCTGATTTCCCCTACTCTGGGCAAAAGGCTCTCTGTATTCTCCTGATCTATTTGTCCACTGCAATTCTCCAACGAGCCAGCCGATTTTAATTCTCTTATCTGCTGTTGCCATGTCTTTAATTCCTTTACCCTGAACCCTGTGATTCCTATCGCTAAAATGTTTTGCTTTCTCTTTCAAGTTACTCCTTAAAACTCGTTTGAGGACCTGCCTTAATGCTTGTCAGGATCAAATTGTGTCCGATAATGAGTTACATTGGGCATTTCATTCTATGAGGGAATGCATAAACCTGGATAATTGTTCATTTTGACTAATTAAAATGCCGCACATCCAAAACCATTCTTGGTCGAGGCCCTATTTGTTTTGGCTTGTTTTGTTTTGCACCTCACTGAAGGTTGGCAATATCAGGGAACTGAGGAGTTTCATCAATGAACCACTGTGATCTACACTCTGGAAAGGAATGTCTGGACAAGGGAGCAATCTGTTGTTATGTCTGATTGTTCTGTCACAGTTCCTTTGGACTGAGAAAAGCAGAAAATCGGCGCTGGAAGCCATGCTGGAGTTCATGACCCAGTTCCGAGCTGAGGTAGGGGCACAAGGAGGAAGCCGGTTTAATTGAAGGACTGAATCCACAAAGGGGAAAGAGGAAATGCATTTCCCTGTCCTCAAACCAGATCTAAAAAAAGATCTCATGGGTGAAAGTGCAGGGAACTGATTGCTTTAGTTCAACAGGCTGCCCTGACCCCCTTGTTCTGACCCCTGGCACTTCACTATGCCTTCAATGGTAACAGGCTGAATTGAGCTGGCCTAGCTCAGTAAAGTGTGCGCAGGAGAAAGAAGATGAAGAGAGAAGTTCAAACGATGGGATGGGTTTCTCCAGAGTGTGTGTAATGCAGAGTTACCTACCAAAGAAACAGATATCAGCATCTATCAGGTACCAATAATATGTTGGCTCAGGCCCAAGACCTCAGTTATATATTTTTAACCCCTATGGACAGTGTGTGTGACCTGCTGAGTTCCTCTAGCATTTTTGTGTTTCTGCTACAATCAGACTTCTGTGTTTCATAAACTTGGCCAAGTTAGTGACAGGAACAGAACGACAGGCAATATGGGGAAGAGGGGAATAAAATGTAGTTTGATAAATTCAGTGCGTTTTCCCCACTTTCACTACCGGCCACCATCATGTCAACCTTCTACAGGAGCTCTATCACAGTGGGGTAAAGTTGCTGCAGAGAAATGGATCGGAGGTCAATTCACAAGATCATAAGAGTGGTAGGGAGGATCACTGGAGTCTCCCCCCTTCCCCCCCCCCCCCATACCTCCATCGACGTGATCTACTGGGATCATTGTCTGGAGAGAGAACACAAAATCGTCAAGAATCCCTTCGACCCTGCACACAGCATCTTTCATGAGAGATATTGGGGTATCAAAGCCACCACCATCAGGCTGAGGAACAGCTTTTAAAAAAAATTATTTATAGTTTTACAGACTCGTATTAGCCAGGCGAATAATCCTCCCCTTTTACAGGTCATTGTTTGCCGAGCCCTCTCTTTTTCCTCCCCCCCTCCCAATCATTCACCCTCCCTCCCAATTCAAACCAAGTACATAAAAGCATAAAAATCAATTATTAAAAATATCAATACAAATACATGAGGAGAAAAGGTGGGGAGTGGGGGGGGGGGGGGGAGCCGACAGGCCTTCCAAATTGTCCCCTCGTTCTCAGTATTTCAGGGCTTGTGTGATCCTGTTATTCACTGTATTCCTATTGAGAAAGGTTCTGGGAGGGCTAATCACACCTGCATTTCGATGTGTCGCAAGTATGGCTGCCACACCTCGACCAATGTGTCATATCTGAGGAACAGCTTCTTCAAACAAGCAGTGAGAACGCTGAACGACCAAAGGAACTGCTCACACTAGCCATCTGCGACTCTCATATTCATGAAGCAATATTTATTTAATTATGAGTATATATGAATACAAGTCTGCATTTTGCATTGTTTGTCTATATGTGTTTTGTCTGCTTGTGTGTCTGCATGTTTTGCACTGAGGACTGAGAACTACATCAAATCTCCCCTTTCATCTTAAACTCATGCTCTATAGTTCCAGCTTTCTCTACCTTGGGAATAAGACTCTCACTCCATCTTATCTGTGGCCCTCATAATTTTATAAACCCCTATAAGTTCACCCTCTGTCTTTTACATTCCAGGGAGAATTTCTCCAACATAATCTCTCCTCATCATGACAGCCCTCATTTCCAGCCAATATCCTGGTGAATTCACCATGTCCTTCCTGTAATGTGGCAGCCAGAACTCTACACAATGGTTCAAATATAGTCTAACCGCTGTTTGGCACAATGTATTCAGAACACCTATGAATGTTGGCATACTAAGTAGCTTCTTCACCACCCTATTTTTGTTTTAATTTAAAAAAGTTTAGACATATAGCACGGTAACAGGCCACGTTGGCCCACAACCCCATGCTGCCCAATAAACCCAATTAATCTAAACCCATGCAGACACAAGGTGAACATACCAATTTCTTACAGACAGCATGGGATTCAAACCCCAGTCCCAATCAATGGCGCTGTAATGGCATTATGCTAATTACTACACCAACTGTACTGTCCCAACTATGTCACCACCTTCAGTGATTTACACGCCAAAGCCCTTCTGTAAATCAATACTCTTGAGGTCTCTGCTTTTTATTCTCCTGAAGAATAATCATTTTAAATATACAGTAGCCAGTCAACTTACAAGCACAAATGTGTGAATGACTTGGTAAACACACACAGTAATTGCTGGAGGAACTCAACCAGTCTCGCAGCGTCTATAGGAGGTAAAGATAACACTGTCATTTCGAGCCTGAGCCCTTCTTCAAGGTATAAGCAAAAAGCACGCGTGCATCTAAATAAAGACGGGAGAAAAAGGGGTAAAAATGAGAGGGGGAGGAGTCCAGACCCACAAACAAAATGGGTTAATTGAAATGATGAGGAAAGGCGAAAATTGCTTTTGGTTCTATGAAAGGAGACACAAAGGGGAAAGAGACTGAAACAGAGGAAAGGAGTCAGTGGGGCGAAGATGGGGGGGGGGGTTAATGAAAACTGGAGAAGTTATTTTTAATGCCATCATTTAGAAGGTGTCTTGTCAGAAGATGAGGTGTTGCTCCTCCAGTTTGTGTGTGGTCTCAGTCTGGCAGTGCATGAGTCCATGGGAACAAGCCAGGGAATGGGAGGGGCAATTGAAATGAGTAGCTGCTGGGAGATTCACGCTATTGTGGTGGACAGGCCCGAGGTGTTCAATGAAGCGATCTCCAGTCTGCGCCTAGGTCTCTACGATGCAGAGGAGACCACAGGGGGAGCACTGAATTCAGCAGATGACCCCTGCAGATTCTTCTAAGAACTATTGGGGGCCTAAAAGGTGGTGAAGGAGGAGGTGTTGGCATAAGTGGAGCATCTTCTGTGGTCACAGGTGTAGGTGCTATGGTGGGGGAGGGAGGAGTGGAGAAGGGAGTCACATTACATGCTTTGGTGCCAATTAAGGCACTTGAGAAAGCTCCAAACTCTTCCAAAACTCTTCCAAACATTGTGAACTTTTTACATGGTTGTGAAAGTGTAGAAGATATCTTGGTTTAAAATTTACTCTACAAACTTTAGCTGGAGTTGATGGGACTGCAGTCAGAAATGGAATGCCATGGGGACTCCCTTTGACATACGCACATTTAGTGACAATCAGCGAGGAGAAATTTGGACTGCCTCAGCCATTATCGGCTGCAATGAGAGGTAGAACTGTTGTCTAATTGGGTAATTTATCACTCTGTTAAGAATTCTGACTTTTTTTGGCCAACCCACTTCTTTCTTGGTAGTGGATTTTTCTTTTTTTATATAATAAAATATCTTTACAATACAATCTGATTAAAATGTAGGTACCTTGGATGAAATGATATGATTTAAGTGTAATCTTTTTGCATTTTAACATATATCCAGGTGTACTCTGGATTTTTCGATTTGAAACTTCAATGTTAATAAAAATATTGAAAAAGCCTGCAATGTAAAACCAGCAGAAAATTGGAAAAACCTATAAAAATATTGAAAAAGATGTTTACTCTTCAAAAAGCCATTGGTATTTTGGACTGGCAGTCTGAATTATGGATAATGAGGAATCTAGTCGATTTCTGATTGGGGCAGGAAGGTCGTGTGACATGAAGGTGTCATTTGTGTCAGATGACTAATGATAATGAATTTATTGTCATAAACCAGTGGTTCTCAACTTTTTTCTTTCTGCTCACATACCACTTTAAGTACTCCCTATGCCATCAGTGCTCTGTGATTAGTAAAGGATTGCTTAAGGTTTTTTGTGGGTTGAAAGAGAAAGTTTGAAAACCACTGTTTTAATCATACCTCATTGACTCGTTATGTGCACGGTTTCAGAACTCCAAAGGAAATGGGCCAATGACAATTTTTCTCAAGCAAAATATTTCAGTAACAATTGGGTCTAGAGCAGTGGTTCTCAACCTTCCCTTCCCACTCACATCCCTCCTTAAGCAATCCCTTACTAATCACAGAGCACCCGATGGTATAGGGATTACTTAAAGTAGTATGTGAGTGGAAAGAGAAAGGTTGAGAAGCACTGTCACATACATTGTACGATACATTTATGCACTGAAATTCCAACTTGCTGCAGCCAGCTACTTCATGAAAAAACTATAATAATATACAATAAATGCAAAAGATTGATATATAATAAATATTTACTATTACCATAGAGCAAGAAGAAAAGTGGATTAATAATGGCAGGAGTATTAGGGCAGAATGTTTGGAGGTCAGGTGGTAGATTCAGGACCATGTCTGGAGTGAAACACGAAGATCTGCAGATGTTGAGATTGTAGTACATAGGAACATAGGAAGTAGGGACAGGAGTAGGCCAAAAATGGCCCATCGAGCCCGCTCCACCATTCAATACGATCATGGCTGATCTAATTTATGACCTAACACCACCTACCTGCCTACATCTATCCTATCCATACCCTTCATAATCCTATATATTTCTATAAGATCTCCTCTCATTCTTCTGAACTCGAGCGAATACAATCCTAGACGATTTCATCTTTCATCATAAGTCAACCCCTTCGCAGAGATGCTGGAGGAACTCAGCCAGTCTCACAGCGTTCATAGGAGGTAAAGATAATTTACCGACATTTCGGGCCTGATCCCTTCCTCAAGATAGAAGCAAAAAGCAGACAGGCATCTGAATTAAAGACTAAGATTAAGGAGAAAGAATGGGGGGAGGAATCCGGACCTCATAGCCAAAATGTGTTGATTGGATATGATAAGAGGAAAGGTGAGAATTGATTTTGGCTCTGTGAAAGGAGACAGAGGGAAAAGGGGAGCGAGAGAGCTTGGGGAAAGGCTACAGTGGGGAAGAAGAATGGGGGGAGAGAGAGTTGATCGGAAACCGGAGTTGATGTCAATGCCATCAGGTTGAAGGCTGCCCAATCTGAAGATGAGGTGTTGTTCCTCCATTTTGCAGGTGGTCTTAGTCTGGCAGTGCATGAGACCATGGATAGACATGTCGGCATGGAAATGGGAAGGGGAATTGAAAAAGGTGGCCACTGGGAAATCCTCGCAACAAGAGTTGGAAATCTTCAAAGAGTGTCTCCTCTGGTCCTATCCCATGGAGTGGGTCAGCTCATTCAGAGGAAGCATGGAGGGTAGTGAGGGGGGGGGAGTGTTAGCTGTTGGCTCAAATAAAAGCAGGAGTGAAATTAGAAAGAGGTTGAGATTGTTTCAGAGGACAGAGGAAGAAGGTTACCATGGAAACAGACCTATCCATCCAGCTGCTACAGCTGGGACTGGTGAATGAAGCCAAGTTCATATCTGGTGAATGACTAAAGGGAGAGAAGTGTATCTGGCCGCCTGTGTACAAGAGCCTGAGAAAAAGACAGGTCAAGGTTATTTATAGCAATCTTCTGAGCTCGGTATGGGTGGTAAAGTTTGAGGGGTTGAAGGATTATCCTGTCAGACTACTGGAGAACATTAAGTTAGTTGTGTCTTGGATCAGTGCAACCACTTAATGCAAAAGCAAGAGAATGGCAGTCTTATTTTCCCCAAATAAACCACGATCTTAACTGTGGAGTAAACACGTTGGTTTGTTCGCTGTCTCGCTTGTGTTCTTCAGTATTTTGTGCTTTTTTCTTCTCTCTGATTTTCTCTGCCAATTTCTTCATTCACTTAGAAGGAAACCTCCTGGACTCAGCTGTCATCCTTTACCGCTAAGACCAGTGATGCTCTGTGGGAGATCTGGAAGACCCACCCAGACATGTACTCTGAAGCAGAATGACAAAGCACAGGCTGTTAATGGAAGAAATTGGAGAACAAGGCCTCTGACTGTATTTCTTCCGTTCCTAGTTATCAGTCCACAGTCAACCCTGTGAAGAGTGGAAGATACCCAGGCCATGATTTTTTTTACAATATTGCACACCAGCTACCATGCGGTCTTGAAGAGTGAATTATTTGTGTAATGACATGATCTGAAATGTGAGAGGAAAGGATGTGCAGCAAGATTTTACACACATGCACACCCCACCCAGATATATTCACACACACACACCCCCAGAAGTGCACACACGCACACATTCTGGCCACCAACAAACTCCCTGGACCAACACAATTCCTTTTGCATACCCATGGCCTCATCTTCCCCTCCCCACAATCTTACCTCTTCAGCCACATGCTTCCCTCTGTGACTCCACAGCACTATTCCCTCATGTTTGCTATCTAAATTCAGCCAGAATGTGAAATAAATGGCAAGTGCCAACTAACTTAATCCCCAGTGAACGAGCTATGTCAATGTTTGGTCTAAAGGGATAACTTTGAAGAGATGGTTTGACAAAAAGATTAAGGCAATGTGTGAAATCTTGAGGAGTTAAGACCTGTTCACCAATGATGGTGACTCAAAACTCAGTCTAAGAATAAGTTGACTGCAGGGACTTTTGTGACTAAACTCCATCCTGCTTCATAGCCTTGTCTACATTTTCTTCCTTAAGGTGCTGGCAATGGAACTGATTTTCCCATTTTCCCAATCCTGCCTTATTCCATTGTTCTGAGACCAATCAGTACGTCACAATAGCTCCACTGGCTGACATGAGTTAACGTGGACTAACTCTGGATGTGGACCTGGACAAACGTAATCTTCCTGAGTGGGAGGAAACTCTTCATCAAGACTGAGGTGTCTCCCACTGAAGCTGCTCAACCCGCTGAGTCCCTGCGTTTGGCTTCAGATTCCAGCATCTGCAATCTCCTGTGTATCTCCTGGACATGAGTAAGTTCCTCTTTACCTAATGACCCCTGCTATAAATTGTTTTACAAGAAAACATCTGATGGCTGTGCATCAAGGTTTGTGTAAATCTATCCAAAACCCTATTGCTTGAGTTGGTTTATGTTGGATAGACATATAATGAGATCAAGCTTGAAATGGACCCTTTGACCTACCGTAAATATGCCCATTTACGCTAATCCTATCTTCACCCATTTTATTCTCCCCACATTTTGGCATCAGCTCTCCTGCACCATATCAAATTCTACAACTTTACATCGGCCAGTGAACCAACCACAACCTTCACACTCCTGGGATGTGGGAGGAAACCAGAGCACACAGAGGAAAGCCTATTGGCCTCTAGGAGAATGTGCAAGTTCTGCACAAACGACTGAGGATCGGAGGGAACCCCAGCTGCTGGAACTGGGTGAACCAGAGGGACTAACTGTGTGTCTACTCAACTTTGTTGTGCAATTCTGTCCATGTTTAAATTTATGCTTGCTAATTTACTTGTAATATTTGCTACAAAAGTTTCCATCCCCACCTTACAATATCAGCATTGACTTCACCCCTGCCTATCTCTGTGACTCCCTGTCATTCCCCATACACTTTTATCCTCCTTTATTTCCCAACACAGACTGTATCTTCAACTCTCCATCCCACGGTTTCCAGAATTGCCTCACTGCTTCTCCCTAATGGGAGTGCAATTAAAACTAACCTCAAGACAAACATTTTTTAATCGTATTATCCCATTTTAGGGTGGCGTGGTTAGCGCAACAGTGAGAGCAATGCTCTTACAGCATTCGACCAAGGTTCAAATCCGGCACTGTCTGTAAGGTGCTTGTAGATTCTCCCCGTGTCTGCGTGGGTTCCCTCCCAGTGCTCTGGTTTCCTCCTAGTCTTCCAAAGCATTTGGGAATTTGTAAGTCAATTGGGTGTAATTGCATGGTACAGGCTCATGTGCCAAAAGGGCCAGTTACTGTTCTGTATTGTAGATCTACATTCTAAAAAATTAATTTAAATCTATGCCCTCTGGATTCAGACTCCCCTGTCCTGTGAAAACTGCTCGAACTGTTCACTTATCACTGTTTTTAGGAACCTTAAAAAAATCCCCCTTCACCCTCCAATGCACAGGAAAGAAAGACTCATCCTGTCTATGTTCTGTTTAAAATCACTCTTCAAGCTTCAAATCTATATGATTTTCAATCCTTTGATTCAGTATTGAACCTTCTGATCCATGATTCAGTGTGCATTTATATCTGATAACTCTTGTGCAATGACATGAAATGATCTTTAACATTTAAAACAAACATAATTATTTGTAAGGTATGCCTTCTACTTGTTAACAAAGAATATGTTTATTGGGGATACTTTTCTACACTTGTATTGGGACTCATAATATGGTTTTTAGACTGCAGGCATGTATCGGCACAATCAACCAAATTTGCTGTTACACGGGCAGTCTAAAAAGGAAAGTGCAGGAATGTTTTAGTCATTTCCTGCGCCGCGATTTATCCTGCGGGACCCCAACTACTTTTCGGGGGGGGGAAGCCTACAGTTTAAATCGCACCGCAAAACTCGCCTCCTGAATTCAACATAACAGCTGACTACTCAGGCCACATTGCTCCACGTAAAAGCATCGGGACTAACGCGCACAGGAACTTAAGGCGATACTGCTGTCTAAAAAGCTCAATTGATGGGATTCCTGCCTCTGAGTCAAGAAGCTATGGATGCCAAATCTACTTCAAAAAGCATGTAATTTATCTTAAAACTCCATGGCCATGGGGAGGAATTGCTTCACTCTTGGAGGTATCACCCCTCTGTTGAAAGGATCAACTATCTCCATGGGTGGATCTGAAAGATTCCATGAACATTGGGAAGTTGTCATTAATATTTATTTTTCAACCAATACCAGGGAAAGAAAAAAACAACATTATCCAGCATTGGGCTTCAGTTCATGGGCAATCATGTGGCAACCATTGCTGTCACTATTTAATTGGCTGTGGTGTGTTGAGGGATTTCCAGATGACCTGGTGCATCAGAAACAGTGCAAGTATTTCTCTCTTCCTGACACATGAAATGAGTGGCAGATGAAGAATTGTTGGAGGTCAGTCAACATCCGTGGGTGGAAATGATCAGTCAATATTTCAGGTCTGAACACTTTACCATTACTAAATACAGGTACTCCCCAACTAATGACTGTAATTTGGACTGAACAATCGGTCTTATCTCGAAATGGACATAAGTCGGAATATTGCCTGGGTGCAGAGTACTTTTGAATTAAATCTTTTTTTCATTGTAGATTTGACGATAACAACTTAAAGCTTCCTAAATTTGTCGATCAACCTTAGTAAATCTTTCCACGTTCTGGTCCATGCTTACCTTGTTAGTCAGCATCCTGGGGGTCCATAGGCTTGGCGCGGCCATCTCGATTCCTGTGCCCACGCACGAGTCTTCAGTTGGGACCTGCGTGATGGCTTCACGTATTGGAGTTCAGTTGGTGCATTCACGGTGGGCTCGCGTATTGGAGTTCATTTGGTGCATGCGTGAGAGTGAAGCACCCTAACTCTAACATTTGTGCCCTTAACTCTTGTACATGCTCCAACCGAACTCCAGTACACAAACCCATCATGCATGCACCAACCGAACTCCAGTACACGAACCCAGCGCGCATGCACCAACTGAAGATGCGCACATAGGAATTGAGATTGCTGCGCCCAACTGATGGACCCTGGGACTAACAAGGCAAGTATGCACATTTTGGCTCGTACATGCCATGTACCCCTGTTACAGTTTGTCAAATACAACATAAACAGTGTAAATTTTATATTTTTTCTTTATATTTAAAAAAACTTTTGGTTGTATGTGCGGATGGACGTAAGTTGCATTGGTTCCAACTCAGGATGTACCTGTACAGTAAAACCTCTGGTATCCAGCACCTATGGGGATTGGTAGATGCTGGATAAGTGAATTTTCTGGTTGCTTGAGATTGCGTGTTGCATGATTGGCGAACTAATGGGGAGGTGCGCCAATTTAAACATCCGTGTTTTTTTACCTATTTATTTTGGGTGAGTTTTTGACCAGTTGCTCGAGGCTGCTAGTTGCTTGAATTCTGGATAACAGGGGTTTTACTGTATTATTTTCTCAGCAACCAGGAACTTAAATGAACATGTTTCACTCCACTTCATCAACCTCAGAGGTATAAGTAAAGTCCTTGTATATTTTCTCCTGTTCTGGAGTCCAGAGGATCCCAAAATTAGCAGCAAATAGATCTGCACAACACAGGGCAACTTCAACAAAAAAGTTGGTTTTAATTATATTTCAACAAGAAAACAAACTTTAACTTATTACTCAACTTACCCAACTACTTCATCCCCCTCTAATACTAAGCACAGGTATGTGTAATGTATATTGAAGATTAGAAAAGTTCTTTGGATTACAGTCCAATCTCACTGGTTGCAGGCAATTCTTGGACTGTGCACAGAAGTTAGCATGAACAAAGTTCACTCATCTTTGGTGCTGAACAGGCAAATGGTGACCCCTTAGGAGGGTTTTTGCTAGTTTTCGGAAAGATTCCTTTTCCAGAACATTCACAACTGATTCCTTCTCAATCAGTCTTGCTGACAAAACTTGTCCCCTTCTGAGTTCTCCAGATGATCCTCTTTCTTTCAGGTCACCTGCCAGATTGCCAGTCTTCTCCTTGGACCAGACAGCCTCTCAAAGTTGGCCAGCTTTGTCCTTCTGGAAAGCATTTCTGTGTGCAGTTTGGGTCACCAAATGAGAGGAAGGTGATAAACAAAATCGAGAGAGTGCAGAGAAGGTTCACAAGAATGTTGACAGGATGTCAGGGTTTGAGTGACAGAGAAAGGTTGAGCAGCCTGGGGCTTTTTTCTCTGGAGTGTAAAAGATTGATGGGGGATTTGATGGAGGTGTTCAAGATTTTAAAAGGGACAGAGAGAGTCAACGTGGATAGGCTTTTTCAATTAAGAGTGGGGGATATTCAAACCAGAGGCCACGGTTTGAGATTGCAAGGGGAAAATTATGAGGTGAAATTGCTTCACGCAAAGAGTGGTTGGGATGTGGAATAAGCTTCCAGCAGAGGTGGTTGAAGCAAGGATGTTATTTACATTTAAGGAAAGACTGGATAATTACATGGAGGGGAGAGGATTGGAGGGGTATGGACCAGGTGCTGGTCAGTGGGACGAGGAGGGTGGGGATTTGTTCCGGCATGGACTCGTAGGGCCAAACTGCCTGTTCTGTGCTGTATATGGTGATAACTGGAAATGTTTGCATGCTCTATTGTCGACCTGTCTTTATGTGGTTTACACTGTTTAAAGGAAACAGGATTTGCATAACATATAACGAACTACTTCTTCTATAGGTCACAGTGTCATCCTAAATAATATTAGAAAAAAAAACAAAATTAAAATACAGAGGAGAGAGCAACTTGTCCTTCTCCGAGACAGCTTGGGGATGTATGGTATAGCTGAGTACAAAATAATACTTCCTCTCAACAGACTTTACAATGTTCCTCAGTGACTCCCCACTAAACAATTTCTTTATTCCCATTTATGTTCATGATTTAATTAGCCCTAATTTAGAAACAGGTTTTGTACTGTTGGCCCATTCCTCACTAGGAACTAAACATTGGCCGCTCAAGTCCATTTCCCAGGACACTTACTCCCACAGACAGAGGAAGCTCTTATCCCATCAGGCTGAAGCGAATTTGAATCCTTGTCCCAGCTATAAATGGTTCAAATCCAGTGCTCTGCTGTTCCCATGTTGTAAATAGCTATGCTTCAGCAACCTATCCATTCCATTTTCTTAATTCTTACAGATGAATAAATATTCTGTTACATAACAGAGGAGTTAAGTGACTGCCGATGCAATACATCAAACTGGACTAATGATGTGAAGACAAGAGTTCAAATCCCCACCACAGCATTAGGGGAATTTAAATTCAATTAAGTGAATCATTTCTTAACAGAATAAGAATCAGAATTTATTGTCGGGAACATGCCATAAAATTCATTATTTTGCAGCAGCTTCACAGCACAAATATTGTTATAGAATTACTTTAAATATAAATTAATTAGTGGAAAAAAATAGAGAAAGTGAGGTCATGTCTGGGGTTCATTGTCCTTTCAGGAATCTGGTGGCGGAGGGGAAGAAGCTGTCCTTGTGCCACTGGGAGTTTGGCCTCAGGCTCCTGCACCTCCTTCCCGCACAGTCCACCTGTAGAAATGTGCAAGTGACATTTTAGTGACATACCAAATCTTGTCAAACTCTTCACAAAGTATAGCTGCTAGTGAGCCTGCTTCATGATTGCATCGACATGGAGGGCTCAGGACAGATTCTTAGAGATGTTGACACCCAGGAACTTGAAGTTCTTAACCTTTTCCACTGCCGACTCCTCGATGAGGACTGGTTCATCATCTCCTGATTTCCCCCTCCTGAAGTCCTGAGAATGATGAGTGTGAATCTATTTGAGCACCATGGAAAGAAATCTGGCTCGGGGGCATTTCTCAAGGAAGGAACTCTTACCCAGTCTGCGCTCCATGTTCTTCAGATCAGCAGTAATGTGATTGCTTCTTAACCATGCTCTGGAGTGTCCACTTAAATCAAAGTGTTAAACTCTGCCAGCGATGTGTACATCTTGGCAGAAGCAACATTTTCTCCAATGTGATTGAAGATGTAATCTTGCCTCCAGATAGTTAATTATTGGAAAAAATAGGCAGGTCTGTCAGCATCTATGGAAGAAGAACAGTTAATATTTTAGGACAACTGAAAACTCTACTGCCACCGTTGTCGTTGCGATCTCTACATCAGAGAAACTGAACACAGACTGGGAGATCACTGCATTGAGCACCTCGGAACTGTCCACCACAATAGCCACCCATTTCAATTCCGTGCCCAGCTCCCTTGCTGACATATCTGTTCATGGTCTGAGAAACAATATTCCGCTTGGAACCCTCCAAATGAATGGCATTGCATTGATTTTTCCAATTTCCATTAAATCCCGCCCCTTCGCCTTTCCATCTATCTTCTATCCTTTAGCTCTCTCTCTCTCACCTTTTCCCTTTGTCTCCTTTCAAAGAGCCATAAACAACCCCCCTCCCCATCAATTCTCACCCTTCCTCTCTCCTGTCCTCTTATCATATCCAATGAGTTCCTTTTGTCTGTTGGTCTGTACTCCTCTCCCTCCCATTCTTCCTTCCCCTCCCCCCCCCCCCCCCCCCCCCCACCCAGCCTCAATACAAATGCCTGTTTGTTCTTTTTAAAAATTACACTTTGTGGAAGAGCTCGGGCCTGAAATGTCGGTAATATACCTTTCCCTTCCGTGGATGCTGTTTGACCTGCTGAGACCCTCCTGCATTTCTGTATTTTTACTCCTCCAACCACCACCCGAAAGCTCCTCAAATACCCGCCTCGTGTGCAACCTGCATTTCCATCAGGACATGGATGCGATCAGCATCCACAATCTTCCTTCTGGGATGCTCTCCCTCAAACTCCCCAAACCCTCCTTCAAGCTTGAAGCTTCTTTCAAATCTGCCTCTTCAATCAGGCTTTTGTTCATTTGGCCCAGTATCTTCTTTGGGACAGTTAACTTTTGTCTGATAATGCAGGACTCATATGGGGCCTCTTCATTGTTATATTGGTTGAATGCTTCTGTGTGAGGCATTGCCTCAAAAAAGGATCCCCATGATCCTGGCCCACAGCCTTTAATCACTGCCGCCTTCATTTAGAAGATACAGAAGCCTGTCGAGCAACATCTCGAGGTTCAAGAACAGTTGTTTTCCAACAGCTTATCTTTCAACCATAAATAGACTTTATTCACCATAAAGTGTTTACCAAAGATAAACCATTCAAAGACTCTTCCAACCCTTCGTTTCGCCTCCATACATTTTCATCACTTCTATTATTGCTTTCATTTCTATATACACTATTACCACCACTGGGGCATCTCCCACCCCCACCCCCCCCACACCCCGGTTGCTTGAGGGTTTTCCCCACAGACTCAACCCCTCAATGGCCAGTATTAAAGGACTCCAATCCCCATAGCGTCCTTGCTGTGTGCTTTCCAACAGCTATTAGGCACCTGAACCCCCCTCTCATTGTCTGCTCTGACACCACCAAAGCACTGTCTGCACGACTGTGACATCAATGTTTCTCTTCCACGTTGGTGACTGTGAGCACTTATTTTTGTGTTTAATTTATTTTCACATATACTATTGAAATTTTTGTAAGAGGTATCCGTTTGGCTGCCGCAAGTAAGAATCTCAGTGCATTTGTACTTTGCACTATGTTTATAATACAATAAACTCTGTATTATCTCATACTTTGAAGGCAAATTGTTTTTGTGATTATTATATGTGACTCGAGTCCCATTTTTTGATGTGATTGCCAAATAATTTCAAAGCCAGCCAGTTGCTTCAAATGAAGAGTCAGCGAATGCTGGGCTCGCCAGTGAGAAATTTAAAAGTAAATGCTGGCTGCAATTTGTGAGGAATATCTTGGGAGCGGGAGCGAAAAAAACCAAATGGCTGGAAGAACTGAATGAGCCATCTGTGGAGGGAAGGAGGCAGTCAACGCTTTGGGTCGGGACGTCGCATCTGGATTCCTTCCCTCTGCAGCTGCTGCCTGACCCTCCAGGAGTTTTGCTTCTTTGCTCCAGATTCCCCATCTTGGGATCTGACTGTCTCGCACGAACAATTCAGCCCTGAATGTAAGGGTAGGGACCACACATTTCACCTCCGGACGCAGGCAGCTATTTCTATACTCTTGCTTCTTTCTGTTATAATTAAATGTAAGTCGACCTGCAAAATTACCTTATAGTAAGCGCATGTTGCTGCCACGCTCAGTCCCACAAAATGTGATCATTCAAAAATGGGGTAGGGTGATGAGCAAAACAAAATAAAAACATTTAGAACTCGTTAATATCTTCTTTTCGAAAATATTAATGTTGGCTCGGTGTCCATTACAGCTCCCTTCATATACAGAACGGTGCATTAACTTCACCAACAGGCTCAGTCCTAATTGAAGCAAACGTATTTAGCATTCTGGAAGACAGGATTAGAAAAGACACATTAACCCCTCTTGCCCTTGCACCCAGTCTCTGCATTGTAGCTAACAAGCTTTTCTTCTGCGCTACTCATTAGTGGGCACTGTCTTTGACATTGCTACGTAAACAGGGATGTCAAACTGTCATCTCTGGTCATCTGATTCGAGGGGAAATACAGTGTCTGTGTTAATTGAGAGTAAGGATCACAGAATGTAGAATGTGTAATTGTTGATCACAGGGCAGTAATAGATGGAGGACAAAGGATGATGAAGCTTGTCTGGTGTGCTGGATATTAATACAGATATTGTACATTCTATTGTTTGGAAAGAGTTCAAGAGGTTAAACAATTATAAGAATATTTCAGTGAAATTGCGGCTTGAATATATTTATTGTTGTGGCGGTGGGGGGGGGGTGTTCTAATATATGAATGTCAAGCCTTAATGTGTGCCTGGAGATCTCAACGAATGTGAGTTCTCCCCTAGAACACTGCAGCACAGTACAGGCCCTTCGGCCCTCGATTTTGTGCTGAGCAATATATTCCTACCAAAAAAAACCCGAAATCCTTCACCTCGTAACCCACTACGTAGCTGGTGTGAAGCATCTAGTGGGAGGCAAAGCAGAATGCACCACAGTCTCAGACTTCTACGGTCGTGGAGATTATTTGTACAACTCTCAGACAGAGTGTTTAAAAAAAAAAGAAAAATAGGACACTTGTACAGTACTCACACACTTTATAACTTAACTGCGTGAATGCTTTGTGCAGGTTATGCAAATATTTGTACACTATAATGGTGTTCTTGGGAGGTGCAGATATTCAAAAATTACATGCTAATTGAAAGCAAATTCAGATATCTCTCATGACTTGATAACACTTTTAATTCCATGTCAGAAAGCCTTAGCTTCAGGTTCACATCCAAAAGTAGGTGTGTAAAATCTGGATTGACTCCAGTGCGGGGATGATATACAAGGCTCTTTCATGTAATGAAAAAGCCTGATTGTAAAGGCAGAGATTCTCCACCCTTACATCAGGAGACTTACCTTCTCAAATGTGCCAAGGCGCTGACCATGATCCCTCTCAGAGAAGGTAATCTCTCCAAGGCGCCGACTGCGCTCGCTCTCGGATCAGCAGTCCACCGCCTCACATGAATGAAATGCCACTGTTGCAGCTGGTTAGAGGCGGGCTATTGACATCGCAGTGATGTCATCAGCCTGAGACACAGGAGCGGGACATTAATGGCCTTACTGAGGGTGTGCTGGATCTCTGCCTGGATACTAAGACCAGCTGAACACATCACAAGCATCTGTCTTGCCTGCCCTGGGGCCGCTATGATCCACTATAGGGCTCTTTCCGCGTCGGCGCGTATGAATGGTGTCAACTCAGTGGAAGGCACCGTGGTACCAGTCGCCCCGCCTCCATTGGCTCTGGAGGGCACTACGAGGTGCCACTCAACATGAATGCGATGCAGGTGCACCCTTTTAGGGTTGCTCCGTGAAAGGTAAGTTCATGTTTTCCCTCCCCGCTTGTAGCCAGCCTCCAGGTGGAGGCCTGGCTTGAAAGGGCTTTTAGAGTTTAAAAACCCAGAAATGTTGGAGGAACTCAGCAGGTCTCAGTGTCCATAGGGCCTGAGCGCGAATCATCATTTATACATCTTTGCCTCCAATGGGCACTGTGGACCTGTTGAGTTCCTCTGGCATTTCTGAACTACAATCACAGCATCTGCTGACTTTCGCGTTCCACTCCACTGGTGTACTCTTAGAAACTACGTCAATTGGATGGGATATTCAACCAATCACCGTCTGTTCTCTCATGCAAGAATGTATGATTTCCTGGCTCTTAAGAATAGGAGAGTGCTTCTCATTGTCTTAACTAATATTTATTTCTCAATCTGCATCATTAAAATGGATTATTTAGTCAGTATAACATTTTTGTTTAAGGGAACACTGCATTCTTCCAGCTGTGTTTCCTCAGTTACAATAATGTCTACGCTTCATAAATACTTAATTGGCTGCAAAGTACTTAGGTTGTGAAAGATACTTTATAAATGCTAAATTGTTCTTTCTTAATAAAATATATTGAGCTGAGATGGTTAATAACAATGAATAACATTCAAAATTTGTTAACAATGATTTGTTAACAATAACTTTTTGCCCTTTTTAAACTGTAGCACCTGGGCAACCCTCCTGGGACCCAGGTGCGATTACTGGGGCAAAGGTGCTGGAAGCTCCTTTCAAATCACAGAGGGATGGACTCATTAAATCTGGCGACTTAAGGGGGATCCTGCCCCCGCAATAACACATCACGCACTCACCGGAAGTACCGCCGGATGTTCGGATGCTGGCTGCACGCACGCAAGTGCTGACGTCACCGGAATAAGCAGGTCGGTCATTTTCCTGTACCAATCACCCATGGACGTGACCTAGGTATGTTTAGCTGGGTTCCCTATCTATCCCTGAGGTAGGTCGGGGACCCAGTTGAATTCTGATGGGATTGACCGGGTCGGACCCTTTCTAACTGGGGCACTCACCGGGCAAATTGCCTCGTTAACCCCAGTTTGAAAGGGCCAAATGCAGAATGCAGACACAGATTCTTCTGACCCCTTTCATTGTCACTTCTTTACAGCATGGACCAAGCAACTTTCAAAATGTACCATCAATGATGAATGCAAATAAAACACTTAATGTTCCCACAGAAAAATTGGATATTTTTATCTTCCAAAGGAGCATAAAGCCCTGTGTCCATTGGTTGATAACAGTTGCTCTGCATCATTCAGCTTTTTTACGGTATCTCAATTAATTAGCACCATAAAGCACTCTGAAACTTTCAGAATTACTGCTTTTATGAAAGCATGTACAGCAATTATAAAATTATTTTAATTTATCATTTCCTCTCTGCACTTCTATCAGGATGAAAATGAATTCTGGCAGCAGAGTTAGTAAAAAATAAATTCTGTTGTTTACATTATATTTTCTGGGATAATTTCCAAGCATCTACAAGTTTATTTAAAGACTTGTGTTGTTTTTCTCTTGGAAAAGGTTACAGCTCCATGTTTGCAGATGCTCCATATATAACATGCACGTCGACCTCTCTGTGTGATATTGGAGGGAATTGATTCACCTGTGTCTACTTAGGACAACTATTCTCCAGTTTCTTTGGGCTAGGGTTCCAGAAGACTCAGCTCAAAGTTTATGGCCCTTGCCCGTGAAGCAGTCAAGTTTAGTTGGTTTCTTCCATCCTTCTCTCCTGCCAACGTTAACAACATTAAAAATATTTTATGATTTCATTTCCATTCCCTCTCTTAAATATGGCCCCAGTTGAGAATAGCTGACCAAGGAAGATATTATCCTCAGAAGCTGGGCCAATATTGATTCCTCTTAAAGATAAGTAATAGGCTTGGTCGATGCGGGGTGAACTTATTGGGCCCGAGGAAATGAACGGCATTGACTCGTGATATCAGTTCCTGAACATAGGTGGTGATTTGAGGTCTCATGCATTGTCTTTCATGTGGCTGAGGAGAGCGTGTGAGATAGTTACCACTTAAAGATTACCCAATGGAGTTGTTTCAAGAAATTATGGGGATGTGGCTGATCATTGAACTCCAACAGAAACTCTCGATAAGAGTAGGGAGAACAGAGAACAATGAGCAATTAAAACAACTCTCCCAACTTTTTATTTCACCATGTTTAATTTCACTTTCTCAGCAGCATAATGCTCTTTTCGATAATACCATTGGGACAGCTGTAAAGGTTCCAGAAGGAAACTTTGTGCTGCAATTAAGGCTTTTCTTTCTGCAATATTGTGAAAGCAAACCCTCACCGACAGTCCAGCAATTATCAAAAGTCAAAGTACTACTCTCGAGTCGTGGTTGGCACATCACTGTTACACTGGGGTCCGAATCTAGCGCTCGCTGTAAGGAGTTTGTATGTTTTCCCTGTGTCTGCGTGGATTTCCTCCAGGAGGGTTTAGGTCAATTGGGTGTAATTGGACGCATGACTCAAAGGCTGAAAGGGACTGTTACCAGGCTGTATATCTCAATTTAATAAAAATTAAAAACCTTTGTTCAGTGAACCCCCCCCCCCCCCCACTATGATCTTTACAATTCTTTTTACTAATTTCCATTTCACCCTTAATGCTGGGCTGAATATTTTGTCATTATAGCGCATTACTTTAGACAGGCCAGCACGGTCAACATAGCAGTTATCGCCACACTATTTCAGCACCTGGCACCCAGGTACGAATCCAGTGCAGTCTGTAAGGAGTGATATATATAATAATCACATATATAAATAAAGATATAATATTTTAAAAATAAATAAATAGATTTTTATATATATATATATATATATAAATCTATTTATTTATTTTTAAAATATTATATCTTTATTTATATATGTGATTATTATGTGCTGTGTATTTTGTGTGTGTGTCTATGGAGAAACTCTATTTCATCTGGTTGTATATGTACAGTCAGATAATAATAAATTTGAACTTGAACTTGACAGAAATTCCATGGGAAAAAGGAGAACTTCTTCAAGGTAGGCATACCTGAAAAAGAAATGAATGTTCAAAGTTCAAACTTATTGTCAGAATACATAAATGGCATCACATACAACACTGAGATTCTTTTCCTGTGGGCCACTTATCGATAACTATAAACTGTCAAAAAGATTCATACACAAGAGAGAGAAAGGTAAAGAAAGGAATGCAAACAAGATGATTGTGAAACAGAAAAAAAGTAAAAATCCAGTAGTAAATACTGTGCAAAGTGAGAGTCATTAAATGAGTCCCTGATTGAGTTTGTTGCTGGGGAGTCTGATGGTGGAGGGGGAGCAACTGTTCCTGAACCTGGTGGTGCGAGTCTTGTGGCACCTAGATCTCTTTCCTGGTGGTAGCAGCAAGAATGTCCTGGGTGGTGTGGATCCTTAATGATCGCTGCTGGTCTCCAACAGCAGCGTTCCCTGTAGATTTTATCGATGTTGGGGAGAGTTTTGTCTGTGGTGCACTGGGCTGTGTCCATTACAATTTCAGGGCTTTTGCTCAGATGTATTGGCAGTCCCCATACCGGCCGTAATGCATCCGGTCAGCACACATTCCACCACACATCTGTAAAAGTTTGCCGAAGTTTCCGATGTCATACAAAGCCTCTGCCAACTCCTAAGGAAGTAGAGGCATTGATGTGTTTCCTTCACAGTGACGTTAGTTAGTTGGGTCTAGAAAGGTCCTCCGAGATAATGACTCCTAGGAATTTAAATTTGCTCCCTCCTTCCACCGCTGACACCTCTGGTGACAGGAACAGGAACAGAAAACAAATAACATTGAGGATCCTGGAATCTGAATCCAAACAAATACTGGAACAGCCGTGGCATCTTTGGAAAGAGAAAGCACTCAATATTTTGGATCAATGTCTCTTCCTCAGAACATTTTCATCTTTCCCCTCTGTATAAAAGACATTCCAGGCACAATGTTCTGGATAACCATGTGTTTACAAAGAACCAGATAACCCCAATGAAGAATTTAATGACATCCTACCTGTTGAAAGACGGAGACTCTATTGAAGTAATAGGAAAACTGTTTCCTCACATCTGCCCTCTTCAGAGTCAAGGTCCATTTTGAAATGAATTGCTTATCATCATTGTATGGAGATCGAGTGAAAAGCTTTGTTCGCATGCTATCCAGGTTAAGTCAACCTATACTTAAGTACAGCAGGTTATGTAATAATAAAACAAAAGAGCAAAAGAGGGTAATGTTACAGGAAGGGAAACAGTGCAGAATCTGGTTTACAAAGACAAAGTGCAAGGTATAGAGGAAGGTTGAAGCCGTCCAATGGCATTTCTTTTAACCAATGAGAGATTCATTTCAGAGTTTGATAACAGCAGGAAAAAAAGCAATCCTTGATTCTCAATGTTTCTGTTTTTAAGGTCATGTATCTTCTGTCCATAACACTATTTATTCCTGAAACAAAATCACATACAGATTGTTCGATTGTTTTTTTTTAGAAAAGTTGTACTTAATATAAAACCACTGAACAAACATATCACAATATTTCAAACTTAATCCAAATACATGTGGTATTTTATATATAAAAAACAAAAAAAGTAAAAAAAAAATTCTAAGTCCCCTAACCCCCTACAAACTAAAGAAAAAAGAAAAAGAAAATGAAAAGGGACAAGAAAACCACCACAGGAGCACCTCACTTTCCAATACTTTTATATACATAGAGACCGATAGGCGAAAGGGAATGTTCGAGATACATTTATATTTTAATACCAACAATTTGTAAATATGGGCTCCATATTTCACAAAAAAGTATGATATTTATCTCTTAAATTGTAAGTAATTTTCTCAAGGGGATACAAGTCTGAACTTCTGCATGCCATGTATCCATTCCCATATTAACATCCAACTTCCAAGTTAGAGCAATACACTTTTTAGCTATTGCCAAAGCAATATGAGCAAATTTCACTTGATACATATTCAGTTTTAATTCCTCTACCATCTCCCAGTAAAAATAATATTGGATCCTGTCGGAACTTGTTGTGACAAAGTTTTTTTGTGGGAGGTTTTGCGTTTCCCACAATACATCAGAAACTACATTACCCTGCTCTTCAATGTCCTGAGTTTCTAAAAGATATATTAAAAAAAACAAATCTTTCTTTCTTTTGGTGATGAGGTTGAGTTATGAAGTCTCAGACTGTACTCAGACTCTGAGTAATCCCTATTTAATTTATTCATCTAACATACAAAGAGAAAAAAAACCTAATTTATTTACTTGCTTTCAACAGGATTTCTCCACATAATTGATTTCCAGTTAAATACTTTGGATGTGTTGATAAAGTACTAAGCAATAGAATAGATAATTTGAGATAAATGATGATTAATTCTAATATATTGAGTTTGGATGAGGGAGAAATATTGCCAGAGCATTTTCTATTCCTTTCAAATCCTGCCATCCACTAGAGATGGGAAGCAAGCCTTTTGGTTTAATATTTCCCCTCTGGCAGGACAACAAAAACTATGTGACGAGATTATGTACTCAGCCTTGGTTTTGTGCTCAGATCTCTGGAATGGGGCTTGGTTCCACAACTTACTGACTCAGTGGCAAATATGTCAAAACAAGGACAAGGCTGACCTCAACTCTAAATTTCTAGCTACAGCTGAGCTATGGTGCAAGAGAAAATTGAAGCAAAAAGGAAGGAACTGCAATCATCTCTCTTCGTTTTTGCTGGTTATTAACTAGTCAGACATTTCCACCTAACTGATGTCATCATTACTCCTTTAGTGTGTGGTTTTTGGTAGATGGAAGTGCACTGGAGGATGATTGGAGGAATCCTATCATCAGTTAGAGAACCTGGAAAAGGTTACAAAATTCACGCACTCTGGAGACCACAGCCAAGAGTCTGGAAATGTCAGGAGAGAAGGATTCTGAGAGATGGGTGTTAAGAGGTGTGGGGTCTGGGAATGGGTAAGTAGAAGTGGATGGCTGGAAAGTCTTGGGAAGGTAGACCTCAGGAAGTATTAGGATTGGAGAGGAGTCACGTGATGGAGTAGTGGCCGGACGGTGAACTCCAGCCCTCTCCAGAAAAGTCGGGAAAAACAAAGGAAAACACAAAGGCACAGAAATAAAAGTTACAGAAAAGTGAGTATAAAGGTGGAAAGAAGATGGCGACAAAAAAAGAAAAATCGAAAGCAACGGTAAGAAGAGAGGAAGAGAAGACAAAGGAGGAAAAAGGTGAAGGCCTTACCTGTCCGAAGAGGCCCGCTGCGGAGAGAGAAACCCGCTCCCTCAGGTCGGTAAATAATGGACTACAAAAATGGCTCGCAGAGCCGAGTAAAAGTGCGCAACCGCGCATGCGCGATACTTCGCGCATGCGCGATGCGAATGAAAAAAAAACACACCGACGGGAGGGGGGACCAGCTGGGGAGTCGATCTCCACAGCCGGCAACGACAGCTGCAGAACACCTGCAGCAAGAAGAGACCACAGAAGACAATAGAAACAAGAAAGAAGAGGAGGAAAGGGCACCAAAGAAACAACAGATGGTCAACCCAGAGGAAGAAGAAGAGGAAGAGGAAGAGTACAGGGAAATAGAAGAAGAAAAGAAAGGCAAGGTAAAGGATATACTTGCTCTTATTAAAGGATACATGGAGTCATTTAAAGAATGGCAAGCACAGGAATTTAAGGATTTAAGAAAAAGAATAAACAACACAGAAGAGAAAATAAATAAAATGGAGATGACCTTAACAGAAATGGGAAAGAAAATGGACAAGATGGAAGAGCGGGCAGTAGCAGCAGAAATGGAGGTAGAAGACTTAAAAAAGAAATTGGAGAAATCTAATAAAAAAACTAAAGAGACACAAGAACTACTAGCTCAAAAAATAGATACAATGGAAAACCATAACAGAAGAAATAACATAAAGATAGTGGGCCTTAAGGAAGATGAAGAAGGCAAGAATATGAGGGAGTTTATAAAAGAGTGGATCCCTAAGACCCTAGGATGTCCAGAACTACAGCAAGAAATGGAAATAGAAAGGGCACATAGAGTATTGGCCTCTAAACCACAACCACAACAAAAACCAAGATCTATTGTAGTAAAATTCCTAAGATATACTACAAGAGAAAAGGTACTGGAGAAGACAATGGAAAAAGTAAGAGAGGGCAACAAACCACTGGAGTATAAAGGGCAAAAAATCTTCATTTATCCAGATATAAGTTTTGAACTCCTAAAGAAGAGAAAAGAGTTCAATACAGCAAAGGCGATTTTATGGAAGAAAGGGTATAAATTTATACTAAAGGATCCAGCGGTATTGAAAATATTTATTCCAGGACAACAAAACAGACTATTCTCGGATCCAGAAGAAGCACGAAAATTTGCAGAACAATTACAAAAATAGACTGAGGGAGGAAGACGTGTAATGAGAGTTAAAATGATCACGATTGATATGTATGTGGGTAAAGACAAAAATAGACTGAGGGATGAAGACGGGTAATGAGAGTAAAAATGATCACGATTGATATGTATGCGGGTAAAGAGGTATAAGAGTGAATAGAGACAATGAGCATACATGAATGTATCTGTACTTAGAGGAAAATATAGATAGTATAGACAAGAATTAATAAGGGAAGGTAATGGAATAGAGAGAATAAGGAAGGAATTAAAAGAGTGACCTTTGTGACATATGAAAAGTGAAATCTTTTCTGGGGGAGGCGGGGTGGGGGGAAATATCAGTTGACGCTTGCGAGTGGATTCGCAAATCCAAATGGAGAGGGGAGATGTGGTTGTCCGACAAGGGATAAAGGACAACTCAGGAGGTGAAGGGGAGATTGGGGATAAATAAGATAGAAATAGGAGAATAAGGAAAATGTTGGATGTTGTAGGAATGTTGTCTTATAAAGAGTTGAAAATAAGAAAACAGAAATGGAAAAGGAGGAAAGGTAATGATGGAAAAACGGAAAGAGAAGATAAACAAAATATAAAAGGGCTACGCTGAACTATATGTCTTTAAATATTAATGGAATACATAACCAAATTAAAAGGAAGAAACTACTAAATTTAAATGAATAAATGTATTCCATTAGAAAAAATAACATATAGGTTAAGAAATAATATTGAAATATTCGAACAAGTATAGGAGCCTTACATTAAATACAATAGCGAAAACCTACTGGGGACAAACATTACCTAAGTTGATGGAAGGAGAAGGAAAGAAAAGAATGGACTCAGTAGAATTTCTGGTGTAATTTTGTTGAATGACAACATTGTCTGACTGGCTTAATGCAACCTAGATTGTATACCTAAAATGGATGAGAGGTGGGGGTGGGGGGGTGGTTTGGGAGGAAAGGGGGGGGGGGAGAAAAAGTCACTGTATATGTGTGAAAAATAAACAGTGTATATCATGGCTAATGTGATTTATGGTGTGAAAAATAAAAAATTTAAAAAAAAAAAGAATTAGGATTGAGATAAGGTTTGGAAATTTAGATTTATCATATAGAAGGATATCCAGGTTTACAACAGGATTGAGATCAGATGGGTATGTGGACCAGGAGTAGTAAATAGAATTCAATTCTGACAAGCATGATGAGTTGAACTTTCGTAAGTCAAATCAGGGTAGGACTTGTACTGTAAAATGGCAAGGCCTGGAGAGGCCTTAGAACAGAGAGAGCTAGGGGTACAGATGTATGGTTCCTTGAAAGTTGCAACTCAGTGGTCAGTGTGGTGAAGAAGGTGTTTGGCAGGCTCACCTATATTGGACAGGATATTGAGTACTAAAGTTGGGACCTCATGATTCAGCTGTAAAAGGTTGATGGGGAGACCACATCTGGAGTACTGTGTGCAATCTGGTCCTTACCAGTTTTTCTATATATGATGTTGGCCCGCCCTCTAATGACTCATCTCTTAAGTCTCCTTCCCTTTTGCCCTGGCCATAAAGGTCACGTTACCTCTCCCTTTCCAGCAGTCCTGTTCTTGGATCTGGGGCAGCCAAAGTCTTGTGTGCATTAAAGCCTATTGTTCCTGCAGCCTATGACTCTGTGGTTATTGACAGAGCCTATCACATTAATGATGTAGAAGGGTTGAGAGGAGATGTTGCTGGGACTGGAGGATAGAGTTAGAGAGAGAGGTTAGAGAGGCTGGATCTTTATTCCCTAGAGCTTAGGAGGCTGAGGGGAGATCTTATAGAAGCTTATGAAATAACAAGGAGCAGTGGTAAAGTGAATGCTGACAGTCTATTTACTAGGGCAGATGATTGTAGAATGAGAGGCCATTGTTTAAGGTGAGAGTCGAGAGATTTCAGAGGGTCCTAAGGGAGAACTTTTTTCAGTCAGAGGGTGGTCCAAATCCGGAACAACATGGCAGACAAAACTTTTAGAAGCAGGCACAGTTTTAACATTCAAAAGGCATTTGGACAGATTTAGGAACTGAAAGTGCTTGGAAGGATATGGACCAAATGCAGGAGGTGGGAATTGCCCAGAATGCCAAACTGGTCAGCATGGACAATGGGGTGAAGGGTTCTTCCATGCTGTATGAATCAATAACTCTATTTCTCTGACAAATGTAGGACTTGGTGTGATCTGGCTTCATTAGGTGAGGGTGGGTGAATTGAAGGTAACATTTAAACTAGATAAGACTTGAGGGGGGGGGGTTGGGGGGGGTGGAGAGACCAGGAAAATGCAGAATAAAAGGGGACATGAATCATTTCAGATCCCCATTTAGCTGTTCATTACATACCTGTACCTTGAAGATCCCTCTTTCCCTTGTATCTTTCTATAGGCTCCTTGCATCATGTGAAGCTCGTTCATTACTAATTCCTCCCCTTGCATTCTATCTTCAAACAAGTACTGGATCTGGATACTCATTAAAATCTACAACTGTAAAGAAACACACTAAATGCCCAACATTAATAGATTCATGGAGTTTTAAACATTTTTCATATCCCTAATCTCCAAAAGATGTTTCAAAAGGAAATTATTCAGCCACTGGAGGGAGAAGAAATACAATTCTCAAGAAACAATCTCTGTTTTAAGTTAAAACAAATTTAGCAGGATAAGGACTGCAGTGAATTACAATCACGTCATCACTAATTGAGCACTTTTCACTGGAAATGTTGAGCAACATCCAGAGAGAATTATTAAAAGGCAAAGTATGGCTCAAAGTGAACACTATTTTTCAAAAGGTTTGCTTCCTGGAAAAAAAGAGGGTGGGGGGGAGTGGTTATGATAGACAACTTTAAGGTGAACACAAAAATCATTTCAGATTTGCTGTATCACGTAAGAAGTTGGAGAAATGTTGAACTTTTATTGAATTTAGTATGTTTAATCGCATAATGACGCTGACACATTGCATCAGTTCAACTCATATAAAAATATTTTGCCGCTGATTTTTGTTTGTACTCAACATCTGATGCATCTTGAGTCAGCGTCCAACAGTAGTCGGCCAGCATTGATGGGTTCCAGTTGAGCTGATACCGCTTTTCCATGGTCGTAATGTCCTGGTGAAACCTTTCACCGTGTTTGCCACTGACTGCACCAGGATCAGCCGGGAAGACGTCCAAATGCGAAAGCAGAAAATGAATTTTCAGTGACATGTCACACTTCAAGGTTTTGTATCCTTGAAGGTTATATCTAAAATAAAACAGTATGTGATAGGAAAGATTTAAGGTAATTTTCATGATCAGCAGCCCAAAATCCATAAGATACACCTAAAAGTGTCTAGGAAGCAAAATCTTCATTGCCCAGTGTTATCAGATGGCCCATGGTATGTCCAGAAGCTGGAAAATACTGCAACTTCTGGAATGCGCAGAGGGGTTGGAAGATAACATTCCATTACCATGGTTTCAAGCTTAAATGAAAGAAGAATTCTGTTGAGAAAAATATCCTCTCTTTTTGGTTTTAAAGAAGGTATAACTGAATCGTTGAGGACCTCTTCCACCCCATGCACAGCATCTCTCAGCTGTCCCATTGCAAAGGTGATACAGGAGTATCAGAGCCAGTGCCATCAGGCTGACGGACAGCGTCTCACACGGGCGGTGAGAATGCTGAACAACCAAAGGAGCTGCTCACACTGACCGTCCGAGGTTGTCATTTTACTAATCATATTCATTAATTTATTTGTCTGTATGAATACTAGTCCTGCATATGTGTGTTGTGTCTGGTAGTGTCTCGGCATGTTTTGCACTGAGGCCTGGAGAAAGCTGTTTCGTCAGGTTGTTTTCTCATCTCCAGACCACAATCAGTGAGGATTGGCAAGGACACCTACTCCACAATCTCCATCGATACCAGAGCACCACAGGGCTACGTTCTTACCCCCTGCTCTACTCACTTTGTACCTACGTCTGTGTGGCTCAGTACAACAATTTGCTGACGATATAAAGAAAGGTTATAAGTCAGCATGCAAGATGGAGATTGAAAACTTGGCTGAATGGTGCACTAACAACAACCTCGCACTCATTGTCACCAAAATGAAGGAGCTGATTGTTGACCTCAGAAAGGGAAAGCCAGGGGTATACAATCCAGTGATCATTGGGGGATCAGGAGGTGGAGAGGGTGAACAAATTTAAGTTCTTGGGAGTCACTATCTCAGAGGATCTCTCCTGGACCAAACACACTAACAGCATCGTGAAGAAAGCATGTCAGTGCCTGTACTTCCTCAGGAATTTGTGGAGGTTTGGTACAACACCAGAAACTCTGGCAAATTTCTACAGAAATGTGGTGAAATGAGTGCTGACTGGATGCATCTCTGTTTTGTATGGGGACACCAATACCCCCGAGCATAAAGCCCTCAAAAAGCTAGTGCACACAGCTCAGGACATCACAGGCAAAACCCTCCCCACTACTGAGGAAATCTATAGGGAATGCTGCCATTGGAGAACAATAGCGGTCATTAAGGATCCATACCACCCAGCACCTGCTCTGTTCTCGCTGCTGCCATCAGGAAAAAAAGGTATAGGTGCCATAAGACTCTCACCACCAGATTCAGGAACAGCTACTATCCCTCCATCATCAGACTGCTGGGACTCATTTAAGGATTCTTACTTGTGCACTTTATTGATATTTTTAATCCTCTCTGTATTGCACAGTTGGTTTGTTTACATGTATACGCTGTGTGCAGTTCTTTTTTTCACTACCAATAAGTGATAATTCTGCTTGGCCCACAGAAAAAGAATCTTAGAGTTGTTTGTGATGTCGTGTATGTATTCTGACAATAAATCTGAAATCTGAGTTTTTAAAAATCTGTACTTGTGCAATCAGATGACAATAAACTGACTTAATTTGACGTCTATTTCTATTTTATTCACCCAGGGCTTTGGACATATTCTTACCGTCCAAAGTTTTTAGTAGCCACTGAAACAACTGCCAAGGCAAGAAGAGATATGCGTAATGAATGTACTTAATTCAATTGTATTTGTGCATACCGAGCAATGTTTCTCATTTGCTTCAGATAATTCTATTGGTAAATTGGTCTGTGCAACAAACAGAAAGAGCAAAGACTCTATGTTTCCTGATCATGGTGGGCCATTGCACTTGGCTTAATAACAGAATATTGGAGATCTCACTCCTACCTGCAGAGTCCGCCCAAACCACGGCTGCCAGACTGTGTTGCCCCCTGAGATCATTTCAAGGTTGATGCCATTTTCTGAATTTCGTTCAGCAAAGTATTGGGAGATGGATATGATTGGCTGAGGCCTTGTCAGGCTGCTTTAATTCTGGTGTAACCAACCTAAAACTGTTTGAAGTAAAAACACTCAATGCTGGAAAGACTCAGCAGGTCAAACCATGTCCTTTACATAGCAAAGGCAGGAATAAAGCTGTTCTAATTTGGATTTTGACCAAGTTTAATGCGTGTGCTCATCAAAAGAGCATCAGAGCAAGGTGCACCCAACAAAGACACAATTCATCTTCTCGCCTGAGGTGCTTAATTTTAATTTAATTTTTTAATTTAGACACACAGCATGGTAACAGGCCCTACCTACACACCATGCCCCAATACTGCCCAAAAGCCCCAATTAATCTATGGCCCCGGTACATTTTGAAAGGTAGGAGGAAAGCCAAGCACACGGAGGAAACACACACAGACATGGGGAGAACATATAAACTCCTTACAGACAGCACCAGATTCAAACCCGGGTCACTGGCACTGTAATGGCATTGAATGAACCGCTAAGCTAACCATGCCATTTCAAGGTAATAAATTGCTCATTGCTTGCAACATGAAAAGAATCAAATCTTGTGAAACAAGCAAGTTTGTGGGCACTGTGATTGTAGTAAATGCACAGAAGTGCTGGAGTAACTCAGCAGATCTCAAGCATAAGGTATTATACCTTGATGAGGGCTCAGGCCCAAAACACAGTCCTATATTTTTGCCTCCTCTGGATGCTGCGGGACCTGTTGAGTTACTTACGTGTAAGAATTAAACCTTTCTCATTAGTATTTTAACCATGTCTCATCTCAGCAATTTTTAAAGATCTGTCTGTTGTAAACCATGATCTTCCAGCTTTGGCTATGAATAAGATGACAATATTAAAAATTGAGCAGGTGAATTATTATGCCACAAATAATAGTGTTTGTTTATATTAAATGTTATGCAATCCAAAACCGATCTTACCTGACATAAATGATACTTGCCATCATTTCTAGATGAAAACATACCAATTGTTAATTAGACCTGACAAATTAGACCATGAATTTCTGGTTGTGACGACTGTGGGCACCTGACCTATTCATGGTGTCACGTGCCCACCTCATGACCTCCGGTTCGTTAAATATCGGCATATTTACAACCAGACAAAACATCATTTCTCCATTCTATGGAACACGCACGCACACATGCACACACGCGCGAATGCATGTACTTGCATGCACACACACTTTGATGGAGGAGGGAGACTCCAATGATCATTTCTGTCCTCTTATGGTGCTGTTGTTTGGCCTCCAATCCATTTCTTTGCAGTAACCTTACCACATGATGATGCAGCTGGCCAACTGAGGCCATCTAGAAGATTGACATATTGGTGGCCAGTAGCCTTGCCCGCTTCACTGTTGATTATCTCAAGGGGTCACACTGAAACATTGTTAGTCATTTTACTGGAGTCCATCAAGTGAAACCTTTGAGGGCTTAATGTCCATGAAGAGGAGGATGGCTTCAAGACCTGGGTGTGCATCATTTTTGAGAGTCCCAGCCCACAGGAGTAGCCTCATTCCTATTTCAAGCTGTTTCAGTCTCTTTTAGCCCTGATTTCTGCATGTTGGAACTGAAAGGTGAGGTGAGGGTGGGTGTGGATTGAGATAGTTTGCATGAATGTATGTGCACGCATATAAGAGGGTGTTCCTTTCTCCAGTGTACAGCTCACCCTGTCATATCATTTGAGGGCAGAAACTCTTGTGATATTGTCCCACTGTCCAGAGCCTCTCATTCTGTGAGGAGGCTATCCTTGGGAGCCCTAGCCAGAATATTCTATTGGAGGGATGGACCTGTGGGAGTCCTGCACCTTCCCTACCCTCCTTCCCCTGTACGTAGGAGCTCCTGCCTTTCTGTAATATAGTGGCTGGCCAAAAATAGGTTAATTCCTGAACAAGTATCCCTTAGATGATGAGGTAGAAACAAGTACTGGAAAATGAAACAATAATCCACTAATATTCTCTTAGAAAAAAATATCGGCTACATTTGTGCAATGAATGCAACACACATTTGCACAAGTTTTACAGGGAAATAGGTTGACGCTATGATTGCAGATGACACGAAGATTGGGAGTGTTAGTGGACAGCGAGGAAGGCACTCATGGCTTGCAATGAGATTTGGACCACCTGGAAAATTGGGCTGTAAAATGGCAGATGGAACATAATGCGGACATGCACGAGGTGTTGCACTTAGGGGGGATGAATCAGGATAGGACATGCAGGGTAAACAGGAGGAACCTGTGGACAGCGGCAGAGCAGAAGTACCTGAGAATACACATGCATAATTCCTCGAAAGTTGCTTCATAGGGAGATCTTTGTGTGTTTCTTCAGGTGGTTGTCTTCCAAAGTCGCTATTTGCCTTGGCGAGTCTGTTGTCTATCTCTTTGTCGATCCGTGCATCAGATTAAATGGTGCAGCCGAGGTAGGTAAACTGGTTGACCGTTTTGAGTTCAGTGTGCCCAATGGAGATGTGGGGGGGCTGGTGGTCATGGTGGGGAGCTGGCTGATGGAGGACCTCAATGTTCTTCAGGCTGACTTCCAGGCCAAACATTTAGGCAGTTTCCGTAAAACAGGGCATCATGCTGGCTCTGAATGGGCAACTAAAGCGGCATCGTCTGCAAAGAGTAGTTCATGGACAAGTTGCTCTTGTGTCTTGGTGTTGCTCTTGTGTCTTGGTGTGAGCTTGCAGGCGCCTCAGATTGAAGAGACTGCCATCCGTGTGGTACCGAATGTAAATACCGTCTTCATTGTTGAGGTCTTTATTGGCTTGTTTCAGCATCATGCTGAAGAAGATAGTAGAGGGTTGGTGCGAGGATGCAGCCTTGCTTCACGCCGTTGTCAATGGAGAAGGGTTCGGAGAGCTCATTGCTGTATCTGATCCGACCTTGTTGGTTTTCGTGCAGTTGGATAACCATGTTGAGGAAATCCGAGGCACTCTAGTATTTGCCAAAGCCCTTTCCTGCTCACGGTGTCAAAGGCTTTGGTGAGGTCAACAAAGGTGATGTAGAGTCCTTTGTTTTGTTAATAAAAGCTGCAGGCATATTGGAATTTTTAAATCAAAATATTGAATGCAGAAATTGAGATGTTATGCTGTATAGGATATTTTTGTGTGCAATTGTGGTCACCTACCTGCAGAAAAGGTATCAATAAGACTGAAAGAGTGCAGAAAAAATTTACAAGGATGCTGCCAGATCTTGAAGACCTGAGTTATAGGGAAAGGCTGGAACTTTAAATGTTAAATTTAAATTGAGACGTTCAGCACGGTAACAGGCCATTTCAGCCCACAAGTCCCTGCTGCCCAATTTACACCCGATGAACCCAGGGTACCTTTTGAACGGTGGGAGGAAACCAAAGTCCCCCCCCACTGGGAAAACCCGTGCAGACTCGGGGAGAACATACAAACTCCTAACAGACAGTGCAGAATTCTAACTCCAGCCCCGATCACTGGCGCTATAATGGCATTGCGCTAACCGCTAAGCCAACTGTGCTGCCCCTTATCCCCTGGAGCATTGGAAAATGCGGGGGATGGGGGGGTGTTTTGATAAAGATATACAAAATTTTGAGGGGGTAAGATAAGGTCAATGCAAGTAAGGGTTTTAAGGCAAGAGCTAGAGAGCATGAATTGAAGGTGAAAGGTGAAATGTTTAAGGGGAACCATAAGAACGTGGAACAGGTTGCCAGAAGATATAGAATACATTTAAGAGAAGATTGGATAGTTACATGGATGGGAGGGGTATGGAGGGCTCGGTCCAGGTGTAGGCCAATGGGACTAGGTGGAATAAATAGTTTGGCATAGACTAGATGAACTGAAGGGCCTGTTGCTTGGCTGTAGTGTTCTATTGTTCTGTTTATAAATACAATAAACATCAGTTGACCTTGATCTCTTTTCATGGATCTGAGCTCTCTCCCTCTTGCCTGCAGCCTTTCTCCTCCATCGCAGACGTAATGATGCTGCCATGGGGAGTATGTCCTGAAGACCTGGCTGTATAGCAGTGTGTTGACAGCTGCTCCAAACCCAGCTTCATTCCAAAAGGAACCGTGCAGATCTTGTTTCTGCACTTCTTTCTGGATGTTAAGAAATAATATGTTTCAGACATGTTTTTGGATGATGTTTTCTGAACTATCACCAAACTTAACAGTGTTTCAGCAAATCTAAACTTGGTGAAATCCAGTTTCCAAACTATATGAGCGGATGGGAATATTTTTCTCTCTCCAGTAAAATGTCAATAATTTGAAGAGCTGTATTAGCTCTACTTGTGTGTTACCATAAAACTCAGGCAGGTCATTTGAATGCATAAAACTTTTAGTTCCAACATTAATATCTAACCTTCTGCATGTTAAACCTTGAAGAGAACACTGTGATTTCAGAGCAATGCAGATTTATGCACAAGCCATCTGCACAAACCATCAGGATGCAGAGGAAATGGGAATTTTTCATCTTCCTTTGATTGTACTGTTCAATGATTTTACTCTTATTTTTCTTTATGAGCAATCCCCTGATGTCAAGGTCAGGTTGTGGTTTGATTGCGTCCACCCAAGTTGACAGGAACTGGGGGAAAAGATTGTCCCAAACAACATCCATTAAGATTCAGCAAAGTACTCCAGTGGATTTTATATTTATCTTTTAATTTTGAACACAAGTGTGGCATTGAATTGTTTTTCATCACGTGAGCCAAACTGAAGTGGAATATTTCATTCTGCAGGCTATCCAGGCAAATCAGCCTATACGTAATGCAGCAGGGTAGTGCAAAGAGCTAGATCTGGTGTTCCACTAACACAACAGTACAGGGTCTAATATCATATCAAAGAAAAGTGAAGCATTTAGTGCTAAAGAGAAGCAGTACAATTTAAAATTGAAGGAGTGCGGAGAAAATTTACAAGATTGTTGTCGGGACTAGAGCTGAGTTATAGGGAAAGGTTTAATAGGTTAGGACTTTTATTCTCTGGAACATCAAAGAATGAAAGGAGATTTGATAGAGGCATTCAAAATTTATAGATAGGGTAAACGCCAACAGGCTTTTCGAGGTTAGGTACGACAAGAATTAGGCGTGCTGAGGGTGAAAGGTGAAATATTTAAGGGGAACATAGGGGGAAGTTCCTCATGGTGGTGAGAGTGTGGAATGAGGTGTCATCAGGGGTGGTGGATGGGAGTTTAATTTCGACATTTAAGAGCAGATTGGATGGAAGGCGTATCGAGAGATATGGTCCACGTGCAGGTTGATGGGACAGGGCGGAATAACTAGTTTTGCATGAACTCGATGGGCCAGAAGGCCGGTTTGATGGTTCCACAGTTTTACCACCCTCTGGCTGAAAAAAAATTCCTACATATCTCTGTTCTAAGCAGATGGCCTTCAGTCCTGAAGTTGTGCCCTGTTGTCCTAGCCTCTGCCAACATGGGAAACAACCTTTCCATGCCTACTCTGTCCATTCAAAATGTTTAAATAAGATCCCCCCTCATTCTCCTAAATTCCAATGCATCTGCCAATACATCTTTTCTCTCCGCCTACATTATCACAGTAGATTACAAATGCACATTATAAAACAGCTGCTTGTTGGAGAATGCTGTTTGCAAATTAGCTGCTGCATTTTTTTTCCATTGAAGCTTCTCAAAAATGCCCTCTCTTTGTGAAGGACTTATTTTCAACCTAAGGCACTATTTCAAACCAGGTCTTTTGCTCACAGGCATCTCCAGGTTTCACCTTCCCTCAACAATGTTTACAGTTTATGTTTTGAGAAGAAATCAAAGGGATTTCAGGGAAACTTTAGCGTCGTTATTGAAGAGGAGAAGAGAATATCTTGATCTCATGGACCAAGTCACGGCATGGCATCAATTTCTCAATGGCAACGGGACCCTGGTGAAAATAGGGTCTTGGCACATCTCAAGCACAACAGCCTTTAGAATGTAATAACTGCTTTTTGATAATGGAGACATTGGTTAGGATGGTCCCACATGACTATTGCCAGTAAAATGTGGAAGTAAGCACATCTGGCAATAAATGGATGATCAGCTATGTACTCTGTCATAGAACAGCCCGTCGACACACTCTAATAGAAAAATGAGCACTTGGCAACGCACCAAGAGGTTTTACTCTTTTGCAAAACCCATGCTACAGGAAGAGCCAATGAATTCAGGAGAAGAGGAAGGAAGTAGAAAGCCAGATATTAAAACACCAAAATAAATAGATAATTGACTTCCTTTGGTGATTTTCTTTTGGCTTTTTGTGATTCTTGTGCAATATTTCCTATGGTGCACTGCAAGTTGCTTTTTACTGTATGGCCTTCATTTTATATCTCCATATGTCTGTCAGCTTGTTTTTATACTATTACCCAGAGTAAAATAAAAGCTACTGAATGTTCCAGGTAGCAGGGCAGATTCAACGATCAGAGTTTAAATTTTAAAGTTTTACATTTAAAAATTTAAATCATTATTTCTTTAAATTTAGACATATAGCATGGTTTACAGGTCCTCGTGGCCCACAGGCCAATGCCGCCCAATTACACCCAACTGACCTTGGTACATTTTTGAACATTGGGAGCACCCGGAGGAATCCCATGCAGACACAGGGAGAACGTGCAAACTCCTTACAGTCAGCGCCAGATTCGGACCCCTGTCCCGCTTGCTAACGCTGTTACAACGTTGTGCTAACCATGCTGGGTTATTCCGTGATGTGGATTCGACTGAGGGAAATACTCCTCAGCTCCAGGTAGAATATTAGCTTCTTTGCATTGATTTGATCATGATAGGGTGACATCAATTAAGTATGTCAAGCTGTTGAAGAAAACATGCTTTGACGATGCCACAGAAGTTGGGTCCAATTTCTTCCTGGTGGTTCTCATGGAAGGTTAAGAAGAGATAGAAAACTTTTGCAGCTTTCACAGGCTTAGGTATTCCTACAGCTATCTGGACTTTCATAAGCCCAGCTTACATATATCAACATGCCTACAAGCCTAAAACTCGATGCTAATTTATTTTCTGAACCTTCTAATGCGCTCCCGTCAGAACTGTCGTTGTTACCCAGTTACAATGATGCTTTGAATCACATGCTATTCGAGTATGGACAATGTTGTGTCACAGTACTAGTAGGATAAGATAGCCAGGGGTACCTACATTAACAGAACTGGTGACAGCATCCATGAGGGGTTGCAGACATAACACACATACAGACAAATATTACAAATGCAAGACATCTATACAAATAAATAAATGCACATTGTTTCATGAATATAAGAATCTCTGATGATTAGTGCGACCAGCTCCTTTGGTCGTTCAGCATTCTCACTGTCTGTGGGAAGTCAGCTCCAAGTCATCAAAAGTGATTAAATTCATAGCTATTGGGAGAATAAAGTTCTCAGAAAGAACAATTCTGTCATGCAAGTAAAGAAAACCTGTTATATTGTAGTGTGTGAATGGATAGAAAGCAGGTGCTAGCAAGCGCTAAAGCTTTTCTTTCCCTATCTAGAATGTATTTCATTTTGATTCACTGGCGTCACTAGGGGGGTGTGGGGGGTGCGGACCGCACTAGGTGACACCATCAGAAGGGGTGATATTAAAATGACTGGCTATAAAATTTTTGTGGTGTTTCAGCAGAAATGTATTATTTTTTTATAAAAATATCCCCGTAGTTAGTTATAACAACAAAAATATTTTTCATAAGCCAAGCTTACATATATCAATATACCTACAAGGCTAAAACTTGATGCTCATTTACTTTTTGAGCCTTATAATGTTCGGAGCTCTCATTATTACCCAGCTACAATGACGCTTCGAATGTGGTTTCATCTGCACATGGCTACAAGCAAGCGCTGTTGTTTTCGTTGCTGCTGGTATTTTTATAGTCATTGCTTTTATCAAATTTTCTGGTGTTTTATCTACAATATTGTGGTTATTAGTATTTATGAACCTATGTCACTAAGTTTTTTGAGAATGAAGTAGTAATTTTAGGAAAAGAAGAAAAACCGTTCAATTACTAATAATGTAACTAATAATGTACCTCAATGTAGAAAGATTTTATAAAATGATTTTGTTGCTAGTATTCATATAATCTAAGAAATATTACAGATAAACAATTTACAACTATATTTATCACATATTACTCTATATTTTTACAACTATATATTTTTTTCAAATATTGCTCATTTGTCCTTTTTTTATTGTGCAGGGATATTCTATCATGCCACATGGAGTGCATAAATCAGTATCAAAGAGGCCAAGTGGATGCCAGCAAATGAAAGCAAAAGAGGCGAGAATTAAATCACCCAAACCACTTGCTGGATCCATGCCTCAATATGTCAAAAGACCAGATGATGGCCGGGGTTCGTCAAAAGACACGGTTCGTCAATCTCCAATTGATAAAGCTGATTATTCTGATGCTGGCATGCGTTCTGCAGAAGAGCAAGGAGTGGAAATGGCGGAATTTGAACCGGAGAGAGGGCTGGAAGTGGCTTTAGCTATGATACTGTAAATGAGATGAGATGAGTGGCATTAAAGAGAAAGATTTGAAAATTTTATATGATGTTTCTTTCTGGGAGATGCCAGTTCCAGATCATTTTGGGGTTGAAATCATCAATTTCTGTACCTCTGGTGTGATGTACTTCAGGAAGTTAATCTCACACAGCAGTATCTGAAGAATAAGGGCTTAACTCTTGATAAGGTGGCGACAAAGCTCAAGGCGCTAAGACTTCTTCTGCATGAGGAACACAATTACCTAATGGAGTGTGCAATTGAAGATGGTTTTAAAATCAGACGAAGATGGAATTGCAGTAGAGAGAAGAGCCGGGTTCTAGAAAAGGATGGCAGGGGAGCAGGCAAACGATGCTGGACTCACTCTGCAAGAAGAAAATATGACAGCGATGCTTGAGTGCATTGATTGCTTTCATTCCGAACTCCAGATCAGATCAAGAACCATCAAGGAAGAAGCAGCCATGTTTGAAGCTGTTCAAGCAAAGAGTCTCGTATCCACTACTGAGGAAGAGTTAAAGATGTCCATTCTAAAACTGACCACTTTCTATTATGAGGAATCCAAAAGTGAGCTTTTAACAGAAACGCCAAGGCTGTGAAGGCACCTGAAAGCAGCAGAGATTGATCTGGAAGAAGCCAAATATTGGCCAGCATTAGACGTTGTGACATTCATAGCTGAATGGGATTTCGTAGAATCTCTCCCAACCCTTTCACTAAGCCTAAAGTTATTTCTTTTTTTTTTCTTCTTTTTTTTTTTTTTTCTTTTTTATTTTTCACACCATAGCCTAAAGTTATTTCTGATGACCTGTGTGTCTGTGGCTTCATGTGAGAGGACCTTTTCAAAGCTTGAGATCCACCCTGAAACAGTCAAGGCTTTCCGATCTTGTGATATTATTAATTGAAAGTGAGTTGATGAAAGGCATTGATTTTGATGAAGTGATTCACATGTTTTCAGCTTTGAAGGCAAATTTTGAATTGGTCGAGATGTTCACCAAGTGCTGAACTGCTTGTCTATTTGTCCCTGTTTATTTCTATGGTATTTCATTTCTGAGTATATTTCCATATGCATTTGTCTACAAGTTCTGCATTATTTTGACCATTATTGATTATACAAACCTAATCCATTAATGTATCTCATGTAACAATAAATGATAAGGTTAAAATCAATATATTTTTGATGTAGTTCTTAAACATTTATATTTCGAATTCTATTGTTTTCTTACCGAATTTTCTCTTTAACCACATGAAACTATGTAAATACATTCAGGCTGTGCATATGATACTGTAATTTAATTTTTAATTTAAAAAAATTTAGACGTACAGCACAGTAACAGGCCGCCCAATTACACCCAATTAACCAGCACCCCCCGGGAGGAAACTGGAGCCCCCGGGTAAAACCCACACAGACATGGGGAGAATGTACAAACTCCTTACAGACAGCGCGGGATTTGAACCCCGGTCCCGATTGCAAGCACTGTAAAGGCATTGCGATAACCGCTACACCAACCGTGTGTCCCTAGAAGATGTAACTTTAATTTTGCTCGTTGTTTATTTCACTGCTATTGCCATTAGGAACCTACGGCTCCTAGAACGCTTCCACCAGCGTTGTCTCCGCTCCATCCTCAACATCCATTGGAGCGCTTTCATCCCTAACGTCGAAGTACTCGAGATGGCAGAGGTCGACAGCATCGAGTCCACGCTGCTGAAGATCCAGCTGCGCTGGATGGGTCACGTCTCCAGAATGGAGGACCATCGCCTTCCCAAGATCGTGTTATATGGCGAGCTCTCCACTGGCCACCGTGACAGAGGTGCACCAAAGAAAAGGTACAAGGACTGCCTAAAGAAATCTCTTGGTGCCTGCCACATTGACCACCGCCAGTGGGCTGATAACACCTCAAACCGTGCATCTTGGCGCCTCACAGTTTGGCGGGCAGCAACCTCCTTTGAAGAAGACCGCAGAGCCCACCTCACTGACAAAAGGCAAAGGAGGAAAAACCCAACACCCAACCCCAACCAACCAATTTTCCCCTGCAACCGCTGCAATCGTGTCTGCCTGTCCCGCATCAGACTTGTCAGCCACAAACGAGCCTGCAGCTGACGTGGACTTTTTACCCCCTCCATAAATCTTCGTCCGCGAAGCCAAGCCAAAGATTGCCATTACATTCAGTGATATACGGGAATTACGATTTACAAGTAACATTAGTACAAAAAAACATCACTAAGGATTTTGTATGGTCTGGTACGGGAGGAGGTCCATGAGTAACCACAGTGGATGACCCCAACCCGAGTGACACCACTGCATTGATGATGTGCAATTCCCCTGAAGCTGTCTTCTCAGCTCAATAAAGTGTACCTCTGAAATCATGTTTGACCACCTGGAACACAATTCAGAATTATGACTTTGCCATCCTAAAAATTTATCAAGAAACTGGCAGAGAGGAGAGGAGAGGGAGAGAGATTTAAGCGCTAGTTACTCAGGTCGGAAAAGGAGTGTGAAACTTGGTTTTAGATGGAACAGGAGATTGCAATTACAATTATTGATGGAGTTCTACCTTAAGATCACTGAATAAAAGCACTGCAGTCTGCAGTCTGGTCAGTCACCAGAAGTCAAGGCTCATTTAAGCATCTATAAATTAAGCCCTGGATCTTGTAGCATGAATAAAAGATATTTTATTGTAGAATAATGTATACTGCTTTATTTTTGTCGTTACTACAAATCTATCATCGTGACTTCTGCATAGTGGCAATATTTTAATTACTGGCCTGTTGTGAACAAGGGTACACACTAATGCTATGGTTGTTATGTGGTAAATGCTCTAGAAAATCTGGGCAAAGCAAAGCTTTCACAAACATCAATACATAATGGCCAGATAAACTATATTACTGGTGTAAACTGAGGGATAATTTGGCCAGAATGCCATGAATAACTTCGTACTCCTCTTCAAGATAATTCCGGAAAATCTTTTACATCTACCTGCGAGGGAAAGACACCATTGCCGACAACACAGCATTCCCTCTCCAATGAACCAGAGTTAACAGACTGAAAACCGGGTGAATTCTGCAAAGGATCGAGAAGAGCAAAATGCCACCCAGGTCGATGAAGCCAAGGGCAATTGAACAAGTTTAACATTTATGGGGTGGAATTAAATTAAAAAAAACCTCAATGATGTCTTACCATTAGTCACTGTAATACATATGGACACTGCTACTAACTGAGTGCGAGGATTGTTAACAATCTGCTTGGGCTTATTATTAGAAAGTCTGACATCCCCTGCACCAATGGCTTGCCACCTGACTGTGTGGCAGATGGTCGCTTAAACAGGCAGTTTAACAAGCAATGTTTATTTACAGTCGTCATATACAAGCCATCGAATGGATGCATGAAGCCACCAAACCGCAGTTTATTAAACAGTGTTTTGAGTGTCCATTGAAAATAATGCTGAGTAATCAATGCATTGATATACTGTAATTTTTGAAATTCTTAAAGGGTGAGAACAGAGTGTGTTGTCAACAGAGATCTATTCACAGTAGCTGGGAAAGAATGAAAGAAAGCATTTTATTGTTCAGAGATGTAGTGTAGGCTGCAAGAATGTATGCAGAATACAACACCCACATTGCACTGGGAAAATGCCTTTTCTCAGATGAAAAATGCACAAACTGCACAGGGAATACAAACAACCAGATCCTTCATCTGTGCTGGTGATGTAATCATTTGCAAAATCCATTGACTGAAGAACAACTGAAGCCATCAGTCTGCTTTCTGCATTGGAGAGAGAGAGATCAAAGCCATGGGTTCCTTATAACTCTGCATTTTTCTTTATTGTCTCCAAGATTACTTCCAGAACAGATTGCGTTGACGTACACAGCAAATCAGACAGCATCCGTGGAGAGAGAGAGAAAAAAGCAGTTAAGGATATTCCAGTAGAAGGATAAATAGTTACCAATAGAAGAGATTAATATATAGCAAAAGGGAGGGGGGGAATGAGAACATCTATGATCCAGTGGAGTATGAGAGAGATTAAATGATATTGAAGGCAGGTGATAATAGAGCATAAAACTTAACAAGCCCTTCAGCCCACAATGTTGTGTAAACCTATATAAACCTACTCATATTCCAGATTTCCCTTCCTGAACTCGTGTCAGAGATACTATAAATTGGTGCAGGAACATCTCCCTGTTCAATTCAATGAAGAGAAGTGTGTCATGTTTGACTGAGGTAAGGTCTTTGCTAATTTTGATTTTATTGGTACATTTTAGGTTTCTGATTTTATTTTTAAAAACTTCTTTAATTATTCTTGAATGCCTGAATCATTAAGACTTCGACAGGAAGCTTGGACTAACCAGCTGTCAAATCATTTGCCTTTCATCCCATTGTGATGCAAAAGCTGTTTCTTTGCGAACAGTTCCATTGATTTCCACCAGGGAAGTTCTTGTGGTCCACAGAGTCATGGAGTTTTAGAGTCCCGAAACAGGCCCTTCGGCCCACCTTGGGCACGCTGACCAAGTCTATCCGAGCTTGTTCCATTTGCCCGAATTTGGCTCAGATCCCTCTAAACCAGGGGTGGCCAACCTTTTTATTTTAAATTTTTAATGTAGACATACAGCACGGTAACAGGCGATTTCGGCCCATGAGTCCGTGCCAGCCAATTAACCTTCACCCCCGGCATGGACTCATGGGCCGAAATGGCCTGTTACCGTGCTGTATGTCTACATTAAAAATTAAAAATTAAAAGGTTGGCCACCCCTGCTCTAAACCTTTCCAATCCCTGTACCATGATTAGCAGGATGTTAACTCTTAATTCAGAAGTCAGAGATGATTTGGGGCAATTCGCCACTCATATATTCTTCCAGAATTATTCTTCATTCCCTGGTGTTTGAACATTGCCCACGAAGAGCGACATTTCCTGCTCAAACTGACTGCACCTGGAGACCCACCCTCTTGATCCTGCGTAGTCTGTCTGTTGAACAACATACAACGTGATTCCCTGTGCCTGATAATATATCAAAGAAAAGAGAAATCTCTCCCTTACTGAGCTCAGTGAAACTGACAGCGTTCCAACAGAGTGCTTATTGATTTTGATGATATCACTACAGCATTACCAGCTATAAGGAGGAAACCTTCCTTTATCCTCTTTATTAAAAACTACCAGGCCATTGAGAGGTTCGATTGCACAGATTCAGGAGTCTAGACAATAAAATGAAAAGCTAGCATCAGCCACCCAGGGCAGCTGTATTTAAAATGTAATTACTGCTCCAGTTCCGATTTAGATATTTGACAAATTGAACTTTGAAATCTGCAGCATGTCAGAGAGTAGCCATATTGCCAGCAGATCAGAGCCTCACTTTGGAAGGTTTCCAGACAGTGGGAAGCACTGCCAGAACAGTCCAAACAAGCATTGTTCAGCTAAAAGCAAAAGGAAAATACAAGAACTCTGCCCAAAAAAGACAATACTTCCTATTATCAAAGCTCTGGAGAGAGGGGTGTGTAGGACTTCTTTAAGACATTAATAAATACACAGGAGACAGAGGAATTGTTCCAAGAAAGAGCCTTTTATGTTAATCTTGCTGTTTTTACGGCCGCAAATGCTACCCATGCCACCCAATTGTGCATCGTCCGTGGCGATCGTCAACCATTCTGCTCGCGTTCACCTCAGCAAAAGAGCTTCAAGAGGAAGATGAAGTTTTCTCTGAAATTAACTTGAGGATTCTGTTTTCTTTCAACTGGGTCTTTTGGCATGAAGCATGTTGGATGAAATCACACAGGGTGACGTCAGAGGAAGCAAACAGAACAAAGGACATTGCTGAGATAGATAGTGTGGTGAGCCAAACTGAATGGGGCTCCAGTTATTTCAGGATGCTTTGTAGAGTGTACAGATGGGAGGTTAGGATGTGATCACCTTTGGGTATCTCACACAGGGGCAGAAATGTAGGGGTGCAAAAATGTTGGAGAGAGAAGGAGCCTAGTGCTGGAGCAGGGAAGCCCAAAGCTTACATTTTCAACTATTCCAGGACACTCACTGGCCAGAGTCATTTCTGCTTTGCGCAGTTGGCCCAGGTAGGTCCTTACAAAGAGGAGGAAGAGATGGCTTGAGAAGGGGGGTGGGGGTGGGGCTGTAACTAAGAGAAGAGCAAACCTGGGAACTTCAGACCTGAATGCATTTCAAACCACAGGCTTAGGGTCAGCTCTGACATCAGGTATGCACAAGCAATCTCGACTGAGGACGTCAGTGGGATTGTTCCCAAATATGTGGGGGTAAGCAAGAAAATCTACAGATGTTGGAGTCAGGTGCAGTACATCAAATTGCTAGAGAAACTGAGCAGGTCTATACGAAGGGAGGAAAGTTTAGGGGAGACATCAGGGGTAATATTTTTACACAGAGAGTTGTGGGTGCCTGGGACACCTTGCCAAGGGTGGTGGTGGAGGCTGAAACATTAGGAGCATTTAAGACAGGCATGTGGGTGGTAGAAAAATAGAGGATTATGAGGTAGGAAGAATTTAATGCATTTTTTGGTAGGAATATGTAGGTCAGCACAACATCAAGGGCCGAAGAGCCTATAATGTGCTGTAAGGTCCTATTCTAAAATAGACATTTGCACCGAGGACTGGAGAACGCAGTTTCAGGATGCTTTGTAGAGGGTACAGATGGGAGGTTAGGATGTGATCACCTTTGGGTATCTCACACAGGGGCAGAAATGTAGGAGTTAACATTTTGGACCTGAACCCTTCTTCGGTAGGGCTGAAGATAAGGCAGGTGCCTGAATAAAAAGGTATGGAGAGTGGTGCAAGGGGAAAGGGAGAGGAGCACAAGCTAACAGGTAAGAAGGATACAGGTAGGACAGTAAAAGAGAAAGAAGTTTAGAAGTGATAGGAGGAGAGGGAAGAGGGCTAAGAAAGGTAGCCCTCTGAGGGAAGGGGGTGGGGAGGTGGAGAAGGGGCGGGGGGGGGGGTAAATGTAAAATTGGAGGTCAATATTAAAGCCATCTGGTTGGAAACTGCCGAGATGGGATATAAGGTGTTGTTCCTCCAATTTGCAGGCAACCTCTACTTGATGCTGCGGACATTCACGTCAGTGTGTGGAATTAAAGAAAAATGTGGATTTATTTCAAGGAAGCAGAAATTTTCTATTTTTTTTAATGATGGGAAATTAGGAAGTGTTGATACTCAAAGGGATACACGTGTCCTTGTGTGTATAAGTCATTGGAAACCGGTGAACATTTGAGTGTCACAGTCATGATGTCCCAACATATAGAGACTTGAGGAAATCTGGATGACTGTGTACAATTCGGGTCTCCTTACCAAAAATAATATAGAGAATGTGAAGCAAAGATTCAACAAGCTGGTTCTTGCAAGTCTGTCAGAAGAGCAGACTTTGGCCTCTATACATTGAAGAAGGACTCAGGCCCAAAACTTTGGTTATATCAAGTCAAGTCAAACTTATTATCATCTGATTGTGCAAGTACAATCAGACGAAACTGCGTTCTCCAGTCCTCGGTGCAAAACACGCAGACACACAAACAGACGTGGTACACATATAAACAAACAATATATATGTAGGACAAGCATAAATAAATAAATAGAATGAGAGTCTCAGTGTGAGCAGATCCTTTGGTCGTTCAGCATTCTCACTGCCCGTGGGAAGAGGCCTGGCTCTGATACTCCTATATCGCTTTCCCAACAGGAGCAGTTGAAAGGTGCCGTGTGCAGGGAGGAAGGGGTCCTCAATGATTTTGTGCGCCCTCTTCAGACAACAATCCCGGTAGTTCACGTCAATGGAGGGGGGCAGGGAGTGGGGGGGGGGGGTACGAAGACTCCAATGATTCTCTCTGACACTCTAACGGTCCTGTGGAATGAACTCTGATCCATTTCTCTGCAGCAACCGTATCCCCCTGTGATGCAGCCATCCAGGGCGCTCTCGAAAGAGCTCCTGTAGAAGGGTGACATGATGGTGACCAGTAGCCTTACCCACTTCAGTCTTCTCAGGAAGTGCAGTCGCTGTTCCTCCTTCCTGACAAATGAGGTGATTTGCCTTTAATGGATGCACCGAGACCTGCTGAGTTCCTCCAGCGTTTCTCTGTTTTTAATGACTTGGCCTCTATCCATCAGTGCTCAGAGAATGAGAGGTAACCTCGGCAAAATGTACAAAGTTCTCAGAGAGCTTGACAAGGTAGATTTGGGCAGGATTTTCCCCGAGCAAAGGATTCCAGAAAGAGTGGTCACAGCCTCGGAGTGAGGGAATAGGCAGCTGGAGTGTCGTGCTGATCCTCTCAATGAGATGCAGCTGTGTGAATTTAATGGCAGTATCTTTAGGATATCAGTTTGAACATGTTTAATTGTCTGTCAGCTGTTTCTGGATGTTTGCACAGGGTCGAATAACAGAAGACGAGGTTGAGCAAATGCAATGGGATACCATTCTCCATGAACTGGCTGACAAGTCACTTCCTCCACAGCTTCCTTCCCTAAATCTGCCTGTGAGCATGGAAAGGACTGTGTTCTACCACAAAGTGAATTTACTTCCAACCTGAACAATGTCAATGCTATGCGCTGTCAACATAGAAGACCATTCAGCTCGTCATATTTCTACTGACCCTTTAATGGAACAATATAATTAATTCCAGTGGTCTTTCCTTCAAAACTGTTTATTTTCTTTTGTTCCCTTCCAATATTTACTCAATTCCCTTTAAAATCTACTCTCACCATACTTTTAGTCAATTCTTTACAAGCTGTTATTTAAAAAATCTTTCCTTGCCTCCAATTTTTAAATTGGTGTCCTCTGAGTTCCAAACTTCCTGCAGTTGTCCCTACTTTTGATTTATTTAAAGGATGTGGGTGTTATTGGCAAGGCCAGTATTGATTGCCTTTCCCCCTTGAGAAAAAGGTCGTGTTGACTCTCGATGAATCACTCTCAGGCCACAGTACACCCTCCTCCTCTCCACTGACTCCATCCATGCCTCCTGCTGCCTTGGAAAAGCAGTCAATGCATAAAAAGAACCACCCCACCTCGACCACTGTCTTCTAACTCACCAGAAAAAGATTTATCTGCAAGATCAAGTGCCACTAGATTTAAGGACTGTTTTTATTCTGCCACTATCTGAACCCCCTATGAGCCTCACGGAGGAAGATTATTTTGCCTTTGCTCAGTACTGCTCGATAATTCTCTGTAACTTTGCACGTCTGGACTTTGTCTAACTTGCTTCCTATGTATGAGACGTCCAGCTGGACTGCTTGCTCAACAAACCTTATCACCGCACCTTGGTACGTGACAAGTAACTTGAACTTTGATGAGTTTGGGCTCGCACATCATTCCAAACGGCATCAGCAGATTTCCTTCCTTGAAGAAACTTCAGGAACCAGTTGGGTTGCATGACAACTTTCTGATCACTTTTACTTATACCAACTTTTTATTAAACTTCCAAATTATATGACTGACTGAACTTAAGTTCCTTGGCTAACAAGGTTAAACTCATGATAAAAAACACGAGAACTGTAGATGCTGGAATCTTGAGTGAACAAAGACAAACTGAAGAGATTTGGGCAGTGTCTATGGAGTGAAATGGTCGGGAGCTTTTATCAAGACTTTCTCAGTGCAGGGGATCTGGATGACCAACTCATGGCAGCCCTATGTGCTTTAGACAATGACTCTATGGTCCATTCTTCATAAATTGGGACTATTAATGTCAGAAGATTTGGATTATAGGAAGAAACCATATCTCAACCGGTCACAGTCAAAAGCTCCCATTTTGTGAATAGCAATCAGGATTGATAACCATATATGATTTTGTTCTCCACCTTGTGATTACTGAGCTCTTTTGAAGTTGTCTCAGTCTTGTTCATTCTCAAATTAAATTTTCAGTTAAAAAATACAAATTGAAGATTTGCAGTCCAATATTTTAAAATCAAGTTATTAGAAAATTTAAAATTTCTGTCATGTCCAAAATGGCTAAAACTGAAGTAGTTAATCTTTGAAACTGCTACTGTAGATCTCGGGAAGATAATAGCGACCACAGCATATTCCTCTGAGGGAAAGAATTGTTCAAGTATTTTGAACTGAATCTGATTGCATGCATAATTTAAAAATGTTAGTGGATAAATCTTACAATGTACCCTCTCATTTTGTCTACATATACAGCCAAATGACCGGGAGATTACATTATTACATCACATGTAAAACTCTCAAAGATTATATTAGGGGAACTGCCAACAAATGGGAGGAAAGCAAGGCAAAGAGAGAGAAAAAAAATGATCGCAATTCATGACAGCTCATTCAGTGCAATCCTCAGTTATTCCAGCCAAAGGCCTGGTTAATCACCCATATCTCTAATGGTTTTTGTTCTGACTTAACACTGGGTTCTTTATCTGATGATCAATCAGTAAACTAAGTAAAGAAGATGGAGGAAAAAGGGAAGCAGCTGTGTAATATGCTGTAAATTTTTGGAAATCCTTAATGTTAATTTGCCCAACCATAATTCTTCAATGTGACTCTTCCTGTTTTTCCCACTGTCATTCTCTGAGACACTACTGCATGAGAATGGTGTTACAGCTTTTGGTCAGCAGACTTTATGCTCAAGCCTTTAGGTCTCCACATAGATATGAATGATAAAGAACCCAGTTTTGCCATGGTCTTTTAGACTGTCAGGAAAATCATGGAAAAATTTAACATAATTACTGCCCGTTTGGGCATCTTTTTTAGAACTGCAAGTACCTGAGTGCAACAGTTGTAGGGGTCCTGCAGGATAAATCGGGGTGCAGGTGCACCTTCCTTTTTAGACTGACCCGGGTAGCGGCCAAATTCCTCGAGGATGCCGTTACGTGCCCATAATTGATTATCTCCGTCAGTTCCCCAGTTCTTAATAGTTGAGCATTGTCTGCAAAGAGTAGTTCACGGACAAGTTTCTCTTGTGTCTTGGTGTGAGCTTGCAGGCGCCTCAGATTGAAGAGACTGCCATCCGTGCGGTACTGGATGTAAACAGCGTCTTCATTGTTGGGGTCTTTCATGGCTTGGTTCAGCATCATGCTGAAGAAGATTGAAAAGAGGGTTGGTGCGAGAACACAGCCTTGCTTCACGCCATTGTTAATGGAGAAGGGTTCAGAGAGCTCATTGCTGTATCTGACCCGACCTTGTTGGTTTTCGTGCAGTTGGATAATCATGTTGAGGAACTTTGGGGGACATCCGATGCGCTCTAGTATTTGCCAAAGCCCTTTCCTGCTCACGGTGTCGAAGGCTTTGGTGAGGTCAACAAAGGACGCTTTAGTCGCCCATTCAGAGCCAACTCTTCAGCGCTTGACGTCCTGCTTTGCGGAAACTGCCAAAATGTTTGGCCTGGAAGTCAGCCTGAAGAAAACTGAGGTCCTCCATCAGCCAGCTCCCCACCATGACTACCAGCCCCCCCACATCTCCATCGGGCACACAAAACTCAAAACGGTCAACCAGTTTACCTATCTCGGCTGCACCATTTCATCAGATGCAAGGATCGACAATGAGATAGACAACAGACTCGCCAAGGCAAATAGCGCCTTTGGAAGACTACACAAAAGAGTCTGGAAAAACAACCAACTGAAAAACCTCACAAAGATAAGCGTATACAGAGCCGTTGTCATACCCACACTCCTGTTCGGCTCCGAATCATGGGTCCTCTACCGGCACCACCTACGGCTCCTAGAACGCTTCAACCAGCGTTGTCTCCGCTCCATCCTCAACATCCATTGGAGCGCTTACATCCCTAACGTCGAAGTACTCGTGATGGCAGAGGTCGACAGCATCGAGTCCACGCTGCTGAAGATCCAGCTGCGCTGGATGGGTCACGTCTCCAGAATGGAGGACCATCGCCTTCCCAAGATCGTGTTATATGGCGAGCTCTCCACTGGCCACCGTGACAGAGGTGCACCAAAGAAAAGGTACAAGGACTGCCTAAAGAAATCTCTTGGTGCCTGCCACATTGACCACCGCCAGTGGGCTGATAACGCCTCAAACCGTGCATCTTGGCGCCTCACAGTTTGGCGGGCAGCAACCTCCTTTGAAGAAGACCGCAGAGCCCACCTCACTGACAAAAGGCAAAGGAGGAAAAACCCAACACCCAACCCCAACCAACCAATTTTCCCCTGCAACCGCTGCAATCGTGTCTGCCTGTCCCGCATCGGACTTGTCAGCCACAAACGAGCCTGCAGCTGACGTGGACTTTTTACCCCCTCCATAAATCTTCGTCCGCGAAGCCAAGCCAAAGAAAGAATAGTTGAGCACACAAAGAATACACCAAAATGAGAAGCTAAACTAGATCATTTCAAAGACAATTTTGGAGGTTAAGTAATTAAAACAAAAATGCACAGAAGATGCTTGCGGAACTCAACCGATCTTGCAGAGACCATAGGAGGTAAAGATATTTTACTGACATTTTGGGCCTGAGCCTTTCTTCAAGTATAAGCAAAAAAAAAAGTAAGATTTTGTATTTAATTATGTAGTGTCTGCAAACTTGATGGACAAAATAGGATTAGCATGCCATTTCTTGTGAAAGAAAGGGTTGCACTGTTATAATTTTATATATATATATATATAATTTTTTAGACATATAGCCCGGTAACAGGCCATTTCAGCTCATGAGCCTGTACCTCCCAATTACACCCTGGTATGATTCGGATCGCACTGTACATGTTGAAAATGTTATTTCAGAATCAGAATTTATTGTCATGAACTTGTCATGAAATTTGTTGTTTTGCAGCATCACAGGGCAAACATTTTTATAAACCACCTTACAAAAAAATAAAGAAAGATAGGGCAAAAAAATGTCAAGGTAAAGCAGTGGCTGTGTTCATTGTTCCTTCAGGAATGTGATGGCAGAGGGGACGAAGTTGTCCTTGTGTCACTGAGTGCTCATCTTTTTAGAAGTTAAATGTAGGATCCATAATAAATTTAGTTTTTTTTAAAAAAAGCTACATTATTTGGAAATCTGAAACAAAAGTGCTGGAGATACTTAGCAGCGATTGTGGAGAGAGTTCCTGTATTCTGTTACTCTCTCCAGTGTGGGAGGTGAAACACGAAAGACTGCAGACACTGTGATTGTAGTCAAAACACAGAAATGCTGGAGGAACTCAGCTGGTCTCGGGGCATCCATCAGAGGTAAAGATATATTACTGACGTTTCAGGCCTGATCCCTTCCTCAAGGTCCTCCTCTGAATGCTGCGAGACTGGCTGAGTTCCTCTAGCAGTTCTATATTTTGACTCTCTCCTGTGTCTGAGCTGCTGAGTCTTTCCATCCTGCTCTGCTTTCCAGCCTTAACGCTATTTGGAAGAAGGAAAGAGAGTTACTTCCAACACTCTGCCCCTGAACTAACAACAACCACCAAAAGAAATGATTGCTGCTTATGGGTACTTGCTGTTCTCAGATTGGCTGCTGTGTTTGCTACAGTGGAGCAGTGATGGCAGGTGGAGGAGAAGTCCAAAAATGCAGACCGCTTGGGGATTGGGCAGGCCTGGATTTTCAGGTTTTCTGGATTCTCGGGCAATACTTTAAAAATTCAAATTTAAGGAGAAATAAAGCAGAGATGAAAAGGTAAATTTTGATAGTTTTTCATTAGTATGCTTCATTCATCAAAGCAAGAGGCTTTAAAGAAAAATAAGTCAACACTTGTTGCTGTGGTGCATCTGTGGCACTTGCGCATGGACGCCCACAAAAGCACGCTAAATTTTAAAAGTTTGAGAGGTTTCAAAAAGTCCAGATTCTCAGGTAGTCCAGATTTCTAAAGTCCGGATTTTTGGACTTCAACTCTACCTCGATTGAGAAGTGCTTTGGGATATCTTATTTTGTTATTGGTGTTAGCAATGGCAGAATAAACCTTATTAAGAAATATCATGACACATAGACAAAAGGGGAACAACTGGATAAAGCCGTAAGATCGGTGAAAGAATTACAATGTGCGATTAGCCCAATTCATGTGAGCCGGTGGAAGCTGCGTGGGAATCTGGTTTACTTTGACCTCATTACCATGGAGAGATGAGGGAGGAAATATTATTAAATAAAAATATTGCTGGAATATGCTTCTCAACGATGAGAATGTTAAATCAAGTCCAGGCCTATTCCTCTTCAGGGAGATGTTCTAATGATACTTGAAGCAATTTCAAAGCTGCAGCAGGAGATGTTGGACTAAGGAAGAGATCAGACTCTGTTTCATGGTGCTTAGAGCAAAGGAACAGGCCCTTCACCCCACGATATCTTCACTGATGCCAAATTAAACTAAATGTCTGCAGTTTGCTCCCTGATACATCTCCCTCTACTCCCTGCACATTCACGTAGAGGTCTCTTAAACACAACTATCATATCTGCTTCCACCACTTACTCTAACAGCCTGTTCCAATGTATTTTGCCCTACGCAGCACCTTTAAACTTTCCCTCTTTCACCATAATCACGTGCCCTCTAGCATTTGATGCTGTCGGTGAAGAAGACAGAGGAAAGAATAAAGCCCCTGGTCACAGAGGAGTGGAAACCATCCAGGCCAGAACAGATTCAGAATCAGAATTCAGGGCAGCACGGTTAGCGTGGTTAGCGCAACGCTGTTGCAGTGCTAGCAACCAGGATTTGAATCTGGCACCATCTGTAAGGAGCTTGTACCGTCTCCCCGTAGCTGTGTGGGTTTCCTTTGAGTGCACTCGCTTCCTTCCACCCTTCAAAACATACAGGGCTTGTAGATTAAATGGTGTATTAGGGTGGTATAGGCTCGTAGGCCGGAAGGGACTGTTAACGCACTGTATATCGAAAGAAAATTTATTCTCATGAACATATCACGAAATATGTTGTTTTATGGCAACATTACAGATGCAAAGTTGCTATAAGTTACATTAAAAAATAAATTTGTGCAAAAGAAGAGAAAGTGAGGTCATGTCTGTGGTCCATTGTCCATTCGGAAATCTGATGGCGGAGGGGAAGAAGCTGTTTTTGTGTCACTGAGTGTTCATCTTTAGGCTCCTGCACCTCCTTCCCGGATGGTAGCAGTGAGAAGAGTGTGAGGGTCCTTGAGTATAGAAGCTGCTTTCTTGAGATACTGTCTCTTGTAGACGTCCTTAATATGGAGGGAAGACTGTTGCCCCTGATGGTGCTGGCCGAGTTCACAACTCTCTGGAGCCTTTTCCTGTGCTAGCCATTGGCACTTCCATACCAGACAGTGAAGCCACCAGTCAGAGTGCTCTCTCTCCCTGGTACACCTGTAGAAATTTGAAAGGGTCTTTGGTGACCTACCTCAGGAAGTATAGCAAGAAAACTGCAGACCCTCAGAGGGCTAAATTCATTCCTGGAATGTGAAAGGCTCAATTCACTCAATCTGCATCCAACTGAAATCAAACTATAGTCAACTGATGAGATTTCAGCTGGAGAGAACAAACAAATCAGGAAATGGAGGCAGGAGTGGACAACAAGATTAATGAGGTAATTTGTTGCATTTAGTCACCTTACCAAGTCAATGGCATCTCAAGTGTTTGTAGAATTCTGCCTCATGCTTGGAATGATCACTTACGCCCTTTCTCCCCTCAGTGATGAGAATTCAGAGGCACTGCTTTCAAGGTGGCAGGAATTGGGGTCAAATAACACTGTTCATACCACTGTTCCAACTGTTCTGAATAAAGGTCCTCCCTGGAACTTATGGCATTCTGTCTGCTTTGGTTATTCAAACCAGGTTTCTGCCTACAGGGCTGTCTCTGCTATCATTCCAAGAATCCAAGATCCAAGCAGGCATTAACTTACCCCAGAGAAACATATACTGTAAATAGTTAAATACCTTCCCCTCCTCTCTACAATAGGACCCATCTGTAAACATTTTCCCTCTTGGTTATGTTCTGTCCAATTCTGTCCAAAATATGACAGATAGAGTGAAATGTGTTCTCATAACCTCTGGTAACTTGGACTGTACATCTGATCCATTCTCTACAGCAAATATAATCATGTTGGTGGCAAAGCTTCTTCAAGAAGTGTAGATATAATGGCTCCTAAGGGAGAAATATATGCTAGAAATTGTGGTTAAGTTATTTGAAAACAGAGAGAAGGAATAAATGTAAAAATACAAAAGTTCTGGAGGAACTCGACAGGTCTCGCAGCCGAAATATTTTGCTTGAGAAAAGTGGTCATTGGGCCATTTCCTTTGGAGTTCTGAAACAATGCACATTACGAGTCAATGAGGTGCGATTAAAACAGTGGTTTTCAAAATTTTTCTTTCCACTCATATCCCACCTTAAGCAACCCCTTACTAATCACAGAGCACCGATGGCATAGGGAATACTTAAAGTGGGTTGTGAGTGGAAAGAAAAAAGGCTGAGAACCACCGGGATGGCAGATTGATTATAATCTGGAAAACTGTGAGGTCATTCACTTTGTTGGGAAAAGTAGAAAAGCGGAGTATTTTTTTTCCCCAAAAGGAGCGAGAAAGGCAAGTGTGAAAAATGAAAGTCTGTGGACGCTGCGATTGTCGTAAAAACACACAGAAATGCTGGAGGAACTCAACCGGTCTCGTAGTGCCCATAGGAGGTAAAAATATATATATTTTTAAAATTTTTTTATTTTTCACACTATGAACCATACTGACCAAAATACACACAAACATTTCCCTCTTGAATATACACAGTGTCATTTTCTCCCCTTTTTCCCCCTCCCTTCCCTCCATCCTTCACCCCCCCCTCCCCACTCACTCAACGTTCAACATATATAATACATTAAACCCATTAAACAATGTCATCACACAATAAAAATAAACAAGAAATTTGTGTCTTCTACTTTTACATACAGGATCAGTTCATTTCGTCTTCTTCTCCTTCTGTCATTTTAGGGGGTGGAAGTCCACGGTAGGACCTCTCTGTGGTGTTCCATGTACGATTCCCAAATTTGTTCGAATACTATGATGTTATTTCTTAAATTATATGTTATTTTTATCAATGGAATACATTTATTCATTTCTATGTACCATTGGTATATTCTCAGGCTATCTTCTGATTTCCAGGTTGACATTATACATTTTTTTCCTACAGCTAAGGCTATCGTAATAAATCTTTTTTGTGCTCCATCCAAATCGAGTCCAAGTTCTTTACTTCCTATATTACTTAGAAGAAAGATCTCTGAATTTTTTGGTATGTTGCTTTTTGTGATTTTATTTAATACCTGGTTTAGATCTTCCCAAAACTTTTCCACTTTCTCACATGCCCAAATTGCATGTACTGTTGTTCCCGTTTCCTTCTTTCAGCGAAAACATCTGTCTGATACTATTGGGTCCCAGTAAAAATATATTATTGATGTTTCTGGCCTGAGCCAGTCTTCAAAGTATGAGCAAAAGGAGACAGGCGCCTGAATCAAAAATCTTGCAGAAGGTGACAAATCTTTGGAATTCTTTACCCAAGAGGGCTGTTGAGACCCAGTCACTGAGTGTATCTCAAGGGAGAGATCAAAAGATCTCTGGATGTTCAGAGAATCAATGTATGTACAATTAAAGGTGGGAAGTGTGACTGAGATAGAAGATCACAATACTCTCACGCACAGCTTCTTCAGCCTATAGAATTTGCGCCTATCTCAGTGGTTCTCAACCTTTTTCTTTCCACTCACATCCCACTTTAAGCAATCCCTATCCCATCGGTGCTCTGTGAAAGGGATTGCTTAAGGTGGGATGTGAGTGGGAAGGGAAGGTTGAGAATCACTGCTCTAGACCCAGTTGTTACTGAAATATTTTGCTTGAGAAAAATTGTCATTGGTCCATTTCCTTTGGAGTTATGAAACTGTGCACATAACAAGTCAACGAGGTACAATTAAAACAGTGGCTTTCAAACTTTTTCTTTCCACTCACATCCCTCCTTAAGCAATCCTTTACTAATCACAGAGCACTGATGGCATAGGGATTCCTTAAAGTGGGATGTGAGTGGAAAGAAAAAGGTTGAGAACCTCTGGGCTGTCTCATTTATGCTCTTATTGAATACTGGAGCAGGTTCAAGGGTTTTTTTTAAATGGATAATGTTCCTGAGGCACATGAACAATATTTTTATGCTTTGTCGTGACTACAACTTAAAATAAATTTGACATTGCAAACATTTGTGAGGTAATTTTGTTGATGATTGGTCATTTTTGTTTGTCTTTTTAATTAAAAATGTCCCCAAACATTGCAAATGTAAATTTTTACTAAAAACATTCATTTTTGCAAAATTAAAGGAAGAATATCCAGTTACGTTTTTATCTTTCGTAAATGTAGACAATTACAGTAGAATGTCCAGTGAGGACACAATTATAAAATCGCACATTAACTGGCTTCATGGCCACATTCCTCCCAAACAAGGACATCTGTAGCCCTGTAACTTTCAAAGAACGCAACTCTACCTTATCGCTCCTTTCATCCTGGCAAAATGATGGTTCCATTCCAAAGATACTAATGACTGGAATTTCCTCCTTGAATCTCTTCATCTCTCTCTTACCATCTGGAACCTTCATGAAGTCCATCCCGATGTTTCCGTTGACCAAGTGTCACTGTGTGCCTGTGTAAATTCTTGCCCAAAACCTTGTGATATTTTACTGTGAAAAAGAATGTGTGGTTACAGGGAATGTAAGTGCCTACAATGTATCTCCAGTGTTGGTGATCAAACATTCCTGCCACTGCTCAGTGAAATGGCAGCAAGACTGGCTTTATTACCTTATAGTTTAGCTGCGGCACCCGCTCAGCATGTAGGTATATTCCTCAAAAGGGAAAGTGCGCAGTTGTTCTTAATGCAATGAATGGCATCACATAACAATGACAACACGGCAAAGATGATACTTGATTTATTTTCCTTCTTAATTGGTGGCAGTTGGTCACAAGATCAGCCTTGTTCCTTGCTGGCTCGTAGAGTAATTATGGAGCAAAGGCAATCTTTACAAAATATACCAAAACTCCATTCAATTTCATCTGTCCTTAATTTGTGAAATGGTTAATAATGCAGGGAGACCAGTGGAAATGGAAACCACATGGCCCAATGATGTGTAAAACAAGTTCACTTCCACTTGAATAAATTTGTTGTCTTTGTTGCAGCCTTTCCTTGTAAACCAGCTGTTCCAGCTGTTCCCTTGTCTTTCCCAGAGTTATCATGCCTCTGCCTTCATCTGATATCAGTAGCTGCTGTCAGTAAGTTCAGCACAAAGCCACATACTGGACTCTCGGCATGCAGAGTGGGTAAACCCATCCTCAAAGCCTGTAATGCTGATTAGGGCTTTAACCTGATGAAAGACAACTTAACCAATCACCAAGAGGTTATAGGCACCATGGGAGGAAGCAAAGCAGCCACAGGCATTTTTTCCTGTCTAGAGGTTATTAATGAAACATTAAGACAGGAATAACAAGTAAAATCAATATCAGCTGAATAAATGCGATGCAGGTTGCGTGAAGTTGGTGTCTTCAGAATCTTTTCAACGTGTTATAAATCCACAATCAGTCATATAGACATTATTAAACACATCACTTCTTGACAAATCGGTTGTCTGGATCTGCAGACTTAATGAAGACATCCAAGACTAACTCATCACAAGTGACTTGATTGAGTTACCAAAATTGATTCCCAGTTCATTCGAACTTAAACCCAACACCACATTTTGGGCTTTGTGTGAATCACTGTTAATATGTGGGCGCCATCGAAGTAATTATCATGGCCATGAGCTATTGCTCTACTCCAGATTGCATAATTGTTGTTTTGCCTTAATTGTGCACTCCAGCCTATAGTGTGAGGTAATCTATTTAAGTTGTGTTTGTGCGGTACTGCTGACAAATAGGGCAAATGGAGGCATGCAGACTTCGACTGAGAAAGTCCATAATCAAGGGTTCTCAGCACACTGAGACGTTAGTGAGGGAATGCTGCCTCATGGCACATTCCAGGCTGCAGGAGAACGTGCTGGGGGGTGCACTGAGGCTTGAAACAGCAAACGCAAGGGTGCTGCGGGGGAAGACGCTGGGCATTGAGGAGCTGAGCCCGAGGGGAAGCCCCTCAAACTACAGAATTGGTGGGGGGGGGGGGGAGCGAAGGACGCTAAGGTGCCGCAGTGATGGCAATAATGTAAATAGAGAGAATATGTTACAATGTACAGTATTGGGACAGTATGGACAGGAAGAAGACTTTGAAGTCTTTTCATTGTGTAAATGATTCATTGTGAAAATAAAGTTTATTTTGGGACAAAAAACTAAGGAGGAAATCAGTTACTGCTTTTGGACCTCAGGTTTTAGTCAGTATCAACGATCCAAGAATTTTTTTTAATGTGAAATATTGTCTTTTAAACCATTTGGTTGACAGTGGATGAATTATGAAGATTTTTGTTATTTTGAGAGTATATTGTTCTGCATGAAATGGTGCAAAAGGTTTCTGCAATAAATTTCAATTTGAAAACTATATTTGCAAAATGACAAGGAGATAGAAAGGGGAGTGAGACTTATTAGATAACTTTTACAGAGATTGTACAAGGAATAATCTGCAATGGTTAACTGTATTTTTCTCCACATCCTGTCCCAATGGCACTATACTCTACCCTTTTCGATCTACTGTAACACCACATACTGACTGTAAAACCACAGACTGCACCTTTGCTTAATTATTGCACTGTACACTGTACCCCCACCTCACTGACAAAAAACAAAGGAGGAAAAACCCAACACCCAACCCCAACCAACCAATTTTCCCTTGCAACCGCTGCAACCGTGTCTGCCTGTCCCGCATCGGACTTGTCAGCCACAAACGAGCCTGCAGCTGACGTGGACATTACCCCTCCATAAATCTTCGTCCGCGAAGCCAAGCCAAAGAAACCCTGTACTATAGTTGGGGTTGACTTGTCTAGATAGCACACACAGTTTTATTTGCTGTTCAACCTAACTCAATAAATGAACTCCTTCATGTTATGTGGTTCTCTGGAAACAAGGGTATATATTCCTGTCCTTTGAATGGCTGAGTTAGATTAGGCCGATTCAAACATTTAATGTGGATGTCAATAGAGTTTGATGAGGGAGGCATATGAATGGCAGGTTCAATTGATTATGTAGTGTTTATAATTTTAAAAATTATAAACAGTAACAAGCCTTTTCGGCCAAAGTGCCTGTGCTGCCCAATGTTACTCGATTGTCCTAAACCCCCAGTACGCTTTGAAGGGTGAGACGAAACCGGTGCACCCGGAAGAAACCCATGCAGAGGCAGGGAGAGCACCTTGCAGACAGCGCGGGATTTGAACTCGGGTCCCACTCACTGGCACCGCAACAGCATTGCGCTAACCGCTACGTCAGCCGTGCTGAATGAGATTCGACTTTGGTGCAAGCACAAAGATCAGACAACTTTACTTTGTACAGCAGTACTCGCCTTTTGAAAGTACTCAGGTTGGCCTCATAGGTAGATGAACAGATGTGACCAATCAAACCATGAAATGCATAGTTATGGATCTGTATGAGTGGTGCAGCCGATTAGAGACCCAATGTGTTTCATCATGGAGTAGTGGGAACAGATCCACATTCTCAATTCCTTACACATTCCTGGGGATATACACCAGCTGTTCTGAGTTGGCTCTTGTGTAATTTCAAGTATTATCGTCACTGAACAGTGCATTTTCGTTGTTCAGGATTACACAGAATCATTTATCAGCCCTACCTCCAACTTAATAATAGCACAGTTACTATATCTAACCTTCTCCAGCACCATAGTTTCTCCTTGCACTGTGAGATTTTCCATCCTCCCTGCCCTGACCTCACCAAATAGATTATCTGGTCATTTATCTCAGTGCTGTTTGAGAGGCCCTGATACAGTATATGCAAATTGCTGCTGCGGTTCCCCACAATTCAACAATGAACACACTTCAAGAATTAACTATTGGCCTTGAAGCTGCTTGTGGCTATCTTAAGATCACGAGAGGTGCTATTTATGAGCCATCTTTCCTGACACATAATTCTTGGTTAAACGCGCCCGCAGCTTCAAATTCATTATTGCTCTTGTTCGTGAATACTATATGTTACCGTCTCTGCTAATTTGGGGATTCGGTGGCACCACTTTGAAAGTAGATGCTTCCAGTGGCTTTCTGGCTGACCACAATTACTTGCTCAAAGCATAAAGAGCTTCGCGGGAGGTTTCGAAAGCCATATGTGCAACCTGGGCGGCACGGTTGGCATAGCAGTTAGCGCAATGCCTTTGCAGCGCCAGCGCTCAGGACAGGGGTTCGAATCCCGTGCTGTCTGTAAGGAGATGGCACGTTCTCCCCACGTCCGTGTGGGTTTTCCCGGGGGGGGGGTGGGTTCTGGTTTCCCCCCACCACTGTTCGAAATGTAGGTTAATTTGGTGTGAAGTAGATGGCAAGGACTCATGGGCTGAAATGGCCTGTTACTGTGCTGTATGTCTAAATTTAAGAAAATTCTATATGAGGCTATAAGATCAAAAGCTGAGTCAAACCATGGGTGGTACAGTTGTTGCAACGCTGTACCAGCGTCAGCGACTCAGGTTTGAAACTGGTGCAGCCTAGAAGGAGTTGGTACATTATTCCTGTGTCCTGCCTGGGTTCTCCCCGAGTTCCTCCTGCCCTCCAAAAATGCATCGGGTATAATATGGCTGTGTGGTTTTCAGGGCCAGAGGGCCTTCGCTAAACATTAAAATTTAAAGGGTGTCCAAATGAAGAAGAGAAAGGTCAAGAAATTTAGGGAGGAAAAGTTAGAGCAAAAGAAGTAATCAGTTGAAGGAGCAATGGTGAAGTGATTAGATCCAGGAATGCTCCAGAGGGCAAAGTTCCATATTTCTTTTGGCCTATTTTGGGTGCTCATGGAGAATTCCCCTTCCTTGTAACCTATTCAGATCAGATCACTACTATTTATTGTCATGTAATAGGACAGAAATGTAAAATTACACAAAATTGCTTTTAATCTGCCATGAGGCAGACAAAGATTCACCATTAGCCTTGCCCAGTGCCCCATACAGCCCGAGAAAGAGAAGCAAAAAAGAGTCTCCTCAGAGACTCTATGGATTTGGCTGCAGTGCTCCCACAGTCTCTGAACTCCAGTTCAGTTCAAACTATCAGCAACCCAGGCCCAGGTCCTAACCTCCAAGATGATGAGGAAGCCTTCGGGGCCCTTCTTGGCCTCAGAGTCCTTTCAAATTCTGGTTTCAATATCTAGTTCTCCAGAGCCCACAGCCTGGTCTGAGTCCTTTCACTTCAAGATGCCAGCAGCCCATGATCTTTCGTCTTACCTGAAAAAAGGGCCCAGACTCGATTTGCTGGTTGCCCTTTACTTCCTACAGATGTTGCATGACCTGCTGAGTTTCTGCGGGGCATCTGTGGGATGTGGGAGGAAAATTGGACCATTAGAGGATACCCACATGCTCCAGACATGTCAATCATGAAGTCTCCTTTCCTCCCATCGACGTGATTTACTGGGATCGTTGTCTGAAGAGTGTGCGCAAAATCATTGAGGACCCTTTCCCCTCTGCACACATCATCTTTCAGCTGCTCCCATCAGAAAAGAGTTACAGGAGTATCAGAGCTAGCACCACCAGGCTGAGGAACTGCTTCTTCCCATGGGCAATGAGAACGCTGAACGATCAAAGGAACTGCTCCCACTACCCATCAAAGACTCTCATATGTACAAAACAAAATCCATTTATTTAGCTATTTATTTATTTATTTATTTACATAGCCTGAATACTTGTCCTGCACATGTGTTTGTCTGTACAAATGTTATGTCCGGCTGTGTGTCTGCATGCTTTGTACCGAGGACCGGAGAATGCAGTTTCATCAGGTTGTACTTGTGCAATCAGATGACAATAAACTGGACTTGACAGACCGCACCAGAGATCAGGTCTGGAGCTGCGTGTGATGTGTGAACTTATGTTGGAGGATAGTAGAGCAAGAGATTAGAGAGGTAAGGAGGAAATATACCAAAAGCGATTTAAACATATGGTTCAATATCACAAAATCAGGGAATTGTTTGACCAGAATCTTTGTAGGCCTGCCAGCATAGAGCATGAGACTTGATAGCCTGGGTTTTTGGAAAAGTGTCTTATTGCAGAGGAAATGCAGGCCAGGCTGGGAACATCAAACCATTCCAGCCAGAACATGATTATATGGTACTGCAGAATAGAAACGCTTTAAAAAAAAATGTTTCTGGTTTGTGGGTTGAAATTGTTAGTGGGAAGGAACACTTACTAGCATATTATTTCAGATTTTCATAATGAAAAACAGCAAGTCTTAAGTCTGGTTTAATGAAAAGTATCTTCAAATCAATATTTCACTTATATAAAAGATCTGACGAAAAGTCATTGACCTGAAATTCCTGTCACCACATTATAGGGAGTATGTGAGGGCATTAGAAAGGATCCAGAAAAGGATTTACAAGAGTGATTCCAGGGATGAGAGATTAGAGAAGCTGGCTATGTTTTCTTCACAGAAAGGAAATCTGAGCAAAGATTTGATAAAAGTTTATAAAACAGTGAGAGGTCAAGATCATGAGATGTTGTTCCTTTAGGTGAAAAAGTTGAGGCAACAGCCTCAAGATAAGAAGAAATAAGCCTATCTGCGGGTAAAACTCTGGCACATGTGGTGTGTGGTTGGAAACTGGAATGTGCTTCCTGCAGATGGAGGCAGTTTCCATTGTGATGTTCCAGAGAGAATTGGACAAATAAATGATGACAATAAAAATGTTGCAAGGTTAGAGAGAATGAGCCGATGGAGTGAACTGGAAAGTTGCTCTCGGCATGGTAGGCCAAATGGAACCCTTCCATGATGTAACCATTCTGTGATTCTAAAATGAGAGGCTGGGAGGGCGGGTCAGGGAGCATCTATGGAAGAGAAATTTTAAATGTTAAATTTCACTTTCAATTTAGATGTACAGCACAGTAACAGGCCCTTTCAGACCATGAGCCTTTGCCACCCAATTACACCCAATTGATCTACAACCCATATGTTTTGAACAGTGGGAGGAAACCGGAGCACCCAGAGGCAACCCACACAGACACGGAAACTACGTATAAACTCCTTACAGATAGCACCGGATTCAAACCCGAGTCACTGGTGATGTAACAACGATGCCCTAACCACTTCACTAACTGTGCCACCCATGATCAGGCAACATTTGGAATTGGGACCCGTTCTCACGTCTCTCCATTCCTCTCACTAGATGCTGCCAGACACGTGCCCCAGGACTCGTAACAACAGGTTAAGGAATAGTTGCTACCCCTCAACTATCGGAGTCCTGAACAATAGACTCACATTTTACTCATTATTTATACCTACATCTGCATTTGCACAGTCAGTTTGTTTACAGTTCTTTCTTTCTTCGAATATAGTTACCAGTCATTGAAATACTGCCTGGCCCACAGAAAAAGAATCTCAGGGCTGTATGTGACATCATGATTGTACTCTGACAATAAATTTGAACTTTGAACTTGTACCTTTGGTCTCTCCCAGCCTCTCACTGCTTGCTTAAGATTCCTGCATCTGCAATTCCTATGTGTTTTTTTGTGATTCTGCAATTCTAAGACACACTCTTTTTCTCTTTCGGCAGACGCTATCTGACCTGTTGAACGTTTCCAGGATTTTTCATTTTGACTTTAGTTTACCAAAATCTGCAGGGCAGTATTTTGCATTTACATTTCACTTCTGTTGCATGGTCCCTTTATTACCCAGAAATCACTGTCTCCAATATTAATGGCGACATTAAAAGCATGTTCATATGACTTGCTCTGTCTGGCTATTTTAACACAGCTGTTAACCTATTTATTTTCCATGATTAAATGCCTCGATGACACAAGCAGACAGCGGAATGTCATGCAAATGCATTAAACATTTGTCTGCTAATATCACTGGCTGTAATTTCTTGGCTTGCCGTTGCAATGAATTCACTGCAAAGTAATCACTTCGTTCCACTGAGTAATAGTTTAAAGTGTACCTGTCACTAAGTTGTAATGTGAGGCAAGACTAATAATTGTGTGCTCTTCATTGATAACTTCCTACAAATTAATGTTTGTCTTTCCTGAGGAAGCCTATGGTTCTTTGCACTGCCATTGTGACTCAGTGGGATGCACAGATCCCGCTGACTTCGAAGGGCCTGAATTTAAATCCCACTTTGCAAATTTAAATTCTTAAAACTAGGTTGATGCTGTACTGAGAGAATACTCGAGTTTTCTGTGAATTAGATGAAATGTTGGTTAAATCAAGATCCCCCCCCATCCCCCACCCATCAACATCTTGGTTGGGAGTGAAAGGTTTTATCATGGTATTTTAAAAAGCTGGGGAAACTTTCTCTCCTGAAGTCAACAAGAAACGTTTTTCTGGTTATTATTGCACTGTAGTTTGTGTGAATACAAACTGAGTATCATTCGGATGACTGTACTTCATTGGTTTCACTACATCTGGGACAAGGTGAAGGTCATAAAATGTCAGTGGCTCTTCTGAAGTCTTCCATTGTGTTAATCCATTGTGTTCACCTTCACTTTTTTTTTCAGTCTTGCCTAATTTCCGATTCTGACCAGCATAGTCAGATGCTACCACATATATGATTACAGGGGTCTGGTTTATACAGGTACCTGCTTGGCTTCCCAAAGAACCTGAACAACTGTGCATTTTTTTTACCTTTTGCAAAACTGTAAGTAGAATAAACTTAAATATAATTTAATCAACTTGAACAACCAGAGCCTTTAAGCACTTCTTTCTAACAGAGCATACTTATGATGCAGGGCAGCAGAAATGGAGAGAACAGTGACCCATCCCCATCTCCATTGTGAAGGAGAGGCATGGGAGATGGCCCTACAGGCCGCTGATCTCGGCAGTGAGGGCCTCAGCAGCTGAAGGATCCACGCGGGCCACAGGCGGGCAGTGACTTGCTGATGAAGGGCCACACAGGCTGGGGGCTGCCTATGGGAGCCAGGTATCAGAAGTGGGATCCAAGAGGGCGCTTGAGGGCAAGAAGGGCTCCCGAAGGGGCCTCAGGTGCTGATGGCTTCCTGGTCGTATCAGAGGTTTGGATCTGGAAACTCAGGCTCCAGTTGCAACCATATTCCACATTGGACATATCTACCACGTGCGGGATGGAAGGTAAATTGGTCACTTTAAATTTTTCTTCATGTATAGGTGAGTGGGGGAGTTGATGAGAGTGCAGGGAGACTTTTAAAAATGTGATTAATTTATGGTTAGTGTGGACTCAGAAAATAAAGGACTTCACCACTGATAACAGAAACTAGATTGGCCATGAATGATTGCTATGACAGACTTCAGGAAGGGAAAATCAGGAGAACATGAACCAGTCCTCATCAAGAGGGTCAGCAGTGGAGAGGATTAAGAACTTCATCTTCCTGGGAGTCAGCATAGCTGAGGATCTGTCCTGCGGCCTCACAGCAATCCAATCACGAAGAAAGTTCGCAAGTGGCTACACTTCAGGAGGAGTTTGAGGAGATTCGGCACATCACCAAATACTCCTGCAGATTTCTACAGGTGCACCATGGAGAGCATTCTGACTGGTTGTATCACTGCCTGGTATGGAGATGCCAATGCTCAGGACTAGAAAAAAAACTGCAGAGTTGTGAACTCGGCCAGCAGCACCATGGGCTCTTCTCCTCCGAGGACATCTACAAGAGGCAGTGTCTGAAGAAAGCAGCCTCTACCCTCAAAGACCCCCGCCACCCAGGCAATGCCCTCTTCCTACTGCTACCATTAGAAATGAGATGCAGGAGCCTGAAGACAAACACACAGCGGCACAAGGGCAGCTTCTTCCCCCCTGCCACCAGATTCCTGAATGGACAATGAACCACTGACACCACCTCACTTTCTCTTCTTTTTGCATGAACTTATTTATTAATAGCAATACTTACACTGTAAGTGCCACAAGACAACAGATTTCACGGCACGTTCATGGCAATAAATTCTGATTCTGGCTACTTGGTGAAGTGGTATTAGTCAGCGACCACCAGCTTCAAAATCCTGGCTTTCTGATACTCTGATGCCACTCCTCCACATTTCAACGGGTAAATCTGAGCTTTGGATGATACATCGGAAAGGCTATTTAAAGCGAAAACCTACCGGGAACAAACATTACCTAAGTTGATGGCAGGAGAAGAAAAGAAAAGAATGGACTCAGTAGAATTTCTGGTGTATTTTTGTTGAATGACAACATTGTCTGACTGAATTAATGCAACCTAGATTGTATACCTAAAATGGATGAGAGGGGGGGGGGGTGGGGGGGTGGCTTGGGAGGAGGGGGGGGGGGAGAAAAAGTCACTGTAAATGTGTGGAAAAGAAAAAGTGTATATCATGGCTATTGTGATTTATGGTGTGAAAAATAAAAAATAAAAAAAAATAAAAAAAAAAAGGAAAGGCTATTTAAGACCAACTAAACAGGACTAGGACCAATGGTGAAGTTGTACTTCACAAAGTTTTCAAACTCTAACTGATCAAACGAGAATGCTGATTGGTTTCAGTTTAGTTTTTCACATAGATTTTAATATCTGGTTGCACCTATTAATCTCCAAACATCGAGTGTATCCTGTGCACATGGAAATATACAGTTAACCATTCATGAAGAATGTGAGTTCTGCTCATTTTTTAAAAATATGGTTATTTTGGGGGTTTTTTTTACCCAGGAAAGCTTTGAAACCTCTCCATTACATTTTTGTGGATTCCCAGGAGACACTCACTTACTTGGAAAAAGATGAGAAAGGAGTCGTGATTATTCCCTCATAATCAGCTCAACCATTTCACCAACCACTAGAGCTGTTTCACATTGCAACTTCCTCATCAAAACGCCTCCTCATAAGCTAGGACGCTGGATGATTATTGTGCACTGAACAAGGCACGGCGCTCTATTGGGTCTGTGCCTTGGCATAGAAATCCAGTCGGGCCTGGACCCTCACCATTTCCTTCTGAACATGATGATTATTTCCCCTCATATTTATTCAATTCCCCTCCAAAAAAGAAACTTTTTATTCGGTATTTTCATCTAACTGATTAATTAAGCACTGCTGCTGCTTTTGAGTGGAAGCCTCTTTCTTGCATAAGATCGTTGGCTCAATAGTAAAGCTTCATCAATTTGAGTACGGTTGGCTAGTATGTGCAATATAACCACAGGAAGTCTTCGTTGGACACTGTGTATCATGTGGTAAAAATGCAACTCAATTTTGCGTCTTGGCCTTTCTGCTACATGCATCTTACTTTTGTTTTCCATTTTGTTAACTCATCCTCAGTTAACACAAGCATTTCCTGAGTAGCAGCTCGTTGCAGAAATCTTGGCACCTTCCCAAGTCGATGCTTTGGAATGACTGAATGTGCTCCAAAATCACAAAGGCTCACTCACCTGGATGCTGACGGCAGGACCAGCGTTAATTGTCTTGCCCAGCCATTCTCCACCTTTTTTTTGGGCTATGGCCACCTTGGACCTCTGCTCCAAGTTTATGGGAACCATGCCTTGCGAAGCCATCAGGTTTAGTTGGCTTCTTCTGTACTTCTTCCCTACTAACTATATAAAATTTTTTAAAAATTATGATATCAGCGCTGTCACCCCTAGTTGTGGCTCCCATTGAGAAGGGATGGTTTCACCCTTTTAACCCTTAAGAAGGTGGTGGGGGAAGAAGAGGTTGTCATTGTAATGTGGTCTGTTCCACAAATACGGTGAGATAGAGGATGTCGAGGTCCACGGAAGCAGGCCCTTTGGCTCACCATGCTGACTATTGAAGCTAAATATAATGATCTCATGTACCCGCATTAGACCGGCTGCCTTTGATGCCTGAGCAGTTCAGTTTCTTGACTAGACGTTTCTTAAATACCTGTTACACCATGTCTTCCAAACCCCAACCACCAGATCCTCTCTTGAATTGAATCATAGGGTATTTAGTGTAGCAGTTAGCGCAATGCGTTTACAGCACCAGCGTCCTGAGTTCAAATCCGGCACTGTCTGTAAGGAGTTTGTACGTTCTCCCCATGTCTGCGGGGATTCTCTCCGAATGCTTCGGTTTCCTCTCAAACTTCAAAAGAAACATACCGGTGGGGGGGGGGGGGGGGGGGGATCAGAATTTCTACAGAGGTGTGGTGGAAAGTGTGCTGACCAGCTGCATCATGGTCTGGTTATGGGGACACCAATACCCCTGAGTGTAAAGCCCCGCTAAAGGTAGTTGACACAGCCCAGGATATCACAGGCAAAACCCTCCCCACTATCGAGAACATCTAAATGGAACGCTCCTGTCGGACAGCAGCAGCAATTATCCAGGATCCACACCACCCACCGCACACTCTGTTCTTGCTGCTGCCATCAGGGAAGAAGTGTAGGTGCCACAAGACTCGTACCACCAGGTTCAGGAACAGCTGCTCAACAACAAGGACTCTTACTTTGGCTCTTTATTAGTTTTTTTCCCCTCTCTGCACTCCACCGTCAGTTTTATTTGTTTACAGGTGTATGCGCAGTACTGTTTTTCTGGCACTACCAATAAGTGATCATTCTGTCTTGCCTTCTGGAAAAAGAATCTTAGGGTTGTGCGTGATGTCATGTATGAACTCTGACAAGAAACCTGAAATCTTAAATCAGAAATCTGGCATTTATTCTTGTCCTGAGAGTTGGCGCCTCCATACCAGGCAGTGATGCAACCAGCCAGAATGCTCTCCACGATATACCTGTAGAAATTTGTGAGAGTCTTTGGTGGTGTGCCGAATCTCCTCGGACACCTCATAAAGAATAGCTGCTGGCGAGCCTTCTTTGTGATTGCAAGCTGCTGAGCTATCATTTAAATAAAAATCCTAGATCACTTACAGTCTTTGGCAAGGAAATTTGCTATCTTTATCCGCTGTGGCTTATACATTACTCCAGAACCACTAATACGGTGAATGCTGAACTGACTCCTCAAGTACCTCTCAAAAAAGCCACTCCAATGTGCATCGAAAATAAACGTTGGTTCAGCAGTTACCACCCACCTCTTGGGAATGTACCAGTTTACAAACAAAAGTCACAAGGTCCAAGTGCAAAAATAGGCCAATCACCCCTTTGGATCCTTTATCACTTGGCCACACCCCCCAGCATTCTCCCCGTAATCCTTGATGCCCTGGCTAATCAAATTCCTGTCAATTTCTGTTTTAAATGCACCCAAAGACCTTACTTCCACAGCCGCTCATGGCAACAAGACATCGAAGCATGTTGCTGTAATTGACTCATTGGCTTTAATATGGTAATGACAACGGAGAGAGCCGATGTTAAGGATGTTAATTGTCGCTGCTGGTGCTGTGCGTTGATTTCATTTTCATAAATGTTCCGAATGATGGGTCTGCATTAGATCCTTCACAGTGTAGGATTTATTTCAAATTGCCTCTCCTTGGAAGGTTCTAGAATAACCACATTTCTGGGGAGCTTAGAAATTAGATTCATCCTTGGAAATCCTGGCATTATAGAAGTCCAAAAAACCAGATATTTTTGCATTTAGGGGCTTACTTACCCTTCAAAAAATTGTGGCGTTGTATTCTCAATATCGTGTGTTCCATCCAAATGCCTTTTGATGTGCAAAATCAAGACATATGCCAATCTTGTGAATTTGCCAAGCTTCATGATAGTGTGTTTAGATTGTTTGTGCATAATCTGGATGGACTGAACCACAGAGTTCATTAGCAAAACAGACAGGGGTTCTAATGTTTCCAAATCCATTGGCGTGATTACAGAACCAAGAACCTCTTCTAAGCCTATTTTCCTAACATTGTGGCTTGAATTATGCTTGATCAGTTCCAATAAGCTGGTCTTGTAGATAGCCAACACTAGACTTCCTTAAACAAACACTCCAGTCTGAGTGTATTCATTGCAATGAATCACCACAAGGACAGAGAAAATATTTTGAAGTTATTTTTTAAATTCCCCTTGAAAAACTTCAAAATCTTCACTGAACCATGAGAATCCTTGGCCTGGAACCAGTCAAAATGGGGAAGGATCATCTATGTATGTAATCAGGAAGAACTTTCAACAGGCGCACACAGATGCCCAGAGTAAATGATGGGAGGAAGGTGTCTTCCATACCACCCATCCATCTTGTTCTAGCAGCAGCAGACTTGGGGGGGGGGGCATGGGTATTCCATGTGGAAATCTTTAGCAACTTCAGAAGTCAAAGAAGGAAGTTGCCCTTTACTCCAAGAAGATGTCTGGCCTCAAGGAGTTGGGGAACCTTTTTAAATTTAAATTTTAGACATACAGCACAGTAACAGGCCCTTTCAGCCCACGAGACCCGCGTCGACCAATCGCACCCAATTGACCTACAACGTTCGGTATGTTTTGGAGGGTGGGAGGAAACCAGAGCCCCCAGGGAAAACATACACAGACATGGGGAGAACTTACAAACTCCTTACAGACAGCGCGAGATTCGAACCCATGTCCAGTGCCGCCCATTTTTAAGTTAAGAGAAATTAATTGTTGAGTCATTGGGAAGCTCTTTTTTTCTTATCTAATGTCATGGCAGACACTGCAATACAACTGTAATCCCACTCGGGAAGGAACTCATTGTTGTTCAGTGGGATGTTAGGCTGATGATTCTATCATTTGGCACCAGAAGATGCACAACACTGATCACAGGAAACAGTGACAAGGGTTGGAGATTTTTTTAAAGCACAAAGAAAATGAGAGTTACAAGGTTAGAGGAAGTTACAAGGAAAGGGTGGGCAAAGAATATGGGTGATCATTTCAAAATAGATAGGTTCAATAAAAGTACTTCTTCGGCTGCAAAGCACTGGAGGTTATCTTGCAATCAGCTAACACACAAATCCATCTTTTTTTGTTGTTAAACTACATCACCAACCTGTTCAAGCACTTGAAGAGCATATTATTTAATACAAGAATATTTTTAAAAGCAAGCCTTCAGTACATTAGGCCCCACCATTGAACAGGAACATCGGATCTTCCAGCTTAATTTTCTTGCCCTGTTCCAAACATGGTCTCAGACTGAACCAGAGGAAGCACTTTACATTGTGGACTTGGCAGAATCTCATTGCTTTTGAGGTTCTGGCCCATTTTCTGGGCATAATCGCTCCTAACATTGTCATTAATTTGACCCAGTTCAAAGATTGTTTTCCAAAGATGGTTAGTAATACTATTCTATAACATAAAATTCTACAAATGTAGAATTTAACTTTTTGAACGTTTCTTTTTTATTCCTCTTCAAGGCAGTACGGTTAGCGGAATGGTGTTATAGCACCAGCGATCGTTCGAATGCCGCGCTGTCCGCAAGGAGTTTGTACATTCTCCCCATGTCTGCATGGGTTTTCCCTGGGGGCTCCAGTTTCCTCCCACCATTCAAAACTTACCAGAGATTGTAGGTCAATTGGGTGGCATAGACTCATGGGCCGAAAGGGCCTGTTACCATGCTGTATGTCTATGTTAAATTAAATTTTAAATTAAAAAAAATTAAATCAAATTATAAAATAAATTAAATATTCTTACAAATAAACCATTCATTACGCTAACATTTTCCTTGGATAGCTTGCACTATCTACACAAGAACACTTAAATGTGTTGAATCCAGCAAATAAAAGATAAATGAATGTCTTCACAGTACATGCATTCCCTTTTGAAAAATCTGCTGCTTAGAACAGGTTGCTTGAGCCCCATGTTCCTTTAATATGTTAATTTGTCAAGCTAGGCACAATTGTTTAGGAATCCATCATAAAGTAAAAATAATCCCTTTACCATCAATTCATTGGCTCTACAATTAAAAGAACCATATTATGGAAGGGGAGGATGGTAGGATTATCTCAGGTCAGGTCACTCATCAGAGTGGTACTGATACCATGTGACCCAGTACTACCTGTTGTATGGTCAGGTGGTCAGCGACTAAACTGGCTCCCCTGCCAGGCTGGCCTGGTGGAAGATGGCTAGTCACCCTGCAGGATGAAAAACAAAACCTGTTGAAGGGTGGATGAACCCTCTCGTAGGGTCAACGGTCATCTAGCAAACATGTGCCATGAAACACGGAAAGGGCATCCCTTGCATCAAAGCTTGGTCTGGCCATTCACCACATGGTGAACTTCTCCCAGCTGTCTTGAACCTCACCATACCACTGGATCTGGGAGGGGATGTCAAGAGGGTGGGTCTGGACCCGTGCCACACCCTATTCACCTAAATCCACTCATGCACACGCTGTTCCTTTCTGAGGAGTGGGGTATCCATATATCAATCTCCACAAACAGGCTTCATCCTATAGGATAGATAGCCAGAAGAAAAGAAGTGGGCTCATGGAATAAGTTGCCAGGTAAAGTGGTAGAGGCAAGTACATTAGCTTCCTTTGAGAAACACTTGGATAGCTACGTTGGTGGGAGGGGAAATGGGCCCAATGCAGGCAATGGGGTCTAAAGCGGGAGGGCACGTCTTTGGCATGGACAAGCTGGACCTGTTTCTGTGCTCTGGGACTATATGCCAATGGTCATTGTTTGACTCCGAGCTATGTTAAGAATGTACAGTCATGTGAGAATCCTGTATTTTTTAAAATTTAAACAATATGACTAAGATGTTGTGTTTTGGCTGCGCCAAATCTCCACAACCATGAATCTTGCTACACCTTGTCTGGCATAGAACAAGATCCTCCAAAACAAAGCAAATTGAGGTTTGAGACTAATTAATTGGAATTCAATACTAAAACAAAAAACAATGCTGGAAATATTGAGGCTGCATCTGTGGGAAAAGAAACAGAGTCAATGTTTCAGCTCTGTTCTTTGCCAAAAGTGGAATTCAACATCAGGATCGTTAAAATATAATAATTTCATAAATATATTATTTTTTATTTTCTATGTACTGTTCCATGCCTCCCCAAATACACCAATTAACCTATAATGCCCGTGCATGTTTTTAAATTTTTTTTAAATTTTTCACACTATGAACCATACTGACCAAAATACACACAAACATTTCCCTCTTGAATATACAGTGTCATTTTCTCCGCTTTTTCCCCCCTCCCTTCCCTCCTTCACCCCCCCTCCCCACCCACTCAACGTTCAACATATATGATACATTAAACCCATTAAACAATGTCATCACACAATAAAAATAAACAAGAAAATTGTGTCATCTACTTTTACACACTGGTTCAGTTCATTTTGTCTTCTTCTCATTCTGTCATTTTAGGTGGTGGAGATCTGAGGTAGGACCTCTCTGTTGTGTTCCATGTACGGTTCCCAAATTTGTTCGAATACTGTGATGTTATTTCTTAAATTATATGTTATTTTTTTCAATGGAATACATTTATTCATTTCTATGTACCATTGGTATATTCTCAGGCTATCTTCTGATTTCCAGGTTGACATTATACATTTTTTTGCTACAGCTAAGGCTATTGTAATAAATCTTTTTTGTGCTTCATCCAAATCGAGGCCAAGTTCTTTTCTTCTTATATTACTTAGAAGAAAGATCTCTGGATTTTTTGGTATGTTGCTTTTTGTGATTTTAGTTAATACCTGATTTAGATCTTTCCAAAACTTTTCCACTTTCTCACATGCCCAAATTGCTTGTACTGTTGTTCCCATTTCCTTCTTGTAGCAAAAACATCTATCTGATACTGTTGGGTCCCATTTATTTAACTTTTGGGGCGTGATGTATGTAAGTGTAACCAATTAAATTGTATCATGTGTAACCTTGTGTTTATTGTATTTCTCATAGTTCCAGAGCATAGCTGTTCCTATGTTTCATTCTTTATCTTTATGTTTAGATCTTGTTCCCACTTTTGTTTGGGTTTACAGCTTACTTCCTCATTCTCTTTCTCTTGCAGTTTGATGTACATGTTTGTTATAAATCTTTTAATTATCATTATGTCTGTAATCACATATTCAAAACTGCTTCCTTCTGGTAACCTCAGCCTGCTTCCCAATTTGTCCTTCAAGTAGGTTTTCAGTTGGTGGTATGCAAACATTCTACCGTGAGTTATACCATATTTGCACTTCATTTGTTCAAAAGATAATAATTTATTTCCTGAAAAACAATTTTCTATTCTTTTGATCCCTTTTCTCTCCCATTCTCTAAAGGAAAGGTTATCTATTGTAAAAAGTTAGTGCTGAAATAATGCTATGTTACCTGTGCTACCATTTATTTCACTTTTATAGGTGAAATAGGTTCAAGTGAGATTATAATGAAAAATAACAGAATTGATAAATGAGCCTTTTATATCTGTGTAGGAAAAGGAGTAATTAATAATGTAAAGTAAAAGGGAAAAACTGGAACAACTTAAAATATAGTGATGGAGAGAATAGGACAACAGATTAATCTTGAGGGTTTCATGGTTTCTAATCTCAAATAGGAAAAGAAAGTAGTTCTATAATTGTAGACATATTAGTCATAATTATTTCAATGGTCTCTGGATTTACTTACGAAGGGAGGTTAGGAGTAATCGGGTAAATACAGAGCTATGTACTGAGCATCATTTGAAAAGCAGTTGATAGAATATGTTATGACCAATTGGACAAATATATATTGATCAAAGAGCTGGCCTGGATTTGTCTTGATAATATCTAACTAATCTATTTGAATTTTTGATGAAGTCACCTGCATCATTGATAGGAGAATGTTACCTAAGCTAATTTCCAGGTGCCGTATGATCAGGTTCTCACTGAGACTTCCTAAAATAAGAACGCCATTGGGGACGGACAACTTTGCAAAATGGGATGATAATTGTTTTGATAGCAAAAGGTAGGGTGCAAGGATCATGCCCCAAATCTCAGTTTGTGCAAGGATCATGTGATGCATATAACCATATAACCATTTACAGCACAGAAACAGGACAGTTCGGCCCTACTAGTCCATGCTGAACATCATCTCCCACCTAGTCCTACTGATCCACATTCAGCCTATAACCCTCCATACCTCTCCCGTTCATATACCTATCCAACCTTTCCTGGAATATTATCATCAACCTCACTTCTACCACCACTACCGGAAGTTCATTCCACACCCCCACCACCCTCTGTGTGAAGAAATTCCCCCTCATGTTTCCCCTAAACTTTTCCCCTTTTACTCTCAATCCATGCCCTCTTGTTTGAATCTCCCCCACTCTCAATGGAAAAAGCCTATCCACATTGACTCTATCTGTCCCCCTTATAATTTTGAATACTTCTTTCAAATCACCCCTCAATCATCGACACTCCAGGGAATAAAGCCCCAGCCTGCTCAACCTCTCCCTGTAACTCAAACCCTAAAACCTCCTCTGCACTCTCTCTATTCTGTTTATATCCTTCCTATAATTAAGTGACCAAAACTGCATACAATATCCCAACTCTTATTTTCAATACTCTGATTTATGAAAGCCAACATACCAAATGCCTTCTTCACCTCCCTATCCACATGTGATTCAACTTTCAGGGAATTATGCATCATGTTGCATGTAAAAATAAATTTTAAATGAAAAAAATGGATCCATAACATGGTAGCAGACCCTTCCAGCCCACAAGCCCATGCAAATACCCTAATTAAGTTACAACCCCAGTACATTTTGGTGGGTGGGAAGAAAGCAGAGCAACCTGGAAGAAACCCATGCAGGCACAGGGAGAAGGTACAAACTCCTTACAGACAATGTCGGATTCAAACCCAGGTCACTGGTGCTGTAATAGTGTTGCTAACCATGCCGCCCAAAATATAATTTAATTTGTACTATTGCAGTTAGTGTAACTTGTGTGGCTGCAGCAAGGAATAATTTTGGTGCATCTTGTGCATTGTACTTGTGTATATGACAATAAATACCTGTACACACTCAATTATCTAAGGCAAGCAGAAAATTGCCCATGAACAGCTCTCCCAATTCTCCCTCCAGCCACGTTGACTAGGGGACAGCCGCGGCCAGTTAACCCGATAACTGACATATCTTGGGATGTGGGAGAAAAACGGAGCATTGGGAAGAAATCCCTGTAGCAGGAGAGATCTCATACAGACCCTACAGGGAAAAGGATTCAGAATTGAACCTGTGTCTCGAGAACTAAGACTTTTATATCGTCTGCAGTGCTTCTGAGCCACACTGAGAATGTGACTTGGGAGATAGTAGTGAAGTACAGTTTAAATTATCCAAACACCAAATTCTATTTGTGAAGATCACTTTGTCGGTAGCCAGGAAGTGTATTGCATGGAAGTCCGATTCTCAATTGAGTATTATACGATGGAGTACGGAAATGCAGAGCTGCATTCCCCTGGAGAAGATTACTTACAACTCGAGGAAGAAGTATAACACGTTCATTGAAGTGTGGCAGCCATACATGAGGCACACAGGGGCACAGTTATGACCTTTAAACCCACCCCCTTAAGAAATAAGTTAAGATGCAAACTTTTTTTACTTCTGCCTTTTATGGTTTATTTAATATCCGGGGAAGGGAGTGAAAAAAAAATGTTATTTTTATTACATTATATAAATATATAGATATTATATTGTGTGATATGAAAATGTCTTATATTGCATGTATATATTTGTTTGAGTCTTTTAAAATAAAATATTTTTTTAAAACGTGATTTGTAACTGAACAAAAACAAATAGAGAACCCTGTGAAGGGATGTGTCAAAGACCACCATAATTACAAATGTAGAACAGCTGACTCTGTTATACAGCAGGTCGTTCAGTTAATTATGTTCTGTCTGTACAGATGAAACCAGATGAAACAGGATTTCTCTGGCCAACAGAGAACATACATGCACATATCACTTAGGTACATAAAATATATTATAAAATAAATATGCATAAATATTTTAGAATAATTTCATAATTTCATTTAGAAGCGACCCAAGTTTACAGAATTCTGTTCATCAATCCCACAGCCTGTGGGAAGAAACTATTTCCCAGCCTGCCACTCCAGATTTTGATGCTCCTCTACCTCCTTCCCTATAATGGCGGGTCACAGATCCTGCGTGATGGATGGCAATGAGAAGTAGCAGATGATGAGCTGGAGATGGGTGATGTGATAGGCATGGAAGTACGCAGATTTGGTAACGGAAAAACAATGGTTGGGAGTTTGTCCCATGGTCAAATACATCAGTGATGAGATAGAGAACAGTTTTCGACTGCATGACTCAAAATCAGAATAAGAATTTATTGCCATGAACAAGTCACAGAATTCGTTGTTTTGTGGCAGCGTCATGGAAACATTCATATAAACCACATTTCAAAATAAATAAAAATAGTGCAAGAAAAAGTCAAAATAAAGCAGTGTCTGTGGTTCATTGATCATTCAGGAATCCGTTGGAAGAAGCTGCCCTAGTGCTACTGAATGCTTGTCGATGGTAGCAGAGTGAAGAGGACATGGCCTGGGTGAGTGGGAGGGGGGGGTCTTTGAGGATAGAAGCTGCTATCTTAAGACATCGCCTCTTATAGATGTCCTCGATGGAGTGAAGACTGATGCCTGTGATGTTCCAGGCCAAGTTAACAACCCTCTGGAGTTTTTTCTTGTCCTCACCATTGGCAACTCCATACCAGACAGTGATGCAACCGGCCAGAAACTTGTGGAAGTTTTCGAGAGTCTTTGGTGACATACCAAAACTCCGAAAACTCCTCACAAAGTATAGTCGCTAGCGAGCCTTCTTCATGATTGTATTGACATGGAGGTTCCAGGACAGATCCTTGGAGATGTTGACATGCAGAAATTTGAAGGTCTTGATCCTCTCCACTGTTGAGCCCTCAATAAGGACTGGTTTATGTTCTCCTCATTTCCTCCTGATGTCCACAATTATCTCCTTGGTTCTGCTAAAGTTGAGTGCGATACCATTCAACGAGCTGATCTATCCCCCTCCTGTACGCTTCATCATTGCCGTTTGTGATTTGGCCAATAACCATGGTGTCATTGGCAAACTTGTAGATAGCATTGGAATGTACCAGGCCACACAGTCATGGGTGTATTGTGAGCAGAGCAGTGGGCTAAGCACTCATTCTTGAAGTGCACCTGTATTGATCATCAGTGAGGAAGAGACATTGTTTCCAATTCATATTGACTGTGGTCTTCCAATGAGTAAGTCAAGGATCCATTTGTGGGGGTGGGGGGAGTGGAGTGCAGAGGCCCAGGTCTCATTGACCAGCACTGAGGGAATAATGGTGTTGAAGGCTGAGTTGGAGTTGATGAAGAACAGCCATGTGTAAGAGTTGCTGTTTTTGAGGTGATCCAGAGCTGAGTAAAGAGCCAGTGATATTGTGTCTGCTGTGGAACATTTGTGTGGGTCCAGTCCTTTGCTTAGGTACATGTTAATTCTGGCCATGACCAACCTCTCAAAGCATTTGATCAGTGCTACTGGGTGATAGTCATTGAGGCAGCTCACACTGCTTTTCTTGGGATAACTGATGCCCTTTTGAAGAAGGTGGATAACACTGGATAATTCTCCAAAACAATCTCATGCTTCCAATGTTGATTTTGACTTCATCACCTTGACTTCTCCTCAGAACTTAATTGGTGATAAAAAAAAATCACATTGAATAATACTGAGGCCACAAAATTGCTGCACAAATGGTCCCATTTTTTTCTTTTTCTCTTTTGTTACTTTGCTTCTTTAATTCGCTTCTTCTCTCTTTCCTCCAAATCTCTCTTCCTCCTTTTCTCTTCTGCTTTATTCCTATCTTTCTTACTTTCTCATTTCCCATTTTAGATTTTTTCTTCCTGCCTTCCTTTCTTTAATGTTGTTTCTCTCTCTTGCTCTTTCTGTCAGTTTCCTTCATCTTTTTCTGCCATTTCATTCTGTATCTTTTTCCCTCTTCCATCCAGTGGTGCTCAGTTTTCCATTGCTTTGGAAACAGAAGATGCTCAAAAAAAAAAGGTGAAGCATCCTTTTTGGACAAGGAAACCATGCAAATGTTTTCAGTCGTCAGAAATGCTCAGTACATCGTGGCGGAGTGATGACAGAACTGGATTTGGTCCTGCATCACTATGGTCAAGCTTCACACACAACTAGTATCGAGCTGGGTGCTCTATCTGGCTTCACTTACTTCAATGACTGAGTGTGGTGCACTGTTAGACAGAATCAGACATACACAAGGTAAAGACTGAACAACAAGCTTTAATCCACAAAAACCTCCACAGAGCCAGGCTGGCTGTGGCTGCAGCAACTCAGTGTGAGGCCTCAGGAGGCCGACGCAGGCTTATATCCTGGAGGGTGATTGACACCCGACCGGGTGCGGCTTGATCTATTCAGGCCGACTGATTGGCAGCTGGCCAGGTGTTGTCCTGTCCCCTTACACTCCTGCAGGTACAGAGGTTTCCCCCTGCAGTAGGCTGGTGATGTACCACCACACTGAGAAAAATGAAAATAAGGTAAGTCCACCAGGAGCATTTGCATTTTTTGTATTTCAAGGAATTCTACCATCATGCTGACTTTTTTTCAGCTGAGAATTTAGAAATGTTCTCTAAATCTGAAGCAGATCAAAGATTTCTCACTGGATACCTACATTTTGCACTGTCCATGTTTAACACGGCTCTGCTCGCAACTTATAAATACTGCTACATTGGGGAAAGCTGCACTCCATGAAGATTAGTGCAACACAAAGGTCTGCAGAAGCTGTGATTGTAGTAAAAACACACAGAAATGCTGGAGGAGCTCAGCCGGTTTTGCAGTGTACATCGGCGGCAAAGATATATTGCCAATGTTTTGGTCCTGAACCCTTCTTCAAGGAATAAGCAAAAAAAAAAGCACAGGAAGGCATCAGAATAAAGACCGGAAGACTGGCCCAGGTAGTGGTGGGGGGTGGGGGGGGGGGGGGTGGTGTGGTGAAGGAGACCAGATGGAAAAAAAGGTGTTAATTAGATACAATAAGAGGAGAGTGAGGATTGATTTTGGCTCTCTGAAAGAAGAGAGGTGGGGGGAAGTGGTGAAGAGAACTGGGTGAAAGGCATTTTCCTCATTGACAATTTTTCTGTCCCTAGTTGATAAGGGAAAATAATATTCTTAAAGGTAAAAGGTGTTAGTTTTGTTTGTTCTGGCCACACAGCTGATTAAAGAATAATTTATCTTGTGGGTGCCAGCATTCCACATATATCATAATTTCCAGTCATAATGTTTTTCAAGAAATTCTCACTTGTTATGAGAGGAAGTAAGCAAATTTATCTATGTCTTTTATTGGGGGGGGGGTAAGAGTCAAAATTCAATGTAAATATCTACTTGTCAACTATTATTTACATTTAAGCTCCAGTGATTATAGTCAAACTCCAGATCATTAGGCATCTAAATGTATCAAAATATTGCCTTTGCTCATTATTTCAGTGATGATGTTATTCTCGTTATCTTGTTCAAAATATCATTTTAATTAAAATACCTTGCAGAGGAATTTTGTGAAGTACTTTTATCAAATGAAGCAGTTTGTCCCATTGGTATCAGGAATTTCAACTCTGAAGAAAGATTAAAGGAGTTCAGCTTGTTTCCCACAGGAGACCAAGGTGACCTCACTGGAGCCCGCAAGGTTATATATAAGTGGAAAAACTAACAAATGCTGGAGAAACTCAGTAGGTCAAACAGTGCTTTTATGTAGCAACGGTAAAGATACATCACTAGCGTTTCAGGCTTGAGCCCTTCATCAAGGTGTGGGGGAAAATGAGAAATGTCTGAACAAAAGGAGGAAGTGGGGTGGAGGGGTGGTGGTGGTTGGAGATGATAGGTGGAGGGGGGAGATGACCTCAGGAAAGTGGGGGAAGAGACTAGGCTAGGTGAAGAGAGAAAGGAAGTGGGAACTGAAATGACTAGTTAAAGATGGGGGGGGGGAGGGTGGGGAGGGAGGTTAAATGCAAGCTGATTAGTGGAATGCAGTGAATTCAATGTTCATGCCCTGGGGTTGGAAAGTGTCCAGTTGAAAAATGAGGTGTTGCTCCTCCAATCTGTGGGTGGTCAGGGTGGGGTAGTGCGAAAGGCCATTTGATAAATCCAATGGGTCTTTCAGGAGTAATCTTGATCCAGAACGGCAAGAATGTTGGACTTCCTACAAAGAGTAGTCGAGGTGAACAGCATCGAAGCGTTTCAGTGAATAGTTAACCTCATGATCAGAAAAGAGGGATGGACAGAGAGAAGGAAATGACATGAAGTACAATTATCAGCGATTGGCCTTATTGCCCAAGCTGCAGAATTTGGTCAAAAATTAAACTGCCATAGAAAAGTTGATAGCCCTACTTTAAACATCACTGAAACAAATGTGAAATCAGATTTCAGATTTATTGTCAGAGTACATACTTGGCATCATATGTAACCCTGAGATTCTTTTATTTCTGCAGGCCAGGCAGAATTATCACTTAATGGCAGTACAAAAAAAGTCAAATTCTAAACATGTATACATGTAAACAAATAAAGAACAATAAAGAGATAACGAATGTAAACAAACTATGCAATAGAGGAGAGTTTAAAAAAATCAATAAAGTGCAAAGTAAGAGTCCTTAAACAAGTCCCTGATTGAGTATGTTGTTGAGGAGTCTGATGGTGGAGGGGTAGCAACTGTTCCTGAACCTGGTGGTGCAAGTCTTGTGGCACCTACACCTCTTTCCTGATGGCAGCAGTGAGAACAGAGCATGTGTTGGGTGGTGTGGATCCTTGATGATCACTGGTGTAGATGTTCTTGATAGAAATTCATTGGCATCACCTCCAAAACAATCCAAGTGACCTGCATGTCTAAAGCCTTTTGACTTTGCCAATCTACAGCAAATTATTCTGCCCAGAGTGAATGCTTTCAAATTGCTTTTGATTGAAGAAACTATAAATTTTGCCAAGAGCTTGCCCCACCATCATAAAATACCAGACTACAGATGATTCAATTTGCTCTGATATCATGAAATGACAAAGGGAGCAACAAAGGGTGCAGACAATATCCTGGCAGTAAAATTGAAGAGTTTGTGCTCCAGAGTTAGTTGCACATAACATTTGTGGGGAAAAAAATCTCAGCTGATTTTCAAACACCAGCAAAGTGATGGAAGGTGTTCAGGTAAATGAATGATGGGTGAACTGAGAGTGACTTCCATTAACCTCAAGGTTGTGGAGGTCAATTGGTTTGAAGGAGAAAATACCAATGGATGGAGACTTGCCATACACAAAGGAAGCTGGCAGTGTTTGTAGGAAATCCCTGACCAGGACATCATCTCAGGGCTCTGCCTTCAGCTCGATATCATTGCCTGCCCCATTTTTAGCTTCCCTTGCTGTTGGTCAGCATTGAACTGAAATTCCTGTGGCTCAGTGACAAAAATGTCCTGGCTACAGGAGCAGGTCAGAAGCAGATTCTTGTGGCAAAGGACTTGCTTCCTGGCTTTGCAACATTTTCAAGGCAGGTCAGGTGTTTGGCAGAACACTGGTTCTCAGAGTGCATCTCCGACAACACTGAATAAGTTTGATTTCACTGATTTCTTGGTGCTGGCTGCAAGGAAGGAATTCAATGGCCTCATCTCGCTTTGTTTTATCTAGCACCACCTTTGCCCTTCCTAAATTCCACCCCACCCCCGACCACTGGTGCAATGTGGCCGCAGTGTGTCCCAACTGCACTCCAGTGACTCAACAAGGCTATTATGAAAGTATCTTGCAAATACTTTACCTTCAGCACCAAGGATAAAAGCTGCAGGTGCAGGGAGCTGCAATGGTTCAGGAAGATGGCTTGCCAATAACTTCTCAAGGAGGATTCAGGATGCATCATAAATTCTGGTCTTGCAAACAACATCCATATCCCCCTAAAATAATTTTTTTTAAAGTTGCATTTCCTGCATTGATCTGATAGCTGATTGGAAAGATCACACTTCTAGACAAACTGCATTACTTCAGCAGTGGTAAGAAACAAGACCATGCTACATTGATAGGATATTGGTCGAGATCCCCCCTAAAGAAATAGAGGAACCTACTGAATGAATCAGGTGCTGTGGTGAGTGAGATGTCACTTCGGGTCTGTCTACGTCTGCCTACAAGTCATTGACTGGTGTCATACAATAAAAAGATCCTTTGCCCCATTGAGTCTGCATCCAACTGACAGATCTTACCCCAGATTCTACCACTCACCTACACAACTGGGACAACTTACAGTGGCCAATTAACCTTCCAGCCCACGCATCCTTGGGATGTGGAGGGAGACTATCTCCTACCAATGACAGGCATTAAGTTAATCTGAAACATAAGTAACAAATAACAAAATTGTGTGGTTTGAGAGAAGGGGATGGAATCCTTGCAGGGGGCAGGGTGTGAGAAGGTATAGTACAGGTAGTTGTAGGAGTTGGAGGGTTTGTAGAATATGCTTGTCTCCTGAATTGGAGATGGAGAGCATGTAAAACAGTTAATCCAATTTTCACCTGTGCAATGTCACCTTTAGTTAAATTGTCAAGAAGGTTTATATTCCATTTTCCAGCTTCTTAGGGAACCCCACAAAGGAATATAGATGACCCAGCGAACACCTGTACTGAGTGAGCATTGCTATAACAACTGGTCTATTTGTTGCTCAGATCTTATCCAGTCTGCCCACTCCTTTGATAAATATCCCACTGGTGCCACTCTGACTGATATCCTCTCTATATTGTTAATAGAGCCTGTCAGTTTTGTTGTTTGCTGTGCCTTTCTTAATCGTGCATGCCCCTCCTGAACATTATCCCATCAGTAAGCAACCACATGAAAGGTGCCAGAATTCAAATGCTCTTGACAGCGTGAAAGGGATTTCTCAGAACCAAGCCTAAGATTCAGTCTGAAAAGACCGTCTGTTTGCACAGAGTTTCCGGCCAATGTCTGCTCTCTCCCTCTTGAACTTGTTAACACCACACGGTGTGAATTGTTCTACATCACTCTGTCCAAATGACCTGAGATCTCACCAAATCTAGGCTGACTCTGCAGTCCAGTAATGAAGTGCTGGCAGGCAGCCTTTTTCAGATGAGAGATTCAGAGACTGCTCTTGGCTCTCTGAGGAAGAGCAGGCAAAAGATTACGTGCTTGCACTTATTTTAGAACTGCACATTTCTCCAAACCCTGCACTATGGTTTTGTATTTATTTCTACACCCTGCACTATTTGATTTTTTGTAACCCTCCACCATTTATTCATGTATTTGTCATTACTGTATTGCTCTAGCTGCTGTATGAGTTGACTTGCCTGGAGAGCACACAAAATAAAGAATTTTACCACATCCCAGGTGAGTTTTTTTCCCCCCTTGTGTCTTGTTCATTAGGGTCCCTGTGAACAACACCCTCATCTGGACAGTATTCAAGCCCATCATGGGCTCGCCAAACATCCATCTACACTCACTCTCTGCTTTTGATCTTCTCACATTCCCACCAGTTCTCCCAGATGCCTACACATTAGTGATAAATTAATAGCAGCCAATTAACCAAGCAACCCACCAGGGTTTGGGATATAAGAAGACGTTGGAGGATGCAGAGGAAACCCAAGGAGAATGTGCAAAGTCCACGCAGACAGCTTTAGAGGTCAGGATTGAACCCAAGACAGTGGGGCTGTGCAAGGCCGCAGCTCAGATTTCAGCTTTATTATCAGTGTACCTGCATGACATCACAGACAACCCTGAGATTCTTCTTCCTGCGAGCCAGGCAGAATTACCACTTACCGGTAGTGCTAAAATAAATTGTGCTCAACATAAGTAAATAAAGAAATGTAAACAAACCGACTGTGAAATACCAGAGATAAACATCAATAAAGTGCAAAGTAAGAACCCATCAATGAGTCCTTAATGGAGTTTGTTGAGAAGTTTGATGGTGGAGGGGTAGCAGCTGTTCCTGAATCTGGTGGTGCAAGTCTTGTGGCACTTAGACCTCTTTCCTGATTGCAGCAGTGAGAACAGAGCGTGTGCTGGGTGGTGTGGATCCTTGATGATCGCTGCTGCTCTCCAACGGCAGCGTTCCCCATAAGTGTTCTCAGATTTTAGATTCAGATTTATTGTCAGAGTACATACATAACATCACATACAAACCTGAGATTCCTTTTATCTGCAGGTGCATCAGAATTACCACTAATTGGTAATACAAAAAATAAACTGAACGCAGCGTAAAACATATAAGCAGACATAGATCTGTAAACAAACTGACAAGTCGATGGAGGGGAGGGCTTTGCCTGTGATGTCGTGGGCTGTGTCCACTACCTTTAGCAGGGCTTTATGCTCAGGGGTATTGGTGTCCCCATACCAGACAGTGATGCAGCTGGTCAGCACACTCTCCACCACACATCTGTAGAAATTTGTCAGGGTTTCTATTCGCTGCATGAGGGCCTTGCTTTGGTCTACATTACGTTGCTGTTGGTGGGTGCATTCAGTACATGGATTGTCTGATGGCTTTCCTTTGTTGTGTATACATCGCACATATCTTATTGGAAATAAAGTGCTTGATTGTCACATTGTGAATTGACATCTGCTTTTATTCCCATGCTTTGATTTTTCACAGGTTATTCTACTGTAGAGATGGGGGAATCTGTCATGAGCTCAATTCATGTCACATCTTACGTACATCTTCCAGGAATTTGAGGGATTTCGGCCAGTTTTCCTGAAAGCTTGTTTTCAATCAAAGATTTCAACTAAATCCTCTCTGGGTCTCCAAGCGCTCCTCTGGAGCAGATATGCTTTCCACTGATGGGTATGTCTAATGGTGTTTGTTTTATGGCAATACCAATCTCAGAGGTGCGTGGTCATGGACACACAGGTAGGGGAATGCTTCACAATCTCATCTCTGTGAGATAATGGGTAAGCCACCATCAAACCTTGGGGAATCCATTTTGTGTACAGCATTTCCACTGATGGTTAAATGTATCATAGCCAGATGGATTACAAGCTAAATGTTATCTGCAACACAGTAGAAGTTGATTCCGGCCTTCTAAACCTGTTGTGCCTTTTATATCACGCAAAATTTGCTTTAGTCTGCCGTGAGGCAGCGCCTCTTAGAATCAGAGAAAGAGAAGCAAAAGAGAGTCCCAGTTGCACCCAAATTAACCTAAAACCCAGCACAGGCAACGCTGGGTTTGAACTTAGGTCACTAGTGCCACGCTAACCACCATCCTAACCATTCCATCCTGTAATATAACAAAGGGGGCATAGCAATCGTTGTTCCAGTGACCCAGGTTCAATCCCGATCTCAGGTGGAGTTCCTACCTTCTACTTCTGACTGCGGGTTTGTGTTGAGTGCAACTGTTTCAAAGATATGCTGGCAGGTGAAATGAATTCTGCAAAATTACTCTGAACTTGAAAAGGATCAAAAGGCCATTTGAAAGAAAATAGGTTGCAAGGGAAAAGGCTATGGGACTTGAGAGATTGCTCTACTAGGTGTCTGCATGAACCTGGTAGTAATGAACAATTTCTGCTGTCTTAAGAAATAAAATGAGCTACAGTTCTGGGCTTGTGCTTCTGTTATTGGCATCTATGAGCCAGTGATCATGATGATGGTAAAATCCCACCAAAATCCTGGAGGGCCTCAGCCAGTCCTGCAGCGTCTGTCGGAGATAAAGATATACAGTGTTTCCGGTGTTTCAGGGCTGAGCCCTTCTTCAAAGAATAAGCAAAGAATAAGAAATCCCAGAATAGGATGGTGGGGGAGGAATCTAGACCAACAAAAGGTGGTTATAAGGTATGATGGGGAGAGATGAGAACTGATGTTGGCCCTGTGAAAGGAGACAGAAGGAAAAGAGAGAGTGACAGAGCTGGGGAAGGTGATAGGGGAAGGCGGGGAGGCTTGTTTAACAAACTTGCACACAGCCTTCTATACTTTAGTATTGAATCTTCTCAAAAACCTTTTGGCTCTCTCACGCAAGGACTTTTCTTAATCAGTTGATTATGATCCTTTTTTTTACTTCTGACCTAAAATCTCCTTGTTCCCCAAGTCAAATGTTATTTGCTCTCTCTCCTGGTAAGAATTCTGAGGAAGATTTCTGTAAAAAATGGTGTCAAAGAAATTAGGTACATTAAACGCAGCACAATAGTCCCTTATTTCGTTACCATCAGTGGCACTCACAGAAGAGGATCTGTGTTGGATATTCCAGTGGGATTTAACTCTGTGAATCTAATTTGTATAATGCGCACAGAGAGCGAAGAGGAGACACAGTGCTCTTCCACTGGGCTCTGCCTAGTTCAACTACCAATGTCTCTGCAAAGGCTTTAAAGAGCATGTTAAAGGAGCTGACGGTGGTTTATTATAAAATCCTCCGACTGAGGGTCTGGGCCCAAGATGGTATGGCCTGTGTTCGGCAGCAGCCTCAAGGGGTTGCAGAATTCGGAGAAGCAGAGGACTGGCGCAGGACACCAGAAAACGAGGTGACCACTTCCTGTTTGAGAATGAGAAGTGACGGCCACAGTGGTGGACCAGCGAGGGTTTTTGCGGCTGAAGAGTGCACAGGCAATGGCTGTTGGTGACTCGAGGTAGAGGAACCCACGCAGGCTGCAGGTGAATGCGGTCAAAGGACTCACATCTGGCTGCAGACTGCTGGAGACTTGCTGAAGGGGAACCAGTTAGCAGAACTAGGATGCAATCAGACCTGAAGGTTTCCTGCTTGTGTCGGAGGTTTGGATCTGGAGCTCAGGTTGCTGATGGTTTGGGCTGAAGTGCGTGCGGCTACGGAGTCTGCAGGAGCGCAGGAAGTAAATCGACTGGCACTTAGTGTCTCTGGGAGGACTCTCTTTTGCTTCTCTTTCTCTGATTCTAAGAGGCACTGCGTAATTTATGCTGATGGCAAATCAGTCTGCCTCACGGCAGACTAAAGCAAATTTTGCGTGATATAAAAGGACACCATGGTTGGCCTAGCAGTTAGTGCATCGCCTTAACAGCCCCAGCGATCAGGACCGGAGTTCAAACCCCGCACTCTCTGTAAGGAGTTTGTATGTTCTCCTCGTGTCTGCTTGGGTTTTTCCCTGGGGGATCCAGTTTCTTCCCACTGTTTGAAATGTACCGGGGGTGTAGTTTTAATGGGGTGTAAATTGGGCGGCATGGACTCGTGGACCAAAATGGCCTGTTACCATGGTGGATGTCTAAATTTTTAAAAGTAAATTTTAAAAATTAAATCTGTTTTATTACATGACAATAAAGGATTCTTGAATCTATAATGGAATGGACAAATCAGTCCTTGAACTGCACACATGCAGATCAATAAAAAAAAGTGAAAAGGTAATAATTCAGACAGACATTAGCTTAATGATAGTCACTTAACAGATCATTTTTTGAGGAAAATCAATATGTTGATAACATTTTATGCCAAAAAAGTACAGACAGACATGAATGTCTGCTTTGAGAGAATATTAGATTAATGTTGACATCAATTGAAGCTCTGAGTTTCTCTATGAATCTGCATTATTCCTGCTTGGGTACCACATGGAAATTTCTTTATCTATGGTTTAAAGTAAACTAATATGGCATGGTTCAGGAATGCCAACAGCTATCACTGGAAAAATGATTCTCCTGACCTCCTGGGACAGCGAACATGGGAACTGAATGCATCCCCAGTGAGACTGTGATCTTAAACAATTACATTGGACAACAATTTTTTTCTAAAGGTTGCTTCCTGAAAGAAAATTAGGGATTAAGATAGACAACATCAATATGAACACAAAGATAATTTCAGTATTACATTGGAAGTTTTAGAAACATTAAATTAACTATTACTGAATTTAACGTGTTTAATTGCATAATTGCATTTCTGTTAGTTTAACTGACCTAAAAATGTTTTGCCACTGATTTTCATTTGTTCTCAGCATCTGATGCCTCTCGTGTCAGTGTCAAACAGTAGTCGGCCAGCATTGATGGATTTTAGTTACCCTGTTACTGCTTTTCCAAGGGCACAATGTCCTGGTGAAACCTTTTGCCATGTTCATCACTGACTGTATCAAGATTAGCAGGGAAGAAGTCCAAGTGCGAATGCAGAAAATGAATTTTTAATGGCACGTTGCATTTCACATTTTTTTATGCTTGGAGTAGACTTAAAATATGACTGGAAGTCACAAAAATAGGTCACATCTAAAATCACATAGGTCACATCGAAAACTTGTGAGGTGATTTTCATGATCAGCAGCCCAAAACCCAGAAGTGATCAAGAAATAAAATCTTAATTGTCCCCTCACTTGAACAAATGGGAAGAATCTGCAATAACTTGATGCCAAAATTATAAAAATGGAGAGTTTTAACCGACCATGAGGAGTTTAACAAAACAGAATTTTATAAACCCTGACTATGTAAAGAGAAAGTGACCCTTTCATGATTACTAGTAGACACAACACTAGTGTGTTTCTCTCACTCCTTTAATTAACATAGAACATAGACCCCCACAGCTGAGTGCAGGCTTATCTGCCCTTAATGTTGTGTCGAACCATATATTCCTTTAAAAAAATACTATTCCCTCCCTACCCGGTAACCCTCTATTTTTCTTCCATCCATGTGCCTGTCTAAGGCTCTCTTAAATGTCCCTAATGTTTCAGCCTCCACCACCACCGTCAGCAAGGCATTCCAGGCACCCACATCTAATCTGTGTAAAAAAACTTACCCCTGACGTCTCCCCTAAACTTCCCTCCCTTCACTTTGTACATGTGTTCTCTGGTGTTTGCTATTCCTACCTTGGGAAACAGGCGCTGGCTGTCCACCCTATCTCTCTCTTTCATAATCTTGTAGACCTCTATCATGTCTCCTCTCATCCTTCTACACTCCAAAGAGAAAAGTCTCAGCTCTGCAAACCTTGCCCACATAAGATTTGTTTTCTAATCCAAGTAAATCTCCTCTGCACCCTCTCCATAGCTTCTACATCCTTCTTATAATGAGGTACCCTCTCCTTTCTGACTTAGGACACAATTTAATAAAATCATGAGATTTAGCCATCAGTAACCCTGACATTGGTTTAAGGTGAGGGAGGGGGAGAGATTGAATTGGAACTGCAAGGGTCATTTTTTTTACACAGAAGGTGGTGGGTGTGTGGAATGTGCTGCTTAACGAGGTGGTTGAGGCAGGTACTAATGCAATTTGTAAGAAAATATTGGATGGATACATGGATAAGATCGGTTTCAAGAGATATGGGCCAATGCATGGAGGAGCCACCTGTACAGGTGGGACATTTTGGTCAATGTGGGCAGTATCACTCTATGAGCCTAGCTAGCAGAAACTCAAGCAAACAATGAACTGCTGGAGGAACTCAAGAGGTCAAGCAACATCTATGGATAGAAATGGTCAATCAATGTTTCAGGTTGAAACCCTTTATCGTCGTCATGGCTATTCCTAGAGTTCAGGATGATGGCCTTCGTTCTGTATCACAGAGTGAAGATGCCTGTGCGTATATTTGTTTAACATGGACTTAATGTTGCATTCCAAGAAGCACACGACACTTCACAAATCGACCAATGGCCTGAAAACCACGATTGGAGCTGATGGATTTGCTCCAGCCTTCACAGCTGTTGAGTTGAGGACTTGGTTGGATTGTTCTTTGTCAAGGACCTCACCCTCGATGTTACTGCCATAGCTCCAGATGGCATTGCTCTCAGGATCACAGGACCACACAAGCTTCTCCACTATAACAAGGCAACAATTCTTTTATCACTGAAATAGAATACAGTATAAAGGGGGAAGGAAGTTTGAGGAGTGGCCAAGAGGTGATAGGGTATGTGTTATTTCACTATACTGACTCAGTGATGGCCAAACTTAACTCATACAGTCAAACACTAAAGTTAGCAGACATTGTGGTTGAAGTAAAAACATGACACTGGAGAAACTCAGCAGGTTAAACAGTGTCCTTCATATAACAAAGATAAAAATACAGAACCAACGTTTTAGGCTTGAGCCCCTCATCAAGGTATATCATCAACTCGTTTAGTTGCTCATGAGCAGTTCGATAATAAGGACCATGGCTCATTTTCTGCGAGAGAGAACCTCAGACCTCATGATCATGGTGCAGGGAATTTACCCATCTCTGTTCACCAAATCTTTTTTTCACCCTCCCCAGCACACCCTAAAATAAGTAACCCCCCCTAAAACCTCCCTGCCTTCATTTCTAGAGCCTCATTCTCATTCAGAGAGGCTTCCTTGTGGAATGGGAGAGGGCAAAGGGCATCTAATGGAGAATCTCTTGCTTCTGGTCGCAACTTACAGGTGATTCCTCACAAGTGTGTCCTCTGCTCCGCCACTTTTGCTCGCACCCAATCTTAACTCGTCAAGTGCGGGGTGGTATTGTTCTGTGCAGAACGCTCCCAACTAAAAAGATGAAGACAGCTGCCCATATTGCTTTTGTACCATGAGTCTCACCATGAAGGATTATTTCTTTTCGCCTTGTCAACTCTGGTCTGATTTATTTCACTGTGATTTGATAATGAGACAAGCCAGCCAGCAGCTGCTCTTGTAACATATTGCAATGTTTAAAAAATCATTAATATGCCTGAAAGAAAATCCAGTTTTACAATAGTGAATGCATTTCAAAAGTACTGCCATTGAATATGAAGCAATAGGCCATCAGTAGCGACAATGGCAGTTAAATCAATCAGGAGACATAGAAACATAGATGGTAGAGGTGAGAACGAAAATACTTTCTGTCACACCAAATGACAATAGGCTGTTTTCTGTCTCTCTAAAGTAGCGTCCTGTGCATCATTAACAGGAACTGACCTTTTGGTTTCCCATTCATGTACCACATTCAATTAGGTTGCGGTTTATCTGCACCTCAACTCCACCTGCCCGCATTAGTTCTGTAGCTCTCAATATTCAGGCTCAACAAAAAAATCCATCAATCACAATTTTGAATATTTCAATTGAATCCATCGCCACCAAACACAACTGCTTTATTCTGAATGCAAATTGCAGATTTCCACCAACCTGTGTGCAAATACTTATTTCCTGACTATAACCCAAATTGGGCTGGGACTGATTTTAAAGTGGTCCCTCTTCATCCTGGGCTCACTCTCCCAGCAGAAGGTTTCTCTCTCTCTCTCTCTCTCTCTCTCTCTCTCTCTCTCTCTCTCTATTCTGTTGATTTCCTCGATCATTGCTGTTGTGACCCAACGTAAGTTCACAAGAACCAACTGCTCCATTGCTATGTGACCATGTTAAAATCATCGTGTTCCTGAACTGGAAATCAACCAATAGCTGGAACAATTGTGATCACAGCGAGTCTTTTCCCCTGTTTTATTCTCAGGTGGAGTGTGCTAAGGAAAGGGGTATGTCCCTCAAGCACTTCCATGAATAAAGGTCATTTCTCACTTCCCCCAATAAATCATTTCAGTCAGCTATCTTTTTTTAATTAGGTTCTGTTTCTTTTTAATTCTATCAGTGATGACTCTTGGATTTTGACATCTAAATGAATATGTGTTAGTCCATCTAATTCTGGAAGGTGTAACAGGTACATCTTGCGGCGTTCATGTTCGCATTCATAACATTTCACTACTAGAGCTCATTATATGTGACAAGTGGCATAATGTTCTCTTTCAATTGTTAATCTGAAAATGTATTGCTATTACTTGGAAAAATTAGATTGATTTGGGGTTGCATCTAGAATTGAGGTCATGTATTCCTTTGGAAAAAATAACGCCTAATTTACATGATAATGATCTTTTACTTTTCTAAAGTGTGGAGCCTTTATATGGACGATGTGGGTTTAAAATGTTGAATTCCCTGGAGCTCATCGTGGGGGTGTTACGTTGATCCATGGTGACTTATTGTGTTCTTGAGGGTTTAAATCTCTTCTTTCTTTCTTTGGGGTCTTTGGGGGTGGGAGGAGGATGGGTTATGGGGGTTGAGGATTTTCATTTGTATTGTATATTCAAAATGTTAAATAATGTATTCAAAATAAATTCTGTAAATCTGTATTTATCTCACTTTACTTCATTCTGATCCAAAAGCATCTGACGTGGATCTGCTGATTATGGCAAATGGTTCCTTTTGAAACTGCTGCTGTTCAACCACTCACAGGTGAGTATATTGTGGGCTTTTATGCAGAGTCCAGAGGTTGAGTCCAAAGTTAGTAGGTCTTGAAGTTCCTCCACCATTCAGTAAAATCAGAATCATGAAAGTGTGTCACAAAATTCGTTGTTGTACAGAGGCAACATTGCAATAGATTACTTTAAAAAAAAAACTAAAATAAATAAATAAATGGAAAAGGAGAGATGGTGTCTGTAGTTCATTGTCCATTCAGAAATCTGACGGCGGAAGGAAACAATCTGTTTTTGTACCATTGGGTGTTTGTCTTCAGGTACCTGTACCTTTTTCCTGATGGTAGCAGTATGAGGAGGGCATGGCCTGAGCGCTGAGGGTCCTTGAGGATAGAGGCTTCTTTCTTGAGACACCGTCTCTTGTAGATGTCCTTAATGGAGTGAAGACTGGTGCCCACAATGGTGCTGGCCAAGTTCACAACTCTCTGTAGTCTTTTCCTGTCCTGTTAATAGCTGATCTAATTGTAATATTGATTCCATGTTCCCACCTACACTCACTAACCTTTCACCCTTTATTTGATAATGATCACGTTTATTGTCATGCACAGTGTACAATGTAAGTATACGCCTAAATTCTTGTGCTGCAGCCAAACAGGTATTTGTGCAGAAAAACTATAATAGGAAACTAATTGAAATGGAAAAGGACAATAAACATACTCAACAGATAATCACAGTAATCCAACTGCCAAAAAAAGTGCAGACAATCCTTTCGTGTCTTCGAAGCAATCTGTGATTAGTGTTCCAAGGAGAGAGTCAAGTCAAGTTTATTGTCATCTGATTGTACAAGTACAACCTGGCGTTCTCCAGTTCTCGGTGCAAAACATGCAGATAAACGAGCCAGACATAACACATATACAGGCAAACAATACATATGCAGGACACGTATTTCATCTATATAAATGAATATTGTCTCAAAAATATTAGCGTCTCGGATGCTTTGTGTGAGCAGTTCCTTTGGTCATTCAGCATTCTCACTGTCCGTGTGAAGGTTCAAGAGGTGTCTGAAAGAAACTGTTCTTGAACTTTGAGGAGCTGGTTTTTAGGCCTCTGTACCTACACATGATGTGAATATTACTGGAAAGGACTTCATCCCTGATTGCCTGTGGAGTCATATGTAGGCCAAACTAGGGGAAAATGGCAGATTTCCCTTCCCTGAAGGAAAGCAGATGGTGATGTAATAATTTCATTGTTCATGAGATGAGATTATTCCAGATTTGTGTTCAAATTGTGTTGCCCAAATGTTATTCCTGGGATCTGAACTCAAATTCCTGGATCATTGGACTTGGGTTCTGAATACCAGTCTAGTGTTTACCCAGTACCACCACATCCATCATCAGGGAACCTTTGCACTTTTGTCAAAACACTTCAGCTTCTTCACCTCTTTTATTTTCTGGGTTGAAAGGATGGGTTGGGAGTGTGGGTGATCAGTACTGCATGTTTTGCCTTGATGGCAACCCACTCTCAGGGATTAATTAAAAGCTTGCTGAACTGAAAGTGCTTGCAACCTCTACATGTTCAAACAGCAAGCTCAGTCCATGGTCTATCAGACAAGCAAGCTCTTTCTAGGGGACGTAAGAGATACAGCACAATTTCATTGAGCCAGACATTGAACATGCCAGCAGGAGGTTGTTTCAAGTTCATATCCTCTATTTCAGAATCAGAATTTATTCTCATGAACATGCCACAAAATTGATTGTTTTACAGCAGCGTTACAGTGCAAATGTTGCTATAAATTATAATTCAAAATAAATAAATAAATAGTGCTAACAAAAAGTGAGGTTGTGTCTGCAGTTCATTGTCCAGTAAGAAATATGATGGCGGAGGGGAAGAAGCGTCCTTGTGGATCTCCTTCACTGTTGGTAGCAGAGTGAAGAGGGCATGGCCTGGGTGGTGGGGGTCCTTGAGGATAGAGGCTGTTTTCTTAAGACACCGACTCTTGTCGACGTCCTTGAGGGGTGAAGATTGGTGCCCGTGATGTCACAGGCCGAGTTAACAACCTGCTGGAGTTTTTCCCTGTCCTGTGCATTGGCACCTCCAGTCAGTGTTGCAACCAGCCAGAATGCCCTCCAAGGCACAACTGTGGAAATTTTAGAGAGTCTTTGGGGACATACCAAATCTCTTCAAATTCCTCACGAAGGGTTGGTTAGATTGGCATTCAGAAGTAACAAAGATGGTTGTGGCTTCTTATCCCAGCTCCATACATTTGAACTTCAAATCTAGGCTGACGCTCCTCCAGTGCATGGGCAGGTGAGAAGGTTTAACCTGAAATATTAAACCGAGTCCCAAAACTGAGATTTCCATTTATCTCTTTGACTGTATTCTCATTTATTGCCTCCTGTAGTGATAAGTTACTTCTGATGAAAGGCGAATGACCTAAACCATTAGCTCTGCTTCACTTTCACTTTCCACGAACGCTGCTGAATGTTCCCAGCATTTTTATGTATTTAATTCAGAGGTTTATCATCTGCAGGATTTTGTGTGTCACAGTTCTACTATTGACTTCTTTCTGTAATACATAAAGGTGCTGGGGAAGCTCATCAGGTCACACAGCATCCATGGGACAGCCAACTTTTCGGGCCTGGGCCTTGCGTCGTGAATGAGAAAGAAAAATAAACAGCCAGATGCCTAGGTGATAAGGTGGGGGAAGGAGGAGAGGAGGGAGGAAAGGGATGGAGCTAACAGGTAAGAGAATTATTGGTGGATGCATATGGGAGAATAAAAGGGAAAACAACTCAGAAGAGATGGGGGAGAGGGTAAATGATAGGAAAAGGAGTGGAGAGCTGGAGGAAGGGGAAAGAGAGAAACACAGTGGAGTGGGTTAATGGAAATTGAAGAAGTCAATGTTAATAAATACACAAAAGTGCTGGAGAAACTCAGCAGGTCCTGCAGCGTCCAGACGAGGTCAAGCTATATGACCAACATTTCAGGACTGAGGCCTTTTACATTTACTTGAGAATGTAATCGACATCTTAGTTTCATTTTCATCCAGAAAATGGCATCATTGAGACAGTGCAGCATTCCTCCTGTGCTGCGCTGGGACGGTCATTTCAAGTTTCCTGGAGTGGGCCATGATCCCAAGAATCCAAAAGCTTAAAGGCTAGAATAATGAGCAACTATATGGGAGCATCTGAGCACCATCTAATCCACAAGGAGGATTATTTCCTCAATGTCTGAGAAATCTGCCTTGCAATAGACTGTCACATAAATTGTGAAAACCCAGTATCCTGACTGGATTCTGTAAGTTCACTTGCTTTAAACCCACGTGAATCCCATTTGGTGAGGAGCTAACAGATTGCTCAGTAAAAGGAAAAACTGAGCCCATTATCAATAAATCCATCGGAGACACTGAATTATGTTCCAGCCACAGCTTTGCAAATCAACTATTTGAAATGAATATTCTGTCACAGCACAGCTTTAAAACATATCCACCATGCTACTAAACACGGTGCATATTTTTTTGGCTTCTTTCCCATGAGACTGTGCAGACTTTGTGGAGATGTTTTAGAAGTGATATACTCAGACAATACTCAGTCATCATACCCATCTTAGCATGACTTAACCTCACATTTAAATTCCATCAAGGCCTGAAAACTAATCGCACACAATGATTAATGTGTGTTCACAGTGATTTGCTGGTATGAATTATTTTTTAAAGTGCATCCAAAGCGTGTTCTTCCATTGAAAGCCAAAGGAACTTGAGAAAGGCAACAAAGCATTGCCCTTTCAGAATTAGTTCAAATCCTTCAACATCAATGCTCATAATGGGAAAATCATTTATATTGACGTGGTGGGACCTCTCGACCAATGAGTGCTGCCTCGTAATAAATCTCCTAAATTTAATTCAGATCTTGGAAACCTTTTGGTAGCCTAACAGGAGCATGGAGCAAGTGCATTCAATTGATCCTGTCTTGGCAGTATTTTGCAGGAAGGCTCGGCCCAAAATCCTTCTGATATTGCTCGACCTGCTGAATTCATCCAGCAGATTGGGGTTTTATTTTGCAGATTCTAATGTGTTTGGTCATGATTTTCCAGTGTGCTTTAACAGCATCAAGTTCCAATTTTAAGATTATGCTCATTTGTTCTGTATTCCAATGTTCCTCTAGATCCATTTCTTGAAAAGAAATGCCTTTGTTCTATTAATCCTTTCAATCCCTTCAATCGTGTTACATTTATTAATTTTTTTATACAGAATAGATTGCAAGTTTTGTCTTAAAGTTCATGGTACATACTTGAGGATGGAACAGTTAACACAATGCTATTGCAGCATGGGCGACTTGGGTTCCAATCCGCTGCTGTCTGTAAGCCGTTCGTTCGTTCTCCCAATGTCTGTGTGGGTTTCCTTTGGGTGATCCTGTTTCCTCCCATGTTACAGAGACGTACGAGGTTAATTGGTCACATGGATGCTCATGGGCGGCACAGGCTCACCGGTATGCCCAATTTACACCCGACTAACCTACAACCACAGTACATTTTGAACAGTGGGAGGAAACCGGAGCTCCCTGGGGAAAGCCCACACAGACACTGGGAGAACGTACAACCTTACAAACAGCACAGGATTCAAACTCAGGTCCGGTCTCAATTACTGGCACTGTGAAAGCATTGCACTAACCACTACACTAATGACTCTCAACCTTTTTCTTTCCACTCATATACTAGTTTAAGCAATCCCAATGCCATCGGAGCTCTGTGATTAGGAAAGGGATTGCTTAAGGTGGGTGGGAAGGGAAGGTTGAGAACCGCTGCTCTAGACCCAATTGTTAGTAAAATATTTTGCTTGAGAAAAATTGTCATTGGCCCATTTCCTTTGCAGTTATGAAACTGTTCACACAACGAGTCAATTAGGGACAATTAAGAGTGGTTTTCAAACTTTTTCTTCCCACTCACAAACCACCTTAAGCAACCCCTTACTAATCACAGAGCACCGATGGTATAGGGATTACTTAAAGTGGTATGTGAGTGGAAAGAAAAAGGTTGAGAACCACTGCACTACGCCAACCACTGCAACACACCCCTTGTATTGCTTTCACTGGAATGAACTAATGCTCCGTGTCTGTAGCATATGTTACGCTATTAATGGGCATGTATTTCTGAGCAGGAAAGGGCTTTGGCAAATACTAGAGCGCATCGGATGTCCCCCAAAGTTCCTCAACATGATTATCCAACTGCACGAAAACCAACAAGGTCGGGTCAGATACAGCAATGAGCTCTCTGAACCCTTCTCCATTAACAATGGCGTGAAGCAAGGCTGTGTTCTCGCACCAACCCTCTTTTCAATCTTCTTCAGCATGATGCTGAACCAAGCCATGAAAGACCCCAACAATGAAGACGCTGTTTACATCCGGTACCGCACGGATGGCAGTCTCTTCAATCTGAGGCGCCTGCAAGCTCACACCAAGACACAAGAGAAACTTGTCCGTGAACTACTCTTTGCAGACGATGCCGCTTTAGTTGCCCATTCAGAGCCAGCTCTTCAGCGCTTGACGTCCTGCTTTGCGGAAACTGCCAAAATGTTTGGCCTGGAAGTCAGCCTGAAGAAAACTGAGGTCCTCAATCAGCCAGCTCCCCACCATGACTACCAGCCCCCCCACATCTCCATCGGGCACACAAAACTCAAAACGGTCAACCAGTTTACCTATCTCGGCTGCACCATTTCATCAGATGCAAGGATCGACAATGAGATAGACAACAGACTCGCCAAGGCAAATAGCGCCTTTGGAAGACTACACAAAAGAGTCTGGAAAAACAACCAACTGAAAAACCTCACAAAGATAAGCGTATACAGAGCCGTTGTCATACCCACACTCCTATTCGGCTCCGAATCATGGGTCCTCTACCGGCATCACCTACGGCTCCTAGAAAGCTTCCACCAGCGTTGTCTCCGCTCCATCCTCAACATCCATTGGAGTGCTTTCATCCCTAACGTCGAAGTACTCGAGATGGCAGAGGTCGACAGCATCGAGTCCAGGCTGCTGAAGATCCAGCTGCGCTGGGTGGGTCACGTCTCCAGAATGGAGGACCATCGCCTTCCCAAGATCGTGTTATATGGCGAGCTCTCCACTGGCCACCATGACAGAGGTGCACCAAAGAAAAGGTACAAGGACTGCCTAAAGAAATCTCTTGGTGCCTGCCACATTGACCACCGCCAGTGGGCTGATATCGCCTCAAACTGTGCATCTTGGCGCCTCACAGTTTGGCGGGCAGCAACCTCCTTTGAAGAAGACCGCAGAGCCCACCTCACTGACAAAAGGCAAAGGAGGAATAACCCAACACCCAACCCCAACCAACCAATTTTCCCCTGCAGCCGCTGCAACCGTGTCTGCCTGTCCCGCATAGGACTTGTCAGCCACAAACGAGCCTGCAGCTGACGTGGACTTTTACCCCCTCCATAAATCTTCGTCCGCGAAGCAAAGCCAAAGAAGAAGATTTCTGCACACCTTTTTAGCAGTTTATCTTTTGCAGCATTACCAAGGTGGAAAAATGAACAACCTGAACTTCTCCAGAAATCAGAAAAATGGTATAAAGAAGAAGAAGACGACCCTAGAGGCCAGTGACCACGGTGGTGGATCAGTAAGATGTTCTGCAGCTGAAGAACACACAGGCAGTGGGCAGTTCGTAAGTCGAGGTGAGGAACCCATGCAGGCCAAGGGTTGCTGGTGACTCGTGGTCAAAGTACTCACACCAGGCTGCCAACTGGCCTCAGGCGCTGAAAGCTTCCTGATCATATCGGAGGCTTGGATTGGGCTGCAAATAGTTTGAACTGAAACCTATGTGATTGCAGAGGCTACGAGAGCACTGGAGGCGAATCCACGGATACTCAGTGACTCCGAAGGGACTCTCTTTCTTCGACTGTAAGGGGTGCTGGGCAATTTCTGCTGTTGGCAAATCTTTGCTTGCCTGATGGAAAACTAAATGCAATTTCATGTAATATTACATCTGTTTTATTGCATGACAATAAAAGAATCTTGAATCGATATTTGCAAACTGTTTTATGTGATGGCAGTATACTAATCTTGCTATAAGCAATTATCTTAAGTTATCAAAGCTCGGGAATACCATTGCTAAATCTCTGGTTTCCAATGCCCTCTTCATATTTAAGTTGCATCTTAAAGCTTGTCTGAACAAGATTTTGGTCTCATTTACCATATTTTCTTTTGGTGCCAAGTTCTCCTGAGACATCTAAGGCACTCATAGTGGAGGCTGTTGTTGTTTGTCAGAATTAGGCTTTGAGAATTTATTAAGTCTGAGACTGTTTCTTGGGAGGAAACACTTTTTTTTAAAAACCAGGATATCAAATAAGATCTATCTTCCATCTGTTTGGAATATGGGTTTTCTTAAGTTGGGCCAAGAAATATAAAACTTAACAAATTAAAATAATTTCCCAGGTTTTAAAATATTTTTATTGATTTTGATTATACAGCAGTAAAAACATAAAAGTACAAAAAGCAATTGTGGGGTGTTAAGTGGAAATAAATAATGAAATCATTAAAAAAGATACAGAAATCCTAAGCCACACCCACAATTCATAAACCTATCAATAACTTTATCCCAATTTTAGAGAAATCCAAACCCCCATCCCTACTTTATCCATGTTGTATGATAATAAGCATACTTAATACTTTAAATAGAGAAAAAAAGTTAAGTATTATATTATATTTAAAACTAAGAAAATGACTCATAAATGGCCCCCACAGCATTTGAAATTTTATACTTGAATTATTACTTGAATTATTACTTGAATAACGAATCTTTTCAACGTTTAAACGTGACGTAGAGGGGATCTCATGGAAACATTTCGAATAATGAATGGATTGGACAGAGTGGATATAAATAAGATGTTTCTCCTGTTGGGTGATTCCAGGACAAGTCTAAAAATAAAAAGTACCAATTTACAACAGAGAGGAGGAGACATGTCTTTAGCCAGAGGGTAGTGGATTTGTGGAATTCGACATTTAATTGATAACTTAATATTATTTAAATACATCAAGTTTCTGCAATAACCCACTGCAAGCTGGAGCAATGGTTCAACATTTTCCTGACTTCAAATAACAAAAATTTGGGATTTATACATAAAACATGAGAGTCTGTAGATGCAGTGATTGAAGTAAAAGCAAAATGCTGGAGAAACTCAGCAGGTCAAACTGCGTACTTTGTATAGCATAGATACATAACCAATTTTTCAGGCTTGAGCCCTTCATTGAGGCATAAACAAAATGTAGGCAAGTGTCTGAACAAAATGGTGGGGGGGAAAGGGGCAAGGGGGAAAAGCACAGACCCACAGGAAGGAGGAACTAGCTGGATGAGGGAGGGAGGGAGGGCACAACAGTAAACTGGGGGAGGGGAGATGGCTCTGTGAATGGAGAACCAAGGGAGTTAAGAGATGGAGGAAAGGAGAGAGAGGGATAGGGGAGAATGGGGAATGGTCTAGCAGAAGCCAGAATGGTCGATGTTAATGCCATCCAGTTGGTCAGTGCCAAGATGGATTATTAACTGTTTATCCTCCAACTTAGAGGAGGCACGATCACTTGCCTGTGGGCTTATGCTCCTCCCTCCACCATTCTGTCCTGACACCTGTCTACATTTTGCTTGTACTTTGATGAAGGGGTTAAGCCCAAATTGTTGGTTATGTATCTTTATGATATAAAGTCCACTGTTTGATCTGCTGAGTTATGTTATTATTAGGGATTTATGCTGATTTGTTTCACTTTTTTCATCGTGTACAATTCACTATAATACAGAAATAAAAATGGTCAAATATCCATGGTGTAATGTCATTACTTCTCACACATGTTATTACTAAATTTGTGAAGTCCAGAAATCTACTGGAGCTCAAGATAACCACCTTGGGTTTTCCTGAAACATCTGCAAAGTTGAGTTCATGATCTACTTCAATTTTAATATTGTCATTTTCTCCATCACAATGATCCTTGGGGCCTCTTGACTAAATTCAAGTCTGCACTAAAGTTAAAATTCAGACACGGCCTCACTTTCTCCAATTTTTTTGCTATATCTTTTTATTTTGAAATGTAATTTCCAGCAACGTTTGCACTGTGTCGCGGCCGCAAAACAACAAATTTCGTGACATGTTCATAACAATAAATTCTGATTCTGAAATAACCTCTGTGCCTGCCCTTAAGGTGTCTAGGAATTCACTCCTATATGTTGACATCTTTCTTCCTTTAAGGTGCTTCTTGAAGCCCTGCTCAATGGCCAAACTCTGCGACTCCGAGGGCAGCAAAGTTACTGAGGCAGTTTGGGCAACGCTATTACAGCACCAAAGGCTGGGGATCGAACCTGAAACATTAACTCATTTTTCTTTCCACAGGGCGTCACAGTTAGCGCAGCATTTCGTGCAATGCTGTGATAGCACCAGTGATCGAGACTGGGGTTCAAATCCCCCGCTGTCTGTAAGAAGTTTGCACGTTCTCCCTAAGTCTGCCTGGATTTCCTCCAGGTGCTCTGGTTTCCTTCCACACTTCAAAACGAACAGGGGTTGTAGGTCAATTGGATGTATTTTGGTGGCACCAGCTCATGGGCCTGTTACCATGCTGAACATCTAAAATTCAAACAAAATAAAAATTAAACATTTAATTCAACACTTTACCTGAGTAAAGCTGCTTTGTCAAGGTGAAGAAAAACTGAAATTCAGGAAACACTCAACAAACCAGGCAGCATCTCTAGAAAAAGTTATCGATGAAGCATTTTCAACCTGAAACGTTAACTCATTTTTCGTTCCACAGGGCAGCACGGTTAGTGTAGTGCAACGCTGTTACAGCACCAATAACTGGGACCAGGGTTCAAATCCCACGATGTCTGTAAGGAGTTTGTACATTCTCCCTGTGTCTGTGTGGGTTTGCCCGGGGATCACCCTTCAAAGCGTAGCGTGTGTTGTAGGTCAATTGGGTGTAATTAGCCAACACGGGCTTGTGGGCCAAAAGGGCCTGTTACTGAGCTGTATGTGTAAAAAGATGTCACCAGACATTTTCTTTCAAATTTATTGCACCTGCAAAATTTAGATTTGCATCCATGTAAAGGGAAGTTGTTGCTCTGTTCTCATAATGGAAACAAGAAAATGAACTTGCCAAGGTGCCAACATACCTTTTTAACTATCACTCCCAAACAATTTCTCATTTCCCTATGACCACTTCCTTGAGAGGAACAAGTTAAGCAAAATAATAATCTTTCTCAGGTGAATTCCTGAAATGAGGATGTTCTGATTCTTGGAAGCAACAGTTATTTAAATTAATGGACAATGCTGAAAGGCATAGATTAACGGGTTGAATGGAGACACACGAGACAATGGCCAGTGGGCCAAATGACTTTCATGCATCAGGGCTTTTTGGTGAAAACACTTGTTGAAGAGCATCAGAGACAACAGTGGGAGAACAGGGAGGGAGGGACTCCCATCAAAGAGACGAGAAAGACTTCTTCGAAGTGGGCATACCTCGAAGTCCATTTGCACTGGAGCAGAAAATACAAAAGGCTGCAAACATTGGACTCTGGAGCATAAACAAACTGCGAGAGGACCTTGTTGGGGAAAGCAGCATCTATGGAGGCAAAGATATGGTGAGTTTCAGGTCAAGACCCTCCACTAATGCTGCTTGACCCATTAATCTTCTCCAGCCTTTTCTATTTTTTTTTGCTGGGATTTAATCTTCTGCAAGATGTTCATACAATCCTCTTAAGATGTCTTTCAAGGGTGCAGGAAAAAAAAGGGAAATTTTAAAGTGGAAAATAGTAATTACTGATAATCAACTCTAAGTGCATAGTTTCAAGAAAACTTTTTATTTGGTTAGTCTTTTACAGGAATTAATGATCACAGAACATTTTGCTTCAGTTATTTCTGGCTAGCTGCCAAACGTAACATGCGGTTGAACATTGTGAAATGGATTAATAAGTTACTTATATTGAGATATAGAATTTGTATCAAAGCTAAGATTGTTTCATGTTAAAAGCAAGACTAAGGAGTGGGAAACGTGAGATTGCGAGCTCGCTGATATTTGGCTTTGTTCGTTCGTTCACAGGATGTGGACATTCTTGAGTTCCTGGACGACTTTGGAGTCTACCACATCATTTGCGACTGCAATTACAAATAGGCCAGTGATATAAGGAAGGCACATTGCTTTTCTGAAAGATGTTAGTGAAACATATGGGTTTTTACAACAGTCTACTGCATTCACAGTCACTATAAATAATACAAAGTCTTGGTTCTAGATCTCTGTCTTGGTTTATTGGGGGTGGGCTGGTTGAACTGCACTTCTTGAGAAATCTGAAGTAGGCCAGGTGACTGGCCGCCATCATGTCAACCTTCTATAGGAGCTCTATCAAGATCATCCTGGCTGGCAGCATCACAGTGCGGTACGATTGCTGCAGAGAAATGGATCAAAGGTCAATCCACAGGACCATAACGGAGTCTCCCTCCCCCCCACCCCCCCACCCCCCTCCATCCACATGATCTACTGGAATCTTTGTCTGAAGAGGGCATGCAAAATCATTGAGGACCCCTTCTACACTGCACACAGCATCTTTCAGCAGCTCCTGTCGGGGAAGAGATGCAGGAGGATCAGAACCAGCACCACCAGGCTGAGGAACAGCTTCTTCCCACAGGCAGTGAGAACGCTGAATGACCAAAGGAACTGCTCACATTGACCATCCAAGAGTCTCATACTTACAAACAAATATTTATCTATTTATTTTTAGATATGAATACTGTACTTGTCCTGCATTATTTGTCTGTATGTGTGCTGTGTTTGGTTTGTGTGTATGCACATTTTGCACTGAGGACTGGGGAAACGCTGTTTCATCGATCAATCAGATCAGAATCAGAATATATTGTCATGAACAAATCACGAAATTTGGTGTTCAGCGACAGTGTCACAGTACAAAAAATTATGTAAACCAAATAAATAAAAATAGTGCAAGAAAAGTCAAATTAAAGCAGTGTCTTTGGTTCATTGATTATTCAGGAACCTGATGGCGGAGAGGAAGAAGTTGTCTTGTGCCGCTGAGTGTTCGTCTTTAGGCTCCTGTACCTTTTTTCCCAAAGGTAGCAGAGTGAAGAGGACATGGCTTGGGTGGTGGGGGTCTGTGAGGATAGAGGCTGCTTTCTTAAGACACCGCCTCTTGTAGATGTCCTCGATGGAGTATGGCGCCTGTGATATCGCAGGCCGAGTTAACAACCCGCTGGAGTTTTTTTCTTGTCCTGAGCGTTGGAACCTTCATATCAGAGAGTGATGCAACAAGCCAGAATGCTCTCCACGGTACACCTGTAGATGTTTTTGAGAGTCTTTAGTGACATACTGAATTTTTTCAAACACCTCACGAAGTATAGCCGCTGGCGAGCCTTCTTTGTGAATGCGTTGACATGAATGCTCCAAGACAGGTCCTTAGAAATATTGACACCCAGGATTTTGAAGTTATCGACCCTCTCCACTACTGAGCCCTCGATGAGGACTGGGTCGTGTTCCCCGATTTCCTCCTGAAGTCCACAATCATCTCTTTGGTTCTGCTAGTGTTGCACACAAGGTTTTTGATGTGACACCACTCAATTAATTGATCTACTTCCCTCTTGTACGCTTCCTCATTGCTGTTTGTGACTCTGCCGACAACTGTGGTGTCATCGGCAAATTTGTAGATAGCATTTGAATTGTGCCTGGCCACACGGTCATGGGTGTAGAGTGAGTAGAGCAGTGGGCTAAGTATGCATCCTTTATGTGCACCTGTGTTGATGATAGCGAGGTGGAGATGGTGTTTCCAATTTGTACTGACTGTGGTCTTCCAATGAGGAAGTCAAGGATCCAGTTGCAGAGGGAGATGTAGAGGTCCAGGCTTTGGAGCTTCTTGATCAGTACGGAGGGAATAATGGTGTTGAAGGATGAGCTGGAGTCTATGAAGAGCAGCCGTATGTATGAATTGCTATTTTCGAGGTGATCCAGAGCTGAGTGGAGAGCCAGCGATATTGCATCTGCTGTGGAGTGATTGTGACAATAATTGAATTGGAGTGGGTCCAGTCTTTTGTTTAGGTATGTGTTAATTCTGGCCATGACCAGCCTCTCAAAGCATTTCATCATAGTAGATGTTAGTGCTACTGGGTGATAGTCATTGGGCCAGCTCATTGGATACCGGGATGATTGATACCCTTTGGAAGCAGGTGGGAATCTCTGACTGCAGCAGTGAGAGGTTGAAAATGTCAGTTGGGACAGATCTTCAGCACCCTGCCAGGTCCGCAGTCAGGGTTCTCCTTCTCAGATGCATTATCATAGAAAGTGTTCAGCTAATTGGGTAGTGGAGCATCACAGCCATCTATGGTGTTCACCCTCACTTTGCAGGCTATAATGGCCTGCATTCCCTGCCATAGCTGGTGTGTATCTGTCTCTGTCTCCAGAATTTCCAGTTTGATAATAATCTTGACTTGATTTGTCTTGAATTGTACTTGTGTAAATGACAATAAACCCACATTCAACATTGGTCTTCAGTCTTCTGTACCTTCTGAATGAAGGCAGCATCAAAGAGAGACTGTGATTGCAGTGATGGCAATCCTTGTTGAGGTTGGCTGTCTTCTTAAGGCAGCACCTCACATGGACAGAGGGTTGGTGCCCATGATGGTCCTGGCTTGGCCTGGCACATTCTGCAGCCTTCTGGGAATTTGAGTTTCGAAGATGCAAACTTTCCAGAGTGCACCTGTAATAGTGCAATGGCGTGTTCAATAACATGTGGAATCTCCTCAGAAATGATGCTGTGCCTTCTTCACAGTTGCCTTGATGTAGTCGACCCAAGAAAGGTCCACTGACATAAGTTGGGGGTACTAACGCAGTACACAGAAGGGCTGGAGAAACTCAGCAGATCATGCAGTCAAAGTTTTGGACTTGGGCCCTTCATCAGGAATGTGGAAAAGCAGGCGGATGCCTGAATAAAAAGGTGGAGGGGGATGGAGGAAGAACACATACCAATAGATGGATAGAAGTAATTGAGGGAAAAGGCAGAGAGCTAAGGGTGGCTCTCTGGTAGAAGGAAGGGAAAGGGCTGGCGAGCTGGAGGAATAGAGGCCTAGGGGTGGGGAAGAGAGAGACCAAGGAAAGGGTTAACTCCCATTCTTTCTTTAACTCTATCACAGAGAGTAAGATAGCTAGCACCCACCCCTTTGAAGCCACACTGTTCCCAACTCTTTTAACAATGAAACCAATCATATCCTCTTACTTTCTCCCACCAACCACGTTTTACCCAATGTGCTGTTTTCATAGGATCTCATAAACTTTTACTATGTGGAACCATCTGCCAGTTAAGTTAGATCATTATTTCCAACCTCAGGCATATTAGACCAGCAATTTAACAACTTAATTGCAATTAGAACATTACAGCATAGAAAACTGGCCTTTTGGCCCTTCTAGTCAGTGCCGAACTATTATTCTGCCTGGGCCCACTGACCTGCACCCAGTCCATATCCCTACATACATCTCCCATCCATGTACCTGTCCAAATTTTTCTTAAATGTTATTTAAGTTGAGCCCACATACACCCCTTCAGTTGGCAGCTCATTCACACTCACACCACTCTCTGTGTGAAGAAGTTCCCCCTAAACTTTTCCCCTTTCACACTTAACCCATGTCATCTGATTTTGTATCTCACCTACCCTCAATGGAAAAAGCTTACTTGTCCATATCTCTCATAGTTTTGTATACCTCTTCCATCAAATCTCCCCTCATTCTTCTCCGCTCCAGGGAATAAAATCCTAACATTTTAATCTTTCTCTGTAACTCAGTTCCTGAAGTCTGGGCAACTTACAAGTAAATCTTTCCTGCACTCTTTCTAGCTTATTGCTATTTTTCCTGCAGTTCGGTGACCAAAACTGCACACAATATTCCAAATTTGGCCTCGCCAATGTCTTATACAACTTTACCTTGACATCCCAACTCCTGTACTCAGTACTTTGATTTATGAAGGCCAATATGCCAAAATCTCTCTTTACAGCCCTATGCACGTGTGACGGCACTTTCAGGAAATTATGTACCTGTATTCCCAGATCCCTCTGCAAGCTTTGAAAGCCATTTTCATTGCACCAACTTCCCTGTGTGGTTGTGAATGCTGTGTAAAGCTGGTTTTGCCAGACGTAATGTCTGCTGCATAGAGATAAAACAAGGTAATCGATTGAAATGGGGCATCATTTTTTAAAACCACAGGAAGAAGCTAAGGACCATATGGCAGAGACTACTGGATACACTTCATGCAATCTCACTTCATGTGGGAAGCTATGGTAACTCATGAAGTGATCCACTCAGGCCCCATTTGGGTTTTAAAAATGCAAAAGGTTCTCAGGTGAAAAGAGAGTTTGTAGCAAGTTTAGCAGTCCTAGAAGGTCTGTAAAGTTAGATCTTAACGCAATAGTCATCAAGAGAAGGGGACGAATGTGTGGGACTCAAAACTTCCATTTGAAACTCAGAAAAAATAAAATAAGAAAACTTAGAGGGTAGTTAAGAAAGTGAAACAAAAATCAGAAACATTTTAAAAGAGGCTGCAGCTGAGAGAAGGGTTGGAAGGCAAGAATGACAAACTAGAGACTGCTGGATGCACACTTCGTGAACGAGGAAGAGGACACACTCAATTGTCTTCAGCAAATAACCTGTGACGACATTTTATCTTTCAGCACCAACTTTCTCCTTCCCAGAATCCTCCCTAGCCTCCCCCCATCGCCTTTCCCATTCGCTCTAGACCCACAGGTGACTGCAACGCTCCCTTTCTCTCCTCCTGCTGAGCCCCATGCTTGCACGTGAACCACTACGCGGTTCCTGCTCCCTGCTCCGGCCCATGCACGCGCATTACATTTCCCGTGGGTCGCCACAGATGCAGCAGCCGGTCCTACTCAAGGCCCGCGTAAGTATGCGGCCGCGACACTCGAGACTGAGAGTCATGTATTAAGAAAATCGGTAGGAGAATTGCCCAGAAATGTGTCATTGGCTGTTAGCACTGAATTAAACTACGAGCAGCCCAATTTAACCCTTTAGAGCAGCCTTTATTTCGGCTATGGCTCTGCCTGAATTTTATGGACCTCCTTCCTCGCAAATCAGTCAAGTTTAGTTGGTTTCTTGCCTACCCTTTATACACTTTGGGCCCCCCCTTATTAAGAATTTTGGTCTGTGCACCCTCCCCCCCCTTAAATATGCTGTGGCCCCCAGGAGGGCCTTATGGCTGCTTTAGAGAACTGAATTCCTTTTTCAATCAGTTATGTTGGTCATTTGCCAAAAAATGATTTCAATGAAATAAATGTCAGAGGTAAAGAACAATGTGCTTATGTTTAGCGCTATTGATGGGAAATTCATTTCGAAGCCCTTATGCATATGTAGCATCCTTCATGACTTCAGGATATCCCGTGCTTTAGAAACAATGAAGAAATGAACTAACTAATATACATGTGTTGCTAGAACATTATGAAAATACAAAAACAGTAATCGAGTTACGAATATATTCAAAATTCCTGCAAAGCGAAGAATTTTGAGAGAGGAAATACATGCCCAGAGAGAAAATCTGAATTCCCTCAAGTCAGCATCAACAATGACTTATTTCTATTTGGGAAACTGTATCAAACCCTCTGAATGGTGCCACACCCTCTTCAAGACAGCAGAAGAAATAATCAGACAATGCATGTATCCTGTGGTGACTCCCTTACTCTTACATCCCCTCCGCAATCTGCAATTAAGTCAGGACAGTCGGACAAGGTTCCACTTTGAAGGAACCAGTGATCTTAATTTGACTTATGAGCATGAAGGCTGTGGTTGATATCTTGAGCGATGAATAAGTATTTTGGAATCATTTTTCAATCTTATAGGCTGCCTTCAATAATCATCGGGGGGGTTTACTTAATAGTTGTTTGAGCTAAGGCCCCTCCCCCAATGCTGGAGAAGTAAGTCATGTGCAACAATAATGATGGAATCCGGTGAAACCTAGAACTGAGAATTGCTGCCACAGCATTACATCATGATGCAGGCCTAAATTGTCGGAAACATCTTAAAGGAACTACTAAAACAAGGCAGCACTTTACAAAAGCCACCAGAAATATTAGGTCACACTTTTGTCAGTTATTCCTGGAATTGTGGTTAAATTCATAGTCATATTTTGAAGTTGCCATTCCTATAAACTTATAAATCTAGCATTCAAATGCAGATGGATTCTAATCCTGAAGTTAATTATGCTTCTGTCCCAACCAATGCTACTGAACCAGTTAAATATTTCCAATATTTCTCTGTCTTCTGTGGATTTAACCCAGTTACAAAGGCAATGGATGGGTCCAAAATTGTCAGTTATTAAAAATAAAGTGCTGTTCTGAAATTTTCTTGGAATTGGAGAAAGGTTGGAGCAGAGAAAGGGGTCCATCCGGTTCATTGCATTCTGATTGCTCTGTTCCACAGCAACACGCTTGTTCCACTCATTGATCCCATCTCTATGGCCTTGCAAATGTCTCCCCACCAATTCCTACCAAAAGAACACGATGAAACCTGCCTCTCCCAGAGCTGTACTCTGGATTCCATCCACGTACTCTGTGAGACAAAATCCTTCACATCACTCGTAATTCTCATTTCATTTTTTTTTTCTAGCCCTTAACAGATTCTCTGAAGGGGATTCTTTTTTGCGTCTCTGTAGAAGGATGGGCCAGGCAATTCTCATGGCAACTCTTTGCTCGCCTTACAGCAGACAAAAGTTGAACCATATCAAGCATATTACATAGAAAATGTTTTATTGCTGATGCGCAATCAATTGCACAAAGACTGAAGTAATCAAAATGGAAGGCTTTTATTTGCAAGAGATGGGCAGCATCCGCATTGATTGCTCACGCTGACCCGGACTCGAACTGGGGGGTAGGGTTGTTGCATTACAGCCTTCATGGGGTAGAAAGGGGAGGAGTTATGAGCTGGCCAGTGAGATCAGGGTCAAGCAGGAAAGGTCATGTAATTTACATATAACAAATATGCACAACAGTGGTTGCACCACAATAAAAATACAATGAAAGGCATCTGGACGAATAGGAGCTATCTTCACTATCCTCTCTGTCCAGACCCCTCCTTGATTTATCAAATCACCCCTCAGCCATCTCGATTGTAAATTGGCTGTGCACCCATACACCCGGAACCATTTATTCCTGCGCCTCTTTTAAAACAGTCTCCTTTAGTCCTCCTATCAAAATTCATTGCCTCAAATTAAACTTCGCCTGCCATGCATCTTCCCATTCCACCAGCCCTGCTCTCACTGTCCTCTTCACTGTTCACAATATTGCCAAGTTTTGTGTCATTTGCCTATGCAGAATTTACCGCTTGCACTCCTAAAGTCTCAGTTATTGTAAAATAAAAATGATAAGCCCAACACAGAATCCTCGTGGAGCATCAGCTCTAGGCACAGGCTGGGAGAATGGTTCATTGAGCACCTCGGTTCTGTCCGCCGCAATAGCATGGATTTCCCAGTGGCCACCCATTTTATTTCCCCATCCCATTCCCTTCCTGACATATCTGTCCATGGTCTCAATCACTGCCAAACTGGCACCACCTCCAAATTGGCGGAACAATACCTCATCTTCTGTCTGGGCACCCTCCAACCGGGTGGCATTAACATTGACCTCCCCCCCATCTTATTCCCCCTGTCTGCTTTCCTCCAGCTCTGTCTCTTGCTCTCTTTTCATTTCCCTTTGTCTCCTTTCACAGAGCCAAAATCATTTCTCATCTTTCCTTTTATTGAATTAGCCCCTTTTGTTTGGTGGTCTGGAATTTCCCCCCCTCCCCCCCCATTCTTCCACCTTTCTTTCTCAGTCTTTATTGAGATACCTGCCTGCTTCGGTTTACAACTTGAAGAAGGGCTCAGGTCCGAAACATTGAGAATACATCTTTGCCTCCTATGGACACTGCGAGACCAGTTGAGTTCCCCTAACATTTAATGAGTGTTTTTACTGCAATCACAGCATCTGCCCACTTCCGTGTTTCAGTAGTATCACTATTTTCCCTCCTCCACTCTGAGAAGTACACATTCACCCTCACTTATCTGTTACTTAGTCAATTTCATATCAACACCAGGAATGTTATGTGGCACTTTACCAAAGTCCTCCTGGTATACCACATCAACTGCATTACCTTTATTGATTCATCAAACTAAAGCAAAACATCAAATTCATGTTGATGCACCTTGATTAATTCATTTTCCTCCAGGTGACTATTAAGAAGAGGAATATAAAAACTGCAGATGTGGAATCAACCAATGATGGGACTCAGCAGACCGGGCAGCATCCGTGGGTAGAAATGGTCAGTCAGTTTCAGCTTGGCACCCTTTATTGAGACTGCCCCAGCTTCTTTATAACCGTGTCTATATTCCTAAAAAAGTCAACCCACCAGGGTTAAAGTGACTGATATGCAAGTTTGTTATTAACTGACACTCAAGGGTCATTTGCAATGTCATCTTTGGGATGTGGTCATAAACCAGGGTTTCCAATGGAAACCTACACGGTTACTGGGGGAGCGTGCAGATTCCACAGATGCAGCATTGGTGGTTAGGACTAAAATCCGATCTCGAGAACAGCGGATGAAGTCAACTGCGCCACAATTCCCCCAATGTTTATCCCCATGATGGTTGCACCTGTAACTTGTAGCTTTTCACATCCACAAACTACTTCTTGGATTCTATGATTTCCTTCCAAAGTAATCCATTGGCACATTCCGCAAAGCAAGTGACATGAAGCATCTTTATCGGAATCCGACTTATTGTCATGAACATTTGGTCACAAAATTTGTTGTTTTGTGGCAGCATTACTGCACATTATAGGTGCAAAAATCACTAGAAAATACTTTTTTGTGAATACACGATTGAAAAAAATAAATGCAAAACAAGAGAAAAAACTGAGGTCATGTCTGTGATTCGTTGTGCAGTCAGAAACCTGATGGCAGAGGGGAAGAAGCTGCTTTTGTGCCACTGGGTGTTCATCTTGCGGCTCTTGTACCTCCTTCCCAGATGGCAGCAGTGGTGAAGGTCCTTGATGATGGAGGCTGCTTTCTTGGTACACCGCTCTGGTAGATGTCCTGAATGGAGTGAAGGCTAATGCCCATGATGGCACTGGCCAAGTTCACAACTCTCTGCCAGGGTTATCTCAGACCCTGTTAATACATGCTGACATGTTCTAGCTCAGACTGAAAATTCCATATTTCCTAGAGCTCTGCCAGTTGAAGTTCATTAAATGCAGCTTTCCATTTGCTGGCTGACTGCCGTCAAGCTGGCATGCACATCAAACCCATTGGCAGCCATCAATCACTTAGGCAAACTTTTGAAGTGAGGTGCTGTCAAAAACTGATGTTGCAATGAAATCCAGCCAGTCAGCGGTTCACTGACACACACCTTGGTGCCTCCTATCAATAAATAGCATGAGTTCCAGACACTCCACTGAGCTTATCAGTGTCAAGGTTTGCAATGTTATACCATGCACGTTGCAAAGTCTCAGCAATGCAATTTGTATCGAAAGGACCCGATTCAAGAAAATGAGAGTGAAAATGACAAATTTTGCGGATTTTGTTGATATCCATCCAGCACTATTTTTGGATTTTGAAATTCTTTTTATCCTATTTTTAAATTTTATTATTTTACTTGCAGCACGGCAAAAGCTGATTCAGGCCATTGAAATCCACGTGGCCCAATTACACCCAATTAACCTGCAAACCACGTATGTTTTTGGAGGGTGACAGGACACCAGAGCCTGAAACTTGTTGGCCTTCCAAGCACATGCAGATGTCGGTGAGGGAATGCTGCCGATTGGCTCATTCCAAGCTGCAGGAGGGCATGCTGAGGGGCACACTGAGGCCTGACGCAGCCAACACGAAGGCGGCATGGGGAAGGACCGCATTCTCAAGTACTTATGTTATCAGGCATTGAGGGGCTGAGACCAAGGAGGGGGAGTCACAACAAGGCGCACATTGGTGGAATGGAGAGCGATCGTAACAATGATAGGAATGTATGGACATATCACCAAGGGAGCAAAGACTTTAAATGGTTTTCTTTTTTGTAAATAATTTATTGTGAATAAAATCTTTTTGGAAAAAGAATATTTGCACTCTATCCTTGAAGTCAGAAGGACCGTAGTTTAAGTCATTCTTCTGAGAATTAAACATAAAAAAAGCCAGAATGACACTCTAGTGCTGTATGGAAGTGATGCATTAGTGGAGGCAGCATCTTTGAAAAGCAATATTAAGCCACAGTTTTGTCTGTTCTGTCAGAAGGATGTGAATCATTCCTTGGTAGCTCTTCATAGCAGGTTTGCAACCGGGCTAATACTTAACTCTCCATTAGCGTTTTTGAACACCAGATTATTTCATTGATAACTATACAAATGGGAGGTGTGAAGGTTGCTTTTAAACTATCCGCATGACAACCTTTCAAACCATTGAGAAGAGTTTAAGAAGTTTGGCAGAGTCCATATAAATTAATGTAAAAACAGGTAAATGCGGGGGAAATGCTCAGGGGGTCAGGCAGTAGCTGTTGAAGTAGAAACAATGTTAACATATCTTTTAACAAAATTTTCTGGACACTCACAAAATTCAAGATTCTTTTATTGTCATGTAATAGTAAGGAACATGTAATATTACATGAAATTGCCTTCTGCCTACCAAAAGGCAAAGAGTCCCCATTAGTGTTGCCCAGTGCCCCTTACCTTAGTTCTGTTGCTTTTTTCCTCAATGACATCTGTCTTGCTGAGCACGTTCTTCCTTTCTTTTAGATCATTAGTATCTGCAGCAGGTTGCTTTTCTATCAGTGAATGTCTTTCTTTTATTTTGGAGTCACAAATGTGTTAGATGAGACGGGGGATGGGGATGGCCCGGTGGGCATAGTAGTTAGCGCAGCACCTTTACTGCACCAGCAATCGGGACTGTGTTTCGGATCCAGTGCTGTCCGTATAGAGTTCGTACAATCTTCCCATGTCTGCGTGGGTTTTTCCCGGGGGGTTCCAGTTTCCTCCCACCGTTTGAAGAGTACCAGAGGTTGTAGGTTAATGGGGTGTAAGGGGCGGCATGGGCTCGTGGGCTGAAATGGCCTGTTACTGTGCTGTATGTCTAAATATTTTTTTAAAAATATTAAACAGCTTCAACAAAGTTGGAGATTTGAGGGGACTCTTGAAGAGTGGGAGAGAGGGCAGCTTTAGTGAGGGGTTTCCAGGTCTTAAATTTTGCCATCAAAAAGCCAAAAACTCCCTGGCTCATTAAAAAAGATGAAGGGTCATATAGAGTCAGTAACAAAATCACCTTACAAATCCTAGATTGTAGGATTGTAAATCCTAGGCTGATTTCAGGATGCTCAGAGGAGGGGGAAAGGCAAATTAATGCGAAAAGAGCGTTGGCTAGTACAAAAATATTCTGTAGGCCCATGAATTTTTTTTTATTTAGACATACAGGCCCTTCTGGGCCATGAGCCCGTGATGCCCTATCACACCCAATTAAGTTACAACCCTAGTACATTTTGAAGGGTGGGGAGGAAACCAGAGCACCCAGAGTATCCACACAGACATGGGGAGAATGTACAATCTCCTTAAGGATTTGAACCACTATGCTCATTACAGCGCCCCCTAAAAATTTTCTGATCTTGCTACCTCTTGCATGCTAAGCAAGCGCTCTTCCATTTGAGCTAATTCCCCACACCATGAAGAGAGAAACAGTTTTACAAGGAAAGGTAGCATCAATCTGATCTGAAGAAGGCAGATAAGTGCTTTAAATTACTTTTTGCCAAAGGAACAAGATGCTGATGGAATCTCAGCTAAGGAAGACATAATTAAGATTGAGGATGGAGCAAGAACTGATAAAGAGGAGTTCCAGATGGTTGTTGAAGAAAGCGAGGGAGAAAATTGTTGAGACATTGACCACAATCTTCCAAGCATCTGATGAATCAAAAGTGGTGTCCAATATTATGGAGAGGTTATTCAGAGTTTTAAGGATCCGTTCATTGATGGATAATTTGCATAATTTGGGCATCTTTCTCCTAAATTTAACTCGCCCAAATCAAATCTCAAATTTTTTCTTGAATCACTATGACCTTATTTTCCAAGAGAGTCTGAATCAAATTTTGTAGTTGAAATTTTTTTTAGCTTAATGCCTTCTCACAAATGTTTAATATCTATTATTTACAAGAAATTATTAAGTTTAAATCAAACTTTGTTAGTTAAAATCAAAAATGCTTGGGAAACTGGATTTACCGTATATTTCAGTGTATAAGTCAACTGGCAGATAAGTTGACCCCGCCCCTTTTTTTTAGCCTCATTTTCATGGTTTTATGTTATATCTGGTGTACAAGTCAACCCCTATTTTTGGGCTGTCTGGACCTCCTATGAATAAACCAATTCTTTTAAAAACACTCCAATTGCAAGTAACAAAGCTGTAAATTAAGTTATCAAAAAAAAAAATTTCGGCCTACCAGGCAGCAGCAGCGACGGCCCACGGAGCTGGAGTGGTGACATCGTGCTTCCAGCGGGAGCGGAAACCCAGGCCTAGCAGGTAGGAGAGGCGACAGTGACCTCAGGGCCGTGGTAGGAGCAGTCAGCGCCCAGCAGTGGGGAAGTGCTTCCAGCATCAACTTATAGTCCGAAATGACGTCAATATGTTTTTTTCTTTGGTGAATATAGGTCTCAATAGTATATTCAGCATATAAGCCGACCTCCTCGCCTTTTTGAGAATATTTTTAGGGTTTTTAACCACTTGACTTATACGACAAAATATATGGTAAATTTGACTATAATGGATGTCAATAGAGACACTGTTCTTAAGTTGGTTAATAGCTCTTCGTTATGTGCTTACCATTACAATTCAAAGTGGTACACTGAGCACATTTGTCTAAAGGTAAGCTGTCTCCTTTTATTCCGATATGAGACCCTGTTGTGACAGGTGTAAGGGTGGAGAAGCGTCATTAATTCATATGTTCTGGAGGTCCTAGTCTAGAAAAATACTGGAGGGAGGTTTTCCATACTTTGACAAAAAAGTTTAATATAGATTTATCACTGAACTTTTCGGTGGCCCTGTTTGGTCCAATGGGAAGGAATGATTCTTCTTTGTCCCCAGTTCAGAGTGACACTATCTCTTTTGCCTCTTTTTTAGCAAGGCAGGAAATTTTACTTAAAAGGGAGAATGCTGCCCCGCGTATTCATGATCAGCGGTTGCGTGACATCATGTCCTGTTTGAACATGGAAAAGATTTGTTATTCAATTAATAATTCAGATATAAGATACCAGATGATATGGGGGTCATTTATGACTCACTAATCTTACTTTTTAATTTTACTCCATTGTAATAAAATTATCTGACATATCTTTCCCACGATATTTTTATTTACTTTTTTTAACCTTCATTTTTCTCTTGGTACTAATCATTTATAGCTTTGAGGATTGGGGTAGAATAAGTGATTTTGAGTTTTTCTCCTTTGTTATTTTCTTTTTTTGTGTGTTATTAGTTTTTTCCATAAAAAAATATATTATTTAGAATATGAATTATGGATATGATTTACAATTCATTTACGCTAGTGTTATATGGAATATCTTATTTGTGTAACTATCCTTACTGAATTGCACCTTTTTTTGTACAAGTTCTTTATTAAAATCAATAAAAATATTTTAAAAGGTAAAAGGACTCTCAAATAACATATTTTACAAACTATTTCCAATCAGGGATACACCCCATAATTACAGACACTCATCTGTGAGTGAAGTTCCAGAAACGATAAATGGGACACAACTTGAAGTCATGTTGTTAATAATTTATTCAGGAAAGTTTGCATGGATTTGAAAAAGGCAAATCATGTCATTGAGTTAATGATGTTACAGAGGGTCTTGTTGAGGGAAATGTGTCCTATATATGAGCTTCCAAAAGTCAATTAACAATGCCACATAATACACTTGTTATCACGTCTAAAGGTCATGGAATAAGTGGGACCGTGGCCAGCATGGACTGAAAGTTGTTCAGGAAACAGAGAGTCATTGTAGAAGATTGTTTATCAGGCAGGGAAAAAAAATTATACCAGGACCATTGTCTTCCTTGATAAATATTTATGACTTGAACTCTTGTGTATGCTGCACCATTTCCAAATTTGCAAATAACACAAAAGTTGGAAGCCAAGACGATTATGAGGAAGAAAATAATGGATGTCAAATGCAGGCAGATGAATGGTAGATGAAGTTTAATGCTGAAGAATTGACAGTTACATTTGATAGGAAGAATAAAGTCAAGTCAACTCAAGTTTATGGTCACCTGATTTTCCAAGTGCCACCCGACGAAACTACATTCTTCTGTCCTCGGTGCAAAACATTCAGACACACAACCAAACATAACACATATCGAGACAAACTATGCGCATGCAAGACAAATATTTATTCTATACAAATAAATAATTGATGGATTCCAGTTGCCCTGATACCACTTTTCCATGGTCGCAATTTTGTAATTGACTGCACCAGGAACAGCAGGGAAGACGTCCAAGTGCAAATGCAGAAAATGAATTTTCAATAACATGTTGCACTTCATCGTTTTGTATCCTTGAAGTCAACTTAAAGTATGACTGGAAATCACCAAAAATAGGTTATATCTAAAAAAATGGGTATGTGATAGGAAACTTTTAAGGTGATTTTTGTGATCAGCTGCCCAAAATCCATTAAAAAAAAATACACCCAAAAGTGCTCAGGAAGAAAAATCTTCATTGTCCAGTATTATCGATGCCAAACATTATATGGTTTTGTCTTATAAAACTCCTCCACTGTCACAATATAAACTTGTGAGTTTCAAAGATAATTGTTACACTATAGCCAAAATTGTCCCAAAGTTGATAAATGGTCATATCCCATGGATTTTTAACTGGTTTGGTTTGAAAGTTCATGAATGATATGCTACCAAATTCCACTGGCACCTTACATAAATAAAGAGATCACATTAAACACATTTTTTATAACCACAAGTTGCTCTCAAGTGCCCTTTAAGCAATAAAACATTATTTGGAGGATTGATACTGCTGTTAGGTGGGAAAAGCACCGGTTTATCTGCAAGCTCACACAAACTGTTATTGGTTTGGGTTCAAAATTATAGTTTCGTTTAGTGACCCCGAAGGATAAAAATGGCCGTGATAACTCCCCTCCCACCCCCACCCCTCACCCTGTTCTTAATCAAATTAGTACCAGGGGGAGAGTTTTCATATCCACCCAAAAGGACAGACAAAACTTCAGGACAACTTTGCATCTTAAAGGTGGCACTTTTGACAGTGCAGCTCTGGACATTAGAAAAGCTCTGGACATTCCCTCTGGTTTCTTTCAGTGACCTCTGAAGTAAGATCCGAACCCACTTACTCACTGGAAAGCGGATTATCAACCACCAGTGTTAATATTAAACTTTACAAGCCCAAACTTTCTAATACTTACTCATTACATTTGAAAAGGAATATATCTTTTATTTCTTATTGACAATAAAAACCTTCCCTTGGTTACACGTGATTTCCAGATGTAAACCTGCTATCAATGTGCATTATCAAACCCCAATTCTAAAATGCAACAATTTAAAGGGGAAATAGCATTCAAACTGACAGCCTACAAGGCTTTCCAATCTCAAAGCAATAATTATCTACTCTAGTGGGAAATGTATAACAACTGGTACATTCTTAAGAGAACACACTTCCATTCCAGAGGAGTTATTTAATTTAGACATACTGCACAGTAACAGGCCATTTGGGCCCACAAGCCCATGCCATCCATTTACACACAATTGCCCTACAACCCCCAGTATATTTTTGAACGGTGTGAGGAAACTGGAGTACCTGGTGGAACCCCATGCAGACACAGGGAGGACGTGCAAACTCTTTAAAGACAGTAGCGGATTCGAACTCCGCTCGCTGGCGCTGTAACAGCGTTTCACTAGCCACAACACTAACCGTGCCGGCTGAAATTCAGAAAAATTGATCTTGCTTGATTTTTGAGGAGAAGGATGCTCTGCTTCTGGTAAACACATGGGCACCATGTCAACCCAACCTTGATGAGGGGCTCAGGCCCAAAACATTGGTTATATACCTTTCCCTCCTATGGACGCTGCTGGACCTGCAGGTCACGATGGAGTGAAGACTGGTGATCGTGATGCTGCTGGCTGAGTTAACAACGTTTTTTTTCTGTCCTGTGGATTGGCACCTCCATACCAACTAGGATAAAGGACATATCGCTACTTGGGCAAAGCCTCAGTTACTGTGGTGATTTCAGTTTCGAATGAGCTTAAAAACTAACTCTTTTTCTTCTCCCTTTCCCCACTCTGACAGTTTGTACCTGAAAAGTTAACTCCATTTCTCTTTCCACAAATTTAGACATACAGCATTGTAAAATGCCTTTCCAACCATAAGCCCATACTGCTCCACTACCCCAATTAACCTACAACCCCCATCCATTTTGAAGGGTGGGAGCATCCAGAGGAAAACCACGAAGACATGGGGAGAATGTATAAACTCCTTACATACAACGCAGGACTTGAACCCTGGTCACTGTCACTGTAATAGTGTTCCCCTAACTGTGTTGCCCAATTTCGCAATGAAATTGTCAAATTGAGCCCTCAGTCACCACTTCAGCAGGCAGCTCATTCCACACTCCCACCACTCTCTGTGTGAAGATCTCCCCCCCCCCATGTTTCCACTAAACATCTCACCTTTCACCCTTAACCCACGTCCTCCAGTTCTTGTCTCACCTTGCTTGCATTTACTCTACCTATCTCCCTCATAACTTTATATTCCTTTATCAAATCTCCTCACATTCTTCTACCCTCCAGGGAATAAAGTCTTAACCTGTTTAACCTTTCCCTGCACATCCCAGCAATGTCTATGTAAATCTTCTCTGCACTCTTTCAACCTTGTGGATATCTTTCCTATTATTACGTGTCCAAAACTGCACACAATACTCCATACTTGGCCTCACCAATGTCTTAATACTTTGATTTATGAAGGCAAATTTAGGTTAGTATTTACTCCAGCCACATTAATGTAGTGAGAAGAGATTTCAACATTTAGCATAGTGGTTAGATTTCAGATTTATTGTCAGAGTACATACATGACATCACATACAACCCTGAGATTCCTTTTTCCTGTGGGTGCAGCAGAATTACCACTTATTGGTCGGCAAAAAAGAAACTGTACACAGCGTAAAACATGTAAACAAGGAAATGTAAACAGATAATGTGTAAACAAACTGACAGAGAGAACAAAAAGAAAATCAAAAAATGGCACAAGTTAGAGTTCTTAAATGAGTCTCTGAGTTTGTCGCTGAGGAGCCTTATGGTGGAGCAGCTGTTCCTAAACCCAGTGGCTCGAATCTTGTGGCACTTATACCTCTTTCTTGATGGCCGCAGCGAGAACAGAATGCGTGCTGGGCGGTGAAGGTTAGAGCAATGCTGTTACAACACCAGCATCCAGGGTTCGAATCCGGTGCTGTCTGTATGGAGTTTGTAGGTTCTCCTTGTGTCTGCCAGCTGCGGGGATTTCCTCCAGGTGCTCCAGCTTCCTCCCACCCTTCAAAATGCAGCAGGGTTGTAGGTTAATTGGGCAGCATGCCCCATGGGTCAGAAGGCCCTGTTATTGTGCTGTGTATGTGTAAATTTAAATTTAAAAACATTTTTGACACACTGATGCATTAAGTCAGGTTGAGCATTTTGAGCACTTTGGTAGAAAAGTTTAAGAAGCGGTTTTGTCACATTCATGGAATCAGGTTCAAACATGTTCCAGCCATAGAGTTAAGAATTATTAGAGCCTATTGATGCAATAAGGTCAGGGGTCCCTTTTATGATTTGATTTAATCTGGTCACATTGTTGTAGTCAGGTCAGGGTGAAGATATGTTCTGACAATGCTCAAGCAGCAAGACAGTGTTAAGACTTATTCCAGACACACTGATTTGAAAATTTAGGGTTAATTTAAATTCTGGCCAAGGTTAGAGACGCTGGAATCTAAAGCCAAACACACTCCGCTGGAGGAACACAATGGGCTGAGCAGGATCAGTGGGAGAAAAAGAATGGTCGATGTTTCGAGCCAACCTGTTCATCAGGAAAGAGTTAATATAGAGTGAACCACAAAGGGCTCAGACCCAAGATGATGGTTATATATGTTTACCTCCTGTAGACACTGCAAAACCTGCAAAGTTCCTCCAGCATTTCTGTGTCTTTACTAGAGCTAATGTTGCTGTAAAGTTAGGGTTAAGATGCATTCATGACAATAAACTTGACTTGACATTTCCATCATTTTCATTCTAGCTACCTTTATTAGAAAATAAAATGTACATTATATTCCAGTCACTAAAATCCACAAAAATTGGGGTTAAAATCTATTCCAGTGTATTTTTTAGACAGCAATGTTGGAAAAATCTGTGAAAATCTTAACCTAAATTAACATAATTACTCACCTTGTGGTCGTTTACATTGCACCCCTTACACTCCTGTGCGCGTTAGACACAGTGCTTTTAGGTGGAGCAACATGGTCTGAGTCATCAGTAGTTGCGTCGAATTCATGAGGCGAGTTTTGCAGAGCGATTTAGACTGCAGGCTTCCCCCGAAAAGTAGTCGGGGTCCCATAGGATAAATCGCGGTGCAAGAATTAACTAAAATTTCCCGTACTTTCCCTTTTAGACTGCCCGTGTTACGGCAAACTTCGTTGGTTGTGCCGTTACATGCCTGCAGTCTAAAAACCCAAATTGGCGAGGTTTCTTTCAAGTCACATTGAGCTAGTAAGGTGAGAAGGAAGATATATATTTAGCCACTGCTAAAATTGCTTCATTCTCCAACCTACTATCACTTTGTTTTCAATGTATGTTCCCATAAACTAATCTTGATAAGGATGAAACTGCCTCTGAGATTGTATGCCACAATAGGTATTTGAAGATTGGAATGTTTGGCATTGCTCATTCACAGTTCTGTGAAAAGTATAATACACCTCTTGGATATAAGAGACAGCATGAAAATATACTACATACCTAGGGTCTGCTTTGTAATTAAAAGAACAGAGGCATTTCATTGACCTTTCAGCTACTTAATTACTGTTCAGAACTAACAGATTTTTGGGGGGTAAACTTTATTCAGCTTGCTTTTGGATTTGTTTTCTTGCCAATTTACATGTTAATTTTGAACAGCTGGTATCTTCTGCAGGTCTAGTTGTGAGAAATGCAGAACAAAATTCCCTGAAAGTCATCATAAAAGAGCATGAGTTCTGAAGAAAAATAGACTGGCAAACATATTTTCTTAATGAGTAAGATTGAGAGTGTCATTTCCATGGTGCCGGCTGTCCCGAGAAGAAAGTTATTTCTTTAAGCAATTCATTAACACATGCTTTGACAAACAGTTTTTATTCGTCAGAACATTAGGGCAAGTTTATCTCATTGTTGTGGCCTGGAAAACTTGGTTCCCGGGTACAGTTGTTGCTCATTAGTTCTTTGTTTCATGTTTGTACCAAGGCCATAAGGTCTGGAGTCAAGTAATCTCGAAGAAAACCAAGCTAGCCATTGATGAGCCAGTTATTGGAGAGCGAATCCCAAAGGGTTAACGTGGGGGATTGTATCCATCACCTTGCCCATGAATGAGAGTGGACTGATTGCATAGTACAGAGGCAGATTGGACTTATCTTGCTTTTAGCTCATACTTGGTCAACTCTCGACATTGTTGGGTAGATAGCTCTAATGTGACTATACTATAACAACTTGGGTTAAGCTACAGCTAGTACTGGAGAACAGGTTGCTATGTTTGCGAAGTATGCATGTCACATATTCTTTTATACTTCTGCAATACATATAGTTAGAGTAGTGGTTATCACAATGCCATTACAGTGCCAGCGACACGGGTTCAAACCTGACAGTAAAGAACTTATACGTTCTCCCCGTGACCATGTAGGTTTCCTCCGGGTGCTCCAGTTTCCTCCCATGTTCCAAAACATATGGGGTTTGCAGGTTGATTGGGCTTGTGGATCAGGGGAGTCTGTTACTGAGCTGTGTCTTGAAAAGTAAAAATTTAATCTTTCCTTCTTTCTCAAGGGAAGTTTCCTAAAGTGCCATTTGTCAACTATGTATCACAACTGGTGCAGTTGACAGTCACAGATGGAGCTTGTCTGACTGCCACAGAGCCAAGTTTATAATCTTCCATTTGAGAAGAATTAAAATCAAATTCCTGTCATGATCATGTAGATTGAACTATTGGTTCATGTCGTGATTCTAGACTTAACGACTGTTCATTTCCACCCGCCTTTCATATTTCAAATCACTCAGGCAGGTTTACAATTGCTGAATCATTATGATCTACTAATGTATTACTTGATTGTTCATCACCAGAGAGTGTTCGGCAGAATTTAACAAATTTGCACTGTGGGGACATTATATGCCAAAAATGTTGGTTGGAGAAATGGATAGAGATTTCCATGGCACTGCAAGATTTTATTTAAGGTGGATATCCTATGGCTCCCATTGACCTTCCAAATCCTCAGAGAAAACTCTGAAGGCACATGCTTGCAAATTTCACCTTTAATCGGTGTTGGCAAGACCTTCAGCTATCGATGGCCTAGGGGAAAGGAGATCACAATAAAGTTTATTTCTGTTCGTGGCCAGGATTCACACTGTGACTGAACTGTGACAGAGTTGATTTGTCTTTGTCCAATATATTCCAGGTTCACAGGTTAATACATTAAAAATGTAACATGACCAGCGTCAGCACCCTGTAACAGGGTGCACAGTCTGACAGTCGTAAACTCGCTCAGCTGCTGGTGGTCTACCTGCCAAACGGATGTAAACCTTCTCCCTCCCTCTGACGTTGCAGTTGAAAGCACTGCTTTTATTGTGTGGAGGGTCACTAGCGTGCATCAAGCTAGACCCTGGTGACACTTGACACACTCTAGTGACGCGGGGGGGGGGCAGGAGAGGGTCTGTCGTCGAACGATGCCCGCGAGCATATGGGGGGTTACAGCACCTTGCAAGGGGGTGCCATGCCTGCGAATGTCATTAACTAATGGCAAAGAGTCGCCATTAGCATTGTCTTACAGTATGAGGAAAAAAAGAAGCAAAAGAGAGTCACTCTGGAGTCACTGAGTGTCTGTGGATTCACCTCCAGTGCTCCCGCAGCCTCTGTAACCGCACAGACTCCTCTTCGATCCATTGGCAACCCAAGCTCCAGGTCCCAACCTCCAATCCAGCACTCCTAAGGCAGGGACCAATTGTCACACCTCTTCTATGCACCCAACTATGTTTCTTGCAGACTAGAGCAGGGAGAAAGACGGGGGATCGGCATCGCTGATTATTTTATTGATTTGTTCAAAGAATAAATGTAAACTTTGTGTGATATGATTTGGTCCGTGTTCTTTTGATGATAAAAATCCGATTACAAAGCCAATAAGATTCTCTCATTGACCTTTGCTTCCTACCTTAATATGGCTTTTTGATTATGGAGTGAAAGTGAAACTCAAATAGTGAAATGGTATCTGCCAAACATGACAATGTGTGGAGCTACTGTGACCTAGCAGAGTGAGTGTGTGTGTGTGTGTGTGTGTGTGTGTGTGTGTGTGTGTGTGTGTGTGTGTGTGTGTGTGTGTGTGTGTGTGTGTGTGTGTGTGTGTGTGTGTGTGTGTGTGTGTGTGTTTGATTGACCTAGAATAACACGGCACCTCATTACACTAGGCCAACAGCACATGCAGCAAGTTCCACTAGGCCTAGAATAACACGGCCTTGAATAACTAGGCCTAGAATAACACGGCACCTCATTACACTAGGCCAACAGCACATGCAGCAAGTTCCACTAGGTCTAGAATAACACAGCCTTGAATAACTAGGCCTAGAATAACACGGCACCTCATTACACTAGGCCAACAGCACATGCAGCAAGTTCCACTAGGCCTAGAATAACACGACCTTGAATAACTAGGCCTAGAATAACACGGCACCTCATTACACTAGGCCAACAGCACATGCAGCAAGTTCCACTAGGCCTAGAATAACACGGCCTTGAATAACTAGGCCTAGGATAACACGGCACCTCATTACACTAGGCCAACAGCACATGCAGCAAGTTCCACTAGGCCTAGAATAACACGGCCTTGAATAACTAGGCCTAGAATAACACGGCACCTCATTACACTAGGCCAACAGCACATGCAGCAAGTTCCACTAGGCCTAGAATAACATGGCCTTGAATAACTAGGCCTAGAATAACACGGCACTTCAAATTACAATTCAGCAAGTTCCACTATCCCTTTCTCTCTGAAGCCAGTATCAATGCTAAAACCATCTTCAGAGTGTAAAACTATCCATCTGTAAAGTTCTCAAAATTAACAGTAAATAGTCCAATGACTTTATACGTGCCAGTTCCTTGATGGTTGAGATTAATTCCTGCTTGTTTTTCTGTGAGATTCCATTCACAACCTGACCTACATAACCTCACAGGTGACGTGGCTCGGTCATTTTGCTACAATCCGCAGGTTCCTTAAATAGCTGAGACATACTTTACATATCTTCCGATTGGATTTATAGTTAACATGACAATGTAAGACACAGTTATGCTACTAGGCATGAGTTCTCCAAAGAGGGAAAATGCACCAAGATGCAAGCAGAAGGCCAGAACTCAGGGATGTGTCACTGTGAGCCACAACACCCAATGGTCTGGAGGGGAAGTGCTGATAAAAGTTTGGAAGGAACTAATCTGTCCTCCCCTCCTCTCTTTCACACAGACTGTCATGAGCAAGGAAATCAAAAGCTTGAAGGACAAAAGATGTTGCTAATGTGACAAATTTGGACGTCCTATATCACTAAGAAACTTATTCCACAGTCATAAGATACTAAATGACTCACCTAAAACGCATAATCACATTTCTTAATCTGAGGAGGCAAGATTACAATTTAAAGTTGTAATGTTTCCTGTAAATTTGTTGCAACCTCCAGTTCTGTGACTGAAAGGGGCAACTGTGATATCTATGATTAAATTCCCTTTCACCTCAGTGGCATGTTAGAATCTGGCACAATATCTTCTTCATGAAAGGATAAACAATGTCGCCTGTCTGCACCCCTGCCACAACTCATCCACTGCTGTTGCATTCAAGGTGAAATGCTCCAAAGCACCCTATCTACTAACCTCCATTATGTCCAAGGTCAGCCAAACTATGACTGCACCTCAAGCACCAAAATCAGCCCTGTGCTCACACATCTCCAAATGTTTCTTAATGACGGTGCCCTGTTTTAACTGTAATTTTCTCTACATTCTGCACTTTGTCTTTGTAACACTATACCTTGAACTCGTCGACTTAATGAAACACTAAGCTCCGCACTTCTGCTTCGCTATTGCACTGTGGGTTGATTTGCCTTGATAGTGCACCAAAAAAACTTTCCGCATGACAATAAACAATTGAATCCGATGTAAAATCCCTCCTCTCTTTTCTCTCTCTTATTGTAAAACCTTCCAGTCCTCTGAGCTCCGTGTCCCTCAAAATCTAGCCTTCTCCCTATTCTCTGCCCTCATTACTGGTGTCCATGCCTTGAGCTGCCTTGTCTTCAGGCATGGGAAATCCTGTCTTTCTTCATCAAAACTCTCATCTTTGGCAAAGCTTCTGGTCTCTTAGTTTAGTATCTTCTTTAGCTGTTGATCTTTGTTTGCTTACCATTATGTTAATGTCAGTACATAAAAGCAAGTTGCTGGTATAGCTTCTAAACCTCCATTGATTCTGTTAGACTTGGTAGTAATGAGCATACTCATATTATTTTCAGGCTATGTTATAATAAACACTTGGATAAGTGTCCTGGTCAGATCTATTGACTTCCCTGCAGTTGTCCCTTTAGACTCCATCGTTCCATGACCGACAGTCTGTTGGCTGCGTCCACAATTCTGTTGTGGCTACATATGCACTCAGTAGGTTTTCATGTGTATGCCTCCAAACTGTGGGTGATCTGCTGCCACCCATTCATTTCCGTTAGAGCGAGGGGAAGGGGGAGGAGATTTCATGTGGGGCTGCCAGCAAATGCAACATACTTTGCCTAAAGATTCTAACAACCCGCTCCCTTACAAAACCAATTTGAAAGAACAATGGCACATTTTTGCTTTGAACTATAACTGATTTGAGCCTGCATTTTTTATATATATAACGAATTCTGACTCTTCAGTGAAGCAGTGTGTCACCCTGACCCTTTTCTCAGCATCTTAAAGCTTTGGTTAGTCTTTTAAGTTGACAGACCACACTGCCAAGGAGGAAACGTCAAGTTCTTTATGCCTCGCTTACTCTTGCTATGTCTGAAGCAGTTAATGTTGCTCCACCATAGTCTGCATGGCAGGAGTTGTGCATTGGCTGCAGTACCTATTGTCCGTATTTTCCTCTCGTTAGTTCTCTTGCCCTTTCATGGTGTTCCTCTCACAGTGTCAGGTCAGACTTTGTGTTGGCCCCTTCACAAGGAACTCGATTCCCTTTTCGGATCACTAAACAGGACAATTGCTCTATCCATCTTTTCATGGAGCTTTTGTGGAGGCCTCTGAGGAGAGAAAAGTTTGATTCACTGAGAAAACGTCCGAGTTAAAGAAACCATGAGTACTCTGAGCAGGCTTCCCATCAGGAATTCTGTCTTAATCACTGACTTTTTATCTGGGGATATGAAGAGGATTCAGAACATCAAAAGATCAGGGATAGACTAGGCTTGAGAGCAGTTTTGCGAAGAATAATAGCGAATCTTTACAAATGTACAAACAGATCTGCTGCAGAGATGAAACTATAAGCAGCGTTGTAATCTGTTTAAAATGTATCAAACAGGATCTCTTAAGACAATCATATTTTTGTTCGCACGAGGTTTTTTTAAAAATCGGACCCTAAATTTCACTATTCAAAGCTTACTCTCCCACCTTTGAGAAGAATTTTTAGGACTGCTGCAAACTGGTTTTAAAAGGGGTCGAGACAATTGTTGAAAAGAAGTCGGACGGTTTTGTGCTGGTGGTGGGTCGAGATTTACGCTTCAGAGCAAAAAGACACAGAAGGCTGAGCTCCTGAAAGAGAATTGGTTGCTCTTTTATTCCCAGACTTTCATCATGATGGTCTCTGAGCAAATTTCTCCAACATCATTAACAACATCATGTGTTGATCTCACTGATCATCCAATCAGAATTAACAAGCAATTGTTATCATTCAGAACTGCCTCAAGATCTCAATTTATTTTCTCACCAACAATAATGAAACTTGTTAGTTTTCATTTAAAAAAAACAATTCTATGATGTGGATCAGCAGGAGAATGAGGAACCATAGCCTTCATTCTGTGCCGTAAATGTTGATGCTGCCACAAATTTACCTTGAATGATACGTACGAAAGGACTAATTTTAATCCTGTGAGCGGTCAGATACAGTGATAAGCACACAGAAATGCTCGAGAAACTCAGCCTGTCTCGCAGAGTTCATAGGAGGTGAATATATATTACTAATGTTACGAGCCGGAGCCCTTCTTTAAGGTACCGTATATGGCAATGCATTGGATGATCTGCAAAACTTTAAAACGTCATTTCAAAATCTGGTTGTCGTATACGCCGGGTCTAAAATCTGGAGGCTTGACAGTGAAGTCTCAACACCGCTGCCATCTTCCTGCTGAACCTGACCCGATCATATGCATGCCCTGTTAAGTTAGTGAAATCTCTACGCTCCTCCATGGGGTCCATCTGCCAAGTCTGACTTTCATTGGCTCTGTACAGGCCTTAAACGGCCTGTAATAAGAGCCAACGGTGGTTTATTTTAAAATATGTAAATAAAATTTAAAATCTTCACAGGGTCATTTGATATTAAAATATTGTAACTTGCTTTTAAAAGGATCCACTGGTCAGCGGTAAGTGCTAGATTTGGGGAGGGAGGGTTATCTTCTACAAAGGGCAACTGTCAAAACCGACATTTTAGGTGGAAATTCCAGGGGCCGTCCTATACAGAGTCATCCTTTATGTCAGCATATATGGTATAAGCAAAAAGCAGGCAGGCATCTTAATTAAAGACTGAAGAGAAAGAATGGGGAAGCAGGGAGAGGAGCCCAGACCAACAACCAAAAGGTGTTAATTGGATATGATAAGCTGAGAATTGATTTTGGCTCTGTGAAAAAGATAGAGGGAAAAGGGAAGGTGTGGGAGGGAGAGAGAGTGGGAGAGAGAGAGGGAGGAAAAGAGAGAGAGAGAGAGAGAGAGAGAAAGAGAGAGAGCGAGAAAGAGAGAGAGAGAGAGAGAGAGAGAGAGAGAGAGAGAGAGAGAGAGAGAGAGAGAGAGAGAGAGAGGGAAGGAGACTACATCATTAGCCTGCCTCTGCAAGACATGGGAGTCACTATCTCGGAGGAACCTTCCTGGACCCAACACCCAAATGGCATTGTGAAGAAAGCATGTCAGCACCTCTGCTTCCTCAGGAGATTGTAGAGGTTTGGCATGACATAGGAAAACTGGGCAAATTTCTACAGATGTGTGGTGGGAAGTATGCTGACCGAGTGCAAGATGGTCTGGTTTTGGAGCATAAAGCCCTGCAAAAAGTAATGGACACTGCCCAGGGCATCACAGGCAAAACCCTCCCCACCATGGAGAACATCTACAGGGAACGCTGCCTGCAGAGAGTAGCAGCGATCATCAAGGATCCACACCACCCAGCACACGCTCAGTTCTAGCTGCTACTATCAGGAAAGAGGCCTAGGTGCCACAAGACTCAACCACCAGGTTCAGGAACAGCCTCTCATCCTTCGTTACTCCAAATAAATAAGCCTTAGCTCTGCCATCCTCAACATGACATGTTCTCCAATCCAGGCAACATCCTGGTAAATCTCCCTTGCTCTCTCTCTCTCTCTCTCTCTCTTTCTCTCTCTCTCTCTCTCTCTCTCTCTCTCTCTCTCTCTCTCTCTCTCTCTAAAGCAGGGGTGTCAAACTCAAATTCACAAAGGGCCAAAATTAAAAACTTGGACTAAGTCGTGGGCCAAACTAAATATTTATTGAAAATTTTCAACATCTGCATGTTTTCTCTTCTTTCAACATATGTAATATTAAACTTTTTCTTATTAAAATAAATGTTTAATAATAGTTTTGGTTAAACTCTTTCCAGAAGAAGCATTGACAAATGAGAAATAAAATATTCAATAAATAATATTTCTCTATAGCCTTTAAGCTCCTTTTAAATGTTTTTTTTTTCACAAGCCAATAAGTCAAAAAAATAACAACTTGCTTCAATGACAAACAGGTTTGTCTTTTAAAATGATGAACATATAGTCTCCCTCCCACCTGTCTTGAAAGGCCCTGTTTTCTGTCTTTCGTTTGGCCATTTTTTGTAAGGGGTTTATTACGTGTGAGTTGGGCGACAGGTCGCAGATGCTAATGACAGTAAAGAGAGGGGGTGGGGGCGATTAGCGGGCTGACGGGCTGGCGCCAACACATTTGCAAAGCACTCTGGGATTTGTAGTATTAGCTGTGCATGCACTATACTGCCGCGGCGGCCAGCGGGCCAGCTCTAATACATATTTGATATGATCTTGCAGGACAAATATAATTATATCACGGGCCAAATTTGGCCCGCGGGCCTGAGTTTGACATGTGTGCTCTAAAGCAACTACACCCTTCCTGTAATGAGGTGACCAGAACAGAATACAATACTCCAATGGTGGTCTAACAAGAGGGTTAGAAAGCTGCAACACTAAATTGTTGTTCAGAAGTGTGGTAATTGTAGTGCAAAACACTGCAGCCAACTTATGCATAGCAAATCTCTCTAACAGCAAAGTGATTATGCCTAGATAATGTTCCTATACAGTAAAATACCCGTTTTCCAGAATTCAAGCAACCAGCAAAAAAATCACGGAAAATAAATGGGTAAAAAATACAGAGGTTTTATACTGGCGCACCTCATCATTTATTCGCCATTCATGCAACATGCAGTCTCAAGCAACTGGAAAACTCACTTACCCGGCATCTACCAGTTCCCTGTAGGTGCCAGATACCAGGGATTTTACTGTACTAAATTAGTGGAACATTAAAAACATTCTCCAGGGCACCAGGAATAAATCCCTTACTCTTCTTCTAAGAGGTCCATTGCATGTTTTATATCCTTTGATATATCTCATCAAGGGGCTATACCATGACATGTAATAGCTCCTCAATGCTGTTCTGGAGTGTCAAGGCAGATGACAGTCTCAACCCAAAGCATAGGTTTTCAGAAAGCACTATTCATACTCTGAGGGAAGGATGTTATTATCACATTAATTGCTACTCTAAGGAATTTGTGCATCAGAATTATGGATTAGAGATAAGTCCTTGAGCAAGTATCCACAAATCCGGACAGAAAGGGTACAAGGTTCGTGCTTTCACATGAAAACAGAGTTATTTTGGAGAAACAGAAGCTAAAGGCTTATGGCTTGAGCATGTTGGGAGATGCCTCATAGTTCAGCCACACAAAAGCAACCTGAAGTATGCACAAGCTCCTCAGTTCTGAAGTCAATCTGCACAAATAGAAGGCCAAACGATAAACAATCAACTGCTCAGTGACAGACACTATTCAGTCATATCTAGTGAGCAACAGAATTAGTTAAATCAATACGCCTCAGCAAAACCTTGCTGATCCTAGGGAGGGCACTGGCCCAGGTAACTATGAGCTAATTGGTCAGTGTGTGGAAGAGTCAGTGTCTGGACAAGTTTCCAGCTGGATAAGCAATAGACAAAAGAAAGGAAAGAGAAGTTAGCCAAAGACTTTGTGCATGTAGAAGTGGTTTCTAAGATCAGTTGTGAGTGCACTGACTTTAGCTGGAAGCAACATTCAAACTGAGATGATTTATTTAAACTTAGTTCTCATATCATCTACTTTCACCATATCTAGGTCAATTAATGTACATAACTAAATTCAATCTGCCCGCATATGACAAGTATATTTTACCAAATCATACTGCCAACGCTGTACAATGTTCTCTTTGTATGTTTATTACATCCAGTAAGTGTGGGTGATTAGAACTCACTGTTTGAACAGTGGCGAAGGTCAAAACCATCACCACATTCAAAGGTACCTGCTTGACAACCTGAAGAGAGTTACACAAGAAAATCTGAAGATGCTGGGATAAAGTACAATTTTTACAAAGTGCTTGAGAAACTCCAGCGTCTATAGGAAATCAAAGGTAACCAACATTTTGAGGCTGAGCCCAGGAATTTGAACAACCTGAAGAGCCAAGTGATGAGATGTGAATAACTGATCATCAAAACAGCTCATTTTGCCGACCGAAACTACCCACAAATTGGAGAAATAACACCTCATCTTCTGTATGGACAACCTCCAAATAGATGGTATTAACATCGACTGCTGCAATTTCTGTTAAACACCCTCCCCTTCTTCTTCCCCCATTGCCTTTACCCCAGCTCTGTCTCTCCGTCTGTTTTTCTCTCTCTCTTTCTTCCCTTTTCCCTCTATCCCCTTTCACAGGGCCAAAATCATATCCAATTAACACCCTTTGTTGGTCTGGACTCCACTCCCTGACATTCTTCAGTCTTTATCCCATTCTTTGCTTATACCTTGAAGAAGAGCTCAAGCTCGAAAAGTCTGTAATATAACCTCTGATGGACGCTGCGAGACTGGCTGAATTTCTCCAGCATTTCAGTATGTTTTTATCAAAACAGCTGAGAAGATCATTGGGGTCTCTCTTTCCTGTATTGACAGCATTCACTGGGAGTTTAAATAGGGTGAAAACAATTACTGAGGACCCTTTTCATCCATCATACAGTATCTTTGACCCACTACCATCAAGCAGGAGGTACAGAAACATATTTCCAGGCTGGGAAATAGCTTCTTTCCACAGGTTGCGAGATTGATGAATAGTTTCCTGTAACCAAGTAAATTATTTCAAATTCTTTGCATTTATCTATTTTATATGATGTCTTGATGTATATATGTGATTATTATGTGCTGCGAATTTTGTGGGTATATGTGCGCACTATGATTGGCGTCGGGGGCACAGTCAGCAGAGCGGTTAGTGCAATGCTATTACAGCACCAGCGATACAGGTTCGAATCCGGCGCTGTCTGTAAGGGGTTTGTACATTCTTCCCCATGTCTGCGTTGGTTTCCTCCAGGTTCTCCACTTTCCTCTCACCCTTCAAAAACATACAGGGTGGGGGAGTGGGGGTGGCTGTAGGTTAATTGGGGTATTTTGCACAGCATGGGCTCATGGAATGAAAGGGCCTGTTACCGTGTTGACCGTCTAAATTTTATTTTTAAAGTAAACACTGTTGCGTCTGGTTTATATGTACAGTCAGATGATAATAGACCTGAACTTGAACTAAAATTCATTTATGACAGCATGGATGCAATGGGGGTGAGTGATGTTTTTGTGCGATGATTCACATCCATGCCATTTTCTACCAGGAATACTGGATGGAATCGAATGGGGAAAACTTGGCTGATTTATTTGAATTTCTTTTATTCATTTCTTTGGCCAGTGGTTCTCAACTGTTTTTTCACCCACAGATCGCCTTAATTATATCTTCATTGACTCTGACCTCCAATTGGGGAGAAAGCTTAAGAGTACAAAAGCATGGACCAACAGGCTTAAAGACAGTTTCTACCCCACAGCTATCAGGCTCCTGAATGAGCCCCATGACAGTCATTGTGCTGCTCTTCTTTGGTGCCCATTGATCTTCCTTTTTATTCTGTTCTATACTCTGCAATTGTGCTCTTTACACAGCTGTGTGAATGTCTGAGGTAACCTGCCAGTCTGTTCACCAAAGAACCTCACTCACTGTTTTGTACCAATCAAACTATAACAAACAAATGGACCATCAGTGGGGAGAGGGAAGCTGGTGACACCTCCCTCTTCCACACCACCAAGGAGATTTTTGTTTTGGTAGGAAAATGTTTTGAGATTTGGGCTTTTTTTGTTATCAAATTTACAACTTGGTTTTACGCATGACATGACCTCTACATCAGTAATGAATGTCTTTGTTGCATCGGTGTGGACCACCTACAACCAACTCACAGGTCACCAGAGGTCTGCAGACCCAAGATTGCAGAACTAATGTCCTTGAAAATGCAACTGAAACCAAATGGAGTCCCTCTCCTGTTGTTCAGTTCATTGGAAAACTCAAAGATTTGATGGCACATCCTTATTTAAATGTTAGTGCACAGAACGATATTCACTGACTGAAAAGTGAAAGATTCCCTCAGTTTTTATCATCATTATGTCATTTTGCTCTCTCTTGATTGAAGCAACAGAAATACCCCTTGCTAGAGTACTTTGGATTGGACTCATAGAGGGATGTGAAAAGAAGTGATTAAACACATTCTTAAAGAAGTGGGTTTGAAGAAGTACCATGAAATAGGAGAGATCCGCTGAAGTGATTGAAGATCACCCTTAGGAATATGGCCTAAAATGCACAAGAGGCCAAGTTAAATTATCACAGAGGATGAGCTTCTTTTCTCACTTACTTGTGGTCTGGACTGCCATTTGTTCTTCAACCCCCACAGGTTGCTGAACAGAATCCTGAACTAAGTGGTCAGTTGAGAGCAACTTCAGTTGGGTCAAAGGTCATACGAGAGAAAAATCAGGTTGAGTGATCGATTTCCCTTCCTGAGGGACATCAATGAACTCGGTGGAGTTTTATAAATCCAGCAATTCCTTGCTCTTCATTCATAATTCCAGATGCATTTAAACATTTTACATTTGGACAGACAGCATGGTAGCAGGCCATGAGTCTGTGCTCCCCAAATATCTCAATTAACCTACAACCCCTGTACATTTTTGAAAGTTAGGAGGAAATCAGAAGAAACCCACACAGGCAGGGGAGAGCATACAAATATCTTAAGGAGAGCACCAGATTTAAGCCTGGATCATGGGTACTGTCATAGCAAATGCACTAACCCCTACACTAAACGTGCTGCCCAGTTATTATAATTTAGGTCTGAATGAAGCTAGAGTGAAGGAAGGACAAGGTCATGAAGGTATTTTGTAAAATGGATAAATATTTTGTAAAATGGATGAAAAATTTGAAGCATTTTGCAGGACAAAGAATTAGCTTAGATCAGGGCATGTCTGTGTAACTGAACTTGCTGTGTGGTAGGAGACTTTTGGCAGAGACGGGCAGGTATACTATATGGATCAGTACAACATCATGGGCCTGAAGGGCCTGCACTCTGCTGTAATGACCAGTTCATTAAAGACAGACTAACCCAGGCATCAAAGGTTATGGGGAAGAGACAGGGCAATGGGGCTGAGATGGAAAATAGATCAACTCATGATTAAATACTGGGGCAAACTCAATGGGCTGAACCTATTTCTGCTCCTGTGTCTTATGGTCTTATGTCCTATGTTCTATTTTTAGCATCTGCAGTTTTTTTTTGTGTAATTTTCACAGATGGGAATGACGATCAAGGGAGGTAGAATAAAGGCACGGACGAGGATTTCAACAACGGGAGGAGAGACCTCCACTATTGAAGAGAAAGACAAAATTGCTTTGGGTGTAGTGGTAGACCGCAATCCTACTAATTCTCCACTTTTACCATTATTTGGAAAATGGACCTGACTTCTATGACTGGAAGCTATGCAACCTGGTCACTGAGCTCCCAAAGATCTAGGATCCAGCCACATTAGGAACTAATTCCACAGTTTTAAACTTTGCTACATTTCTCTCATGACCATAAGAAGACTGCTACCTGAAGCAATCTGCTGAACAATAAGAAGTTACCTAAAAACCAGAATGGAGGGGGGGGGGGTCATGCAAATATTTCTCCCATGTAGGTAATAAGGTTGCTCAAGGCTTGGATCAGAGATTGGACAGTGCTTCAAACATAAATTCCCACTTTTACATTAAAGCCAATTTGGAAATTACCTGTTCTTTAATGTAGGCTGTTTTCCCACACAAGGTGTGCCAAAGTCATCAATTTAAATACGGATCAGGTTTTGTTCTCAGCTCATTGAACTTTCTTTAATTTTTGGAGCAATTCTTTGAACTTTTTACACATTCTTTGAAGATCACTTGAGCATTGGCGGGCAAGGTGGTTTCTCCTGGTCCATAGACCAAAAAAAGTATTATCCAGCTTTCTCTCCAAATATAGGACCTGTATGTGACATAATTAGACATAATTAGACCAATATTCCTGGAAGACATTTGAAACGCACTGCATTAAGGTTTCCCTTAGTCAATAGGTTACTTTGTGCTACAAATGATATCTTGCCAAGTTAGCAAATGATGTTTTCTTCAGAAAACACTTTTCCCCTTAATTTAAAATACGATACCATTTCTTTTCTCACAAAGTGTTGTATTTGTCAGACTTAAAACTGAGTTTCTGCAGATTAAACACACACGCAAAACCCACAATTAACCCTGGGCATATCATCCATTTGTTCATATCTCTTGTTAACATTAGGGAGGAAACCAATTGTCTTAGCACTTGGAATCAGAAGTTCACCTGAGGAATAATTTACAAAATAAATGAAATAACTGATGATCAACTATTGAGATGGAAGGAAGGATGTGAGGGAGAGAAGAAGGAATGGAAGAAGGAAGGAAGGATTAGACAGATGATATTTTCATGACTCATTCATGACCTCAGGATGATTGATCCACACGCACTGTGGTAATTTTAAAAAGTGATCAATTCATTCCTTCAGGAAGATAGGAGCAGGTAATCTGGACCAGTCATTCTCACCCATTTCTTTTGGCTATGGCCCCCAAAGTTTATGGCCCCCCCCCTTCACTGTGAAGTAGAGAAGTTTAGTTCCATATTTCTCCCCTACACAAAAAAAATTTAAATACTTTATGATTTCAGTCAGTGATTTCCCCTCAAATGCGTTATGACCCCTGTTAAGAACAACTGTTCCGAGCAGTACTAAGGTGGTGTCTCCGCGAATGAGCTGCCTTTTGGATGAGGTGTTAACCAAGGTCCCCGCTGTCCTCTCAGTGAATATTAAAGGACTAGTGCCTCTCATTTGCACACAGGAGTAATTCAGTAAGATTAGTGCAGAAAATCTATTGAGCTGATTGAGGAAATAATATTCAACAAACAGTCAGACAAGCCTCAGTTCTACCTCTCGTATGAAACAAGGACACCTCGGACAGGACACCACTCACCCAATGCTGCCTTAATTATATGTTCAACACTCCCGTCTTAAATCAAAAATATTCTGGGTCAGTGATGAATGCTTCCACTGAACCATGGATAACAATGCCCAAATCCAATTAGACATTTTAATAAATTGAGATTGATTTAGAACCTAAAATTAACAAAATTACCCATCAATCCAAATCAATTGGAATTTAACAATAAAAACTCTCAAAATCAATTAAACATTATTTTATAACCTGAAGAGAACTGTTCAAGAAGGCAAGATTTACATTGTCTCTCTAAATTCATGGAAGGGAGCACATTAAAGGGATAGAATGATAAGAGATGGAACTGTGCTATTCTTTTGACTTGTAATCCGTTAAACTGTGTGTTGAACTGGCCTCACAAAACATTGATTGATAAGTAACTGAACACATCAGAGTGAATCATAGGCTGAAAAATTTTGTTTGATTTCTGAATGTATGAGAGTGTCCACATCTCTTGGTCTTAAATAGATCCTTTTATTGCTTTCATTTTTATATTAACCATTGATATCTTGTAACCATCAGTCCAAGCCAGTTGATTTGCACAGGAGATAATAGTCAGGAAAGGATTATATTTCTACAGCACCGTTCACAACCTCAGGGTGCCCAAAAGAACTTTTCAGGCCACAAAATGTTTTTGATACGTTGCCATGTATGGCAAGATCCCAAAGCAGCATGCAACAGTGACCAGGTAATCTGACTTCATCGTAATCTGCTGGGAGAACACAGCTAGTCGACCAGCATCAGTGGGAGGAAAAGAATGGTCAATGTCCTGCTTCGTTGAGAAGCAGCATGGTTAGCTTGGCGCTGTTACAGCACCAGCGACCCGGGTTTGAATCCGCCATTGTCTGTGAGCCATTTGCACTTTCTTCCCATGTCTGCATGGGCTTCCTCCGGGTGCTCCAGTTTCCTCCCACCCTCCAAGAAATATATGGGGTTTGTAGGATGTTTGATGGGGACACGGGCACATGGGCCGGAAGGGCCTGTAACTGTGCTGAATGTCTAAATTAAAATTAAAGTTCATGGTTCCTTAGCCTCCCCTTCCTAATCAACATCAAATTCACAATCAGCTCTTTGGTCATACTATCACTTATGGTTTTTACACAGCCGTTACGTACCGGGTAATTTTCACAAAATTCTCGCAACGCAGGCTGTGTAAAAGGTGCGGAACAGAAATGCGTGACTCATTCCCATTCTGAAATTTTTCCTGCTGCAGCCCGAGACAATTGTGCGGGCTTCCTACAGTCTAAACTGAACTGCAGGTGGTCCGCAACAATGGGCTAAATGAATAGAACGATGTTGATGCTGACGTGGGCGCTGTGATGACATTGTGATGCTGTACGTCGCATGCAGGGCCCACGTCACGGTCAACGTCAACCGATGTCCAGCCTTTGAAATGACCGCAGCTCAGGTGTGTAGTGTCAACGCGTTCCTGTGGGAACGGCCACTCTGGAAGGCAAGTGTAATATTATCGACGGGAAATTATCCCAGCAGCTGTGTAAAAACCATAAGTGAGACAAGATTAATGGCCAGGTAATACACAATCTGAATCTGTTTTTTCAAATTTCAGTCAGAATGGACAAAACACTTGTCAAGAATGGAAATTATTACCCTTTATGCCACCAAGTGTGATGTCAGCTACTCATTGGTCAGCTTATAGCCTGTTCTAAAGATGAGAGCAGACTATTACAGATTCTAAAGCAATATCATTTAATCCAAGTCTCAGAAATATACCAGAGTAGTTTCCATTTGCTACATTTTATAACAGAGGGAACATAGTGATCAGGATAAATATTGAAATTTCATGTGGTGCCTCTTCATCTCTTGCTGATTTTAAGGCAGTAATCAAATCTCAGAGTTCAAATAACATTCAGAAATTGACTGAATTTAATTTACAACTTCATGACGTAACCTGCATCTGTTGATTAGGTGAGTGTTTTGAAATGACTCGTGTGGGTCAATTATTCTCCGTACAATTCATTTAGAGGCATCTGCTACTTTTGCTGTGTCTGAGGAAATGTCTAGCCAGTCAAACTAAATCAGGCAGCAGCTTTCTCAGTGCCTATCTTCTCAGGGACAAGAAATCAATGATACGTTCGATGTTCTGACTCCAATTGATCAATGTTTCAAAGCTCAGACGTCATCCAACTCTTCCTCATTCTCACCCGACAACAGAATACACCATCATCCTTTTCAAGTTTTCTTTCAACAGAAAAAGAATGCCAATAGTTCAATCACGTGGAAATAATCTGGAAGAAATGAGTTAATCGTATGGCTAGGTACTTCACATGCAGTGAAGTTTTGATGGAAATTTAATGTAGTGCTTGGTCAATGATATGTGGTGAATGATCCCAAATTGTTTCAAGATGTCAGAACAGCAAAGATTTACCAACATTTAAAAACAATTCCTCAGCATTTTCTATATTTTGATTATTTTAATAGCTTGCCTTGCAAACTTTGACTTGGTGTCACAGTGGAAGCTAAGACAGTGAAATTTGAACAGATTCCGCAAACGAAATTTAAGAGACCCCTCAAACTCCCGAAAAAAGAATTGATTTTATCTTGGCTTCGTTCTCATTTGATTATATTCTTTTGTTGATCTCATCTTTTATTTCTTTAGTTGAAAGCAAAAAAATCGGTTGGCTTTGATAAAGTTGGGATTAAATACAAATTTTTTTTCCCTTGCAAAAAGATTTATAGACTATCAGAGTATTTGTAAAGACTCTTCTGAATTAGTGATGTTGTAGTGATGCTGTAAGCATCCAAATAAGCCCGAACTATATTATAATTTTCACCACATCTGAATTTCTATCCTTTCTGTCCAATTGATTTTCTCTATCTGTCACTGCTGGGAATGTGGAGGGAAGAATTTTTCCGAGAATCCGTTAAATTTTAAATTTAAACTTAGACACACAACATGGTATCAGGCCCTTCCTCCCCACGAGTCCATGCCACCCTAATACCCCAATTAACCTACAACCCGCCAAACGATTTTGAAGGGTGGGAGGAAACAGAGCATCTGGAAGAACCCCACACAGACCCAGGGAGAATATACAAACTACTTCCAGACAACGCCTGATTGGGATCTAGCACCCTGGAGCACTAACAGCTACATTAAACGTGCTGCCCTAAACTGTGCTGCCCAAGATCACATCTGGAGTGGATCTCAGCATTTGTCACATGTACAATGATTTCATTGTTAATTGCACCAGGTTTCACTTTAACAGTCCCCGGGGTGTTCAAAATGTCATTCCCAAGCATACCTGAATGTTAAAGGATTACTTGATTATTTTCATGATGGAATGGTGGGACGATGGAAGAAATTGCTCGCATTCATAGCGTGCCTTTGGTAGCGTTAACACAGATCATTTATGTTTTTTTACATAGCCGCTGTGTTCTGGGAAATTATTACCATTTTCCCGGAACACATGGGCATTAATCTGGTCTCAATTATGGTTTTTACGCAGCTGCCGGGATAATTTCCCGTCGATAATTTTCACAATTACCATCTGGAATGGCGGTTCCCACAGGAATGCATTGACACTACACACCTGAGCTGCGGTCATTTCAAAGGCTGGACATGACGTGGGCCCTACAGCGTCACAGTGTCGTCACAGCACCCACGTCAGTGTCGACGTCATTCTATTCATTTAGCCCATTGTTGCGGACCGCCTGCAGTTTAGTTTAGACTGAAGGAAGTCTGCATGGGAATGAGAGTTCTGATATTTTACCTCCTAGACCCCTAGTAAATTTTCCGGAATGCTTGCAGTCTAAAGTTAACTGCTGGCATTCCATGAACAATGGGCTAATAAATAGCACGCATCGCTGACGTGCATTGCAAGTCCTGTCTTTTTAATTACCGGTATGCTGTCTAAACTCGCTTAAGGAAATGGAGATTTGGTGTTTTGGTCGCTCGTGTGCGAACGACCAATGGCGAGACCTCCGACATTCTTCAGACTGGTAAAATCACACAAAATCTATCTAAAAAATATAGAAGACTTCAACAAGCAAAAGAAACTCTTTTGAAGGCTGTGTTTTAGAAATGCATCAACCAAATGCACATGGCAAATTCCCAGAGAGCTCTATGATAATTGACTGCTGGTCTGCTGTTACATATTGGTAGACTTGCATTATCTTGTTTGCATTTCGCAAGGAGAGGAATGCTGTTGTGGGAACAATATCTTCTTAAACAATAGCATGCTTTTCACAGAAGAGATGAGGTGAAGTTAATCACAGCCTCACAAAAGACACATCTGTGAACTAGACTGTGCGTTCCTCATGGATTGTGGTGCTTGTTCTGGAATCCATGACATTAGGAAAATCCAATTTTAAATTATAAATAGGTATGTTTAGAAGTAAGTCTTGAAGTGTTAGATTCAAACTATTCCATAAGTTCATGAGAGGAACAGATTGGGTGAGCACAGTCTTTGGCCGAGAGTACGCATCAATAGCTCAGTAGTGGAGAGTTGAGAGCACCAAGTTCCTGAGAGTCCACTGAAGAAGTGACCTGTCCTGGATACACAACATATCCTCACTTGACAGAAAGGTGCAACAGCATCTGCACTTCCTTAGAAGGCTGAGGCAGGCAAGGTTACTGGCCACCATCATGTCAATTTTCTACAGAAGCTCTATTAAGAGCGTCTTGGCCGGCTGCATCACAATGGGGTACAGTTGCTGTAAAGCATCAGATCGGAGGTTAATCCACAGAACAATAAAAGAGGTAAAGAGGATCACAGGGGTCTCCATTTCCTCCCCCCCCCCCCCACCCCACCCTCACCACCTATCGATGTGAGTTACCGGGATCATTGTTCAAAGAGGGCTCACAAAATCAGTGAGGACCCCTACCACCCCACATCCAGCATTTTCCAGCTCCTCCCATCGGGAGGTACAGACGTTTCAGAGCCTTAACCAGCAAGCTGAGAAATATCTTCTTCCCACGTGCAGTGAGACTACTGAATAACTGCTGGCACAACCCTCCACGACACTTCTATTTGTTAATAATATTTATTTTAATATATGTACTGTGTATGTGTACCATTTGGCTGTATGCGTGCTATGTGTGATAGTACAGATTCTATCACCAATGTGTATATGTACAGATTGTAGTGTTGGATGACTGTGATTGGCTGAGAATGTAGCCACACCTACTTGGCAGGTCTTAAAGGATTGCTCCTAGCCAGACCAGGTCATTCTAGACTGGTCGACCTACTTGTGATACGCTCCAGTCTTTTAGTTAATAAAAGCCTTGGTTTGGATCAACAAGCCTTTGATTCTTTCGACGCGCTCTACACTATGCATGTTTTTCACTGTCCTGTACCATGAACCAGACAACACTGCTTTGTTGCGTTGTACTGGTACAATCAGGTTACAAACTTGAACTGAATTGAATATACTGGAAATCGTTCCTCTTTCCTTTTAGACACGATGTAGGGTCTCATTGTTCATAGAGTACAGAGAATTACAGCACAGGAACAAGTCCATCAACCCATGTGTTTCTGCCGAACTTGAAGACCAAGTTAAATTGAAATTCTGCTACATGCACACGGTACATATCCCACTAGTCCCTACACCATCAGACTCCTCCACAGCAAACTCAGTTAGAGACCCTTACTTTTGCACTTTATTGATTCTGTTTTCTCTCTCATTTGCGCAGTTTGTTTACATATCTTCTTCAGTGCAGTTTTTCGACCGACCAATAACAGGAAAAAGAATCTCAGGGCTGTATGTGATGTCATGTATCTTCTTTCTTTGGCTTGGCTTCGCAGACGAAGATTTATGGAGGGGGTAAAAAGTCCACGTCAGCTGCAGGCTCGTTTGTGGCTGACCAGTCCGATGCGGGACAGGCAGACACGATTGCAGCGGTTGCAAGGGAAAATTGGTTGGTTGGGGTTGGGTGTTGGGTTTTTCCTCCTTTGCCTTTTGTCAGTGAGGTGGGCTCTGCGGTCTTCTTCAAAGGAGGCTGCTGCCCGCCAAACTGTGAGGCGCCAAGATGCACGGTTTGAGGCGTTATCAGCCCACTGGCGGTGGTCAATGTGGCAGGCACCAAGAGATTTCTTTAGGCAGTCCTTGTACCTTTTCTTTGGTGCACCTCTGTCACGGTGGCCAGTGGAGAGCTCGCCATATAATACGATCTTGGGAAGGCGATGGTCCTCCATTCTGGAGACGTGACCCATCCAGCGCAGCTGGATCTTCAGCAGCGTGGACTCGATGCTGTCGACCTCTGCCATCTCGAGTACCTCGACGTTAGGGGTGTGAGCGCTCCAATGGATGTTGAGGATGGAGCGGAGACAACGCTGGTGGAAGCGTTCTAGGAGCCGTAGGTGGTGCCGGTAGAGGACCCATGATTCGGAGCCGAACAGGAGTGTGGGTATGACAACGGCTCTGTATACGCTTATCTTTGTGAGGTTTTTCAGTTGGTTGTTTTTCCAGACTCTTTTGTGTAGTCTTCCAAAGGCGCTATTTGCCTTGGCGAGTCTGTTGTATATACTCTGACAATAAACCTGAACTTTGAAATTTGTGACCTTCTCTACATCAGAGAGAATGGGCGCAGACTGGGAAATCACTTCACTGAGCATCTTTGCTCTGACAGCATCAGGGTCAGGGATATCCCAGTGGCCAGTCACTTCAATTCCACACGCCACTGCCATGTCCTCATCTACTATCCCACCAACATCACCTGTAAGTTGGAGGAAAAACACTGGATTTCCGTCTGGGCACTCTTCAACAGGATGGCATTAACATGGACTTCTCTGGTTTCTGCTACCTTATTCTCCCACTGCTTCCTCCATCTCTCCACCTCCTTCCCTCTCCATTCACAGAGCCATCCCTCCTCCCCCTGCACACAATGGTAGAGTGTGCACCTCCCACCTTTGGGACTTTGCTCTTCCCCCTGCCCTTCCCCCTCTACCATTTTGTTCAGGCGCCTGCTGACATTTTTCATACCTTGGCTCAAACCCAAAACATTGGTTAAGTATCTTTATCTTTGCTATATAAAGTACACTGACCAGCTGAGTTTCTCCAGCAGTGTGTTTTCCTTTAACCACGATGTCTGCAGACTTCCTTGCTTTAATTTTGAACTTTAATATTCATGTGCCTCAACCCAAAATGCCAGCTTGCACCTTCTTACCTTCACTGATGCCGCTTGACCCACTGGGTTCTTCCAGTGTCTTTTTTATTGATCCAGATTCCAGCACCTGCCCTCGCTTTTACTGTCTACATGGTACAGTTTATCCATGGCCTTAATTTGAGTGAAGGGACAGGCTCAAGATCTGAATGGCTCTCTACAGTGTCAACGAAGAACAAAGGTTGGCTAAGCATTTATAAATGTTCTGTGCCTTGTTAATTGCCGCTTAAATGTTACTGCTCCGGCTTTACAAGTGGTGTGTTACCAGTGACAAAGGTGTTTACAGACAAACAATTCCCAGATAAGCTGTGAAATGTGAAAATAAAAAGATCAAGTGAAAAATCTTGAATGGCAACTGCAAAATACTTGTGCAAAAGCCAGTGCAATGTTACCTTATTGTATTAGTTTCAATACATTCTTTTCAAGTTAAAATAAGCTAGAGGAGGTACAATCAGACCTGTCAGGAGGAAGCCTCCACTGAAAGGTCATTTGGAGTTGTTGTCATGGATTTGTTCCTGGAATTTTGAGTCATTCATGTATAATTGTATAAACAAACCATATTATTAAAATGGCAATGCCATGGCACCTCACAGCTAAAGGAAGCATTTAGAAAGGTTTCATACTGATGGCCATACTCAGTGAAAGCCATATTTAATAAGCAGGAGTTCACACAGGACCAGAAAATGGCTTTTCTGTCATTGATGCTTCGGAGCAGAGAGTTCCTTTATAGCTAAAGATAGCTCTATCTTCAGCCTGCTGCATACTAGAAGGCTACTGGCTGAATACTAGAGGAGGAACCATTTAGAATTAAGCAATTGTGCCTGTCTTAGTGGCTAACCCAATTTATCTCAAGTGGGCAATATATAAATCTCCTGAACCCTTGTTCTTGCTTTTTCTTTTCCTCTGTTTCTTAAAGCATTGACTTTGACGAACTTAAGTGTTGAGTTTTCTTCCCTAGAATTATATATCCACTGCAGGAAATTTATTGGTGCAGATTTTGCTGAGAATTGCCAGGATTTCTCAGCATAAGTGCTGTTAAGATTTGGGGCTCCAGAGCAACACGGCATTCCAAAGCATCCTGGCATTAGCTGGCTGTGCTCAACCACAGGATTGCCCGTCGCAGAGTACAAGCTCGCTGAGATTTCCCAGCATTTATATTACCCAGAGTGTCCATCACCCATTTACACACATCCCATGTTTTAAAAAAATGTTCCTCCCATTCCTGTACACCCCCACCACTTATCTATGCACTGTGGGCAAGCGAATTAACTGGAACAGCCCACAGATGCATGGGATGCAGGAGGAAACCTGAGAATTTAAAGGGATAGCACACAGTCATGGGGAGAACATGAAGACTCCACACAGGCAGCACCCTAGGTCAGGATGAAATGCAGATCGCTGGACCGGTGAGGCAATAGATATACTACCCACCTACCATATGTTTCAGAATGTATTGTCATGGACATATCACAAAATGCTTTGTGGCAGCATCACAGTATAGATATTGCTATAAATTACATTTAATTAGGAAGGTTCAATCATAAGGTATTAATGATGAAGTAGTGAAATGGATTCAGCAATGATTGGATGGGAGATGCCAGAGAGTAGTGATGGAAAATTGCCTGTCAAACTGGAGGCTAATGACTAGTGGAGTGCCCCAGGGATCGATACTGGGACCATTGTTCTTTGTCATATATATTAATGATCTGGATGATAGGGTGGTAAATTGGATTAGTAAGTATGCAGATGATACAAAGATTGGTGGTGTTGTGGACAGTGAGGAATGTTTTCAAGTTTACAGATAATCCAATTGTTGAAGATTCTGAGAATTTGAACAGAGTTTAGAAAACATTTTGCATTTCATAATTTCTCTCTTTCAAACTCTATTGTATCCAATCACTTTTTACAACCTTCCTTTCATGATGCTATTTTTCAGAGATGAGGGTATTCAAAGTGTTAAGGATCTGTTCATTGTTGGATATTTTGTATTATTCGAGCAGCTTTCTGCTAAACTTAACCTCCCCAAACCTCAAATTTTTAGATATTTCCAAGTCTTGAATCACAATGATCTGATTTCCCAAAAGTCTGAATCAAATTTTGGAGTTGAGTTTTTTTAATAAAGTTTAATACCTTCTCATAAAGGATTAATATCTGTTATTTATGATAAATTGTTATGGTTGAATCAGACACATTGAGCTAAAATTAAAAATGTTTGGGAACAGGATTTAAATTTAACTATATCAGATGCAGATTGGGACATAAATCTTAAATTTTGGTTAATAGGTCTTTGTTATGTGCCCGTCGTTGTTTATTTCAATTTAAAGTGGTACATAGAGCACATACGTCTAAGGCTAAATTGTCTCATTTTTATTCTGATACGAGTCCCTGCTGCAATAGGTGTAAGAGCAGAGAAGCATCATTAATTCTGGACTTGTCCAAGTCTAGAAAAATACTAGAGAGAGGTTTTTCATACTTAGTCAAAAATTTTAATATAGATTTAGCACCAAACCCTTTGGTGGTCCTGTTCGGTACAATGGGAGGGAATGATTCTTCTTTGTCCCCAGTTCAGAGTCACGCTCTCTCTTTTGCCTCTTTTTTCTTGGCAAGGTGGGAAATTTTACTTAAATGGGAGGATGCTTCCCCGTCCACTCATGATCAGCGATTGCGAGACATCATGTCCTGTTTGAATATGGAAAAGATTTGTTACTCAGTTAATAATTCAGATATAAGATTCCAGATGTTAAAGGGGTCATTTATGACTCACTATCTTACTTTATAATTTCAATTCAAAGTAATTAAATTGTCTGACTCATATCTTTTCCATGTTCTTTTTCACATTTTTTTTTGACCTTCATTTTATAGCACCTGACAACAGTCACAGAGGGGTTGAGTTTTTCTCCTTTTAATTTTTTTTCTTTGTATTTTTTTATTTGTTCTTTTCTTTTTTTTTCTCTCTTTATTTTTTCTTTACATTTTTATCATTAGTTTTAAAAAATATGTATATAGTATTTGGAATGTGAATTATAGATATGATTTACAACTTATCTATATTTTTGATCTACTGAATGTTTTATTAATTTTGTGTAACTATCTATATCATTTTATTACAGTATTCACATAAGTTCCTTTTTAAAATAAAAATATTTTTAAAAAGAGCACTGCCTACAGTTCCCACCACCCCACTGCAGGGAAGGTGCAATAGCATTATTGGTTGTAGGTAGGGAAGTTATGAGAATGCTACAAGGTCTGGAAAACTCCAGAGATGAGGAGAGATGGTCTCATCTGTAGTGTTATAATTGGAGCAACAGAGATTGAGAAAACTGAGGTGTATGGAATGAGATGACATTTGAGGAGAGAAACAACTTACTTCGCTCAGCAAAGAGGTTGCGTTACCATGAGGAGTAGATTTGAGGCAATGGGTGGAAGTATCCGAGGGGAATGAGGAAAAAAGGTCAACTGATGGTGGGAGCCTAAAGAGACTGGGTACTGAGAAGAGACACATTCACATTGAAAACAGTACAAGCAGTCGAGAAGTTAAAGTATGCCACGGATCCAAAGCGGAGTTCACTTTTGACCAACATGACCATGACCTCCTTTACCCTTAAGCTTCCATCCATGGTTATTTGGCTGGAGGAGATGACAGCATCCCATCACTGCTTGCTGTGGGAACTGTTCCACCCAGGATCACAAGAAACTTCACAGAGTTATGAATGTGGGACAGGCCATCACACACACCTCTCTCCTCTCTATTGTCTCCATCTTTGAACTTTGAACAACTCCCAGTGCATTGAAAAAGCTCACAACAAGCCAAAAGACTCATCGCACCCTGGCCACACTCTCATCACCCCCTTTCTGTCAAGAAAATGAATCATGAGTATAAGATCACACACCATTAAATTCAAGGAGAGTTTCTTTCCCACTATTATCAACCCCCTGGCTGAACCCCATAATAGTCAAATTATGTTGCCTTTGCTCCATACAAACTGATCTCTCTCAGTAACTCGACACTTTTGTACATTTTTGAGCACCTTCACTGTCCGCATTCATGACAGGGATCTCTCAGTGGCCAACCATTTCAATTCTGCACTTCGCTCCCATGCCGACATGTCAGTACATGACCTCTGCCAAATCAGGCCCAGCAGTAAAATGGAGGAGCAATACCTAATATTTTGTCTGGACACTCTCCAACCAAATTACATGAACATCGGCTTCTCTGGATTCTGCTAGACCACTCCCCGCTCTCCTTCTCTTCCCCATCCCTCTTGCCTCCTTTCCTCCAGCTCTCCACTCCTTTGGTCTCCATTAACAGAGCGATTCACCCTCCCCCTCTTTACTGTTCTGCCCTCCCTCGTCCACCCATTACCTCTCACCTGTGGGCCTATCCCTGCCCCACACCATTTTATTCGGGCACCTGTCTACGTTTTGATCAAGCCTTGATGAAGGGCTCAAGTCTGAAAAGTTGGTTATGTACCTTTATCTTTGCAATTTAAAGTACACCGCTTAACCTGCTGAGTTTCTCCAACATTATCTTGTTACTTTTGTTTGTGACTTTTTTGTCCTATGTTTGGGATGTCCACTGGTCTGTTCATAAAACAAGCTCTAGCGCTGCATAGGGGACAATTAACTTGAATTTGAAATGGGAAATAGTGAGAAGGGAGGCCTCACCGACATCTGAAAATATAGGTGAGAATTTTACATCTTGGAATGTGCATTTGGTAAAATATCTGTGACGCGCTGCATCGCAAACAAGCTCAAAATACAAAGGCTGTTCTATAGGCAACACCCAACCCCAACCAACCAATTTTCCCTTGCAACCGCTGCAATCGTGTCTGCCTGTCCCGCATCGGACTGGTCAGCCACAAACGAGCCTGCAGCTGACGTGGACTTTTTACCCCCTCCATAAATCTTCGTCCGCGAAGCCAAGCCAAAGAAAAAAAATTTGCTTGAAACTTACACACGAGGTTCAGTATCCCTTCTGGCTCCATGTGCTCAACTGCCTACACAAAGGCTGGTGTGACCTTTATAAGGGGCTGGTGATGGGCAGGGAGTAGGTGGAGGCAGCCTCCCAGGTTACTTCCTTGTAGGTACAGTGGGTCGCCCCCTGCTGTAGGCAGGTAGAAATGCAGACAGGCACAGGCAGTCACAGACAGACTGGTGGTTATATTACCACAATATCTGAGCACATAAAAGAGTTAATTATATTCTGGATGATTCCTCCATTAAGTACACCACTGCTTTATTGTTCTAAATGCTTGAAACTTTTTTTTTCCATGAGCTTGCATTAATTTCATTTGGAATTGGATGACTTGCCTGGTCTCATTTCATTTAGATTGGAGTTAGCATTTCCCATTGAGTTAATTTTTTGGCTGCTATAACCATAACCATATAACCATTTACGTGTGTTAGTAAAATCTTCCAAAGAAATTCTGAGGAGAAATAATTGTGGCAAGATTGAAATTAAGGTATTACAATGCTGAAAATCAAACTGAATTAAGGAAAATATTATGTTGGTAAGACAACAAGCACGCAAAAAGAGAGGAAAGAGATGAAGTCAGGAATCAACCATCCAACCTGTTGAGCTGTGTAGCCAGGCAGGAGGTCAGGGTCAGGATGTGTCGGTAATGTGATAAATGGCTTTCAGTAACCGCAGAGTACAGGGGGTTTTGCCATTTCTAATCCTGATATTTTCCCCTAGAGCCAACAAAATTGTCAATCTTGCCAGAGAAGGCAATTAGCTGCTCCAATGCCAAACTCAGTGGGAGGCAATGTAACTTGCTCGAGGGACACACTGAGAGCTGGAGGAACTCAGCTGCTCAGGCAACATCCGTGGAAGGCTGAAGATAGTCGACATTTCAGGGGACAAAAATCCTTCATGTTGAGGAAGGTCTTCCGCCCGAAATGTTGACTAGCTATTGATTTCCACGGATACTGACTGACCCATTCAATTCTTCCAGCATTTGGTGTGTGTTAGAAAAAATAATTTTTAAATATGTAGACATACAGAATGGTAACATGCCCCTCCGACCCAAGACCCCATGTCGCCCAACTACACCCAACTAACCTACAAGCCAGGCATGTTTTTTGAAGGGTGGGAGGAAACCAGAGCACCTGGAGGAAATCCACAGACAGCACTAGATTCGAACCCAGGTCACTAGCACTGTAACAGCGTTGCGCTAACCTCTACACTAATAGTGTTGCCCAGCCTCTCTCATTAACAGGTATCATTTGCTTGATATCTTTGAATTAAAAATAGGCATATTTGTAAATGCTGCCAACCTGCACACAAGGATAGAGCATTTTCAAACAACCTTTTAAACTGCAGAACAGGATCTCACACTAGATGCTAAAGGCATCAGTATCTACGTGTAATCTTAAATGTCACCCACGCACTGAATTGATTTGAATTTCACAAAGCAGCTCAGTGAGTAAGGAGGGAAGGGCCACTCTAGGGATATTGTATATTTGAATTCGCTTCTGTGTGTGTATATATATATATATATATATATATATATATAAATTTTAATTCTTTGATTGCTTGTGACAGTTTCCATCAAAGCCAACAAAGCATAGCCCCGTGCAAGTTAAAACAGGTCAACTTTATTTGGGATCTGGATGTGTCAGCGCTGTGAAGATTTTTTCCCTCAAGTCAGATCCTTGCTAATTGTTTTGAATTTTCAAATAATTGATAACTTTCCATCTGACTTGATCCCTGGGTGGCACAGTTGACATAACAGTTAGTGCGACAATATTACAGCGCCAGCCATACAGGTTCGAACCAGGCGCAATCTGTAAGGAGTTTTTACATTCTCCTTGTGACTGCATTGGTTTTTTTCCCCCAGGTGCTCCGGTTTTAAGATTCAAGTTTCTTTTGTTGTCATGTAATGAAACAGATGTAATATTGCATGAAATTGCACTTCAACCGCCATAAAGCAGACAATGATCCGCTATCAGCAGAAATTTCCTGACACCCCTAACAATAGGAGAATGAGAAGCAAAAGAGAATTCACCCCCCCACCCCTCACCCAATCCCCGAGCTCATCTGGAGTCCAGGGACTCGCTTCTAGAGCTGCCACACAGACTTCCGTTCAAACCATCAGCAACCCGAGATCCAGATCCGAACCCCTGACCCTCTGGGAGCCTCCCCCCACCCTCTTGCAAGAGCCAGTCTTGAGTCAGCATCCTTTAATTGCAGGTTGGCAGCAGCCCACAGCCTGAGTAGGTTTCTTACCTCAATTCGCCAACAGCCCTGCCACCTGTGTAACCTCCTACTGTCCAAAACATACAGGGTTGTAGGAAAATTTGGGCATAAAATTTGTGTGCCTTTATAGCAGCACAATTTAAATCAGCCTCAATCATGCTACAAATAAAATTTTAAAATGTTAAATTCTATTTTAAATTTCCAAGATATCATGTTAATATTAAAGCAATGAGGGCCTTTCTTCTCATCTATTTGTCATGAGTATGCATTTAAATTTGAAATAAAAGACTTTGGGAACACTCAGCACGCAAGAGAGAATCTTGAGATAAAGAAAACAGGGTTAACATTTCAGATCCTGGACCATTCATTACAACTGGAAACAATTCTTAAACATAGCTGCGTTCAGGAAGATTTGCAATGTGATTCGAAAGTCCTTGCATCCTTCCAAACATGATTCCAAAAGAATGATTAAACAGACTAAAATTGATCTGGTGAGAAAGGATATCAGATAAATAATAACTAAATCTGGAATAAAGAACACCAATAACACTGATCACATAACTGCATCACAAGATACAGAAGCAGAAGGAGGCTCATCGAGTCTGCTCCACCATTCGAATCATGATCTGATCCATCCTCCCACTCAGCCCCACTCCCCGACTTTTACCCTATAACCTATGATCAAATACCAATCAACCTCTGCTTTAAATACACCCAATGACTTTGCTTCCACAGCCACCTATGGCAAAAAGTTCTACAGACTCATGTCTCCCTGACCAAAGAAATTTTTCTGCATCTCTGTTTTAAATTGATGCCTATTTAACATGGAGCTCTTTGGGTGTTCTTCTGGGAAGGAAATCTTCTACCCTCACTGAATATGTTTTGTATTGGTTAACTCTTTACTAGCTCTTCAGTTAAGCAGGCAATGAAGGGTGGACGTTAAATGCTGGCTTAAAGTGAAACACGATTCCTTGCCTCATTCCATTACTGATATGTTTGTCCAGAATCAGAATTTATTGTCATGAACAAATCACAGAAGTCCACGGTCTCGTGTACTGCCAGACGAAGACCACCTGCAAATTGGAGGAGCAACACCTCATTCTGTCTGGGCACCCTCCAACTAGATGACATTAACATCGACTTCTCCGGTTTCCATTTGCCCACCCCCCCATCTACCCCCATGTCTACAAGACTTGAGAGGGTGCTGAGGGATTCCTGATCGTGTCAGAGTTATGGATCTGGAGCATGGGTCGCTGGTGGTTTGGATTGAAGGCTCTGCAACAGCAGAGGCTGAGGGAGTGCTGGAGGGGAATCTTTTGTGACTCTTTTGCTTCTCTTTCTCTGACTAAGGGGCGCCAGACAATTTCTGCTGATGAGGAAATCTGCCTTGCAGCAGACTAAAGGAAATTTTGTGCAATTTGGCATTTTCAATTTTATTACAATTATAAAAGAACATTGAATCTTGAAGAAGGGCTCGTGATGGACCTCTGGAGCTGATTATATCATACTGGAGGTTGGGTTCGGGTTCGTGAATGGAGCAGACAGAAGGCTGTGCAGCTGAAGAGGTTACAAGAGCACAGGTGGCAAATCCATGGCCTCTCAGTGTCTCTGAAGGAACTTCCTTTTACTTCTCTATCTTATTGGTGGGGATACCAGGCTCATGACACATCTTTGTGTGCCTTTATAGCAAGCAAAAGTTGACAAATGTTATTACATGACTATAAAGAAATCTTGAATCCTGAATTGGTGCAAGTCATGAGAGTATATAGTCTTACACACAGATACAATGACCAGATGCACTGAAAATCTTTGCTGCTGCCATAAAATACACCAACTACAAAAGTAGAAGTCAAGTTTTTTTGTCATCTAATTGCACAAGTACAACCCGACAAAGCAGTGTTCTCTGGCCCTCAGTGCACAAACAAAAGCAGGCGTACAACCAGATATAACACACATACAGATAAACAATGCACATGCAGGACAAGTATTTCAAAATAAATAAATAGTTTCCTGAATATGAGTCTCGGATGGCTGGTGTGAGCAGTTACATTGCTCGTTCAGTATTCTCACTGCCCGTGGGAAGAAACTTCCTCACTGACGTTGGCTCTGATCCTCCTGTATCTTTTCCCTGACAGGAACAGCTGAAAGATGCTGTGGAAGGGATCTTCAATGATTTTGCTTGCCCTCTTCAGACAACGATCCCAGTAGATCTCACCGATGCTGGGGAGTGAGACTTCAGTGATCCTCTCTGCCACTCTAATCTCTGATCCATTCTTTGCAGCCACCGTACAGCACTCTGATGCAGCCGGCTAGGACGTTCTCAATAGAGTTGATATAATGGTGGGCAGTAGTCTTGCCCACTTCCGTCTTCTTAGGAAGTGCAGTGGCCTTTGTGCCTTCCTGACAAGTGAGGAGTTGTTGCATGTCCACCAGGTCACAAATTCAATTAAGTTAATTTCATTAAATTACCATAATGCACCACAGGACAGAAAAACATATCATAAATATAAAAAGATAGATAAATATTCACAGTTGCAGTTAGTGCAAGAAAAAAATTTTCAAAAAGAAAAAAGATGTTTCCAAAAAAAATCCAATGTGTTAGTGCAGTGAACTGAGATTCCCTGGTAATGGGTTGCGCAGATGGCTGGCTCCTCCCCCATCTACCCACATAGAATCCAGGTTTCCCGCCTAAACCTAGAGCCCTACCCTTGGTTATAAGCTAATAAAAGCATGTTTTCTCTCTCCAGCTGTGAGAGCTTTTATTTGCTCTACAGTTAGTAAATATGGCACACTAGGTAAGAATGGTTGATTTCATTCATCCATAGATATCTAGGAAATTCATGCAGGGGGAAGAGTTGGTGAGATGCGAACTATGACCAACTGGTGGATTCAGACTCAGTATTATCAATAGCAGCATTTTAAACCCAGATTGATTTAAATCAAAGTCAACGTTCTTTGACTCGAGAATTGCCGAGAATTCCAGAGCTGAGGGACCAAGGCAGCTGAATGAATGATCATCACCGTGACGCTGGCAACACAGAAACCTCACAGGGGATAGTGGGGTATTACAATGAAAGTCAAGAAACAAAGTCAGCACATTCCCAGGAACAAGTCAGTGGCTTTTCACTTTGGCACTGACCATCTATTAACTAGATAAAGACAAAATGCTGGAGAAGCTCAGTTAGGTAAACTCATTGAGGATGAGTTGGGTTTAAAAACTCTGTAGTGACAAACATTGTAGACATTGAGCCAAAATAAGACTTTAAAAAATGAAGCTCTGGATCAAATTCTGCGGATGTATTAGGGAACACAAAATAATGAGGCATTGATAGAGTAGACAGTCAGAATTCCACACCCCCATCCCACCCACAATAAAAAGAAATACAAGAGGGCAATCATTTAAAGTGAGAGGGAGAAAGTTAAAAGGAGAAGTCCAGGACAAGATTTTTTTTATAGAAGGGGTGAACAGATTGCCAGGAATATTTACTATTGGTGGAAGCAAATAAAATAGCAGCATTGAAGAGGCTTTTAGGTAGATACACAAGTAGGTAGGGGATGGGTTGGACTACACCAAACCTTCCTCCCTTCCTTGCCCCTCAATCTTCTTTCCTCCAGCTCTCCACCCCATTCCCTCTCCGCTCACAGAGCCATCAGCCCTTCCTCTGCTTGCAGGTGTCCCCTCTCTCCCTTATCACCTCCTGCCTGTGGGCTTCCCCCTGCCCCTCCTTCCCCCCAACATTTTATTTGGGCACCAGCCTACATTTTCATACCTTGATGAAGGGATCAGGCCCGAAACATTGACTATGTATCTTTATCTTCGCCACATAAAGTACCCTGTTTGACCTGCCGTATTTCTCCAGCATCATGTTTTTGCTCTTGCTCCTGTGCCATTCTGTTCTAATGTTCAATGTTCCACACAGATAGCACCCAAGGTTGGGATTGAACCCATGTCCCTTGAGCATCACTAATTTCTGTGTACATACATGACATCACATCCATCCCTGAGATTCTTCCTCATTTCGTGTAAGAATGTAGGAGGAGCTCTGGTTAAAAACACTCATCTCAACAACCCCTACCTCTGACAGTATGGCATCCCTTCAGTACTGCAGTTGTAGTTACGTGGATCCACGGGAGTTTGACGACCTGGCTATAGTGCCTACCACCAGGGTAGCATCATTGAAAGCAAGTTTCTGGAGATGACTGACTGGGGCTCTGGAGATCATTGCAGATTGGGGAAGAGACCAAGTGGCAAAGATCATAGCAGAGTGAAGTTTCCATCCATTTCTAGCAGTGATCAATGGAGAGCAGCGAGGAGTTACTGGCAGAAGAGTTGCTCTTATCCTTTGGTGTTGGGAACCAACAAATCCACCAGCGCTGAGACCAGGTGGCTTAGCCTAGATTAAAATCTGTTTTCTATAAATTAATTTCAGTTTTACAGCTACATAAGAGAGTCAACTCTGCATTCAACTTCATATCCTAGAGCAAAAACATGGCTGCAGCCTTCAAAGTGATCAAAGAGAAATGTTAGGGCTACTTGGAGCGGAAAAGAAATATTCATAATTAATCTCACTTTACAAGTTAAGGCAGTAGGAATATTTTATATTCTTTAATTATTATTTAAGTAATCTTATTTAAAACCTGTAAATGCTTGAGGCAAAATCTATACAGGCAATTTAATGTCTGCTGTACATCACAAAGATTATCCCAGATTGCCCAGAGTGAATAATTATCTAATTTCTTCCTGCATGGTTGATACCACAATCAAACACAGGCGTCACTTCAAATCAGAGAGCTGAATTTTGGCCCCTGTTTATCCTGTTCAACGAGAAAGTCTCAGTGCGAAACACCAATGTGCTGGAGAAACTCGGCAGGTCCTGCAGCATCGATTGGAAGTCAACATTTCAGACCTGAGCTCTTCGCCGGGTAGAAGCAGAAACAGGCAGGTGCAGGTAAGTGGGGAGGGTAAAAGAGGGAAAAAAAATTAGATTGATGGGGGAGGGTTGTTCTCATTAGGAGAAGGAAAGGGAGGGGCTAGGAAGCCAGAGAGAAGGAGGTAGGGGGAGAGGGAAAGATAAAGACTCGGGAGAGAGGTTTATGGAAACTGGAGAAGTTGATGCTAATGTCTGGTTGGAGAGTCCACACATTAAGTAATTTCTTCTCATCATACTAAGCGCCAACTTTCTCAGCAAGAAAATCCTGGTGCTTCCACCTTAGTGCCCTCAAAACCAAAAGGACAATTAGACTGTTAACATGCCTCAGTCATCCAGAAGATGTGATTTGGAAAGTCATTTATCATCGATCTTACTGCAGATTTATAATTTTCTCCATAACGCGTTGATCTAAAAGTGTGGCGTACAACTATAACACTGAGCTATCGGGAATTCTATTCGAAAATCTTAGAGGTTCAATCTCCTGCCTTAAGATCGCAATTAGAACAAGAATTCTTTTAACTTAAATTGTTTTTAATTTAGGCAACTAACTCTGTAACAGGGCCTTTCAGCCCACAATCCCATGCTACCCAATTACACCCAACTGACCTATAACCTTCATAAATTTTGAAGGGCGAGATAAAACCAAGCACCCACACAGACACGGGGAGAGGATACAAACTCCTTACAGACAGCCTCACGCTAAAGGATGGCATGGTTGGCTTAGCAGTTAGTGCAACGCCTTTGCAGCACCAGCAATCGGGACCAGACAGGGATTTGAATACTGCACTGTCTGTAAGGAGTTTGTATGTTCTCCCCGTGTCTGCGTGGGTTTTCTCCAGGGGCTCCAGTGTCCTCCCACCATTCAAAACTGTTCCGGGGATGTAGGTTAATGGGGTGTAAATTGGGCGGCATGGACTCGTGGGCCAAAATGACCTGTTACTGGCTGTTTCTTTAAATTTTTTTAATTGAAAAACCATGCCCTTTAAAGACTGCAATCATCTAAAAAATTAATCCTTTGCAACATGAAGAACATTACTAATAAGTCATTTTTTGATAGATTTGTGAATTCTTCCAAATTCCACATAAGCTTGGCTACTTTTTTTGGTCAAATCATCAAATGTACTATCGCTAAATGGAATGTCTGCAGTACAAAGATCGGCCTAATTGAACATTATTAGATAAACCCCTATGTTTACTCATCTCCAAATTCTATTTCCAGTTGCATCCAATTAAACCTCCCAGCAAGTCTATTGCAAATATTAATTCCTCTCTGTTCTATTGGTGAGAACAGTTCAGAATTGCATGTAAATAGTTACAAGAAGAATTCACACAAAGATGCATCAGACTTTCAAGAAAATTCATTGGTATTGAACCATTCTCCAACTGCTTATTGGAGCAGTGAGTGGATATGGATATAGTAGAAAGGGGCTTTGCATATTTACTTCACCCAATCTTTCATAAATTCACAGAACATTCAAAGGCATATCCCAGCTCTAACTCAACTAATAAAAACACAAAAATGCTGGAGGAACTCAGCCAGTCTCACAGCTTCCATTGGAGGTAAAGATGTATGAATGACATTTCAAGCCTGAGCCCTTCTCAAGGAAAAAGCAGCAAATAGGAAGGCATAGGACATTCTTCCTAATTGTATCATCAGTGCTGAGAAGCAAATAGGTCCTGGAAGTGTCATAATGAAGTCTGATTCCACTCATGTCCAAATACCACACTATCTGAGTCACCAAAGCCTGTAAGGAAATCAAGAAGACCCAATCACTCAAGGGCTATGAAGAAAAAATAAGTAGGCTCAAATTTATTCAAATAGCAACACTGAAAATGCTGCACCTTTTCCTCTCTCTAATGTCCCTTTTAATAACAACCAATTATGCAAATGACTCCATAGATTATTGTTTTAAGCCTCAGTCAAGGACTTAGCGTTTTAGAACTGAGGAAGTGATTTACAGGAGAAAGTATTGTTGATCAAGTAAGATGGTGAACTGAGTTCCCATTTGTTGCTAACCTAGACAAAATGTGTGTGGGGGTGGGGGTGTGGAAAATCTAAATTGCCATATTAGCTGAGGGAGTGCAGCACAGTCAGAGGTGCCGTCTTTCAACTGGGCACAAGCAGCCATATCAAAATGATACAGAAGATCCTGTTGTACTAACCAATTGTTCAATATTTTATCTCCAAGCAAAATTAGAAAAGTCATTATTATCACTCTTCCCTCCACAGCCAAACTTTCACTCTCTGAGGCACTTACTGCTGCAACCCCACAGAAAGTGCCAAACTTGTTCCTACATCTCCTCCCTCACCTCCATCCAGGGCCGCCAACAGACCTTGCAGGTGAGGCAGAGCTTTACCTGCACACCGACCAATCCAATCTACTGTATTTGGTGTGCCCAGTATACCCTCTACATTGGTGAGCTGAAACGCAGATTGAGCGACAGCTTTTCCGAACCCTTATGCTCTATGTGTGGGTCTAAACTTGAGCCTCCTGAAGTCAACCATTTTAATGCCACTAACCATTCCTGCAGTGACATTTCTGTCCTTGGCCTCATCCATTATTAAGGCAAGGCTCAACATAAACTCAAGAAATAACACTTCATATTCTTCCTAGATAGCCTTAAACTTAACAGTACAGACACCAAATTCATGACAAGTCACCATCTGCTCCTTTAACAGGCCGCTTAAAGTCTGTAGGGAGCCATTGGCAGCAGGACCGGGCTGTAGCACCTCATGGGGGAGTGCTTCCCATTCTCCCATTTTTTTCCCCTTTCTATGTTTATCTTTGAACAACATTTTCAATGCAAAGACATCTCAATGAATTTGCTTGCAGTTCTGAAGAGAAGGAAGATCTGGAAACTGAAGCAAAGTGTAGATCAATCACCAGCCACTGCAGAAGTATCATCCATGTTTGTGGAAAATAGATCATGTAAAACTACACAAAACAGGACTATCTAATTAAAATATGTCAATGATCATATTTTGTTATAGTCATTACAAAAAAACAAAATATTTCTGAGAAATAAAGTAGTTATGTTCTGACTGAACCGGAAATAAAATCAATATGAGGCACTCTCATTTCAATATAGAACACTCGTATCGAGTATCAAATATCCCGAATTAAGTTCCAGATTAAAAGTATTCCCTCCAATGCAAGTTAACTATGATAAACAAAAGAACCAGGGAAGGAGAGGGTTAATGCACACTTCTCCACCAATTGAACTATAAAGAAGCAGGGATAAATAGATAATTTGTTTTTAAAAAGTTCACTTACCAAATTCTCTTTTTTTATTAAATTAAACATTTTTTAAAATCTCAGATATTACATTTTCCTCAGGCACCTGATGTTGTGGATGTGATATTTAGGCTACAACATTCTCACACAGGTTTAATATCGATTCTGTATGATAAGCTAGTGGGTTTGAGGCATGACTCTCTAGTTAAAATTAAAAATACCTGGGAACAGGATTTAAACCTTACAAGGCGAAGTTTGGTATCTAATTTTTAAGCTACCTGTCATTGCTTAAAGTTGTACATAAGGCTCATATGTCAAAAGTTAAATGATCTCGTATCTCTTCAGATATAAATCTTCACTGTGATAAATGTAAGAGAGAAGAGGCTTCTTTAATTCATATGCTTTGGACATGTCCTAGCCTTGAAAAATACTGGAGGGAAGTATTTCAAACTCTATCCTTAATTTTAAATATTAATTTAGTGTCTAATCCTCTGTTTGCTCTTTTTGGTACAATTGGAGTAGTTGTACAGGGTATTCTATCTTTTGCATCTCTCCTGGCCAGACGTGCAATATTGTTTAGATGGAAAGATATGGCCCCACCCTCTCATGCTCAAAAGCTCAGGGACATCAGGTCTTGTTTAAATTTAGAAAAGATCCGTTATTCAATTAATAATTCAAATAGAAAATTTCAAATGTTGTGGGGATCATTCTTGAATTACTTCCATAACCTCCAGACCAGTGGTTCTCAACATTTTTCTTTCCACTCACATCCCACTTAAAGCAATCCCTATCCCATCAGTGCTCTATGATTAGTAAGGGATTGCTTAAAGTGGGATGTGAGTGGGAAGCGAAGGTTGAGAATCACTGCTTTAGACCCAATTGATACTGAAATATTTTACTGGAGAAAAATTGTCATTGGCCCATTTCCTTTGGAGTTGTGAAACCATGCACATCACGAGTCAATGAGGTACAATTAAAACAGTGGTTTTCAAATTTTTTCTTTCCACCCACATCCCACCTTAAGCATTCCCTTACTAATCACAGAGCACTGATGGCATAGGGATTACTTAAAGTGGAATGTGAGTGGGAAGAAAAAGGTTGAGAACCACTACTCTACACATAATATTATTTTTGAATTTTTATATTTGCCATTTTATTCTATGAACGAAATACATATTTTCTTTAGTCATATGCCTTGGGTTAGGGAATAAGGTTTAGAATCGCGCTGTACGTGAAAAATATTTTTCTCTTTATGATATAATTAAGAATTATGGTTCTATGTGCTTTAAAGCTTGATGAGTTATCTAATCGGTCATTAATATTATGTATTCCATAAATGTTTTGTATATGCATGCTTTTTTGAAATCAGTAAAAATATTTTGAAAGAAAAAATACACCAAATATTGAAAGTAAGGAGCAGTAAATCGACTACCCCTGTTCCAAATCAATCATCCCTGCACAAACAATGCCCTGTGTTCCCAAAGCTACAGTAACCTAAGATGAAAAGACGTTTATACACCTTTTTTTGACAGCAAGTGAAAATTCATAGCATATCTATGGCTGCCATCAGCCAAGGGGGGAGTCATCGTCAGGCCATGGGAAAGCTGAATTATCACACCCCTCACCACTCCTACTTTCTTTCCACAGATGAATAGAAGCATGTTCCATCCAACTGTCTAATGTATTTAAGATTATCGCAACTTACACGACAGGCTTGCTGGAGCTAGTCACAAATTTTGGAACTCCCTTTCCCTGTCAATGTGTAAAGGTTTCGCCCTTGCTGTTGATCCACAATTTTTTAAAAATCAGTAAGTGATATGGCTGAAGTGGCTGCTTTCTTTTGCATTGAGCCTTCTCTGCGGAATGATGACTGATGGATGCATTGTTCCCACAAGCTGCTTTTCAATGCTGGGTGCTTAGTAAACAACACAAAAACACAGAAATGCTGGAGGAACTCAGCAGGTCTCGTGGCATCCGCAGGAGGTAAAGGTTTGGGCCTGAGCTGTTCTTCAAGAGCAAAAGGAGAAGAAGAGGAGGGAAGGGAAGTTGAAGAGGAGAGAGGAAGGAGAAAGGGGATGAAGAAAAGGGAGGGGAAGGAGAAAGAACAATAGATCCTATCTGATGCAAAGCTTCCCAGCTGAGGACTTCTTGTCAGGCAGTATTTATTCTAAAGCATTTACACTACAGAAAGAGGACCTGAAGTTAATTTATGCATAGCTTAGGTACAGGTAAAGGATTCATTTGGAGAGGAAGCAAATGATTTGCTGTAATAGAAACTTCACTTCCTTTGAAAAGTTTTCTGTTCCCTTTCACTATGAGACTTCTAAGAATTTTTTACCAATTTCTACGATTTTTAAGTAGTATTTAACTCGAACAATGAGGGATATTCTGCCAGGATATTTTACATCAGCAATGGGACTAAAGTGGAAAATTGTCCTTGTGTGGTTCTTTCCTCCTAAGTTTGTCTGCCTTTATTTGTGGTCAGTACTGATTTGCCTCGTGCTGGTTGGCCACGCAATTGTGCAGGATGGTGAATAGACGCACCATTTAGCGTTGACTTTGGCTGACAAAGGGTCACCAATCTAAAATGTTCCGTTTCTCATTCCACAAGTGTTGCCCAACCTGCTGAGAGCTCGCAGGACATCCGCAGATTTATTGATTCATGCAACATCGAAAAAAGTCCAGGCTGTCTGACATGGCAATACTGAAGGGAAAATTCTCTGGGTGGTAAAGCTGCCTTTTGGGTTAGAATTGTATTGAGGACTGAGTTGTTCTATGTAATAGATGCCAACAATTGCAGCACTACTTTGAAGGAAAGCTGGTGAGTTATCTTTTATGTCCTGGCAACACCACATCACTTAAAAAATTATTATCTGTTCATTTTCCACATTGCCATTTGTGGAAACTTGCTGTGCACCATTTGAGTGTTGAGACTCCTACATTATAATCTTGACTGCACTTCCAAAGGTCTTGATAAAGGATTCTGAATGGAAATGTTGACTGATTATTTCCTTGTACATGGTCTTCCATTCATAATGATCATGGCCAGTCTTTTATCTCAGCAACACTTTCCCTTACTCTTTGCATGTGCTTTGATTCAATTGATACTTTGTATGAACTCAGCCACTGAGCCTCCATGGCCCTTCTGGGTGGAGAAATCCAAAGATTCGTACCCCTGTGAGTGAAATAATTTCTTCTCAGCTCTACCCTGAACAGATGACTTCACCGAAACCTGTAAGCCTACTTCTGGACATTCCACCCACAGGAAACATCATTCCTGCATCCAACTTGGCAAATTCCATAGAAGGGTTATACTTTTCAATGAGATCGCCTTTCATTATTTTAAACAAACGAAATATAAATCCAAAGGGTTTCCACAAGTATATTAGAAGTAGAAGGATAGTACAAAATTGGACCCCTAGAAAATCAGAGTGGTCAACCCTTTATCACAGGCATCGATCTGATCATCCATCGTGCACTCTTTTATCTCAAGTGTACACTTCCTGAGGCAGGTAGGATTGTACGCTACATTCTAATAATGTGAACTAAACATATATTATGCAACTGCCTCACAAGTCACAGGACCCAATTCAATACTGACCTCCGATGCTGTCAGCGCAAAGATTTTATGTTCTCTCCACGAGTGCATTGGATGTTCTTTCCATGTCCAAAACAGTTGATGGGATAACTGACTGCCATAATTTACACCTGTGTGCAGATTGGTGGCAAAAGCAATTAAAAGGGAGAAGGACATGCAGGGGGAGTAGGACTGATAAACTTGCTCTCCTGGATACCAGCATTGACCTGAATGGCCTCCTTTACCATTAAAAAGATAAGATATATTGTACCTGTCCCATTTCCTACAAACTGGGTCCTTGAGCATTATTGCCAATTTTGCCAAATTTAGAGATAGTTTTTGACCACATACTCATCCACTGGGGACTAGATGGAAGGAAATCACATTTAGTTCACCGATGAAACATCATTAACCTCTTACATTGGACTTAATATGAAAAGAATGGAAGGAGAGAATAATGCAAAAACACAAAAATGCTGGAGGAACGCAGCAGGTCAAGCGGTGTCCATAGAAGTTAAAGATGTACAACCAATGTTTCAGGAGGAGAATAACTTGATTGGTTGATCGATTGATCTACCCTTGCCTCTCCTCCCACCAAACGGAGTTAGAACTATGTGCCCCCTTCGTACAAATCCTGATATTAGTGTACAATTTTTAATCAGTGCAGTGGTGACTCAACCCCCTACCCCCAAACCGTGATATTCAACGATAACTTTGATGGGGTTATTTTTATTTACAATGTACCCCGTACATAATTCTTACTTGGTGCAGCCAAACATGTACTTCATATATGGAATTTAAAAAATGACAATGGATGGATGCATTTACTTATCCTAGTGCAAGATTTTTAAAAAAAGAACTTTGCCATCGTGCAAACAGTTCATTTGTGGGGCCAGAGCAGCCCATGATTAATGTTTCAAGAGCTAGCATTTTAGAGTACTCCTAATGGACAGAGGCGGTACAGTTGCAGAGGATGCAGGAGCATGGGAGGAGAATCCACAGATACTCGGTGTCTCTAAACAGACTCTTTTGCTTCTCTTTTTATTGGTGTTGGGGGGGAAACTGGGCTTTATGAGAGGTTCCTCTTTTTGAGCCTTCACAACAAGCAAAAGTTGACAAATTTTGTGTATTATTACATGGCAATAAAGGAATCGAGACATTCCCCATTCTCTGTGAAGCTCACCTCTGGATGAGACGTTAAAAGCGGCAGTAAAAGATTGCATGGCATTATGTACTGGGAAAAAAAGTAAGGGAATTGTACATGACAATATTTGGCTATCATACAACATCATCGTTGGTAGTATCATCTGTGGAATCCTTCTGTGCAGAAATCAATTACGTTTACTCCCTGATTTCAATGCTGCACTTCAAAAGTACTTCACAAGTTGAAAGATGCTTTCGGACACTCTGAGGATTTGAAAGGTACATGATAAAGACAAGTGTTTTTTTTAGGATCCATTTAATAAACTTTCAGATTCTAGTGGACGTGATTAACATAAACTTGGGGCCTTTAATTGCTGTCGGCAGCCCAAAGGCAAATTTCAGATTAGAGTCAAAGGGTCATATTATATCAGTATAGGTAACCTCCTTGTAATCATTCAGCACTTCCCCAGGTTCTGCTGAGAAAAACTAAAGTCAACCTCATTATCCCATGAGTCTAAACCCCTTCACAGGTACAATCAGCCATTTTTATATAACAGCTTCTCCATAGCCAAATGATCAATAATTTGACTCAAATAATTTTCAGTTCTGTGTTTAGTGCATATAGTGTCCCTATACTCCTTAATATGCACATATTTTGTCAATTTTTAAAAATTCCTCCCTTATCAAGCAGCATCTTCCATATCGTGTGGGAAAATATTTGTTGAGGCTCGGTAACAAGAAACCTCACATTGTATCCTTATCTCTTGGTAAATACAGTAAATGTTTTATCTGAACTGGAGCATGTCACCCATTCCCTGGGCACACAGTGAGAGAGGTGATCTGCCAAACTGATGACCTCCCTCACACCAGCCCTGAATTCCATTTGTACAAGGTCCTCCCTGACATACCACGGATGCAAAGAAATGAAAGGAAATACCACAAGAGGAACAGGTGGTTATCAGGAAACATTTTGTGGAATACAAAATCTACAGCAGTGCAGCAGGGTAAGTGTTTTACAAAAGGAAGAATGTTTCTCTTTCAACAAAATTCCTTCCGATAAATCCAGTTTTGAAAGCAAATGGATACAAGTGCATAAGTTACTTCTTGCTGGGAAAGAGAGTGAACTAAGCGTCGGGGTTACAGACACTGTGTCGCTCACTCAGATTTATTAATGCAGAAAATGAAATATTACCCAAAATTTCCTTTTGACTGCCATAAGGCAAACAATGAGTCAGCCTGGTGCCCCTCGCAGTGAGAGAAAGAAGCAATAGCAAGTTCCCTCAGATACTCAAATGTATGTGGATTCACCTCCAGTGCTCCTGCAGCCACACTGGCCCCTGTTCGATCCACTGGCAACCCGAGCTCAAGGTCCAAACCTTCGATGCACTCAGGAAGCTTTCAGTGCCTGAGGCCCTTTCAGGGGTCCGTCTTGCCCTCTGCATCCTCTTGAATTCTGGGTTCTAATACCTGGTTCCCATGAGCTAGCCTCCAGCATCCCATGGGCCGTGCGGGTCCATCAACCGTAAATCGCCCACAGCCAATGTGGGTCCTTCACCCGCTGTGCCCCTTGCTGCCATGGTCACTGTCCTGTAGGGGTTATCTCCCTTCTCCACATTTCTGGTGCCCTGCACTAGTCTGGTGCTCCCCCAGAGTTTCCCCTCATTAAACTGGCTACCCAAGTAGTATGAACATTGAAAAATCTAAACAACCAGGGTATATGTTGATCTGGCCTCCAGAATGTTTGGTCAAAACAGTTGGTTCTAAGCATTGTTGCAATGAAGGAGGTAACAGGAATAATGGGGAAAAGTTTTGAAAGGGAATTCCACAACTTAGTGCCTACATTGGAGAGTTTGTATGAAAGTTACATTGTGTTGAATGGATACTTGCATATTCAAAATTATGTTAATGGCATGAAGTATTTTTTGATTCTCAATCTGCATACTTGTTGCTGGGTTTGTCAATAAAGTAATTACAAAACTAAACGCACATCCCTTTCGTAGTCATTTAATGAAACTTCCTCACCTGGCTCCGCACTGAAATATCCGGCTGTAGCCAGAGAGGTTGAATCATCAGGGGCCGGCTACTGCATCTGGTGCTCCCGCTGTAGAATCAGAGCGACTGGATGCAGTCTGGGAGATCACTTTGTTGAGCACCTCAGCTCTGTCCACCGCAATAGATCTCCCAGTGGCCACCCAATTTCAATTCTCCATCCCATTCCCAAGCCAACATGTCTGTCCATAAGCTCATGCACAGCCAGACTGAGACCACCTACAACTAGAGGAACAACACCTTATATTCCATCTAGCCACCCTGCAACCAGGTGGCATTAACATTAACTTTTCCTGTTAGCCCCCCCCCCCCCAAAAACCTGGTCTATCCCTATTTCTCCTTCCACCAACTCTGCCTCTCTCTCTGTTTCTCTTTTCCTCCAGATTTGTATTCACAGAGCCACTGCTTCCCCTGATCAATTCTCACCACTCTCCTCCTATCTATGTCCGATCACCTCCTTTTGTCTGTTGCTCTGCGCTCCTCCCCTGCCCTTTTTTTCCTTCTCGCCTGCCTTTTAATTCAAACACCTGCCTGTTTTTTTACTCGCACCTTGAAGTAGGGCTCAGGCCTACTTGGTTATATATCTCTATCTCCTATGGACGCTGCGAGACCTGCTGAATTCCTCCAGCATTTCTGGGTTTTCACCATAGCCTGAAATAACTTTTTTTTTCCCCTCATCACATTCCCACCATGACTTTCCCCAAAGGTCTGTCTGTCTCCATGTTGCTTTCCAATAATATCAATGACACGCATCTTGATTCACTGGACAACAATTTTTTCCCCCAAAAGGTTTGATTCCTGAAGAAAACTGGGGTTTATGATGGCCTATGTATCGCATAGGAAATTGGAGAAAAATTAAATGAACATTTATTGAATTTAGCATGTTTAATCGCGTAATTATACTGACACATTGCGTTCGTTCAACTGACCGAAAAATGTTCTGCCACTGATTTTCATTTGTACTCAGCATCTGATGCCAGCATTGATGTGTTCTAATTACCCTGATACCGCTTTTCCATGATCGCAAAGTCCTGGTGAAACCTTTCGCCGTGTTCGTCACTGACTGAGCCAAGATCAGCAGGGAAGAAGTTCAAGTACGAAACCAGAAGATGAATTTTCAACGACATGTTGCACTTCTTGGTTTTATATCCTTGAAGTCGATGTAAAATATGACAGGAAATCACAAAAAATAGGTTATATCTAAAAACAGTATGTGATAGGAAAATGTTATGGTGATTTTCATGATTAGCAGCCCAAAATCCATAAAATAACCCTAAAAGTGTTCAGGAAGCAAAATTGTCATCGTCCAGTGTTACCAGCAACACACCTGGTTCTTCCACAGATCTGACTTTTTTTTATTGCTTATCTGGGATCAGGGCAGTAGAAATATTCCCATTCCTAAGTCTATGTCTTCAATTCCCCATCATTTACAAACTTGCCCAAGATAAGTTTCCAAACACATTATCATTTCATCACCAATGCCTCATTTTACTACGTCAATATAGAGTCAGGCTGCAAGGAAACATGCCCTTCAGAGCAACCTGCCCATGCCAGCCAAGTTATCCGCTTCACCACCTCCCATTTGCCTGCATTTGGTCCATATCCCCCTAAACTTTTCATAGCACAATGGTTAGCACAATGGTATTACAACACCAGCAACCCAGGTTGTAATCCGGCACTGTCTGTTTGTACGTTTTCTGCATGGGTTTCCTCTGGGCACTCCGGTTTCCTCCCATCCATCAAAATGTAGTTCATAGTTTAATTAAGTCTATTTGGCACAGGCTCGAGGTTTGGAAAGGTTATTAGCGCACTGTATTTATGCTTCTGCATACTGTACCCCTGTACCTGTTTAAATGGCTTTTAAGGAAATACCTGAAACCCAAGGTTTCTCTGTTTAATTAAGTCTATTTGGCACAGGCTCAAGGTTTGGAAAAGTTATTAGCGCACTGTATTTATGCTTCTGCATACTGTACCCCTGTACCTGTTTAAATGGCTTTTAAGGAAATACCTGAAACCCAAGGTTTCTCTGTTCTACAACACTCTACATGTTGTATGACTGAGCCCTGGAGTTCATTTCATCTATGCTTAAATCCTCATTCCTGCCTTGGTTACCTTTAGATTTAACCTTCCCATTTATGTCTTGACTACCATCAACAATCTTGAGATCCAGATTTCAGACGACAGTGACCTGTTTTGGAACAAATGCTGTTCACCTGCTATGGTTGGCCTGTGTTGACACCTCTTCCAGTTCTACCTTGATTTTTAACACCCTCACTACTTAGACCTGCCTTTCACTTGTATTATTGGGACGAAGTTTGGGACAGATGAATCTAAGCAAAGGTCAGGCCTTCTGCTGATCTAACACACCAATCCCAGAAAATTTGCACCCCACAAGGAGCTCACATTGCCACCCAACAAACACTGCCTTACTGTTGATGCACAATAATTTTATTTTTTAATAGTAATGTTGTAAGAAGGTTATAATATGAATGTTTGCACCATGATGCCACCGCAAAACACTAAATTTCATGACTTGTTCATGACAATAAATTCTGAATTGGATTCTGAACACGAATCACTGCAGTTAAAGCACAAAGCTGGAGAAACTCAGCTGGTGAAACAGTGTCCTTTATATAGCAAAGGTACAAATACATAACCAATGTTTCAGGCTTCAGCCCTTTACAGAAAAATGTTGGCAATCGTTCAAATAAAAGGGTAGGGGAGGTGTGGTCGCGAAGGCAGGAGGTAATAGGTGGAGAAGGGAGGGAGGGGACAGCAGCGATCAAGGGGAGGAGGAATGGCTGGATGAATAGTGGGGGGAAGGGGGGGGAGAAGGAGAACTGGAAGGGAAGGGAAGGGGGAGAGGAGAGCAAGTTAGCAGAAACCAGAAAAGTCAATGTTAATACCATCTGGCTGGAGAGTGACCACCCGGAAAAATCAGGTGTTGTAACTCCAATTTATGGGTGATCTTGGTGAGATGGTAGACGAGGCCATGGACAGACATACGAGTGTGGAAGTGTGACACAGAACTGAAATGGTTGGCTACTGGGAGGCACTGGTCACTGGTGCGAACGGAGCGGAGGAACAAGAACTGATTTTCTGTCTGGGCACTCTCAAGACAGATGGCATTAACAGACATTTCCGGTTTCTGCTAACCTGCTCTTCTCTTCACCCCCCACCCCCTTCCAGCTTTCCTTCCTCCCCTTCATCCAGCCATCCCTCCTCCCTTTGATCGCTGCTGTCCCCTCCCTCCCTTCTCCATCGATCACCTCCTGCCTTTGCAACCACACTTCCTCCCACCCCACTCTTTTGTTCAGACACCTGCTGACATTTTTCCATACCTTAATGAAGGTCTGAAGCCAGAAACATCAGTGATGTATTTTTACCTTTGTTATATAAAGGATAACTAGTGTAGATGTGAATAGGCTCTTCCCCTTGAGGGTAGGTGAGATTGGCCTGCTGAGTTTCTCCAGCTTTGTGTTTTTACTCCAGCCACAGTGTCTACAGATTTTAATGTTTTACTTATGAATCACTGCAGATTCCTTACATTTAGTCCAGGCAATATGTTTATCTGTAGTAAAAACAGATGTGGAGGAACTCAGCAGGTCATGCAGCATCCATAGGAGGTAAAGATATTGAACCAAGATTCTGGGCATGAGCCTTTCTCAATGAGTAAAAAGCAGGCAGGCACCTGAATTAAAAGGCTGGGGAGATGGGAAGAATGGAAAGGTTTGTTTATCTGCTACATGCAGATACAAGCAGCGGGCTGCTGGTGACTTGAGGCAAGGAGCCCAGGTAGGTTGCAGGCATCTACGGTCAAGGCTATGTACTGCTGGAGACTGGCTTGAGACTGGTTGAAGTGTTACCAGACGTTGGAACCAGAATGTGAGAGGGTGTCGAGAGCATAGAAGGTTTCTTGATCGTGTCAGAGGTTTGGATCTGGAGCCTGGGTCACTGATGGTTTGAACTGGACTATGTGTGGCTGCAGGAGTGTTGGAGGTAAATCCATGGACTCTCAGTGAATCTTGGGTTGGGGGGTGGTGGGGGAGGACGCTTGTTTGCTTCTCTTTCTCTGACAGTAATGGGCGCTGGGCAATTTCTGCTGATGGCGAATCTTTGTCTGCCTTATAACCATATAACAATTACAGTACAGAAACAGGCCATCTCAGCTCCTCTAGTCTGCACCAATTTAAGTGAACTCCACTAGACCCACCTACCCACTCCCTCCCTGCCCATAATCCTCCAATCCCCTCACATCCAACCTTCTCTTAAATGACAAAATTGACCCTGCTGCAATCACCTCTTCCGGAAGGTCATTCCACTCAGCCATCACTCTGAATGAGGAAGCTTCCTCTTATCTTACCTCTAAAAATTTCCCTCCTAACCATTCACTTATGGCCCTTCCTTCCAATCTCACCTACCCTCAAGGGGAAGAGCCTATTCACATCTACTCTATCTATCCCCCTCATAATTTTAAATACCCCTATCACCCTTCTACACTCCAATGAATAAAGATCCAATCTACTTAATCTTTGTATTCTAAAGGAAATTTTATGTTATATTACATTTTTGGTTTTAATTACACAACAGTAAGAATCTTGAATGTTTGGTGGATGGGAAGAATTCGCTGCCTTCAACACAGCTGTGTGAGAAGTAAAAGGGTGGAGCCTTTATAACGAGACAGGTGCATGCCACCTATGGGATGTTCGGAAGATACAAGACAACTGTCTGAATTATGTACAGTGCAGGAAACATTCAGCTTCTCCACACATCACAGGCAATGGTAGCACCGAGCCCATTCATTGTATTTCTGAGTGGTAGGTTCTTCAGTGACATTGGGAATAAAGTCAAACAGGCTGATGGCAAATCTAAGGCCTGTATACACCCCATTACTCTTCCATAATAAGACCTCTTATTGAACTACTTTTTCAACTTATTGGGCATGGTTTTCTTTCAACCCTGTGGTACAGAACAGAGGAGTAAATAACCACAATCCTGTTGATTTATGATGACATTGCATTCTAATTGGTTCTTCACACTGGATGGGCATGTTACCACAATGTTCCAAAACTGCAAAAGGGTTGGGATAGATCTAAAAGTAAATGGGAAGCGGATACTGGATTTATTTTTTCCAAAGATGATTGGTTAGTTATCTGTTATGATTGATAAATGCACGTAATGCAATGATTAACTACAATTGTTTACATCAATTATACTTAACACCTGAAAAATTTAAAAAGTATGGTTTTAATGAATCAGACTTGTGTTTTAGATGTGGTGATACGGTTGGAACTTTTTTTCATGCCATTTGGTCATGTATACATATACAATCTTATTGGAAGAAAATTCAATCGCTTTTAGAATATCCGTATAAGATTAAAATAGTTTTAGATCTAACAGTATTTTTATTGGGTAGTTTGCAACCTCTGAAAGGTTTGGGATTAGATAAGTTTCAGCTTGCTTTTGTATATTTAGCTTTATCCGTAGTGAAAAAATGTATTGCTAGTACATGGAAAGATACAAATATGATTGATATTAATAGATGGATAATGAGATGAAATATTGTTTAATAATGGAAAAAATTATGTTTGTTTTGCGTGATAATTATAATTTTTTTATTAAGTGGTTGTTATATTCAGAATATTTACATTTCAATTTACATTGATTAGATCTTAATATGTATATTTAATTTTTCTTTAATATTTTTTCTTTTTTCTTTCTTTATGGCTCTCCTTAGGAGAGTTGGTTGAAGGGGGGGTATTTTCTTTTTTTTCTATATATAAAAAATAAGGTTCATGTTTATGGTTAATTGTTGTATATATCATATATTATTTGTTTTTTGAACGAATAAATAAAAGTTTTTAAAAAAATGTTCCAAAACTGCTAACATTCAGTTTTCTGCAAAAGGTTGTGGATGCTGGAACTACTGGTGGTGTTACGTTTTAACCAATCGTCTTTGTTCATTGGTTCACACTGCCTCCAGACATCCAGCACGAAAAATTAGAGTTTGCCCATTCCTGGCTACGTACAATTTTCATGGTTATTATAACTAAACATGTCAATGAAAATGTGGAAAATTCTTTCAGACAAATTATTATTGAAAATAGTCAAACAGAATTTAAATTCTGAACAAAATCTTTGTAAATTCTCCATCCTGGTTTTGTGCTGTCATTTATATTAAACTCCAATACAAAAACTCTTAGGCAGGTATTGGGCACGCACGAATATTTGTATCCGTTTGCAGCAAGGCACAGAAACATGGGATGGTCAGCGACAAGTAGCATACACATCCAGTAAAACGCAGAAGTCTGCAGATATTGATTGTAGATAAAACAGAAATGCTGGAGGAACTCAGCAGGTCTTGCAGCATCCATAGGAGATAAAGATGTATAACGGACATTTCAGGCCTGATCCTTGAAGAAGGGCTCAGGCCCAAAGCTGCAAGATCTGCTGAGTTCCTCCAGCATTTCTGTGCTTTTACTGCATTCACACCCAGGTACTGGCTATTTCTAACAAGAGAGAACCTCGTTACCTTTCTTTTACATTCTATGGCATTACATTTACCTCATCACTCGCCGTTAAAATCCATTTGGTTACTATTGACCAGAGGTTTAACTGAAACAGTATATCAACACAATAGCCACAAGAGCAGGTGTGGCAAAATGACTCATATCTTGACTCACCAAAGTCTTTCAATAATCTACAAGTTATAAATCAGGAGTATTGCTCAATGTGCTCCACCTGCCTGGATCTGCAGCTGTAAGTAAATAAGAAGCTCCACATGTATTCCAGTCATGGAAATATTTTGCCATACCATCAATGTTATTGAGTCTAATTCCTCAAGCTCTCTATCTGTTGTACTGTGGGGAATAACTTAACTGCATGGACTCCAGTGGTTCATGAAGATCACTCATTCCAGTCTTCTCAAGGGCAAATACAAGTGGGAAAATCAATGGCACTGATGCCCATAGTGCATGTGAATTTAAAAGACCATGCATGTTTGTCCTATTTGTCTGGCTCCCAAGAGCGAGGTCTTGCCTTACATGATTTACAGTTCATACCTGCGCATTTACTTGAGTCTCTGTGAGCAGAAGGATGCAATTCAGTGAAATCAAAGTAATCCGAGACTTATCAACATTCAGCATGGAGAGCAGAAATGTTGGCTATAAATGTTTATGAATGGAATGTTACCAATAAACCTGATAAATCAACTCAGAATTGAAACTGTTCTGAGAGGAGTTTGATGAATTGACATAGTATTGAGTGTCTATCAGTTTATGAAATATGCTGTAATTTATAGCAGATTCAACACTTGCATCTAAAATAGACATGCAGAAACTGTAAATTGTAATATAATGCATAAAACAATTCCTTTATTCACTTCCAGTAGAGGACAACAATTCTGACCATGGACTACAAGATTAAAAAGGGCAGAATGATCGAGCCTTCCTGCCTGCCTTAGTACCTTCCAATAAAACACAGACAATGCTGGAGGAACTCAACTGCATCAATAGGAGGTCATAGAATACGGTCATGATTGGCAAATTTAAGTAATTTAGATTCTCCAGTGATTCTGTCTGGTCTCTGAAGGTCGCTATTCAATTCATATCTTTAATTTTTTTTTCTTATACGGAAACCTTGATTAGAGGGAGGGGGTAGTTAGATTTATTTTTAGTTTAATCTAAAAAAGGGAGAAAAAAAATTAAATAATCGATTATATTACGGGTTTAATTATGGATGTCCTAGATTATATTATCACATTAGATAGATGTTACTCTGTGTTATGACCAAGGCTTGGAATAATGTAATTGATTTGGTTTCCATCCAGAATTATTTTTAAGAAATAATGTTTAATCAACAATTATGCATGGATTTGAATTACATCTATATTAATTTGTGATATGTATATGTTATGATGTGCTTTTTTGCTATATTTGTGGACTTTGTATGTAGGATTAATATGTAAAACTCAATCAACGAAATGGAGGTGAAGATATATAGCTGACATTTTGAGCCTGAGCCTTTCTTCAAGGTTATGAGCCTTGCAGAGGGGCTCCTCATACCTTGCAGAGGGTCTCAGGCCTGAAACATCAGTTATGTACCTTTACCTGCTACAGACATTATGAGACCTGCTGAGCTCCTCCAGCATTTGTGTTTTTAAAAACTGCAATCACAGCAGCTGCAGACTTTAATGTTTCACTCCGTACGCTCTCCATTCCAAGACAATCCTTCCACCTCCATTCATACTGCTGCCTCATCTTAGTGACTGCTGGAATCTCATCTTTGTTGTTGGTAGGGATGACCTCTCCAATATTATTCATTTCCCACCTTGTACCATTCCCAAACATCAGCCAAAATTCTTATGGATCACGTTCCACTTCACATCAAATCTGATTCACACACCACCTCTTGTTGACCTGCCTCAGCATGTGTTCAAGTTCATTCGTCATCCCATTATACTAGTACAACCCAACATAACATCTGGTCTACCAATACCTTGATTTTAAACCATCTTCAAATCCCTTCCTTTTCTTTACTGCTATCTCTCTGGATTCCAATCCCTTTGAGCAAACTTTTGGTAAGCCTCAAATGTATTTCTTTGCTCAGGGTCATATCAACCTGATAATATTCCTGGGAATCATCCTTGGAGATTTTTTTTTCATATATACGGAGTTAATGAAAGCAAGTTGTTGTTTGTGATTCATTAGCTGACCTTAGGTGATTCTGTAGTTAGCTGTAACACAAGCACACTCCCAACTCCACTGAAGAACGTCCCCTTCACTTCAATAATAATATGGAAAATGGTAAGAGCCAGATCACAGGCATTTAAGTCTGGAGGTCCAGATCAGTATAGCAGGAAATCCATCTCCCAGGTGAAGTGAAGATTCCAGATGAAAATGGAAACAACAAGGGACACCCGACAGCCGTAGAAGGGCCTATAAATGCCATAACCGGCTACAAAACCAGATGGCAAAGTTTCTCTCCCCGAGGAACTCGACCCCTGTATGTTTTGAAGAGTGGGAGGAAACCGGAGGAAATCCACGCAGACACTGAGAATGTGCAAACTCCTTAAAGACAGCGTTGGATACGAACCCAGGTCACTGTAACAGCATTGCACTAACCATGTCACCCCTATAATATAAAACTAAAAATTATGTAAAAACAACAAAGAAAACACAGAAAATAGGTGAAGGACAAGGCCATTCAGCCCTTTGAGCCTGCACCATCATTCAGTGCAATCCTGGCTGATAATACAACCTCAGAACCCTATTCCTGCTTTCTTCCACACCCCTTGATTTCTTTAGTCCAGTGGTTCTCAACTTTTCCACTCACATACCATCTTAAGTAATCCCTTACTAACCGCAGAGCACCAAAGCCATAGGATTACTTCAGATGGTATACAAGTAGAAGGAAAAAGATTGCGAACCACTGCTTTAGCCATAAGGACCACGTCCAACTCCTTCGTGAATATATCCAATGAATTGGGCTTAACGTTCTATGGTGGGGAGTTCAACACATTCACAACTCAGTGAAGTTTCTCCTCATCTCAGCCCAAAATGGATTACATTGTTGCCCTTCTACAGTGATCCCTTGATCTGGACTTCCCCACAGGTCACATCAAATTGATAGAACTACTCTGCAGGTGGGGCAGTACCAGAGGAGAGAGAAAAGCAGAATTAATGTTTCAGCATAAAGACCCTTCATCAGAACTTACATGCTGGAGTTCAAGTTAATTTATCATCCCCCTGTACAAATACAACCTGGCGAAACAGCATTCTCTGGACCTCAGTGTAAAACACTCCAAACACACATAGACATTACACAAATAATAAATACACACAGTATGTATATCCAAATATAAAATAAACAAACATTATTGTTAAATTAATAGTCGTCATGGAGGGTGTGTATCAGCAGTTATTCAGCGTTCTCACTGCCCGTAGGAAGAATCTGTTCCTCAGCCTGGTGGTGCTGGCTCTGATCCTCCTGGATCTCTTTCCTGATGGGAGTAGCTGGAAGATACTGCATGCGGATGGAAGGGGGTTCTCACTGATTTTGCGAGTCCTCTTTAGGCAACAATTCCAGTAGATCACATTGCTGGGGGAGAGGGGTACCCAAGTGATCATCTCTGCCATCCTTATTGTCCTGTGGATTGACCTCCGACTTAATGCTCTCTACAGCAACCGCACCATACTGTGATACAGCCAGCCAGGATGGTCTCAATAGAGCTCCTGTAGAGTGTTGGCAGGATAGTGGCCGGTAGCCTTGCTAAAAGGTAAGATTCCCAGAACTATCAGTAGATTGGTACTGGATGGTCATGTCTTCATTCCTGCTCCAAGATGTTATTCAATAATCAATGCAAATTTTCTTTATCCAGAAATTCACACCCATTCCAAATGTGCTTTATTATTATGACAATACATTGATTTCAATGAATTGAATTTCAATCTAAGGAAAGAATAAGCAGTGTACAATGTGTTTACATGACAGAACTAAACACACGATTCAGTCATCTGTTACACAAGTTACATTTCATCCATTAGTTTTCTCCCTTGTGCATATGTTTTTCCTCAGTTCTGACACATCTGGCTACTTAACCAGAGGTTAAGCAACTTCCGTGTGATGATCTAAGCCGACTCTTCATCGAGTTCTATCAACTTTTCCACTGGAACCGGTTAAGGGTCCAGTGGAAAAAGGAAACCATCAGCACGCCGGCGTCCAGTGACGTAAAATCACACCGGGGATTGAAGGCCTAGACTCCTACTCACATCCCCGGCATCAGCTGAAGCTGGTGGGCTGATTAAACCAGTGAAAAAAGGATAAGTTGCATCCCGGGACTATTGTTGAAGGTAGACTCTCCTATCCCTGGGGATGACTTGTGGTCAGTCAGTGAGCCACGGGATTAAAATGATACAACGCTCCCGAGACCACAATGATTTTATAGAAGCTGATTAACAAAAACAGTGCTATATACAAATTAATCAGAGATTTGATAATGATAGAAGCAAAGACTGGTTGCAAGCTAGATGTTTAAAGTGCGTGCCAGTTCAAGTGGAGAAGTGCATTTCCCGATCCTAGAGGGCGGCTGTGAGTTGCTAGTAATGCAGCCTTCCCAGGTCAGGTCACCCACCTCTCCAGGACAAGATGTTACATTCCACCAGTATTCAGGGAAAACACACTACCGCACAGTCATAGTTCACAGAGTTCCCAGTAGCTCCAGCGCTGTCCTCCTCAAGACCAAGGACAATGCGTCTCAAGACCTCCGAACCTGCCATGGCTCCGCAGCTCCAGTTGCCACTGGATACCACCACCTCCTCTCTACCTCTGGCAGCGGACCCCCTCCAACATTGACCCGAAGAGTCTGAAAAGCTGCCAGGCCACATCAGCACAAAGCGAGTTGACCTCCGCCTCTAGGCCTCTTCAGCGGATGGGTTCTCTGCAACTTCGCAGCATTGGCTCAGAACGGCTCCTCTTCAGTGCTTCCCACTTGCAACACGATACAAAGTCCAACTTCATCAAATTGAAAGTTGTGCACAGCATCAGCTTGAGTTCCTTTAGCAACCGTGATCGGGAGTAGCTGCTGCGGACTGTATCCATTCCGTCATTTTCTTCAGTGGGAAGTGGTCAATGGGAAAGCAGTTTGTGTCCCAGTTAAAAGTGGCCCAGTGGAAACAGCAAAAATCAGCTTCTTTAACCGGGACAGTGCCAGTGGAAAAAGGGCTTCTAAGAGGCTAAACTGAAGTAAGGTTAACTTGTTCAGATGGTTACAGTAGATCTCTTGCTACTATTTCAGACAGAGGTGAAAGTCACAATAACTATAGATTCTAGAAATCTGAAATAATATACAGAGGATGCTGGAAATAACAGACAAGTCAGGAATTATCTGTGAAGAGATAAACAATTTTCAGATCAAAGAACCTTTCCATCAGCTCCTCTTCTGATCTAACTAACATTTAGATGTCAACCATTTGCACTAAAAAGTCAATGAACCAGCGATCCCATTTCTGTCTATCGATCTATGCTGTGTAGCAATGCATGGCCTCATCTGGCTTCGTGGCAACTGAAACAATACATTAAAATAAATCAATTGTTTTGGGATGTTCTGAGGACACATATGTACAATATATTCTTTTTGTTTTGTGTTAAAGAATGAAGCAATCAGGTTTTTTTCAAACTGATCTTTACCCTCCTCTGAGCTGGGTTATGTTGCCTCCATTATTGACCCAGTTAAAGATCATAGATAAGGTGCTGGTCTGAATCTTCCAGGTCATGGGTGCTTGTTCAGAGGGGACTGTCTTTTAAGAATGTTTTCTATGCACTGAGAGCCTGGGATGAATTTACAGATTCTGTGCCTGAAACTGTCACTGAATAATTTAAATTAAAAAATCCAAGAACTGAGTCCTTAATCACTGAGATTCCCCAGATTACCTTGCCTTGCACATGATCTAAGATGCTAGATCTGGGGATCTTAAGCCACAGATTAAAAAGAAAGAATATACTTTAAATTCCTTTAATTATTTCTTATTTTCTTTATACATTTTAATTAAAAAACATTTATTGATAAGTTAACTTTTTAATTATTTAGAGTCAGAGACATACTCCATGGAAACAGGCCCTTAGGCCCAACTTGACCATGCCGACCAAGGATCCGACTACACTAGACCTACCTGCTAGCATTTGGCCCTCTAAACATATCCTATCCAGGTATCCATCTATATATTTTTCTTAAACATTGCAATAGCACTTGCCTCAAACCATTTTTTCTGGCAGCCTGTTCCATACACTCAACACCCTCTGTGTAAAAGAGTTACCCTTCAGGTTCCTGTTCAATCTCTCCATTTTAATGCTTATTTTAATAGTTTTGTGGTGGAACATGGTAGTGCAGGTGTGACCTCACTAGACTGTACAGGCTGGCCCACCTCCAACTGTAACTCCTCCCCGTAGATTCCCAATAAAGGCTGATAGGCCTAGTCTCCTCCCTCCATACCAGCCTTGGATCTGGGCCAGCAGCATGTAGAGACATACCGATGTTTCTGGATAGTAAAGCCTTTAATCACTTGCTTCATGTCTGTTTGTAGTTATTGATCGCACCACGTTTCAGAAAGTCAAATTAAAATTTGTTGATGTCCCTTGCAATGCATCTATCCCAAGCTTTGCCACCTGTCAAAACCCAATCCGGGATCTTTCCAGGGGCAGGACCTCTTGTGTGAAGCCATGTTTTCATTCAGACTTTGTTGCCTGACTCCAGAGGATGATGGCCCTCTTCATGTGGCTCAGACAAGTGCAAGTTCAAGTTCAGGTACATTGCCAGCTGATTGTACATATACAACCATCAATAAACACCTCCAGACCTTAGAGTATCTGCATGCACATGTGCGCGCGCGCACACACACACACACCGTTATCTGGAATTCAAACAATTGGCAGCCTCAACCAATTGGCCAAAAAATTGAAGAAAATAAATAGGTATAAATACATGTTTAACATTGGTGCACTTTGCTGATAGTTCACCAATCATGCAACCAGAAATACACTTATCCAGCATCTATCAATTGCCATAGGTGCCAGATAGCAGGTAAATAAATCTCTCTCTCTCTTTCTCTCTCTCTCTCTCTCTTCCCCCCCCACCCCCACCCCCCACCCCAGCCTGGCAGTCCCAGTTTTTATGCTCATGTACCACTTCCTTGAAGGTCATGTCTCAAAAATACTGCGGACTGGATGGTAAAGGTCCTTGATGATTCTGAGCCCTATTTAATAACTGTTCCCTGTAGATATCATCCTCTCAGCAGTTTTAAATCACCCTCCATACAGACCTCTGATCTCATGATTTGTAGCTACCAATACCACACTATGATGCAGCCAGACAGGACCTTCTGTTGTGCTCATGTAGAACGTTGTTAGGATGTAGGTAGTCTTTTATTCTCTTCCCCCCCCCCACCCCCAAAACAACCACCTTAGTATGAACCAAAAGAGCTCAACAAGGTCCAGTGCATAATTTCCAGCTTCCTTCAGCATTTGCTTTTAAAGAAAATTTTAATTTAGAGATATACCACAGTAATAGGAAACTCTGGTCCACTAGCCCATGCTGCCCAAGTACCTCCATTTGACCAATCAACCTACCTGCACATTTCAGGATAGGGGAGTCTAAAACTAAAGGCCAAAGGTTTAAGGTAAAAAGGGCCTGAGTGGCACTTTTATTAAAAAAAAACAGGATTGAGGGCATATCAGAACAAGTCACAAAATTCAGTGTTTATGGAGCAGCTTCACAGGGCAAACATTCATATTATAACCATCTTACAACATTACTATAAATAAATAACAATAACAGTGCGTGAAAAGTAAGGCGGTGTCTTTGGTTCATTGATTATTCAGGAACCTGATGGCAGCGGGGAAGAAGCTGTCCTTGTGCTGTTGAGTGTTTTTGTCTTCAGGCTCCTGTACCTTTTTCTCGACAGTAGCAGAGTGGTGGCCTGGTCGGGGGGCGGGGGGGGGGGGGGGGGGGGCGGGAGGTCTTTGAGGATAGAGGCTGCTTTTTTAAGGCACTGCCTCATGTAGATGTCCTCAATGGAGTGGAATCTGGAGTCTGTGATGTTTCAGGCCAAGTTAACAACCCTCTGGAGTTTATTCTTGTCCTGAGAGTTGGCACCTCCATATCAAGCAGTGATGCAACCAGCCAGAATGCTCTCTAAGGAACAAGCTGCTAGAGGAAGCGGTAGATGCAGGGGACAATTACAATTTTAAAAATTAATTTAGATCAGCTATTCTCAACTTTTATTTTAGCTATACATCCCTCCCTCCCCCACTCAGGACTTTGCTCAAAGTTTTTGGGCTCCCTTCCCTTTTGGTTTCTTCCATACTTCTCTCCTACTGACTACGTTAGAAAAACAAAAACATATTTATGTTGCACGAGGTAAAATAAAACAAGGCTCTTACTTAAATGTGCTGTGGCCTGCAGGGGGCCCAATTGAGAATGGCTGGTCTCGACAGATAAATGAACAGGAAAGGTTCAGAGGGCAGAAATATAGGGAAATGGGTCTAGCTGGTCAGTATGGATAATTTGGATCAAAGGGACTGTTTCCATCTCCCTCTTGACTCCATGAGTTGAGAAGTAGACAGGTCCATGGAGGGAATTTTATCCCAGACAGCTAAAGGCAAGGCTTCCCATGACAAAGAGATAATCAGTGAATTTCAAGTGGCCAAAACTTGAAGGGAGTGCTGGGGGTTCAGGTTGGAAAAGATACTTTATTTATCAAAGGGAGCTAGGTTTCTGGTCCGGTCTGCAATGCTGGGACAAAAAGGGAGCGTTGTTATTTAACACTGGCAAAACCATTGGACCAGACCACACACTACCCAACACATGCTTGCATCCTCCCCACTCCTGCAGTGGTCTCGCAGCCATACTGCAGTGCTCTCCATTGTGCAGTCCAGACTCACCCGATGTGTGTCTGGCCTGTAATACAAAGAATCTTAGGGTTTCATGTGATGTCATGTATGTAGTCTGACAATAAATCTGAACAGTTTCCACTATTTTCTGCTTTTGTTCTCATCCTTCAAAGCAACTTGACACCATCGTATCTCGCTGATGCTTTCAATTATCTGGGAAGATATATATGAACCTAAGATCTGAGCCAATGGACAAGATTGCCCATAACTGAGAAGAAAATAATAGTAATAATTTTTTTTAAAAAAATCAAAAACATCTTTATACTTCATAAGTGAAAGAACCTTGTAAGGAATTTCTTCTTGAAAGAAAGCCTTATTGGCATCAGTACAATACAAGAATAACTTCCACACCAGTAAATAACTGAATAAAATTGCTTCTTTGTACATCAGCTTTGTAGTTAGAGATCAACAGTATTGAGTATCAAGACATGATTTGTATGCAAAGTGTTTTCACAATGAAGTAAAATTGAAGTTGAATATTATTTTTGTTTTGATCAGTGAATAATAACAACAGTTGCAATTTCTCAAAAGTTTGAACATTGGTCATTGTGTTTCAATTTTGTTAACCTAGTCACGTTTTCTTACTAAATGGAAGGAGGCTGTTTGGCCCATCGAGTCCCAGCCAGCTTTTAATCTTCTCCCTTGCCCCATGCTCCCCACTTGTCTTACCAGGGGTAATTTACAGAGGACAACTCATCAACCCACCTGCATATCTTTGGGATAGTGATGGCTGGGGAACCCCAGGTGGGCAAAGAAAGAGCATGCAAATTCCACACATGCAACACAAGAGGCCAAGGCTGAATCCAAGTCGCTGAAGGTGTGAAACCGCAGCACTACCGATATCAATCCACCTTTTGATTTTCCATATTTTGGGATCTAGGCAAAGTTGAAAGGGAATAAAAACATTTAAGTGTCCAAACCTGAATGTCTGAGAGATTTCTATATTGATTTCCTGTTTACTTAACAGGCAAATCCAAGGTTTAGTGATCTTATCTTGATAAGAGATGTGCATGCCATTTTCAAAGGTGTAAGTGCCACAGATCTGTTCAGGTACATTTTTCCCTTGGGTGTATTTTCTGAAGAAAGTAAGTTTCTGTTGGCATAATATTAAACACAAATTTATTTTAAAGCTGCAGATTCTCTTGTATTGACTTGAAAGGTGTCTGAATGATGTAAAAATTATGAATACTGTAACACTCCTACTTTCAATGAGCAACAGGTCTACGTTTCCCTTTGACAAACTGAAAACAGGGTCTATTTTAGCATGGAATATTGATGATATTTATTAAAACTGCTCAGTCCTTCCTCTATCTCAGAGATCACTGGACAACAATTTTTTCTTCCTAAAAAATGAGTATGATAGACAACTCCAAGCTGAACACAAAGATACTTTCAAATTTTCTGTATCACACAAGTTGGAGAAACGTTAACTTTTATTGAATTTAACACGTTTAATAGTGTAATAATGCTGTCACATTGAATAGTTCAACTGACCAAGAATGTTTTTCCACTGATTTTCAGAACTCAGCATCTGATGCCTCTCATGTCAGTGTCCATCAATAGTCAGCCAGTATTGATGCATTTCTAATTGCCCTGATACAACTTTCTCATGGTCATAAAATCCAGACAAAACCTTTCACCATGTTCGTCACTGACTGCACCAAGATCAGAAGGGAAGGCGTCCAAGTGTGAATGTAGAAAATGAATTTTAGATGACATGTTGCACTTCATGGTTTTGTATCCTTGAAGTAGACTTAAAATATATTTTATCTTAAAAAAAATGGTATGTGATAGTAATTTTTATTTTTTTTTTATTGATTTTCATTAGTAGGTTTGTACAGTGCAATTGCATGCTACAGAAAAAGGTAAGGGAAAGCACAGCAAGAATTCCGGTATTAAATATTTAAGGTGATTTTTGTGATCAGCAGCCCAATGTTCAGGAAGCAAAATCTTCATTGTCCAGTGTATTTAGCCCGAACTCAGGAAGAGATAAATCATGTTGGAGAGGGCAAATAGAACATCACTGATCACTAGGGGATAAGTGGTACCCTTTAATGGGCTAAAAGGTGCTACTAAAGAGAAAATAGGAATAAACACTGTGAAATGAGAGCAATTAGAGGGTGAGAACACAACCAAAGAAACGTAGAAGCTGTGAATTGCGGGACTGTGGGACATGGTCCAAATGCCAAATGGAATGAGCAAAAGAATTAACAGATGGATGACTTACAGCCAAGATGACATGTTCTGACACAGACAGAAAAAAAATAATTAAAATATTTTTTAAAATTTTTTTTAAATAATTTTTTTTTTAAAAAATCGATATCAATGCCATCTTTCCTTTGAAATTAATCCTGAATTGCTGTCTGGAGAACCGATCACACGAAGCACCTAATCTTCTTTCTGGATGTGTTGCAGTCTCTGGGACTCCACATCAAATTTTTCCAACTTTTAGTGAGTAATCAATTTGCTTGAATTTCTCCTGTTTTTTAGTGGATCAGATATTTTGGGACAATTTTCTGGATTGTTGACTGCATCTCATAAACTGGGAGAGTTTGGTTATAAGTGCAAAAGTAATAAACCAAATGCTGGAGAAACTCTTTTGTTCATCAAGGTATGAACAAAATGTAGGCAAGTGCCTGAAAAAATATGTTGAAGGGGAAGGGCAGGAGAGGAGTACAGTCCCACAGGCACATCTTGATGAAGGGATGAGGTCTGAAACATTGGTTATAAAGGACACTGTTTGATCTGCTGAGTTTTTCCATTGGGTTTTTACTTCAATCCCAGTGTCTGCAGACTTTTGTTTTATTCACGGTTAAAAGTGCACCTAGTTCTGGATTTTACCACTTAGCAAAGTAATGTATTTATGCTTTTGTGATAGTACAGATTCTATCATCAATGTGGACATGTACAAATTGTAGAGTAGGATGACTGTGATATGAATAGGGGTCGAGACCTACTGGCAGGTCTTAAAGGATTGCTCCTAGCCAGACCAGGTTATTCTGGACTGGTCCACCTACATGTGATATGCTCAAGTCTTTTAATCAATAAAAGCCTGGGTTTGGATCAACAAGTCTTTGGTTCTTTCAACGCGTTCTACAGCTTTATCCCTAGAAATGCAAAATGTATCTTTTACAATCTGCAATTTAAAAAAAAATCAAATGGTGTGAATTAAATTAGCTTTGGAAAGTGGAGGAAGGAAAGATGTGTCACCTGTCTAATGTTAGTGGCTGAAGATGCTTGCAAATGTTTCATCCAAACTTTGGTTTTCATGGTTCATCTCTCTTACTGTGGAGGATGTTTTTGGAACCTCCTCCTCTCAATTAACAGTTCAGCTGTCCATCAGGTTTAGATGCTGGACGTGGCTGTAATGCATTGCTATGATCTGATGGGATTACTTACCACTGCTTATTGCATTGGGGTCTTTGCTGCCAAGCAGGTGTGTAGTAGCACAACCAGGTTGGCATATCATTTTAAGATGTTGCTTCTCCTTCATCCAGAGCTTTTTCCTGCCTTTTAAAAATGTGAGAGCAAAGGATATGCAGGCTACAAGTTATACAAAACAAGAAAGTCTGCAGTTAAAGTAAAAACACAATGCTGGAGAAACTCCACTGGTCAAACAGTGTAAGTAAACCTTATATTTGAAAGATATAGCGAGATAATCAACATTGAGGACTGGAGCCCTTAATCAAGGTATGTACCTTTATCTTTGCAATACTGTTTGACCAGCTGAGTTTGTCCAGCACTGTGTTTAGGCTTCAGGTTGTGCTACACAGAAGAATTTGCTGTGTTAAAATCCACACTCCAGATATCACATTCTCCTGCAGATGTAGATGTAAAACAAGGCTCCACGTACTGCACTGCATAGCAAAGCCTACAAACACATGTCAATCTGCAAAGTTCCCTGATCTGGCAACAAAATTAGAGTGACTATCAGGCTCTGTTTACTTAAGCCTTGCAGTGTTCTTGAGCTGGTCATGGAGTGATGGGAGCAGGGATAATTGGAGATGTTGTGCTGACTGTAGCAACAGGTAGCGCACAAATGAAAGTCTATCAGTCTAACCAGGACTAAAGAGAAAGCTTGGAATAAATGAGCAAAAAAAAAGGAAACAATTTTCCAGATTTTGCACCAAAATCTGTGCAGCAAAGCAATATAATGCATTGCTAGTTAGCAGGGATTTTCACTGGTCTTGCATCAGATTGTAGCCCCTTCTCCACTGGCACCTTGTCCCAGAAATTAACCCGTTAAGTGTCTAGTGGAAAAGGAAAATAGTCAGCACGCTGGCATCAAATGACGTCAAATCATGCCGGGATGGACAGCCTCAACCCCTATTAATATCACCAGTGTCAGCTGACACCACCATGCTGATTAAACCAGTGGAAAAAGGATTCCACTCTATTCAAAGGTAGGGACCCCAATCCCCTGGGATGAGTTGTGTTCAGTGGAAAAGCAGTCAGTCTCCCGGTTAAAGGTAGCCCAAAAATGGCTTCCTATCCCAGGACACTGCATGGCCAATTAACTGGGATGCCAGTGGAAAAAGGGCTTCAGTTTCCTGCCTCTGTTGCAGGTTTATCTCTCTGGGAGTGCAGCAAGCAATAGGGAAGCTCTTGAACCAATCAAGATGAAGAATCCTGAACCCCATGACAGACTGGAAACCAGAAAGAAAATAGAAGAAACAGGCAATAAAAATGATGTGACATGCACAGTACAGGAGGCAAGATAACAATGGAAATATTAACCTGAGAGAGATCTCAAATTAAAAAAAGAGAAATTTAAAGAAAATTTGTTTTTAAAATGGAAACCATTAATTTTCTTCTGTGGGAATCAAACCCTGTATTTCAAAAAGTTTATTGTTCATATCTGCCACCGTCTGTAAGGAGTTTATGTTCTCCCTGTGACCGCATGGGTTTCCTCCGGGTGCCTCCCACCTTCCAAAGATGTACCAGGTAAGTAGGTTAATTAGCCACATGGGTAAAATTTGGGCAGCATGAGCACGGGTTCATGGGGTGGAAAGGCCTGTTAATGTGCCGTACCTAGAAATTGAAAAAGAGAATTAAAACATATGGAGCAGACTTCCGAATCGAATTGTGGAGACAATTTGAATTGATTTAATAAAATAAAAATAGATGCAATAGCTGAAGAATTTAAATCATGTTCAAAATCCAGAAAGTGAAATTTTAATAAATGTTTAGTGAAGCAAAAAAAGTGAAGAATTATGGTGGTGGACTATTCAACCAATGCGCAAATATCTACTGCAAATAAAACTTGTAATAATTTTCGGTTCAGTCCACCTGCTGCTGGGTAACTGATCATCAAAACAGAAGTTTAAAATATACATCTATTGTAAAACATTTCCGAGAAAAAGATGAAAGGCTTTGTGGGGCCCCTATCATCAGTGTTATACAATGCACTTTGAACAGAGCTATCAGTCTACAGTTCAAATCAATAACACTAACATCAGAGTGATTAAGTGATATACATCAGAGCAGCCGAGTCCATGAGTCAATAAACACCTCTCTTCTGCTGAGTAAGCCACAGGAACACGGGCTTGATCATTTATGACAGTACTCCCTTTGCTTTGGTCAAGCAGCAAACTGTGACGTATGTAGCTGTTGCTCCACCTGATATTATTGTGTATTTTTCGGACTCCTGTTTTGCAAAAATGCAAGTGGACGTTTAACTAAGCTGCCTTCATTTACCCGCAGCTAGGTTATGTTGTCAAAAGTAAAACACCAAGTCTGCAGACACTGTGGTTGAAGTTAAAAAACAACGCTGGAGAAACGCAGCTGATCAAACAGTGTCCTTTATATAGCAAAGATACATTACCGACATTTCAGGCTTGAGCCCTTCATCAAGGTTATGTTGTCCACCACATATCTCCGGCTAGTTTGTCCAGATGCTCTTAAAGATAGAAACCAAAGGGAAATAAGAAGTTAGAACTATATGGTCCCTCAAACTGACTGCCCATCAATAAAATCCTGGCCACAGTGGCACTTTTCTTCCTGTTCCCCATAACTCCGGTCACGAGCGATGGAATAAATTCAATGCCTCAGTCTCAACAGCTCACTGGAATAGAAGGTTCCAGAGATTTAGAAGCAGAATTTATTGTCATGAACAAGTCAAGAAATTCGGTATTTTGAGGCAGCGTCATAGGGCAAATATTCATATTATAATCATCTTAGAACATTACTATAGCAAAAAAGTAAGGCAGTGTCTTTAGTTCATTGATTATTCAGGAATCTGATGGCAGTCAGGGAAGAAGCTGTCCTTGTGCCGCTGAGTGCTCGTCTTTAGGCTCCTGTAACTTTTTCCCCGGTGATAGCAGAGTGAAGAGGGCATGGCCTGGGTGGTGGAGGTCTTTTGAGGATAGAGGCTGCTTTTTTTTTTTTTTAAAGACACCACCTCATGCAGACGTCCTCCATGGAGTGAGGTCTGGTGCCTGTGATGGCAGAGTTATTCTTGTCCTGAGAGTTGGCGCCTCCATACCAGGCAGTGATGCAACCAGCCAGAGTGCTCTCCACAGTCCACCTGTAGAGGTTTACAAGTCTTCAGTGACATACTGAATCTCCTTAGAGAGCTCACAACATGCAACCACTGGCGAGCCTTTGTGATTGCATGATACTTTGAGACAAGAAATCCCTTCTCATCCACATCTAAAAGGAGAAAACCCATATTCTGAAAGGATATTTCCCTGGTTGAGATTCACCCTCAAGGACAAAACAAACAGTAAATCAGAAAGATTTATTGCAGTGCAATGCAGTTGATAGAAGTGCTGTTTCCGAGCTGTAACGACCGATATCACTGGATGACAATTTTTTTCACCCATTCACCCCCAAATGGTTTGCTTCCTATAAAAGAAATCGGGGATTATGATAGACAACTTCAAGATGAACCCCAAGAGAATTTCAGATTTGGTGTTTCACGTAGGAAGTTGGAGAAACATTAAATGAACTTTTACCGTAGACTCGCCACAAATGTAACAATGTATCACAGCTGTGGCGACATTGACAAGACATTTCTGCTGTATTGAATCTTCCTGAAAATAATAAGCTATTGTTAAGCACACTCACTGTACCCAGTGGCACAGCTAAAGGGAGCAACATTTTTCAAAAGTGGTCTGACGCCGGCAAAAAGTCAGTGTGGCCCACCATTCAACTACTGACTCACCATCTGGTTTAATTAATGTGCTCCCTCCCCCTAATGTTAGAATCTGGCTACACCCCCGATTATACTATTGACTAAAGAACATGTGCATCAACATGCATCCAATTTACAATCAATGCAATACACAGCATCTGTATATGTGAACTGCTTTTATAGCCGGTCTTCATCTATCCTAACTAAGCATGCCCAGGCCTAAGACAGCATTCACATAGCACCTGCGCTGACCCAAACAGCTTCCTTTTTCAGCAATATACAAGTAGGCTTTAACACAAGACAGAACATCACAAAATAGGTTATATCTAAAATAATGATCTTGCACACCCTCTTCAGACAATTTTCCCAGTAGATCACAATGACTGGGGGGGGTGGGGGGGGGGGGAGATTTCAGTAATCCTCTGCCACTCTTATAGTCTTGTGGATTGACCGCCGGTCCATTTCAATAATGCACAACCCAGGGCAATAGGGAGAGAACAGCTTAAAGAAAAGTTGTATCAAAAAGGTAAAGAACAAGTCAAACTAGTAGGGCTAAAGACTGACAAGTTATCTGGAGCAGATGGACTGAATGGCAGAAATCAGGCAGAGTCAACACGGTTTTATGCAATCTCATACGACCAACTTGCTGGAAAATTTTAGATGCCGAGTTCTGAAAAATCAGTGGAAAAACATTCTTCGCTTTCTTGGACACTGAAAAGACCAGTCGAGTTCCTCCAGCATTTCTGTGTTCCAATTTTATAAAACTATGATCAAACCTCAGCTGGAGTTCTGCATGCAGTTGCAGTCACCAAGGTATGAGAAGGATGTGATCAGAGGAAATTCACCAGAATGTTGCCAGGGATGGAATAGGACAAGTTACAGTCTATTCTCCCCAGAGCAAAGGGTGTGAGGCTGGACAAGACTGAGATTTGTACAATTATGCAGGAGATAGGATAGACTTCAGAAAACTTCTTCCAAATCAGAAGCAGGCAAAACTAGAGATTTAGAGAGGATCGGAGAAGGACTGTCTTCACCCAGAGAGATGCAAGTACCTGGAATGCACTGCCTGTGGGAGTGGTTGAGGCTGGGTTGCTGACAGCATATAAAATTGGCAGGAAAGGCTCCCAAATGGCCTCGGGCGCTGAAAGCTTCCTGATCACGTCAGAGGTTTGGATCTAGAGTTGCCATTGAATCTGTGCGGCTGCAGGGATAACTTGATCCCTGGAGGTGAATCCACAGACTCTCAGTGACTGCAAAGCTTCTCTTTCTCGTACTGTTAAGGGGCGTCGGGCAATGCTAATGGTGACAATTTGGCTTAGAGCAGCCAAAAATTAAAGTATATCATGTATGTTACATTTTTAATGTATGATTAAGTGACAATTTAAAGGAGCCTTGAATCTAGAATCTAATCACTTTAGCAGAGAAGTCTAGGGTCCAGGTATAGACATGGATGTGTCCTAGTCAGCATGAACAAGTTGAGGAAAAATGCCCTCTTTTCATGTAGTACTGTGACCAAGACAGCAGAGCTACGAATCAATCAATAATTATGCTCAATAAAGAGGCCCAACTCAAAATGCTGACTGACCATTTCTACCACAGATGCTGCCTTGTTTCAACATCTGCATCCTTAGTGATTTTCAAATACCTATTCACTCCCTCAATGATGCTGAAGTTTCAGTTTGGGTGAGTTTGAATTAATTAGCCAAACAGAAAACCCAATGGGCCTTGAACTGATGAACAAACAGATTAAAACCAGTTTAAACAAAGTTGTCACTAACCACCAAATGAACTGTTAATTTCTGCCAATCTTACAAATAAAGTCCCCAATTTTGTTTCCCCCACCCCAAGGTTTTTTTTTAAAAAAGTGTCAAAATTCATTAAGAGAAGGAAACACAGACTACTGGTTGTTGACTCAGTGCAACAAAGTGTTGGCCCCTTCATCACACTATTGCATTGGTATACACAAGGGTGTTTGACATGTCGTTGCAAATTGGCAGCAGGACTGAAGGAAAGGAAACCAAGGGTCTGGCGCCAGCAGGTGTGAGATCTATCACCACTCTTTCCTCTCAGAAGGTAAACCATGAATGGAAATCAGCTGCTGGCAGTTTGTGTGACAGATGATCCACATTCCACATGATAAGGAACCTTCAGTGAGAACTGGCTCATTCATTGTGTTTCAGGGGAGTATCCTTTAGGACTGATAATCATCAACCTAAAACATCACATGGCAAGACGGAAACGCCACGATCCCTCTGGCTATCGCAGCAAACTGCTTGGTGATGAAAGGCTTCTAATTCCGCACAGGTCAGAAGTTTCTTTGCATGTTTTGCCAAGGAATGCTAATTTAAAATGACCTAAAGTGTGAATAATATTTAAACATCCAGATGATGCACCGTAAATATTTTGTCTTTCTTTTACTCATTTTGTGATCAGGAGCCATGGGTTATTGTTAGACAGAAGCTGGTCAGGCATTCGCAAGAGTTGATAGACAGTTCTGAAGGAAATCACCGATCCACAGGTAGGAAAGCACTAAAAGCTGCAGAAGCTGGACCCTTGAGCAGATGAAGAATTTCTGGAAGAACTCATCAGATCAGGTAGCATGCGTTGGTAGAAACTGCTTAGCTGACTTTGCTCTGTCCCCATCAGTGACAGGATCTCCCAGTGGCCAACCATTTCAATTCTGCTCCCACACAGGCATGTCTGCCCATGGCCTTGTGCACTGCCAAACAAAGATCACCCATAAATTGGAGGAGCAACACCTAATATTCCATCTGGGCATTCTCCAACCAGAAGGCATTAATTTCAACTTCTCCAGTTTCGGCTAGCCTACTCCCTGGTCTTCCTCCCCATTTTCTGGAGATTTCTTCTCTTCAATGTGGACTTTAATGATGAAATTCAACATTACTTTTCATGGGCCAATGCGCCCTTTGATTGATTGAGAAGAGCACTTGAAGATCAACACCTCCAGACATGCCATAAAAATCTCCCCTGATATCTCAACCCTTAGACAAAGTCAGACAGTTCGTCTGATCAGGCCACAGGAAAAATGCAGATGAACAGCCATTGAATTCTCCAAAGGAAAGCCCAGTTCTCTCATTCTGTCCCTCATTCATGATGTGCTTCAACATTCAGGCACTCCACCAGAAGGAACCGGGAGTTGATTCACTTCTCTCTAAAGCAGAGATGCAGACAGGCCACTGAAGGCAGGCCCAGCAGAATTTTAGTTCACATCAATCAATCCATTTAGTTTGTAAAAATCAATATGGGACTTTCTGATGCTTTATTCTCAGGATCAAACCAATCACACCAAATGATGCAATCACGAAGGCAGCTTGCCAGCAGTTATATTTTACAATGAGTTTAAGGATTTAAAATTTATTTATTTATTTATTTATTTTTTAAGTGTTCCTTGGAGAACATTGACTAGTTGTATTAATATCTCATATGGAGCTGCCAATGCAGAGAACAAGAACTCAGCCATCACCATCATAGGTATCAGGCTTCACTCCATTGAAGATGGAGGCCATCTTAAAGTAGTCTCTATCCTCAAGGACCTCCACCACCCAGGCCATGCCCTCTTTACACTGCTACCATCAGAAAGGAGATACAGGAGCCTGAAGTCAAGCACCCAATGGCACAAGGACAGAATTTAGCAGAGAAGACACTTCCTGATTAGAAAATGAACCACAAACACTACCTCTCTCTCATTTTTGCACTGATTTATTTATTTTTAGAGGTAACTTTATGGCAATATTTACACTGTGACGCTGCTGCAAAATAATGAATTTTGTGACAATTAATTTTGAATCTGATATACTCATTGAGCCACTTTGGACTTGGTCTAAAAAGTACTACAAAATGAAATAAATAACTAAAATTGTACCACCACATTTCAACCACTTCTAGCTTGCAAAATGAAAATAGGATGGAGCAAAGTGTAAAATTATCTGTGCCTAAAACAAGTTCCTTTCAATGAAATCTAATTCACACACGATTTGAAACTTTGATAAGGGATAGATGTTTATTATAAACATACAATGTTTATAGGAGAAGGGTTCAGAGAGCTCATTGCTGTATCTGACCCGACCTTGTTGGTTTTCGTGCAGTTGGATAATCATGTTGAGGAACTTTGGGGGACATCCGATGCGCTCTAGTATTTGCCAAAGCCCTTTCCTGCTCACGGTGTCGAAGGCTTTGGTGAGGTCAACAAAGGTGATGTAGAGTCCTTTGTTTTGTTCTCTGTACTTTTCTTGGAGCTGTCTGAGGGCAAAGACCATGTCAGTAGTTCCTCTGTTTGCGCGAAAGCCGCACTGTGATTCTGAGAGAATATTCTCGGCGACACTAGGTATTATTCTATTTAGTAGAATCCTAGCGAAGATTTTGCCTGCAATGGCGTGAAGCAAGGCTGTGTTCTGGCACCAACCCTCTTTTCAATCTTCTTCAGCATGATGCTGAACCAAGCCATGAAAGACCCCAACAATGAAGACGCTGTTTACATCCGGTACCGCACGGATGGCAGTCTCTTCAGTCTGAGGCGCCTGCAAGCTCACACCAAGACACAAGAGAAACTTGTCCGTGAACTACTCTTTGCAGACGATGCCGCTTTAGTTGCCCATTCAGAGCCAGCTCTTCAGCGCTTGACGTCCTGCTTTGCGGAAACTGCCAAAATGTTTGGCCTGGAAGTCAGCCTGAAGAAAACTGAGGTCCTCCATCAGCCAGCTCCCCACCATGATTACCAGCCCCCCCACATCTCCATCGGGCACACAAAACTCAAAACGGTCAACCAGTTTACCTATCTCGGCTGCACCATTTCATCAGATGCAAGGATCGACAATGAGATAGACAACAGACTCGCCAAGGCAAATAGCGCCTTTGGAAGACTACACAAAAGAGTCTGGAAAAACAACCAACTGAAAAACCTCACAAAGATAAGCGTATACAGAGCCGTTGTCATACCCACACTCCTGTTCGGCTCCGAATCATGGGTCCTCTACCGGCACCACCTACGGCTCCTAGAATGCTTCCACCAGCGTTGTCTCCGCTCCATCCTCAACATCCATTGGAGCGCTTACATCCCTAACGTCGAAGTACTCGAGATGGCAGAGGTCGACAGCATCGAGTCCACGCTGCTGAAGATCCAGCTGCGCTGGATGGGTCACGTCTCCAGAATGGAGGACCATCGCCTTCCCAAGATCGTGTTATATGGCGAGCTCTCCACTGGCCACCGTGACAGAGGTGCACCAAAGAAAAGGTACAAGGACTGCCTAAAGAAATCTCTTGGTGCCTGCCACATTGACCACCGCCAGTGGGCTGATATCGCCTCAAACCGTGCATCTTGGCGCCTCACAGTTTGGCGGGCAGCAACCTCCTTTGAAGAAGACCGCAGAGCCTACCTCACTGACAAAAGGCAAAGGAGGAAAAACCCAACACCCAACCCCAACCAACCAATTTTCCCCTGCAACCGCTGCAATCGTGTCTGCCTGTCCCGCATCGGACTTGTCAGCCACAAACGAGCCTGCAGCTGACGTGGACTTTTTACCCCCTCCATAAATCTTCGTCCGCGAAGCCAAGCCAAAGAATGTTTATACAAGATCGTGTTATATGGCGAGCTCTCCACTGGCCACCGTAACAGAGGTGCACCAAAGAAAAGGTACAAAGACTGCCTAAAGAAATCTCTTGGTGCCTGCCACATTGACCACCGCCAGTGGGCTGATAACGCCTCAAACTGTGCATCTTGGCGCTTCACAGTTTGGCGGGCAGCAACCTCCTTTGAAGAAGACCGCAGAGCCCACCTCACTGACAAAAGGCAAAGGAGGAAAAACCCAACACCCAACACCCAACCAACCAATTTTCCCCTGCAACCGCTGCAATCGTGTCTGCCTGTCCCGCATCGGACTTGTCAGCCACAAACGAGCCTGCAGCTGACGTGGACTTTTTACCCCCTCCATAAATCTTCGTCTACAAAGCCAAGCCAAAGAAGACAATGTTGATAATTAACACTTTCCTTCTAAGTATCCATTTCACCTTTCATTTCTTCTCACTGCTGTATTTTATTTGCATACATACGCACAGCTGCTACATACCAGGAAATTATTCCCAAAACACAGTCAGTGTGTGTATATAAAAAAAAACAGAACGGGTAAAGGGACCAATTCCCGTTCCGACATTTTACCTCCTCAACCCCTGGTTATTTTCATGGATTGTCTGCAGTCTAAACTGAACTGCAGGTGATCCGTAAACAACAGGCTAATGAATAGGATGTCCAGCCTCCTTAAATACTGCACTTCATGTGATTATGGATATTTGGAGTTTTGGTCGCATCTCTGTGAGTGGCCACTCCCAAAAGGTAGGGAGACATTTCAGATTGGGGAAAAAAAAAAAATCACAAGTTCTATCTAAAAGAAGCATCTGATAAAGAAAGTGTTTGTTCTTCAGGACAGACATTAAAAGTCAATTTTATTGTCATCTGATTCCACAAATACAACCTGACAAAAAAAGTGTTCTCTGGTCCTCAGTGCAAAACATGCAGACACACAACCAGACAACTCGCATACTTACAAACACACAGGAAAAGTATTCATGTATACAAATAAATGAATATTTTTAGTAAAATTACAATCTCAGATGGTTAGTGTGAGCAGTTCCTTTGGTGGTTCAACATTCTCACTGCCTGTGGGAAGAAGCCATTGCTCAGCCTGGTGGTGATGGCTCTGATCCTCCTGTATCTCTTCCCTGACAGGAGCTGCTGAAAGATGCTGTGTGCCGGGTGGAAGAGGTCCTCAATAATTTTGAGCACCCTCTTTGGACAACGATCTCAGTAGATCATGGCAATGGGAATTGGGGGTAGAGGGAGACTCCAGTGATCCTCTCTGCCACTCATGGTCCTGTGGATTGACCTCTGATCCATTTCTCTGCTGCAACAGAGACACTGTGATGCAGCCGGCCAGGACGCTCTCAATAGAGCTCCTGTAGACGTGATGGTGGCCCATAGCCTTACCCGCTTCAGTCTTTGGGAAGCGTAGTCGCTGTTGTGCCTTCCTGATAAGAAAGATGTTGTGTGTCCACAATAGGTCACTAGTTAAATGGACTCCAAGGAACTCCAAAGCTGGAAGTATGAAAGACAATTGATACATAACAGAACTCTACAGTCAATGAAATGAGAGCCAAATAATGGGTTTCATTGGTACTGGTGTTCCAGTAGTGGATGAAACCATCAGTCAACAAGGCTCAGAAATGGGAAAATCTTGGAGGAAGATCACACCGTCACCCCCTTTTTCCACACTGCAGTGTGAATCTTAGACAATAGACAATAGGAGCTGGAGTAGGCCATTTGGCCCGTCGGGCCAGCACCACCATTTTAGATCATGGCTGATCATTACCATCAGTACCCCTTTCCAGCCTTATCCCCATAACCCTTAACTCCGTTACCCACAAGAGTCTTATCTAACTCTCTTTTGAACATAGTCAGCGAATCCACCTCTACCACCCTCTGTGGCAGAGCATTCCACAGATTCACACTTCTCTGGGTAAAAAAATGCTTTCTCATCTCCGTCCTAAAGGGCCTACCCTGTATTCTTAAACTATGCCCTCTAGTCCTCATCTCCCCCATCATTGGGAAGAAATAATCAGACTTCACCTTGTCTATCCCCCTGATGATTTTGTATACCTCAATCATGTCCCCCCTCATCCTTCTAAACTCCAATGGATACAAGTCCAGTTTTTCTAGCCTTGCTGCATATGACAACCCTACCATCCCTGGAACTAACCTTGTAAATCTGCGCTGCACACCCTCTATAGCTAGTATGTCCTTCCTCAAGTTTGGAGACCAGAACTGGACACAATACTCCAGGTGGGGTCTCACCAGGGCCCTGTATAACTGCAGAAGGGCGTCTCTGTTCCTATACTCCAATCCCCTCTTTATGAAAGCCAACATTCCATTTGCCTTCTTCACAGCTTTCTGAACCTGCATGCTAGCCTTCAGTGACCGGTGAACAAGTACACCCAGATCCATTTGCACTTCCCCACTCCCTAGCTTGTCTCCATTTAAATAATACTCAGCTTTCCTATTACTTCCCCCAAAATGAATAACCTCACATTTGTTCACATTGAAATTCATCTTCCATTTAGCCGCCCACTCCTCCAGCCTGTCCAAGTCCCTCTGCATTTTCCTTACATCCTCCTCACACCCCACACCGCCACCCAGTTTAGTGTCATCTGCAAATTTGCTCATGTTATTTATAATCCCCTCATCCAAATCATTAACATAAATTACAAACAACTGAGGACCCAACACCGATCCCTGAGGCACTCCACTCGTCACATCCTGCCATTCTGAAAAAGACCCATTTACTCCAACCCTTTGTTTCCTATCTCTTAACCAATTTCCTATCCATGTCAGCACCTTACCTCCAATACCATGCTCCCTGATCTTGCCCACTAGACTCCCGTGCGGTACCTTATCAAAGGCCTTCTGGAAGTCCAAATACACCACATCCACTGGCTCTCCCGAGTCCACCCTCTTTGTCACATCCTCAAAAAATTCCAGAAGGTTAGTCAAGCATGACTTACCCTTAAGGAATCCATGCTGACTAGCCCTTATACCATTATTACTGACTAAGTGTTCTGCTATTTCTCCTTTTATGATGGACTCCAATATCTTCCCCACCACTGATGTCAGGCTAACCGGTCTATAATTTCCCGTTTTCTCCCTCCCTCCTTTCTTAAAAAGCGGCACCACATCAGCCACTCTCCAATCCTCAGAGACCTCCCCGGAATCTATGGAACTTTGGAAAATGTCGACCAGTGCCTCCACAATTTCCATAGCCACCTCTTTAAGCACCCTAGGATGCAGCCCATCAGGTCCTGGAGATTTATTAGCCCTCAGTCCCAACAATTTACTCATAACCTCCTGCTTCTGGATCCGGATATCCATTAGATCCCCTGCCTCCCCAGTAAAGTTCCCCAAGTCTCTTGGTACCACATGACCACTACCCCCTAACTGACTATAACCTATATCCTCCTTGGTGAAGGCATCTTTTGGGGAACTACATTCCATCTCAGTCTCCAATGAGTGTTTTTATGGAGGGGTGCGGCTTTGAGACCGGCTCCATCTGTGGAGAAAAATGTGCACTTACCTTTTTAATAGAAAAGGCTAAAAGGCTGCTGCACTATCACTTTTATGAAGAGCGATACATCGTTGCGTCCTCCAGAGCCGATGGGAGGCGGGCAACTGGTGGCATAGTGTTGCCAGTCAACACGACAGCATACAAATGCAGCGAGCAATGGCTGTCTTCATTACCCATAATCCCCACACAGCTGGAACTGATGAGGGAATATAGCTAACAAAGACAGCCACTGATCCTTCTGCCCGGTGGTGCCCCTCCAGCATGCCAAGGGACTCTGATCTCCAGCACTTATGCGGTGTTACTGCTACAAGGACTGGGTCCTCGGCTGACAGCATCATCGTGACATCATCAGCCCGCCCCTACCCAGCCGTTTGTAGCAGCAGTACATTTATGGAGTAAAGCGGAGTGCTCCGCTCCGTTGTGCGACCAACCTGATGAATCGGCATCTTGGAGCTGGATGCAGAGGATTGACAGAGGTAGGTTCAGTGACGCAAGGGTGGAGAATATCCTCCTTTACAGACGCAATTTTCTCTTTATGAAAGGGCCTACTCTTGATCAGAATTAGAATTTGTAATGAACAAGTCGTGAAATTTGTTATTTTGCGACAGCATCATAGTGAAAATATTCATAAACCACTAAAAAAAATTTTTGCTGTAAGAAGTGCACGAAAAGTGAGGCCGTGTCTTTGGTTCATTGATGATTTTGGAATCTGATGGCAGAGGGGAAGAAGCTGTCCTTGTGCCACTGAGTGCTCGTCTTTAGGCTCCTGCACCTTTTTCTCGACGGTAGCAGAGTGGTGGCCTGGGTGGTGGGATAGACGCTGCTTTAAGACCCTGCCTCTTATGGATGTCATTGATAGAGTGAAGTCTGGTGCCTGTGATATCACAGGCAGAGTTAACAACCCTCTGGAGTTTATTCTTGTCCTGAGAGTTAGCACCTCCATACCAGATGGTGATGCAACCAGCCAGAATGCTCTCCACAGTACACCTGTAGAAGTTTACAAGAGAAGCGATCAAGAAAGATTCCAGCAGAATTATTCATCTGCACATTGTTTCCTTGGTAGGTCGATACAAATGACTCCTAGTAGACTCAGGCACACTGAAGTCATCCTTTCTTGGGGATAATCTTGTTATTGCAGACTGCACCTCATCACTGTTAACCTCCAATCCCATTAGCAACCCGATAGTGATCAGGCTCTTTTTACTCAGTGTAAACTATTAAATTGCTAATTGAAAGGAGGCTGAAAATTTCCTGCTCAATGGCCTTGTGTACATGGTGTCAGGGAAGAACATCTTTCCAGAATTATCAGTGCTCCTCATCTTCACCAACTCAGAGTAGCAAGGATGCAGAATGAATCTGGGGCTTCATTATCGGGGAGGGCTTGATTACACAACTTAGATGGTCCTTTCACTCACCATCTGCCACAGATCTAGTTTGATGGCATGTCCTTCAGAGTTTGATCCATTTTCCTGCCTTCTCCCCACAACTGATATCCTTACTAATCAAGAAAGGTGTTTTGCACAGAGGACAGGAGAACACTGTTTCATTGGGCTGTACTCGTGCAATTCCATGACTATAAACTTGATTTGACTATCAATCTCCACTTCAAATACACTCAACAGGCCCTTTTATAGGGAAAAAAGCAACTAAAAACAGATATTCTCTTTAAATCGCTTCACTTACCGCCATAAAAGGTCCAAAGGCAAATTGACTGGTTGAATACATTCCACCTTCATCAGCCTAGGAGGGTAGACTCAGAGGTTGAGCGAAGTTGCTCCACCTCCTCCACAAAAGGATTGCTGCCGAATGTGGCTCGAAAGAGGAGGGGTGATGACGCTGTTAGCCCGCGACCCGGGAGCACAAATTTTTTTTAAAACCCATACGGTTAATAGATGCCATTACATTTCTCAGGAGATCTGCCAGAGTCCCAAGACTGCTTGCACAAATCTCCACTAGTGCTCATACTTGCTCTTCAGCTACTTTCCCTTCTGTGCACATGTTTGAGGTCACAGGGGTGGGCAGCGCTACTGAACCACTTGCCTGCCTCCTACAGCTCTGGAAGTCGGCTCCAAACTCAGCTCTGCATAAAAAGGCACCGCGGGATCTGCATTATAGGTCGTTACCATAAAAGGTCATTTTTTTAAAAAAACAAGCCGGCTATAAATGTGGGGCTTCAGCATAAAAAGGGTTAATGGCCTGGCTTCCACAACCACCTGTGGTAATGAATTCCGCAGATTCACAACCCTTTGGCTGAAGTAATCTCTCCATATCTCTGTACAAAAAGGACGTTCTTTTACTCTGAGATTGTGCCCTCTGGTCTTACACTTCTCCACGTCCCCTCTATCCAACCATTTACAAGGCCTGTTCAATCTGTGATCACCATGCCACGTATAAAGCCTTTGTTGGCCATCCTCAAACTGTCCAACCAAATACATTTTTAAAAAGACCTACTAATTTTTAATACTTTGAAAATGGAGGAACCAATATCTGATCAATTAGACTTAATGGTGAGGGGCCAACTCAATCAAAACACTTCACTGACTTATCTGTAGGATAATAGAGATTTAGCACAGGCAGTCTCCAGGAATAGGAATATAAAATAGATTTCATGCATAATCAGATCACCCTTCATTTATCATCTATCAGGCAGGCTGTTGGCAAGAAGTGATATCTCCTCCTTGGCACCAACAGTGTCTGGGCCAAACCAGGGGTTAATCCACAATGTTATAAAGCAGTGGAGAAAAATTAATCTGTAACGCTCCTTCAAAAATGCACAGAGTTTCACCAAGGGCAAGGGTTTTCTTCATTTTACCACTCATTGATAAAAGTTCAAAAGCCTTCTCTTTGAAATAGATTTGTGAATGTTGGGGATTATAACCTGGCTCTGCTAACAATGTTTGCCCAGGGAGTATATCTGCATCATTACCCACCCCCCAATGCCACACACAACTGATAGCATGCTCAGTGTTGCTCAATGTTTTATGTAATGCGCAATTCGGAAATCAGAAGCAGAGCACTGTCCACTTTAGCTTTTATTTGGTTTGAGATGCCCGTTCAGTTCAACATTCCACCTTCATTTGAAGTTATTCCTGTGGAGAATGTAGAAACCAATCTCACACAATATTTTGTGATCACTTCTGGATGTTGTAACAATGCTCCAGTTATAATTAGGGCTGGAATTATTTTTTTGCTGACATTAAAGAAGCCAACTTTTTAAAAAAAAAAGTTTTAACATAGAAACATAGAAAATAGGTGTAGGAGTAGGCCATTTGGCCCTTCAAACCTACACCGCCATTCATTTTGATCATGGCTGATCATCCACTCAGTACCCCGTTCCAGCTCTCTCTCCATACCCCCTGATCCCCCTGGTCACAAGTACTAAATCTAACTCTCTCTTAAATATAGCTATGGAACTGGCCTCAATCATTTCCTGTGGCAGAGAATTCCATAAATTCACTACCCTTTGAGTGAAAAAATTCTTCCTCATCTCAGTCCTAAAGGACTTCCCCTTTATCCTTAAACTGTGACCCCTGGTTCTAGACTTGCTCAACATTGGGAACAATCTTCCTGCACCTAGCCTGTCAAATCCCTTAAGAATTTTGAACGTTTCTATTAAATCTCCTCTTAATTTTTATTGCACCAATAAAGCATGGCAGCCTTTAAAATTCTTCATCTTAAAGGAGCATAGTGTGACACACAAACTCTGTTTTCCTACATTTCAATCTTCGACAGTCACCATTAAAAAGCACTGTCCAGGTGAAAGAATGTTATCACATGCCACTGAAATACTCACAATTTCCTGAGGCAGGCCTCTTTTCCCACCCCCCCTCCCCCCAGTGGACTGAGAGCAGCCTTTCCCCCCCACCCAGTGGGCTGAGTGCTGGATGTGGTATTTTGCCAGTTCCTTGGGATAGCTGCAAGTTGTCAGAGTTCGAGTCCAAGCTATATAGAAAATTCTCCAGTCCTGGCAACATATTCATGAATCTTTTCTACACCCTTTGATTCTTCAGTGAGGGACTGTCTCTCTGCCTGACAGAGGTTAGATTGCCTATTTCAGAGTCTGGTGTCAAGTATGCTCTCCATCATGCTGACTGAGTGTAACTAAGTCCTCAGGAAGACCAAAAGGTATGGGAGCAGAAATACACTATTTAGCCCATCAAGATTTAGAACATAGAACACTACAGCACAGTACAGGCTCTTTGGCCCTCAATTTTGTGCTGACCCATATATTCATTAAAAAATCCTCTCTGCCCTGTAACCCTCTATTTTTTTCTTCCATCCATGTGCCTGTAAGAATCCCTTAAATGCCCCTAATGTTTCAGCCTCTACCACCATCCCTGGCAAGGCATTCCAGGCACCCACAACACTCAAAATCTTACCCCCTGATGTCTCCCCTAAACTTCCCTCCCTTCACTTTGTATACGTGTCCTCAGGTGTTCAGGCAACATCCTGGTGAATCTCCTCTGCACCCTCTCCATAGCTTCCAAGTCCTTCCTATAATGAGGTGACCAGAACTGAACACAATGCTCCAAGTGCAGTCTCACCAAAGATTTGTAGAGTTGCAACATGACCTCTCAACTCTTGAACTCAATTCCCCTAGTAATGAAGCCCAGCTTCCCAAAGGCCTTCTTAACTATCCTATCTACCTGTACAGCAACCTGGGGGGGGGGGGGGGTATGGATTTGGACCCCAAATTACCCCTGTTCATCCACACTCCTAAGTAATTGACCATTAACCCTGTGTTTAGCCTTCTGGTTTGTCCTTCCAAAGTGAATCAGCTCACTTATCTGGATTGAACTCCATCTGCCATTTTTCAAGCCAACTCTGCATCCTGTCTACATCCTTTTGTAACCTATAATCCCACTCCTGCCTTCTCCACATAACCCTCAATTTCCTTCCTGGTCAAGAATTTGTCTACCTCTTTCTTAAATCTACCCAATGACTTGACTGCCACAGCTACACAAGGCATTGAATTCAATAGATTTGCCACCTTCCAGGTAAAGAAATTCTTCCTCATCTCTGTTCTTAAGAGACATTTTTGTACTGAGGCTCTGTCCCAGTACCAGATTACCCCTCCATGGGAAACATCCCCTCCACATCCATTCTAGCCAGCCCTATCAGTATGCAATGAATTTCAATGAGATTCCCCTCTCATTCTTCTAAACTCCACTGAGTACTGTTGGAGTGCCATCAAACGAAAGCGCCAGGATATTGGCCCTAAAGAAAGCAACATTTGGTTGGCTCAATTTTGTGGCAATAGTATTGGCAGCATTTCTCTAGTCCCTCAAGATGCCTGGTTACACCAAGTCCAGGTTTCCAATGCGCAAGGATCACTGATGGTCCATCACTTTGCACCAGCTCAGAGATCTTGCTCTTCAAGTACTCTGAGTCATTTGATCAAAGGCATTGTTGTCCAGCTCCCAGCAATGGGTTTTCAACTTTTAAGATTCAGGTATTATCCACAGAATTTCAACTCATTATATTTATCTGCATTATATATTTGTGTCTGCAGACTTTCATGTTTTACTTAATTATATTTGTTTATGGACACAACATTGAATTCATTAGTCCATCAATTTTTAAACTTCTGTCAGAAACCCAAAAGGATGGTTGACTGACTTCAAGACCCATCTTAGTTCTGAGCGTGATTAGATTTGCCAATCCTTTGTAACAACCTCTAATGTCAATCAATCGGGTTTTTTTTAATAAAAGTTTCAATGGCAGAATTTCCCTTTATTGAAATAATAATGTGATAAATTGCTGGCCAATTTTATTTTAGTTGAGTTGAACATGGATTGAAAGAAGTGGATGAAAACCTGCAAATATTGTGGGTGGGTGGGAACAGGATGGAAAATCCCAAGTTTGCACTATTATCAAGAGAATGGCATCAGTAAAGTGTACATGCAGACATTTTCCCAGTTTTCTTTCTTAAACCTCATCCATAAGCCCCTTTTCTCATAATCACACAGCCCCAACTGCCCTGTTCCTTCACTCATCTTCCCTCCCTGCTCACTTCCACCCACCTTGAGACCACTTTTCTGCTGCTCTCTCCTTCTCTGCTCTCCCATACCATGTCCATATTTGCACCTCCCCCACAGCCCTCTCAGTAAACTCTCCAAGTCCACTTTCCCCTTACTGCATCTGTAGTCTCCCATATACAAGAGTCCCAGCCAACCCTCAACATTAAAGACAAGTGCCCCAAATAATAGCTATTCATTATTGGATTTACAAAGATAGATTTCACTTTGTTGAATCATGTATCAATTTTGGGTGGCTAGGAATATATTGCATGAACATACCCATAATGTAACTTGCCTAGACCACAGGATACCAAAAGCACATTGTCCAGAAGCAGGGTTTTCATATGAAGAGCATTTGAAGGCTCTGGGATTGTACTCTGTGGAGTTCAGAAGAATGACGAGGAAGGGGTGGGTTCTCCTTGAAACCTATCGAATAATGAAGTGTCTGGATAGTGATATTTCTTGCAGTGGGGGAGTCTAAGACCACAGGACACAGCCTCAGGATATAAAAATGTCCCTTTAGAACAGAGAGGAGGAGAAATGCATTTACCCAGAGGGTTGACAAATCTGTGGAATTCATTGCTGTGTGTGGCAGTGAAGGTCAAGTCATTGGGGATACAAGTGGTTGTTGATCAGTTCTTAATCAGGAAGGGAATCATGGCTTACAGGGAAAAGGCAGGAGAATGGGATTGAAAAGGATAGCAAATCAGGCATGGAGTGGTGGGGCAGACATGGGTCAAATAGGCCAATTCCCCCCTCTTTCCCCCCCCCCCCCCCTGTGTCTTATGGTCTTAATGGAAGCAGCATATAATGTTTGGCTTATTGGTGTTTGCAGGAGCAATGACAACCACCTTGCCCCACCCCAGCCACTCTCTCCTTCATTGTCCTGCTCAGATGCACAGAGAACTGCTCCAAGGAGAAGTGTAGTATCAGCAGATTCAGGCCCCAGACATCAAGTGCAGTCTGAGTGCCCACAAAACTGGTGCATACACACTGCCTTCCCCAACCTGGTCTGGCCAACAGCATTGCACTTCTGCTGCTCAACGTGCCACAGAGAATGCCCTGCAAGACTGGTAGATATTCTTCTGAGAAGCCATGAAGATCACCTCCTGGGCATTGGGATTAATGCAGCTCAAATTACCTCCTATACCAGCCTATTGGAATGATACAATGCAGAAAATGCCATTCAGCCCATTGCTTTCATGGCAAGCCTTTGAATAAGCTGTTCAGCTAGTCCTCCCGTCTACCTTATTCCTCAAAGAGGAGAGAGTAAAACACAAAAGTCTGCAGATGCAGTGATTGAGTAAAAACAATGCTGAGGAAACTCAGCAGGTCAAAGAGCATACTATATATAGCAAAGATACATAACCAATGTGTCGGGCCTGAGCCCTTCATAAAGGTATGAGCAGAATGTATCAGGCACCCGAGAGGAAAGGAGCACAGGCCCACAGACAAGAGGTCACAAGTGGATCAGGGATGGAGGGGCATAACAGCAAACAAGGGGAGGGAGGTTGGCTCTGTGAATGGAGAAGGAAGTGGTGGAGAGCTAGAGGAAAGGAGACAGAGGGATGGGGAAATGAGGGAGAACAGGGAGGGGTCCAGCAGAAGCCAGAGTAATCAATGCAAATGCCATCTGGTTGCCCTGATGGAATATTAAGTGTTGCTCCTCCAATTTACAGGTGGCCTTGGTTTGGCAGCGCACGAGGCCATGAACAGAGATGCCACTGGGAGATCCCGGTCACTGATATGGACAAAGCAAAGGTACTCAAAGTGATCTCCTCAAAGAGCTTACCAGTTTTCCTTTCCATGTTCACCCAGTTCCCTTTTGAAGTTGCTGATGGATCTATTTCCACTGTGCTTCTTTCTCTACCCCCCACCCCCCCCCCCCCCACTCCTCCCAAATTTAGGCCCAGGGAACCCTGTCCAGGGGGGAAAAACCTGGTATTAAGTAAAATCTTTTCATTATCCCCCCCCCCCCCTCCACTCCCACTGATGATTGTTTTTATTTCAAGCCTTCATCCCTCTTACCAGAGTATTCAGTTTCCTCTGCTCAGACAAAAGCCTTCACAATTTTGACCACTTCTGTTCAATCTCCCCTTAACTATCCATGTCTCGGAGAACAACCCCAGTTATCCTGATCCTGTCACTAGCACGAATCTCCAAGATAATTAGACAGGCTTTCCAGTGTGGTATTTTGTTCAACACTAGCACATTGAGGATGTGAATGGAGCTTCCCAGGCAGAGTGTATAAAGTGGAGAACGCACTTGCTTTATTAAATTAGACACACAGCTACAAATTCCTGTCTGCCCCTTGGCTTAGTAAAGAAATAGCCTATATTTTTTTTTAAAAACAAAATTGGCCCCACAAATTTGATGTTTAACTACATTCAGATGTAAAACAGTGATGCATTCAAATGAAAACAAACTGGAAAATGAGCAGTCCTTTGCATTATGTGTCCCTACTTTCAACACAAATGATGACTGTGTCCCTTATGGAGAGAGGTGAGAGGTCACACAAGTGAACGGATTTGCCAATACTGCGGCTTCCTTTTTGCCCCACGTTCTGAAACCTGAAACCCTTAATAGGGAAAGGATTAAGGATGAAAATGGCCAATGTTGTCCACCCTGACTGAAATCTGGTTTTGGATCTGTGCTTCAGACAGCGTAGTCTTCATGCTACCTCGATCCCAATCCTGCGTCCTTTCACTCCCTCACTAATCAGGAAATTTACTATTTCCTTCTCTGAAACTTTCACAGATCTTGCATTCATTCCATACCCTTGGTCCTCAGGTTATTGAATAAATGTGTAACGTTAAATGTGACAGAGTTGAACTTAGGCCCAGCTCATAGTTTCCAGGTTACAATTATGGGTCCTGCATTATTAGCTCTTGCTGCTACAGAACAAACATCTCGGTTTCCTCCATATTAATCACTGTCACACTAATCACATTCATCAAATTTACTCTTTGCTGGCTCCTTCTTCAAATATTATTTCCTCAGCATTTACTCACGCTCCCTGCTCTCTCCATGAACCCCTTGTTGGGATGTTGGTTACAGATGGCCATCCAGCTGCAGGGAGCTATCCAATAATTGCACGTGAAGCCTTGACAGGGAGGTGATTCAGTTGCTGGATACATCAGAGCTCAGTCCAAATCAGTCCTTAGCCACAAACAAAGGCATTAATCTCGTGGCTTTAGCACAGTAAAATGGCTCAGTGAGATGCATCAAACAAAACCACACAAGGAGACAGGGGCAGTGCAGTTAGTCTAGTGGTTAGCGCAATGCCTTTACAAGGCCAGCGATTGGGTCCGGGGAGTTCGAATCCCAGGGCTCCAGTTTCATCCCACCGTTTGGAACATACTGGGGGCGTAGGTTAATTGGGTGTAAATTGGGCAGCACAGACTTGAGCCAAAATGGCCTGATACTGTGCTGTGTGTCTAAATTTTAAAAAATTCAAAATAAAAAAAATTTAAATTTATAGGAGGTATTAAAAAGAAACAAGGAGTGGATTCTTCTCCCCTGCCAGCTTTTAGTCTTTATTCTGATGCCTTCCTGTTCTTTGCTTGTACTTTTCAGAGCACAGACGTGAAATGTCAGTAAATACATCTTCACCTCCTGCAGACGCCGCTCGACTGGCCAAGTTCAACCAGCATCTTAATTAAAAAGAGAACTTGTATTTGGATCAGATACTTCTCTGCCAATTAAATACTTTTTGAAGTGATGCCACTAATGTTTTGTTAAGTGTGGCAACTATTTTGTGCACAACAAGATCCCAGATCAACAAGTAGATCATCTGTTTCAAATGTATTGAGTGCAGGATAAAACTGGACCAGGGATGCCTTGGATTTCCTTATTGCTCAAACCATGGAACCTACAACACCTACCAGAGAAAGTAGCCAAGTCCTCAGCTGAAGATCTCATCCGATTGACTCTCTCAAGCTTGCGCCGGATCACTTCTCAGATGTCCGTCAAGGGATACTTCTTCACCCAGTCTTCTTTGAGACGAGAGGCAATGTCTACTCAGCCACACCATAGAGGTAATGTCCACTGAACTACAGCTGATATTTGAGGTGGTGTTTTTTTTTACTGCAGTGATTTGCACATGAACTAAACTCTTATTAATTGAATAGCACGGAGAAATGCCCCTATTTTCTAAAACAAATTGTGTCATATTGGATATCAGATTAACCAAAGCACTGAAGCATTGCATTAGAGTGCAATCAATGATAAACATCAAATGATTGGAAGAAATTACCAAAGGTTGTTCAAAGTTGTAGGTTTTAAGGAAGGCTGGAGGGGTGGAGAGGTTCCTGTGACTTGCTCAAGAGTCAAAATTGTCAGACCTAAATATCTGAGAGTTTCAGAGCTTGACTTGAGTTGAGAGACAGGAAAGAGTGACACTATTGTAAGGTTTAGAAAAATGGGCAAAAATAATTAGAGACATTGATTAAGCAGGAGCCAATGTAAATCAACAAGCAAAAGATATCTGGGTTAATCTCAGACATGTACTTTAAGGATATTTTAAGTCTTCCATGGCCTCACCACTCTGCATTGCTCTCAAGGAAATTGAAGATACTCTGCACATCTGCCCCACCCTAACAATGTCAATCCAGTATAAATCCTGAAAAGCAGGAATCAGAGGTCCCTGTGAGCAAAGGCAGACATCAGTGATGAACTTCACTCTTCCACCACAAGATTCAGACAAATGCGGAAAAGAGTTTGTAGATCAAAACCTCCAACCCCTATACAAAGCTCATAATGGGCTATCAACAGCAGGCATGTAGTGCAGGTAATCCATGCCACAAATATACAGGAGAGGCAAATAAATATCACCAATGTAAATTTTTGTAGTTTAGGCATACAGCACAGTAACAGGCCATTTCTGCCCACGAGTCCACATCACCCAATTTACACCCCAATAACCTGCACCCCAGTACATTTAGAAGGGTGGGAGGAAACCGGAGCCCCTAGGGAAAACCCACGCAGACACGGAGAACATACAAACTCCTTACAGCAAGCGCAGGATTCGAATCCCGGTCCCGATCGCTGATGCTGTAAAGGCGTTGCACCAACCGCACTAATCATCAGAAAATGTGAGTGGCTTCTTCCCCAGGCCAACATTCCCATCGGTGGGGTTCAGTTATATTCCATGTAGTTGCAATGGACAGCTACATTGTGCACATGCCCATGACTAGACTTCCAAAAGCAGGTATTTCGCTCCACTACAGATTACCAACTAGAGAAGAAATATTTCATTGAGCACCTTCACTTCACCCACCACAACAGCCAGGATCTCCCAGCCACCACCACTTCAATTCCACATCCTATTGCCATTTTGATGTATATATCCATGCCCTGCTGTACTGCCAAGTTGAGGCCATGTGCAAATTGAAGAAACACCACCTCAGCAGACAGCATAAACATCCACTTCCCCAATTTCCAGCAACTCTTGCTTTCCCTGATCTCTCTGGCCCCATTCCTCCTTCTTTCCCTTTTCTTTACCTGCCCATCACCCACACCTTCTTCCAGCTCCCCATCCCATCCTTCCTTTCCAAGTTTTTACCTTTTACCCATTCTTCTCCCTCCTACCTGAACACACCCATCACCTTCCAGCCCATGCTCCTCCCCCTGCCTTCCCTTCCCACCCTTTTATCAGGACTTCTGCAATATTCTTGCTGTTAGGCAGCTTTTTGCTCATACCTTGAAGGGCTCAGGCCTGAAACATTGGTTTTATATTTTTACCTCTTATGGACATTGCAAGACCGACCGAGTTCCTCTGAATGACAACGCATCAGATTTATTTTAAAGCTGGAGATGCTTTGGGTTATTCCAAACATATGAAAGATATTTTAAGTATTCATGTATAACTAATTATGTTATTTTTAAAAAGTCTAATATACCGATGAGTTTTATTGCATTTATTGGCAATGTAATTTACAACATATCTGCCCACAGTCCAAGGTTCTGTATATCATTCTAAATGATATGATGAATCAAAATGGTTAGAAAGTATCATTTGGAATGATCTCAAAATTGGATTGCCTCTATAAAATAGATAGATTATGGCTGTCGAACCACAACTATGAATGGAAGAGTGATCTTATGGACCCAATTATTCACCAGCACTGGATCCAAGTACTGGGGCTCCCTGTGAGGTTTACTTCACCATGACGCAATGGTTCAAGAAGGTACCTCTCTCCCACGTCCATATCAGAGGCAATTATCAACGTCAATTGCATCCATATCTTGCAAATATATGGAAGTCAGTCAACTCCAATTTCTACCTCCCTGGTACTAATACCAAATTCATCCAGATTGTTTTTTGAAGTTCATTGTTAATAAAATCTTGTTTTGAAAGATGTAGCCTTGGTTAACAAAGCCTTCACTTTTATTTTTGTCAGAAATAAATCAGATTTTTGCTCTCAATTTTGTGAGCATCCTCTGAACCCTCTCCAACACATCCTTCCTTAGATAAGGAGCACAAAACTGCTCACAATACTGAATGAATACACCAAAGTGGTTACCGACTTTCAGAAAATGCGTGGACAGATAGGTCTCACCAAGAATGCAGATGTATCTTAACCAGAAGATATGGATGAACAAAAAAAAATCCTTAAACTGCTGAAGATCAGATCTGTGGCAGTCAGATCAGGTGATTCAGAAATACACAGAAAGTTACAACCTCTGAAAAACTATTACTAAGGCAAAAAGACCAAGCTAGAGTCTTAGTGCTCGACAGCTGTGGCAGGGCTTGCACACCATCACATCCAATAAGGTGGAACAAGGCAGTATCATTCACTGCAAATGCTAAAAAGGCCTTGAGATAGGCAAGATCAAGGTCCTTTTATGCCAGCTTCTAAAGGGAAAATGATGATCCATCCTCGAGCTCATGGCAACTCCATGCTCCCAGTTTCTGAGCCAGATGTGAACAGGAAGGTGAATTTTCAAAAGGCTTCTGGCCCAGATGGCGTACCTAGCTGTGTCTTTAAAATGCATCTGAACTAACAGCATGGAGTTTTCATGTACATTTTCAACCTATTGCTATAACGGTCAGAGGTTCCCCACCTGCTTCAAAAAGTCTTCCATTATTCTAGTGCCCAAGAGGAGGTTGTTGAGGCAAGTCACCGTGATCAACACTTTGGTTATGGAATGAAACATCTCCAGACTCAAGAAGGAGCTGGATCTAGTTCAATTTGCCCATCATCAAGAGTAAGGTCAAGAGTCCGTGCCATTTTGCTGGCCCTCCGCTCTGCATTAGATCACCTGCACCACAAGAATGCACCACGTCATCTCGTTCAATGACTACACCATCAGCAGCCATAGAAATTATGCTCAAACTCCAGGATCTGGAACACTTTGTCCCTCTGTAACTGGATCCTTGACCTCTTAATTGGCACCCCTCAGTGCAGATCAGGAACATCACCCTCCTCCCTGCTGACTATCAATATAGGGACCAAGGAATTTATTGTTGTTTATAAGGAAGGAGAGGCAGAGAGACCACACACCATTCTGCATTGATGGGTCAGAGGAGGAGAGGGTTAGTTCCTGGAAGAACATGCATCAGAAGATCTCCCCTGGAGCCAGCACATCAAAGCAACTGTGAACACACACTAAAGTCTCCAAATTCTACGACTTCTGTGAAGATTTAGCATGCCATCAAATACTCTATAAATACCCACAGGTGCATTGCAATACTGACTGCAATGGTTTGGTAATTTGAATGCCCAGGAATGCAGAAACATGGTCAAGTATGGACTTGACGACACATCTATTGAATACATCTACGTGAGGTTCTGCCTCAATAAGTCAGCCGACATCATAAAGGACTCCTTTTAGCTTGGTCACATCCTCTTCTCAATGCTACCTGTAAGAAGAACATCCAAAAGCGTGAAGTTCAGCACTATGTTCAAGAAAACCTTCCTTCCAATGGCCATCAGACCGTTGAACCCATTTAAAATCATAAAATACCCCAACATAACAAAAGCAATGTCTGCATTATAATATAACTACAAATATTTATCCATTTATTTTTGCATTTATCCTTTTAATGTTGTTTTTTTTTAAAAAAGTACCTGTGACTGTAGAACAATTTCCATCTGTATGTGCATTGTTCAATGGATGTGGCCCAATAGTTGCCCACCCCCCTCCCCACCCTGAGTTCTGTAATTCTTGAACTTTATTTACAAGGCTAGTATGCCTGTTCTATGCCTCTTTTCTTTATTTCTTGATCAGTCTCATCATGAAGCCCCTAAAATCCTCCCTCCTCGTATCTCTAAATTTGGCACTTACAAATCAAAGCAATGCTAATATTTTCTAATCTGGTTCCTTGCCAAATATCATAAATTGCAGTAACGACCCCTAGGGGACAGCACTGTGCATTTCCCTCCTGTAGGAAAACACCAGTGTTCTTTTGCTGAGCCAATAGTGTTCATGCAAACTTTATCCCTTCAATACTGCAGATAACAATTTTACTCATGCATATTTAGTGATTCTGTTATGGCATTCCTCATGAAAATTCATTATAAATACAAGTCTTTAAAGAAAAAATTAAAGATTTTTCAAACTAACTAATTTTTTCCCCCTGGGTTGTTTGCTGGAATGTTGTCCAGATTAATCTTTAATATTTGGACACTCTAGGCCATTGATAAGCTTGGGAAACAAATGTTACCAGAGTAGCCAAAGTAAGCATTCTTAACACATCCTTAGGTAGATGACAGTCAAGAAGAGTGAGCATACAGATGTTAATACATGGGTGCTTGATGGCCATGGGCCCATACTCATTGGAATTTAAGAGAATGTGGGGATCTCACTGAAACATTTCAAATGTTGAAATGCATAGACCAGTGATTCTCAACCTTTTTCTTTCCACCCACATGTCAAGAAGGAGCTGGATCTAGTTCAATTTGCCTATCATCAAGAGTAAGGTCAAGAGTCCGTGCCATTTTGCTGGCCCTCCGCTCTGCATTAGATCACCTGCACCACAAGAATGCATCACGCCAGGCTTGTGTTCAATGACTACACCATCATCAGTAATAGAAATTATGCTCAAACTCCAGGATCTGGAACTCTTTGTCCCTCTGTAATGTGTATTCCTATGCTATCGGTGCTCTGTGATTAGCAAGGGATTGCTTATGGTAGTATATGAGTGGGAAGGGTAGGCAATGCTGAGAATCACTCCTCTAGACCCAATTGTTACTGAAATATTCTTGGGAAAAATGGTCATTTCCTTTGGAGTTATAAAAACCATGCTTCAGTTTTCTTCAGGCTGACTTCCAGGCCAAACATTTTGGCAGTTTCCGCAAAGCAGGATGTCAAGCGCTGAAGAGCTGGCTCTGAATGGGCAACTAAAGCGGCATCATCTGCAAAGAGTAGTTCACGGACAAGTTTCTCTTGTGTCTTGGTGTGAGCTTGCAGGCGCCTCAGATTGAAGAGACTGCCATCCGTGCGGTACCGGATGTAAACAGCGTCTTCATTGTTGGGGTCTTTCATGGCTTGGTTCAGCATCATGCTGAAGAAGATTGAAAAGAGGGTTGGTGCCAGAACACAGCCTTGCTTCACGCCATTGTTAATGGAGAAGGGTTCAGAGAGCTCATTACTGTATCTGACCCGACCTTGTTGGTTTTCGTGCAGTTGGATAATCATGTTGAGGAACTTTGGGGGACATCCGATGCGCTCTAGTATTTGCCAAAGCCCTTTCCTGCTCACGGTGTCGAAGGCTTTGGTGAGGTCAACAAAGGTGATGTAGAGTCCTTTGTTTTGTTCTCTGCACTTTTCTTGGAGCTGTCTGGAAGTCAGCCTGAAGAAAACTGAGGTCCTCCATCAGCCAGCTCCCCACCATGACTACCAGCCCCCCCACATCTCCATCGGGCACACAAAACTCAAAACGGTCAACCAGTTTACCTATCTCGGCTGCACCATTTCATCAGATGCAAGGATCGACAATGAGATAGACAACAGACTCGCCAAGGCAAATAGCGCCTTTGGAAGACTACACAAAAGAGTCTGGAAAAACAACCAACTGAAAAACCTCACAAAGATAAGCGTATACAGAGCCGTTGTCATACCCACACTCCTGTTCGGCTCCGAATCATGGGTCCTCTACCGGCACCACCTACGGCTCCTAGAACGCTTCCACCAGCGTTGTCTCCGCTCCATCCTCAACATCCATTGGAGCGCTTACACCCCTAACGTCGAAGTACTCGAGATGGCAGAGGTCGACAGCATCGAGTCCACGCTGCTGAAGATCCAGCTGCGCTGGATGGGTCACGTCTCCAGAATGGAGGACCATCGCCTTCCCAAGATCGTATTATATGGCGAGCTCTCCACTGGCCACCGTGACAGAGGTGCACCAAAGAAAAGGTACAAGGACTGCCTAAAGAAATCTCTTGGTGCCTGCCACATTGACCACCGCCAGTGGGCTGATAACGCCTCAAACCGTGCATCTTGGCGCCTCACAGTTTGGCGGGCAGCAACCTCCTTTGAAGAAGACCGCAGAGCCCACCTCACTGACAAAAGGCAAAGGAGGAAAAACCCAACACCCAACCCCAACCAACCAATTTTCCCTTGCAACCGCTGCAATCGTGTCTGCCTGTCCCGCATCGGACTTGTCAGCCACAAACGAGCCTGCAGCTGACGTGGACTTTTTACCCCCTCCATAAATCTTCGTCCGCGAAGCCAAGCCAAAGAAAGAAAAATAAAACCATGCACATAACAAGTCAATGAGGTACAATTAAAACAAGTGGTTTTCAAACTTTCTTTCCACTCACATCCCACCTTAAGCAATCCCTTACTAATCACAGAGCACCGATGGCATCGGGAATACTTAAAGTGGGATGTGAGTGGAAAGAAAAAGGTTGAGAACCACTGGCATAGACAGTAAATGTACAAAGGAAGTTTCCCGTGGTAGGAAAGTCTAGGATTGTGGTTCTCAATGTTTTTTCCTCCACTCACATACCACCTTAAATAATCCTTACTAACCACAGAGCACCTAAGCCATGATTCCATAGGTGCTCTGTGGTTAGTAAGGATTACTTAAGGTGGTATGTGAGTGGAGGAAAAAAGGTTGAGAACCAGTGGTGCAGGACAATTTCAGGATTGAAGGGCAAAAGAATTTCTTTAGCCAGAGGGTGGTGAATCTGTGGAATTTGTTGCCACAGGCTGTTATGGAGGCCAAATCACTGGGTGTATTTAAGGCACAAATTGATAGATTCTTGATTAGCCAGGGCATCAAAAGGTCATGAGGAGAAAGCCAGGCAGTGGGGCTGAGAGATAAAATGGTCCTTCTTTTCTTTTGGCTTGGCTTCGCGGACGAAGATTTATGGAGGGGGTAAAAAAGTCCACGTCAGCTGCAGGCTCGTTTGTGGCTGACCAGTCCGATGCGGGACAGGCAGACACGATTGCAGCGGTTGCAAGGGAAAATTGGTTGGTTGGGGTTGGGTGTTGGGTTTTTCCTCCTTTGCCTTTTGTCAGTGAGGTGGGCTCTGCGGTCTTCTTCAAAGGAGGCTGCTGCCCGCCAAACTGTGAGGCGCCAAGATGCACGGTTTGAGGCGTTATCAGCCCACTGGCGGTGGTCAATGTGGCAGGCACCAAGAGATTTCTTTAGGCAGTCCTTGTACCTTTTCTTTGGTGCACCTCTGTCACGGTGGCCAGTGGAGAGCTCGCCATATAATACGATCTTGGGAAGGCGATGGTCCTCCATTCTGGAGACGTGACCCATCCAGCGCAGCTGGATCTTCAGCAGCGTGGACTCGATGCTGTCGACCTCTGCCATCTCGAGTACCTCGACGTTAGGGGTGTGAGCGCTCCAATGGATGTTGGAGCGCTCACACCCCTAATGGTCCAGCTCATATTTAAATGGCAGGGCAGATTGATGGGCTGAATAGTCCATTTCTGCTCCTACTTTATGCCTTATGTTGCTGATGTTTTGGACTCAATGGAGTTAACAATTCAGGAAGGCAGGTGTTTGGGTCCTGAAATAATGAAAGAAATGACGTTGACTATCAGTATTGGAAAGTGTCAGGTGGATAAAATCCAGTTGAACAAAATATCAAAGGTTTTGTCTATCAGGTTAAACGTCAATGAAAAGCAGGAGAAAGTAATGATCAAGTTAAGGTCACACAAAGCAGATTTGGCTGCATTTATAAAGAAAGATATTAACTTGAATGAATATAATATTCCAGATAATTTATTTCTGGTTATTGTTATGCAGGTAGATGTAACTGCCACTTTACAAAGTCTCTACAAGGTTGATGGGATCCAAAACTTGTCTTTTCATGTCTCAACCTGTGCCAAGTTCTTTATACCTACCACACCTGTTTATACAAATTTAATCTAGTAAGGGATGCAATGATGTTTGTCAAGGTTTGGCCTGAGCAGCTGTATTACACAGGGTTCTTTGCTCAACTGGTTGTTCCAAGGTCCTCAGAGCCAAAATGCCATTGCTGCTGGAAAATCATCAACTCAGTACAAGGAACAGTTCAGCCTGCCTAAAGCTTCTCATCTCCCAGGGCAAGGAGATGTCCGCAAGCAAATGCTGCCAACTGACACATTCCAAGATGTAAGAGTACATGCAGAAGGACAAACTGAAGCTCAGCGTCATTCCCTCACATGCGTGGGTATGACTACAGTCTAGAGCAGCCATTCTCAACCTTTATTCAGCTATGGCCATCTTGGGACTCTGCTCAAGGTTCATTTCCTGTGAAGTCAAGTTTTAAAAAAATTATGTAAAGTGAAAAGTAAACAAGGCATCAGGGCCCCCACTGAAAATAGCTAGTCTAAAGCCCTGCCACCATGGACCCTATATAAACACTCAATGAAACATTGGACAATAAACACATGATATTGGTGCGTGGTAAGGTGAGTTATTGAATGCACCAATAAAGACACATGGACTATTGTATTATCTTTATGAATGACAAGCATTTTCAGAAAAAATTAACCCCATTTAAAAATTCTCTTTGGTGTTAGCAAATCACAGTATTTTCTAACCCATTCATTCCTATAATTTCCTTAAACTCAAAATGTCCAGTTATCAGCCTTCATCCAACACACTGACCTCTTGAGTACTCCTAAATTTAATCACCTCATTAGCCCCAAGTTTTGATAACTCAATTCAAGAATTTCATCAACAAACCTCAATCTTTTCCCCCAATTAACAACAACTGATGGAGAGAGGAACATTGCTCAGAAACCAGGCAACATTGCTTTTCCTTAATTAGCCTCAATTTCTATTTAAACCACCAAGATGCTTGGATCACATCTGAAAATATCATAGTTTACTAGTACAGCAATAATCTAGAAATAAACTGGTACCTATATTAAACACATTTATTGGATTTTATAAAGACAGGAGGTATCATTAACTGAACCAAGTTAAATCATGAAAACCAATGTTATTTCTTTCTGAAGTTTCTGATACACAATCCATCAGCATCTAGAACCTGATACAAGATCAGGACCATTGAACCCCCACTTCCCCAACCATGCATGTGTTAAGATCACAGCCAACCTGAACTTTGGGCTCAACTCGTTTCCCCAGTCCTCCATAACTGAATTCTTCAAAATGCAGCTACCATCTTACCACCATGATATAGAACATAGCTTAACATCATATATTTTAGGGGTAAAACATTTCAAAGATGCATAATGCTCAAAGTTGAAGATTTCCCCCCTTATCCTTACCTGATATTCTTTACTGAAAGCTCTATCTCTAGTTCACATTCTCCCACCAGAGATTACTAAATTAAAAGATCAATCAAGGATAGTCCAAAGATCAGGTCAGCTGTGATCTTAATGATCTGACTACATCCTACATAGGCAAACCAGCACCTCATTATCCAGTCAAAAACAAGTACCTCATTGGCCCAAGCAAGCTGCAAGGAACCTCATTGGCCAATCAAGTGCAAGGAATCTCATTGGAATCTCATTGTCCAAATCAGACAAGTACCTAATTGTCTAATCAAGTGGCAAAAAAAATCTCATTGTCCAATCAAGGCAGCAAGGTATCTCATTGTCCAATCAGAAAATAAACTATTCATTGTCCAAGCAAGGTTTCCCACTGTTTAGTCAATATTCAATTAACACATATTGAAATAATGTAGTTTTTTTCTAACATATGCTTTTGAGTGATGAAAATGCTCTGGTTAAAAACTTGGGTTTGAAAAATGTTACCAGAGTATGATCACTTTTGAACATCTTAACTGACCCCTGTGATTTTATATATTTCTAATAAACATTGCCGATGATGATCAGGCAACAGAAATAGTTTATCCCCTGTTTTGGAGCAAGGTGATCAGTTAACCTTGTGATAATGAGGATGTGAAACCTTGCACCATTTTACAACATTCCTGTGCAGTGTAAATGAAATCACTGTTAGTTTACTGTTGAAGATAAAACTTTAGTCCCACTGTTAGAGATGTTATCATTTGGGTAAAGGTCTCTCAGCCTTCTGAATTGATGTTACTCTCATAAATGATTGGGGAAAATTCAAATTTCCTGGCTAATGGAAAGAGATATTGGCAGCACATGACTTGCACCACCAGGTTCAGGAACACCTGCTACCCCTCCACCATCAGACTCCTCAACATCAAACTCAATCAGGGACTCATTTAAGGACTCTTACTTGTCCACTTTATTGATTTTGTTCTCTCTGTATTGCACAGTCAGTTTGTTTACGCATGCTTATTGTTGACACATGTACGTTGAGTACAGTTTATTTTTGCACTACCAAAAAGTGATGATTCTGTCTCACTCGCAGGAAAAAGAATCTCAGGGTTGTATGTGATGGCTTGAATGTACTCTGACAATAAATCTGAAATCAGAAATCTAATGGTAAACCTTAAATCAACCTTTTGAAGAAACAGGTGATGTCACATTGTCATGTCATTTATAGGGTTTCTTTTTCCTTTTTCTGCACAAATCGACAGCTACGTTATTGCTGTGGCTGCACTCCAAAATGTGTAACAGGCTCATGAATGGACCATGTGCTGAGGTCAGGAAAGGTGCTATAAAAATGCAATTCCTTTTTTTGTTTCTGTAGAATTCACAGATGCTTTTCAGTCGTAATCGAATGTAGAGCAGTCTGAGTTACCATCTAATCGAGGGGGTTAAAATGACATATTGATTTAGGAAAGATGCAAGAATAAGCTTTAAATTGGAGAATTTGGAATAAGATGTAACCTGAAACTAGGGAGAGATCAGCTTTGAGTGAAATTCAAAAGTCTTTATTCACACAAGGGGAAACTCAACCCTAAGTAACTGTATGCGGGACTTCAAATGAAGATTGGTTGTTCACTGATTACTTCTGATTTAGATGGAAGAAATGGGAGAAGGGTGCTCCTACAAGCAGATGCTTCAAGGACCAGGGGGCATAGATTTATTTTTTTGGGGCGATGTAGGCAGTTGTTCTAAGATTCAAGATTCTTTTATTCTCATGTAATAAAAACAGTGCAATATCTCGTGGAATTTGACCTGAAAGGCAGATTCGCCATCCGCAGAAATTGCCTGAAGCGCTATTTTCAGTCAGAGAAAGAGAAGCAAAAGAGAGCACCCCCCAGTCACCGAGCGTCCATAGATTCACCTCCAGCACTCCCGCAACCACAGAGTCTAGTATAAACCATCGGCAGCTTGAGCTCCAGATCCGAACCTCAGACGCTATCAGGAAACCTTCAGCGCCCCGGCACCCTCTCGCATACCTGTATCTCCTTGGGCCGCAAGACCCTGCAGAGGGTAGTGAAGTCAGTGGAAAAGTTCATCGGGGGCTCTCTTCCTTCCATGAGGGACACGTACAACACTCGATGCAGGTGAAAGGCAAAAAGCATTGTGAAGGACTCCATACCCCTCTCGCATAAACTGCTATCTGGTAGGAGGCACCGTAGCACTCGGGCCCTTATGTCCAGTCTGGGCAAGTCTTAAACCACCAAGATGCTTGGATCAAAACCAAAACCATCAGAACATTTGTGGATAGGGTACCATGGATCTTTACTGTATACATCTTAATATTTCAATGTGTTTAACTTCTATTCTAAATTCTGTTGATGTAAATATGCTCCGTGGTCCTGGAGAAACATGATCTCGTCTTTACTGTGCGAGCACGGTATGGGCGATAAATAAAGGTGACTTAAGTGGGGAAAGAGGTTCAGTAGTGGGAAAAAAATACTTATAATGAATTACAATATATAATAAAGTGTAATAATAATATTTTTGCAAAATCTCTAATACTGCACTTCAAGCAAGTAATCATTGTTTATTATTATTGTGGATCTTTTTTTAATAAAAATCCAGAATTAAAATTGCATATATAAAATGCAAGGTCTGTTCCATCCAGTGAAAGGGCCACAGCAAATGAAAGTGTTTTATACCAGTAATATTTGCTATGTTAAATCTGTAGGTTGGATTCCTGGGATCCAAATATCCCCAATGAATCTTTCACCCTCGGATGAACGTTCCCAAATGACGCCTGGAGCCGCTTCAGTTATTTTCCGTTCACCTGGAGCAATTGCTGCCTACCTGTCCGTCAAACACACCCAGTACCGTATTGGCGCGAATGGCGGCGCCGTTCCTCCGCCGCCTCGCGGCCTTTTACCGTATTAGACGCTGTAAACCGCCAGTCCCCGAGGGTAGAAACGCGCAGCCTCCCCGAGCAGCCGTCTCGCGTTTAAACGCAAAGACAGCATTTTGCTAAAAGTTTTAATAAGCCGAGCAATTTATTGCAAGGTGGCAAGCAGAGTTTCGAAGACATTTCAAGTGCGTGTCCGCCAATATCTTCTGGGCTCGATGTTCATATTGGCGGACGATATTAATTGCATTCATATATCTCCAGCAATAAGTTACCAAAGTCAAGCGAGCGTGCAACCCTGAACGGTAACGTTGTTCAGATATAAAAATAAATCTGCAATAGCCAGCCCACTAAATTATTGATGATGTTTTTAGAATCGCCAAACCCATTTCACAAGAAACTATTTCACAGTGTAATTCACAACAAGTCGGCTGCAAAATGAAATTTCAAAGCTGTTTGCTGCTTCCCTCGCGGGAATAAGGCACTGGGGAGGAGCGGGCGTTCAGTCCCAGGGCAACTCTCCAAATACCCCTCCTCGTCGCCTCCATGATCCCTCCCCTCCCCTCGCCATCGTCCCCGTCCAAAAGAATTGGCTCATATAATTCGAAACGTTTGCTACTAATCATTCGCAGGCTAGAGGAATGCTGAGGTCCATGCAGGATGGCCGGTCGGCATCCAATGGCTGGTGCGTGTGCGCGCGTTCAGTGAAAGGCACAGATTCTTCCCCAACATCCGCTTTTGACAGATGAGCTGGGTGGTTGGGCAAGGACCGGGTTTCCTCGGCAACAATAGCTTAGCTGTATTACGGTAATGAGATGCAAGCGGACCATGTGGACTCGTTAATGTGGGCGGCGCAGACTGGAATGCGAGGAATTTTCCGGCTCTTATTAATGATCATGCGACAAGATTCGCAGAGGAGAGGGGCAAAGGAGGGGGGGGGGGGGAAAGAAGCCAAGGGTGGTAATGGGAGGAGGAGGGGGGGTCTTCTTTAGCAAATAAATAATGCCACAGATACAATAACAGAAGGAAACATGCCCTCTTTTATTTCCTGAAAGTGCATTAATTTGCAAAAGCAAGCCTTACTTTAATTGCACAAATGCATGTTCGGGGGCAGGGGGAGGGGGGACTTTATTTGTTTCAAGAAAAGCTCTCTCTATAAGATGCATTGAAAATTAGGGGATCCCTCTTTCCGATTGCTCGCCCCCCCCCCCCCCCCCCCCCACATAAAAGCGCTGAGTGCTTTCACATTCCAAAGAACAAAAGGGATGATTTTGGATGCCTGCGTGATCGATGGGCTCTCAGACTGAGTTCCTGATCTGCCTAGTAACAATCTTTTCCGTCATTGGTTATGCTAATACCTTCTCCTCTTATTTCTACCGGCGTGAGGAGTTCCTCTGACAGATCGAGGAAATTTTGCCAATTTAACTTTATTTCCTGCCTCTTCCCCTCCCCAAGAGTGAGAGAGAGAGAAAAAAACTTTCCACTCGGCCAGTAGCGTCTTATTTTTATATATGGATCTGCAGCACAGGCGGAATGAAAATGCTTCAGGAAGCCTGGGATAAACTGAGTTGACCCCTTGTTAATAAAAAATGCGGCTGCAAGCGGGAAACAAAGCTAAAGCAAACCCAAAATAATTTCATTGTCCGGATCGTTTCCATTCGCGTGAAAAATTACAATCTCTATATTTTTAAAAATAGAGATTTTAACCCAATTGCAGAAAATAACGTTAAGCTTTCAATACGTGCCCGGAGAGGGGGTTCTGCTCAGGAGAGAACTGCAAGTTTTGTGTACAATCTGTAGTTAAATTGACTTTGTTATTGTATCCAATGCTTCCACTTTCTGGCACTGTTATTAGTGAACTGTCAATCATTCCATCGTTGATTGACAGCTGACTACAAGTTCGCACTGTATTAGAATAGGGACCTTTTGTTAATAAAACAATTTTTAATTTTTTTTTTAAATAACATTTCCTAATCTCTACATTTTGCGCTCAAGTGTAAAAGAGGTGAGGCTCCCGACAGAGCTCTTCTGAGTCGCCGCAATCAATAAAGCCGAATTTACATCGATAAACCCTGCCTCTTTCCCTGCGATTGGGGTTGCTTTATAGACACTGCCCCTGCACTGGCCTCTTCCATTTCTCCTTTGATCTCTCAGTCCCAGCTGCTCTGCATAACAACAACCAAGAGGTAATTGCGTCACTGGTGGGCACGTTATAGTTAAGTTTTTTCCTACCCCTGAACTATAGCCTCCAGAGGCAGCAGGATCCTCCGTTTTAGTCAATGCAATAAGGAGAGAGAGAGAGAGAGAGAGAGGTAGAAAGAGTGAAAAAAAGGAAAAAAAAATCCCTAGCAATGGAATATCAGCTACTATGCTGCGAAGAAGACACCATCAGGAGAGCTTATAAGGATCCCAATTTAATCAATGATCGCGTCCTGCATAATATGCTCAAAAGCGAAGAGAATTCTCTTCCCTCTATAAGTTACTTCAAATGCGTTCAAAAAGACATTATGCCTTCGATGAGGAAGATTGTTGCGACTTGGATGCTGGAGGTTTGTGGAGAGAATTATAAAGTATATCTTTGTGTGTTTGTCCATTTTACATTTATTTTTGCAGAATTTCCATCGGAGTTGCCCCTACAGAGGATTTTCTTCCCCCCCCCCCCCCTTTTATAAAAACCAAATTCGCCTGATTTGGGCAGAGTGCGGTCTTTGACAGCGAGCGGTGGAAGGGAAGAGGGGGCTGTCACCCACCCCTGGAAAGCTTCTCTTTCCCACCACCACCAGCCCCGGTCCGCTCATCTTCAGCCCATTTCTGCAGCTTTGTTCCCCCCCCCCCCCCACCCCGGTGTAGAATTCCTTCCCAACACCTCCGCTGCAGCCTTGAGCTTCTAAGTAGCCCTCTGTAAAGTTGTGGAGCCGGACAGTGCTGTTGTATCTCAAAGGCCCAGCGTGGAGGAGTGGGGATGCAAACATTTAATCTCCCCTCTATTTTTGTTGCAAAAGTTTTCCGCAGTTTCTGGGGCTGAGAAATTAATTTTAAAACCTTAAATAACCTTGTACACGTATGCAGTTCTATGTGTGCCAGTATTATACGCCATCTTTGTTCCGTATTGCTGCCCGAACTTTTAAGATAAGGCAAAAATCAGTGAAATTTGAGGGATTGCAACCTCCCTGCAAGACTGGGCGAAGCGAGATGGTTGGGGGAAGCGGGTGGTCGATTTCCAGCCGGTTTCGGCGTGTATCTGGGGGAAACTGACACGATTCTTTGTTGAAACGGACGGACACCCACGTTCCGGCTTCTCCAAAAGTTCTCAGGAACTTGCGGGTGGGGGGGGGGAGAAAAAGGAAAACTTGGGGGGGACCGCGGGGGTCCCACGGTGGCAAACACGGCGGGGCTGAAGGCTGAGGGGCTGGGGCACATTTTCGTGCTGTTTGCGCCCGGCTTTTCGCCCTCTCTCTATTTTTAATCATTTTTTGAAGTCGGGCTCAGACCGATGTCGGAGGCTTTCACGCGAAACTTGCGAGCAGTACCTAACGCAAATCGCTGACACCCCTTTCCCTCCCCCCCCCCCCCGGGCACCGAACTTTAGTTATTTTCAGGGGGTTCCGTGCTTTGAAGTGCCCCGTGTGCGGTTGCAATCGAAAAAGAATCGCACGGGGAAGGTTTTCGTCTCATTTCGATCGCCCGTGCTAATTTTTAAATATTTTTAAATATTTTTTGAAAATATGACGACTTGAAAATGGAACTCGTTTGGGGAGCGTGTGTGAGTGAGAGAGAGAGGGGGAGAGAGTGACATTCGCTCATCTAGAATTCGTTACCATGAAAATGGTTCAGCATTAAGCATTAAGTTATTAAGACCAAACCCTCAGAAATATTTATCTCCCAGCAGATTGTGTGAAGGTCTAACCTCCAACATTCCCCCCCCCCCCCCTATAATCTTCCTTGACCAGGTATGCGAAGAACAGAAATGCGAAGAGGAGGTATTTCCAATTGCCATGAATTACTTGGATCGATATTTGTCGATTGAAGTCACGAAGAAGAACCACTTGCAATTATTGGGAGCGACCTGCATGTTCTTGGCGTCCAAAATGAAGGAAACCATTCCATTAACGGCGGAAAAACTCAGCATTTATACCGATCACTCGATCCGACCCGAGGAATTGCTGGTAAATTGGAGCCTTTCCATCCCCCCCCCCCTCCCCCCGATATGCACACACATTGTCTGGGTCACTGTGCCCTCTCCCCCCACCCCTTCCCCTGCTGCATTGTCCAGCCAAACTGGGATGCCCTCGCTCCCTGTTCAAAGGCAAAGTCGGTTGTTCCCCAATTCTCTCTCCGGTCACCAAATCTCATCAACCCTGATGTCTGCACATTTTGGGGGTGGGGGAGAGTTCGGGTCATTTCGGTCACCGCCGCCTCCTTGGAGATGTTGGTCCACTCGACAAGCCCACGCACTTTACTCCCAACTTTGCTCGGTCAGCGCAATTGCATCGATCGAGTGTCCTCTCCAGATCGGATTCCCATTCGCAAATTGGGTTACCACGTTGCACTTTGAACTTCATCCCCACAACCAAACATGCAAACAAAAATACCCTGAAATTGCCAATAAAAAACGCGTCCTGATCACTTTCCATTTATAATGGGGATTTGTGGGTTTCCGTGTTTAGATTGGTCCAGACGGGACATGGTCTGGTTCTGGGGGGGCTTTGCAATGGGAGACAAAAAAAAAAATTGCACACTCGGTTCGCAAATGTTACCTTTCTCAGCATTTGACATTCCCCCCCATGTATTTTTAACATTAATTGCCACAGGGATCTTGTTCCATGTGCGGGTCGTTGGCGCCCTCTGTTGGCAGGAGCGCTGGTGCTCCTGAAAGTGAAAGCGAGTCAGGCAGCATCTGTGAGGACAACTTTTTGGGGTGGAAACCCTGCATCAGGACCCACTGCCCTCCGCCCTCCACGGATGCCGCCTGACCGGCTGAGTTCCTTTAGCCACGCGGGGGTTGTGTTAGTGTCTTGTTTCCTTACAAACTATCCATCCAACATGGTCTCTCCATCATCGGGGGATCGTAATTATTTTTTAAAAATGTATTCTACTATTCTCTTGAATTAAAATAGAAGCAGAGTATTTCCAATTTAATTCGGACTGGGGAAAATATTTTGTGCAAGATTAGCAGGATGGGAGTTTAAAATGGTTTTTTTTACATCCATTTTTGGGTTTATGAGTTGGAGATGGAGTTGGCTTCTCAATGCAAAATGTTAGTTGTACAACAAACAAAGGCCACTTACTCCAAAACAGTCCATCTAAAGAGCAGGGGAAATGCTGTTGATGACGGTGGCCGCAACAACATCTGGTAAGTGGGATCATCCTGCCGAAATTCAGTGGCTGGAGAACAGTGACACGCATCTTGTGGGCCACCAAATAATCCTGGTCGCAAAGAGTAATGATAATGAGGACTTTTGATTTGATTGACAGCAGAGTTATCCAATCATCCCCGTTCTCATCTGTGAGTCACATTAAATGTATAAATGATGTTCGTCTCTGCTGCTGGTCGTCCCGCAGTCTGCCCCATACATTTGTGTATTTTGTTTCAGAAAATGGAGTTGCTGGTTCTCAACAAGCTAAAGTGGGATCTTGCCTCCGTGACACCTCACGATTTCATTGAACACTTCCTCAACAAGCTTCCCATCCCCAAGGACAGCAAGCAGATCATCCGCAAGCATGCCCAGACTTTTGTGGCTCTGTGTGCTACAGGTATGGCCTCTCTGCTTGATCAGATGGGGCGGAGGGGGCTTGATGACTTAATAACGTGCAAGCAAATGGAAGCCACGCATCCAGGTGGCTGCACCTCGAGCTACTGTGTGGCTTTTGTGTTCATTTAAAACAGCTTGAATTTTGCATTTGAGTAAACTGGTTTTGAACTATGGGAACCAACAGGAATGAAGAGCTGAGATCCCCATCACTGATTAAATGGATTACCCTCTGCATGGCAAATACAATGCATTAACTTGTAGCCGGCACAGTGGATCATGAAGGAATTGGCACTCAGTTGAATGTGGCTTAATGGGTTACAGTTTCAGCGCCTCATTCCTGCAGGTCATTGTGGGTACAGCTGACAAATAGGTGACACTCAATAGTTTTTTATCCCTGTGAAGATTCTGGTCAAGCCTCCGTTGGGTTTTGTGCTCTTTGTAGCACAAGATGAATGTGTCATCTGTCTTTGCCAATGACTGTCAGGAACTGTTAATGATACCAAGGCTCTGAATAGCCACATTCCACTGTATTTCCCCCCATGACTTTTGCACATTTTCTCTAAATGAGCATCTCGCTGCGAGAATTGCAGACCTCGAGATCCTAAATTTGGTGCAAAGCGTGGCAGGGATTATTCTGTGGGGACTGGTGCCGTCTGCCTCAGCAGGCAACGTCAGTGTTTAGGAACTTAAATGCTCACGAAATAGCAATGTGGCCTATCAAATCAGCCTCCTGCACAGATCACACACACACACACACTTGTTGGGCAGTATTTGGGAATGGTATTCTTGGCAACTATAATGTTAATGCTGCTCATGCCTCACCTCAGTTTGAAGCTTTTGAGTCTCATCCTAGTGTGCCGGCTAAGATCACAAGGTGGAATTGAATGCTCAGTCTTCCCTGGCTTTCTGCCTAAGAGACAAATGAGGTAAACCCATTGAGCTTTGAGGAAGTAGCAAACTGGTAGGATTTGTTTGTCTGGCCGTAGCCCACACCACAGGTAATTTGGTCTGGTGCTGGGGATGTCTGTCCCCTCGAGAAGACCACATACCAGGTTGCAAGTTTTTTAAAAATCTTGGCCCGCGACTGCCTTTCAGCGGTTTTCTTCCCTTCATCATCTCCTGCTGCTAAAGCTGACGAGCTCATTTTGGGGAAGGGCAGCGAGGGGAGAGAATCTTGTGTGCTCTCCATAATGGTCATCAAAAGGAGAAGCAAAGTAGTCAGTTGGCACCACTTCTGGTGCATTGGCTCCAAAGCCCTCCAAAAGGAAGTGGACACAGCCCAGGAAATCACAGTCAAAACCCTCCCTACTATTGAGAACATCTGCAGGGAATGCTGCTGTCAGAGAGCAGCAGCAATCATCAAGGTTCCACACCATCCAGCACATAGTCTATTCTTGCAGCTGCCATCAGTAAAGGGGTATAGTTGCACAAGACTTGCGCCACCAGGTTCAGGAACAGCTGCTACTCCTCCACCACCACATTCCTCAACAACAAACCCAATCAGGGACTCGTTTATTTAGACATGCAGCATGGTAACAGGGCAATTTGACCTTTGATCCTGTGCCACCCAATTCACCTACCACCCCCTGTACATTTTGGAGGGTGGGAGGAAAACAGAGCTCCCAGTGAAAACCCACGCAGACTCAGGGAGAACGTACAAATTCCTTACAGTCAGCGCAGGATTCGAACCCTGACTCCAATCACTGACGCTTTAAGAGCATTGTGCTAACTGATTTCAGGACTCTTACTTCTGCACTTTATAAATTTTTTTTACTCTGTATTGCACAGTCAGTTTATTTACCTTCATTATCTCTTTTCATTTCTTTATTTGTGTACATTTGTATGTTGTGTACAGTTTTCTTGCACAACCAATAAGTGGTAATTTTGCCTGGCCCACAGGAAGAAGAATCTCACGGTTGTATGTGATGTCATGTCTGAACTCTGACAATAAATCTAAAATCTGAAAGCTGACTGTTGAAGCCTTACCCCAGAACTATCAGTTACGCTGGCAAAGGAGCAGATGCTTGGTTTGAGGATGTGCCTTGGGAAAACGGTCGAGGGAGAATAGAACCTGGCAGTTGGGTTATTTAAATATTTTTTGACCAACTCTTTTGCCCCATTGAAGCTGCCTTCTGGGAGTCATGAAGAACTGAGAGAAAAGCTGGAGTTGAGCATTTCCAGATAGCCCAGTGATTCCCAACTTTTTTCTTTCCACTCACATACCATTTTGCCATACCCTATGCCATCAGTGCTCTGTGATTAGTAAGGGATTGCTTAAGGTGGTATATGGGTGGAAAGAAGTTTGAAAACCACTGTTTTAATTGTCCCTCACTGACTTGTTATGTGCACTGTTTCATAACTCCAAAGAAAATGGGCCAATAACAATTTTTCTCAAGCAAAATATTTCAGTAACAATTGGGTCTAGAACCTCTCACATCCCACCTTAAGCAATCCCTTACTAATCACAGAGCACTAATAGCATCAGGGTTATGTGAGTGTAAAACTGGAATTAAACAAAGTGACGGAGAGAGCTCATCCACTTCTGATTTCAAGTGGAGGTTGTGGACGCCTTTTGCAGACCCGGTTTCGTTTGCCTGCGTGGTTGTCCAGACCATGGTTTCAGAGGACAAGGTGCAGATGAGAGCTCAAACCTGAGAATGCAGAGACGTCTTTAGCTGCTGCGGCTACTTCAGTTAGTGCCAGAAACCTGCGGCCCCCTTGCAGTTGCACTGAGGATGGGAAAAGTTTGAAAACTGTTTTTACTAGCTTGAGCCCTACTTTGCGGTGTTGGCTCTTCCACCGCAGGACTAAATCAGGACAGTTCAAAGGTTGAGGATTGCTAGCATTCCAGTACTTTGATCAATGGCACCAGTTACTTTTTTTTTGGGGGGGGGGAGGGGGAAGGAACAAAGAAAGAAATAGACCAGGCTAATTCCTGAAACACGACATTTGCTTCTCCGCGCTGGATAGAATGCATAAATACAGCAATGAAGTAATTATCCTTTTCAAAAGACGGAACAAGTGGGAAGGGGGTGGTGAGTGTGGGTGTGCGGTGGGTGGGGGGGGGGGAGGAGGGATGATTCAAAAGACTTTTAATGGGAAGGGATTACATTCAAGGTGATGTTGAGCAGAAATCCTTTTATTCAACCTCTGAATTTGTCTGCTTAATAGGGCTGGATTTTGCTAAAGATCTTCCTTTGTACTGCGGTAGAGCATAAAAAAACATTAGTCGAGTTGTTTGAGGTTAACACATAATTGCCAGCCATGAATAGTTCTTGGCATTGACAACTAACTGGGTAATTCTTCAAAGACATCTTCCATTTACCAAAAGTTAGAATGGTGTTCAGGAGAGCCAAATGCCCAAAGGGGGAGCCAGTAACCAGGCCAGTGTGGGTAAACCGTCGCACATCCCTAACGTTTACAGGGCATGAAGAATTTTTGACTTGATCATGACATCAACTTGAAATCAGCTCTTTGCTGCTTCAAGAATGCAGCTTGTTGAAGCCTGTCAGAAGGCTGCAGTTTCGGTAGTCGTTAGGATTTGGCCCCAAACAGTTGCCTTTATTTTCTTTCACAAGTGATTCGAAGTGCTGGGTAACATCCATCCCCAGCCCCTCGACTCGTATACATACAAAAGAGAGAGTTAGAAGCTTTTATCGGATTTGTCTTCCTGGGGGGGTGGGGGGGGTTATAATACTGCTGAAGTGTGTGATAGGACAGAAGATTGAGGTGCGTGAGGAGGGACGTGTGGTTGAGGGGGATAGAAGAGGGTTGGGTGTCTTCTCACCACACTAATTTTTTTTGACTATCCACTCCTGGCACATTATTGTTTTCAATTAATCTTCCACTCTACGGCACAATATCACAAGGATAGGCTAATGCTGAGAGTTTATTATTAATGAGTATAATATGCAGATGTAATGAGATTCTTGCTGCCATTGCCCAGGTACGTAAAATACACTTACGAACAATAACCACATATTCATACAATTTGCCACAAGAAGGAGGGGAAGATCATTTTAAGAGGTCCGATACTATTCCGTTGCTATGATGGCATATTCTTCACTTTGAGGCACCCACCCCTCTCGTATCTCCTCGCCCCCTCGTTAATATTCTGAAATTAGTCACCTCCTGTACAATACTGGGTTGTGACACAAAGGGATAGAACGGTGTTTGTACGAGGCAGTCGCTGGTAGAGAAGTGGTCTGAGAACTGTGTGCCTTAAGTTTCATGTGTTACCTTTCTGGAGCCTGTGTGTTTGTGCCAAGGAGTGTCCCTGATATGGCTCAATCTAGAGGCCCCACGCTCACCGTTGCCCATCCCCCTGCCGACAGCGGGGTTCCGATCTGCCGTCATGGGGAAGAGTGGTTTGGAGTGCGGCCTTGGCTGCCTGCCGGGGCATCGTCGGATCAGGAGGTTTCCAGCTCCTGGAGCCCCCACACCATCACGTGCCGATGTGTGGTGACGAGAGGGAGACCAGTGGGTGATCGCGGTGCAGCGCCGCTTCTCTGAAAAATGCTCATTGGGAAGATTTTGGCAACATTTTTCTTTCTGATTCTTTTGCAGACGTCAAATTTATATCGAATCCGCCCTCCATGATAGCCGCAGGAAGCATGGCTGCAGCAGTGCATGGTCTCCACCTGGGAAGCATTAACAGTCTCCTTTCCTATCAGTCCCTCACAGACTTCTTATCACAGATCATTAAGTGTGACCCGGTAAGTGTCTCAGGTCTTAAAAAAAATCGGGAACGTGCTGGAGAAACGTGGCAGGTCATGTGTTTCGCTCCCGAGCTCATTCCTTTTGAAGAGCCAGGGCCCAAGACATTGGTTACCGTTTACTTGCTGCGTGACCTGCTGAGTTTGTCCAGCACTTTTGTGCACTGCACTTGACACTGGCGCACTGCAGATTTCTCGTTTAACGCAAAATCGGAATGTGCTGTTCCTCTTTAAGGTCGATAATGTTAAAAAAAAACATTGGAATGGGGGAAGTCTGCACTGCACATTGGTGCAAGTTGGGGAACTCTCTCAAAGAGCAAGCACGGGGGCCCTCGTTGGTAAATGCAAGAAGTTCTCCCTGCCTCTCCCACGACTCAGCTCTTTGCCATTTACGTTTGCCTCAAGTGCACTTTTACTGATGCTTTTTATTTTTCCCTGTGGAATTTTGCCTGTTTTGGCTCGTTTTTACGCACATGAATGCCACTATCTGCAGTTAACAAGTTCTTATATTGCACTCTGTTGCAGTCACCTCCTTATTATAGGAAAGCTGTGGTAGCTTTCAGGGTCATGCAGAGGAGACTTGCCAGGATGCTGCTTGGATTAGAGGGTATGTCTTGAGAGGGTAAAAATTGGAGCGTTAGGACTTTTCTCTTTGGAGTGACGGTGGATGAGGGGCAACTTCATGGAGGCACATAAGATCATGAGGAGCAGAGGTGGCATGGACGCCCAGCACCTTTTTTCCCCAGAGCGGCTCTGTTCAATTCCAAAGGACATCTGTTTAAAGGGAATGTTTAGCGGAGATGCCAGGGATAGGTTTTTAATCTGGAATGCACTCCCAGGGTTTGTTTGATACAATAGGGACATTTAAAAGGCTCTAAAATAGGCATGCGAATGTAAGAAGAGTCAGGGATTGTGGTCTGTGAGGGAGGAAAAGTGGAGGTTGAGATGGGCTGTAATGTCCACTGTGGCCGAGATTGTTCTGATGTGCTGTGGTAAATGGAAGTGTGGTGATGGTGTCTCCTATCATTTGAAGTGGAGGAATTTCACACTCTGATAGGATCGGCTAGAGAGTGAAGCTTCACTAGTGAGGGTCTCAAACGCAAAAGCTAGAATCATCAACAAACTGTGAGCTGCTGGAGGAACTCAGTGGGTCAGACGACATCCATGGTCATTTCGGGTAACCCTCTTGAGCCTCTCAAAACGCAAGTGCTGGCACCTTCTGTCCAAAACCATGTCATCTCTTCTTGCTTCGGTCTCACAACAAGGACCCAACCTGAAATGATGACCGACTTTTTCTACCAATGATGGTGCCTGACCCACTGAAGTTACTTCAGTGTCTTGTTGGCTCAACCAGTGAGTACAGGCAAAGCACAAGAAGAACAGAGTTAACGGGGAACAGTTAAGCAGGTCAGGACTTATTTCCTGGAGCACAGAAGAATGGGGGGGACATTTGGTAGAGGTACACAAAATAATGATGGATAAAGACTGAGTAAAAGCAGGTTTTTTTTCCCCACTGGGGAAGATAAAAACCAGAGGACATGGATTAAAAGTGAAAGGGGCAAGTTTAAAGGGAACATTAGGGGAACTTCTTCACCTAGAGAGTGGTGGGAATGTGGAATGAGCTTCCATTAGTAAACACAGACTTAATTTAAGAAAAATTTGGATAGGTACTTGGACAGGAGGGCTCTGGGGTGGGTGGGGGGCAGGGGGGGGGGGGGGGATATGGTCCAGGGCAGATCAGTGGGACCAGGTAGCATAAAAAATAGTTCAGCACAGACTGGAAGGGCCTGTAGTGCTCTATAGTTCTAAAAGTGTCCCAACCTGAAATGTTGACTGACCATTTCTACCAGTGATGCTGCCTAACCTGAGTTCCCCAGCTTACCCTAGTTAGCTTAACTAGTGACTACAGGTGAAGCATGGTGGAATCTTGAGTGAGCAGGGAGAAGGTTCAGCAGGTCAAGTACCATGGTGGAGAGAAGAGGTCATTCCACCCAACCTGGCCCATGGATGTGGCATGACCTTAAACTTAGACATACAGTACGGTAACAGGCTCTTTTGGTTCACGAGCCTGTGCTCGTGCCATTACACCCAATTAACCTACGCCTCTGGTACATTTTGAAAGAAACCAAAGCCCCCCCCCGGGGAAAACCCACGCAGACACGGGGAGAAGGTACAAACTCTAACTTGCAGGCAGCCCGATCACTGGTGCTGTAACAGCATTGCACTAACTGCTCCGCTAACTGTTTCCCCTAAACAGTCCGACCTGCACAGTCCCTCCTGCATCACACTTCACTCTCGGTTCAGCCCCACGCTCTGTGGGCACTGAACCTCCTGTATTGTCACCATTGGGTGCTTTGAAACAAGAGAAAGAAAACTGATTCATGCCCCTCTCTATGGAGTAAGACGAGCCGATTGATGCACCCCTCAGCAGGGAACTGATTGAAAACCTTCAACATCCTATCGACCAATCTGTGGCCCAGTACAATGGGAAACACGGAAGTCTGCAGACACCGTGATTGAAGTAAAAGCACAATGCTGGAGAAGCTCAGCAGGTCAAACAGTGCACTTTATATAACGGGCACTGTTTTGAACGGCTGAGTTTCTCCAGCATTGTTTTTACCCAGTGCAATGGACCCCGGATTTATTTTTTTTTTAAAAAGTGTTAACATGCAAATTGTATTTTGGCCACAGATCTAATTAAATACTGCAAAATCCCAGGGTATTTTGTGTACTGCAAAGCCAGCATTGGTGATTAAAAGACATTCACATCAAAGACGAAGAAGGGGTGTGCAAAGCTCTGCTAGAGATGCCAAAATGAAAGGGAATTCAGGAGTTCAGTCACAATAGCCATGTACTCCAGCATTCAATAGAAACAATGGATGTGTGATACTTTAGTGGCTGTCCAGCAATTAATAGTGTACCAGTGAAGATGGGCAGAGGGTTAAGCTTAAAAGGAGAAGAGGAAATGGCTCATAAGAAATGTGATAAATGGACCTCGTGGTGTCTGTGACCTTTATATGTGGCCTATAACCTAAAGCCTCTTAATGTCAAGTGGAGGCACAGTCTTTTATTCAAGACTTCCCAAAGATCTCAGTTCAATTTTATTGCACCTTGCAACTGTGCTGTGGAAGTCATTGGCTGAGAGCAGCCTCACAATAACATTATCTCTTTGTTAAAACAGGGATTTTTTTTAGTTGTTGTTGTTGCCTGATTTACGCTGCTGCTTTCTTCTGCCAGGAGATGTGCCTCAGTTGGAATCGAGCAATAAAACACTCGGGGTGGGGGTGGGGGGGGGGGGGGTTGTGAAATCAATTGGAGGAGGAGGGTTTCTTTTAACAAGTGGAAGCTAAATGCAAATGCAAGGCAGAGCAATTCAGGACTTCTGATGCAGAGATGGGCTTTTGTTTCTATCCCAGTGTGGGGGCCAAACATTGTGTTAGGTCAAGAGCTCTTGGCCTAAATTAACTTTTGCAGTACTCCACCGACTAACTGCACAGAAGCAAAAGCAAAGATTGCCTTTATGGTGTTGACAGGGACTGTAAACAAAGGGACATAATTGTGTCTTGAGTTTACAGATGAGGTGATAATTAAACTGATCTGGGAGGATTTGCTCAGTTGGAGAGAGCTGTATTTTTCATGATCTTCCTCTGACTTTCTCTCATCTGTTGCTGTGAAAAGATGATATTTCTAATTACTGCTCTTGTTTGCTTTCTGCTGTTGGCAATGGTGTGAGGTGGATACATTGCCACCTGGTGTTTGACTGATTTGCTGTAAGCCTTTTCTAAAGAATACTGCTTTTGTAGTTCTGGATTCTCGGAGAGTGCACAGTGAAAATGCATCAATGGTCCAGAGAAAGGTTGATGATTTTCTGATTAAATATCTAAAAGGGGGAGATATAATTTTTAAAAAAATTAAATTTAGACATGCAGCACGGTAACAGGCAATTTCGGCACATGAGCCCGGGCCACCCAATTGACCCTCACCCTTTGGTATGTGGGAGGAAGCTGGAGTCTCCGGCGAAATCTCACGCAGACACAGGGAGAATATACAAACTCCTTGCAGCACAAATCTCAAACCCCAGTCCCCAATGCTGGCGCTGTAACAGTGTTTTGCCAACCATGCCACCCAAATAGATTTTAATAGATCTGTTTGCCCACATTAGTCTTTTATAGGCCATTTCACATTTACTTGGTGTTAGAATTGACAAAAATTGTCATTGGCGAACTTGTGCTCAGCATGCAATCTGATATGATCCAGTCCACACTTTGAGGAGTTGGGGGGAATGTAAAGGGATTGGGGAGATGTGGTGGTGGTGGGGGGGGGGGGGGGGGTAGGTGAAGAATGTAAAAAAAAAAATTAAATTGCATCCAGTAAAAGATGAAAGGAAATTGATACCTAAAGGCGATTTTAAAAATGATTTGATCTCTGCATCAATACTCTGCAGTCAAAATCCTGAAGTGCAGATTTAATTTTAAAAAATTGAAAATAAACTGATTATTCATTAAATGTGAAATAACTGCTCTAATACATTTGGAACAAGTGAGTCTGCAGACACTGGTGTAATTGTAGTAAGTACACAAAATGCTGGAGTAACTCAGCAGGCCCAGCAGTGTCCATAAGAGGCAAAGATAGATAACCGACGTTTTGGGCAAATTGGATTTCTGTTTGCCCTTGCTCATTTTCATGCAGGTTTTTTTAGTCTCAAGTGTTTATGGATGCTTTTAGTTCAGTCAGTTTTGGCATTGGATCTAATTTCCTGTTTCCACTTTGATCGCAGGTAGTTAGAACCCAAATTAAGCATAATTGATACCCTTGGAAAGCCTGCATCTCAAAAGGTCTTGCCCCATTGTGTGAACATTGATTTTGTTAGGTGTGATCAAGTTTCTAATTGTCTTTATCTTAATCTTTTGCCTGCCCACACACCTTGGATTAGGCATCTGTTTCTCTCTGGAGATTGTAGACGTGAGAATACTAAAAAGCAAACATGACCCTTCTGATGGCACCTTGCCTACCCCCACCCCTCCACTACCACTCTGAAATGCTTCCACTTCTGTTCAAAGAAGATTAAGGGGAAGTGGGTGCAGCCATTAGAAAGGCTTATTTTAATTCTCTCTTTTTTAACTTTTAAATTTAGACTGCAGCACCGTCAGCATGGTAACAGGCCATTTCAGCCCATGCTCCCGTTCCGCCCAATTTACACCCTATTAATCTAAACCCCAGTACGCTTTGAACGGTGGGAGGAAACTGGAGCCCTGTAGGAAAACCACGCAGACACGGGGAGAACATGCAAACTTCTTACAGACAGTGCAGGTTTTTTGAACCCCGCTCTTGAGATCACTGGTGCTGTAGAGGCGTTGCACTAACGTATGCCAACCGTGCCGCCTTTAAAAATGCTCTGTAGAGGCTCTGATAGCTCAGTGGTTAGAGCACTGGTCTTGTAAATCAGGGGTCATGAGTTCATTCCTCACTGGGGCATCCTTTCTGTGAGGGGCACTGGACAAAGTGGTGACTCTCTGTCTTCCTTATGGTAGACAAAGTTAAAGAATTTACATTCTAAATGCAGTATCACATGGCAATAGTAGAACCTTTACTTTCATCAAAGAACATCTGGGGCAGTGGTTCTCAACTTTTTTCTTTCCTCTCACATCCCACCTTAAATAATCCCTCTGCCATCGGTGTTCTGTATTAGTAAGGGATTGCTTAAGATGGAATGTGAGTGGGAAGGGAAGGTTAAGAATCACTGCTCTAGACCCAATTGTTATTGAAATATTTTGCTTGAGAAAAATTGTGATTGGCCCATTTCCTTTGTAGTTAAGGAGTTAATTAAATACGAATAAAACAGCGGTTTTCAAACATTTTCTTTCCACCCACATCCTACCTTAAGCAACCCCTATATCTTAGGTGCTCAGTGATTATTAGTAAGGGGTTGCTTAAGGTGGGATGTGAGTGGAAAGGAAAAGGTTGAGAACCACTGATCTGGGGTTTGGGCACCTGTGGATAACAGGGTGGCAGATTTATGCACGGCAAGCTCTCACAAATGCCAACACACTTTTTTAAAAAATAGTGAATTGGGGGAGAAATCCTTTCCAAGTTATCGGTGACAACTCCCCTGCTCTTCATTAAAGCAGATGGTGGGTCCTTTTTCATCCTTCAGAGAGAATGGTTAGGGCCCCAGTTTAATGTTTCAAGTGGACAAAGTTCCCCCTTTTCTGCCTTAGGAGTTGTTACTGATGATCTGGTCGCAGGTCTTGGATGTTTAAGTAAAGAATTGTAGGAGACTAGTGTCTGAACTCTCGCCACTGCTCTTCAGTCTTGATATCAGAGATGCTCCTCCATTAACATCAATGATTTAGGGAAAAGAATTAAAGGGGTTCAGCAATAAAATGCTAAAATATCCGAAGAATTTAATTTTTTCAAAAATATAGACCTTACAGACCCTTTCAGCTCATGAGTCCAATTGACCAACAACCCCGGCATGTTTTGAAACCAGAATACCCAGAGAAAACCCATGCAGAGTCAGAGAGAATGTACAAACTCCTTACAGACAGTGCTGGATTCAAACCCCGGCACTGTAACAGCGTTGCGCTAACCATTTCACTAACCATGCCACCAGATGGAAATCTGAAAACCAGGAACTGCAGCCATTTCTGATTCTGCACTGGTCATCCAGCGATCAAGGCCCACGCTACGTTTTCCTGCGTTGACCAGTTGGGCGCAGTGCAAGTGTGAGATGGGGTATTTCACCATAGCCTGTCCTTGTGCCTGTGGGGTTTTTTTTTGAGTGTGTGTGGTGTCATCTTAGATGTGGAGAAACTACTGGATACCTGAATAAATTGGCTTTGGGAACCTTGGAGTGATTCCCAGAAACTGAAATCTTTTCCCTCTTGTTGCTTTTTTCTTGTTCTGAGATGTGGGCAATCAACACCAGTGCATTTTTGTATCAGTCTTGTCTTGGGCTCACTGGCAAACTATTCTACTGTGGTTGCGTGTGATTTGCCGTTTTTAGTTGACAAGCTGCGGATGAGGCTTTGATTTTTACATTTTTTTTTCCCTGCTCTGGACCAGGGTCCCAGATAACAAGTACACTTTCCCCGGCAGTCCCCGGACCTCAGACTGGCAATCCAAGTCCAAACGAATGAGCAAGCCTGAAATCTGTCCAATTCCCACTTAGAATATTTCAGCGCTCTGTACACTAGTTGCCTTGTATCAGGGATACTGTGGTCCTGACACTTAAATGAGAGTTTTAATGTTTCATCTGTCAAAAAAAAACTTATTGGCTATCCATTGCATGCAGGAAGATAGTGACATAGGGCACAACATTAATTAGTACTTTGTTTCAACATGTGGTTCAAGGAGGGGGGGGGCTCAGTGTCATGGTGATGTGGACAATTGGACACTATGGGGAGATGAAGATGGCAAGTTCCAAATCACTCACCAGCCCCTTTCCTCCTGAGCTCCCCCCCCCCCCCCAATTTTCCAAAATGTCACCCACCTTTCATTATTACTGAGTCTAATTCAGTGGTTTTCAAACTTTTTCTTCCCACTCATCCCACTGTAAGCAAGCCCTCTGCCATCAGTGCTCTGTGATTAGTAAGGGATTGGTTAAGGTGAGATGTGGGTGGGAATGGAAGGTTGAGAATCACTGCTCTAGACCCAATTGTTACTGAAATATTTTGCTTGAGAAAATTTGTCATTGCCCATTTTCTTTGGAGTTATGAAACTGTGCACATAACGAGTCAATGAGGTACAATTAAAACAGTGGTTTTCAAACTTTTTCTTTCCACCCACATCCCACCTTAAGCAATCCCTTACTAATCACAGAGCACCGATGGCATAGGGATCACTTAGTGGTATATGACTGGAAAGAAAAAAGGTTGAAAACCACTGGTTGAAATTCTCGAGCCCAACAAAGCAGCAGTGGGTTACTTCATCACACGGATTGCATTCATTGAGGGAAGTGACTTGTCTCTGCCCCCTTGAGGGTGAATCGGATGAAGATTGAATATTAAACGTCCTTGGTAATGGGTTCCACATTATGCAAACTTCATCTGTTTGAATGAAAACTAGCCAAGATAGAGATTTTGTTCATTATTGCTATGTGCACTGAGATACAGTGGAGCGTTCTTTTGCATGCTTTATAAAGGCTAGTGAAGAGTTGCCATCTTGCAAAATATTGTAAACTATATAACGCAGCTTTCCGGTCCATGAAACCCGTGCCACCCAATTAACCCAACCAACCCTGTATGTTTTGGCGGTGGGGGGTGCAGGAGGAAACCGGAGCACCCAGGGAAAACACACACGTCCTGGGGAGAACGTACAAACTCCTTACACACGGCGGTGGAATTGAACCCAGGTCCCTTGCGCTGTCTTGGCGTTGCGCTACTTCTTTGACTTCTGTTATTCACCAAGTGGGCGAGGGGGTGTGGAGAAAAAGCATTTGACTTCGATAAGTAGAGGAAATTCTGGGTGTACCGTTGACCTTGGAAGAGCTCTGGCACAGCAGAATATTTTACTGATCCAGACCTTAGTTCTATTATCTCCATCGAATTAGCTGATTGAGATAGCAGTAAAACCCTGTAGGTGCCCTTGATGCCCTTTGTTTTAATGGCGAGAGCTTTGCCGATAGCTCTGCAGTGACAGACCAGGAAAAGTCATGAAGGTTCCAAGTTTATTTCCTGGTGGGTGAAGACTTGTTAGTGAGGCCCACCAATTCATCTCATAGATGAGTACCCAACTGGCGAGTTGCTAGCTAACATCAGACAGCTTATAGGAGTCATTGTGACACAGATAGCATAAAAGTTAGCCCAACTCTATTGGAGTGCCAGTACCCCAGGTACTGTCTGTAAGGAATTTGTGCCAGTGTCTGCGTGGGTTTCATCCGAGTGCTCTGGTTTCCTCCCACCTGTCAAAACGTACGGGGTTGTAGGTAAATTGGGATATTTTGGCAGCACGGGCTCAAGGGCCAGAAGTGCCCGTTAATTGTGCTGCGTGTCAAAATTTACAATTAAATTTAAAATTTAAGTCAAAAGTCAATTTAAATTGAATACTGCTGCTTTGCTTCCTCCTTTGACAATCTGCAGCAAGTTATAGGCCTTCTAAAGTCCTATCTATACATTGATGTTGGTAACTCAGCTGCCAACTTGTACACAGCAAGCTCCAAGAAAGTGTGTCACTACCTGAAGGATAGGGGATGAGGAGTAACATCTTCCAAGTGCCATAGGATATGTCATATCTGCTTGAAGATGGGGGGACCTCCATTTCATCTCTTGTGGAAAGATAGTACCTCTGACACGTGCAACATTCCCGCACCAAGGATTCTGCAGCAAGAATTCCCAGCTACTGTTTAGCTACCTGAGAAGGTTATGAGAGAGGAAGGGTTTCCCTAAATCTATGCATCTTTGTGCCACTTGCACCTTCATTTCTGGGGAATGAAAGGGACATCACTGTTGCCATTAGTGCAACACTGTTACAGCGCCAGCGACTGAAGTTCAAATCTGGTGCTGTCTGTAAGGAGTTTGTATGTTTGTATGTTCTCCCCTTGTCTGCGTGGGTTTTCCCTGGGTGCCCCAGTTTCCTCCCGCCTTGGGTGCAATTGGGCTCATGGGCCAAAAGGGCCTGTTACTGTGCTCCCTAACCAAATTAAAATTAAATTGAATTAAAAAAATTTTTTAAATAAAATCTGTACATTTTTACAAACAGTGAAGTGGCTATTGAGGCAGGATTGAGAGTAAACAGATAAAATAATGCCTTGTATAGTGATGCGTGTTTATTTCTGGAAAGGAATGTAGAGGCCTAGACAACCTAATAGGAATTGAGCACTTGCTGACACCCCCAACATTTCTTTCTATGAGGCTTCAATCTAGGTCCAATCTCACCATTCTAAGTTGCATCAGTTGGTGGAGATATTGCCAAACAACATCTCCAAGACAACATTCTTCCTTTAACCAGCATCGACAGAAACACATTGCAGTCTGTGTAATTTTTGGGTTTATCCAAGGTGCATAATGGCTATTTATACTTGCAAATGTTTCAGACATTTTTTTTCCTTTGAGTTCTCCAAGACTTGGTAGAAAGTACGATGAAAGAATAAAATGGGCTTGGTTAATGTTTTCCCCTTTCCGGCTTTTGGCTTGTCCTTCGCAATAAATGTTATTTCTCTCTTCATGCTTGTTTACAAGGAGCTGTTGATTCTAATTCCTGTTATCATTCTTTCCCAATCAGTGGTTAAATAGAATTGGTGATTGTTTTGAATGGATCTGTGTGATGGTAGCATGTCACGGGACCAAGGTGGGTTATCTTCTGCTGCTTTGCACATTTGATGTTGTAGGCAAGGTCATTTTGTGTGTAAATCGTCATGAGTGATGTTTGGGGAAATGGTGGTCATTTAATAGACAGGCATTCATTTGTTCCTCTGACTAAATAAGCCCTGGAACCCTGGGAAAGGTTTGGAGGAATAACTGTGAGGTGACCTTTGTCCTTTTTCAGCCCTGTAGCCCCTGACAGATTGTGATTGATGGCTGTGATTCAAATGCTGCACTGATTCTCCCAAGTCACTGAAAACAGATCAGATGTAATATTGTGGTGTGACCCAAATAAAATGCTTGTGCGACTGTTTTGCATTGTCTCCCTATAAAGAAAGTATCAGACTTGGAATTAACAGACAGTGTGTTACCATAAGTTGTTAGTGCCACGCTGTTACGACGCCGGTGACCCAGGTTGGTGTCCTGCGCTGCCTATAAAGAGTTTGTAACCTTCTCCCCGTGTCTGCATGGGTTTCCTCTGGATGCTCAGGTTTCATCCCACCCTCCAAAATGTGTGGTGGCGTTGGGTAATTTGGGTGGCATGGGTTTAAACGGCTGGGATTGGCTTCTGCCATGCTGTAAATTTGACTTAATTTAAAAATTTCTTCTGCCACTCTACCTTTGCTTCTGTTTGATGTCACAGTTCCGATTGGTCCTATTGGAGGGGAGAGAGGATATTAATACAGCATTTGTTCCAAACCATGGATCATAATCATAAATTCAGCACTTGAAATGCTTTGACTAGCCAGAGGTCTAGACCTGACCTCTTTGACAGACCTGAGGTCAGGGTTTGGGGGTGGGTGGGTAGGGAGGGAAAAGATTGAAAGGACACATGATGTGGCTTTAAACCAAAAAAAAGCCCAAAATGGATGGAAGGATAAATACCAGAATTGAAGCATTCCAGAATTATTTGTGTTGAATCTGGGCATCACGTGCCAGAGTGGTTTGCGTTGGCACCAACATTACTTACCAGGCACAATCCTGGAATGTTTCATGTTGCAGGAAAATGCAATTGTTGTTCTGCTTCCAGCAGAGAGGGTGGGAGGGATGTATCTGGGCAGTTACTGTTGCTGAATGTTGAACATATCCAATTGGTTTTCTCCCCCTCCCTTTCTGCTGGTGGATTGCCAAACTTTGATCATGCATCCGGCAACTTCAAAGACATCGCAGTACCTGCGGTATTTGGAGGGTTGCGAGGATGCTGTCAAATTCCATCACGTCGTGGGTGGAAAATTGTCTCACTTGGTTGACAGAAACTTTGAGCTCCCCAAATATGTAGTTTACAAAATCTGCCCCTTGCACACAAAACCAAACATTTGTCTTTTACAAGTGTGGCTACTTTATTTGACTGCTGTGAATTTTCTTTTTAAATTTAGACAGTACAGTACAGTACATGAGTTCATGCCGCCAAATTACATTCAATTAGCTTACATCCCCAATATATTTTTGAAGAGTGGGAGGAAACCCACACAAACACTGGGAGAACATACAAACTCCTTACAGATAGAGTCAGATTAGAACCATGGTCACTGACACTGTAACAGCTATGCTAATGTACCGCCCTTGTAGAGAGCTCAGTTAGGCTTGAAATTTGACTACTGACTGCAGGCTAGTAACTTCTTGAAATGATGCAGTGTTGAACTTGGTTATGCTGGCTCCCATGTTGGGGGTATCCTGCTACTCCTTCGCCTTCATTGTACTTCACATTTTCTCATCTATTTATATTGTGCATAGAACTATAAAACACCACAGCACAGAAATGGGTTCCTCAGCTCACCTTGTCTGTACCAGATTATTATTCTGCCTAGTCCCATTTTCCTGCACCCAGACTATATCTCTCCATACCCCTCCCATTCATGTACCTATCCAAATTTTTATTCTATGTAAATTAGACCCCTCTGTTCCACACTCTCACCACTCTCTACAGGAAGAATTTCCCCCTAAACACCTTTCCTTTCACCCTTAGCCCATGGTCTCTAGTCTTGCCTCACCCAGCCGCAGTGCAAAAGGCCTGCTTGCGTTCGCTCTGTCTATACCAGTGGTTCTCAATTTTTTCTTCTTGCTCACATACCACCTTAAGTAATCCCTTACTAACCACAGAGCACCTGTGATATCCTATGCCGTAGGTGCTCTGTGGTTAGTAAGGGATTACTTAAGGCGGTATGTGAGGGGGGGGTGGGGAGGTTGGGAACACTGATCTATACCCCTCATAAAAATTATGATAATTTTTCATGCTTATTTGGCACTAATGTACATTTCCCGTGTTCATTACCAAGATTCCTCAGGAGTTTGCGGAGGAGCTAGTGGAGTTGTTCAAGTGAACCGGTACGGACTTGAAGGGCCGACATGGCCTGTTTCCGTGCTGTAAACGGTTATATGGTTATATGACAGTTGATGGCAATTATTAGCAATCTTGATTCAAGATCTACAACTGAGATTCCTCTGATCCTCCAGCCCAGGCCTTTCCATCATCATGGTGACCACACCCGAAGCTGCCAAGTTTTCCAAAACCTTTCCATCTTTGGCTGTGATCAAAGCGGTTGTTCCTTGACCATTGAGTGAAGCACAAAAGTTTGCAGCTGCTCCGATTGCAGTCAAAGCACAGAAATGCTGGAGGATCTCAGCAACCATACCTTGAGGAAGGGCTCAGGCCTGTAACATCGGCAATAGGTCTTTATTGTGAGACTGGCCGAGTTTCTCCAGTACTTCTATGTTTGGTTCCTTGAGTATCAGCCAGAGATCGGCTCAGGCCTGTAACAACGGCAATATGTCTTTATTGCAAGACTGGCCGAATTCCTCCAGTATTTCTATGTTTGGTTCCTTGAGTATCAGCCAGAGATCTAAATTAAAAAATTAATTGAGACACGCAACACTGTAACAGGATTTTCCAGCTCACGATCCGTGCTGACCAAATACTCCAATTTACCTATATCCGCCCCCCCCCCGTATATTTTTGATGGGAGGAAACCAAAACACCCAGAGGAAATCCACGCAGACATGCAGAGAATGCACAAACACAAACAGCACCAGATTTAAACGCCAGTCACTGATGCTGTAATAGCATTGCGCTCCCCAGTACACGAACCATGCCGCCCAAGATCAAGAAAAAAAACAAAATGCTGGAGAAACTCAGCTGGTCAAACAGTGTCATTTATGTAGCAAAGGTTAAAAATACATAAACTGATGTTTCGGGCTTCAGCCCTTCATCAAGATATGGAAGAAATGTCGGCAGGTGTCTGAACCAAAAGGATGGAGGGGGCGAGGCAAGAGATGATAGGGGGAGGAGGGTTAACTGGGTGGGTGAGGGAAAACTGGAAGGACAGGAAAAGGGGAGGGGAAAGAAAAGGCAAGCTGGTTAGCAGAAAGCTAATGTTAATGCCATCTTTCTGGAGGGCGCCCAGGCAGAAAATAATGTTGTACCTCCAGGGTGGTCAGGTTGGGATAGAATAAGGCCATGGACAGACATGTGAGCATGGGAGTGTGACTCCGAATTGAAATTGTTGGCTACCTGGAGGACTCTGTTACTGTAGTGGTGGTGTTCAACGAAGTGAACTGCCAATGTGTGACCGGTCTCTCCGATGTAGAGGGAGTACCCCAGTAAATCAGTCCTGTGTATATGTGTGAAGTGTTGCTCCAGGCAGATGGCATTAACATTGACTTCTCTGCTTTCTGCTAACCTGCTCACTTTTTCCCCCTCCCCCTTTCCAGTTTTTCCAGGTCTCCCCCCCTTCTCCCTCCATCCACCCACCTGTCCCTCTTCCCCCGATTGCTGCTGTCCCCTCCCTCCCTTCCTTCTCCACCTATCATCTCCTGCCTTTGCCCTCCCCACCCCCCCATCCTTTAGTTCAGATGCCTGCTGACATTTTTCCATACTTCGATGAAGGGGTCTAGCTACATAAAGGACACTATTTGACCAGCTGAGTTTCTCGAGCATTTTGTGTTTTTTACTTCAAACATGGTGTCTACAGATTTTCGTGATTTATGCCCTGAGTTTGAATTTTGTCCTGGGAACTAGAGAGTTTAAATTTGATTAATTAAAATAAATGGTGGGTTTTTTTTTAAAAAATAACAGTAGTTACTGAATTGCCACACAAAAAATTACCTGATTTTCTTTAGGGAACAAAATCTGCTGCCTTGCCAGCTTTGGCCCATCTTCACCTGAGCCATCGATGGGAGCAGCCTCTTTACTTCAGGAGCTACCATTTCAATTAATTTCCGTGCCCCACTTCCATGCTGACTTGTCTGTCCATAGTCTCTTACTAGCCTACCAAGGCCACCATACATTGGAGGAGCAGCACTAAATTTTCCGCCTGGGCACTTTCCAACTGGATGGCATTAATAACTGTTTTCTGCTGGTCTTTCCATTCTCCATTCTTTGCCATTTCTTTATCTTTCCTCCATTTCTTCACCCCCTCCCCTTCTATTCACTGCGCCTCCCCCCCCCCACCCCACGCTTGCTAGTGTGCCCTCCCTCCCTTATCCACCTCCTGTCTGTGGGACTGTAGTCCTCCCTTGCCCCCCCCCCCCCATCATTTTGTTCAGGCGCATGTCTATATTTTTCTCATACCTTGATGAAGGGCTCAAGCCTGAAACGTTGCTTATTATCTTTAGCTTTGCTATATAAAGGTCACTGACCTGCTGAGTTTCTCCAGCATTGTGTTTTTTACTTCAACCACTGTGTCTGCAGACTTCTGTTTAACTTCATTTCTGGGGCAATAGGGATGGACAATAATTGTTGGCACAGATTGAATCTGCTAACTACTTAAGTTTATAAAAGCCCCAAGCTTTTCTATTCCTTGTGATGCTGTTCCGATGTTTAATATTTGTTCTGTTATTCTTTGGTTACCTTCACACAGGATTGTTTACGGGCCTGCCAGGAACAGATCGAGTCTCTTCTAGAGTCAAGCCTGCGCCAGGTACAACACACCAGCATATCACCCGAAACAAAGACTATTGAGGATGAACTGGACCTCTCCTACACACCGACTGATGTACGGGACGTGAATCTATGATGCTTGACAAGTGATCACATGCAACTTGCAAGGAAATGCTCGCTCTATTTTTTTTTATATATATCTATATATATATCTATATATAGATATATATATATATCTATATATATATAAAAATATATATATATTATATATAAAAAAACATCATGACCTCCCCTCCAAAACCTCCAGCACATTGTAAAAAGAAGGGAACTGCTTCCTTTTATGCTTTCAGTGCCTGTGTCCCTTCACTTTGCGTTTTAAGTATGATAAGGCTGAAACTGTTAAAAGGCAAAGAAGGCATTTGCAATGCTGAACACGTGATATGCCACAAAACACATGCAGATTATATGAGACATTAATGAAATAGTGTTTTTTATATACAAAAAAAATTAAAATCAAGTGTTTATGCTTCTGCGTTTTATAATAATAGATATTAGAATATGTCATTAGGGGAGCTATTAGATTTGATTTTTTTTTGAGTGTGAATGAACCATTTTTAATGTAGAAGAGGGTTTTAGGTAGTAACAATTTAATCATTTTTTTCTTTTAAAAAAAGGAAAAAAAATGTGAGGAAACAATGCATAGTTTTTACAGCAATCTAGGCTTGTCTATACCTGCTTGCATTATGTGTCCAGTCACTTTATAATCAGTTTGTCCCAATGTTAATTTGATTCCTTTGTTCTTATCCTCTTCACCTTATAAATGGTTGATGTAACCTATTTGTGTATTTTAGTTATCAGCATTATTATATGTATTCTTTGGAGTCTGTGGATCACCTATACATGAGGCTTGCAGGTTGCCAGCTTATTATTATTCGTACAGGTCCATTTTACTACCCGTGGCTATGCAGCTAATTATACACACACTTACTAATGCTATAATACCTTTTTAAAAAGTCTTTGCCTTTTAATTTTTTTTTTGACAGAAGTAACGTATGTAAATAGAGTGATAGCTGGAGTTGGCCCATTCTGGCCATCTGATGACAAGTTTAATCCATGGCCTTTCTTTCTCAAACCATTCCATTTCAAAGCACTTTCAGTCGGTAGATTTTTTTTTAAAGTCCTTTTTTTGTGGAAATTTAAAATTTTTTTAAAAATGGAATGGTTTAGAAATATTAAATGCTTGTGTTTTGCAAGAGCAAATAATGTTGACTATGGTGTTTGAGAGGGAAATGAAGCTTGGATTGTGACATTCCAATGAAGATGACTGCATTCCAAAACTGCTGGCATCGCTGACCTTTTTAAAATAGAAAGAACAGTGTTTAGAAATCTTTCATGTGCCAACTAATTTAGAAATGGGGCCTGGGTAGATGTGTTCTTCAGGTTATATCAGCACGCATAGAATGTAACCATATTGTTCTGGAAGCTATTTGCTTAATTATCCACAATGAAAGGAACTTCATGTAATTTATTTATAAGGTAACGTAGATCTATTTATTGTAAGACTGAAGTAGAAGAAGCTTCCAGTGGAGAAACATCAAAGTTCAACGCTTGTGGTGCAGTTGTAGGATCTTAGTCCTTCAGCAAAAGTGACTCTATCCACAAAATTAATTGCTTTTTAAAAAAATTCAAGTGCCATGAGGCCATTTATTTGTAAGAATAAAGGAGATCCTTAGAACAGGGATTTCTAGACGGTTGAGGGAGCATTCACTAGTGGTGTATTTATCAGTGTGACTGGCTGCTGTGCAGATTTGGGCATCTGCACCTGCTTGCTACAAAGGATTCTGTTCCTTGTCGGATACACAACCTAGCGAAACCTGGTAGGGGTATGAGAGGACGTGGTTGAGCTCTTAACGTACGAGCTATGGTCAATGAGGAGGATTTTAAATGCGTGTTGGGGGGGACAGGGGAACCTGTTTAAAATGGTATTGCAAGTGTTTATAGATTGAGAAGGATGCGTTGGCAATAATGACTGCTCTTTTCCCATCACCCTCTCTGCCACCAATGACAGCAGTTTGGTGATGATACTGCTGCTGTTGGAGAAAGTGAAATTATCACCTGCCCAGAAGCTACAGGCTGGCCAAACTATCAGCATTTTCACTTGATGGAAATAGTTGTCTCCCGCAAGTTTGGCCCGTTCTTCTGTGCTGCACCCCAATGCTCTTGTAGTTCCACAAGTTGAAACCGACTGGGAAGGAAATGTATTGACCTACCCTTATTGGAGATGCTGAACCACAGAATCTCGAGACCAGGTTCTCTCTTTATTCTCTCTTGTTCAGTTCGGTGTGCAGATGGACGAATGAGGCAATATTGGTGCTTCTAGTGGCTAGAGCCCAGACGAGTGTGAAGAGGCAGGAAACCTGGATTAAGCTGCTGCTATTACACGCCCCACATTAAGAGTGCTGGTGGATTGGATTCCTTATTGTATGTACATTTTATTTTAAGGCCCCCATTTAAAGATTGATCTTTTCCCTTCGGTGAGCGAAAAACGAGGAACACCGTAGTTTTGATTTTTTTTTGTAGAATCGGTCTTGGAGAAGAAAGAAACATTGAGTTGTTCCAGTGTCTTGCACCCCGGCTTCTAGATAATGATAGAAAATTTGCACATCTTGGTTTGTACTGATGCTAGAAAGTAGTAGAGGTGAGGAGGAGAAACTAAACTCAGTTTGTTGATGTGGTGTGAAGAGCATGTGATGGAGGGATGTGTGTGTGATACTGCCGTTTATGGTGTTGATTGTAAGTAATGGAGTGGACACTCCTTTTGAGCTGCTACAGAAACGTTCCCAGCTTGGTTTGAAATTAACATTTTTTTTTTGCTTTTTCCTCTTTTTTTAAAAAAAAATAAAAATCCTCTTTGTCATTGTGTTTTGCTGCTATTTTTGGATCAGTTTTTATTAATGCCATATACTGCCATGTTATAGGTTTTAATTTTCACATAGAAAATTATGATATTGACATCAGTTTTTGTAGATTTTTTTTTGTTAATGTGATCAGTTCTACTTAATGTGATTACTGCTCTATTCCAAAAAAAAGGTTCCTGTTCACATTACCTCAAACTACAGTTAACCAGACCTTTACACCGGGGTTTTTTTTTTGTTTCACATATTGCCTCATAGTCCTGTTTTACTGAAAACTGAAATGCGTTGTACATTTATCTGAAAAGGGGTTCTGTCTGAAGGATTTCAGGATCCAAGATAGTTCTGATGTATAATGTCTGAATTTCAGGAACATTTGCTTACCTCAAGTCACTTCTGCATTTGGCATCTCTGTTCTTCTGAACCTTCCAGTTTATAACCATAAATGCTGCACAGACAACGGATGTTGGTTGTACAAGGTTGTGTACCGATAAGGCAGTGTACTGTATTTTTATATTAAAGAAGATAATCTGTACTGAAAGGCCAAAGGCTGACTAGGGGTTTCACGTACCGACAATTATGTCTGTTTTTTAAAAACATTGTTTCACATATTTTCAGATGGTCACAATCTATATAAAGCATTCAACTACAAATTTGTACTTTTATATTTTACAAAATGTCACTGTTCATGGTCTGAAATGCACATTTTCACAAACAGACCTGTACTAGACAAGTTTCCAACAGAATAGAAATAAAAAATATTTTGAAAAGCTGCTTGCGCTTCTGTCTTTTAAGTTTTTTTTTGTTTTGCTGGGTTAGACTGTGGTTTGCAAAAGATGGAATCTGTGTACCATAGGGTATTGTCAACTTGCCTTTATTTGTCATTCATTCATTGCACGGTAAAAACAAGAGCATTTCTCCAGGACCATGGAGCAGATTTACATCTAAATATTAAGATGACTACAGTAAAGGTCCACAGTACTCTGATGTACTCTGGGAATTCAGGGACCTGATAGCTTGGGGGAAAATCTGTTGCCCAATCTGGACATAAAGTACTTGCTATCAGATGGTAGAAGGGAGAAAAGCTACCTGAGGGGGGTGTGAAGTCCTTCACAATGTTTATTGCTTTCTGCCTGCATCGAGTGTTGTAGATGCCCATCATGGTAGGAAGAGAACCCCCAATGATCTTTTCTGCTGACTTCACTATCCTTCGCAGGGTCTTGTAGCCTGAGGTGGTACAGCTACCAAACCAGGTGGTGATGCAATTGCTCAGAATGCTCTCAATACATCCCCTGTAGAATGTGGTGAGGTTCCTGGCATGAGTTGGGATCTAGTCAAATACATCAATTCCAAGACCAAAATTTCCACCTGCATGGACCTTAGATTTACAGTCACACAGCCGAGGATTACAAATGCGTCACCCAACTATAAAGAATCTCTTAATTCACAAGTAGTATATGGGGGTTAAGAGCAAGACTATTTTGTGCTCAAACCCGCCTGCTGGAGGAACTCGATGGGTTGAGCAGCATCAGAGAGAGAATAGTCAAAAATTCAGGCTGGAAGCCTTTAAGACTTGAATGTGCAGAAGGGAGATATCAATGAATACTGTAACTCACAGCACATTGCAGCTCAAGAGGTTGTCCAATTTAAACCTACTCCACAACAATTTAATCCTTTCCTACTTCACACTTGTAACCTATATTGCACCCAAGTCAAGTTTATTATACAAGTTCAACCTGAGGAGACCACATTCTCCAGTCCTCAGTGCAAAACCATGCAGACACGCAATCAAACATAAATACATACAGACAAACCATACATATGCAGGTCAAATATTTAATCTAAACAAATAAATGTTGTTTCATGAATATGAAAGTCTCAGATGGTTAGTGTGAGCCGTTCCTTTGGTCGTTCAGCATTCTCATTGCCTGTGGGAAGAAGCTGTTCCTCAACCTGGTGGTGCTGGCTCTGATCCTGTATCTCTTCCCCAATGGGAACACCTGAAAGATGCTGTGTGCGGGGTGGAAGGGCTCCTCAATGATTTTTGCATGCCCTCTTGAGACAACCATCCTGGTAGATTATGTTGATGGGGAGGGAGACTGTTGTGATCCTGTTAGGATCACTGTTATGGTCCTGTGGATTGACCTCCAATCCATTTCCCTGCAGCAACTGTACCACACAGCAATGCAGCTGGTCAGGATGCTCTCAATTGAGTTCCTATAGAACTTTGACATAATGGTGACAGATAGCCTTTTCGCTTCAGTCTTCTTAGGAAATGCGGTTGCTTTTATGCCTTCCTGATAAGCGAGGAGATGATGTGTGTCCATGATAGGTCACTAGTTAAGTGAACAAGGAACTTGGTGCTCTTCACTCGCTCCACTACAGAGCTGTGTAGTGGAGGGTGGTCATTCCTGATCCTCCTGGAAGTCCACGATCATCTCCATCTTGTCCACGCTGAGTCTCAGGCTGTTACTCTCGCACCGTATAACCATATACAGCACAGAACAGGCCAGTTTGGCCCTACGAGTCCATGCCGGAACACATCCCCACCCTCCTAGTCCCACTGACCAGCACCTGGTCCATACCTCTCCAATCCTCTCCCCTCCATGTAATTATCCAGTCTTTCCTTAAATGTAAATAACATTCTTGCTTCAACCACCTCTGCCGGAAGCTTATTCCACATCCCAACCACCCTTTGCGTGAAGAAATTTCCCCTCATGTTCCCCTTATAATTTCCCCCCCTGCAATCTCAAACCATGGCCTCTGGTTTGAATATCCCCCACTCTTAATTGAAAAAGCCTATCCACGTTGACTCTCTCTATCCCTTTTAAAATCTTGAACACCTCCATCAAATCCCCCCCTCAATCTTCTACGCTCCAGAGAAAAAAGCCCCAGGCAGCTCAACCTTTCTCTGTAACTCAAACCTTGACATCCTGTCAACATTCTCTGCACTCTCTCTATTTTGTTTATATCCTTCCTATAATTTGGTGACCAAAACTGCACACAGTATTCCAAACTTGGCCTCACCAATGCTTTGTACAATTTCATCATAACCATTTCAAAATTTTCCACCTCTTCTCTGAGGTGCAACTCTTCATTGTTCCTGATAAGGCCAATGACTGTTGTGTCATCGACAAACCTGATGACACTGTTGGAGCAGGGTCTGGTGATGCAGTCATGGGTCAAAGTGTGAACAGGAGCTGGCCATATACCCAAGTCTTTTGATTGTCCCTATTGTACCAGCCTCCACCCTCCCCAGCAATGCATCCCAGGCACCCACAACTGTTCTAAAAAAAACTTAACCTTTGATGCCTTCCCTAGACTTTCTTCCCCTCACCTTGAACAGGTGCCCTCTGGTATTTGCTACTGTCACCCCAGGAAAACAGTGCTGCCTCTCCACCCTATCTAAGCCCCTCATAATCTATTTACTTCTATTAAGTTGCCTCTCATCCATAGTTGCACCAAAGATTCTCTCCCACTGATGCTTGACCTGCTGAGTTCCTCCAGCAGGTTGGTTTTTTATTGCTCCAGATTCTGGCATCTGCAGCCTCCTGTGTGACCCCTATATTTTTGTGCATCACCTTTGAGATGGAGATTTGCCACTAATTAATCAGGGTAGTAAAGGAAACTCAATCGCTTAAGGCGGTACAATTAGCGTAGAGGTTAGCGTAACACTGTTACAGTACCAGTGATTGGGTCCAGGGTTCAAATCCAAGCTGCCTGTTATGAGATTGTATGTATGCTCTCCCCGTGTCTGTGTGGATTTCCCCCAGGGGGCTTCAGTTTCCTCCAACCTTTTAAAATGTACCAGGGGTTGTAGTTTAATTGGGTGTAATTGGGCAGCACAAGCTCGTGGGTCGAAAGGGCCAGTTACCATGCGGTATGTCTAAATTTTTTTTTTTTTTTTTTTTTTTTAAATTTTTTTATTTTTCACACCATAAATCACATTAGCCATGATATACACTATTTCTTTTCGGTATGTCTAAATTTAAAGTTTAATTTCAATCCTGTTTCACAGGTGTACAGTGGAGAGCAATCTGACTGGTTGCATCACTATCTGGTATTGAGGTGCTAATGCACAAGGCAGCAAAAGGCAACAGAAGATTGTGAACTCGGCCAGCGCCATCATGGACCCATGAAGGATATCTTCAAGAGGTGGTGCCTCAAGACAGCAGCCTCTACTATCAAGGGACCTCACCACCCTTTTCTCACTGCAGGAAGGAGGTGCAGGAGCCTGAAGTCGCACACCAACATTACAAAAACAGACCTTCCTCTCGGCCATCAGATCTTTGAACAATGAACCTCTACCTCATTTTTTCACTTTTTGGACTGAATTATTTATTTTTAAATATTGTATTTACAGAACTGTAATTTATTGCATTACACCTGTAATGCACAATGCGGCTGCCAACAAAGAACACATTTCATCACACGTTCATGGCAATAAACTTGATTCTGATTCCATTCTTTAGCTGCTCGCTTTTTCTAAACTTTCTCCCCCTTCCCTCCTGCTACATCCTCACCTCTCCCACTTTCATTTGTATAGGATCCTAACGCCTGTTGGCCCCTCTCTAGCCTCCCCAACCCCCTTCGCCCCACCCCATACCTTTGCTTGCTGACTCCCTTCCTTCTTTAGTTTTCAGATTTAATTTAGATGTCAGATTTATTGTCAGAGTACATACATGACATCACATTCAACCCTGAGATTCTTTTTCCTGAAGGCCAGGCAGAATTACCACAAATTGGCAGTGCAAAATAAAACTGACTCAATGTAGACATGTAAATAAATAAAGAAATGTAAACAACCTGACTACAATACCGAAATAGAGAAAAAAAAACTCAATTAAGTGCAAAAAGTTAAATAATTCCCTGATTGAGTTTGTTGTTGAGGAGTCTGATGGTGGAGGGGTAGCTGCTGTTCCAGGATCTGCTCGTGTGAGTCTTGTGGCACCTACACCTCTTTCCTGACACCATCAGCAAGAACAGAGGGTGTACTGGGTGAGGTGATCCTTGATGATTGCTGCTCCTTTCCAATGGCAACATTCCCTGTAGATGTTCTCAATGGTGGGGAGGGTTTTGCCTGTGATGTCCTGGGCTACAGGGCTTTACTCTCAGGGGTATTGGTGTCCCCCGTACCAGACCGTGATGCAGCCAGTCAGCACATTCTTCATCACACATCTGTTGAAATTTTCCAGAGTTTCCGATGTCATACCCAACCTCCGCAAACTCTTGAGGAAGTAATTTTGTCCTGTACAGTTCTTATGTGTTTTTTTTTCCCCCCTGCAGAAGTATTTACAGACCTGTTCCAGGGTTTCAACCAAATCATAATTTAGGAGTAGCGATCTGTTTTCAAGGCCAAATGAATTAAGATGCAGCGGAGAGTTTGCAGCACTGCTGTTTTTGTGGCTTCTACCTCTCAGGAAGAGTCATTAGGGAGTTGCTGTCAGCCTTGGTGAGGTGTTGCAAGTTAGGTTTTATTGTGTAGTTGAGAACGTGAATGTTTCTCATCGTTCCATTTATGAGGGTTTCATTGTTATTTTTTCAAGTTGAGATTCTTGAATGTCCACAGAATGTTTCTAGCACAGATGGTAGCATTTAACTCATTTGAGGTTACAGAAAGCTTTATGCAGAGCAAAAGTACAACATTAGAGAAACTCGACAGGTCACACAGCGCACCTTATAGCGCAAAGATACATAACCAGTGTTTCAGGCCAGAGCACCTTCATCAGGGGATGAGCAAAATGCTGGCAGGCATCTGAATAAAGTGGTAGGGTTGGGAGGGGCAAGGGGAGGAGAACATGCCCACCCTGTCATTTTCATTGGCATCTGCATGTACCCACAGATCTCCTGATCTTATATCTCTGTTAGAATTTGTCCTTTATATTGCTGGTTCTCATTCTTCCCAACAGAATGTAATAGCTCCTGTGTCTCAGAGAAGTAATTACAAATTGGTCAATACTCCAGGATATTTTACTTTTCCTGGCCATACAAAATAGTGACACAGTCACCATCATTTTTCATAATCCATTGGATGCGAGCTTTTGGACAGCAGATCTAAACTGTCACAATCTATTTTAAATACATCTGATTCACAGCATATGAAGTGGAACAAGATTGGCTCTGATAGGCAAAATAGCAAAGGGGAGCGGTCAACCCCAACAATAAAGGATGTGATCAAGGCAGTTGGGAGGAAGGACCTTGGAAAAGTCAAGTGGAGTTCCATTGAGTGAAGCTGAGGAACTGCAAGGAGCCAAAAGCATTAAGTTGTATATAGGCCTGTAAACAATAGTGCCTTTTCAAAGTATTGGGGTTAAATACTAATGGATTGATGAGAGGGAGAGGGGAAGACAGAAACAAAGAGTGGGAATAAATAAGGAGGTGTTCAGGTTGGGGATTTCGATACAGGATGCCATATTCCAGATCAAAGTTTATCAGTACATGTTTAGTGATTTTAAAAAATAGAACTATGTGGCTGTGTAAACCATAAGGAGGGTTGATATATTCATTTAATTTAGATATACAGCACATTAACAGGCTATTTTGGCCCACGAGCCCATGTTAATTTACACCCAATTAACCTATATCCCTGGTACGTTTCGAGGATATAGACAGGTTGAATGAATGGACACGATATAGAAGAATATAATGTAAAGACACCACCCACTTTGGTGGAAGAAAGAGGAGTGGGTGTTTTTTTTAATGGGGCTTGAAAAATGTTAGTGTTCAGAAATCAGGATGACTGTGTGCATGGCTCACTGGAAGCCAATTTGCAGGTACATCAAGCAATTAGGAAAGCCAATGTTATTCTGATGAATAGACAATAAAGAGTTCTTACACCAATTATATAGAGCTCTGATGAGACTGTGATTGGAACTTTCTGTATCAGTCTGGTCTTTCTTACCATTTTTTAAATGGGGAGAAAATTGAAAATACCCAGATGCAAAGGGAACTGGGACCTCGAGCCAGATACCCTGAAAGTAAACTTGCATTTTAGGAGGTGGAGAAGAGGAGAAATGCAATGCTGTCATTCATTTCAAGAGCAACAGAGTATAAGAGCAGGGATGTGATGGTATATTGTGAGCAGTTTTGGCCAAGTTTAATACAGGGTGTGCTGACATTGGAGAGGGTTCAAAGGAGGTTCACTAGGATGACTGAAGGAATCATCAAGTAAAGCATCTATCCTTTACATGGCTTATTTTTTTTGTATCAGGTAACACGGGTAAGTGGTTTGTGGTGGTTTTGCTGTGTTGAAATTGTTTGAGAATTGTAGAAACGTTCCCAGTCCTTTGCAGAAATTTATTTTTCGTTTTTAATGTGTCATTGCGAAGAAAGCAGAAGGAACTAGGCCACTTAGCTCACAATCAGAAGAAAATGGACATGCAGTCATAGGCACTAGGAGAACATTAAATGGAGAGATTTATGGAGAAAATATGGAGCTTAGAGTGTTGGAAATGTAGAGCAAAGGAAAGAGGCGAGACTTCTGAATCAGCATCAGGTTTATTGTCACATGAACTTGTCATGGAACTTGTTTTTGTCAGCAGAAGTTTTGTGCAGAATAAGGGGTAAAATTACAAAAATTACAGTTCAGTAAATATAAGATTTTTAAAAAATAACTCGTGCAGAAAGAGAAAAAGTGAGGTAATGTCCCTCGGTTCATTGTCCATTCGGAGATCTGATGGTGGAGGGGAAGAAGCTGCTTTTGTGATAATGAGAGTGTGTCTAAAGGCTCCTGTACATCCTTCCTGATGGTAGCAGTATGAAGAGGGCGTGGCCTGGGTGGTGAGGATCCTTAACCAAACTCGTAAAGTGCAAAGTCAATAAAACTAATAAGTTCCACAAAATACAATCTGATTTGTGGTTTACATCTCCATTAAAGATTTTTCTGCCAAGGCTCAATCCAGAGCCAAACAGATTTTGCAAGATTTATTTCAATATATACCATATATTTTGCTGCATAAGTTGACTGGTAGATAAGTCGAGACCCCTTTTGAAGCCTCATATTAATGGTTTTTATTATATATCAAGTGTAACAGTCGCCCCCAAAAATCAAGATGACTAAGTCGTTAGGCATTGGCTGAAGGTGTTTGTTGTGAAAATGAGGGACATTGGACAGTGTGAGGGGTGCTGGACAAAGTGGTGAATCCCTGTTTGCCTTTCGGTAGACAAAAGTTAAAGAATTTCTTGTAAGTTACATTCTAATTGTAGAGGTATGTAACAATAAAGAAACCATTACCTTTTACATTTACCTTTATCATGGAGGCTCCAGCAAAATGACAAAAGTATGAAGCGAGTTTTAAGTTGAAAGTGATAGAAATTACCAAGAAAACCAACAACTGAGCAGCTGCAAGAACATTTGATGTGGATGAGAAGTTGGGGTAAGAGTTTGGAGAAAGAAATTAGAGACTTTAAGAAAAACACCAAAAAGGCAATGTTCGATGAGAAGAGGAATCACTCGTTGGCCAGAGTTGGAAAATCACATTGCAGAATGGGTATCTGAACAGAGGGAAGATTGCTATATAATCACCCGAAATAAAATGAGATCATTTGCACTGAAGTGAGCAAAGTCGCACCCAGCACGCAGTAAAGATTTTGAAGCTACAGTCGGCTGGTGCAACCATTTCATGAACAGGAAAAATCTGGTATTATGATAAAAAACAAAAATTACACAGAAACTACCAAAAGATCTTGATCATGAAGTTGTAAGTTTTCACCAGTTTATTATATGGAACCCGCAGAAACACCAGTTTGGATTGGCAAATATTGGAAACATGGATGAAACCCCCCATGAATTTCAACAGGATAGGCAATAGAACAGTGGAATGCAAAGGTGTGAAAACTGTGTAAGCCTGAAAGGACCAGGTTTACCGTGGTGTTATCGTGCATGGTTGACTTTGCACTTTACGAGTTTGGTTAAGACTTCAAGTGCAAAATTAAACCAAAAATGAAATTCCCTGCAGGCATTTTTGTACATTTTCTTGAAAAAGGATGGATGGATGAAACTATGGATAGACAATATGTGGAACAGGCGGCCAGGCGGTTTACGCAAAGAATGGAGTTTGCTGGTCTGGGATGTGTTTCATGGTTACTTAACTGGGAAGACTAAAAGTAGATTAACACTGACATGGCAGTTATCTCAGGTGGTTTGATGTCTCCATTGCAACCTCTCGATGCCCACTTGAATGAGCCATTCAAAGACCATGTGCGCGAGGAATGGAATGCAATACATGGATGTTGTGTACAGAAAAGTCATTTACAAAAGGCAGTGCAATGAGTGCTCATCACTTGATGTGCTGTGTGATTTTGTTCTCAAAGTATGGGATAAAGTGAAAGTAGAGAGTGTGATAAATTGTTTAAAAAGTGCAGTGTCTCTTGAAAGACAATTTATTGTGGGACACTGAAGCCGCCTCGTCAGATACAGACTGGTACCCTTACGATGATTGCTTAAACAGTTAGACTATGGATGTGCTTGCCACCATCTTTGCCTCAGACGATAATAGTGATTTTGAAGGATTCTAAATGTTTTTTTTTCAATCAAACTTTTGTTCTAACATAGTGGTAGTGTGAAAATTTCTTGTAGTTTGGTTTTTCAAGGGCCGACATATACGCCAAATTGGCGTTCAGCAGTTTTTTGACTTCAATTTAAGATCTCAAAAGTATAATCAGCCTCTTTTTTTTGAGAGATTTTCGAGCGTTTCAAGTCTCGACTTATACGCCAAAATATCTCTTTCTTCTTTGGCTTGGCTTCGCGGACGAAGATTTATGGAGGGGGTAAATGTCCACGTCAGCTGCAGGCTCGTTTGTGGCTGACAAGTCCAATGCGGGACAGGCAGGCACGGTTGCAGCGGTTGCAGGGGAAAATTGGTGGGTTGGGGTTGGGTGTTGGGTTTTTCCTCCTTTGCCTTTTGTCAGTGAGGTGGGCTCTGCGGTCTTCTTCAAAGGAGGTTGCTGCCCGCCGAACTGTGAGGCGCCAAGATGCACGGTTTGAGGCGATATCAGCCCACTGGCGGTGGTCAATGTGGCAGGCACCAAGAGATTTCTTTAGGCAGTCCTTGTACCTCTTCTTTGGTGCACCTCTGTCACGGTGGCCAGTGGAGAGCTCGCCATATAACACGATCTTGGGAAGGCGATGGTCCTCCATTCTGGAGACGTGACCCACCCAGCGCAGCTGGATCTTCAGCAGCATGGACTCGATGCTGTCGGCCTCTGCCATCTCGAGTACTTCGACGTTAGGGATGAAGGCGCTCCAATGAATGTTGAGGATGGAGCGGAGACAACGCTGGTGGAAGCGTTCTAGGAGCCGTAGGTGATGCCGGTAGAGGACCCATGATTCGGAGCCGAACAGGAGTGTGGGTATGACAATGGCTCTGTATACGCTTATCTTTGTGAGGTTTTTCAGTTGGTTGTTTTTCCAGACTCTTTTGTGTAGTCTTCCAAAGGCGCTATTTGCCTTGGCGAGTCTGTTGTCTATCTCGTTGTCGATCCTAGCATCTGATGAAATGGTGCAGCCGAGATAGGTAAACTGGTTGACCGTTTTGAGTTTTGTGTGCCCGATGGAGATGTGGGGGGGCTGGTAGTCATGGTGGGGAGCTGGCTGATGGAGGACCTCCGTTTTCTTCAGGATGACTTCCAGGCCAAACATTTTGGCAGTTTCCGCAAAACAGGACGTCAAGCGCTGAAGAGCTGGCTCTGAATGGGCAACTAAAGCGGCATCATCTGCAAAGAGTAGTTCACGGACAAGTTTCTCTTGTGTCTTGGTGTGAGCTTGCAGGCGCCTCAGATTGAAGAGACTGCCATCCGTGCGGTACCGGATGTAAACAGCGTCTTCATTGTTTAGGTCTTTCATGGCTATCATGCTGAAGAAGCTTGAAAAGAGGGTTGGTGCGAGAACACAGCCTTGCTTCACGCTATTGTTAATGGAGAAGGGTTCAGAGAGCTCATTTCTGTATACTGGTATCTGGCCGACAGTGCACATGTCATTGTTGAATTTCCCATCACACACTGCAAATATTAACCAGAGTTGAAGGACAATGTCCACACAACCATCATTATCTCTTTTGCCTTTTTTTTATTTTTCAAGAAATCTTGAAAGAAATAGGGATGTGAATTTCAAAGCCATTACTTCAGGCAAGTGATAATGTTATAATATGCCTGTCTGTCATGAACTTTCCATGAACACTCCTGTGAAAGGCAAGAACATGCATCCAATTACTATGTGTCTTTTGTTAATAGTTCAAAAGGAAACGAGAGAGATTAGGGCAGATCTTTCTGTTCCTGCACCTGAGGCAACATATACACTAAAGATTTACTATTTATCACAAGGCAGCGTACACCACTGAAAAATTCCTTTGAGACATCTTTCGCTTTTTTATTCCTGATCAGAATGCATGTCAAAATTAAAACATCGAGTGTGGGGTGTTTATTTTGCAAATTAAATGGATTGCTACTTTTATCCCTCTTGCATTCGACTGAAGCGATGTATTCCAGCAACCCGGGTTTGAATCTGGTGCTGTCTGCAAGGAGTTTGTACGGTTCTTCCCATGACTGCATGGGTTTTCCCCAGCTCCTTCAGTTCCCTCCCACCCTTCAAAACGTACCAGGTTAATTTAGGTGAAATTGGGCAACACAGGTTCAAATGGTTGGAATCACCTTCTACTGTGCTCTAAATAAAGGCACCTAAATTTATTCATCTGTTTATCTAATTAATTAATTAATCATCTGTTTATTTATTTATTTGATTATTATTTGTTTATTTGCTTATTTACCTATTTATCTATCCATTATCTATATCTATATATATAATAGAGATGAATACTTGTCCTGCATATGTATTGTTTGTCTGTATGTGTGTTATGTCTGGTTGGGTGTCTGTGTGTTTTGCACTGAGGTCCGGAGAACACTGTTTTGTCGGGTTGTACTTGTGCAATCAGATGACAATAAATGTGACTTGACTAAATCAAACTTGTATCAGTACAGGAACTGATGTGATCTATTATTTGATCCATTTACAGGCAGAGGAAGGATTGTTTTAACTGCTTGTCCATTAAATGATCAAGTTGTCCATGCTCTGCTCAGATACTGTTTAGAACTGCTCATGTCCTCGAAGCTGGTGAGATGCAAGGAGCTTTGCTGTTGGGTCCTGAGTGAGTTTCTTGCTTTGGTCAGTATTTTCAGTCTCAGCTTCATTCTGTTTATGGTCATAGTTGAAACCAATGAACTTACAAACAAGAAGCATGAGCACGTCAGCCTCGAGATTGCTGTCATTTAGTCATATCATGGTCTCACTGTCATTAAAGCTGTTCATTCCCTTCTACCCAGTAACCTTTTGAGTGTCTACATCTGTCATGATCTGCCATGTGCATTCAATGTCACCAAAACCAAGGAGCTGATAGTGGACATCAGGAAGGGAAAATCAGAGATGTACAATCCAGTGATCATTGAGGGATCAGAGGTGGACAGGATGAGAAATTTAAATTCCTGGGAGTCACTATTTCTGATAATCTTTTCTGGACCCAACTCACAATGTTATCATGAAGAAAGCACATCAGCGCCTCCACTTCTTCAGGAGTTTGCAGAGGTTGGGTATGACATTGGAAACACTGACAAATTTCTACAGATGTGTAGTGGAAAGTGTGTTGACCGGAGGCATCATGGCCCGGGATGGGGACACCAATCACTCTGAGCGTAAAGCCCTGCAAAAGGTAGTGGACACAGCCCAATATATCACAGGCAAAACTCTTCCCACAATCGAGAAAATCTACAGGGAACACTGCCGTCAGAGAACAGCTGCCATCATCAAGGGTCCACACCACCCAGCACATGCTCTGTTGCCATCAGGAAAGAGGTGCAGGTGCCACAAGAATCGCACCACCAGGTTCAGGAACAGTTGGTTGCCCTCCACCTTCAGACTCCTCAACAACAAACTCAATCAGAGACTCATTTAAGGACTCTTACTTTCCACATTATTTATTATTGAATATTTATTTTCTGTATTGCACAATTTGTTTGCACTTGCTTCTTGTTTATATTTCTCTCTTTTGTATATGTATCTTTTCTTAAGAAAAGGTTTTTTTGCACTACCTTTTAAGTAGTAATTCTGCCTGGCCCACAGTAAATCTGACAATAAATCTGAACTTTGATAAACTTCTTCAATTGCCCTTTGAGGAAAATAATTTCTCTACCCTCTGAAATAAAATACTTAATCTCATTTCTTCCTTTATTATGAAGCAGAGAACCCAAATTCTATATCCTCCCACAACATCTTCTCCACCAGTCAACACCTCACAGGGTCGGGCTGCTTTCTATCAAGTCATTTCTCACTCATCTAAACCCTAGTGGCCTGTCCAGTTTCGCCTCATAAACCAAAATGTCCACTCCAAGTATCGTCCAGTAAATTTTCTCTGAAGAGCTTCCAATCGATTAACAACTCCCTTAACTAAAGAGACCAATACATAGTGCCCCAGATGTGGTCTCACCATGGCCAATATAAATGAAATGTATACTCCTACTTTAGCTTTCAATTCCCCTGGTGATAAAAAGTCTAACATTTTGTTAGTTTTCTCAATTAACTAGGAGTACCTGCATACTGGCATTTTACCTATCAACTCAAACAACCAATACGCAAAAGTGCTGGAGAAACTCAGCAGGCCACGTGGCATTCATAGGAAGCAAAGATATGTAACTAATGTTTCAGGCCTGAGCATTTTGTCAAGGTATGAACAAAAAGCAGGCAGGCTCTAGAATAAAAAGGAGGGGAAGGAGGAAAGAAGGGCCAAGGGGAAAAGCACAGGTAAACAGGTAAGAGGTCATACATAGGTGGCTATGGGTGGAAAGCAGAATATAAAAAAGCTGAGAAGTTACAGGCAGAGGGATAGCTCTCTGAATAGAGAGGGAAGGGAAAGGGGAGCAGGAGGAAAGGAATCAGAAAGATAGTGAAAGAGAGAGAGAGAGAGAGAGAGAGAGCAAGGGGGGAGGGGGGAGAGAGAGAGAGAGAGAGAGAGAGAGAGAGAGAGAGAGAGAGAGAGAGAGAGAGAGAGAGAGAGAGAGAAAGGAGGGACCTAATAAAAATTGGAGATGTTGATGTTAATGGCATTCAGTTGGAGGGTGCCCAGACGGAATACTAGGTTTTGTTCCTCCAATTTGCAAGTGGCCTCAGTTTGGCAGTGCATGAGGCCATGGACAGTCATATCAGTGTCAGAGTGTGGCGCAGAATTGAAATGGGTGGCCACTGGGAAGTCTTCACTATTACAGTGGTCAGAGTGAAGGTGCTCAACAAAACAATCTCCCAGTCTGCGTCCAGTCTCTCCGATATAGAGGAAGCCACAACAGGAACACCGGATGAAGTATATGCCCCCTGGAGATTTACAAGTGAAGTGTTGCTTCACTTGGAAAGACTACTTGGTAGTGACGGAGAAAGTGTGGGGGAAAATGTAGCATTTCCTATGGTCACAGGGGTAGGTAACAAGGGGGAAATTACCAGGAAGTGATGAATGGATGAGGGAGCCGTGGAGAAGCAGTCCCTGCAGAACGTGGGGAGGGGAAGAGTGGGGAAGATGTGTCTGGTGGTGGTATCAAGTTGTAGGTGGTGGAAATTATGGAGGATAACACGTTAGATTAAGAGGCTGGTGGGGTGGAAGGTGAGGACAAGGGGAATCCTATCCTTGTTGTGTCTAGGGGCAGAGGGGGCCAGGGGCAGATGTGTGTGAAATAGAGGAGATAAGAATAAGGGTTGAGTTGATGTTTTTTGAAGAAGGATATTTTGGATGATCTGGAATGGAAGACTTCATCCTGAGAGGAGATCCAATGAAGATGGAGGAATAAAGAGAAAAGAGTAGAATCCTTACAGGGGATAGGTGTGAAGAGGTAACTGTGGAAGTTGGTGAAATTGCAGAAAATGTCTATCGAGAGTTTGTCTCCCAAGATGGGGACAGAGAGATCAAGAAAGTGTGGGGGGGAGGGGGGGAGTGTTGTCAGAGATGGACCAAGTGAATTTGAAGTAATGGTGCAAGTTAGCAGCAAAGTGAATAAAGTTTACAAGCCCATCATGGGGTATGAGGTGGCACCAATGAGGTCGCCAATGTAGCGGAGCAAGAGTTGAGGGCCTTTCCCTGTGTAAGCTTGTAGCATGGATTGCTCCACATGGCTAACAAAAAAGCAGGCAAAGCTGGAGCCCATCATGACTTGGATAAAGTGGGATGAGTCAAAGGAGAAGTTATTGAGGGTGAGAACAAGACAAAGGAGAAGTTATTACTCAGACAGACAAGGCCCTTTGCATCTAAGAGCTCTGTAATTTCTCCCCATTTAGATTATAAGCTATTTTTAAACAACTTTTCCTGCCAAAGTAGACAATTTAACAACTTCCCACATTGTACACCACTTGCCAGATCTTTCCCATTCACTTGACCCATTATATCCCTATAAATCTGTATATCGTCTTCATAACATTGTAAGGTATATCACCCTCCTCTGCTCCAGGGAAAAAGTTCCAGCCTATCCAGTCTCTTCTTAAAACCCCCCAAGCTCTCCAGTACCAGTAGCTTTCTTGAGGATCTTTACTGAACCCTTTCCAGCACAATAACATCCTTCCTATAACTATGTAACCAGAACTGCACACAGTACTCCAAGTGTGATCTCACGACTATCTTGTGCAGTTGTAATATACTATCTCAACTCTTGAACTCAGTGCCCTGAACGATGAAGCCTGACAAATGCATTCTTTAACAGCATGTCGATCTGCATTGCCACTTTTTAAGAGAATGATGTACTGATATGACACCAGAAACCCTGGTAACTTTTGGCAGAAACTGCCAAAATGTTTGGCCTGGAAGTCATCCTGAAGAAAACTGAGGTTCTCCATCAGCCAGTTCCCCACCATGACTACCAGCCCCCCCACATCTCCATCGGGCACACAAAACTCAAAACGGTCAACCAATTTACCTATCTCGGCTGCACCATTTCATCAGATGCAAGGATCGACAACGAGATAGACAACAGACTCACCAAGGCAAATAGCGCCTTTGGAAGACTACACAAAAGAGTCTGGAAAAACAACCAACTGAAAAACCTCACAAAGATAAGCGTATACAGAGCTGTTGTCATACCCACACTCCTGTTCGGCTCCGAATCATGGGTCCTCTACCGGCATCACCTACGGCTCCTAGAATGCTTCCACCAGCGTTGTCTCCGCTCCATCCTCAACATTCATTGGAGTGACTTCATCCCTAACATCGAAGTACTCGAGATGGCAGAGGCCGACAGCATCGAATCCACGCTGCTGAAGATCCAACTGCGCTGGGTAGGTCACGTCTCCAGAATGGAGGACCATCGCCTTCCCAAGATCGTGTTATATGGCGAGCTCTCCACTGGCCACCGTGACAGAGGTGCACCAAAGAAGAGGTACAAGGACTGCTTAAAGGAATCTCTTGGTGCCTGCCACATTGACCACCGCCAGTGGTCTGATCTCGCCTCAAACCGTGCATCTTGGCACCTCACAGTTCGGCGGGCAGCAACCTCCTTTGAAGAAGACCGCAGAGCCCACCTCACTGACAAAAGAACAAAGGAGGAAAAACCCAACACCCAACCCCAACCAACCAATTTTCCCCTGCAACCGCTGCAACCGTGACTGCCTGTCCCGCATCGGACTTGTCAGCCACAAACGAGCCTGCAGCTGACGTGGACTTTTACCCCCTCCATAAATCTTCGTCCGCGAAGCCAAGCCAAAGAAGAAGAAGAAAGTTGGAACATAAGGTGAGGTCTTTCTCTCTTAGTCAATATAGAAATACTGCGATAAATTCAACACAGCAGAATTGCGAAATGGTTTCAGCTTCTGACCTGACGTTCAGTAAGAACACAGATAACTTGTGAACAAGGAGACATTACACAGTTATACAATGAAAGGCGCAAAGCAGGACTAAATAGATAATTTTACCAAATTGCCTGCTCAAAAGGGTAAATGGCCTCTTTGGCTGTTGAATGATTCTACAAATATAATCAGCTTTCAGTTTCATTGCTCATCTTACAAATGTAATCAAGCTTTCCCCCTTGAACACGTAAGCATAACGGCATTGAAATAATACATATATACTTTAATTTTTATTTTTAAAATTTAGACATACAGCACGGTAACAGGCCCTTCTGGCCCAGAAACCTGTGCCACCCAAATACCCTAATTAACTTATAACACTGTACATTTTGAAGGGTGGGAGGAAACTGGAACACCCAAAGGAAACCCACACATACATGAGGGGATGTACAAACTCCTTACTGCCAGTTCCCGATTCAAATCTGCATTGCTGGTGAAGCAACAACACTGCACTAACCACTAGGCTAACCAAAACTATATTCTTTGACGGACAATTGGTCAAACAATAGTGGATGAGGAACAAATCACCTGCACAAGACATGGTGCTCTCTGGAGATTTGGGAACGAAGCATATGTATTTATTTTACACTTCAGAAATAGTGCTTATAAAAAAAAAAAGATGCCTATAAAAGCCAAGGCTACTTTAGACAAACACATGTAAATAGATTTTGTGTGGGAATTTTCAATGTGCATAAACAAGTGACGTTGCACATCATCACTCAGAGCTGATGAAAAAACACAACTTATACATGATCAAATATTACAGCACAGTACAGGCCCTTCAGCACATGATGTTGTGATGACCCATGTAAACCTACTACACAACAATCTAATCCTTCCCTACCTCACACCAATAAACCTCTATTCACCTTACATCCAAGAGTCCTTTAAATGTGCCTATTTTACCAGCCTCCACTGTCAGCCCCAGCAATCCAGACACTCACTTTCTGTGTAATCCGACATCTCCCCTAAACTTTCCTCCACTCACCTTAAACAGATGTCCTCTGGTATTTGCTCTTGTCAGAGATCAGTGCAGGTTATCTGAATTAAAATTTAAAATTAAAACTGAATATGTATCAAGTAAAATTTGTTCAAATTGTTTTGGCAATAGCTAGAAAATGTATTGCTTTAACTTGGAAGTCAGATATTGATTTGGGAATGGATACATGGCATGCTGAAGTTTGAACGTATTCCACTTGAGAAAATTAATTATAATTTAAGAGACAAATATATAGTTTGGACAATATGGAGCCCATATTTACAAAATGTTAGTATTAAAATTTAAATGAATCTCGAACATTCCCTTTCTCTTAAAGGTCTCCATATATATATATATATATATATATATATATACATTTATATATATCTTTAAATATATATATATTTAAAGGTTTCGGGAAGTGAAGTTCTCTTGTCCCTTTTCATTTTCTTTTCTTTTTTCTTTTTGTTTTGAGTTTGTAGGTGGCTGGGGGGATTAATAGGAGATGTTTCTTCCTTTTTAATTTCCTTTTTTTATATAAATACCACGTGCATTTGGATTATGTTTGAAATAGTAATATGTTTGCTTCGTGGTTTTATTTTAAATAAAGTTTTAAAAATAACAAAGAGTGCTGGAAGCATTGAGTTTTTCAGTTCTGTCATTTTTTTAAGGAGGCACAAAACTCTGTGAATATTTTAATGAATAATGCAAAATACTCTTTGTTTGATCTGAGGGGTTAATAATAACCCTAAATACAATGAGAGAGAGAGTTAATTTTTATATTTATTTTTCAGGATCATTCTCAATGCACCAAGTTATTAAGAGTCACCCTATAATTTACACTCATTAGCTTTCATCTTAAAGCTAATAAATAACATTTTCAATGTATCTGTTACCCTGAGATTTATTAAACTTGCTCATAGTTACATTTGACTGATTTGTACAGGACCCAGTCTGCTGTCAGCTATCAGTCAGCTTGATTCACCATGGTAAAATGTTTGGCATAAACGTTCAGCTTGTTTCATACTTTTTGTACTGGTTAAAAGCATTTATGATTTGGCATGGGCTCAGAAAAACACTTGTTGCCTTGCTGAATGCAAAGCAGAACTCCAAATGCAATGCACACTTTCCAACAAAGAGCAAGTGGAAGCAGAAACAAATGGCATTGATGTGTCCCATCTTTTATGATTAATGGTTGACTTTTTCAGGTTTCATTCAAACATCACTAACCTCCTTGCTTTTAAAAACTGTAACTGAGTAAATTTCCCCAAAATATTTATATAAATTTATTTTAAATCCTATCTTTATGTCTTCTTTTTCTTTTCTTTGGCTTGGCTTCGCGGACGAAGATTTATAGAGGGGTATGTCCACGTCTGCTGCAGGCTCGTTGGTGACTGACAAGTCCGATGTGGGACAGGCAGGCACGGTTGCAGCGGTTGCAAGGGAAAATTGGTGGGTTGGGGTTGGGTGTTGGGTTTTTCCTCCTTTGTCTTTTGTCAGTGAGGTGGCTCTGTGGTCTTCTTCAAAGAAGGTTGCTGCCCGCCGAACTGTGAGGCGCCAAGATGTACGGTTGGAGGCGAGATCAGACCACTGGCGGTGGTCAATGTGGCAGGCACCAAGAGATTTCTTTAAGCAGTCCTTGTACCTCTTCTTTGGTGCACCTCTGTCTCGGTGGCCAGTGGAGAGCTCACCATAGAACACGATCTTGGGAAGGCGATGGTCCTCCATTCTGGAGATGTGACCCACCCAGCGCAGTTGGGTCTTCAGCAGCGTGGATTCGATGCTTGCGGACTCTGCCAGCTCGAGTACTTCGATGTTGGTGATGAAGTCATTCCAATGAATGTTGAGGATCGAGCGGAGACAGCGCTGATGGAAGCGTTCTAGGAGCCATAGGTGATGCCGGTAGAGGACCCAACTGTACATATGTGATTATTATGAACTGTGTATTGCATGTGTATGTGTGTGCACCAGGATCTGACTGCGCACTGTGTTGAAGGGACTCTGTCATTTAATTTTTAATTTAGACATACAGCACAGTAATAGGCCCTTCTGGCCCACAAGTCCTTGCTGCCCAATGACCCCAATTAACCCATGGTTAATTGAAAGGTGAGAGGAAACTGGAGCCTCTGGAGGAAACTCATGAAAAAATGTAGAGAATGTATAATTTTCTTATAGACAGTGCTAGACTATGCGAACTCTCTTTTGTTTATCTTTCTCTTTTACTCTAAGGTGTCCCAGGCAACATTAATGGCGACTCTTCGACTACCTTACATCAGGCAGAAGGCAATTTCATGTAACAGTACATTCTGTACTGTTACTTGACAGTAAAGGAGTAGTCAATCTTGGATGTTGTATATGTACACTCAGATGATACTAAACTTGAACTTGAATTTCAGAGCAGAATGTAGAACGTGCTTTCATTTCCCAAGTAATTCCGATTGCTATTAATTCACAGATAGCAAGGAAATATTGAAATAAGTCATTTAGCTCTTCAAGCGTATTCTGCCAATCAGCAAGATTATTCCTGTGATCTTCCTGTATCCCTCAATGCCTACTTATCAATTATAAGTCAATCTGAAGTTTTAACAATTCACTTCTATCAATTAAGAAGATTTCACTAACTTCTATCACAACTGTGTTGAGGTATTTCCTATCTTTAATCTTAAAACTCTCTGACATTCAGAGCCAACACTTGCAGTAAGAAGTAATTGTTTCTTCCCAGATTAACAAAGACTGATGAATAAAAGTAATAATTTTATTAACATTATCATATTCATCTGGATTAGAATGATATTTCATAAGGAGTCAACAGCATAAAGTCAAGTTTATTGTCATCTGATTGTACAAGTACAATCTGACAAAACAGTGTTCTCCAGTCCTTTGAGCAAAACAAGAAGACATACAACCAGACATAAATCACATACAGACAAACAATACACATGCAGTTCAAGTATTTCATCTATACAAATAAACATATAAATTAATAGATATTGCTTCACGAATATGAAAGTCTCAAAGGGTCAGTGTGAGCAGTCCCTTTGGTCATTCAGCGTTCTCATTGCTCGTGGGAAGAAGCTGCTCCTCAGCCTGGTGGTGCTGCCTCTGAGCCTCCTGCATCTCTTCCCCGACAAGAGCAGCTGAAAGATGCTGTGTAAGGGGTAGAAGGGGATCCTCAATTATTTTGCGCGCCCTCTTCAGACAACAATCCCAGTAGATCACATTGATGGTTGGAGGGTGGGAGGGAGACTCCAGTGATCCTCTCTGCCACTCTAATGGTCCTGTGGATTGACCTCTGATCCATTTCTCTGCACTGTGATGCAGCCGGCCAGGATACTCTTAATAGAGCTCCAATAGAAGGTTGGCATAATGGTGACCAGTAAGTAGCCTTGCCCGCTTCTGTCTACTTAGGAAGTGCAGTCACTGTTGGGCCTTGCTGACAAGTGAGGAGGTGATGAGTGCCCACGATAGTGCCCACGATAGTGAACTCTAGCTAAGAAATTTGGTGCTCTCCACTCTCTCTACTATAGAATTGTTAATGTGTAGTGAAGGATGGTCGGTCCTGGTTCTCCTGAAGCCCACGATCATCTCCTTCGTCTTGTCCACACTGAAACTCAGGTTGTTACTCTTGCACACTTTCACGAGATTTTCTACCTCTTCTTGTAGTGCGACTCATCATTGTTGGTGATGAGAGGCCGACTATTGATGTGTCATCTGCAAATCTGATGGCAGTCGTGGGTCAGTAGTGTGAACACACAGCCCTGAGGTGATCATTCTGGGAAGCTTAGAACTATAGAACATTACAGCACAGTAAAGAGTCCTTCGGCCCTTCTATTCTGTGCTGAACTGTTATTCGGCCTTGTCACACAAACCTACACCCAGTCCATATTCCTCAATACCCATTCCGTCCATGTACCTGTCCAAATCTTTCTTAAATGTTAAAATTGAGCCCACATTTGCCACTTCAGCTAGCAGCTCGTTCCACACTCCGACTCCCCTCTGTGTGAAGAAGTTCCCCCTCATGTTCTCCCTAAACTTTTCCCCTTTCACCCTTAACCCAAATCCTCTTAAGAGGAGAAGTTGACTATTTTGTTCGATCATTTAATGAGACAATGTTTAATCTGCAATAATTTCTCCCAAAATGTTAATCCCTTTGGTTGTCAAAAAAACAATCGCTCTCAGTTTTAAAATTAACAACATAACTGGTATCAGGTGCTGTTTGCAGTGATTCTCTGTGTAAAAATTTTGGAAGCTCCACTCCGGCTTTCTCGTTCAGGTTATTACCCCTTTGTCATCCACTCCCCAATAGTCAATCTCCAAGTTCTCTGCTGGTTCTTCTCAGAATCCTGAAAAGGTCAATCAAATCTCCCAGTTACCTTTTAAATTCCATGGATTACAATAATCATTTATGTAATCCCGTAATTTATTCCTTGGATAACAAGTTTACCCAACCCACACTCATTCCAAAACCATTATGTTCTTCCTAACATGCAGTGCCCAGAACTGCTCACTGTACTAACTACACCTTATGAGGCTGCAAATTAGGTGTCCTTTTGTATTTCATGTCTCCAGACCAACATGTCATTCTGATTATTTTCTGCACTTATCTATTACACATACATGTAATCTGTGTGCAAGGACCCCTCTCTCTTTGTCTCAGTTTATAGCTGTTCCCAGTTAGAACACATTATATTCTATCCTATTCTAGATGAACCTATATTTGTCAAGCCATGAAATTTATTTCACAGTTTTGCCCATTCATTCTATCAATATATTCTTTGGCTGTTTTCTTGTTGGTTCTGGAACATACTCTTGGAGAAGATTACCCTGAAGAGAAGTTCATGACCATTCTAAAGCGAGCTTATCAGCTTTTTCCATTCGATATAAAAGTTAAACCAACCTTGTTAATATATCTATTTTTTTTTTACATTCTTCCGCTTCATTGCTGTTACCAAGGGACCAGAGAAAAATTCCCACTAAAATCTTAAATATTGTCCAATTCCACAATTTTTCCATGAAGTTTCCCCTCCCACCTTCCTTCTCGTTAGTGACATGACTTCACGTTTATTCACTGAGGCTAATTTTCCAGACCTACCTCTTCCCTGATTTCTTATAGCTCTCATAATCAAGCACTTTGTTTCTGATGGTGCTATTAAATAAGAACTACTGTGGCAAACCACCCATACAGAACTCGTGTTTGCAATTTATTCAAAAGGCTTCTTTCACTTTATGTGTTCGTTTAAAAATATTTCTCTGTCCTTTCCTTTTTTAATTATTTTACATCCTTCGATTTCATTACCTCAAATGCCTGAAGCATTATTTTTATATAGTAGTCTTTTCTGTAGCTTGTTACGACAATAACACTGTCTACAAATCTGCCAACGATACCACGGTAGTGGGTTGTATAAAGGAAGGGATGAGTCAACATACAGGAGGGAGGTTGAAAACTTGGCTGAATGGTGCACCAACAACAGTCTTGCACTTAATGTCACCAAAACTAAGGAGCTGATTGTTAACTTCAGGAAAGGAAAGCCAGAGGTTTACAATCCAGTGATCATTGGGGGATCAGAGGTGGAGAGGGTGAACAAATTTAGGCCCTTGGAAGTCACTATCTCAGAGGATCTTTCCTGGACCCAACAACACACAAATGGCATCTCGAAGGCGGCACATCAGTGCTCCTCAGGAGGTTGCGGAGGTTTGGTATGATACAGAAACTCTTGCAAATTTCTACAGAGGTGTGTTGGAATGTGTGCTGATCAGCTACATCACAGTCTGGTGTGGGGACACCAATACCCCTGAACGTAAAGGCGTTATAAAGGTAATGGACACGACCCACAGGCAAAACTCTCCTCACTGTTGAATACATTTACAGGGAATGCTGCTGTTGGAGGGCAGAAGCAATCATCAAAGATCCACACCACCCAGCACACACTCTGTTCTTGCTGCTGCCATCAGGAAAGAGGTCTAAGTGCCACAAGACTCGCACCATCAGGTTCAGGAACAGCTGCTCCCCTCCACCATCAGACTCCTCAACAACAAACTCAACAGGGACTTAGTTAAGGACTCTTATTTTGCACTTTATTGATTTTCTTTTTGTTCTCTCTGTATTGCACAGTCAGTTTGTTTACATTCATTATCTGTTTACAGTTCTTTTAGTTGTTTGCATGTTTACACTGAATACAGTTTTATTTGCACTACCAATTAGTGGTAATTCTGCCATGCCTGCAGGAAAAAAGGAATCTCAGGGTCATATGTGATCTCATGTATGTACTCTGATCTGAAATCTGAATCTCTTGCCTTTAATCATTTTTAGAATTATTATTTATGTTACCCCTTGATTTTAAGCTTTGATGTCACTCTTTCTTTTCTACTAGATTTTTGGTTCCTATATATATTTACAGAACAGATGGGAGCAATGCAACTCAGAAACAAGGCGATGCCAACCATCAAGCCTCACCATCATTCCTCCTATTTTATTCTTCCCACATTTTCATCTACTTTTAAATTTTAAATTTAAATTGAATTTTTAAAAATATTAAGCACAGTAACAGGCCCAGGTACAACCCCTGGTATGTTTTTTTGAAGGGTGGGAGGAAACTGGAGCCCCCAGGGAAAATCCATGCAGACACGGGAGAACGTACAAACTCCTTACAGACTGCGCCAGATTTGAACCCCAGTCCCGATCACTGGTTCTATAGAAGCATTCCGCTAACCACTATGCCAACCGAGCCGCCCCAAAATTTCATGATTTGAGAGAAAAGTACCATTCTTTGTCAGCTGGATCAAGAGCATCAGGTGGTTATCCTTTGGCAGGGAAAGGACAATAGTAACTGGTCATGAAGGCTATTGGGAAAGGAGATTAAGGATCCAGTATTAATTATGCAAGCTGGAACCAACGAGTTGGGAAACAGTAGGCAAGTAATCCTATTCTGAGCATTCCAGGTGCCAGGAAATAACAGTTCCTCGTGAATTTTTATCTTTAGATTATTTCATGAGCGACTAATAGAGATAATGTAGATAAGATAATCACTGCCTCACAGACTCAACAACATGGGTTTGTTCTCAACCCCCGATTCTCAATGTATGGAGTTTGCATGCTCTTGAAGTTTGACCACGTGTTTCATCCAAGTTTTCCATTTTCCTCCAAATTCTCAAAGATGCGCGATTTGGGAGATTAATTCTTTCTTCTTCTTTGGCTTGGCTTCGCGGACGAAGATTTATGAAGGGGGTAAAAGTCCACGTCAGCTGCAGGCTCGATCGTGGCTGACAAGTCCAATGGGGGACAGGCAGACACGGTTGCAGCGGTTGCAGGGGAAAATTGGTTGGTTGGGGTTGGGTGTTGAGTTTTTCCTCCTTTGTCATTTGTCAGTGAGGTGGGCTCTGCGATCTTCTTCAAAGGAGGTTGCTGCCCGCCGAACTGTGAGGCGCCAAGATGCACGGTTTGAGGCGATATCAGCCCACTGGCGGTGGTCAATGTGGCAGGCACCAAGAGATTTCTTTAGGCAGTCTTTGTACCTCTTCTTTGGTGCACCTCTGTCTCGGTGGCCAGTGGAGTGCTCGCCATATAACATGATCTTGGGAAGGCGATGGTCCTCCATTCTGGAGACGTGACCCACCCAGCGCAGCTGGATCTTCATCAGCGTGGACTCGATGCTGTCGGCCTCTGCCATCTCGAGTACTTCGATGTTAAGGATGAAGTCGCTCCAATGAATTTTGAGGATGGAGCAGAGACAACGCTGGTGGAAGCGTTCTAGGAGCCGTAGGTGATGCCGGTAGAGGACCCATGATTCGGAGCCGAACAGGAGTGTGGGTATGACAATGGCTCTGTATACGCTAATCTTTGTGAGGTTTTTCAGTTGGTCGTTTTTCCAGACTCTTTTGTGTAGTCTTCCAAAGGCGCTATTTGCCTTGGAGAGTCTGTTGTCTATCTCGTTGTCGATCCTTGCATCTGATGAAATGGTGCAGCCGAGATAGGTAAACTGGTTGACCATTTTGAGTTTTGTGTGCCCGATGGAGATGTGGGGGGGCTGGTAGTCATGGTGGGGAGATGGCTGATGGAGGACCTCCGTTTTCTTCAGGATGACTTCCAGGCCAAACATGTTGGCAGTTTCCGCAAAACATGACGTCAAGCGCTGAAGAGCTGGCTCTGAATGGGCAACTAAAGCGGCATCGTCAGCAAAGAGTAGTTCACGGACAAGTTTCTCTTGTGTCTTGGTGTGAGCTTGCAGGCGCCTCAGATTGAAGAGACTGCCATCCGTGCGGTACCGGATGTAAACAGCGTCTTCATTTTTGAGGTCTTTCATGGCTTGGTTCAGCATCATGCTGAAGAAGATTGAAAAGAGGGTTGGTGCGAGAACACAGCCTTGCTTAATGGAGAAGGGTTCAGAGAGCTCATTGCTCTATCTGACCCGACCTTGTTGGTTTTCGTGCAGTTGGAAAATCATGTTGAGGAACTTTAGGGGACATCCGATGCGCTCTAGTATTTGCCAAAGCCCTTTCCTGCTCACGGTGTCGAAGGCTTTGGTGAGGTCAACAAAGGTGATGTAGAGTCCTTTGTTTTGTTCTCTGCACTTTTCTTGGAGCTGTCTGAGGGCAAAGACCATGTCAGTAGTTCCTCTGTTTGCGCGAAAGCCGCACTGTGAATCTGGGAGAATATTCTTGGCGACACTAGGAATTATTCTATTTAGGAGAATCCTAGCGAAGATTTTGGCTGCAATGGAGAGCAGCGTGATTCCCCTGTCTGATTTCTCGCCTTTGTTTTTGTACAGGGTGATGATGATGGCATCACGAAGGTCCTGAGGCAGTTTTCCTTGGTCCCAACAAAGCTTGAAAAACTCATGCAGTTTGACATGCAGAGTTTTGCCGCCAGCCTTCCAGATCTCTGGGGGGATTCCATCCATATCTGCTACTTTGCCACTTTTCAGTTGTTCAATTGCCTTATATGTCTCATCCTGGGTGAGGACCTCATCCAGCTCTAGCCTTAGGGGCTGTTGAGGGAGCTGGAGCAGGGCGGAATCTTGGACTGAGTGGTTGGCACTGAAAAGAGATTGGAAGTGTTCTGACCATCGGTTGAGGATGGAGATCTTGTCGCTGAGGAGGACTTTGCCGTCTGAGCTGCGCAGCGGGCTTTGGACTTGGGGTGAGGGGCCGTACACAGCCTTTAGAGCCTCGTAGAAACCCCTGAAGTCGCCAATGTCCGCGCTGAGCTGGGTTCGCTTGGCGAGGTTAGTCCACCACTCATTTTGGATCTCCCGGAGTTTGCGCTGAAGATGGCTGCATGCGCGACGGAAGGCTTGTTTCTTCTCTGGACAGGACGGCTTTGTAAGGTGAGCCTGGTGGGCAGCTCGCTTCTTTGCCAGCAGCTCCTGGATTTCCTGGCTGTTATCGTCAAACCATTCCTTGTTTTTCCTGGAGGAGAAGCCCAGTACCTCTTCAGTGGATTGCAGTATGGTAGTCTTCAGCTGTAAGTCAATGCAAAATTTGGGCAGCATAGTTAGCACATTTCTGTTAAGGCGCCAGCAATCGGGATTGGGGTTCAAATCCCACGCTGTCTCTAAGGAGACTCAAAATGAACCAGGATCATACGTTAATTGGGTGTAAGTTGGGTGGCCCAGACTTGTGGGCTGAAGTGGCCTATTACCATGATGTATGTCCAAATTTAAATTTTACATTTAAATAAATTTAAAATTTCTTGGACCATCAAATTGCACTTTCATCTTCTTCCGTTTGCAAAATGTATGATGCTTACCTTTTATAAATTATGTTTTTTCATATAGCACGGTAACAGGCCCTTTGGCCCCTTCAGCCCATGGCATCGAAATATTCCGATTAACCTACAACTTCCATATGTTTTGAAGATTCAAACCCAGGTCACTGGCACTGTAATAGCTTTGCACTAACCGCTACACTAACCATGCTGCCCTCTACTTTAACCTTGCTGCCCTCTACTTTAACCATGCTGCCCTCTACTTTAACCATGCTGCCCTCTACTTTAACCATGCTGCCCTCTACTTTAACCATGCTGCCCTCTACTTTAACCATGCTGCCCTAGCTTTACCTAATGTTATGGTCAGCCATCTGCAAATCATCATTCCAATTGACTTTATCTTTATCTTCACTGGGTGCGAAGAAGTAGGATTTATTGGTTTTCCTGAGATTTCCTTCTCTACCTCATCTAATTTTCCCATACTCTGTTCACAACCCCAATTTAATCTTGGACCTCTCTGCAAAATGGAGGAAGGAAATGGTAAAGTTATTCCCATGCCACAGTGGGTCTCTCAAGAGTTGATGAAGGGTTTCAACCTGAACCATTGACAGTTCTTTTTCTCCCACTGATGCAGCTCAACTGGCTGAATCCCTCCAGCAGACTGTGTTTAGCTTCAGATTCCAGCAAGTGCAGTCTCCCATGTCTCCAACCAGAACTGTATGCTCACAGCACCATCGGGAAATGAGAGGAAGTTAAGTTGGAGGATTAGTGTAGCGCAGACTGTGTTTAGATATAATTGGTGGTACTGATAAAGGTAGCAACAGACAAAGGAATAGCCCATGGCTTGGCTTCGCGAATGGAGATTAAGGAAGGGGGCTGTCCACATCTGCTGCAGGCTCGCTGGGTGGCTGACGAGGCCAATGCGGGACAGACATGCCCGGCTGCAGCGCCTGTAAGGGAAATTCTGTTCTGGGTTTGGTGCTGCTGTGTTACAGTTCTTTCTCCATCTCATTTTGTTCTCAAGGGCAGTCCTGCATGCCTTCTCTTTTTTTTTTTTTTTTTTTTTTTTTTTTTTTTGTTTTTAAATTTTTTATTTTTCACACCATAAATCACAATAGCCATGATATACACTTTTTCTTTTCCACACATTTACAGTGACTTTTTCTCCCTCCCCCCTCCCTCCTCCCAAGCCACCCCCCCATCCCTCCCCCCTCTCATCCATTTTAGTTATACAATCTAGGTTGCATTAATTCAGTTAGACAATGTTGTCATTCAACAAAAATACACCAGAAATTCTACTGAGTCCATTTTTTTCTTCTCTTCTCCTTCCATCAACTTAGGTAATGTTTGTTCCCGGTAGGTTTTCGCTATTGTATTTAATGTAAGGCTCCCATACTTGTTCGAATATTTCAATATTATTTCTTAAACTATATGTTATTTTTTCTAATGGAATACATTTATTCATTTCTATATACCATTGTTGTATTTTCAAATTATCTTCCAATTTCCAGGTTGACATAATACATTTTTTTGCTACAGCTAGGGCTATCTTAACAAATCTTTTTTGTGCATCCTCCAAGTCAATTCCAAATTCTTTATTTTTTATGTTACTTAGGAGAAAGATCTCTGGATTCTTTGGTATATTGTTTTCTGTTATTTTATTTAATATCTGATTGAGATCATCCCAAAATTTTTCTACTCTCTCACATGTCCAGATTGCATGAATTGTTGTTCCCCTTTCTTTTTTACATCGAAAACATCTATCAGATACTGTTGGGTCCCATTTATTTAACTTTTGCGGTGTAATGTATAGTCTGTGTAACCAATTATATTGTATCATACGCAGCCTCGTATTTATTGTATTTCTCATCGTTCCAGAGCATAACTTCTCCCATGTTTCCTTTTTTATCTTTATATTTAAATCTTGTTCCCATTTTTGTTTAGTTTTACCATTTGTTTCCTCATTTTCCTTTTCTTGCAGTTTAATATACATATTTTTTATAAATCTTTTGATTAACATTGTATCTGTAATCACATATTCAAGGTTACTTCCCTCTGGTAAACTCAAGTTGCTTCCTAATTTATCTTTCAAGTAGGATCTCAGTTGGTAATATGCCAGCGCTGTATCTCCCGTTATATTGTACTTATCTCTCATTTGTTCAAAGGATAAGAATCTACTTCCTGAAAAACAATTTTCTATTCTTTTAATCCCTTTTTTTTCCCATTTTCTAAAGGCAAGGTTGTCTATTGTAAAAGGGAGTAGCTTATTTTGCGTCAATATTAGTTTTGGTATTTGGTAATTTATTTTATTTCTTTCTACATGTATCTTCTTCCATATATTGAGGAGATGGTGTACTACTGGAGAAGTTCTATGTTGTACCAATTTTTCGTCCCATTTATATAATATGTGTTCAGGTATCTTTTCCCCTATTTTATCTAATTCTAGTCTCGTCCAGTCTGGTTTTTCCCTTGTTTGATAAAAATCTGATAGGTACCTTAATTGTGCGGCTCTATAATAATTTTTGAAGTTTGGCAATTGTAAGCCTCCTTGTTTATACCATTCTGTTAATTTGTCTAGTGCTATCCTCGGTTTCCCCCCTCTCCATAAAAATCTCCTTATTATTTTCTTTAACTCTTTGAAGAATTTTTCTGTCAGTTGTATTGGCAATGCCTGAAATAAGTATAGTATCCTTGGAAAAATGTTCATTTTAATACAGTTTATCCTTCCTATCAGTGTTAGTGGTAGCTCTTTCCAATGCTCTAAATCGTCCTGTAGTTTTTTCATTAGTGGATTGTAATTGAGTTTATATAATTGGCCTAGATTTTTGTTTCTTTGCACACCTAGGTATCTTATTGCCTGCGTTTGCCATCTGAATGGGGATTCCTCCTTAAATTTTGAGAAATCCGCGTTATTCATAGGCATTGCTTCACTTTTATTTACGTTTATCTTGTATCCCGACACTTCTCCATATTCCTTCAATTTCTTATATAGTTCTTTTATTGATAGTTCTGGTTCTGTTAAGTACACTATCACATCATCCGCGAACAGACTGATTTTATATTCCCTGTCTTTTATTTTTATTCCTTTTATATTATTATCTCTTCTTATCGATTCTGCTAGTGGTTCTATAGCTAGCGCAAACAATAATGGTGATAGTGGGCATCCCTGCCGCGTTGACCTGCTTAAGTTAAATTGCTTTGATACATGTCCATTTACTGTCACTTTCGCTAACGGTCCCTTATATAATGCTTTAATCCAATTAATATACTTCTCCGGTAAACTGAATTTTCGCAATACTTTGAACAAGTAATTCCATTCTACTCTGTCGAAGGCCTTCTCTGCGTCTAAAGCAACTGCTACTGCCGGTGCTTTATTTCCTTCTACTGCATGAATTAAGTTAATAAATTTACAAATATTGTCTGTTGTGCGTCTTTTTTTGATAAATCCAGTTTGGTCTAAATTTACCATTTTCGGTACCTGTTCTGCTAATCTGTTCGCTAATAGTTTAGCTATTATCTTATAATCTGTGTTTAGCAAAGATATTGGTCTATATGACGCTGGTGAGAGTGGACTGCATGCCTTCTCGAAGGAGGAGACAGACTGGTGAATGGTGTGTCACCAGGCCACGTGATCGGAGGCCACAGCAGACCACTGGCAATGGTCAATGTGACGGGCACCAAGGGATTTCTTCAGAGAGTCCTTCTACCTCTTTGTCGGAGCCCCTCTGTCCTGGTGGCCAGTGGAGAGTTTGCCAGACAGCACAATCTTAGGCAGGCGATAATCCTCCATCCTAGTGACTTGCCCTGCCCAGTGTACCTGCGTCTTCAACAGCATAGTCTCAATGCTGGTAACCTCAGCCTGTTTGAGGACTTCAGTGTTGGTGATTAAGTTTTTCCAGTGGATGCTGAGGATGGTGCAGAGGCAGCACTGGTGAAAGTGCTCAAGGAGTTGTAGGTGGTGATGGTAGGTGACCCACAACTCAGAGCCATACAGGAGGGTGGTCAGTACAACGGCTCTGTACACACTGAGGCATAGCAATGAGAACTAAAATACCAGCAATGATTAAGAGGAAAATAAAGATTTATTCAGGATTTCCACTGGAAATGTGAAAAGTTCTTCATACCTAAAGTGTAGCTGGGGACATCACAGAATGATGTGATCCAACTTAACTGTGGTATTACCCACTCAATATTTGTGTTGCACTCCTACTCAGATTATGGTATGCCCACCAACTAATTAGGACCCATTCCTAATTGTGTCTTCTTTTCTGTAACCATCCAGTTTGTGTAGTGTTATTTGTAGTACTTTGATTGAACTAAGCAATTTGCCAGCCCACGTCAAAGAGAGTTAAGAATCAACTATAAAGTTATCATCAAAAAGGTTGCAAACACACTCTCCCCCCCCTCTCTCTCTCTCTCTCTCTCTCACTCTCCTGCCCACTCTCCTTCCCTTTCCACCCAACCACCCCTACCCCCCCCCCCCCCCCCGTGAATTTGGGTCACATCATTTAAAAATAAAAATTTTCCTCTAAATGATCTTAGTGGATTAATTAATTTTTACAGGATCCCAATGAGTGAATGAGCACATTTACAATGACAGGACACATATATTCAGATTTTTAAAAACTCTTAAATGAGACCGTTTGTCTTCAAAGTCTATGGATTTTTAACTTCTGGTTTATTAAGGAAAATCACAAGCCAACTCAAAACATTGTTTACAATCATTCAGAATTATGATCCTACAAGAACTGAAGCCATTCAACCATCTTGCCTGTAGCAGCCCTTTGCCAATTAGTTCCACTCCGTTGCTCTTTCTTCAGAGACCAGTTTTTTCCTCCCAATACTTATTTTGGAAAATTTTGAACTTTTTGCCACCAAATTTTCATCATATTCTCCACTTGCTGTATAAAAAAATTCTTCTTTCTCTCACTTCTTGTTAGATTGCCAATTTATCCTAAGTCCTGCACATTTCCTTGATGCTGGAATCAATTTATCCTGATTTATTTTTTTCAAACCCCTCATGATTTTTAGCAAGCCTTTAAATCCTTCCATGTTATTTTCTATTCTAAAATAGTCCCCAGTTTCTCCTGAGAATTAAAATCTTTGATACCACAATTGAATAAGCCACCTCTGCATCTTGCCAACTTTTCTACTCTGAAAGTGTGATGCCCATAATTGGCCACGTGTTCTCTCAGAAGCCTCTCTAGCTGTTTATAAAAGTTCAGCATTAACATTCTTGTGTTTGTATTCTGAGCATCTATTTATAAAGCCAAAGAGATTGTGTGTCTTTTTAACAAACTTCTCAAAATGCCTTGTCATTTTCAAAGACTGGGGCACTTCCCAAATATCTCTCTAATCATCCACCTCCTCTCAATTGAATCTTCTTCCACCAACTTCTTGGGCAGTGTGTTCCAAATCTTAAGAATATGTTGTGTAAAATACAAACTGAGCAACAGTTTCTCGGCCATATGTCAAATTCTTTAAACCAGTGGTGCTCAACCTTTTTTTTTCACTCAGATACCACCTTAAGTAATCTCACTGTGTACCTAATATATAGATAGTCCAATAAGAGCTGCACCAGACTTTATATTGGGACTAAGCATAGCAGGTGATTGAGGTTTCAGTGGGGGAGCATTTTGAGAATACTGACCATAATTCTGAAAATTTTATGAATAAGGATACCAATGGTTATTGGGTGAAAATGTTAAATTAAGCTAAGGTTAAATCAAACTTTATTTGGCAGAAACTGGGGGAAAAAAGTAGATTTAGAGTGGCTATTTAAGGGTAAATCCAAAATGGACACATCTTTTAAGGGCTAGTTCATTAGAGTTGAGGACCAGCATGTTTCTCTGAGGATGAAAGATAAGGATCACAAGGTTTAGGAGCCAAGTATGGCAGGTTTAGTCAAAATGAAAATGAGATAATTGATTCAGGAAGCTAAAATGAGATGAGGCTCCTGAGGGATAAAAAGGAACCAGGAAAAAAAATTAAGAAAGAATTTTGAAGGTGTGAAAGGACCATGAAAAATTCTTGGCAAGCACGATTCAGATGAATCCCAATGCATTTTATGCACAGATTGAGAGCAAAATAGCTAGTGAAAAGCAGAAGGTTGACTCAAGGATAAAGGAGGAATATTATGTGTGGAGGCAGAGGAAGTAGGCAAAGTCGTTAATGAGTACTTCGCCTTGATATTCATCAGAGATTGACATGGATGATGGTGAGATTAGGGAAAGGCATATTTTTATTCTAGGGCATATCGCTATGAAGAAAGATGAGGTGTCAGGTGTCTTGAGGTGGATACATTTCTAAAGCCTTATGCGAAGAGTTAAGAGATGGCTGGGCCTTGCATAGATCTTTCTATCCTCTTTGGACCTGAGTGAAGGTGGCACAAGTAGGGTAGTGGTTAGTGCAGCAATACGACAGTGGCAGTAACATGGGTTCTAATCTGGTGCTGTCTGTTAGGAGTTTGTGCGTTCTCTCCATGCTTGCATGGGTTTCCTCCAGGTGCTCGGTTTTTCTCCCACTGTTCAAAATGTACTGGGGGGTTGTAGGTTAATTGAGCAGCTCGGGCGTGTGGGCCAGAAGAGCCTGTTACCGTACTGTACGTCTAAATTTAAATTTAAAGATTAGAGGACAGAATGTTTAAGAAGGGGAACAGGGATAAACCAATAAATAATAGGCTGATGCACCTCACATCAGTGGAAGGGATTTTATTGGAAAAGATTCTTAGGTACAGGATTTATTTGCATTGGAAAAAGGTGGATTTATTCGGGATAGTAATCATGGCTTGTGTGCGGAAGGTTGTACCTCACAAATACGATTGAGATTTTTTTTCCACCTGGTTTTCTAGTGGTTATAACTTGGTGATCTCTCCACTGCAGCTCAGGGAAGTGAGTGTACTGTACTATGTTTCCTGATTACTAACTGGCCACAAGGGGTGGGGAGGAGGGGGGGGGGGGAAAGACATTTTTAAAAAGAAATTCACTCAAAACTTTCATGATTTTGAACACCTTAGATCTTCTCTTAACCTTACAGCTGTACTGTAAAAAATGCACCAGCCAATTTAAACCAACACCCAGTATGCAGCAATGAGATAATTGGCTGGTTAATCACTCTGATGATTGATGTGTGCATGTGTGGCTCTTGTATCTCCCATGGGGCAAGTTGGATGGAAGCATTTTAGAATGAGGAAGCACAGACCAGGATGGCCAGAAAGGCTTCCCTGCGCAATGTAACAGTTTGTGATCGTAAGCAATGGCCGTATGGCTCTTATTTTCTCAGTTTACAGATGAAAACCATCCATTGAGAGAAATACCAGAGACCTCAAAGATCCTGTGGAAATGTAGCTTGGTATGAGTCAGTGAAGTGATGCAAATAAGAGTGGAAGCTTCATAAAGCAGATGCAAATCTAGTATTGTCCTGTACCACTAGTGGGAAGAACAAGCCTTCAGCTTGTGAACTGGACGATTCTTCAGAAATGTACAGCCTCTCTTAAATTTTAAGCAGTGCAAAATTCAGCAAACCTCGACTTGAAACTTCATGGTAGATTGTTTACACGTGAAGGGAATGGGCCATAGACATTGTTAAAGGATTTCCTTTTCATTTTCTTATTCTGCTGACACCTGTGTAAGTGATCATTTGAAAGGTCACATGTCAATGGTTTCCTGTGTCCACTGATGTTTATGGGTCTGTTAGATGGTAGCATGTGACCCATGTTTCACCATGTTACTGAGAACTCAATCCCATTGTTTGTTCCACAAAGATAATATGAGCTCATGTCAGTTTTCCTGGTATGTTACTTTATCAGACGTTCCTCATTAGTTTGGTGCTTTGTCCCTTCTCAGTACAATTATCAGCAGATGTGAGTCTCAACCCAGGTCCCAGTGGAAATCAGTCCACTGGATAAAAGAGCCTCTGCATATGGTGAATCTTATTATTAATAGTAATTAAAAAGTGTACAGGGGAAATTGAACTTTTTAACAGCTTGCCTGCTATATCTCAGGGAGAAAGTTGGAGTAAATTTATACTTTCAAATGACTCGTGTCTCACTGTTTCATTCAGTAAAAGCCTGAAAATGAGCTGAATGACATTGACTAATATGAAAATCAGATTATTGCAAAGTGCAAGGAAATTGCCCAGACAGGATGCTTTCACCAGGTGCAGTCAGCTTGTCTTTCTTCTCACTTAAGTTAATGGAAGAACTGGCATCATGAGGTCCATGGGTCGATGAACTGCCATTTTATTCAGCGCAATGGGTCCCAATTTCAGGCTCTGCGGTATCCACCCCATTAATGGCAAGCATGCTCTACCATTGTGGCTGCACAGATTAGTTATTGGCATTGTTTTGTGCTTCAGCAATAAAAAGAGGGAGAAAAGTCTTCATGAGCATGATGCAAGATGTCTGCATAATGAGTCAGTTATGGTCGCTATGCATGAGGATATGGTCGGACTTACTAATCTTGGATTGAAGTCAAAACTGAAAAGAGGTGCCCAGCGTGAGCCAGTGGATGGGGGTGGTGCAGATTTTGAGATTAACTTTATTGACACATTTACCGACTTTGCATTCCAAAGATCATTGGATTCCCTGGGAATGGATCCACACGTCTGGCATCAGTTTCCTTCTCCACTACTGCTTCATTGGTGATTGGTGGACCTCCTCTTCTCCATCTCTTCAATCAACACAATGAAAGTAGCATCTGGAGGTCAGGGTCTCAATGAAGGTTCCTGACCCTTAATGTGAACTGAGCATTTCTGATAATGGATGCTGCCCCAGAGTCCCTCCAGGTTCTCATTGTTTGCTTAAGATTCCAGTGCCAGCAAATTTTGAGTTTCTACTCTTTTAGTTGTCTTTAACTTGAGTTAAGCTTTCCAAAGATGAACTGTATATTCTGATAGTTTCAATAGTGAGCAGGCACTTGTGTGAACATGTGCTGGGATCCTCCTGCACAGGTTGGATAGCACAACTGTAATAATTTTGCATGAACAAATTTCAAGTTTGCGAAGTGCCTGGTCACCTGGGGTTGGTTCATAGTATATTATGAGCAAGATGCATGTTTTCCAGGCCATAAACTTCTCTCTCCCAGTCTCTGCTTTTACTGTAGCCCTGGTGATCCAAATATCACAGGCACAGTAGATGGTAGAGACACAAGAGAGACTGCAAATGCTGGAATCTGGAGTAAAACAAAAGCAAGCTGTTGGAAGAATCCGACAAAGCAAGCAGCATCAGTGGGAGAAATAAAACAATGGTCAACGTTTTGGGTTGGGATCCTTCATCAAGACACAGGTGAAAACGCAGATGCTGGAATCTAAAGCATTCTTCACGAAAGGTTCTGGCCCAAAACATCGACCATTCTTTTTCTCTCAGCATGGTTAGCACAATATTATTACAGTGCCAACAACCAGATGTGAATCTGACACTGTCTGTGAGGAGTTTGGACATTCACCCTGAGTCTGTGTGGGTTTCCTCCGGGTGCTCCAGTTTCTTCCCACCCTTCAAAAATGTTATGAGATTGTAGGTTAATTGGTGCATTTGTAGGGAACAGGCTCGTGGGCTGGAAAGACCTGTTACCGTGCTCCATAACTTAAATAAAAGTAGTTGGTAGATCTAACCCATTCTCTTTTAGAACATAGGAGACAATTTGTCCTTCAAGAATGAACATACAATGTGCAGAAAGCACTCCACATTTATGACTTTGAATAATGTTTTTAAAGTAACTTTCCTGTGAGGTACTGCAGAATGGCATTTAGCATTTCCATTTAGCTTGAAATTTGAACTTGGGAGGCCAAAATGAGTTCAGTGAGGGTCCTGTATCTGAAGTTAAAATTGGTGTTAGTTTCTGAGGGAGTCCAACCTAAGCTCCCTAATAGAAAACTCCAGCATCTGCTGAAAATGTGTCTGGGATTAAGAATCACATTAATTGAATAAACCATTCAATTTTAAACAAAATTGTGGATTTTGATTATTACAAACTGCTTTGAAAGGTTTTTTTTTTGCATCTCAACTAGCCTTAGGTCACTGGTGTTGTAAATGCTTTGACCTCCAACCGTGTCATGAAGGAAACTAGCATTCAAAGTGTTGCAATACTGAACAAACATATATTTCTATTTCTAGCCTTTGTTTACTTATGCTGTTAAGATTGATTGACACCCCTCTCTTTCACTTGATATATTTACCAAGGTTTACCAGTTGTGTTAAGTGTTAACTGAGTGCCAAGTTCTGGTACGTTAGCATTTTGGTTTAGTTCTGGGCTAGAGGTTAGGATCACTGATCTGGGGGGAAATACTTCAGCTTAGATCCCACCAAGTCAATTGAGAAATTCAAATTATTCATTAAATCTGGAATTTGAAAAGAAGTTCATCTCAGTAACAATGACGATGACCCTTGGATATACCTTTAAAATAATTAGTTTCCTTTGGCTTCAGGATTGGATATGTACCTTGCATATCTAACCCAACCATACTGACGTGGTTGACTTTTAACTCTCCTCTATTCAGGGATAATCAGGAACAAATAATAAATGCTGGCACTGCCAGTAATTCTTATATCATTATAGGAAGGATGTGGAGGCTAAGGAGAGCGTTCAGAGGAGATTTACCAGGATATTGTCTGGATTAGGAAACAAGTCTTATGAGGCAAGGTTAGCAGAGCTTGGACTTTTCTCTTTGGAGCATAGAAGGATGAGAGGAAACTTAATAGAAGTCTACAAGATTATGACAGGCACAGATAGGGTAGGCAGACAGCACCTGTTTTCCAGGGCAGGAAAAGCAAACACAGAGGATATATATACAAGGTTAAGGGAGAGAAGTTTAGGGGAGACATCGGGGGTAGGATTTTTTATACAGAGAGTTGTGGAATGCCTTGCCTGGGGATAGTGATGTAGGCTGAAACATTGGGGGTATTTAAGAGACTCCGAAACAGACACATGGATGAAAGAAAAATAGAGGATTACGGGGTAGGGAGGGTTTAGTCCTTTTTTTAGGAAGGAACATATATAATCGGCACAACATCAAGGGCCAAAGAGCTCTATTGTTCTATGTCATCAACATTTTCCCCTTGAACTCATGAATTCTATATTTTCAGTAAACCCTGGTTCAGTGAGAAAAATGAATGGTTAAAATCCATATCCTAATATTTCCTCCTTTAGTTCAGTCTTCACTTTATCACATCCCTCAGAAGAAATTCAAGATATAAATTCAACTTGTTCCTTTCTGGCATAAAATATTCTGATTTCAAATGATGCTAAAGTTCTAGATAACATTGTGATGCAGAGTCTTGGCCTTAACTACTGTTTGATTAGAATGAGAGGTTTTTCTTGTCCTAAACAGTGTACAGAAGCATCAAAATTATTACCTGCTGCTGTAAAACAGGTACATAAGATACAACAATAACAGCATAATATGCCATGAGATAGTAAAAAAAGATCATAAATATAAAAAGGATAGGTAAATAAATATCTAGTTGCAGTGAGGTTCAAAGTTCAGATTGTCAGAGTACATACATAACATCACATACAACCCTGAGATGCTCTTTTCCTGCAGTCCAACAAAATTTCTACTTAACAGTAGTGCAAAAAACTCTACTCAAGAAAAGATATGTATATAAAAGAGAAAAATGTAAACAAGAAGGAAGTGCAAACAAACTGAAATACCAAAATTAAATATTCAGTAATAAATAAAGTAACATGAGTCTCTGATTGAGTTTGTTGTTTAGGAGTCTGATGGTGGAAGGGGAGCAGCTGTTCCTGATGACAGCAGTGAGAACAAAGCATGTGCTGGGTGGTGTGGATCCTTGATGATTGCTGCTGCTCTCCAACAGCAGTGATCCCTGTAGATGTTCTCGATGGTAAGAAGAGTTTTGCCTGTGTTGTACTGGGCTGTGTCCACTGCCTACTTTAGGGCTTTCCACTCAGAGATAATGGTGCCCCCATACCAGACGGTGATGCAGTAAGTGCAAGAAAAATAGTTATGTTTCAATGGCACTGCACAAAAGTACTGGAGAAACTCAACAGGCCATGCAACATCCATAAAAAATACGAGGAAGTCGACGTTTAGAGCTTGATCCCTTCTTCAGGAGAACCTTTTAGTCACTATGGATGCTGCATGACCTGCTGAGTTTCTCCAGCACTTTTGTGCATCACTAAACCCCAGCATTTGTAGACATTCTTGTTTACCTCTCAATCCAGAGAGATGTTTTGATGGTTCCAGACTAGTTTATGGTGAGGAATAGGATATTACGGGGAGGCTGAAGAGCCTGACAGCAGTGGGAAAGAAACTGTTCTTGAAGATAGAGATGCTAGTCTTCTGTACCTTCTGTCTGCAGGAATCAGCGAGAAGAGATTGTGACCAGGATGATGGGGATCCTTTATGATCCTGATACAGAGCTTCATGTAGATATCTTCAATGGACTAGAAGGTCAGCCTCATTTAAAATCAGACATATGATATTAGAACAAAACAATAAGGCAACAACAACATTCATTTATACCCATGTTCCTCCACAGGGATGTAATAAGGAAGAATGCATAAGATCTGAGCAAGTGATGAAAAAGCTTGATCAAAAGTTTTATGTTTTAAGGAAGGTTTCGCAAGAAGTGGTAATAAGCTGAAAAGCAGGTATCGAACTTTGAATGATGAAAGGCTCGGTTACAGCCGGTGGAAAGATGGACCAGTGGTGCTCAGAGTGACAATAGATGAAGAGGGGGAGTGGTGGGTGGGCTATTTATAGGGACACTTACAGGGTTGAAGTGTTTATAGACATGGACAGACAGCCCACAAAGGAATTCAAAGCAAAAATGGGAGTTTTAAATTGGCAGGAGTAATTCAGGGGACAAGAACACAACAGCATGGTTTTGGATGGATTGAGTTCTACATAAAGCAAAGCAAATGTAATCAGCCAATAACATTTTCAAAACAAGGAGAAGTAGTCCTGGGAGAAATCTGCAGAATTACATAACCATATTGAGAGCTTTGAAATAATAACAATGTTTACAACTGCAGATTAATATCTAAACTACAATAATCGGACACAATTAAAAATCTGAGAGCATCAAATGTTTAACATCTTTTTGTGTCTTCAAGATATCCCAAAGTTGTTTCCACAAATTGGACTAATTTTGAAGTATAGGCTCTGTTCCCATGTAGAAAATACAGAAGGAATCATGTCTGCAGAAAACACACAGGAATCCATAAAGAACAGATCATCTATTATTAAAAGTAGTTTTCAATTTGGACATACAGCGCCAACCACCCTTTCAAATACACCAATTAATCTAAAAACTTTGTACGTTTTTGAAGAGTGGGAGGAAACCGGAACACCCAGAGAAAACTTATGCAGACGTGGCGGGAACGTACAAACTCTCAACAGCCAGTGCCAGATTTGAACCTGGGTCGCTGGCTCTGAAATAGTGCAGTGTTACACTAACTGTGCCACCCATTAGGCCCATTTATAATAGATAAATTATTTCCTGTGTGGCTGCATTTCAACCCTTCAATCACTCAAATAAAATTTGGATGACCACAGAAAGGAAAGCCACTATATGAATGAAAACCTTTTTCAATAACATTAATTAATTGAGGAATAAATATTGGACAGGAGACAAACTCTCTGAGAATGGAGACTTGGTTTTTCATTTCACATGAAAGACGCTGCTTCCAACAATGCATTAGTTCACTGATATCCCAACCTAGATTTTTGTGATAAGATGCTTGGAATTTGACTTGAATCCATGACCTTCTAACTTATCGACAAGGTGCCTAACCTTTATTGACCTTTAAGAACTCAGTTGTATCCTGGTGATGTGAAAGACGACAACTTTAGAATGTCAAGTTTTTACCTTTAAACAATTTCATGATTTCTGTTTACTTGGTTTTAGTCCAATGTCCTTTGAAATACAATATATGTGCAACTAAATTTTAAAAGTAATTTCATTGGACTGAATTTCAAGTTCAAGTTATTATTATCATACAATTGCATAAGTACAACTGGACAAAATGCTGTGCTTTGGTCTTGACTAAAAACTTGCAAACACATATATAGACATAGTTTCAAGCCATTTATATGCAGTACATATATAAAAATAAATAAATATTGTTAAATAAATAGTAGAGTCAAGTCATTGAAGGGAATCTTGGTAAATGTAAGAGATGAGTATCATCTACATGATTTACACTCTGAGGAATTATTATTTAGTACAACAGAAATGGGATGAAAGTCTTCTGCTTTTAGGTGATTGGAAAAGGTCCAACGCTGCTTTTGAACAATGAAGCAATTTGGGCCCAGTGTCACAGCCAGCATTCCTCACAAATCACTGATCACCTGACCATTATCACACAGTTGTCCATGGGGACTTACTATGCAAACATTAGATCTTGTGTTTCTCACAAATATCACAAAAATCAGTATGCTTTGTTGACTGCAAAACACTTAGAGATGACTGGAGGTCATGAAAGGTGTCAAATAAATACAAACATAAGATTTATTTAATTGGGGATGCGATTTCCATTCTCTCACATGAATGTATCTGATTTCATTAAACCCATAATTTCTATCATGGTAAGTAACTAATTTTGAGACAAATTACAGTCTTTCCATTTGCTAAACATTCCACACGTCCAGAATTTAGCCAGGTGTTTGTTTCAACATAAATATGTAGAGAGAAAGTTGAGTGCAACTCAGTAAGAAGTATTTATGTTTATGAATGGTTTTGTATAGATGGAGAGAAGATATTTCTACTTCTGATGGAGGCCATAATGAGTGGACATGAACTTAAGATGGTCACAAATCCAATCATGAATTTGGGAAATGGCCCTTTCTCTGGAGAGCAGTTAGAGGAACATGCCGCCACATACACTAAATACGGTCGACAAAAGCAATAGGAATAGAATAGCGTTACTCGGTTTGGGCTTGGAGTCATAGTCAAACAGCAAGTAACAGGCCCTTTGGCCCAATTCATCCACGCTGACCAAGTTGGCATTCTGGGCTAGTCCAAGTTTAGATGAGGAAGTGTTAGAGGGAGGCTGTTGTGGAGCAGAGGTACTGGCATGGATCTGATAAGCTTGTTTTAAATACTGTGGCATATGTGATCCCTCTCTAGAGGGATTAGTCCTTTAGCAATCTGCCAGCAAGGTTAATGTAAAAATAATGTTCATTCAAATTGAGTACTTGCAAGGATGCTGGGTATAAGATGAGGGTTACTGTGAGCACAGTGGAGTAGCGCCAGCGACCCGGGTTCATATCCAGTGCTGTCTGTAGGAGTTTGTATGCTTTCTATGTGGGTTTCCTCTGGATGCTCTGGGGTTTCTTCCCACGTTCCAAAGGCAGATGGAGTTAGGAGATTAATTGGTCATATGGGTATATTTGGGTGGGGCGGTCTCATGGGCCAGAGGGCCTGATACTGTGTTGTATCTCTAATTTAAAATCAAATGACTGAAATTGGACCCTACCCAAAATATTTTCAATGTTTTTCACATCTCAACCAAAGCCTCCAGAAGCATTTGGAGAAAAGCAGAAACATAGACTCACAATGCTACTTGTAGATTGAGACTGACTAAGAAAACAGCACACATATAGCAACATTAAATCATCCCAATCTCAAAAAAGTACATAAGATTGTAAGGGGCTTAGGTAGGGTAAACAGCCAGAATCGTTTTTTCTGGGGCGAGAGTAGCAAATACCAGAGGACATCTGTTTAAAGTGAGTGGAGAAACATTTAAGAAATATGTCGGGGATACGTTTTTTTTAACAATGCCTAGAATACATTGCTGGGGGCAATGGTAAAGGCTGGTAGAATTACAACATTTAAAAGACTCTTGGATAGGTACCTGAATATTAGAAAAATATAGGGTGTGAGGTTTGGAAAAATCAGATAGTTGAGGAGCAGGTTTATATTGGTTGGCACAACATCTTGGGATGAAGGGCTTGTATTGTAATGTTCGATGATCTGTGTTCAAAGCATAGCCATTCAACCCACCTGCTTATCAGAACCCAATGACAATACATGCAGTCGGGTTACATCAGGATTGGGCTGGTTTGCCTCCAGATGTTTTTTTGCAACTAGAGGCTCTTGTGGAAGAAGGGAAGGGGAAAAAAATGTGAAATTGCAAAAACAAAGAAACATGTAGTTTGTCACAGAGTGGACAACTCTTTACCTATATAAGAAAATGACTCAGGATCTGTTTTCTTTATGTAAAGATTTGTCCATTTGCTGTTGAATATTTAAAATACTGTAACATGAAACTTCACCTAGAGCAGCTCCTGGAAGTATTACAATGCCAGCTTTTTTTTTGCTTCTGCTTGAACCCCCCCACTCCTCACAAGTTTTGAAGTCTTTCTGTGCAGTCAGGCTTGTATAATGTGGCAGGGTATACAGTATTAGTTATGCAAGGAATGCCTTTGATCAGGAGTTTATGAGAGGCCATGAAACTAATCCACTCCAAAAGACTGCTAAACATGGCCTATACCAACAGTGTGAGAGTTGGCTTCAGAATTAGTGTGAATGAGAATATAAAGTTGAGAGTTACATTTGACCAAATGTAAAATGCTTAAAAGGGAGGGAAAAGTCACAGTGTGGCACTTTATTCTGTTTCCACCCCACCCCAACAGAAATATTAAAAGATTACAATTTCCCACTGTCTCAGATAACACACTTAATTAGAAAATAGCCTTTGTGCTCCATGTCTGCTGAGCATTTTGCATTCTTGGCGATATTATGATACAGGAAGCATGCTTGAATTCTACTATTTTTTGGAGTAGGCTTTGATGAATGCATATACAAACCAAGCATAGAATTCCAACACCATTCACTCTGTCACATAAAGGACTAATCTGAGCATTATCTCTCAACCTGAGTATTAAATATGGTTGTTGAATGGTTATGTGCTGATCGTTGCTTAGCAGTGCCAAGAACTCAAGAACTGGAATATAATACCGAGGAAGTTATGTCTGTATTTTGATTATCAAATTACAAACACAACAGGCTTCAGATAGCCAAATATAAAAATAAACTTTTAGATATGTTATATTGAAAGCTACAGTTGAAATATTCATCTCTTGTAGAGGTTGACTGTTGTGCTGTGTGCTTTCATTCATCCTTTAAAAAAAATCTTAGTCCAGTTAATTAAAGATGTAGTGTATGTGAATAAGTGATTACTCCTTTATTTAAGGTAGCTTCCTCTATCGATGTGTGCTTAATTGTTTATTCAACTCCTCTCATCTTTCAGAGAACTAAATAGCTCAGAAGACATATGGTTGAACATTTGGCTGCTGTGTGCATCAACAAACCAGATTCCATCATTGTTTATTTCATCGCTTGTCACGACCTCTTGGTGTGCAAAATTTGCCCGCGATTTTCTCCTTCGCGACAACAACTTCACAAATATTTAATTAGCCATAAAGAATCTTGGAATATCACAAGTTTTAAAAAAAAAGATTTAAAATGTAAGTTTTTTTCTTATTAGCCACCCAAAATATTTTATTCACTGAAATGAGGGATCCCAAATTCAGAGAAATTCACAGCACAGAAGGGCATTAAAGCCCAATTTGTGCAGACTGGCTTCAGGTAAAGGTAAAGGTTCCATTATTGTTACATAATACTACATTTAGAATATAACACACATGAAATTTTCTAACCTTTGTCTACCAAAAGGCAGACAGAGAGTCGCCACTTTGTCCAGCGACCCTCACAGAAACCTACAGCACCTGGTGTTCCCTCCAAGTACTGACCAGGCCTGAGCCTGCTTAGTTTCTGAAATCAGACAATCTCAAGCATATTCAGACTATTAGAAGCTGATGCAGGAATGATGTGAAGGTATAATTTGTGCTTAGAATTGTCCTAAAATGATGCACGTGGGACTGCTCACTTGGATTCATGCACCAGTAATAGAGTACAGAAAAGATTGAAACAATACCAATTACCTACAAAGAAACACTTTCAGGCATTCCATAATCTTTCACAGTCCACAAGACAGACTTCAGGATGAATGGAATAATCACTGCTTCCAGGTCACTCTCCAGGTCAAAGCAGACTGTTGGATTGACACTCCTATTCTCGCCTTCCACGACCAGTTTACTATTGCTACAACAGATGCCATTTGCTAAAAGCGGTGCAGCAACGTGCCAAGTATTCTCCCAGATTCACAACCCCTGTCACTTTCAGAGGAAATAAACAACAGATTTCTTAGTTTGTTGTGGGAATCATCAGAATTTTTAAAGAGAGACAACATGGTAACAGGCCCTTTCAGTCCATGAGCCTGCGCCATTCACTTATTAACCTACAAGAAATTTTGGAACATGGGTGGGCTGGAGCACCTGGAGGAAACCCACACAGATCTTGGGGAGAACATACAAGCTCCTTACAGACAACGCCAGATTCCTCACTGGCACCAAAACAGCATTTTGCTAACCAGAAGACCATAAGACATTGGAGCAGGAACAGGCTATTTAGCCATTCAATTATGAGCTGATCCATTTTCCCACTCAGCCCCACTGCCCATAACGATATCCTGGCTAATCAAGAACCTATCAATCTCTGCCTTAAATACACTCAATGACTTGACCTCCACAACTGTATGTGGCAACAAATTCCACAGATTTACCACCCTCAGCTAAAGAAATGTCTCTGCATCTCTATTCGAAGTGGATGCACTTCAATCCTGAAGTTGTGCCCTGTTGTCCTAGATTCTCCTACCATGGAAAACCTATCTACATCAACTCTGTCCAGGCCTTTCAACAGTTGAAATGTTTCATTCTCCTAAATTCCAAAGATTACAGGCCACGAGCCGTCAAAAGTTCCTCATATTTCATTTCCGCCATCATCCTTTTGAAACACCTTTGAACCCACTCTAATGTCAGCATATCCTTTCTTGAATGAGATTCAAGATTCTTTTATTGTTATGTAATACTACCTGAAATTGCATTTAGTCTGCTGTAAGATCCAAACCTCTGACACGATTAAGAAGCCTTTCAGAGACTGAGCCCCCTCAGGAGCCCTTCCCGCCCTTGTCACCCTCTCGCATCCCAGTTCTGATACCTGGTACCCCTTCAGCCAGTCTCAAGCCAGTCTCCTGCAGTCCACAGCCTCTGACTGCAAGTCGCCAGCTCCCTGCAGCCTGCATGGGTTCCTCACCTGGAGTTGTAAGCAGCCTACCTCCTGTGTGTTCTTCAGCCACAGAATCCCTCACTGATCCATTGCCTTGGTCATCATTCCGTAGGGTCATCTCCTCTGCTTCTGCTTCACAACAGTGTGTGTTCTCCCTTTACTGGTGCCCTGTGCCAGACCTCTACTTCCCCGGAGTCTGCAACCCCTTGAAGCCGCTGCCGAACAAAAGAACCACCATCTTGGGCCCAGACTCCGTGATCACAAGATTTTAAAATTAAATACATCAGCTCCTTGAATAAGTCCTTTAAAGCCTGTACAGAACCCTTGGTAGTTGGACTGGGCAGTAGAACACTGTGGAGGACCTCTGTGTCCCAGCTTTCTGTGCTCTGAGGACCCCAAAACTGCTCACAGTACTCCGTGAGATCTCACCAGTGCCTCATCACCACATCCCTGCTCTTATATTCTATTCCTCCTTAAATGAATGCCAACATTGCATTTGCCTTCTTTACCACTGACTCAACATGCAAGTTTACCTTCAGGCGATCCTGTATGAGGACTCCCATGACCTTTGAATCTGGAAATTTTCAATTTTCTCCCCATTTAGAAAATAAAGTCTGCCCGTTTATTTCTTCTATCAAACTGTATGACCGTACATTTTCCAACATTGTATTTCATTTACCACTTCTCTGCCCATTCGCCTAATCTGTCTCAGTCCTTCTGCAGCCTCCCTGTTCCCTCAACACTACCTGCTCCTCAACCTACCTTGGTATCATCTGAAAACTTTGCCACAAAGCCATTCATTACATAATATAAATCATTAATGTTCAACATAAAAAGACGTGGCCCTAACACTGACCCCTGTGACCACTGCTTGAGGGCTACTCACAGACTTTGCGTGGGCTCTACGTCACGAGGCACCTCTTCGGTTCAGGGGTTCAACTCATTCGCTCCTCTGCTCCCAGAAAATTGAAGTTCATGGGGGACAGGGGTGGGGATCAAATCCAGATTTTTACATTTTAATTTTTAAAAAGTCTTTCTTATTATCTATCTATACATCCTTCTACGCATTCATCCATCTACCTCTCTACCTATCTATTGATCTATTTATTTAGTTGTCTATTCATTCATCTTCTTATCTATTCATTCATTCATTCATTTATTTATTTTCTCCCCAAATTTAAAAACTGTTGTTTCCAAGGTTGAGTAAATGCATTAAAGTGGCGACAAGGAAAGACTTTATATTAGTGCCTTTCTCAAGCTAAATATGGCTGAAAGTGCTTACCATCCAATGTGATTTTGTGATATAGCAGAAGATTTTAGCTCTGTTAACTCCAAAAAACAGCATTTCAATTATGTTGGTTGATGGATAATCATTGGGCAGGATACAAGGAAGAACATTCGAGCCTTTCTTTAGATTGTATCATAAAGCCTGTGATGATCATCTGGAGGGACTGAGGGTACTGCAGTCCTTTGAAAGATGGCCTCCAATGCACGGCTCTCCTTTACCACTGTACTCCATTACATGCTGAACTGAATATGAAACCTGAAAACACAATATCTTGGGGAAAGAGGTAGTGTGATGGTGGCATCGAAGATTGAATTTCATTCAATTAAACTATAAACAAACCTCAATAACTGCTTTGGATGGAGGTGGTAAAGACATTAATAGTTTTGGACTTTATGCGGGCTAGAGGTTGATTGGAGAAAATTGGTAGACAATTTACTTGTGGTGGGACACCATGAGCAAACTGAATGTAAAAAGTATGTGAGTTTTACCAAAAATTTCTCCTTGGCACACCTTTCTTTTCTCCAGCCCAGAACCCCAAGGATTAAGAGAACAGGTGGAGAAGAGGCCCTTTGAGCCTTCTCTACTATTCAATGATTTGATCTTGCCTTCACTACTTTCCAGTAATCCTGGACTCTCATACAGTCCACTAATCCAGCCATTGTCAACAGGGGCCACAGCACATTTAAGGGGAAGCCAGAGATTGAAATTATATATATTTTTTAATGTAGTTGGTAGGAGAGAGGTACAGAAGAAACCAACTAACCTTGACTACTTCACAGAGAAGAGGGCCCATAAATGTAGAGCAGTGTCCTAAAGGGGCTTTAGCCAAAAGGAAAAGGTTGAGAATATCTGCACTAATCTATCTGCCCGCACCTTGAATATATTCAGTGACTCAGCCTCCAATGCCATCTGGAGCAGAGATTTGCAAAGTTTCTCAGCACTTAGAAATAAATTTCCTTTCCACTCTATCATGCAGCATATGTACATGCAGCATGGTGGCAGGCCCTTTTGTCCCACAAGCCTGTGCCACACAAATACACCTAATTAGCCTACAATCCCACCATACGTTTTGTTATGGTGGGAGGAAACTGGAGCACCTGGAGGAAACCCACGCTGACACAGGATGAATATTCAAACTCCTTACAGACAGTACCAGCTTTGAACCTGGGTCGCTGGTGCTGTAATAGCATTGCCCTAACTGCTACACTAACATAAGTGGCCATCTTCTCAGTCTGAAATGATTTCAACAATTATTCCACTCCTGCCTTGTCATATATTCACCCAGGGAGAGAAACACTCTATCAGCATCTGTTCTGCTAATCCCCCTTGGAATATTATACTTCAGCAAAGACGCTTCATTCAGAAAAAGTTCACTGAGCAAGAACCCAACCTGCTTCATCATTCCTTCAAAAACATTCCCTTCATTCCAGACATCAACCAAGTGAACATTGTCTGCATTACTTCCAGTACAAGTGCATTCCTGCTTAAATGTGGAGACCAGAACTCCACAGAATGCTCCTGGTGTGATTTCACAAATGATAATCAGTTTATTGTCATACATCTAAGCACAATGTACATACGCCCTGAAATTCTAACTCGTTGCAGGCAAAATAAAACAACTTAAACAGCATACATTAAATTATTCTAGTACAGAAAGATAATAAATATGAAAGATAGACAAATAAAAAATATAAAAGATAATAAATGTTCAGTGAAAGTTAGTCCAAAAAAAGCTCAGTAAATGAAATAGTGCAATAGTGCAGGCAGCTCTTTTTGTGGATTCAAAGTAGTTTATGGTGTGGGATTAAGGGGAGGTTCAAGAACTTGATGGCTGTTGGAAAAAAACTGTTTTTGAACTTGGAGATGCTAGACCAGAATTCTGTACTTTCTTCCCGAAGGTAACAGCGAGAAGAGGTCAACAAGAATTGCCTATTTTTGTACTTCATTCCCCTTTCCATGGTTCTGAGATCAATCCACCATTTCCCAAGCAGGAACAAAACCTTCAGTATAGACTTGCTGCATCTGTGTTGCTCAGTTCAGTACAGGTAGTCCTAAACTTACGATGGGGTTATGTTCCAGCACTCCCATTGGATGTTGGAAAAATCTTGTCAAAGAAAGGCAGTGGGATCAGTGTGGGGTCCGACACGGGGCTGTCGGGAGAGAGTGGAGCAGTGGGATCAGTGTGGGGACTGGCACAGGGCTGTGGGGAGAGAGCGGGGCAGTGGGATCAGTGTGGAGACCGATACGGGGCTGTGGGGAGAGAGGGGGGCAGTAGGATCAGTGTGGGGATCGACATAGGACTGGGGTAGAGTGCAGGGCAGTGGGATCAGTGTGGGGACTGAGGCAGCACTGTCAGGAAACACTGAAAATTCAAAGTAAGTATGGATTTGAACCATCATTACTTTTAAAAATCGTAAGTCGGACCATTGTAAGTCAGGGACTATCTGTATAGCATAATTAATTGAATTGTTGAGTTGCTGAACATGAAAGGATTTAAATTCTTCAAATAATAAAATTATTAAAATGGCTGCATGAGTCCCTTTTTGTAAACCCTAAAAAAAATGTAGCAGTTAAATCTCAGCAACAAGATGGACTGTTTTCAAAGATCAGAAAATGTTGAAAGGGGCATTATCTGATTTGTGCTGGCTTTGAAATAAAGCCTAGGTAGATTGACAAAGGGAATGCTTGCAGGTTGTGTGCTTTTAAAGAGGTTATGGGTGAACATTCACCAGATCACCAGTCTTCCTAATTGCCACAGCCCAGTGGTAATAAAAATTCCTTTCATCAGCTTCATTTGATATATGTTTGTGGACGGATCATTTATCAACATCCTGCACTTTGCAAAAGCTTTGTTGTGAAATTTAATTCAAATAGAAATTCCACATTGTTTTGTGGCCTATTCATTTTTAGAACAAATGCACAAAAGCACATATTCTCCTGAAGCTGAATATTTAGTGAGGTGGAGTTTTTTCAAGATATAGAAATCTCATTTCCACTTCGTTATTCTATGCCTTGTCTTCTACAATCAATATGGATAGAACTATATATTATAAACTATCTACCACCATTTTAAATCAATTCTTCCTGAATGTATTGCATTAAAGGTACTTTGCATGTATTCTTGACATTTGTGAACAATTTATAAAGCTCTTACATTTTGATGTTTGTTTTCTTCCAGATTATCTACTTTTAGCAGATTACTAAGAATGATATTTGTGTGATCAAACTGTAGCATAGCAATGATGTTCAAAATTATTCAGAGATAATTTTGTACTTTGAGAGGAAGTTAGAATACTTGTCATCTTGAGAGAGTCTCTGCACTTATTGTCAACTTCAAGTCATTTCAGTGTGGGAAGTGTGCAGAGGGAAACTCTTACATCATCCAAGAATGTACTCTGTCTTTAATACTGTAAGGTAACCCCTCATCTCACCCTCTCACCAACAGCACCTGTGTAAATTCATAACAATATGGTATGACACAATCATCTTAAATTACATATCAAATGCAATTCTTTGGCTTTAAAGAGCCATCCTGGAACAAATGTGAAAGACACCATTTAAATGAAAGCTTTTTATTCCAACTGCGGTGCAGTCTTGTTTTTTTAATTCATTGACAGGAAGTGGGTTTAGCTGGTGAAAGCCACAGTTCATAACCCATCATAACTAGTAAGGCTAACGGTTCCCCTTCCCTTAAAACCATTAGTGAACCAGGTGGGTTTTTACAACAATCCAGAAGTTTTATGTCCCCTTTTATGATTTCCAGTTTTTAGTTCGAGGTTGTCCCGCTGTTTATGCTGCAGCCTCCCATTTCATTCACCTCATCTGAGCCTTTCCACACATGCTTTTGAAATCTTTTAAACTCAGATGCTCATCTAGATTTCTTTTGTTTGCACTGCATCTGCACCGCATGTAGAAAAAGACTCAGCTAAGTCACGAAATGAACGACTGAGAGTTTATTGTCTTGTCGATAATATAATGCACAGGTCTAATAAAAGTCTGGTGCACACAAGCTTCTAAGTATCGTAAAACACACTAATAACGATTTAAGTATTGTTGGGATGTTACAATGTCCTTGATTAAGGGAATGTGAGGAAATTGTCCAAATCATAATTACTATAAAGCATGGATGTGGCACAATGAGAAAAGGCACTTTGAAGTTCAAGGATGTATAATTAATTTATACTTTCTGAAAATCATGAGGAATGCCCACTTGGACTGATTAAGTGAAGGTGCAAAGTCATACGTCACAGAAACAAGACCATGCCAACTGCCATCCATCCCAATCCCATTTACTAGTAAATGGCCCTTTACCTTCTATGACTTGACCAGTTCAATTGCTTTTCTAGATACTTCTTAAATGTTGTGAGAGTACACACTTCCACCATTCATAGTAAATTCCAGATTCCAACCACTCAATGAATATCTTCCTCTGATTTCCTCTAAATCTCTTCCTTCTTTCCAAAGGCTGCATGCTCTACTCCCTGTACTCCCTCACGATGGCAGGAGTTAGTTTGGGTCCGACACAATATATAAATTTACTGACAACACCACCGTTGTTGGCCAAATAAGTTGAAATGATGAGTCAGAATACAGAATAGAGATAGAGAATCTGGTTGGGTGGTGCCAGAACAACAATCTTGGTCTCAACCTCACCAAGACCAAGGAGCTTATTGTTGATTTTAGGAAAGGGGGGCTGAGGGAACGCTCATCAGTCTACATTGATTAGATGGAGATGGAGAATGCAAGTACTTTCAAATTCATGGGAAACCACATTTCAGAATACCTGGATCCAGCACATCAAGGCAATCTAAGGAGATATGGCATGTCATGGAATACTCCTAGCAAACTTCTACAGGCTCACTGTGGAAAGTATACAGACTGGTTGCTTCACAGCCTGGTTTAGTAATCCAATTCCATCACAAGCTCTAGCCTCCCATCCATTGAAAGCCTCAAGAAGGCAGAAACATCATAAATGATGCCCATTGCAACCTCTTCTCGCCACTCCCTTCAAGGAAGAAGGTACAGAAGTCCAGTACCCCTAGGTTCAAGAACAGTTTCTTCCCAACGATTATCAGGTTCTTGAACCTCCCCTTACTATACAAATCATAAAACCACACAACTAAAAGGCCTGTCTGCACTGTTATAACAGCACATTTTTTTTCTTGCATGATGTAACTCTGAATATTTATGATCTATTCATATTTTTTATTTATTATCTCCTTTTAATTTAATATATACTATTGTTTGGCTGCAGCAAATAAGAATTTTGGTGCATATATACATTGTACAATGTATTTGACAACACTGAGTTTCATTATCATTAAACCCATACCTCCTGTTTTTGACACCTCTGGAAAGGGGATGGAGAATGGGGATCATGTAAATTAAAGCTAAAAATGGACACATCCACAAACAACAATCCAAATACCAGTGGAATCCCTAGGCATTTTAAATGGAAGACCAGAATACACAGGTTTGAAGTTGTACTGCAGCTACATAAACCCCTAGTTCACAAAACCAAACCAGGAATATTTTGGGATGTGTGTATTTTGCACCCAAACTAAAAGTCCTCTTGAAGTATAGGCATGGCAATAAAGGTAGACTGTAGCATGCCTGTGCACACAGGTTCCAAAATAGCACCGTGAGAATGACCAGAACACCTGATTTGTAAGTTGTTGGTAGTTGTTGTCTAGGAAACTAATGATAACTAAATGTTTAACGTCCACCTACAGACATTTGATTGAATGACTCATCCAAAGAAAAATGTTCTCTTTCATTCTGCTTGGCATGTAATGTGGATTCAGAAAGGGATATTGGCTTTGGAGGGAGTGTCATGTAGATTTACAAGACTAAAACTTTGGCTCCAAGTTAATTTAGGAAAATAGATAATCCATATTGCAACAACAGCAACTTACTTTCTCATCACGCATTAACAGAGCTAAAAATGCAGAGTTGCTTCAGGGGAGTGTTATGAAACAAAATATGACAAAATATACAATGTAATAAAATATCATTGAGAAAGTTAGGTAAAAGATGAAAGTATGAAGGAGTGTCTTAAAGGGGAAAAACAGATATAATAAAATCCTTGGTATCCAGCACCTACAGGGATTGGTAGATGCTGAATAAATGAATTTTACGGTTGCTTGAGGTTGTGTGTGGTATGATTGGCAAATTAACCACTGGGGGGGGGGGGGGGCAGCAATTTTAAACTTTCGTTTTTTTTTACCTATTTATTTTCTGCAATTTCTTTTGCCAGTTGTTTGAAGCTGTCGGTTCACACAAAAGAATGGAGGTCTAATTGCACAACACTGACATGCCCATCTAAAATTCCATTGGTTACTGGCAGCAGTAGAAGTTGATCCTGAAAACTTGTGACAGAGATGAGAATGCTAGCCACTGAACCACACCTAGTTCAGGACATAGATGCAGAGGGATAAATTCCTCCGCTGGATTTGAACTGAAGAGAAAGGGAAGGGTGAGACATTGGAAAGAATAAATAACAGATACATGAATTTTTTGGGGATAGGTCGACAAAACATCATGGGCCAAGGGGCCTGTACTGTGATGTAACATTCAATGATTTTTTTAATGGAAGGATTTCTTAAACAAGATCAACAGGGATAGAATTGAAGAGCAAATGGGATTCAATACAGATTAGGAGATAGCCCACAGGATTTTGGGTGAGTATAACCTTATAAAGAATAGAATGGAGGCTGTGTTGGATTGCCAATAGAGAAGGAACCAGACAATGATCCAAAGATAGGGATTAGATTGTCTTTGTGATGGCACTTACTATCCTCTGGAAGTATAAGTGAATCAATGTGAACATCTCCGCCTAGAATGGAAAGAGATATAATGAGGTCATGACAAAAATATTATGAACGAGGTGAAAGAGCTCATAAAGTACTAGCATGACAATTAAAAGGAGAGCAAGTTTCTCGAACAATAATTGCTACTAAAAGTATTGGTCAAGATACTTATAAAATGCAGGAAATAAATGATCATTTTAAGGAATTTTATGCCAAACTTTATCAATCAGAATCTTTGAAAGATAATAAAGTAAAAGAATATTTGTGACAAATTAAATTGCCTACATTAAATGAAGATGAAAAATTAGAATTATCTAATAGTTTTTCTGAAATAAAAGTTTATGAGACCTTAATGTCATTACAGAATAATAAAGCACCAGATGAAGATGATTTTCCATCGGAATTTTATAAAGAATTTAAGGAATTATTAGTACCTGTATTAATGAGGGTATTAGACCAAATGAAAGAGATATTGACCTACCAAAATCTTTCAAAACAGCATTAATAATAGTAATTCCAAAGGGAAGGATTGTCTACAACCTTCTTCATATAGACCTATATCACTACTGAATACAGATTATAAAATTGTATCAAAATTATTAGCTAATCAATTAGCTAAATTTTTACCAAAATTAATAAATATGGATCAAACTGGTTTTATTCAAAATAGAAGAGCAGCAGGGAATATAGTTAAATTTTTAAGTTTGATAAATGTAGCACAAAATAGAAAGATACCAGCAGTAGCGGTTGCATCAGATGCTCTGAAAGCATTTGATAGATTTGAGTGGGATTTTTTGTTTAAAGTACTTAATATATTTGGGATTCCAAATACTTTTGTAAATTGGATAAAAGTGTTATATGATCAGCCAAAAGCAAAAGTGGTTACGAATAGACAAATATCAAAACCTTTTTTGTTAGAAAGGTCATCTAGACAAGGTTTTCAATTGTTACCTTTTTTATTTGCATTAGCAATAGACCCATTGGCAGAAATAATTAGAAGTGCTAAAGAAATTAAGGAATTTGAGATAGGTAATAAAGAGTATAAAATTAGTTTGTTTGTGGACTATGTTATAGTATATTTAACAAGACCATAAATATCGCTGAATAAGTTAAATATGAGATTAATAGAATATGGATTAAGTAATAAAGTTAATGTTGATAAATTGAGGTGATGTCTATGGTTGATATGTATTATTCACAATGTAAAAGATTGAGAAAATTCAAGTGGCAAAAAGAAGCAATTAAATATTTAGGAATAAAAATTGACAGAAATATATATAATTTATTTAAGTTAAATTACTCAATGCTATGAAAAAAGATAGAAGAAAATTTGAGAAGATGGTAAGATTTACCAATAACATTAATAGGATGGGTGAATTGTATTAAGATGAATATTTTTCCAAGAATACAAAATTTATTTCAATCATTATCCACTCATGTGCCAGAAATATTCTTTTGGAGTTTGAATAAAATTATATGAGAATTTATTTGGAAAGGTAAAATGTCAAGAATTAGTCTTGAAAAATTAACATGGAAATTTGATCAGGTTGGACTTAAGATTACCGAATTTTAAAAATAATTATAAAGCAGCTCAATTAAGATTTTTGTCCTCCTGTTATCAAGTGGGTGAGAAAACAGCTTGGCTTCAGATTAAAATGAATAAAATTGGAGAAACTATCCCAGAACAAATTTTGTATAAATGGAATAGTGAATTGCTTAAAGAAAAAATGGAAGTACCAGTTTTAATACATGTATTGAAAATATGGAATGGGATTCATATGAAGAGAGGGATTAAAAATCATCAATTACCTAAAATGTTGTTAAAACAAAATCAACTTATTCCTTTCACTTTGAATAATTCTTTATTTGATAATTGGTAAAGATATACAGAGGATAGAAGATTGTTTTTTTGGATCTTTCTTTTTACAGTTAAAAGATAAATATAATATACAAAATAATACAATTTTTGCATATTATCAATTAAAATCATATTTTAAAAGGAAATTAAGAACAGATTTGAGACTCCCGGACAAAGTCAATTTGAATGTATAATAACAGATACATTTATTAAGAAATTCATTACTAACATGTATATAAAATTACAAGAAACTAAAAGAAAAAAGATCTATATAAATCAAAATTACGATGGGAGGAAGATTTAAATATATAAATCCAAGAGGAGAATGGTCAAAATTGTGTCAAGAGAGTATTACAAATACAGTTAATGCTCGATATCAAATGGTTCAATATAATTTTCTTCATCAATTATATTATACTCCTTATAAACTCAATGAACTTGATTCTAATTATCTGAATAAATATTTTCAATGTAATAAGGAAATAGGGACCCTTTTTCATTCAGTATAGTCCTGTGTGAAAGTGGAACAATTTTGGAAAGATTTGAGTATATTGCTTGGACAAATTATGAAGATAAAGATAAAGACCCAAAAATATTTTTACTTGGGAAGATATATGAAGAAAATATAAAATTGAAATTGAATAAATATTAAGAAAATTTTTTAAATATAGCCATAGCAACAGCAAAGAAATGTATAGAAAACTGAGAATTTGGTAAAAATAAAGAGGTATTATTTTGAAATGCAAAATTGTATACCTTTCGAAAAAAATTACTTATAGTTTAAGGAATCGAATTGGAAACTTTTATAAAATTTGGGAATCATATATAGATTTTATGAATAAAAGTCCATCCAGATCCTGCACTTTCCCTACCCCTCTCAGTTAGTAATTATAAAAAATAGTCAATGAATATATTTGTTAATAATATTATATATGTAGAAATAGGTGTTCTTCCTTTTCTTTTTCTTTTAGGGGGAGAGAGGTTGGGGAGAAAATTTAAAATTTATTGTATTATTTTGTATGGTTTATAAAGTTATATCACTGAATTTATACTTTGTATAACCAATATAACTGTTTACAGCGCAGAAACAGGCCATGCCTGCCCTTCCAGTCCGCGCCGGTTCACTTGAACAACTCCACTAGCACCCCCCTCCCGTTCTCTGCTCATAACCCTCCAACCCCCTCACATCCAACCTTCTCTTAAATGACAGAAGGGACCCTGCTGCAACTATCTCTTCTGGAAGATCATTCCATTCTGCCACTACTCTCTGAGTGAAAAAGCATCCTTAACATTTCTCCTGAAGTTTTGCCTCCTTGCTCTTAACTTATGCCCTCTTGTTCCAACCTCAGAGGAAAGAGTCTATTTACGTTTAGATCAAATCCCCTCTCAGCCGTCTACATTCCATTGAATAAAGTCCCAGTCTCCTTAATCTTTCTCCATACTCTAGAGGCTGTAAACCAGGCAACATCCTTGTAAATCTTCTCTGCACCCTCTCCACCTTATCTATATCCTTTCTATAATTTGGAGACCAGAACTGAACACAATACTCCAAACCTGGCCTCACAGCCACAGCATCACTTCCCAGCTCCTATACTATGACTTATGAAGGCCAGCATATTGATACAAATGATAAATAAAATTTTCAAAAAAAAGAACCTCCTGTCCCAGCTGTGGAACATTTGCATTTCCCACATTGACTTTATTAGCTCTCTCAGAATCAACAAAACCGGAGTAGAAGCAAATCATCATCGATCTCAAGGAACTGAGCAAAAAGAAGAGAAGATTAAGATTATTTTTATGTAGTTCAAACCTCACAAGATTATTGTCCCATAATCTCATCAGTGAAGAAATGAAGAGCAATGGAGCCATAGATGCAGCATTTCTGAGAAAGAAAGGAGAGGTTGCACAAACTTGTGGTGTTTTTGTGGTGTTTCTTTGTGAGAGAGAGAGAGAGAGAGAGAGAGAGAGAGAGAGAGAGAGAGAGAGAGAGTATATATATGTGTGTGTGTGTGTGAAAATGAGATGATATAACAAATGATAATTGACCCCGACTGTTCCGTTTGTTTACGGTACTTATACATTCAATTCACATCTTTCATTATTTTTTAAGAGTGAACTTGATGTGAATCTAAATAAACTTTACACACATTTCATGCTAACTGGTTTGGGGAATGCAACACAATTTAAAAACTACCCATGAAGTCTCTATTTGTTTTTTCATTTAATTCCTAAAAAATGAAAAGACATCCCACACATGTTACACGTCAACTGGTTTACACTATCTCACCTAATGGCATCAGCTCCTATCGTCCCCAATCGCTGATTTGTCACACTGATTTATTTCAGACAGTGGCTCGGATCCACAGCTTCAAATGCCATCTGTGCAAGGTGCAGGCGAGGTTTATCTTATTCTAGGCTTTCTAACCACTGACTGGAGGTTATGAAATCTTATCTTTCTACTTTACAATGTGTTTTTGACATGGTCTGCACTTAGTTGATGCTTTTAACAGCAGGTAGGATCAGGAGTCTAAAATGTACTTTGATTTTACATGGCATTTATAAACAGCAGACCAACACAGGTCTCCTGGAGTGCCATCAACCCGTGCTTGCTCACCTTTAAAAAAAACTTTTAAAAAGTCACTTGGACCACACAAGACACATTATAGGTTTGTTTGAGTCAAGTGGCAAAATGTTAGGATAGCTGTATCATTCCTCTGCCAAGTTTTGGTATATATTTCATAGGCCTGGTTTACTCTAGTATGACCACCCACAGTGCAGTACTAATATTTAATTGCTACTTATTAATGTCATCATAATAGACACAAATGATGCAATCTTTGTTGATCTGTAGTCTCTAAACAAAATGTAAATTGTCAGAGTCTAAAATGAAATTTTAACATAAAAAGCAATGGTTTTGAAGATACCATTCTAGGATTGAAGTCATGGCTTAATTATTTTAGAATCTGTGTCACAAGTTCTTCAGGACGACTGGGTTCCACAAACAAGCTTCTTAAAGTGGCCCAGCTGCAACCTCACTGATTCAGGTTCACCATGTGCAAGCTAAATATGATCCTTCTGATCTGTGAGAAGCAAAGTCCTCACCAAGGTAGATTACAGGAAGGACCAATTGGCAATATATCTTTGTCATATAGTTATGCAGCACACAAACTGGCCCACAAGAGACTGTAGATGCTGGAACCTGGAGCAAAAAGAATTCTGCTGGAGGAACTCAACAGGTCGAGCAACATCAGTGCAAGATGTTTTGGGTCGGAGACTTTTGCAAGGCTGGTGAAGGGTTCCAACCATATTGCTAGCTATTCCATTTCTCCAATATCATACTGTACAGCCAACAAGCAGAGATATGAGCATTGCTCCTAGTCACTGGGTTCAGTCCAGCAGAGAACGAGATGCTAGTCAAAACTTTCCCACAGCCTGTGACCACACTTGTGTTCCTCCAGCAGATACTCAGCAGGTCACACAACATCTATAGAAAGTAAAGGATGCCATAAATAAAAAGCAACCATATGCCATAGCAATGCAGATACTATATACCTTGATGATGCCTTTAGCTTACTGAAGTCATGCTAAAAGATGGATTTCACTTCATTAAGTAATGGATTCAGATCTTATCAAAGCAAAATGAGTGGCATCGATGTCAGCAAGGAGATATCTCACTTGCCTTTATCAACTTGTTCTCACTGCTTCTTTGAAGAGTGCTTTCTTCAGTTTATATTAAATAGTTACCAGTTCCCTCTGTCAAAATAATGGAGGCAGGAATATGATATGAATGAGTTTATCCTTGTGTAATAATATTTTTCAAGGTCCTTTGAGGGCCTCAATTAACATTGGTTTCAGACTTGAAACATTTTGTTATTCCAATTGTCAAAAAAAATCCACTGTTTTTAATTAAAGAAATGCTGTTACCATCAAGATTACATACTGCGGCCCAGAGACTGGCTTCTATCCATATGCTCAGTTCTTGTTCTGGTGGCTTGTGCGCTTCCAGCATCTTTGGGAATGTTAATGTTATGTAAATAAGGTAGCATTGCAAGTTGTTCTTCATTGCTGTTGCCGAAAGTAAGCTTGGGAAAGGACAAATGGGAGCCCGGAATTTACTTATTGTCTGGTAATTCAAGTTAATTTTTAAAAATATCATAATGTACAGCCAACAAGCAGAGACATGAGCATTGCTCCTTGTCACTGGGTTCAGTCCAGCAGAGAACGAGATGCTAGTCAAAACTTTCCCACAGCCTGTGGCCACACTTGCGTTCCAATGAAGGAAGTGTTTTTTTTTTCATTCTGCATAACTGCATTTAGAAACAATTCCCTTCACACTGTAAATGTGCATGGAAGTGTTCAATTACAGTTTTTTTTCCCCCCAATCTGAAAAGTCTCCCTGAGGCTTAAATTCTGTTTGGTTCCAGCATATCCAGAAAATTGACCCCACTGTTTCTAGAGTAAACCAGTCTGAAAGAAGCATGGGAACATGAGCTGGCAGTGCAGCATCTTAGGTGTACCCACCATTCAGGTTTCAGATTTATTGGCAGCGGACATACATGACATCACATACAACTCTGAGATTCTTTTTTCCTGCAGGCCAGGCAGAATTACCACGAATGGTTAGTGCAAAAATAACTGCACACAAATAAACAAATGTAAACAACGGACTGTTCTACAGAGAGGAAAAACAAACAAACAATAAAGTGCAAAAGTCAGAGTCCTTAACTGAGTCCCTGATTGAGTTTGTTGTTGAGGAATCTGATGGTGGAGAGGGAACAGCTGTTCCTAAACCTGATGGGGCGAGTCTTGTGGCACCAATACTTTACTGATGGGAGCAGCGAGAATAGAGAGGGTGCTGTGTCATGTGGATCCTTGATAATTTCTGCTGCTCTCCATAGATGTTTTCAATGGTTGGGAGGTGTTTGCCTGTGATCTCCTGGGCTGTGTCTACTATCTTTTGCAGTGCTTTACACTTGGGGGTAATGGTGTCCCCATACCAGACCATGATGCATCTGGTCAGAACACTTTCAACCTCACATCCATAGAAATTTGCCAAGGTTTTTGATGTCATACCAAATCTCCACAAACTCCTGAGAAAATAGAGGCTCTAGTGTGCTTTCTTCATGAGGCCATTAGTGTGTTGGTTGACCTACAGTTTGACGTTATCCAACAGCCTCGGTTTAATGCCTTCTCCTCACAGAAATTGGGTGGACATTTTCAATTGACCTGCAGTCTCATCACCTTTCTGGAATGCAGATTTCCATTCTCCTTTGCTGGTCATCTGAGAAGGCTTCACACCTTTGCTCATTTTTCCCCTTTTTAATTTCCCAGTTAAATTGTTTCCCATTTAAATGAATTGCAACCATGGGGTCTGTGCCAAGCATGGCAGCACCTGTGCTGGGCAGCGTACCACAAGGGGTTACAGACTCCGGGAGAGCAGTGTCTGGTAAAGGGCACCAAAAATTGGGAGAACACCCACCTTCCCCCACATCCTCATTAACGAAGAGAAGCGAGGAGACGATCCTTAAGGGCAGTGACCATGGCAGCAGTCCTGCAAGGGGCTCAGCGGCTGAAGGACCCATGCAGGCTGTGGGCAGTTAGTGACTTGCGGTCGAAGGACTGGGCTCATGAGAATCAGATATAGGAAATGGAATTCAAGAGGGTGCTGAAGGCCTCCTGATTGTATTGGAGGTTTGGATCTGGAGCCTGGGTTGCCGATTATTTGAACTGGTGAGGCTGCAGAGGCTGTAGGAGCACTGGAGGTGAATCCATGAACATTCAGTGTCCCTGAAAGGACTCTCTTTTGTTTCTCTTTCTCTTATTGTTAGGGGCACCGGGCAATGCTCATGGCAGCTTTTTATTTGCTTACAGCAGACGGAAGCTGAAGTATATCATATATACACTTTTAATGTATTATTATGTGACAGTAAAGGAACCTTTCAACCTTTCTGATGAAAGGTCTCTACCCTGAAACATCAACTACCTGACCTACTGAGCATTTCCAGCATTTTCAAAGTTCAGATTTATTGTTAGGGTACAAACATAACATCACATACAGCTCTGAGATTTTTTTTCCTGCAGGCCAGGCAGAATTACCACTTATTGGTATTGTTTAAAAAAAACTGTAATCAAGATATATGTACTGTGTAAACAATAAAGAAATTTAAACAAACTGACTGTGCTCACTTCCAATTGGGGTCTTCCTCCCTTTTTTCACCTTTTCCATCCCTCCTTCCCTCTCCCATCTGACTCCCATCCACCAGTCATCTTGTTCCACCTATCACCTCCCAGCTTTTTTCTCACTCCTCCCTCTCACTTCCACATACAGGCCATTGTCTGGGTTGTGAAGGAACACATGAACACCCATACATACAAACAAGATCCCATGATATTATTAAATTCATGACATTCATGCATGTTCATTTCTACAAAAGGCAGAACTAGCTTCTTCTGTTTGTCCACTTTTAATAATTATTCTTTATCAGTCTTGTGCACTTTCAATGCTGCTCACTACAATGGAGGTTACCATATCAACTGATTTTGGTGTACTTTCTGATTTATGGACAAAATTGTCTGTAAAAACAAAACTGGTTCATTACCCAATGACAGGCTGTTCTTGCTATCTTCCCTCTGCACTCTCAGTCCTGACGCAGGGTTTTGACAGGAAAAGTTGAAAATGGATTTTCCCTTTGAGTTAACACTTATAGGAGAAATTGTCCAGATCAAGTGTTTCACCTTGTACTCACACCCTCCCACCAGTAGTGGTGCCCTGTTTCTTCCAGATCTTCAGTACAATCTTTGCATCCCGAGTTGCTATGCTCTTGATTATTTAACATAAAACAAGAAATTAATTAAATAAAATTGAGGGCAAAACCAAATTACTTCTGCATGGCTTGGACCAATGATCCTTTGATGTTGAATGCTCATGTTCAATGAATGGACAGACAACTGCACATGCACCCTTTATGCTACATTGTCGAACTGCCATCTGCTAGAATTAGAGTTCTGGAGGCAATATTAGTGGAGTGTTTCAAAGGTAGGGACAGGTGATGTTATGGAGATGGAAATAGTGTTGGTAACAGAGAGGCTATGAGGACAGAGTTAAATAAGATATTGCAGTTGTAAAGAGCCAAGAGTGGGCCCAGCCAGCAACTGGAGAAGGTTCTGAAAGGGGCAGAGGGAATGGAGTCAGTGACAAGGTCTGAAGTTTGAGTTCAAGTTCATTATCATCTAACTACATATACAAGTAGTGTTTCTCCGGACCACATGGGGCAAAATCCCACACTGTCACAATTGACTAAGATATGCCTGCACAACAAGGTTGACAATATATTTTCATATAAGATCCCATAACTTCACTCATTCTGGGTTGATTGTACAGCAATGGATTTATTCCTTATGTAAAAATTACTGATTTGTTTGTATTATTGGTCAAAACTGTTAAACCAGTCATTTTTTAATATATGAATTTTGTTGTTTTGTTGAACGACAAAGATCTAATAAAGGGACAAACCAAGCAGCAATTGTACCTAAAATATGTGAGGAAAATGAAATAATTAGTCAAACACTTGAATGCTAATTGAAGTATTGAGAAAAGCAATGCAATTCAACCCACATCCACTAGATGTCACACTACAAAGAAATTGTACAAACAAAAGTGGCAAAGTTTAAGAGACATCACCCCAGAGTAAGTATTGAGGGAGAATATATCATTAAGTCAGGAATGTTATCTATATAAAATAGAAATGACAGTATCCATTCATGTATTAAATAGCCATGAACTGGTTTCATGTGGGATTTTAACCCCTTATCACTCTCTCAGATCCAAGTTAGGAAAGGGGTACATTTTTCATCCTGCTGCTCCAACCTGCCAGAACATGAGGCTGGAAATTCGGGTATATGTTGTTGTGATAGTACAGATCTATCACCAATGTACATAGTGTATATAGTTACTGTATCTAGACTGTGCTTACAGCGATTGGCTGAGAGCTAAGCCACACCTATTGTTTGGGCCTTAAAGGGTTGTGTCCCTAGCCAGGTCGGATCATTCCGGACTGGTCGGCCACCTGTGAAGAGCTCCGGTCTTTTGCTAATAAAAGCCTTGGTTTGGATCAACAAGTCTTTGGTTCTTTCGACGAGCTCTACAATTTTATTAGCAAAAGACCGGAGCTCTTCACAGGTGGCCGACCAGTCCGGAATGCCTATGTGGCCGGGCTCAGATCGAACGAAGTGAGGCTGCGTTTGCTCGAACAAGGGGTAGAAAAACTAGAGGACGTGGCCCGGATTGCAATCACAATGGAGGATGCAGCCTTAAAGTCCACCGAGCTCTCTAGGGACTGGACCCCTCGTTCTGATGTGAGTAAAGTGCCCTTCTACCCTACCCCTGACGGCCTGTCGGCTGCTGCTACCCTGCCCCGTGCGAACCCGAAATGTTATTTCTGCGGGAGGAACAAGCACAGCAGATCCCAGTGCCCAGCAAGAAAAGCCAGGTGCCAGAAGTGCCTTAAAAACGGCCACTTTGCTGCAGTCTGTAGGTCTAAAATGGCCGCCAGCAAACACAGTGCCTCGTGTGAAGCCCAACCGCCACTATCCCATTCAAACTCTTCTTCCCATTCGCTGTGGCCTGCCCAGACACCACTGCCACCTCAGTGATACAGGCCCTTCACAGTATTTTCACCATCTTCGGGTACCCCAATTCCATCCACAGTGATAGGGGGTCCTCATTCATGAGTTCAGAGCTGCAACAGTACCTTCTGGAGTGTGGCATTGCTTCAAGCAGGACCACGAGCTATAACCCACGCGGTAATGGCCAGGTCGAGAGGGAGAATGCCACCATATGGAGAGCGGTTACACTGGCTCTCCGGTCTAAAGGTCTCCCCACCTCTCACTGGCAGGAGGTTCTCACTAGTGCCTTACACTCCATCCGCTCCCTCCTATGTACTGCAACAAATGCCACCCCCCACGAAAGGATGTTCCTTTTCCCGAGGAAATCCGAATCGGGAACCACTGTACCGGCATGGCTCACCGTCCCTGGCCCCGTCCTTTTGCGACGCCACGTCCGGCACTCAAAGAATGACCCCTTGGTCGACCGAGTGACTCTACTCCACGCGAACCCACATTACGCATACGTGGAGTTCCCAGACGGGCGGGAGGACACTGTTTCGGTGCGGGACCTAGCTCAGGACGCGGTAGACCCAGCAAACCCCCCAACTCCTTATGCTCCAGGCCCCGTGCCGCAACAGAAGGACCAACAGCACCCCAATGACTCGGGCCACCCTGCTGACAAAACGACTGGGGAATTGAGCGACGGAGCAGTCGCACCCGATGAGCCCGCTGGTGACACCACTCCAGCGACCCCAATCCCGGCACCACGGCGGTCACGCCGGATGGTCAGACCCCCTGACCGCTACAGTCCTTGACCTACCCCTTCCTTTTCATTCTCTCCCTCGTTTTTGTTTTTTTTTTTCCCCGGGTCAATTCTCCAAGAAGGGGTGAATGTGATAGTACAGATCTATCACCAATGTACATAGTGTATATAGTTACTGTATCTAGACTGTGCTTACAGCGATTGGCTGAGAGCTAAGCCACACCTATTGTTTGGGCCTTAAAGGGTTGTGTCCCTAGCCAGGTCGGATCATTCCGGACTGGTCGGCCACCTGTGAAGAGCTCCGGTCTTTTGCTAATAAAAGCCTTGGTTTGGATCAACAAGTCTTTGGTTCTTTCGACGAGCTCTACAGTTGTGCACAATGCTTTTCATGAGTGAGGATCACAGCTGGAAGCCACATCACCAGTCCTGTATTGCCATCATAAAAAAGAAACGTAGAACTAAATATTAAGAGTCGTCTTCCAGTTCTACTTATTTTCACTTCCTGTCAAATAGTTCTTGCAATGAAAATTTGCAGTAGTGGAGGTAAAGTTCAGTGAACACCAATCCTTGCTGAGGAACTTTTAGTGAATGTTTCTCCTTGCTGAGGGACAGTTTTGAATTGAATTGTGCATTATCACATGTACCAAGATACAGTGAAAAGTTTTGTTTTGCATGTTAAACCACAAGCACAGTGGCTGCAATAACACAGCGGAAGTGCAGGAAATGGTGTCACAGGGAGCCGAATAATGCAGGTGGAAAGTGTTACAAAGGAAAAAGTGCAGGGTATAGAAAAAGCAGACCAAAAACAGTACCAATCTATTAAGAGTCCGATAACATCCAGGAAGAAATTTTCCTCGAATCTGGAGTTTTGTGTTTTCAAGAGGGAGAAGAGAGTGTGACTGAGGTGTTGGCAGGTTTCCAAAGGCAGCAGGAGGTACAGATGGAGTCAATGGATGGGAGGTTGGTGTGTGTTAATTTAATGGCTGAGGAGCAAGAACTCAAGGACATGGGTTAACGGTGAAAGATGAAATATTTAAAGGGAACATTTGGGGAAAATTCTTCACACAGAGTGATGAGAGTGTAGAACAAGCTGCCAGCTGAAGTGATGAATATGGATTTTGACGTTTAAGAAAAATTTGGAAAGGTAGATGGATAGGAGAGGTAATGGAGGGCTATCGTCTGGATCCAGGTCAATGGGACTAGACATGAACTGGATGGGCCAAAAGGCCTGTTTCTGTGCTTTAGTATTCTATGGTTCTAAGAAATGTTTCTCCTGGTAAATGTAAACTTCAGTGCTGTCTTGACATGGTGAGAATGCCTGTCCTTGCTTACTTATTTTAGCCAAATTAGTTTATTGAATACCTGCTTTAGGTGAGGTTCCGGTCCACAAATTCCAATGCTTCAGCGAAATCTGTCTATGCCAACAAGTTTTCGACCCAAACCAGTTCCATTTTCCTGCAATCAGCCCTTCTCTCTCCAAAGCTTTCCTATTGATGTATCCTATCTTTTAAACACTTCTATTGCACCTGCCTTTAACACATCCTCTGGCAGCCAGCCCATTCCATAGCAATACAGATTCATAATTTCTGAATTTTTTAAAATGAAATCCATATTCAAACAAGGGCAATGATTTGCCCTTCTGCAGATTTGTTGTAGATGGAGCTCGATTAGGAAGTTTTATCATAATGTTGTACCTTCCATCCACTGTCAGCACTGAGGTGCTCACATTATGCTGTCCACATTCCTGATCCATCCGAAGATGGGTAATACTGCTGCTCAGGGCACCATGAGCCTCACGGAGAAGTCAATGTCTTCAGACTATTTTCCTGAGGCAGTCAAATGCCACACTGCTGCAATGGAAATGGTGAAGGAAGACTGATTTGGGAGCCAGTCCTTGTTGACCCTGTCATGATAATGAATATGTATGAGATGTACCGGAAGTCACATGGTATGAGAGAGAGATAAGAGCACAAGCAGGAGAACAAAGGAAACTGGAAAATAAAGCCACTGAGAAGTTTACCTGATAAAACTTGTGTTTGATGTTTTATTAACTTCACATTTCGGGCTACAAATGTGACATTGGCGACGAGGATGGGATAAGCTTGAAGAAAATTAAAGACTAAAGAAGATTACAGAGGATTACAGACAACTTCAAGGTGATAAGAATTTTCTCTTTGACTCAGTACTTTTGGGGCTGGAATATTTCCTCATGGCTGGGACAGACGGTGACTTTCTAACACATAGTGAAATTGCTCATTTTGACCCAATTGGTGATGCAAGCACTGTAAGTGTGAAGTGGAAGGCATGGCTGAAAGAATTTGAATCCTACGCCGACAGTCGTGGCCTATTTCTAGATACCGGTACAGTTGAACAAAAAGCGCAGAGAAGGGCGTTACTTCTTTTCACTGCGGGACCTGCAGTTCGGGAAACATTTAAGACACTTTTGAATAGTGGAAGAAAGGATGAGTACCGGAAAGCGGTAGATGCATTAAATGCACACTATGTAGTGACACCGAATGCTACATTTCAACGCCATTTGTTTCGGAGAACGAGACAAGAAGATGGCCAGACAATTGCTCAGTACGTGACGAGACTACGCCAGCTAGCTGTTGGATGCAATTACATGCCAGCTGATTTGGACAACCAATTACTGGATCAAGTCGTACAGCACTGCAGATCAGATAAACTCAGAAGACGTCAACTGGAAAGAGGGAGTGAGTTGGAACTCACCGATGCTTTAACCATTGCTGCTGCATTAGAGGCTGTTGAAGGGCAATTTCATACCATGACCCTAAAAGACAACTCAAACCAGCAAATTAAGAGGCTCTCACATCGCCATAACCAGCCAAGATATACGTCGACACAGGACGTGGAGTGTTATCGATGTGGAAACCGAGGTCACTTTGGAAAAGACCCATATTGCCCAGCCAAAGGCAAAGTTTGCAGAAAGTGTGGAGGTAAGGACCACTTTGCAAAGAAGTGCAAAAGCAAGTCCAATGCAGACCAGAAGAGGAAGAGTACAACTTCCAAAGGCAAAGCCTGGGGGAAAGGAAAGTATCCTGGAAAGAAAGATACCATTCGCCAGATAGACGGTGACGATGATGATACCCAGGAGGGACAGAGTTGTTACCAATTTACGATGAATGATATACATCATGAGAAGGTCCCAGTGATCATTGGTGGAGTGACAGTGCAGGTCATTGTAGACTCAGGCAGTGACAGTAATGTGATTGATCGACATTTATGGGAGAAGTTGAAAAGGAAAAAGATCATCTGTACCTCAAAGAAGTGTTCCAAGATACTGTATCCATACACAGCAACAAAGCCATTGCAGACCATTGGATGTTTTACTGCAACTGTTGAAGCTGGAGATAAGTACACCGAAGCAGAGTTTATGGTCATAGAAGAGAGGGGAGAACCATTGCTGAGTAGAAGCACAGCGCAAGACCTGGCAATACTTCATATTGGAGCTTGTGTCAATTCAATTCAGTCATACGAGGATATGAAGCAAGAATTCCCCGCAGCCTTCCAAGGAGTAGGAAAGCTGAAAGGTCGACAATTGAAGCTAGCGGTAGATGAAACGGTCAAACCCAAGGCACAACCAATGCGCCGAACTCCGTTTGGACTTCGTGGGAAAGTCAAACCCAAAATTAAAGAATTGATCGAACAAGACATTATTGAACCGGTGGAACATTCGACACAATGGGTCAGTCCCGTAGTGATTGTGCCCAAACCAAAGGGTGACATAAGACTATGTATTGACATGAGAATGGCCAATGAAGCTATAATTAGAGAACGACACCCTATACCAACAGTGGAGGAAATACTTCAAGAACTAACTACCAGTAAGATATTCTCAAAAATTGATCTGAAATGGGGCTATTAGAGCTGGATCCAGGTTCCCGAGATGTAACAACATTTGTGACTCACTGTGGATTGTATCGTTACAAGAGACTATCATTTGGAATTAATGCAGCTTCGGAGATCTACCAGTATGAAATCCATCGAGTGATTCAAGGCATTCCTGGAGTTGCCAACATTTCTGACGACATCATAGTCCATGCACCAATGAAGGAAGAGCATGACAAACGGTTGAGGCGTGTACTATCTAGACTACAGGAGGCAGGCCTTACTGTGAATGGAAACAAGTGCCAGTTCGGTGTGTCAGAAATGGACTTCATGGGACACAGACTTACACAGGAAGGACTAAACCCTGCAGAGGCCAAGGTGAAAGCTATTGCAGAGGCACGTGCACCTCAGAACGCAACAGAGGTGAGGAGTTTCCTGGGATTGGTCAATTTTTGTGCAAAGTTCATTCCTAATTTCGCTACAGTGGCAGAACCACTAAGGAAACTAACCAGGAAAGGTGTACCATTTCATTTTGGATCTGAGCAGAAGAAAGCGTTCACAGCGCTGAAGCAAAGCCTGACAGATGCAAAAACTCTTGGATATTACGATCCAGCGGCATCAACCAAAGTCATAGCAGATGCCAGCCCGGTTGGTTTAGGAGCCGTGTTGGTCCAGATGCATGATAGAGGACCGAGAATCATTGCCTATGCCAGCAGATCATTATCAGATGTGGAAAGAAGATACTCTCAGACAGAGAAAGAAGCACTCGGACTTGTATGGGCCTGTGAGAGGTTCCATGCATATTTATACAGCATTGAATTTGAACTCATCACAGATCATAAGTCATTAGAGGTGATCTATGCACCTAGATCCAAACCATGTGCCAGAATAGAGAGATGGGTACTCAGACTACAACTCTACAAATATAAAGTAATCCACATTGCAGGGAAAACAAACATTGCTGATCCGCTGTCCAGATTGGTGAAGGATGGTGAATCCAAGTCAGAATTGGGAACAGAAACAGAGAGCTTTGTACGCTTCGTAGCTATTCAGTCGACACCGAAAGCTGTGACTACGAAGGAAGTCGAGAGAAAATCCGAACGTGATCCAGAACTCAGGGAAGTAAGAGAATGCATACAGAGTGGACAATGGGACAAGTGTACTCACAAGGCTTACATTCCCATTAGAGACGAACTTTGTTGCATCGGACAATGTGTATTAAGAGGTTGCAGATTGGTGATACTGCAAAGATTGAGACCGAAGATCGTATCCTTAGCGCATGAAGGACACCTAGGTATTGTTGGTACCAAGCAAAACCTCAGGACCAAGGTATGGTGGCCAGGTTGTGATAAAGACGCAGAGAAATTTGTTAAAACTTGTCACGGATGTCAAATCACAAGTAGGAGTAATCCGCCAGAACCAATCGGGAGTACGCTACTCCCGACAGAACCATGGATCGACATAGCTGTTGATTTTCTTGGACCTTTACCGACGGGTGAATCAATTATGGTAGTGATAGATTACTACAGCAGATACTATGAGTATGTGGTGTTGAAGTCCACAACCACTGAAAAAAACAATACAAGCATTAGCAGAGATATTCGCAAGATATGGATTACCTGTTACATTATACTCTTACAATGGTCCACAATTCATTTCAGAGACATTTGCGGAATACATGAGGACCACAGGTATCCACCATCATAAAGTAACTCCGAAATGGCCGCAAGCCAACGGAGAAGTAGAGAGACAAAATCAGTCCATTGAAAAACGATTGAGGATTGCACACGCAGAAGGACAAAATTGGCGAGAAGCATTGCTATCTTATGTGGCTGTCTATCGAGCAACGCCTCATGCAACCACTGGAAAAAGTCCTGCAGAAGCATTTTTTGGGAGAAAAATCCGCACAAAAATACCAGAAATAAAGGAAATCCGATACGACCAGGAGATGAGGGACGACGATGCTGAAAAGAAAGGTGCAGCAAAGCTGTACACAGATTCGAAACGTGGAGCCAAGTACTAAGACATCATGCCAGGAGATAATGTTCTAGTGAGGCATGAAACTGGTGGTAAGCTAGACACACCTTATTACCATCAACCCTATACTGTCGTATCCAGAAGTCGCAGTATGGTGACAGTCAAGTCTCCGACTGGAGTCCTGTATAAGAGAAATGTATCAGGTGTAAAAAGGTACCAGTCCAGAGATACATCGAGCGAAGAGGTTGAAAGGCCAATACGAGATGCTGAAACTGAGAAACCTGATGATGTTCCAGAGGCAGTTACCAGCACTCCTGATGAAGTGACTAGAGCGCCAGAAACACCCGAAGCCGTGGCGAGCAGTATTTCTGACGCAGAGAGTGAACAACCAAGAAGCGACGACAATATCGCAGGCAGGCCGAAACGAAACCGGAAAGTGCCCAAACAATACGAAGACTTTGTGCCATAGTTTTAATAAGAACTTTGGGACAGTATTTAATCTTATATCATAAAGTGCATGTATGAGTGCTGTAGGAAGTAAATTTTATGTAGTTGAGTTATAGTATTACCATTAGTTACGATGTTTGTATGTTTCCAAGGGATATTGGTAAGTGAAGGTAAAGTTTATTTCTGATTAAAGGAGGGATGTCATGATAATGAATATGTATGAGATGTACCGGAAGAGTCGTGGTATGAGAGAGAGATAAGAGCACAAGCAGGAGAACAAAGGAAACTGGAAAATAAAGCCACTGAGAAGTTTACCTGATAAAACTTGTGTTTGATGTTTTATTAACTTCACATTTCGGGCCACAAATGTGACAGACCCATGCTAGACAAGTTGAAGGATATCTATCTGTTGGATGTTTAATGCTAGCCCACCCTCAAGTCCATTTTGAAGAAAGGTTAGCAATCCTTTGAGACAAATATGCACATGCTGGCTCCATACTGTGATTCAATGAGGGTGGAATGGATGCAGCAAAAGTCAAACAATCTGCTCCTCATCTTGTAGTTAACTCCACTCCAGTTTGTTAAAGGCAAGATGAAGTAGAATAGAAAGAGCAATCAAGGAGGGTTGGAGTGATCGCACAGATTGACATGTCTGCATTGGGCTTGGAACTGTGGCATATTCAGTGCGGAGTGGATGGTGACAGGGTTTCAGGTCTTCCATTTGAAACGTTCAATTCCACATTATAAGGAGGATGTGATTGGGCTGGAGAAGGCACAGAGAAGATTCATCAGGATATTGCTTGGATTTGGAGATTTTAGTTATGGGGCAGTTTAGATAATTTGGGCTTCTTTACCCTGGAGCAAAGGAAGCTAAGGGAGTTATCTGACAGAGGAATATAAAACTACAACTTGTATTTGGAATCATGGTCAACAAGGAAATTGTGGGCCAGAGTCTGTTTCTGTGCTTATTCTATGAGATGTATTGATAGGGTAGATAGTCAAGAATCCTTTCTCCAAGGGTGTCTAAAACAAGAGGCTGCAGGGCTTGAGGTGAAGGAGGTTTAAAGAACATTTGGGGTGAAAGCTTTTTTTTACAATGGTTGATATCTGAATGCATTGACAGAGGTGGTGATGGTGGAATCAGATACAATCAAAGTGCCTAAAAGGCATTTAGACCAGGTCTTGAGTAGGCAAAAGGCTGAAAGATACAGATTTAAAGAGACAAATTAGATTTTTTTCTAGATGGGTAAAATGGACAGTATAGATGTATTGGGTGCAGGGCCCTTTTCTGTGCTGCACAACTCAATGCTGAGGACTCTAGTATGTTGCTTCAGACATTTCTCTTAGATTTGTCACCTTGTGAATATTATTGCAGAGGTACTCTTCATGAATGCTGGTTGCTCTCCAAAATAGATTCAAAATTAGTTAGAAAATAGAATAAGGGACCTGTGAAAGAGGGCAATGGTGTCCCATACTGACATTCATTTCCAGCAGTAACTGGTAGCAACCAAATCCTGTCAACATTCAAGAGCAGATTGACTAGATATTTTAAAAATAGAAGAACAAGGTGGTCAAATGCAACAATAACAGAACTGCTGTTTCAACTTGCGAATGAGTTCCATACTTTTTGTTCTCTTTTATTTAATCTTGTGTCTTGACTCCTTGTTCTTGATTCTCAACCTGAAAGCATCTGATAGGGTTAGATTAAATTGAGGTAGTTGTTTTTTAGCATTTAACACCAACATGAACTACTGGGATCAAATGCTATGTTTTGTTCTGGAGTAGAGCTTATATACAGGATGAATGGTACTCTATTTGACATCCTGCACCTCCATTTCAGAAGGTTACTCTAAGATCAGTCATCGAACTGATGAAGCATGCATGTGTGCATACTTAGAGTTTGAGCTCCAACACATTGGCTTGTACATTATAGTTTAGGAGAGAATAGGTCTCATGTCCTGAATCAGATTAAGTGGCCTATCCATAGTCCACTTTTTTAAAAATTGGAATTAATGCAGGATGTGTAAATGGATTATTGATGGAGACACAGATTTGATGGGCCAATTGGCCTGTTTCTGTGCTGGTTTTACAGCTGTCGCACTCCTTGGCCATGGACAAGGCGAGTTTCCGATCCACAGGGGCAATGGCACATAAAGCTCTTTTTTTTAAATGTTTCACAGCGTTTTTTAGACACTTTCTGATGTACAGCAAATGAATTTTGTCTTTATGAATAGTCAGAATGTGGAAATCTCAATTTTCATAAGCACTGGAAGGAGATCCTATCAATAATTCTAGAAAGGTTGGAGACCGTTTCTTGTGGAAGAGAAATTCACAGGTTACTGACAAAACGCTCAAATGTTGGGGTGAGACCATTAAGTCTATTTCTTCAAAGCAGAAGGGAAGAATGCTCTACTATGTTGTTCCTGGTTCCATGAAGTGTACCAATTTCAAATGATTTTCTGCCTTAAAGTTTCCAAGATAAAAAAAATAGATTTCTAAGAATTTGGATTTTACATTCCTTTGTCTCAGCCACTCTTTTATTTTGTATTTATCATTGCCACTCTCAGGATAAGCAGAGACAAGAGGATTAAGTGAGCTGAGAGAGGAGGTGATTTCACCAAGTCGCTGAGTGACCCTAATTTCCCTATTTCAGGAGCTTTCTGCAGCCACAATAGGCACATGCATCAGAATGTACCCCCTCCATTGTCAGGATGTGTCTCTTTCCTGAAAAGAGCTTGTGCTCTTTTATCTAGCTCTGGTCTTCTTAATGAGGCCAGCCGACAATTTGTTTAATTAATGCCAGGCTGCAATGCTCAATAGTCGATGGGAAAATACCTTGCACTGTGTTCTTAAAAGACATGGCCCTTAATTGTTGGACTGATTGACTTCACAAACACTGGTTGGTATTGTTCACTGCTGATGCAAAGTGTTAAAAAGGAATTTAAAAAATAACTCAAATTTTACTCCAATACAGATTTTCTGATACAAGACATACTGTAAAAATAAAGAATCGTAGGTGGTTCAGAATAAAATAAGCATGATTTTACGCTTAAATGCATTACTTGTTTTCTATGGAATTATATTTAAATGTTAAAATACTATAATAAAATGGGACAAGATTTTATTATGCATTACTTCATTAATATTGTCCTTTACATTAAATTCAAAGATTAATAATATTGAAATCTAATGGGTTAAAAGAGATTGGGTTTTTCTAGATAGTAAGTTATGTAGACTCAGCACAAGTTAAAATAATTAAACCACTGAGGGCTAGCTCCTTTGAGAAAGGATCAGTTTTCCGAGGTGTTTGGTCCCAATTTTCCTTTTGATTAATGCTCTACGTCTAACAGAGAACACAAGAAAACAGCAGCTGCTCTGCACACCCTCCATATTGATGTGAAACTTTTGATATAAGACTCTTTGATATACAGTCAAACCTCATTATAATCACTTTCTTTATACTGCAACCCTCACAAATTACATCACTCCCCCCCCCCCAAAAAAAATCAGTGGAGCAGATTTACTTCCGCTGAGTTGATCTCATTATACTGACCCTCGCTGTCCTCCATTTGGCAATAAACAAATGGGAACATGGCATTGAGTCTGTTCCCAACACACGGCATAACACTGTAAAAGTGGTGCTAAAGTGGGGACTCAGTGACAATCTGCTTCGTCTCAAGCCATTGTCACTTAGCACCGCTCAAATACCAATTGCAGAAAAATGCACAGAATATAAGAGGACAAAAAAGATTTGCATCGAGATAGAAAGACAAAGTTAAGGAGGTTGAGAGACACAGGAGACCAGAAGGGGAGAGCGAGAAGGGAGGAAATATGAACCACTTTTAGGTTGTAAAGGATTATTGATGAAATTGTCGCACAGTCCATAAGGTTGCCACTAATGAGCAGCATAAACACGGCAATGTATTTATTCAAATGAATAGTTCTCAATTAATTAGAAAATTATTTTACAACTCAGATACAACACATGATTTGGCTTTCGATCTTCCTATAATTGAGTAAGTAATCCAAGAGTCTACAGCAATTTTTGTCTTAAGCATTCTCGGTAACTGCTACATTTCACAACACCTCACGCAAAAATATATAGAAAATGTGCATGTGAATTTTTGCTTAATAGCAGAAAATATTCACCTATAGTTTATTGGTGATTATCTGTTTCCTGTTAATGTTTTCTGTTATGAGAAGTTTTTGCTTAAATTTTGAAGAAAATAAATATAAGAGGGCCATTTGGCCCCTTGCACGTGTTCTACAATTAGATATGACCAGGGCTGATCATTTTTATCTCCCACTTTCCTGCATTAACTTCATCTTCTACCCATGAATCTGTTTGAATCCACACACAACTGAGTTATTTTGCATGCAGAATTGCGAAGGTGCATTTTTTTCCACATCTCAATGAACTCTGCTTCCAGATGCACCAGCCGGGGTTGGGGTGGGGGGGGGGGGGGTGGGGGGGTGGGGAGAAAAAAAAATTCTTTGAGAATTCCATATACTTTAATGAGTTCACTTCTCATTCTAAAGTCCGGAGGCATTTTAGTCTCTTTGCACAGAACAAACTATCTACTTTCCCCTGGCTACCACCAACCATCCTGGGAGTCAGTCTGGTGAGTAACTGTTGTTGCAAGTACAGTGTTAGCTGGATTTTTTTTTTTTTAAATTTTTTATTTTTCACACCATAAATCACATTAGCCATGATATACACTTTTTCTTTTTCACACATATACAGTGACTTTTTCTCCACCCCCCCTCCCTCCTCCCAAGCCATCCCCCCACCCCCCCCCCCTCATCCATTTTAGGTATACAATCTAGGTTGCATTAAGCCAGTCAGACAATGTTGTCATTCAACAAAAATACACCAGAAATTCTACTGAGTCCATTCTTTTCTTTCCTTCTCCTTCCATCAACTTAGGTAATGTTTGTCCCCGGTAGGTTTTCGCTATTGTATTTAATATAAGGCTCACATACTTGTTCGAATATTTCAATATTATTTCTTAAACTATATGTTATTTTTTCTAATGGAATACATTTATTCATTTCTATATACCATTGTTGTATTTTCAAATTATCTTCCAATTTCCAGGTTGACATAATACATTTTTTTGCTACGGCTAGGGCTATCTTAACAAATCTTTTTTGTGCATCCTCCAAATCAATTCCAAATTCTTTGTTTTTTATGTTGCTTAGGAGAAAGATCTCTGGATTCTTTGGTATATTGTTTTCTGTTATTTTATTTAATATCTGATTGAGATCATCCCAAAATTTTTCTACTCTCTCACAAGTCCAGATTGCATGAATTGTTGTTCCCATTTCTTTTTTACATCGAAAACATCTATCAGATACTGTTGGGTCCCATTTATTTAACTTTTGCGGTGTAATGTATAGTCTGTGTAACCAATTATATTGTATCATACGTAGCCTCGTATTTATTGTATTTCTCATCGTTCCAGAACATAATTTCTCCCATGTTTCCTTTTTTATCTTTATATTTAAATCTTGTTCCCATTTTTGTTTAGTTTTACCATTTGTTTCCTCATTCTCCTTTTCTTGCAGTTTAATATACATATTTGTTATAAATCTTTTGATTAACATTGTATCTGTAATCACATATTCAAGGTTACTTCCCTCTGGTAAACTCAAATTGCTTCCTAATTTATCTTTCAAGTAGGATCTCAGTTGGTAATATGCCAGCGCTGTATCTCCAGTTATATTGTACTTATCTCTCATTTGTTCAAAGGATAAGAATCTACTTCCTGAAAAACAATTTTCTATTCTTTTAATCCCTTTTTTTCCCCATTTTCTAAAGGCAAGGTTGTCTATTGTAAAAGGGAGTAGCTTATTTTGCATCAATATTAGTTTTGGTAATTGATAATTTGTTTTATTTCTTTCTACATGAATCTTCTTCCAAATATTGAGGAGATGATGTAATACTGGAGAAGTTCTATGTTGTACCAATTTTTCGTCCCATTTATATAATATGTGTTCAGGTATCTTTTCCCCTATTTTATCTAATTCTAATCTCGTCCAGTCTGGTTTTTCCCTTGTTTGATAAAAATCTGATAGGTATCTTAATTGTGCGGCTCTATAATGATTTTTGAAGTTTGGCAATTGTAAGCCTCCTTGTTTATACCATTCTGTTAATTTATCTAGTGCTATCCTCGGTTTCCCCCCTCTCCATAAAAATTTCCTTATTATTTTCTTTAACTCTTTGAAGAATTTTTCTGTCAGTTGTATTGGGAATGCCTGAAATAAGTATAGTATCCTTGGAAAAATGTTCATTTTAATACAGTTTATCCTTCCTATCAGTGTTAGTGGTAGATCTTTCCAATGCTCTAAATCGTCCTGTAATTTTTTCATTAGTGCAGTGTTAGCTGGATTCAAGCAACCTGTAGCCTTAAGGAGCCAGTAATTAAATGGAGGAAAATAAATAAATAAAGTGAAAATAAATTGAATTGTAAAAGTTAATGTTCTCTGAAGTAATAAATTAGTGAAGATGGGAACAAATATTCAGCCAGTAGAGAGCCTTGTATGACGAGTATATAGTTATGTTTTGGGGAGATAAATTGGGGCAGGTTTTTTAGTGTAGGTCACATACAAACACTTAAAAACAGATTTTATTTAAAATACTGGAACTCTGCTCATGCTAGACATGTCAGCCCCAGAGCCTTTGCAAAAGCTTTGGAGAGTGCCCAAGGGATTTCATTAATGGATTGTTGTTTACCAAAAGGCAGCAGATGAAAGAACTTGACAGAGCTGCATTCTGTTTGGATTGGAACTTGCTGTTCTAGGAGGGTCATATAGTTTTACAAGCAGAGAGAGTCAAACAGGTTTTGTTTCTGTGAGAGAGACACACACACACACACACACACACACACACAGAGATCAGTTCTGCAGGTGGGACTGGAACAGGAAAAGCTGGCAAGCTTGTGGAAAATCCCATTTGGAAGACGGGTTGTGAATTCTTAGTTCAGCCTGGTCAAAGCCCTTGTGGTTCATGCAAGAGACGACTGGCTGTCTAATGTTTCACTTGAAATAAGAGAAACAAAAAGGAACTCTGTGGTGACCTGAAAGAAAGAGGTTATCATCTGGAGAACCCTGATGGGGCAAGTTTCTTTGGCAAGACACTGAAGTGGCTGATTAAAAAGGAATCAGTTGTGGGTGTCCAGCATACAACAAATCTCTCTCTTAAAACCGACAAGAACCTCGCTGAGCAGTAACCATTTACCTTTCAAGCAACAAAGCCTGGTGAACTTCATAAATGTTAAATTCTGTGCACAGTATAAGAATTGCCTGCAACCAGTGAACTTGGAAGAATGAGAAGTGAGATTGGACTGTGAATCAAAGAACTTTTCTGAACTCACACACACATTACATACACGTGCCCTTAGAATTAGAAGGGGGTTAAGTAAGGTTAGTTAAGTCAATAGTGGTAAGTTGAAGTGTGATTCTGTTTTCATGTTTAAAGACAATTAAAAGCAACTTTTGTTTAAGTAACATTTGTCTTGGTGAATATCTATTGCTGCTGGGTTTTGGGATCATCTGGACTCGTAACACTTGGTTGTGCTTTGCTCGTAACAGCTGTTAAAATGGCGTTGCCCAGGGTGAAGAGCTGGCTGATGCTGCTCGCCACTGATGACTCTCTCAAAGTGTTTTCTTAACCCTGCTTAGTAAGAATATTTATTAGTATATTAGTAAGGCTTTATCTGTAAATTTTTTTGGGGGGGGTTAATTATGATGTTATTGTTCACCTTTCGGGTGGCTCCGAGGAAGGGGAGGAACCTAAAAATGCAGTGACGATTAAATGTTTTCAAAGAATTTGACTGAAAAAGTAAATTGCTTTAAGGTTTATATATTCATGCAAGTCAAGTTTGCTCAGTATAAGTACAGAATAGTATTGTTGTCTTTTAAACTGTTTATTCTTAATGCTGGTGCATGAGTTAGGCCTTGTCAGAGTGAGTCTCAAGCATACAGAAAACTCACTTCTCCATAGATGTAGGATGCCAGCCATTTTATTGCATATTCTTCCTCAGGAAAGGAGACCAGGCTACCATATAATATTCCAGGTGTGGTCCCACTAGGGCCATAAATAATTGCCGTCAGGTACCTTTACTCTTTTACTCAAATACTCTTGCAAACAAAAATCCCCACATACAATATGCTTCCAGAACTGGAAAATTAACTCAGTGATTTGTGTACAAGGATACCCAGGTCCCTCTAAATACAAACACCTTTCAAAGCACTGACATATTTATCAAACATGGTATCCCACTGAAGTTAGGCTAACCGATCTATAGGTTTCCATTTTCTCTTTTCCCCTTCTCTTTAAATAGTGGAAATTATGAACCACTTTTATTGGTCATTATCTGTTCCCTGTTACATTTACCACCTTCTAATCCATGGGAACCACAAGAGAATCTCCACAGCAGTGCATCCACTCTCTCCATTACCTCCTCTTTCAAATCCTTGGAATACTCATCATTATATCCCAAGGATTAATTATATTTAAATTCCACTAATTTTTAAAATTAAAAATATTCTGCTAATTTCTTTCAACTCCACATTCTCTTCTATTTCCTGGAAGGGTTTTCTTCTGAAATGCAGACACAAAATACATATTTAATTTCCCTAACATCTCTCTGCATAATTTTTTCTGTCTCAGTAAGAGAAAGAAAAACAGAGCTAATTTATTTTCAATGGTTATTGTGATATTCCTCTTTGTGGAGCTGCGATGTAACACATGCACACTGGGTGTCACTGCAGAGATCAAATACAGCACTGTAATGACCAGTAAATCTGGCTCCCCACATCTCTTCCCATAACTCACAGAAAAAAATCAGTCTGGAATGATAATCAGACTCAAAATAAAAATAATCCTTCTTTATGGGAACACCACTTTGATAACTAACAATTCTGATTGCTGCAGCAAATTTTCAAAAATATAATGACATTCAATCTCAAACAGCAACATGTCAAGGAGGGACACAGTTTGGCATTACAGAACTTGCTTTGATACAAATATTTAGCATAATTTGGACATCCATGCCTCAACAAATGCTTTAAAAAAAATCAAAATATCTCCAGCAGAAAGTTTGCGTCCCAATCACACCCTGATAATGGAACTTCAGATTCCAGCACTGGTTACCTGATAGGTTAGATCTAATAATGCAATATGCAGGAGAAAGGATATACTGGCTTTGGAGGCAGTGCCGAGATTCACTCAAGTCTTACGAGGAGAAATTAAGGTGTCTGGTAACAGACTCATTAGAGTTTAGAGTAGATCTTACAGATACACACAATTATGAAATGAATATATAGAAAAGAAATAAAGAGATTATTTCAACTGATTTCAGATTTATTGTCAAGAATATATACATGACATCATGTAAACCCTGAGATTCTTTCTCCTGTAGGTGAGGCAGAAATACCATTTATTGATAGTGCATAAAAAAAGACTCAATGTACACATGTAAATGAATAAAAAATGTAAACAAATTGACTGGGCAATAGAGAGAGAGAAAAAAATAAATCAATAGAGTACACAAGTAAGATTCCTTAAACAAGTCCCTGATTGAGTTTGTTGTTGAGGAGTCTGGTGGTGGAGGGGTAGTGGCTATTCCTGAACCTGATCGTGTGAGTCTTGTGGCACCTATACCTCTTTCCTGATGGTAGCAGCGAGAACAGAGCGTGTGCTTGATGGGGTGGATCCTTGATAATTACTGCGGCTCTCTGACAGCAGCATTCCCTGTAGATGTTCTCAATGGTGGTGGGTTTACCCGTGATGTCCTGGGCTGTAGAGTAAGACTAGAACGAGAGAACATAGCCTCAAGATTCAGGGAGCAAATTTACGACAGAGTTAAGGAGGAACTGCTTCTCCCAGAGAGAAGTGAATCTGTGGAATTTTCTACCCAAGGAAGCAGTAGAGGTGGCCTCATTGAATGGATTTAAGACATCGATAGATTTTGAAGAATAGGGGGGGGATTAAGACTTATGGGGAACATGTAGGTAAGAGGATCTGAGTCCATGACCCGATCAGCTATGATCTTAATCAATGACAGAGCGGGCTCAACAGGCCAGATGGCCAACTCTTTCTCCTATTATGTAAGCCTCGATTGACTCTGCTTACACTACACTTTCAAACAGAGGAGCAGGATAGCTCTCTGTCCAAAAAGGCTTTTTTCACGTCATTTTTGGCCACCTATATTTGAAAATACACATTAAACCCATGCTGCATGGTGATTCTTATTTTGTGCAACTCCCCCAGGGTGGTACAGTATTATTTTACTGCTTTATTATTTTGAAAATATTGCACATGGTTTAATAATCCCTCCACAAGAAAACACACAAAAACCTTTCTTTCTCAATCTCCCACCATTGCAGAAAAGGAGATCATGGAAAAAAGTGCACAGGGTGGGAGATTCAGGTTGAGGACTTTGTGAAAGATGATCCTGAGGAGATGGTGAACCATATATTTACAGGAGAAGAGGGTCCCTTTAATAGATCAATAAGAGGATCACAAAGGAAGCTTGAAGATCATGGGAGAAGATCCCACAATGATGACAATTGGATAAGAACAACATGGGTGTAGGGAAAATGACCTGCAATGGTTGGAAGATAGGCTAACATTACAAATTTCATGTACAAGAGATCTGGACAGCAATTTAGTTAAGACAGGTCTCTTAAATAACAATGAGTAAAGGTTCCATATTGGGACTGATTATTGCCTTGGCACCTCAGTGCCACTCAATGTTTAGAAATAATTGCAATAGTCAGTGACATTGTTAAACTCCAATAAGTTTGGCAGGTCTTTATCTGATCCTGTGTCACTCAACAATCAGGGCACTGAGGATAAGTCACCTCATGCATGCTGGTGATATGAGCGGCAAAGCCACAGTCCCGTTAACTGGAGTCTTACTCATGCTGATAGGCTTTCAAAACCATGAATCAGTTTCTGGAACCTCAGCACTCTAACCCAGGAGATATGCAATTTTGCAAGTTGCTTGAACTTCTCCAAAATCCTTATTTTCAGTCAAAATGTGTCCAGCATAGTTAAGAAAAATGTATACAGAAGAAAAACAATCATATCTTGCATATTTGAGACAAGTGATCAGCCAGTGAATTGATTCATTAATGATAACCATGGGTGATATCTGCTTTTTGTGAATAACATGCAAAATGCAACAAGATACATGCCTTCACCAGGAAGTTTGTTGATAATCAGGTCAGTGGAATTTACAAACATGTATGCAAGCTTATTGGAATTCCACAAGGTGGGGAGCTGGTCTGCAATAACCAGAGAAAGAAATCTAAAAAAAATCAGACTTTTGTGGAAAATAACCTGGCCAAAAGATTCACAAGAAAAGCTAATGAGTGAACTTGATATGATTAGTAATAACAAATGTAGCAGTGACCTTTAAAATTGAGTTGAATTTATTAAATTCAAAAACCTAACAAGATATCAATTAAAAATATTTGAATTTTATCACAGTTGAGATTTTGTATCTCACAAATACACAAACAAGTTAAGTAAATTTCATCATTAACCAGTTAAAATCAAGCATATGTGTTCAGCAAACTCCTCCAAACACTTCTCAATCATCTCATTTCAAGATTAAACATAGCCCAAGATGACTCACGAGTGAAGTAATGAATGAATGCGGCGCAGTCAAAACTGTCATTTTTTTCTTGTACAAGACATTAACTGCCTGCCTTGTCAGGTACATGTTAAAGATCCCATGTCTCTCTATCCAGCAGCAGAGGGGTGACCTCAGTGACCTGGTCGATATTTATCACTCAACCAATGTCATGCAAGAAAAATAAATTATCAAGTCATTGCAAGCTTCTTCGCTCTTCCCATATTGATGTGGCACTTCTGCGTTACAAGAACGTTGATGGCTTATTACTTTGTGTGATTTTGATAGGCACTACATTAATGCAATTTCTCTTTCTCAGTCAAATTTAAAATGATAGACTTCAATTTTAATCCAATTCAGGAAAGCAAAAATGATAGAGAAACTCCTCCAGTTCATATTGATAAAATCTTTCATTGAGGCTACCGATCCTTCCCACTCTGTAAATGTTTTAAATTATTCAAAACTTAATAGCTCACTACATGCACTCCCAAAGAAAGTCAACTCAACTGATAATGAGCTGGGTGTTGATTACTTTTCAGACACCAAGCCTCTTCAAAAGTATGCTTCTGATAGGGGGAAAAATTCCCACAGATTTGCAGCAATCTGATTCATTTCACACGAGAACAAAAATGGCAAGCAAAAAAATATTGCTCTCCTCTGGCAAAAGGATGATGAATTTTGGATTTCAAACCTTTCACCATTAAGTATTTATCTTTCCAACATAACATACAAACCTGTAGTTATCAAAGTACTGACTGTTCCTGAGACAAGTTCCATCCTCTGCACTCTGAAGCAACTTCAGACACACAGCTCCATAACGGCTGTTATGGTCAAATGTTTTCCTGGAAGCAACACTTCCACAACCAGTCACACATTGCACTTCAGAAGGACATCCCAACCGACTTCTCAGTGTGGAAAGTGGGTTTTACATTCAGCAAAGAACAAATCTGAAACAGATAATTTATACAAAGAATAAAGGGGAAATATTTAGTCATTTGGGCTCTCTTCATTTCAGATCCTGGCTATACCATTCACATTGACCAAGAGCAGGTTATAATGTGAAATTAAGCAGGTTTAGAAACTTATCTCTGTCAGTAGCATTGAAAATGTTACATGGTGGCCTGAGCATGTTGCTTTCAGAGGACAATGTGATGCTATTACTGCATAATGGGATAAGCCTTAGTGAATTCTGCAATCTAAGATACGGTGTTTACACACCAGTATCTCTGATACATTTATTCTCATGGTGGTCTTAACCAAGAGCCAGTATATAAAACATGGTATTTAGAGTTTGTAGTTTTAATGCCTATGAAAATACATACTTCATTACAAGTGATATTCAGACAGTTAATATGGACGCAACACATGCCCATACCTCCTCCCTTTCCATGGTCTGGGGCCCCAAATAGGCCTTTTGAAGTGAAGTAACACTTCACTTGTATTTCCACTGGACTGATTTACTGCATCTGGTGCTCCCTTTGTGGCGTTCTCTACGTCGGAGAAACCGGTCGCAGATTGGTAGATCGCTTCACTCAGCACCTCTACTCCGCCCGCCACAACAGAGGCCTCCCAGCAGTCAATCATTTCAATTCTGAGTCACACTCCCACACTCACGTCTGTCCATGGCGTTACGTACTATCCCACCCTGACAACCCACAAATTGGAGGAACAACACCTTATTTTCATCTGGACACTCTCCAGCCAGATGGCATTAACATTGACTTCTCTGCTTTCTGCTAAACTTGCTCACCTTTTCTTTCCCCTTCCCCATTCTAGTTCTCTTCTCCCTTCCCCCTCTACCCACCCAGCCATCCTTCCTCCCCTGATTGCTGCTGTCCCCTCCCTCCCATCTCCACTTATCTCCTGCCTTTGCCATCCTTCCTTCCCCCCCGCCCCTATCTTTTATTCAGATCCCTGCCAACATTCTTTCATACCTGATGAAGCCCAAAAAGTCATTTCTGTTTTTTTAACCTTTGCTACATAAAGGACACTGTTTGACCTGCTATTTCTGTGTTTTTTACTTCAACCAGGGTGTCTGCGGATTTTCGTGATTTACCAGTTAACTCTCAGTATCAAACACTTGTGCCGTTAACCCCAAGGCTCGACAGAGATAGAGTGAATGTTTCTTGTATTGCACTATATTCCAGTAATCAATGCACACAGAATGTTGGAGAACTAATCAATAACAAACTATTGTATTCTAACTATTTAGCTACAGTCACCATCAGCAGGAGGCCCTGAAGGACACGTAGCATCCAGTTGATTACTTACCTTTGACTATATCTCGAAACAGACAGGCCTATTTTGGAATCCCTGGTTAAAAATAATCCGATTCTACAAAAGCCAAGGATTGAATCAAAACCACTCATTCTTTGCACAAGCTCAGAATTGAAACATTCTTTCCTTAAAAGCTTGTCTAACTTGTTTCCACATAGAGTGATAATTATCATTCTTTGTTACAAGTGTCAAAATGTCCATACCAAATCTCTTGCATTTCTGTTTTCTGATCTCATCGATTATGGCATACATACAAACCTGCTTAAACTTGGCCCGCATCTTCTCCAAGTCCTCCTGCAATTTCTCGTTGGTGGGATCTTCATAGGGAAAGTTGTGAACCATCTCCAGTATCGAATTTAGAGCTTTCTCCTTTTTACTGCAATAATACAAAGAAAGTTAAGCAAATATTTTTTTAAATGTGGTCAAAATCTTAAATAGCTTTGGGAGAGGAAATAAAGATATTTAGAGATATTTCAGGGTAACAGAGCTACAAACCAATGCTGCCCAATTACACCCATGTAACCAATTAATCTACTAGCCCTGTACGTCTTTGGGATGAGGGAGGAAACCAGAGCACCCGGAGGAAACCCATGCTGTCACATGGAGTAAGGACAAACTCCATACAGATTTGAACCCGGGTACCTGACGCTGAAATAGCACTGTGCTAACCATTACACTATCCATACTGCTCTAATATATAAGGGATCAATGAAAGGTGGAAACAGAGTTGGACTATTAAAGAAGCAAGCCAACTGAACTAGAGTTGTTGTAATCTAGAATACATTGTTCAAAAAGATAGTGGAAGCAGACTAAAAGGAACTTTTCAAAAGGATTTAATTGAGACAAAGAATAATAGAGAAAAAAGGCCCTTTGGCCCACCTATTTACACAAAGCCTACATTATTCCCATTAATTTATTTGACGAATGTGCAGATGATATGGCTCGTTTTGCATAAAACTGCAATATAGATTGTTTTCTTGGAATGCAACCCCTAACCCCCTCTCCCCAAGAAAAGCAGGGATCACCTAAACAACCCTTGGGCAAGAGCAATGCAGGGGACTGAAAAAAAGCCTTAATAGCCACTATTGGACAAACTTGTGCTTTCTGAGATATTATTCTATGATTTTAATGATAACAAACACTTTTAGAATACTCTTTAATAGATAATGAAATCTATTATATTTACTCTACAGAGAGAAGGCATTTCTCTCATTACAGCAATTCTTTCCTTTAACATTACAGAGATGCAAAAATTTCAGTTTTGGGCCCATTTACTACATTCCTGCTGGTTCCCCCCAACCCCCCACCTATACGGTGCACATAATTTTAGTACAGTTACGTTATGGAAAAGTGGTCTAATTTATAGAGTTTCACGTGGTCATTTTAAGGCTTTAACACAAAGGCAAATTCATTATGTCCCAAAGTGTGAAGTACAGGTATATTTCCTAAGCAATCAACTGATATATTTCCTTTTGCTTTACCTATCTCGGCTGCACCATTTCATCAGATGCAAGGATCGAAAATGAGATAGACAACAGACTCGCCAAGGCAAATAGCGCCTTTGGAAGACTACACAAAAGAGTCTGGAAAAACAACCAACTGAAAAACCTCACAAAGATAAGCGTATACAGAGCCGTTGTCATACCCACACTCCTGTTCGGCTCCGAATCATGGGTCCTCTACCGGCACCACCTACGGCTCCTAGAACGCTTCCACCAGCGTTGTCTCCGCTCCATCCTCAACATCCATTGGAGCGCTCACACCCCTAACGTCGAGGTACTCGAGATGGCAGAGGTCGACAGCATCGAGTCCACGCTGCTGAAGATTCAGCTGCGCTGGATGGGTCACGTCTCCAGAATGGAGGACCATCGCCTTCCCAAGATCGTATTATATGGCGAGCTCTCCACTGGCCACCGTGACAGAGGTGCACCAAAGAAAAGGTACAAGGACTGCCTAAAGAAATCTCTTGGTGCCTGCCACATTGACCACCGCCAGTGGGCTGATAACGCCTCAAACCGTGCATCTTGGCGCCTCACAGTTTGGCGGGCAGCAGCCTCCTTTGAAGAAGACCGCAGAGCCCACCTCACTGACAAAAGGCAAAGGAGGAAAAACCCAACACCCAACCCCAACCAACCAATTTTCCCTTGCAACCGCTGCAATCGTGTCTGCCTGTCCCGCATCGGACTGGTCAGCCACAAACGAGCCTGCAGCTGACGTGGACTTTTTACCCCCTCCATAAATCTTCGTCCGCGAAGCCAAGCCAAAGAAGAAGAAAAGAACTACAATATTTATTATCACAAACACTCCAGAAACTCAACAGCATATAGAGTAGAAGTCCAAAAATCCAGATTGATCGGGGAATGAGTCGGATTTTCTGGATTCTCGTGAATACTTAATTTTAGAAGGAATAAAGAAGAGATTAACAGGTAAATTTTGATAGTTTATTTTTTATCAAATACAGCAGGCTTCAAAACAAAGTGATCACTTTTTGCCTCTGTGCATCTGTGACACTTAGGCATACATGCACGCGCACAAATTTAAAAGGCTTGAGAGTTTTCGAAAAGTCCAGATTTCTGGCATCGGGATTTTTGGACTTCTACTATAATAACCATTTGCCTACCTATTTTTAGCATCTTGATTATTCTGAAGAAGACACTTCCAGGTAACTACAAAGCCTTTGTAAAAGGAAACCTGCAGGAAAAAGAAATATAGGCCAGAGCATTCAACTCCCTTCTTCTAGAAGAATAAACAAATTATACAAGTTGACAACTATTAAAAGCTTCTATTGGACTGAAATTTTCAAATTAGTTGGAATAAAATCTTCATTGACGGGCATCAATTTCAGAATTGTAATCTTGTTCTTGGGTCATGATGCGATAAACATTAAAACAATTCCTCTGTAAATAATCAGATTCACTAATCTGGTCCAGGGAAGAAAAGCTGCCATCCTCGCCTGCTCTTGCCTAATTATGACTCCAAAACCACTAATGTGGACGGCTCTCAACTTCCTCTGCACTCCATGATCAATAAGCTATAGATTAAAAAAACACTCACGGGAGACGAATGTCAGTGACAAATATTAATAGAAAGAAAATAAACAAATCTCTCATCAAATGTTCCAATTTCATCTTAAATTTCAGGAATGCATCTCAGTTTAGATTTTAAAAAATAAAATTTATACTTGCACTATATGTCATAATACCAAAATAATGCCCAGTATTTTGTTTTAAATCATGATTGATCAAATGTAGTGGATGAATGGGATTCTCAATACTGGCAAGAATTCACTGAAATTCTTGCCAATATTGAATTTGAATTATTCAAATTCTTGCCTATTCCAAATTAGCATGTGGTAAAACAGAAGTCTGCAGACACCGTGGTTGAAGTAAAAACACAACACTGGAGAAACTCAGCAGGTCAAACAGTGTTCTTTATATGACAAAATAAAGATACAGAACCAACGTTTGTGGGCTTGAGCCTTTCATCAAGATATGAGCAAAATGAAAGCAGGCACCCGACATTTTGCTCATTATCTTGATGAAGGGTTCAAGCCCAAAATGTTGGTTATGTATCTTTATCTTTGCTATATAAAGGACACTCCTGTTCGGCTCCGAATCATGGGTCCTCTACCGGCACCACCTACGGCTCCTAGAACGCTTCCACCAGCGTTGTCTCCGCTCCATCCTCAACATCCATTGGAGCGCTTACATCCCTAACGTCGAAGTACTCGAGATGGCAGAGGTCGACAGCATCGAGTCCACGCTGCTGAAGATCCAGCTGCGCTGGATGGGTCACGTCTCCAGAATGGAGGACCATCGCCTTCCCAAGATCGTGTTACATGGCGAGCTCTCCACTGGCCACCGTGACAGAGGTGCACCAAAGAAAAGGTACAAGGACTGCCTAAAGAAATCTCTTGGTGCCTGCCACATTGACCACCGCCAGTGGGCTGATAACGCCTCAAACCGTGCATCTTGGCGCCTCACAGTTTGGCGGGCAGCAACCTCCTTTGAAGAAGACCGCAGAGCCCACCTCACTGACAAAAGGCAAAGGAGGAAAAACCCAACACCCAACCCCAACCAACCAATTTTCCCCTGCAACCGCTGCAATCGTGTCTGCCTGTCCCGCATCGGGCTTGTCAGCCACAAACGAGCCTGCAGCTGACGTGGACTTTTTACCCCCTCCATAAATCTTCGTCCGCGAAGCCAAGCCAAAGAAAGATAAAGGACACTGACCCGCTGAGCTTCTCCAGTGTCATTTTTTACCAAATTAGCAATCTGCCAGCTTGCAAAAGGGAAGAAAGAGCTGTATTCATCTCGTGTCTTACATGATACTCCAAAATAATTTATAGCTCGAATAATTTTAACTAAAATCACTATTGTAATGTTCGAAATATGAGAACTAATTTGCACAAAGAAATAATACATTTGGACCAAATAAAAGATTTCATATCTTAATAGTTATCTGCATTCATAATGACAGCGGCAATTGCTCACATGCTGTCATCTCATATGTACCTCAGATCCAATCTTCGCACCATTTGCCAACCCATATCGCCGCCCCTCAGCTTCTCCCAATTGACCTCCTTCAATAAATCCTTCCTGATAACCTTTCCCACGAAATCTGCCATGAGGTTAGAAGAAAAAACGTGTTTTTAAATAAAATTTCTCCATATGGAAAGGTATTAAATGAATTTCCAAATTCTTTACATGCTCACCTGCATTCATGCGGACCAAATGACCCAAATTAATCTGCCTACAATAATTCATCTCCAATATAGAATAATCATATTGTCACCATTTTATTTCAACAGAGTTCTAAAAACTGCCACAGGTCTACTTTTTAAAGTCATGTTCTCATGCTCTTGTTCAACAATTTCAAAACCTGAGTGTTATGAGATCCTTTGCAGAAACCTCCAAGTTACCAAACAAAAAAGTCTCTCACAAAAATAGTTATATTAAAATATTAACGATTTCATTTCTGACTGCTAAGTTACTACCCAACATAACAATACAGCATAGAAACAGGCCCTTCGGCTCATATGACACGAGTTGATCATGAAGAAAGTAATGGGACTGATGGAAATGTACAATTAAAATGGACAGAGTTAGCTGAATGGCTGGATAACAAGCACTGGAACTAGCCTCAAGATTCAGGGGAGGAGATTTAAGACAGAGATAAAGTGGTGCTGTTTCTCTCAGAGAGAATTTTCTATCTGAGGAAGCAGTGGGGGCTGCCTCAACAAATGCATTTAAGGCACAGGTAGATGCTTGAAGAAATGGGGAATTAAGGGTTTTGAGGAACAGGTGGGTAAGTGAAGCTGATCTTTTTCAATGGAGGAGCAATCTTGATGGGCCAGATGGCCTACCGATTTCTGATGCTCTTATTAGACATGAGTGACAATAAGCCAAGTACAAACATAACCAAATAAATTGGTGAACCCTGTATAATATCAATATGACCCAACTTGAATCAGACATTATCAATAATATACTAAGTACAAACACATTGGACTAACCTAATTCCTGCCTTGTATTAAGTTTGCACCCAGTGTAAATAGTTATGCAACACGTACACCTTGAACTGTGCTGACATCTGGCAACAAATTTAGCTGAATGATCTTCGCCCGAAGATAGGATTGAGGGTGGGTCGGTCAGAATAGTGTGTGTGTGTGTGTGTGTTGCCTATGCAGGAATTTTCTATTTAGACCTTCACGTGTGTTTATATTGTTCCACTCTGTATTTTCTGAATTTTGTATTTCATTTCAGGCCATCAGTGAGTATAACATCAAATAAAGTATTAATATTCTGGCAAATAAAGCAAATTATTATATAGCTTTAAATTATACTTTAGTATTGTTTCCAGCCTGTATTATACTTTAATGTATAGCCACTTTCAGGTGGAATCTCCTGGAGAATGTGGCTCTAGAGCAGGCTGCAAGTGTCTGTGAGGAGACGTTCAGGTGGTAGCACTGAAGGAGTTCTGCAACCTGAAAGGTCTGAAGCGGGGAGAGTGGCCACAAATCAAATGCCAGCTCCTGAGACCAGGCATTACCTGTTGCCTGACAGCCCCCTCCTCACTGCCTGAAGCCCCCCCAGCGCAGGACTGCAGGGTTGGGGCGGCCAGGGTGGGGGGGAGGTACGGGGCTGGTGCGGCTGGCGGAAGAGTATGGGGTTGGGGCAGTGGGGGGGGGAGTACGAGGTTGGGGCGGTCGGTGGGGGGTCTGGGGGGTAATATTGGGCTGGTGCAGCCAGGGGAGAAGTACAGGGCTGGGGCGGCCGGCAAGGGACTGTGGGGCTGGGGCGGCTGTCCCCGTTTATCCTGACATCGAAAGCTCTCACCTTTTAAATTTAGCAGGATTTTGTGTGCGTGCGTAAGCCCTGTAGTCCCCCGCCGGCTGCCCCAGCCCTGTAGTCCCACGCCAGGGGACTGTCAGGTAGCGGGGAGTGTAGGTGTCCGCAGAGGGGAGGGTAGGTGTCCACAGTGAGGAGGGTAGGATTCAGCAGCGGGGCTGTCAGCAGGTCTCCAGCTGACTGTCAACAGCCTCCCTGCTACTGGGCACCTGAAAGCTGTTAGCAGCTTTGCCTGAGCTGCTTTCAGGTGCAACGGGGGTTTTTGGAGCAAGATATTATACCTACAGGAGAAGGGTTAGGTAGGTAAACCTCCTGGCCAGGTTCTCCACTTTCAGGTGGCCACCCGACAGCCGCATAGGAGTCCAATAGCCTGCTTGACAGTCGGGTATTGTGGCCACCTGAAAGTGGCCTATGATAGAGATCAAGCCAACCAAATGATAAATATGTAATCAGTAAATGCATTCGTTTGAAAATAATTTGAATTTTTCACTTTAAATGCCTTGCTATTAAATAATTAAAAGGCAAACATGTTTTCAAGTGAGACATCCTGGCGTAATTTTTTAACAAGGGGCCTCACCAAGTCTGAACCCGTCACTGGGGCAGGGGGATCAGTTGCTACGCCCACCTGGTGCACTCCTCCGGGATGGGTATGAGTACGCATGCGCTTATCGCCCACCTGGTGCGCTCTTCCGGGCTGGGTATGAGCCCGCATGTGCATATCGCCCACCAGGTGCGTTCCTTCGGGATGGGATGAGTGCACATGCGCATATCGCCCACCTGGGGCGCTCCTCCGGGATAGGTATGAGTCCGCATGCGCACAGCGCCCCTCGCCGACGCGCCCCGTAACCTGGAGGACTGTTCCCTTCCACTCCGGGAAGATTTCGCCGCCACCAGAGTCCGCGAATACCCCAAAACATAAACAGACATCTCTTTACTCGTCATCAGCCGAGAGGATTGACTCAAAAAGGTCATCGCCGAGTCGAGAAGCATCAGCGCCGGAAGCCATTGCGAGTCTCCGCTGTCAGCTGAAGGGAGTCGATTCTCAGAGCATGCGCGCCGACAGCTCGGGTACCGGTCTCAAAGCATGCGCCCTGCGAGCTTGGGGGGGGGAACCGGTCCCGGGGCATGCGCGCGCTGCCAGTTCAGGTGCCGGCCCCCAGAGCATGCGCGCTGCCAGCTCGGGAAACCGGGTCTCGGAGCATGCGCTCTGAAGATTCCCACCAACTCCATGGGCATGTGCGTTAATGTTCTTCTTTGGCTTGGCTTCGCGGACGAAGATTTATGGAGGGGGTAAAAAGTCCACGTCAGCTGCAGGCTCGTTTGTGGCTGACCAGTCCGATGCGGGACAGGCAGACACGATTGCAGCGGTTGCAAGGGAAAATTGGTTGGTTGGGGTTGGGTGTTGGGTTTTTCCTCCTTTGCCTTTTGTCAGTGAGGTGGGCTCTGCGGTCTTCTTCAAAGGAGGCTGCTGCCCGCCAAACTGTGAGGCGCCAAGATGCACGGTTTGAGGCGTTATCAGCCCACTGGCGGTGGTCAATGTGGCAGGCACCAAGAGATTTCTTTAGGCAGTCCTTGTACCTTTTCTTTGGTGCACCTCTGTCACGGTGGCCAGTGGAGAGCTCGCCATATAATACGATCTTGGGAAGGCGATGGTCCTCCATTCTGGAGACGTGACCCATCCAGCGCAGCTGGATCTTCAGCAGCGTGGACTCGATGCTGTCGACCTCTGCCATCTCGAGTACCTCGACGTTAGGGGTACAATGTACAATCTCTCTAAAGGACTGGTTTCAATTGAGATAGAGTCAATCCTCCTGCTCCATTGAGACCTGTTCTAACTCGCTAATGCCCCCCTCAAACATTCGTTCTGGCACTGACCCTGGGATTGCTTAAGGTGGGATCTGGGGGAAAGAAAAAGTTTGAAAACCACTGTTTTCATTGTCCCTAATTGACTCGTTATGTGCACCATTTCAGAACTCCAAAGGAAATGGGCCAATGTCAATTTTTCCCAAGCAAAATACTTTGGTAACAATTGGGTCTCGAGCAGTGATTCTCACTCACATCCCACTTTAAGCAATCCCTTATTAATCACAGAGCTCCGATGGCATAGGGATTACTTAAAATGGGATGTGAGTGGAAAGAAAAAGGTTGAGAATCACTGCTCTAAATTATTACTTTTTACACATAGCTTGGCATTTTAAAGAAAACGACCCCCCCTCCCCACCCCGGTCCACCATGTGAGATGAATGGGCCAAGCAATACTCTTCTCTGAATTTCAGAGCTCAATGCCTTCTTTACTGATAGCTGCTTGCTGGAGTTTTCTCTGTCTTTTCCAATAATTTCATCAGCTTTATTATCTTTCACAACTTCCTCGACCTTAATAACATCTTCCTGCATAATGCTGAAAACAAATTTAAACACGAATTATCATCAATCCTGACCTAGGATGCTGTCTCTGCAGAGTTTGCACATTCTCCCTGGGACTGTATGCATGCGGGTTGACAGATTGATTGCCTACTATAAATGACCCCCAGTACGTAGATGACAGGCATAATCCAGGAGGCAATTATTGGAATTATGAATTGAATTGTCTATTGTCAAATGCACCAAGATACAGTGAAAGGCTTTGCTTTGTGTGCTATCCAGGCAAATCAACCCTAATTTACATACAGCAGGTAGTGCAATAATAAAACAAAGTGTAGGGTGTAGTGTTACTGTAAGTCAAAGAGCACAAGAGTATGTTACAAAAACAAAATGCATGGTATAGAAAAATGTACAGTTAAAACAATTTTTAATTAAAAAAAAAACATTTATTTAGAGCCAACTCTAGCCATCTAAAGCCATGCCGCCCAATTACACCCAAATTAACTGTAACCCCGTACATTTTGGACAGTGGGTGGAAACCAGAGTGCCTGGAGAAAGCTCCTGCGGAAACAGGGAGAACCTGGGTCGCTGGCGCCATAATAGCATTACACTAACTTCTGCGCTAACTGTACTGCAGGTCATGACGTTATACCAATGAATGTCCTTTTATGATTCAAGATTCCTTTATTGTCATGTATTAGTACAGAACACGACATAGACGGGCTAGTTGGTGTAGCAGTCAGCGCACCATTGTTACAGCACCAGCAACTGGGGTTCGAATCCTGCGCTGTCTGTAAGGAGTTTGCATGTTCTCCCATATCTGCGTGGGTTTCCCCTGGGTGGCTCCGGATGCCTCTCACTGATCACCATCCTTTAAGGACATCTCCTCTGCTACTTCTTCTCAACAGGGGGGTGTGGGGGGGGTGTTCTTTCTCGTTTCTGGTGACCTGCACAAGCCCTCTGCTCCCCAGAGTGCACAATCCCTCCTGGCCACTGCTGAGTGCAGATGCCGCCATCTTGGGCACAGGCCTCCATGGCTGCAGGATTTTACTTACAAACATCATCGGCTCCTTTAACAGGCTGCTTAATATGCCACTGGCATCAGGACTGGAACCTTCAGAACAACGTGTCTCTGCTCCCAGCTCTCCAAGGTCCGCGACAGCAGGCTAACCACAGGAAGGAAATTGTCCTCAGTAGGATTAGTGTAAATTGGAATTTGATGGTGAGTGCAAACTCATTCTGAACTCTTGTGGTTATGCACCTTGTGCCAGTAATTCATCAGCCAATTTTCACACAAGAAAGATGCTATAAACATCAGGAGCTTTTGGTGTGGTTGCCCAGAAACTTTGGAGAACAGGAGAACTGCTTGATTGGCAACCATCTTAAACCACTGGAAAGTACAGCTCAATATTTTCTGATATTCAAACTGGATTGGAAGGGGCACAGAACAATGATGTGGCAATTAAGTCGTTTATTGTCATCTTATTACACAAATACAACACGATGAAACAGTGTTGTCCGCTCCTCGGTGCAAAACATGCCGACACACATCCAGACGTAACACACATACAAACAAAGAATACATATGTAGAATACATATACATATATATATATATATATATATATATGTGTGTATGCATGAATACATAAATAAAGTTTTTCATGACTGAGAGTCTCGGATGATGAGTGCGAGTAGTCCCTTTGGTCGTTCAACATTCTCACTGCCCGTGGGAAGAAGCTGTTCCTCCTCAGCCTGGTGGTGCTGGCTCTGATCCTCCTGTATCTCTTCCCCCACGGGAGCAGCTGAAAGATGTCGTGTGTGGGTGGAAGGGGCCCTCGCTGATTTTGCATGCCCTCTTCAGACAACGATCCTGTTAGATCATGTTGATGGGGGCGGTGGGTGGTGGGGGGAGGTTAGGGAGACTCCAATGATCCTCTCTGCCGCTCTCATGGTCCTGTGGATTAACCTCTGATCCATTTCCCTGCAGAAAGAAATAAAGGAAATTAGGCCATGGCTGAAATGTACTGTTGAAACAGAGTAGGAACACAAGAAATGAAAGTGTTACAACTCCTTAAGGCGGCTCTGTCATTGAAGAAGATCTCAGTTGATTCTGTGCATTTATTCTCCAGTTGGATGTCACTGGGCACAGAGGAGAAAGGGGTATCACAGTCTACCAGCAGATGGTGGTGTTCTCCCACAAATGGAAAACCAATGCTCCAAACAGCACTTCAATTTTACATTATGTTCTTGTTTTGAATATTTTATTGTAATTTTTCCAATACTCACATAGAACATTATTACATGCATCATATAAATAGTATTTTAAAATTACAGACTCAACTTGCTATTTAAAAAAATTGTCCAAAAGAGGAAGGGGGTGTTTGAACTTTCATTAATCAGTCTATATCTTGAGGAGTCACGTGATGGAGTAGTGGCCGGTCAGGGAATTCCAGCCCTCTCCGGAAAAGTTAAAAAAAAACACACAAAACACAAAGGTACAAGATTAAAATTTAAAACAAAGTAAAAATAAAGGTGAGAAGAAAATGGCAGCGAAGAGAGAAAAGTCGAAAACAACGGGAAGAAGAGAAGAAGAAAGAACGTCAGAAGAAGAAGGTGAAGGCCTTACCTGTCCGAGGAGGCCCGCCATGGAGAGAGAAGCCCGCTCCCTCAGGTCAGTGGAAGTCCCGAGCTCAGGACTACAAAAATAGCTCGCAGAGCCGAGTAAAAGTGCGCAACCGCGCATGAAAAAAAACACACTGACGAGAGGGGGGAACAGCTGCGGAGTCGTTCTCCACAGCTGAGAGAGACACCTGCAGCACAGCAGCAGGTGCAGAACACAGACAATAACGACAACAAGAAAGAAGAGGGTAAAAAGAAAACAAGGAAACAACAGATGGTCAATCCAGAGGAAGAAGAAGAAGAAGAACAGAAAGAAGTGGAAGAAGAAGAGAAAAGCAAGACAATGGATGTATCTTTTTTTAAAGAATATATGGTATCAGTGAAAGAATGGCAATTACAAGAATTTAATGAGATAAAAAGAAGAATTAAGAATTCAGAAGAAAAAATGAATAAAATAGAAATGTTCATATCAGAGATAGGAAAAAGAGTGGATAATTTTGGAAAATGAGAAATCATCATAGAAATGGAAGTAGAGGAATTAAAAGAGAAATTAGAAGAATCTAATAAAATAGTTAAAGAGGCACAAGAGCTGTTAGCTCAGAAGATAGATATAATGGAAAACTATAATAGAAGAAATAATATAAAGATAGTGAGCCTTAAGGAAGATGAAGAAGGCAAGAATATGAGAGAATTTATAAAAGATTGGATCCCCAGGGTCCTTGGAAGACCAGAATTACAGGAAGAAATGGAAATAGAGAGGGCACATAGAACTTTAGCCCCGAAACCACAACCACAACAAAAACCAAGATCCATTTTAGTAAAATTCTTAAGATATACAACAAGAGAAAATATATTGGAGAAAGCAATGAAGAAAATAAGAGAAGACAAAAAGCCACTGGAATACAAAGGTCAAAAATTTTTTTTCTATCCAGACATAAGTTTTGAACTCCTGAAGAAGAGGGAGGAGTTCAATACAGCAAAAACGATCTTATGGAAAAATGGATATAAATTTATGTTAAAGTACCCAGCGGTACTTAAAATAGTTATTCCAGGGCAACAAAGCAGACTATTCTTGGATCCAGAGGAAGCACGAAAATTTGCAGAACAACTACAAAACAAGCAGAGAGATGAAGACATGTAATGAGAGTAAAAATGACCACGAACTATATATGTATGTGTGTATATGGGTATATGTCTGCCTGTCCCGCATCGGACTTGTCAGCCACAAACGAGCATGCAGCTGACGTGGACTTTTTACCCCCTCCATAAATCTTCGTCCGCGAAGCCAAGCCAAAGATATATATATATATATATATATATATAGATGTGTATGTGTGTGTGTGTGTGTATACATGAATGTATCCGTATTTAGAGGAAAATATATAGAGTATAGATAAGAATTAATAAGGGAATGAAAGGAATAGAGGGAATAAGGAGGGAATTAAAAGAGTGACCTTTGTTACATATGAAAATTGAAATCTTTTCCGGGGGGGCTGGGTAGGGAGGAGTTACGGTCACTGCAAAATCAGTTGACGTTTGCAAGTGAATTCGCAAATCCAAATGGAGAGGAGAGATGTGGTTGCCCGACAAGGGATAAAGGGCAACTCAGGAGGGGGAGGGGAGAATGGGGTTAAAGAAGTTTTAAATAGGAGAATAAGGAAAATGTTTGATCTTTTAGAAATGTTGTCTTATAAAGTCTTCAAAACAAGAAAGCAGAAATGGATAAGAAGGAAAGGTGATCATGGAGAAACGGAAAGGGAAGATAAACAAAGTATGAAATGGCTACATTGAACTATATGACTTTAAATCTTAACGGAATACATAACCAAATCAAAAGGAAGAAACTGCTAAATTTACTGAAAAAAGAAAAAATTGATATAGCATTTGTGCAAGAAACACATTTAACTGAATTGGAGCACAAGAAATTAAAGAGAGATTGGGTAGGACATGTAACAGCAGCGTCGTATAATTCAAAAGCAAGAGGAGTAGCTATATTAATCAGTAAAAATGTACCAATTAAAATAGAAGAGGAAATAATAGATCCAGCAGGGAGATATGTAATGATAAAATGTCAGATATATTCGGAGTTTTGGAATCTACTCAATGTATATTCAACTAACGAAGAAGATCAAAAGTTTATGCAAGATATTTTTTTGAAGATAGCAGATACGCAAGGGAACATATTAATAGGAGGGGATTTCAACCTTAATTTGGATTCAAATATGGATAACATAAACATAACAATTTACAGCACGGAAACAGGCCATTAGGCCCTTCTAGTCCGCACCGAACCAAACACCCCTCTCTAGTCCCACCTCCCTGCACAATGCCCATAACCCTCCATCTTCTTCTCATCCATATACCTGTCCAACCTTTTCTTAAATAATACAATTGACTCCGCCGCCACTATTTCTTCCACACGTCTACCACTCTCTGAGTAAAGAAGTTCCCCCCTCATGTTACCTCTAAACCTCTGCCCCTTAATTCTTAACTCATGTCCTCTTGTTTTAATCTTTCCTCCTCTTAACAGAAATAGTCTATCCACATCCACTCTGTCTATCCCTTTCATAATCTTAAATACTTCTATCAAATCCCCTCTCAACCTTCTACGCTCCAAAGAATAAAGACCTAATCTGTCCAATCTCTCCCTATACTCTAGATGCTTAAACCCAGGTAACATTCTGGTAAACCTTCTCTGCACTCTCTCCACTCTGTTTATATCCTTCCTATAATTAGGCGACCAGAACTGCACACAAAACTCCAAATTAGGCCGCACCAACTTCTTATACAGTCTCAACATCACCTCCCAACTCCTATATTCCATGCAATGATTGATAAAGGCCAGCATACTAAAAGCCTTCTTCACCACCCTATTCACGTGAGTTTCTACCTTCAGGGAACAATGTACCGTTACTCCTAAATCTTTCTGCTCTTCTGTATTCATCAATGCTCTCCCATTTACCACATATGTCCTGTTCTGATTCTTCTTACCAAAATGAAGCACCTCACACTTATCAGCATTAAATTCCATCTGCCATTTTTCAGCCCACTTTTCTAAGCAGCCCAAATCCCTCTGCAATCCTTGAAAACCTTCTTCATTATCCATTATTCCACCTATCTTAGTATCGTCTGCATATTTACTAATCCAATTTACCACCCCATCATCTAGATCATTAATGTATATAACGAACAACAATGGGCCCAATACAGATCCTTGAGGCACACCACTGGTCACCGGTCTCCAACCTGACAGACAATTATCCACTACCACTCTCTGGCCTCTCCCTTTCAGCCAATGTTCAATCCATTTGACTATCTCAAAATTTATACCTAAAGACTGCACCTTCTTAACTAACCTTCCATGTGGTACCTTATCGAAGGCCTTACTGAAGTCCATATAGACAACATCCACTGCGCTACCCTCATCCACATTCCTAGTCACCTCTTCAAAAAATTCAATCAGATTGGTCAAACATGACCTTCCTCCCACAAATCCATGTTGAGTGCTCCTGATCAGACCCTGTCTATCCAGATGTTTATAAGTACTATCTCTAAGAATTTTCTCCATTAATTTACTTACCACAGACGTCAAACTTACAGGCCGATAGTTGCCAGGCTTCCTCCTTGAACCCTTTTTAAATAACGGAACCACATGCGCAATGCGCCAATCCTCCTGCACTATCCCCATATCTAATGACATTTGGAAAATTACTGCCAGAGCCTCTGCTATTTCCTCCTTCACTTCTCTCAATGTCCTGGGGAAGATCCCGTCTGGTCCCGGAAACTTATCCACCTTTATATTCTTCAAAAGCCCTAAAACTACATCTTTTGTAATCTCTATATTCCCCATATTTACCCAATTTGCTTTTTTTATCTCACATCTCCCAATATCCTTCTCCTTAGTGAATACCGAAGAAAAGAAACTGTTCAATATCTCCCCCATTTCTCTAGGTTCCACACACAGTTTTCCGCTCTGATTCTCTAAGGGACCAATTTTGTCTCTAGCTTTCCTTTTACCATTAACATATTTGTAGAACTCTTTTGGATTAGTTTTCACCCTGCTTGCCATAGTTTCCTCGTACCTTCATAAACTGGGAAAAAAATTAACAGAAAGAACAAAGTAACCAAATTTACAATTAAATCGATGCAAGAAATGCAACTTTTGGATATATGGAGGAAACAACACCCAAAGGAAAAGGAATATTCATATTATTCGGGTAGACATAAAACATATTCAAGAATAGACCTATTTCTGTTATCAGCTCGTATGCAAGATAGAGTAAGAAAAACAGAATATAAAGCTAGAATATTAACGGACCATTCACCCTTAATATTGACAATAGAGTTAGAGGACATCCCTCCAAGAATGTATAGATGGAGATTAAACTCCATGCTACTTAAAAGGCAAGATTTTAGAGAATTCATTGAAAGGCAAATTAAAATGTACTTTGAAATAAATACGGAATCAGTGAAAGATAAGTTTATACTATGGGATGCAATGAAAGCATTCATTAGAGGGCAAATAATAAGTTATGTAACCAAGATGAAGAAGGACTATAATCAGGAAACAGAGCAGTTGGAAAGGGAAATAGTAAATATAGAAAAAGAATTAGCAATGAAGGAAGATACAACTAAAAGAAGAGAATTGGCAGATAAAAAAATAAAATATGAAACACTACAAACATATAAGGTGGAGAAGAAGATAATGAAGACAAAACAGAAATATTATGAACTAGGGGAAAAAATGCACAAAATTCTAGCATGGCAGCTTAAGACAGAACAAGCTAAGAAAATGTTATTGGCATCAAGGAAAAAAGACAAACAAATCACATATAATCCAACGGAGATCAATGAAAACTTTAGAGAATTCTATGAACAATTATACCAAACTGAAAACGAAGGGAAAGAAGGCAAAATAGATGAATTTTTAACTAAAATTGAACTACCAAAATTACAAATAGAGGAACAAAATAAATTAACAGAACCATTTGAAATAGTAGAAATACAAGAGATAATAAAAAAACTACCAAATAATAAAACACCAGGAGAGGATGGATTCCCAATATAATTCTATAAAACATTTAAAGATTTATTAATTCCTCCCCTCCTGGAAGTAATCAACCAGATTGACAAAACACAAAGCTTACCAGATTCATGTAAAACAGCAATAATTACAGTAATACGAAAGCAAGGGAAAGATCCACTCGCACCAGCGTCATATAGACCAATATCATTACTTAACACAGATTATAAGATAATAGCTAAACTATTAGCAAACAGATTAGCAGATTATGTACCAAAAATGGTAAATCTAGACCAAACTGGATTTATTAAAAAAAGACGCACAACAGAAAATATTTGTAAATTTATTAACTTAATTCATGCAGTAGAAGGGAGTAAAGCGCCAACAGTAGCAGTTGCTTTAGACGCAGAGAAGGCCTTTGACAGAGTAGAATGGAATTATTTATTCAAAGTATTGCAAAAATTCAGTTTACCAGAGAAGTATATTAATTGGATTAAAGCATTATATAAGGGGCCATTGGCGAAAGTGACAGTAAATGGATATATATCAAAGCAATTTAACTTAAGCAGATCAACAAGGCAGGGATGCCCACTATCACCCTTATTGTTCGCGTTAGCTATAGAATCACTAGCAGAATTGATAAGAACAGAAAATAATACAAAAGGGATAAAAATAAAAGACAAGGAATATAAAATCAGTTTATTTGGGGATGATGTTATAATATACTTAACAGAACTAGAACTATCAATAAAAGAATTATATAAGAAATTGAAGGAATATGGAGAAGTGTCGGGTTACAAGATTAATGTAAATAAAAGTGAAGCAATGCCAATGAATAATGCGGATTTCTCAAAATTTAAGAAGGAATCACCATTCAGATGGCAAATGCAAGCAATAAGATACCTAGGTGTATAAATAAATAAAAATCTCGCCCATCTATATAAACTCAATTATTATCCACTAATGAAAAAATTACAGGGCGATTTAGAGCATTGGAAAGATTTACCATTAACATTAATAGGAAGGATAAACTATTAAAATGAACATTTTCCCAAGGATATTATACCTATTTCAGGCATTGCCAATACACTTGACAGAGAAATTCTTCAAGGAGTTAAAGAAAATAATAAGGAAATTTTTATGGAAAGGGGGGAAACCGAGGATACCATTAGATAAATTAACAGAATGGTATAAACAAGGAGGCTTACAACTGCCAAACTTTAAAAATTATTATAGAGCCGCACAATTAAGATACCTATCAGATTTTTACCAAACAAGGGAAAAGCCAGATTGGACTAGATTAGAACTAGATAAAATAGGGGAAAAGATACCTGAACACATATTATATAAATGGGATGAAAAATTGGTACAACGTAGGAGTTCTCCAGTATTACATCATCTGCTCAATATTTGGAAGAAGATTCATGTAGAAAGAAATAAAACAAATTACCAATTACAAAAACTAATGATGATGCAAAATCAGTTACTCCCTTTTACAATAGATAACCTTTCCTTTAGAGAATGGGAGAAGAAAGGGATCAAAAGAATAGAAAATTGTTTTTCAGGAAATAGATTATTATCCTTTGAACAAATGAAAGATAAATACAATATAACTCAAGATACAGTGCTGGCATATTACCAATTGAGATCCTACTTGAAGGACAAATTAGGAAGCAGTCTGAGGTTACCAGAGGGAAGTAACTTTGAATATGTGATTACAGATACAATGATAATCAAAAGATTTATAACAAATATGTATATTAAACTGTAAGAAAAGGAGAATGAGGAAACAAATGGTAAAACTAAACAAAAATGGGAACAAGATTTAAATATAAAGATAAAAAAGGAAACATGGGAGAAGTTATGTTCTGGAACGATGAGAAATACAATAAATACGAGGTTACATATGATACAATATAACTGGATACACAGGCTATACATTACACCTCAAAAGTTAAATAAATGGGACCCAATAGTATCTGACAGATGTTTTCGTTGTAAAAAAGAAATGGGAACAACAATTCATGCAATCTGGACATGTGAGAAAGTAGAAAAATTTTGGGAAGATCTAAACCAGATATTAAATAAAATTACAGAAAACAATATACCAAAAAACCCAGAGATCTTCCTCCTAAGTAACATAAAAAACAAAGAATTTGGACTTGATTTGGATGGTGCACAAAAAAGATTTGTTAAGATAGCTCTAGCCGTAGCAAAAAAATGTATTATGTCAACCTGGAAATTGGAAGATAATTTGAGAATACAACAATGGTATATAGAAATGAATAAATGTATTCCATTAGAAAAAATAACATATAGTTTAAGAAATAATATTGAAATATTTGAACAAATATGGGAGCCATACATGAAACACAATAGAGAAAACCTACCGGGGACATTTACCACCTAAATTAATGAAAGGAGAAGGAAATGAAAAGAATTGACTCAGTGGAATTTCTTGTTTATTTTTATTGAATGACAACCTTGTTTGACTGGTTTAATGTATCTTAGATTTTGTACTTTAAATGGATGGGGGGGGGAGGTAGGGAGGGTGGGATGGGAGGAGGGAGGAGAAAATGACACTATATATTTGAAAAGGAAAATGTATGTATCATGGTCAATGTGGTTTATGGTGTGAAAAATAAAAAATTTTTTTAAAAAATCAGTCTACATCCTGATCTTCAGGAATTCAACACTATATACCTAACTATATCACTTAAACCTTTTCGGGGAAGTTAATTATATCTTTAAACCAGTATGATTGCCATACTTTAGCATGTCATATTTCTTTCTAAGATTATAGATTATCTTTTCTGGTGGGTGGGGGGCACAACTTTGCATTTCCATATTCCAGTGAGTAATAAGTAGGAGGGAGTCGGACTTCCATGTAACAGCGATACCTCTTCTGGCTACTGCTAGTGCAATCCTCACAAACTGGATTTGATATTTCGATAGTTTTGTTCCAATTACCATAAGATGCTCAATAAATACAGTTCTCGTTCCAATGGACAATCCACTTCTATGATTTCTGCCAAGTCATACCAAAAGCATCCTACTTTCACACATCGCCTTGTTGAATGTATAAATGTTCCAACCTCTTTATCACACCTAAAACACGAGCCCGGAATTTCAAATTTTAAACTGTGTCATTTTTGTGTTGTCAGGTATAAAATGGTATTGTACCAATCTATATCTGACATTAATAAATTATGTCATATTTAGCAGAGTACAGTGTTTTTTTAATATTTTATTTTAGTTTTCACAGACTTACAAAATCCAATAAACAAAGTCGTCCATGTACCTATGCATACCCAAAGTCTGTATTTGTCCCAAACCCCCCACCACAGCGAATATGTTCCAAAACCTTACCTCAATCCCACTCATCATGGGGCACAAGGCTCCTGTCAGGACCCTGTAATGAAAAGAAATCACAATTGCAACGCAGTTCAAAAAAAAGAAAGGAACTCAAAAGAAAAGAAAATTAAGGATCTGGAAAAAAAAAAGGGCAGGTGTGTCTCCACGCCAGGTCCTATCTCCATAATCTGGCCGTACAGGAATAATTTAACCTTATCCCTATTTAAAAGGTGGGGGAATCAATCTATCGGAAAACCAATGTACGGAGGTAAGGTTGCCACACTCTACCGAATTTGTCATGTTTCCTCTAAAGGTTCTATGTGATTTTCTCCAGGGAAATGCAGTTCTGCATTTGGACTTGCAGGAAACTGCTGTACACTTCCTGCCAAAGCGACCTTCACAAACAAAATTTGGAATTTAGTCAGTCTAAACTTCAGAGCACAATTTTGACCAATATTGTTCTTGAATCCGTGGATTTGCCTCATATAGTCACATAACTCTAACAGGTAGATTTTCTTTCTGGGTTTCTACCCCTCAGTTTCGACCTCTCTATTTTACCCCTGTTTCTACCCCTCTGTTTTTACCCATTTTTACCTCTCTGTGTCTACCTGTCTCTGCCTTGTTCTGATCCTTTCAACCCCTCTGTGTCTACCCCTGTCTCTGCCCCTCCGATTCGACCCCTCTGTGTCTACCCTTCTGTTTCAACCTCTCCATTTTTCCCATTTAACCCCTCTCTGTCTACCCCATCTCTACCCCTCTGATTCAACCCCTCTGTTTTACCCATTTTACCCCTCTGTTTTAAACCCTCTGTTTTGACCCCTCTGTGTCTAACCCACTGTTTTGATCTCTCCATTTTACCTGTTTAACACTTCTGTTTCAACCCCTCTATTTCCACCCCTCCAAGATGTTCTTTCTTCAAAATACACGGCTCCCCTTCCACCACCATCAACTCAGCACTTACCCACCTCTTCTCCATTTCCCACACCTCTGTCAAGCCCCGCCCCCAGATACCACAAAAACAGAATCCCTCTTGTTCTCACCTTCCAACCCCACTAGCCTCCGCATCCAATGTATTATCCTCTGCAATTTTTGTCACCTTTTCAATGATCCCACCACCAGACACACCCTCCCTTCTCCACCTTCTGCAGGGATCACTCCCTCTGTGACTTTCTCGCCCACTCCTCCCTCCCTCCCCTTGGCACTTTCCCCTGTGTCGGCAGGAGATGCTCCCCTTGCACCCATACCTCCTCTCTCACTACCATTCGGGGCCCCAAACAGTCCTTCCAGGCGAAGCCACCCTGTGTTCCCGGGGGAGTGATCTACAGCATCCAGCGCTCCCCTTGTGGCCTCCTCTACAGACTGGACACAGACTGGGAGATCGCTTTGCTGAGCACCTTCTCTCCAACTACAACAATGACAGGGATCTCCCAGTGGCCATTTCAAATCGCACCCACTCCCATGCTGACATGTATGTCCATGCCCTCATGCATGGCCAAACCAAGGCCACCCATAAATTGGAGAAGCAACACCTAATATTCCATCCAGGAACTCTCCATCCAGATGGCATTAACTTCAACGTCTCAGATTTCTGCGACACCATCCCTATTTTCCATCTCTTCCCTTTCTCTCTGCCTCCCTTTCTCCAGTTCCCTTCAGTTTCCAGTCACAGTGATCCCATTTTTTTACCTTGTACCCCACTTTCCTTATCCACCTATTCCCTCCTGCCTGGGGTCTGTGCTCCTCCCCCACCCCTCCCCCTCACCATTTTGTTCTGGTATCTGCCTACATTTTGCTCACATCTTGATGAAGGGCTCAAGCCCAAAATGTTGTTTTTTATCTTTGTTGTATAAAGGTCACTGACCTGCTGAGTTTATCCAGCCTTTGACCACGGTGTCCGCAGACTCTCGCGTTTCACTCTATGGACATTTACGTTCTTTTGACGTGTTTCTCCGATGTCATCTACCTCCAGATGTGAGACAAATACAAAAGGTCAGCTCAGTGGGAATGCCATTACAGCGCCAGGGATTGGGACCGGGGTTCGAATCCTGCGCTGTCATAAGGGGTTTGTATGTTCTCCCTGTATCTGCATGGATTTCCTCCAGGGGTTCGGCTTTCCTTCCACATTCCAAAAACATATAGGGTTAGAAGGTGAATGGGTCACACGGGGTGTATTTAGGTGGCCGTGTGGAATCGCTACATTTAATATTGATATTTATCCACCTCTAATCCGAGCTCAAGAGATAGATATATAAAAGTAGATGTGGATATTTTGGATTTATCAATTTCTATAATGCATTAGGTCCTTGAAAGACGTCATTTCATTCAACGTTGATGAGAAAACAAAATTCTTTTAAAAAATCATATTAGGTCTTGTAGTTCTCTAGTTTGGACACCAGATGTTGGTGTTGTACCCATAGCTTCATGCAGTACTCAGTAAAACCACGAAATGGCAGTACTGTACAGATCTTGCAATTTGTAGTTTCCAACAATAGATGGCAATATTGAACTCAGCCCTCGCCAACTTATCTTCCATTAACCACACATCCGCCCTGGCCCGCCTGCCCCACCAGCCTCCGCATCCAACATATTATCCGCCACCTACCACATGATTCCCACCACCAGACACATATTCCCCTCTCTGCTTTCCGCAGGGACCGCTCCCTCCGTGACTCCCTCACCCACTCTTCCCTCCCCACTAGTCGTCCCCTTGGGACCTACCCCTGTGACTGTAGGAGATGCTCCACTTGCATCCACACGTCCTCCCCCAGCACCATTTGGAGTCCTAAACAGACCTTCCAAGTGAAGCAGCATTTATTTCACTTGTGAATCTGCAGGGGTCGTCTACTGCATCAGGTGCTCCCGCTATGGTCTCCACTACTTGGAGAGACTGGATGCAGACTGGGAGATCACTCTGTTGAGCACCTCGGCTCCGTCCGCCACAATAATGGGGATCTCCCAGTGGCCACACATTTCAATTCTCCATCCCATTCCCTTTCCAACATGTCTGTCCATGCTATCTGCACTGCCAAACTGAGACCACCCACAATTGTAGGAACAACACCTCATCTTCCTCCTGGGCACCCTCTGACCAGATGCCATTAACATCGACTTCTCTGGTTTCCGTTAATCCCCCACTCCTGAGCTCTGTCTGTCTGTCTCTCTCTCCATTTTCCCTTTTCTCTGCCTCCTTTCACAGAGCCAAAATCAATTCTCACCTCTTCTCTTATACCCAGACTTCACACCCCTAACCCCACTGTGATGTTCTCCCATTTTTCAGTTCATTTTATTTGAGTGGGACTGTCCTTTCAAGGGAACAGATTTAACAAACTGCCTGCGGGATTTGAACAGACTGTGAAACTTGCAGCAAGCTTTCAACATCACATTCCTTTTACTGGATACATTTGCAGTCAACACAGAAGCCCTGTAGATGCCAGGTGCAAAGATCATGTGACCAGTTTCTTTAAAAGACTGCATCGTTTGTCCAGGAGTAATGAGCTCTTCGACCTCCTTTGAGGAATTGAAAAAATTACTTCACCTCATTGTGTGGTTATAGGCAAATTATCAGTTAGTATAGAAGGATGAGAAACCACTTCCCACAAAAAGGTTGTAAAGTTGCAGAAGAAATATTGCCCTCTACCATGACTGACCTATGAAAAGGATTCTAATTGCAAAAGAAGGCGCTCGTCTAAAAAGGACATTTCTCTGAGCCACCCCATAAGGGTTTTGCGAATAATCAACGACTGTCAGTCCCAGCCTCTTTCACCCACTTCAGAAACTGCTAACTTAATCTTAAAATTTGCATGTAGCATCAATTTCAAACCCATGTGCCATCAATGAATTTCTGTAACTGAACTTTGAGCTGCCTTCCATGAATTGAGCGTTGAGCTGTAGTGACTTGGGGTAGTCCATGTTAGCCAATATATTCGCGCATATTAGGTTAGATCATCGTATATATATCTTGTTTAGTTTAGGTAAGCTAGTTAAATTAGAGTAGGTGTTATAAGATTGTTGATTAATAATTTAAAATATTATTTTAAATATAACACCATCTGGGCTCATTTTTATCGCTGCTGTTGTGTACGTAAAAAAAATTGGGGGCTCTTCCAGGATCACACCAAATTGGGATCCAAGTGATCAGTAAATTGTCGATTTAATTGATTACAATTTATTTTTAATCAAAATTAAAGGATTGTGTGCAAGACAATAGCAGCGATAGACATTGAAAATTTCTTGGAATCGCCCACCCTTGCAGATTTACAGGGGGCAAGACAGAATCAGTTGTTGACTATCAGACAAATGTTGAAATTTGCAGTGGTAAAACCAGAAATGAAGAAGGCAGAGACTCAGGTGACTATGTAGATTAAGGGAAGTTTCGAGAGAAAGAACAATTGTACTTTGAAGTGGAAAAACTTAGATTGGAGGTTGTGTGACAGAGTATATAGATATGTTTTGGGGAGATAAATTGGGAAAGGTTTGTTAGAGTAGGTTACATACAAACATTTTCAAACAGATCTTATTTGAAGTACTGGAGCTCTGCTAATACTAGATATATCGGCTCCACAGCTTTTGCAGGAGCTTTGGAGAGTGCCAAAGAAACTTCACTAATGGATTGTTGTTTATAAAAAGGCAACAGATGAAAGAGCTCGTGGGAGTGTAATGGAGGATTTAGACCATCTTATGCAAGAAGGGATGCAGTTGCATCAGAAGACATAATCTAAATTCCACTATGGGGCCCAGGGATGCATATGAATCAGTAGACATTATCCAACTTCCACCATGAGGTCAAGAGATGCAGTTATCTTTTGTTGGTCGCAGACTGTCAGGAGACCTTGAAGATAATTAAATTATTTGTTCAAAGAGATAAGATCTGAAGTAAACAACTTTTGGATAATATAAGCCATGGTCCCACTGCTGAAGTTTGAGACTCTCCAAGAGGTGGCAACATCTCTCAGCAAGAAGAAGAACTTCAAGATTCCAAACCGATGTCCTTCAACCTCCAGGGAGGTGGAGAAGCTGCTACCAGCGCCCAGACAACCTACTACAAGTGTGCAGTCATCGCTTTGCTTTGGCAGTTGGGACCAGTCCAGGCATTGATAAGTATAATTGGGAAGGGCTTGCATATTGTAGTGTGAATTCAGCTTTAGATTTAGTAATAAAGACTTGTATAAACTGAACTGCTCTCGGTGTGTGTGTCTATTTTCTTTCGGTAGCTCAAACACTGTGACCAATCTAAAATGAACAAAATGAGAGGTATAAGATTACCCAAGACAGGGAGCCTCAGACAGTCTGGAGGGGGACTTGCTGTTCTAAGAGGCTCATGTGGTTTTTCAAGCAGAGAGAGTCAAACAGGCTTTTTTCTGAGTGTGTAAGAGAGAGAGACTCAGAGATCAGTTCTACAGTGTAACAGTCAGCAGAAGCAACTGGGACTGGAACAGGACAAGCTGGCAAGCTTGTGAAAAGCTCCATTTGGTCAAGCCCTTGAGAATCATGCAAAAGGAGAGGACTGGCTGTCTAACATTTCACTTGGAATAAGAGAAACAAAAAGGAACTCTGTGGTGACCTGAAGTAAAGAGGTTATCATCTGGAGAACCCTGAAGGGGCAGGTTTTGTCAGCAAGACACTGAAGTGGTTGATAGAAGTACATCAGTTGTGGATGTCCTGGAACAACAAATCTCTCTGAAAACTGACAAGAACCTTCCTAAGTGGTGAACATTTACCTTTCAAACACCAAAGGTGAACTTTATAAATGTTAAATTCTATGCGCAGCATAAAAAATTGCTTGCAACCAGTGAGCATGAGGAAGGACTGGAATGAGGATGTCCATTGGCTTTTATTTGCAGCACGAGAGTCTGTACAAGAGTCTTTGGGCTTTAGCATTTCTGAGTTTGGGCTTGGACAGCAAGTTAGGGGAACTTTAGGGTGGTTGAAGGAACAATGGGTTAATGAGGATGTCCAGTTGAAATTGCAAGATTATGTCTCAAAGTTTGAAGATCATTTGCAGAAAGTCTGTGAATTGGCCCAAGAGAAACTATTTGACAAACTTCCAAAAGGCCGACTTTACTGTTAATTTGGTAAAGATTGAACTTGGCTATGCTACTGTGACCTACGTAGGTTATGAAGTTGATCAAGTCAAGTTGGCCCCTGTCCAGTTCAGACAATTTCTGAGTTCTCCTTTCCCAAGGGTAAGAAAACCATTGGAAGATTTTTTGGGAATGGTTGGGTGGTACAGAGAGTTCTGTAAAAAATTTTGTTGATTACCTTTCAAGAGGATAAGTTTGCAGTGATACTGGAAGAAGGCACTCGTCTAAAAAGGACATTTCTCTGAAGCACCTCAACAAGAGTTTTGCGAGTAATCAACGCCTGTCACCACCACCCCCCCCCCCCACCCTGGTCTCTTTCACCCACTTCAGGAACTGCTAACTTCATCTTAAAGCCTGTGTGTCTCACCCATCTTAAAGCCTGCATCACTGACCCATCCAAAGCCTGTGTGTCAAATCCACTTAAGGCCTGTGTGTTGCATCACTTTCAAACCCACATGTCATCACTGAGTTTCTGAAACTGAACTTGAAACTGCCTTTGAGCACTGAGCCTTGAGCTGTAGTGGCTTAGGGGTGTTGTATACACGCTAATATATTTGCGCATAGTTGAGGACTAAGTTAGATAATTGTATATAAATGTAGTTAAGTTTAGATAAGTTAGTTAAATTAGAGTAGGTGCTATATAATAATTAAAATATATTATTTTAAATACAACATGTCTGGGCTAATTTTTATTGCTGCTATCATGTACATAACCCCACCTACACATGGTCAGCATATTCTTCACACCCCTAACCCCACCTACACATGGCCAGTTGGAAACATCTTCATTGCATGATTTAATAATTCTGAACTCTCAATGACGTGGTGTTTCAACGGCTCTCTCCCCACTATTTCAGAATTTAGAAATAAGCGGATTAAAGAAAATAGAAGGAGATCATGCACTATTTTCTAAAGTAGAAATCCTGTTTGGTCGCAGCACATGGCTAAGCCGCAGTCTCTGGTCCCTTAGGTGTAGCAAGGGTGGACTCTGGGGTACTGGGAGCTGCTGGTAGAGCCTCTGTGGGGCTTGTGACTTCTGGAGGAGTAACCTGGGTGCTTGGGGCTTTTGGCTGAGTCTCTGACTTTGGGATGTTTGCAGTGGGCTTAGAGGGGATCCCAGCGATAGTGTCAGGTCTCCGTGGTACTGGGGAAACTGCTGCTGGGGGAGTCACAGTAGCGGTGTCTGCTTTCCCTGTTTCTGTCTGAAAATGTTAAGTTTGTGGATAGTCATTTTGTAATATGGGATGCTTTAAAGGCTTATTTGAGAGGGCAGATCATTAGTTATTCTACAAAAGTTAAGAAACAATATATGGCAGCAAGTTTAGAGTTAGAAAATAAGATTGCTGAGTTAGAGAATGATTTTCAAAAGGAGGTAACAGAAGATTAAAAAATTACATTGGAACGGTGGAAGTTGTGTTATAATACTTTACAAACTTATCAGTTTGAGCGCTTAATTAATCGATATAAAGAACGTTATTATGAGTTGGGGGAAAGGGCTCATAAAGTACTTGCCTGGCAATTGAAAGCTGAACAGACGTCTTGGATTATTAATGCCATTAAAAATAATTCAATAATTAAATAAGCCTCAGGAAATTAATGACCAATTTTACTCATTTTATCAAAAGTTATATACTTCTGAGGGGAAACAGGATAAGGGGTTTATTGATTCATACTTATCTAAATTACAGTTGTTGGTATTATTCAGAATTGATTTTCAAGAATTGGAATCTCCTTTTACGGATTTTGAAATTAAGGAAACTATTCTGGAAATGCCAAATGGAAAATCCCCAGGGGACAATGGATTTCCTGTGGAATTTTATAAATTTTTAATGATAATTTACCTAATGAATTTGGAGAGGTATTGAATAAAGTTACTGAAGATCAGAAGCTACCGGAATCATGTTCGAGTGCTTTAATAACTGTTATTCTGAAAAAAGATAGAGGTCCATTGAAAGTGTCTTTGTATAGACCTATTTCTTTATTAAATGTGGATTATAAAATTATAGTGAACGTACTAGCTAATAGACTCGCTAAATATTTGCCTAAATTGGTACATATTGATCAAACAGGTTTCATTAAAAATAGAAATGCGGGGGGCGTGGCAAGATGGCGTAAGGAACAGACGTGCCTTCCAGTCCTCTTCTGACTCTTTGTTATTGTTTTGTCTATAAGTGCCCGTTAAAACTTTTTAAAAGTTTAGAAATAGTTAGAGGTGTTGAGTTAGTTTCTAATGGTACAATTGCTGAAAAGAAGTTAAAAAAAAGGCAACAGATCGTTAAGAAACTGCATTTCCCGAAGTTATTTGAGCCTACCTGTTTACAAGAAGCCAGTACTCAGCGTGGAATGGATCCAGGAAGAGAGGTACAAGATTCGGCAACGGAGCTCCGCTCTTTGTCAGCAGGGCTCTTTAAAGATGGCGCCCGGCAGCCCTTGGAACAAAGGGCTGGCCAGGCATGTGCGCGTGAATCAACGGCCGCTATGAGCGCTGTCAGTGAGTCTTTGACAGCTAGAACAGCTGGGACGCTGCCAGCTGAAGACCCGACTTTGAAAAGACGCTTACCGATTGATGTAGCGGTGGCGCTGCGAAATGCACCTCCAGTAATGAAGACTTCAACAGACATCGATGTAATGAAGGCATTTGATATAATATGGGTTAAGGATAACCCTGCCCATCAGCCTCCAGATACTGCTGAGGAGGTTGTGGCAGGGGTTTCTACATGTACTCATACTATAAGAAAAGCAGTTAAACCAAAGGAAATAGAAGACCCTTTGGCTATACAGAAACAGCAAGATCCTACTGTACCTGAATCTATTCCAGTAGATATGCTTATTAAGAATCTTGAATCTAAGTTATCCTCTACAATAAAAGAAATAGGTAAGGCTTTAGTTCAGGTTAATACAAAGCTTAATACTTTGGTGGACATTAATACTCAACAGATGGTTGATTATGGAGCTTTTAAGCTTGAAACGAGTGAAAGACTTGATGGTTGTGATCAAGGCAAAGTCGAGGTATGAGATCAAATACAAGATGTAAATAAAACAATTGAAATTTTACAAATTCAAAATAAAAATTTGGCGAAAAAGGTTGATTATTTGGAGAATCAATCTAGACGGAATAATATAAAAATTGTTGGTTTGCCAGAAGATATGGAAGGATCAGATCCAAGAAAATTTTTTACTGAATGGATTCCACAAGTGTTTGGAAACGATAAGTTTCCGGAAGGCTTAATATTGGAACGTGCTCATAGATCTTTGAGAAGAAAGCCTTTTCCAGGACAAAATCCAAGACCTGTTTTGGTTTGTTGTTTAAATTATTGTGATAGAGAGACAATTTTGCGTGTGGCTATAAGAAATGCACAACAAAGAGGATCTCCCTTGATGGTTCAGAACAATCGTGTTTTTTTAAAATCCGGATTTGAGTCAAGAAGTTATGTCTCAACGACGTGAATTTAACCCTGTGAAAGAAGTGTTGTGGAAAAAAGGATATAAAGCAATATTTAGATATCCTGAGGTATTGAAGATTTTTCAGGATGGCTATCACCAAAATGTTTTGATAATCCTAAGGATGCTATGGACTTTGCTCAATTATTGCCAATTACGCAATTTCAAGAAAGATGTAGTCCACCATGGTCTCCAAAGAGAGTGGAGACGCAAGATGGGAACCGAATTCCAAGAAGAAATGGAAGCAATGGTGGTCGGAGTGACAAAGTTGATTAAAATTTTTTTTTTTCTGAGAAGATTTCAGATAATGATGATAGTTTAATGTGAAATGGGAGTTGGGAGAGGGAGCTGGGTGGGCATCATTTTCCAGAAGTCATCAGCTACGTGTGAGTTATCTCACACCCAATATTTTGTGGGAGTTACTGCATTGAGCGGTTGAGACAGGAGGAGGTGGTTGCAACCTCCTACCTGTTCTTTTTTTTTTAATCAATTTTTGGATTAAGGAGTGAAGTTTTTTTTATTATTATCTTTAAATTTTTTTGTAGTTTTAGGAGGGGATAAGGGAAAGGGGTGTTTTTCTTTTTTTTCTCTCTCTTTTTTCTCCTCTTTTTTGTGTGTTATTATAAGCAATATCTAAACTTAAGTTTGCCTCTCTTAATGTTCAGGGTTTAAATAATCCTATTAAGCGTAAGAGAGTACTTGCTTACTTAAAAAAATTGAAAGTTGATGTGGATTTTTTGCAGGAAACTCATTTAACAGATAAGGAACATTTGAAACCTTAAACGTGAATGGGTTGGACAAGTTTTCTATTCTTTCATTTAATTCAAAGGTGAAAGGAGTGGCAATTCTGGTGCATAAGAATTTATCATTTCAGTTACAGAATGAAGAGAAAAATGGAGGAAGATTATTAAAATTGAATTGTACAATTTTTAATGAGGCTTGGACTTTGCTTGATGTTTAAGCTCCAAATGTTGAAGATACAGCTTTTATTGTAGATGTGTCTTTATTACTTGGACAAACGAATTCCAATGTGATGATTGGGGGAGATTTAAATGTGGTATTGGAGCCTTTATTGGACAAGTATCCAAGAGCAATTAAGAAATCTAAGATGGCAGTACAAGTGACTAATATGATGAAAGATTTGAATTTAGTTGATATTTGGCGAAGACTTAATCCTACAGAGAAAGATTTTTCTTTTTATTCTTCTCGTCATAATTCCTTTTCAAGAATTGATTATTTCTTAATTTCAACACATTTGCAGGATAAGGTTATATCTGTGGATTATAAGGCAAGGTTGGTTTCAGATCATTCATTATTATTATTAGAATATCAGAGTTCACAAGATGTTCAAAGAACCCCAAGATGGAGATTTAACATTATGTTATTACAAAAACCAGAATTTATTAGTTATTTAAAAAAAACAAATTGAGGATTTTATTAGTAATAATGTTAACTCTGTTTCTAGTCATTTTGTTTTATGGGATGCAATGAAAGCTTTTTTACGAGGTCAAATTATTAGCTATGCATCTAAAGTAAAGAAAGAGAGAATTAGAGAGATTGAAGATTTAGAGAAAAAGATAACTGTTAGTGAAAAAGAATTTCAAAAAAATGCTACCGAAATGCAAAAGAACCAGTTAACTGATTTAAAATTAAAGTATAATGAATTACAAACATATCGATTTGAATGTTTAATTAATTGAACTAAACATAGGTTTTATGAATGGGGTGAGAAAGCTCATAAAGTTTTATCATGGCAGTTAAAAAAAGAACAATTATCTAGGATTATACCAGCAATTAGAAAAAAATCGGGTATTACTTTTAGACAAAAAGAAATTAATGAGGAATTTTGTAATTTTTATAAAAAACTATATACATCTGAGTGTAAAGATATAAGTGAAGATGCAATAGATTCTTTTTTGAAAAATATTAATTTGCCACAGTTGAATCAAGAAGATAGACAAGAGTTGGATAAATCTTTTACAGAGAATGAAATTGAAATGGCTGTAAGAGATATGCCAAATGGAAAGGCACCTGGTGAAGATGGGTTCTCTATAGAATTTTATAAAACTTTTTATGTTGATATATCTTCTATTTATAAGAATGTAATACAGCAAATTTATAAAACTTTTCAATTACCTGAATCTTGTTCTAATGCAATAATTGCGGTTATACCAAAAAAAGATAAAGATCCTTTACAGGTTTCTTCTTATCGACCAATATCGTTGTTAAATGTAGATTATAAAATTGTGGCTAAAGTTATGGCTAATAGATTGGCTCAATATTTACCTAAAATAATGCATAAAGATCAAACAGGATTTATAAAAAACAGATATGCGTCTGATAATATTTTGCGATTAATTACTTTGGTAAATAAATTTAAATCTCAAATGAATTATCCAATAGTGGTCTCATTAGATGCAGAAAAGGCTTTTGATAGAGTGGAATGAAAGTTTTTAATTTAAAGTACTTGAGAAATTTTGTTTTGGTTCTTCGTTTATTGGATTGATAAAGGCTTTATATAATAGTCCGAAGGCTAGAGTTGCTACTAATGGACAGATTTCAGAATCTTTTGATTTAACAAGGTCTACTAAACAAGGATGTCCATTGTCACCTGCCTTATTTGCTATTGTTATTGAACCTTTGGCACAGTTAATACGTCAAAATGAAAATGTTAAGGGTATGAGAGTTTTGAATGAGGAATATAAGATTAGTTTATTTGCAGATGATGTTTTATTATATCTGGTAGACCTTGATATTTCTTTACCAGCAATTCAAGAATCTTTAGAAAATTATGGTCAATTATCTGGTTATAAGGTAAATTGGGCTAAAAGTGAAATTTTGTCAATTTGTAAAGATGATTATTCGATTTATAAAAATATTACGAAGTTGAAGTAGACAAAACAAATTAAATATTTGGGAATTAATGTCAATACAGAATATCAAGATTTATATTCAATTAATTATCTTCCTTTAATAAAAAAGATTAAACTAGAATTTATTAGGTGGAAGGACTTACCTTTAGGTTTATTGGGGAAGATTAATACTATAAAAATGAATATTTTTCCTTGGATACAATACTTATTTCAATCAATTGCTTATTTTTTTTTAAAGTTTTTTTAAGGATTTATATAAAGCAGTTAGAGAATTTTTATGGAAGGGAAAATTTCCGAGGGTAGCAATGAAAAAATTGATGTGGGACTTTCAGTTTGGAGGTTTGAGATTACCTAATTTTCAATATTATTATGAGGCAGCTCAATTTAAATTTCTTAGTGCATTAATGAATATGGAGGATCCGCCCAGTTGGGCAAAGATAGAACTGGCAGTTCTTTTAGAAAAATCTCCACATGAATTTTTGTTTCGATGGAATAAAAATTTGTTACGAACTTATGATATACCAATATTGAAACACTTGTTGAATTTATGGACGAGAAAACTTGATAAAATGGGGCTTAAAAATAAAAGGTCTGGGCGATTGCCATTATATAATAACCAACTTGTTACTTTTACGATCTCCAATATCACTTTGAAACAATGGAAAGGAAAGGAATAAAAAAACTTATCTGATTGTTTCTTTGAAGGACATTTTTGTTCTTTTGAGGAATTACAAAAGAAATTTGGTATTAGTGGAAATTCTGTATATGTGTATTATCAGTTAAGATCATTTGTAAAACAAATATGTGGTCGCCAAATCACTTTATTGCCTGAAACTAATTTTGAGAAATATGTACTTTCAATACCAGAAAAGGGGTATATATCTGATTTGTATTGTATTTTACAAGAAAATGAAAGTAAGAAAGATTGGGATAAAGATAAGCTGAAATGGGAAAAAGATTTAGGTTCTACAATAGCTGAAGAAGCTTGGATGGAAATTTGTCAAAACAGTATTCGGAAATTGATTAATGCTAGATTAGCGATGATTAATTATAATTTTATACATCAATTATATTTAACACCAGAAAAAGTAAAAAAAATTGGTCTTAGTAAGTCAGACTGTTGTTTTCGTTGTGATCAGACAGCTAGTACTTTTTTTACATACTGTTTGGTCTTGTGACCGATTGCAACAGTTTTGGAAAGATATTCAATCTATATTTAATAGATTATATAATATTTGTGTTGTTTTAGATCCTGATATATTTTTATTAGGGAATATGCAATCATTAATTGATTTAGGATTAAATGATTATCAGATTTCTTTTATCTATTTAGCTTTAGCAGTGGCCAAGAAATGTATAGCATCTACTTGGAAAGATAGAAATATAATAACTTTGGATAGGTGGTATTTAGAGATGAAGTCTTGTTTAATTATGGAAAGGATATCTTTTTCAATTCAAGATAAGATGTCTTTTTATAAGTTGAAGTGGACTCCATTTGTTAAGTATATGCAATTAAGTTTGATTTAAGTATGTTTCTAGATGTGATATTTTAGATCTGATAAGTCTTTTTATTATTATTTTTATTTGTCTTATTTTTCTTTTTTTGTGAGTGTTTTTTTTAATATATAATATTATTGATTTTACTAATTCTTCACTCTTTATTTGGGGAGGGGAAGGGTGGGTTTTTTTATATATTTTTTTAGTTCTTGTATATGTAGGGGGGTGGTTGAATTAAGTTAGGTTATTAATGTTGTATTGTAATTATATTATTTTATTTTATATCCTTTCTTTAAATGTAATTTTCTTTGTATTCCTGTGATAAAATCTTTAAATAAAGTTTAAAAAAAAATAGAAATGCATCAGACAATATACTTTGATTAATTACTTTGATCAATGCATATTGAAAGCAACCTAACCATCCTATGGTGGTTACATTAGATGCAGAAAAAGCTTTTGATAGGGTTGAGTGGAATTTTTTATTTAAGGTGTTAGAAAAATTTAAATTTGGCCCATTTTTTTATTGGTTGGGTTAAGGCTTTATATACGAACCTGATGGCTAAGGTGGTGACAAATGGACAGATTTCTTTACCATTTAAATTGACTCGATCAACTCGACAAGGCTGCCCATTGTCACCAGCCTTATTTGCATTGGTTATTGAACTGTTGGCTTAAGCTATTAGACAAAATGAGGAATTAGAGGGATGTGGGTTAAGAATGAAGAATATAAAATTAATCTATTTGCGGATGATGTGTTGGTGTATTTAATGGAACCGGAATGTTCGTTGAAACAATTGCAAGAGTGTTGTTTGAAATTATTATCAGGATATAAAGTTAATTGGGACAAAAGTGAAATTTTACCCGTTGGAGTGGGAGATTATTCTGAATTTAAACAATTACAAAATTAAGATGGACAAATAAAATTAAATATCTAGGTGTATTTGTAGATATGAATTAGCAATCATTATATCAATTAAATTATGTACCCTTATTAAGACGGATTAAAGCAGATTTAATTAAGTGGAACGATCTTCCATTAACTTTGATTGGTTGGGTTAATTGTATTAAAATGAATATTTTTCCATGAATTCAATATTTATTTCAGTCACTACCTTGTTTACTTTCTAAGAGTTTATTTCAAGATTTGAATAAAGCACTGAGAGAGTTTTTATGGAAAGGTAAAATAGCTTGAATGGTGCTGCATAGACTTACATGGTGCTGCATAGACTTACCATTAGATCCAACGATTTTCTTGTTGGAAAATTTAAATTAGTTAAGTGGACTGGGATTAGATAAAATTCAAATTGCTTTTGTACGTTTGATATTATCAGTAGCATGTAAATGTGTTGCAAGTACCTGGAAAGATGATACTGAGATTAATATAGCTTGTTGGCATAATGAATTGAAAATATGTGTGGTTATGGAAAAAAATTACCTATACTTTACATGATAATTACTCTTTTTTCTTAGTAAGTGGTCCCCGCATTTGAATTATATGCATTTAGATATACTTTGAAATGTTGTTAACATTTAAAAATCTTTTTTTTAACATATATATAAAATTCTTTTTTTTTTTGCTTCCCTCAAGAGAGTTGGCTGTAAGGGTGGGGGAATGAGTAATGGGGGAAAATTCTTTCTTTCTTTGATTTTTTATACTATATGTTATGTTTCTATTTTCTGTTAAATAAAGTTTTAAAAAAAAATAAAATAAAATAAAAATAATTCTAGCATACGGGCTCCAAATTTGTAGAATTTATAAAGAGTCTGTAAGTTCTTTTTCTTTGGCTTGGCTTCGCGGACAAAGATTTATGGAGGGGGTAAAAAGTCCACGTCAGCTGCAGGCTCGTTTGTGGCTGACAAGTCCGATGCGGGACAGGCAGACACGATTGCAGCGGTTGCAGGGGAAAATTGGTGGGTTGGGGTTGGGTGTTGGGTTTTTCCTCCTCTGCCTTTTGTCAGTGAGGTAGGCTCTGCGGTCTTCTTCAAAGGAGGTTGCTGCCCGCCAAACTGTGGGGCGCCAAGATGCACGGTTTGAGGCGATATCAGCCCACTGGCGGTGGTCAATGTGGCAGGCACCAAGAGATTTCTTTAGGCAGTCCTTGTACCTTTTCTTTGGTGCACCTCTGTCACGGTGGCCAGTGGAGAGCTCGCCATATAACACGATCTTGGGAAGGCAATGGTCCTCCATTCTGGAGACGTGACCCATCCAGCGCAGCTGGATCTTCAGCAGCGTGGACTCGATGCTGTCGACCTCTGCCATCTCGAGTACTTCGACGTTAGGGATGTAAGCGCTCCAATGGATGTTGAGGATGGAGCGGAGACAACGCTGGTGGAAGCGTTCTAGGAGCCGTAGGTGGTGCCGGTAGAGGACCCATGATTCGGAGCCGAACAGGAGTGTGGGTATGACAACGGCTCTGTATACTCTTATCTTTGTGAGGTTTTTCAGTTGGTTGTTTTTCCAGACTCTTTTGTGTAGTCTTCCAAAGGCGCTATTTGCCTTGGCGAGTCTGTTGTCTATCTCATTGTCGATCCTTGCATCTGATGAAATGGTGCAGCCGAGATAGGTAAACTGGTTGACCGTTTTGAGTTTTGTGTGCCCGATGGAGATGTGGGGGGGCTGGTAATCATGGTGGGGAGCTGGCTGATGGAGGACCTCAGTTTTCTTCATGCTGACTTCCAGGCCAAACATTTTGGCAGTTTCCGCAAAGCAGGACGTCAAGCGCTGAAGAGCTGGCTCTGAATGGGCAACTAAAGCGGCATCGTCTGCAAAGAGTAGTTCACGGACAAGTTTCTCTTGTCTCTTGGTGTGAGCTTGCAGGCGCCTCAGATTGAAGAGACTGCCATCCGTGCGGTACCGGATGTAAACAGCGTCTTCATTGTTGGGGTCTTTCATGGCTTGGTTCAGCATCATGCTGAAGAAGATTGAAAAGAGGGTTGGTGCCAGAACACAGCCTTGCTTCACGCCATTATTAATGGAGAAGGGTTCAGAGAGCTCATTGCTGTATCTGACCCGACCTTGTTGGTTTTCGTGCAGTTGGATAATCATGTTGAGGAACTTTGGGGGACCTCACCAAAGCCTTCGACACCGTGAGCAGGAAAGGGCTTTGGCAAATACTAGAGCGCATCGGATGGAGTCTGTAAGTATTTTTTTTCTAAAGGTACACAACTTTGAATCTCTATATGCCATCTATTTAATGTTAATGAAACATCAGATTTCCATGTAACAGCAATACATTTCCTTGCTAATTTAAGGCTAATTTAACAAATTTTAGTTGGGAATCTGACAAAAGTAATTTAGGAATAATACTTTCGAAATTTCCTAACAACAATAATTCAAGATTTAACGGAAAAGTCACACCAGTAAATCGTGGTAAAAACTTATTAACAGAAACCCAAAAAGATTGAACTTTCAAATAAGGTATGTAGAGTGAAAAAAGGTTCCACTTCTTTTCCACATCAAAAACATTGATCCGATAAATTTGATCTCCAGCTACTCAATTTCTGAGGTGTAATGTACAATTGATGTAAAAAATGATAATGAATTACATTAATAGTGTTAGACATAACTTCTTTGCATAGATTTTGCCAGACCTGTTGATTCCCATCTTTCTTTTGAATGAAATTATCTTGATTTCTTGACACAAATTTAGAGCCAAATCCTTTGGCTGCTCTTTTTGGAACAACAGGAAAGGATGATGCTCTTTTGACCTCAATTAAATGTCAAAATCTTTTTGGCAAGGCGAGCGATATTACTTGGATGGAAGGATGCTGCCCCTCCCACTCATGCTCAATGGCTGAGAAACAACATGTCATATTTAAACTTAGAAAGGATTCATTATTCAATTGATAAGATTTGAAATGTGTGGGGGCCATTTACGTCATTTTTATTAGTTTTTAATATAATACTTGGCCTTTATTTTTTTCCCTGTTTTCATTTTAAGTATTAAGTAGGCTTACAATGTGGATAAAGTGGGGATGGGGGTTTGAATTTCTCTTTAATCGGGATAACATTATTTAATATGTTTATGAATTGTAGGTATGTCTGATGATTTCTGTATCTTCTTTTTTAATGGTTCAATCTGTTATTCACAATTAACACTCCACAATTGCTTTTGAGTTTTTTAGCTTTAAAATCAAACAAATAATAATATTTCAAAAAGGAAAGATTCTAGGATTCCAAAGGATGAATGTGCCTAAATTCAACATGATCACTCTGTTCATTCGTGGCAGGCGGCATTTCTGAACATCCCAGCAGTTACCACTTGGGGAGGTGGGGCTGAGCTGTGTCATTGAACCACAGCTGTCTGAGCTGATGGTGCTCTGCAGTGCGGCGCCGGGAGGGGGTTTTGGAATTTAACCCAGTGATGTTGACGTTTCCTCAAAAGGATGTGGTGTGGTTAAAAGGGAACCTGTGGGCAGTAGCAGTCGCACGCAACAGCTTTCTTTACTTCCCTCCAGGTGTGGGTTGAGGGTTCTTAAACATGCATGGATGCTGGGAGGCCAGAATTTGGAGGTGGACCAGGTGGGATGGGCCAATCTGGATGACTGTTTATCCTGATTAGTGTTGGGCATTTTGAGAACTGAACTCCAGCAAGAAAACAACAATTATTTCATCACCCTCCTGCATTGTGCTCTGTATTTGATAAAAGGCTTCAGGAAATTGTTCCTTGAAGGTGGAGTCCCATGTAGTCCGCACCAATTTACGTGAAACTCCAACTCTTCTTAAGGAATTGGTGAGGCCAAGTTTGGAATATTGTGTGCAGTTCTGGGAAGTTATAGGAAGGATATAAATAAGGTAGAGAGGGTGCAGAGAAGATTTACTAAAATATTCCCTGGATTTCAGTATCTAGAATACAGAGAAAGACTGAGTAGACTGAGACTTTATTCATTGGAGCGTAGAAGGTTGAGAGGAGACTTGATAGACGTAGTTAAAATTATGAAGGGAATAGATAGAGTCGATGTGAATAGGCTCTTTCCCCTGAGGATTGGAACAAGGAGTCATAAATTAAGGGTTAGGGGGCAAAACTTTAGAAGTAACATAAGAGGAAGCTTCTTCACTCAGAGAGTGGTGGCTGAGTGGAATGACCTTCCGGGAGAGGTAGTTGCAGCAGGGTCAATTCTGTCATTTAAGAAGAGGTTGGATGAGTACATGGATGTGAGGGGGTTGGAGGGTTATGGGCGGAGAACGGGAGGGGGGAGCTAGTGGATTTGTTCAACTGAACCGGCGTGGACTCAAAGGGCAGACATGGCCTGTTTCTGCACTATAAACAGTTATATTGGTTATGGGCAAGGAGTGGGTAGGTGGAACTAGCTGGAGTTTCATGTAAATTGGCGCGGACTAGAAGGGCCGATATGGCCTGTTTCAGTACTGTAATTATTATATGGTTATAAGCAAATCAGGATATTGCCTATGGGACTTTAGCTTTCATTAGTAGGGGGATTGAGTTCAAGAGCCAAGAGGACAGGTTGCAACTCTACCAATCTCTGGTGAGACCATATTTAGAGTATTGTGTTAGCAGAGCTGGGACTTTTCTCTGAAGTAAAGAAGGATGAGAGAAGATTTAATAAGGGTCGATAAGATTATGAGAGACAGCAACACCTTTTTATCCCATGGAGACAGAAGCAAATGTATTAGGTGAAAGGAGGAAAATTTAAGGGAGGCATCATGGGTTGTTTTTTTTAAACACAGAGAATAGTGAGTGCCTGGAATGCTTTGCCTGGGATGGCAGTGGAGGCTGGTACAACAGGGACATTTAAAATACTCTTCAATAAGCATATGGATGGAAGAAAAGTAGAGGGGTATGGTTATAAGGTAGGAAAGGCTTAGATTGTAGGGGAGGTTTATGCAAGTTGGCATAACATTGTGGGCCAAAGGGTGTGTACTGTGGTGTAATGTTCTATGTAATGTGCCAAGAAATCTCTTTACAACCTGATCCACCTGTTATGCCTCTTTCAGGGAATTGTCTATCTGGATTCCCAGATCCTTCCATTCTACCGCACTCCTCAGTGCCCTACCATTTACTGTGTATGTCCTACCTTGGTTTGTCCTTCTAAAATGTAACACCTCACACTCATCTGCATTAAATTCCATCTGCCATTTTTCAGTTAATTTTTCCAGCTAGTCCAGATCCCTCTGCAAGCTTTGAAAACCTACTTCACTGTCCACGACACCTCCATTCTTAGTGTCATCTGCAAACTTGATGATCCAATTTACCACATTATCATCCAGATCATTGATATAGATGGCAAACAACAATGGTCTCAGCACTGATCCCTGAGGCACACCACTAGTCACAGGCCTCCAATCTGAGAAGCATCATCCACCACTACTCTCTGGCTTCTCCTGTATAGCCAATGTCAAATCCAATTCACTACCTCACCATGAATACTGAGTGTCTGAGTGATTGTCTTTTTTTTTGGCCAAACAGCACCTTTCTTGATAGTGGGTTTAAATTTTCTTTTTTTATATCATAAAATATCAATGCAATATAATCTGGTTAAAATGTGGGTACCTTGGATGAAATTATATGATTTAAGTGTCAAGTGTAAAGTGGAAGGAAAGTATTCTGTCTGAAGGTCAGTGACAAGTGGAGGGCCACAAGGATCTGTTCTGAGACCCCTGCTCTTTGTGATTTTTATAAATGAACTGGATGAAGAAGTAGAGGGATGGGTCAGTAAATTTGCAGATTATATGAAGGTTGGAGGAGTTATGGATGGAGATGAAGGTTGTCGAACATTTCAAGATAATTTTGAGCTGGGCGGAGAAGTAGCAGATGGAGTTCAATCCAGTTAAGTGTGAGGTGATTAATGTACAGGGTTACTAGTTGGTTACTTAAGAGTGTGGATGAACAGAGACACTTTGGGGTCCAAATCCATACATCCCTCAAGGTCACCACACAGGTTGATAGAATAGTTAAGAAGGCCTTTGGGAAGCTGGGCTTCATTAATAGGGGGATTGAGTTCAATAGTTGAGAGGTCATGTTGCAACTCGACAAATCTCTGGTGAAACCACACTTGGAGTATTGTGTTCAGTTCTGGTCACCTCATTACAGGAAGGATATGGAAGATATGGGGAGGGTGCAGAGGAGATCTACCAGGATGTTGCCTGGATTGGAAAACCAGGTCTATGAGGCAAGGTTAGCCGAGCTGGAACTTTTCTCTCTAGAGTGTAGAAAAATGAATGGAGACTTAATAGAGGTCTACAAGATTAAGAGAGGTATAAATAGGGTGGACAGCCCACGTCTGTTTCTCAGAGCAGGTATAGCAACCACCAGAGGACATGTGTACAAAGTTAAAGGGAGATATTGTGCTAAGTTTTTTTTTAATGCAGAGAGTTGTGAGTGCCTGGCTGCCTTGGCAGGGATGGTGGTGGAGGTGGAAACATTAGGGGCATTTAAGAGACTCTTAGACAGGCACATGGATGGAAGAAAAATAGAAAGTTACGGGGTAGGGAAGGTTTAGTACTTTTTAAAAAAAATGGATTGGCACAACATCAAGGGCAGAAGGGCCTATACTAGGCAGTGTTTATGTCTATGTTCGATGAACATGTGGCTATGAATCTCGAAGAAAACTAGGGCTGGAGAGAAATAAACATGTGAAGGGGCACATCTGACTGTTGATGGTTGGAGGAGCTGGCCAAGCATGTAATTTTAAATGAAACCATGTAAAGAGAGTCTGATTCTGCCTCAAAAAGAAACTGGTTTCGTTCAGGAAAGCAATAATGCCACAAAGTCACGCAAGAAGGATCATTTATTTAAAAAAATTGAATCTCTCATTTGTTTTGAATCGAGTTTGGCCAATTTATTTTATAAACCCCTGGGAAAAATTATTAGAAACATCTAGTCTCCACAATGTTGAAGAGATAAAATCTGAACCATGATTGGGAATATATCCAAAAGGATAATTACACTACCCTTTACTCCACATTTTCTGTTTACATAGAACATTACACCAGAGAACAGGCCCTCATAATTGTGCATACATCTGATCAATTCTCCCTGTGGTGATATGTAATTACACCACTAGGTCACCAGGGGGCATCCCGGTGACCTGTATATAAAGCAGCCCAGAGCTATAGTCTAGCCTTCCAGGTTCATCTTGCAGAGAGACAAGACCTCTTAGTGTACATATTAGTTTATTAAAGCTGTCTTATACTCACACTGCTGTTGTGGTTATTGTCAGTACACTCCCCTCATTCTTCTACACTACAGGGAATAAAGTCCTAACCTGTTTAACTTTTCCCTGTAACTCAGTTCCTCAAATCCTAGCAACATCCTTATTGAACTCTTTTCTGCAGTTAGGCTTCCAAAACTGCACACATTACCCCAAACTTGGCCTCACCAGTGTCTTGTATAACTTGCCTTCGCATCAACTACATCAAGCTTCAATGCATCCTTTAGCATACCTGGAGTATGCCAGGCGGCAGCATTCCATTTGGAACACTGCTTTTCTGGAAGATCCACAAATTTCAGGCAGACCAAAGTGCAAATTTACCATGTTGGATCACCTTCCAGAATCTTCTGATGTCTGTCTAACTGTGTGTCTCTAGGAACAGCTTGGAGGTCAGAGTAATCTGTTTCAAGGCTGACAACAACCATTGCATTCTTTTGTAGAAAATTTTAGAAGATGTGAAGTCCACAAAGGGATGGGTATTTTTTCAATGTCATTGCAGTGTGTGTTGAAAATGAGAGTCCAACTGCTTTGGAAGGTTCACTGCTGGGCCAGGCACAGAACAGATCTGAGGCTGTCTCCTTGAAATCTAGATTGGGAAATATGATAAATTGTAGCACAGATAGTACAGATTTGCTTCTTTTTATAAAGTTCACCAGCAAGAAAAGAGTTAAAAAGAATATTTTTATGGGAAAATACTGGAGTCTGTTAAATAAATTGTTTTCTTTCAGCACAGCTGCAAGACATTAGAATCAAGGCCATGCTATCCTTGAAACTCGTGCTGGAGAGATGTTTTGCTGATGTCTGCAGATTACAGGTCATGTGAATGGTCGCGAACAGGCTGTAGAATGGGAAGCTAAATCCATAGAAAAATGCTTGTGCCCACCTGCGTTTGGGCTTCCTTGCAGAAACGTCCTGCTGCAGGTTACAACAGGACTCCTCATGTAACGGAGAAAAGCTCATGGAGTTGTGTGGTGCTTGCATTAGTTATCACACACCTCTTTCTATTTGACCAAAGTTAACAAATGCAGCTTGTTATCACTCAGTTCCACTTGGAATTTGCATTTGAAGCAGGGCAAGCTCTTGGCTCTGACTGGACTAGGGAATGCAACCTGCGTTTGGTCCAATTGATGGGTCAATAGAGGCATGAGTGGAAATTCCCACCAGGACTAAACAGAAAGAATTTGAACAAATAAAGAATTCTGGGTCAAACCATATCTATCTAATTATCCAGGGGTACAAGAAATCACTGATAAGTGTATATTTGCCAAACAAAATATTTTGGTGAGAGTGATCACAAACTCCGTGAGCTTTAGCACAGTTATGGACAAGGATAAAAGCAGGCAAAATGGGAAAGGGTTTAATTGGGGAAGGGATAATTACAATGGCTTCAGCCAGAAACTAGAGTGAGTAAATTGGGAACAGATATTCTCAAGAGAAAGCACAGTGGTAATGTGGAGAAGGTTTGAGGACCACTTGCCCAGGGTTCTGGATAGGCTTCTCCCAATGACACAGGGAAAGGAAACCATGTTGTCAACACAGGTGAGGCAGCTAGTTAAGAGGGAGAAGGAAGCATACATTAGATTTAGGAAGCAGGAAACCAGAAGGGCTCATGGGAAGTATATAGTAACCAGGAAGGAGCTTAAGAAAGGAGAGCTAGAAGGAGGCGTGAGAAGGCCTTGGCAATAGGGATTAAGGAGAACCCCAAGGTGTTTTATGCCTACCTGAAGAACAGAAAGATGATGAGAATGAAGGGGGGGCTGCTAAAGGATAAAGGAGGCAACATGTGCCTGGAGGCGAAGGAAGTTGGGGAGGTCCTAAATTAATACCTTTGCATCAGTATTCACCAGAGAAAAGGACTTTGATCAAGGTGAAGTCAAATGAAAGAATTTGTTTAACAAGGGGTTAATAATTTAGGTGAAAACTAACTGCTTTGTATTTTAACTTTTTCTGTGCTTGTGTGTTGTGCCTAGAACCCCACCAAGGATATAGTGTAGTGGCTCACTGGAGGCTTAATCGAACTGGCTCGGGAGGTTCATTTGGAACACGTAGGGTTTTCAAAAGCTGTGAGTGACTGTTTGAGTAAACGACTTTAACTGAACCTCAACTTGACTACGTCTGATCATTTTCTTGCTCTTCATTTCACACTGTGACACAATTGCTACGTTAGTGACCCTGACGGGCCCAAACAGATTTTGAACCTGACATGGACAACGCAGCAGTTTTGCTCAAACTGCACGTCTTTTGGACTACTCAACCTGAAGTTTGGTTCGGGCAGACTGAGGCCCAGTTCCACATTCGCAAGGTAGAAGTGGACACCACTAAGTACTATCATGTGGTAAGCACCCTCAACCAGGACATGGCCAGTCGAGTAGTGGTTTTCCTTCAGGACTCACCAGCTCTCAGCAAGTACAAAGTCCTAAAAGCCCTCCTTGTCTGGATTTACGGTCTCTCACGACACGAGCAAGCTGATGGTTCCTCCATATCGATGGCCTGGAGGACCACCTACTTGGGATTTACTGAACGATATGTTGGCACTGGCACATGGCCATAGGCCTTGCTTGCTCTTTGAGTTGTTTTTAGAGCATATGCCAGAAGATATCCGCCTCATGTTGGCTAATGAGGACCTTGATAACACTCAAACAGTGGCCGCCCATGCAAACATTCTGTGGGGCACAAAACAGTAAGGTTCAAGGCCCACAGAAATTAGTGCCACATTATACCCAAAGGCCCAGGCTCCACAAGTACTGGCAACAAGGGCGCACGTTTCCCTGGACAAGCATGACTCCGTGACAACCACCTGGGGTTTTTATCATCAACGCTGTGGTTCTGGACCTCGCCACTGCCAATCCCATTGCACTTTTCCAGGAAAATGCCATGGCCAGTCATTGCTAATGGCTACAGCGGCTGGCCACCATTACAGCCTACTCTACATCTAGGACAAACTCTCCCAGCGCAAATTTCTAGTCGACATGGGTGTGGAGATTAGCATCCCTCCTCCTTCAGGCTTTTACACCCAAACCAGGAGCATGGGTCCGGCACTCACTGTGGTGAATAACGGTTTGATTCATATGTACGGCACATGGACTAAACCCCAGAAATACGGTGACAATAAGTTCACATGGAAGTTCATTCTTGCTGCTGTGTCCCGGCCGTTGCTGGGTGTCGCTTCCTCAGAGCCCACTCACTGATGGCAGACTTAGAAGGGTGCTGGTTGATGAACACCACAACATTCCAGACTTTCTGTCTTGGAAAAGCCAGGCTACCCGTCCCACACCGAGACGCTGTGGAGTACTCGAACGAATTCACCAAACTTCATGTGGAGTTTCCGGACATTGTCACTCCCCAATTCTTCACTGCCACACCCAAACATGGCATTGTACAGCATGTCCTCACCCAAGGACCTCCTTTACACGCCCAAACGCGAACACCTGCCACCCGACAAGTTGCGGGATTGTAAAACAAGAGTTCCACAAAATGGAGGAACTTGGAATCATGCACAGGTCTGATAGCCCATAGGCTTCCCCACTACATATGGTGCCCAAAGCCAAGGGAGGCTGGAGACCTTGTGGGATTACAGGCATCTCAATGACGCTACCACTGCAGAACACTTGCTACCCTGTGCCCCATATACAGGACTTTACAGCTAATCTTCATGGGGCCAGGATATTTTCTAAAATTGACTTGGTGCATGTGTACCACCAAATATCTATAAACCTGGATGATGAGCCAAAGATTGGCATCATTACACCATTCAGCCCTCCGAATTTTTGAGAATGTCTTTTGGGCTCAAAAATGCTGCACAAACATTCCAGCAACTGATGGACACAGTGGAGTGTAGCATGGCCTGGTGGAGTGGTTCCATAGGCACATGAAGGCTACACTGATGGCCTGTCTCCAGGGACCTGATTGGGCAGATGAGCTGCCCTGGATCCTCCTGGGAATAAGAACAGCACCCAAAGAGGATCTCAACCCCTCATCGGCTGAATTGGTTTATGGAGTCCTGCTCATTGTACCTTGGAGTTCGTGCCTGCAGCATGTGGACAGGAGGTGCCACTGATTGAAGTCTGTGGGAGCGACTTGTAAAATTGGCCCCAATTCCCACATCAAGGCATGGAACAACGACACCGTTCATCCCAAAGAAACTCCGTAAATGTGAGTTTGTGTTTGTGCATGGAGGTGGACATGGGCCACCATTACAGAGGCCGTATGAGGGCCCCTTCAGAGCACTACAAAACAATTGTACAACTTGTGTAACAGACACTGGGGGAGCATCCAGAGACATTTACGATTGACTGACCAAAGTCAGCTCATCTCAACCTCGATCAGTCCTTGTCATGACCTTCGATCTGAAGGCACGGACGACCGCCTAAGAGCAGTAGACAGTAATAGCACGAGAGGTTTAGCCTCCTTTCACTGGTTCTTGGGGGGGGGGAACCATGTAGTGGCTCATCGGAGGCTTAATCGAACTGGCTTGGGAGATTCCGAGTTACATCACAATGCGATGACTTCATTTGGAACGCGTGGGGTTTTAAAAAGCTGCGTCTGGCTGTTTGAGTAAATGACTTTAACTGAACTTCAACTCGACCACATCTGATCATTTTCTCGTTCTTCGTTTTCCACGGCACACAGTGGCTACAATAACATGATAAACAGAGGGAGAAGGGGAAACACTCACAGTATGGTGCCAAGAATAAGGTGTACATTGCTTTAGATCACTGGCATCACTAGGGGGGTGTGGACCACACCGGGTGACACCATCAGAGGAGGTGACACCAAAATGATGGTTTATAAAATTTTTGTGCAGTGTTTGAGCAGAAATGTATTTTTTTTCTAAAAATACCCCTATAGTTAGTTATAACCACAAAAACATTTATCGTAAGCCCAGCTTACATGTATCAAGGCTTAAACTTGATGCTTATTTACTTTTTGAACCTTCTCATGTCAGAGCTGTCATTATTACCCAATTACAATGATACTTCGAATCACGTGGTTTCGTCTGCACGCGCTGTTGTTTTCGCCACAGCTGGTGTTTTTATAGTCACTGCTTTTGTCAAATTTTCTGGTGTTTTAGCTACAATATTGTGGTCATTAGTATTTGTGAACCTAATGTCACTAACTTTTTAGGGAATGAAGTAGTAGTTAAAGGAAAAGAAGGAGAAAAATCAAAAAAAGGCTTCCGTTCAGTTACTAATAATGTTTTAACTAATAATATTGTAATTCAATGTATAAAGATTCTACAAGCAATTTTGTTGTTAGTATTCATATAATAGACGAACATTTTGCTAGTTATTTATCTCACATTACATTCAGTGATATACAGAAATTATGGTTTATGAGAAATGAGTATAAAAAACATTACTGAGAAGTCTATCTATCTGGTACAGGAGAAGGTCCATGTGTGCATCTGGTACAGGAAGAGGTCCATGGAGGGGGGGAAAGGGTGGCACCAACCTTAGTGATACTACTGCTGTTGATTTGTAATTAGTGACTTGCAGAGATAAGATAACAATCGCTCCTCAGTAGACGCAATATCCACTCAGCTCTGGATCATCTTGACATTAAGCACACACTCTTGGGTTGCAGCTGTGTTAATAATCAGTGAGGAGGAAATATTGTTTCTAATTCATACTGATTGTGGTTTTCCGATAAGAAAATCAAGGATCCAATTGCAGAGGGGAGTACAGAGGCCTAGAGTTTGTAGCTTCTTGACCAGCACTGAGGGAATAATGGTATTAAAGGCTGAGCTGTAGTCAATGAAGAGCAGCCGTATGTATGAATCCCGAGATAGTGACTCCCAAGAATTTAAAATTGCCCATTCTGTCCACCCCTGACCCTCCAATGATCACTGGATTATACACCTCTGGTTTTCCTTTCCTACTTGCTGATAATACCATGGTAGTGACATTGAATGTGAGGTTGTTGTTAGCACAACATTCAGCCAAGTTTTCAATTTCCATCCTGATAGCTGAGTCATTGCCCCTTTTTATACAACCCACTACCATGATATAATTAGCAAATTTGTAGATGGTGGTGTTCTACCGAGCCACTCAGTCATGGATGTAAAGAGAGTAGAGCAGGGGGCTAAGAATGCAGCCCTGTGGTGCTCCGGTATTGATGGAGATTGTGGAGGAGATGTTCTTACCAATCTTCACTGATTGTAGTCTGGAGGTGAAGAAATGCATGATCTAATTACTCAGTGAGGTGTTGAGCCGGAGGTCTTGGAGTTTGATGATTAGTTTTGAGGGGACGATGCCAAACAGTATTCAATGAAGAACATCCTGAAATATGCATGTTATCTGTTCATGACATCTTTTGGTTTTAATATACACAAAATATTTTTGGATCCTCCCATGCACTGCATGAAAAAGCCACCTCAAAATGTTTTTCAGCCATCTTTATTTTCCTCTTCACTCTGCACATGCATTTCTTGTACTTCTCCAAGGACTCCCTTGAACCTGACGGAATCTGATGGATGCCAACTCTTTTCCCTCTGGTTTTGTTCCTCTATAACTCTTATTACCCAGAGATCCTTTACTTTGCAATTCCTGCCCTGTACCCTACTGGGAAAACATTCACCCTGGACCTTCCTTATCACACTCTTGAAATCCTACCATTTACAGGTGTGCTCCTCCTCTCGATCATCCAAGGGCAGTCAACTATTGCTATCTCTGGCCTCATCCTGTCAAAATTGCCCTTGCCCCAATTTAGGATTCACACTTGCAGAACGTAGAGCATTTAATAATACAACACAGTGCTGCCAACAATATTGCACTGACCTAAATGCACCTATTCCAGCACCATTTAACCTTTCCCAACCTCACAGGTTATAAATTGTATTAGCTTCCATCACCACCAGGCATCCACCACACTCAGTGTATATAAAAAAAAATTTAACTCTGACATCTCCCCTAAACTTTCCTCTTGATCAAGTTGTTTCCCCAGAAAAAAAGTGCTGCTGTCCCTTATAATCTTATACACCTCTTTTAAATCACCTCTTATCCTTCATCACTTTTTTTTGAATACTTTATTTAAAATTTTAAGCCACATTATCTTCAAATATAATAATTCATACACAAAAATCAATGTGGCATATACCAAATTCCTCCTCCCCCACTCCCTCCCATCCACCCCAAATCCCCTCCCTCTCCCTACTATCCCCTAACCCCAAAGACAGAAGAAAGGAAGGAGATAGACCCATCAATAACATAATTAAATGCCAAGGAATAGGGTAACATCCCACAATGGACCGAAGAACGTTCAAAACTTTAACCCCATATAATCCAAATAAGGGCTCTACATTTTCCAATAAAAAAAGATAATTACCATGTAAATTATATGTTATCTTTTCCAATGGAATACATGATCTCCATTCCATAGCTATCATTGCAAACTTAAATCAATCTCATTTTTCCATGTGATCGCTAAACATTTTCTCGCTATAGCCAAGGCGGAATTTGATACCTACTTAATCTCAATTTCAAACCCAAAATTTTAACATTACAATAGAAATAATGTTGGTTCCATCAACAATTTAATCTTCAAAGCTTTCTCTAAAACCTCCTTAAGACGCGTCCAAAAAGATTTAATTGTGCCACATGACCAAGTACAATGTTTATGACACCAAAAACATAAAGAAGATATTAAATTATATCTCTTTAATTTTTCAGAAGTTAAATATAACTAATGTATAAAATTATAATAAACTAATCTATATCTCACATTGACAATCTTAGTCATATTATCTTTACATAAATTTCTCCAGTCTTACTGATCAATTTCTATTCCAAAATATTTTTCCCACTTTAATCTAGACTTATGCAAATCTATTTTAGGCATTTTATTCTGTCATAATGGATACATTTCTGATGCAAATTTTTTCTTCCTGCTGTCCATAAGTAGAATTTCAAATTTTGACTGCATGTCCAAAATTATCCAATAATAAAACTCTAACTTGATAATAACAAAAAAGGTACTTTGTGGTTTTTCATATTTTTCTTTCATTCTTTGAAAGGAAATAAAATGTCCATCTTCATAGCAATCTTGTACAGTCTTTATTCATTTCTGATCCCATATTTTCAAAAGTTGATTATTAAGAATAAAAGGAAAAAGTTTATTCTGATACCTGAAAAGTTCCCGTGTACCTATTTCCTCATTTATCATACTCCATAATTCAATTAAATTTCTCAAAGTAGGAGAATTATAAATAAATAGTAATTTAGTATTCCATTTATAAATAAAATGATCCATCTTCTTCTCACCAATTTTAGTTAACTCAATATTACCCCATACTAATGAATTCTCCAAATCAAATATTCTATCAATAAATTTCATTTGTGCCACTTCATAATAAGTTTGAAAATTCAGTAATTGCAAACCTCACAAATCATACCTCCGTTAATTTTGGTAAAGATACACTAGCCATTTCATCATTCCACAAAATCTTCCTTTTCAAATCTTTGAAAAAATTTTTGAGGAACTTTACAAGGAATAGATTGAAAAAGATATTTTAGTTGAGGAAAAATATTCATCTTAACACCTATTAATGGTATAGGTAAATCTTTCCATCTATTTAAGTCATTTTAAATTTTATAAAATAAAGATAAATCAAATCATATAAATGATCTAAATCTTATCCAGTTTAATACCTAAATATTTAATTTGTTCTGTCCATTTAAATATATAATCCACATCAGTCAATGACAAAATCTCACTTTTCTCCCAATAAATTTTATAACCAGATATTGCACTGTATTGTTTCATTCTTTCGTACAGTGTTATTAAGGAATTTTGGAGTTCCGTTAAATAAATCAAAACATCATCAGCAAATAAACTGATCTTGTACTCCTCAGATTTCACTTTAATATCCTTGATATTGTTATCATGTCTTATCAATTGCACCAAGGTTCAATAGCTAATGCAAACAGTGCCAGAGACAAAGGGCAACCTTGTCTAGTAGATCTTTCTAATAAAAAAGTCAAAGACATTGGCCACTCATCACCACTATGGCAGAAGGGTTTCTATATAAAGATTCAATCCAACTAATAAACATTGGTCCAAACCTAAATTTTTTCAGGACTTTAAATAAAAAATTCCACTCTACCCTACCGAATGCCTTTTCAGCATCTAATGATAAGGCCATTGGTAAGTTGGATTCATCCTGAGAAATATGAATCAAACTAATTAATTTTTCAATATTATCTGCAGAATAACTATTTTTAATAAATCCAGTTTGATCTAAATGAATTAAACCTGGTAAGTAATTTGATAATTGATTTGCTAGAACCTTGGTTACAATTTTATAATCAACATTTAATAAAGAGATAGGTCTATGAGATCCAGTATTTAAAGTATTTAAAGGATCCCTATCTTTTTTGAGAATAACAGTTATAACAGTAATAAAAGAATCCGGTAAAGAAGGAACTTCCATTGCTTGTTTCAATACATCCATCAAAAGAGGTATTACTAAGTCTTGAAATTTTTTATAAAATTCAAATGTAAATCCATCTTCACCAGGGGATTCCCCATAAGGCATTAATTTAAGCACTTCACTAACTTCTTTATAAATAAAAAGAGCATCTAAGTCATTACATTCTTGAATACTCAAAAAAGGTAACTGAAGGTCATCTAAAAATCTATAATTTTTCACCCCATCTTTTTTCAGATTCATATGTATATAATTTCATATAAAATTCATTAAAAGCATCATTTATATCATGGGTTTAATATGTAATTTGTAAATCTTTCCTAATGGTGTTAATTGTTCTAGAGGTTTGCTCTGTCTTTAATTGCCATGCCAATACTTTATGGGCTCTCTCCCCTAATTCATAATATTTTTGTCTAGTTCTTTGTAATAATTTATCTGTTTTATGTCTGTAATGAATTATATTGCAATTTTTTATTTATCAATTGTATCTTTTTAGTCACCATTGAATTCTGTTGTAAATCTTTTTCTAAATTTTCCATCTCCTCTTCCAATTTATCCACTTTGCTAGAATATGTTTCTTAACTTTAGTTGAAAAGCTCATAATTTGTCCCCTTAAATATGATTTTAAAGCATCCCACAAAACAAATTTACTATTAACTGAATGTATATTTGTTTGTAAATATTGTTGTATTTGATCTCTTATAAAATTACAGAACTCTACATTTCTTAATAATAAAGAATTAAATCTCCATCTAAATGTAATTTCTATTTTTTCTGAAGCTGTACATGTTAATAATAAAAGAGAATGATCTGGCAATATTCTACTTTTATATTCAGTGGATACTACATGTCCTTGCAAATGAGCCAATAATTTAAAAAATCTATTCTAGAATAAGAATTATATCAGGATGAATAAAACAAAAAAATCTTTTTCCTCACCAACCTTCTCCAAATATCAACTAAATTCATTTTCTTTATTAATACCAAAATTTGTTTTGCCATTTTGGATCTAGTCACTATTTTTGGAGATTTATATAATAATGGATCCAGACAACAATTAAAATCCCCTCCAATCATTACCTTTCCATATGTCTGCGCCAAATTAAAAAAGAATTCTTGAATAAATTTGTCGTCATCAACATTTGGTGCATAAATATTCATAAGTGTCTAAAATTCTGAATAAATTTGACAATCAATTGCTAAAAGTTTACCCACTGAGTCACAAACAATTGATTCTAATTTGAAAGGTAATTTCTTGTTAATCAAAATAGCAACTCCTCTCACTTTTGAATTGAAAGCAATAACTTGACTAACCCAAGCCCTTTTCAATTTCTGATATTCTTTTTTCAGTCAAATGAGTTTCTTGCAAGAAAACAATATCTACTTTCAACTTTATATTGTAAGCCAAAACTCTCTTTCACTTAATTGCATTGTTGAGCCCATTAACATTAAATGTCACAAAATTTAATTTACTCACCATTATATTTAATATCATAAATGTAGAACTTCCGCCACCCGTTGGGATGGGACCCCTGTCCAAGGTTAAACTGCCAACTAAGATACATCTCCTAGATAGAAAATAAAGAAACCTTTAAAAATGTGTGTGTGTGTGTGTGTGTGTATGTGTGTGTGTCTGTGCGCGCGCGCATGGGGGGCGGCCTGCCACCTCGGAGATCAAGCCAGCACATCGCGCAGCACGGGCAATAGTAAACAGCAGCATAACACACTGTAACACATCCCTTAACACAACGAACCAGCATGGTTGAAAGCTGGAGCAGTACAAGACCAGCAACCCTAAAATGGCACTGGTCAAGCTGCCCAGCAAACAGATTAATAACAGGTTGGGGAAGAAGGGTATTCACATGCAAGAATGTTCCCACCCATTATTGTTTTTTCATGCAGCTGATGTCAGCCAATCAAACAAATGGCAGGAACTCCAACTGTATAAAAGGACCCTTTCCAGCCTCAATAAATCTTTAAGCTAACCTCCCACGGCGAGTGTGTGTGTTTCTTTGTAGCAGTCAGTTTCATATATATAAAATCCTCCCCAAAAGAAAAAAACACTGACAAGCAATACTACTCGCCCTCTATTATACAGGAAGTGACTAACATCACCAAGTGGCCAACAACTTCGGAAGGAGAAGCAAACAAAACCACCTGCCCCGAACAGAACAATTAGGTAAAAACAACAATACTTAAAAAAAACATTTCAAGTATCATACACAGCTTGCAAATCTGTTAACTTGGTCATCATCAATATCAATTTCAGTTGGTTCATGACTTTCCACCTTCTGTAAACCATCTTTCTCTTCTTAGGTTGGCTTCAATTGTTGAGAAAGTTGATCTTGACTTTTTTTCTGCTTATTTTTAGGCAATGAATTAACAAATAGAAGACCATAATTTTCATCAGTAAAAAACTGGGTTTGATAATTCACCTTAAAAAACCTTGAGAGTAGCAGGGTATCTAAACACAAATTTATATCCTTTCTTCCATAATACAGCTTTAGCAGGGTTAAATTCTTTACGCTTCTTAATAATGAGGTGGTCAGAATTGAAACCAATATGCCAGGTTCAAAGGTCAAATTTACTGTCAGTACATACACGACATCAGGTACAACCCTGGGATTCTTTTCTCTGTGGGCCAGGCAGAATTTCTATTATCCTCGCCCCAAGCTTGTTCTCTTTCACATTCAGGCCGCTTGTGTTAAAAGAAACACAACAATGTTTACTCCCCATTGTGATGCACTGCCATGACAGTAAGCAGACACAAGATTCAAAGACTGAACAACAGGCTTTATTCAGCTTAAAGTCTCTGCTTAGCTAGCTGTGCCCTGCTCCTGAGTGACTGACCTCAAGAGGGGTCCGGATGTGGCTTATATCCCGGGTGGATGATTGGCAGCCGGCCGGGTGAGGTTTGGTCCATTCAGGTCAACTGATTGACAGCCGGCCAGGTGTTGTCTGTCCTCCAGTGATCTTCCTGCAGGTACAGTGGTTTCCCCCTGCAGTAGGCTAGAGGTGTATCACCACACTCGTACTATCCTTTACCATTCTACACTTCTAAACTTCCCATGGTCTAATCCAGCTATTTCTGGTGGTAATGCCCAATTTACTCAAATCACAAACAAATAATACACTCCCTCATTTCAGTCAGCTTCACCCGTATACTGACCCTTAACACACCCACGCGTGAGCACTATTACCCTCTCACACCGCATCATTTATCACATCAGCGGGATTGGCACCGCTCCCAACGCAGGTCGGTACATCACCGTGACACTGGAATCAACTTGGTGAACCACCTTCAAAGCCAGTACATCTTTTCTCAACTCAGAGGAGCAGGACCTCATGCTAGTACTCCAGTGGGGCCTCACCAGCATCCTGTACAAATGCAGCAGAATCTCCTTGCTCATAAATTCAAACCTTCTAGCAATGAAGGCTGACATCACATCTGCCATTGATTACCCAATGCACCTGCAAACTTTTCTTTGGCTTGGCTTCGCGGACGAAGATTTATGGAGGGGTAACGTCCACGTCAGCTGCAGGCACGTTTGTGGCTGACAAGTCCGATGCGGGACAGGCAGACACGGTTGCAGCGGTTGCAGGGGAAAATTGGTTGGTTGGGGTTGGATGTTGGGTTTTTTCTCCTTTGTCTTTTGTCAGTGAGGTGGGCTCTGCGGTCTTCTTCAAAGGAGGTTGCTGCCCGCCGAACTGTGAGGCGCCAAGATGCACAGTTGGAGGCGATATCAGCCCACTGGCGGTGGTCAATGTGGCAGGCACCAAGAGATTTCTTTAGGCAGTCCTTGTACCTCTTCTTTGGTGCACCTCTGTCTCGGTGGCCAGTGGAGAACTTGTCATATAACACAATCTTGGGAAGGCAATGGTCCTCCATTCTGGAGACGTGACCTACCCAGCGCAGTGGGATCTTCAGCAGCGTGGATTTGATGGCCTGCAAACTAACTTTTTACAATTCATGCATAAATACTCCCAGGTCTCTCTGCACAAAGTTTTTTCACTTTTTCTTTCCATCCTCTGACATTTTCTACAAAATCACCCGCAGTTCCCTAAGTCGACTCTGGAATGATGTAATTCTTTTCTCCCAAATTCTCTGCTTCCACCGACAATCACACAGCGCAGAAAAGGCTCATCTGGTCAAATGTTGAGCACATTGGCTTCTGGGCTTGTGCCATTGGCCAAGGGCAAAAACAGATCTGCTCACAATTCATCTACCATGGGAAGAGCTACAGAAAGTTTTCTGGCCAAACAACTATTTATGGTCATGCAGCTACAGACTGTTTTCTATCAAATAAAATTACAACAAAAAAGATAAAGGAAGAAAAGTAATTAAGAGAATATATAACACTAATGTAATCGTTGCTTCTGGGCCAGAACTGTCATATCTTCCCTGTTAACACCAGCTCGTTCTTTAAGTGAAATCACACCCCTGTGCAATTCTTCCCCCACCTCCAATTCGCCCAACGTTGTCCTTTGAGAGCCCCGCCTTTCCCATACCACTCTGACCGTTCTTCTCGGCTCTCTCAGTCGCCACCAGCCCAGGATGGAATACAGAACTGACCAGGTCCCGATGAGTCCCCGCTCCGTCCAGGCGGCGCCGGGCACCCTCCCGATCCACGACCACTTGCCCTGGTCCATCTTTAACTTCGTCTACATGAACGTCTGTTGCTTGGGCCTCACCGCGATGATCTTCTCGGTCAAAGTGAGTGCAAAGTGGTGGTGGCCAAGGGGAAAGGAACTGGGATGGGTGCTTACAATCGAGGCGAGGCAGAACCCGAACGGGACAGACCCCGAGCCGAGGGGCACTGGGCAAGGACGGGGGACTTCCTCCCAGTGAGGGGGAGAGACACGCCAGGGGTGGGTTTTACTCAGACCTGGTTCCCTACTCGTGTTTACGAGGGTCAACAGATGGAGAGATGACCCTCAGAGCCGATGAAACGTCTACAAATACACGGGCGCACTTCCAGGGGGCTGAGGTGTGGCTACCCGGGCGCGCTCCCCGGGGGCTGGGGTGTGGATACCGGGGGCGGCTGGGGTGGATGAGTGGTCGGGTGCGCACCCTGCTCACCTGAGATAGACTCACCTTAAGCAATCCCTTACTAATCACAGAGCACCGATGGCATCAGGATTACTTAAAGTGGGATGTGAGTGGAAAGAAAAAGGCAGAGTATCAATGGGTTAAATCCTAGGGAGTCATCCTGAGGGGTTGTTTAAGTTCCTCGTGTTTTGTTTTCCACTGAGAAAAGGGGAGCTATAAACCAGAGGACATGGATTAAGGGGGAAAGTTTAGAGGGAATTTCTTCACACAGAGAGTGGTGAGGGGTGGGTGGAACGAGCTACTAGCTGAAGTGTATCCTTAATGTCTCAATGTACAATATCTGAGCATCTTGAGCAGTCAGTATGGTAATAATTAAAGAACGGTGCAGGCTCAATTTTTTACATTCAAGAAGAATTTGGACAGGTGCATGGATGGGAGGGGTATAGAGGTACTGGGCGCAGGTCAGTGGGATGAGGCAGAAATAATAGTTCGGTACAGACTAGAAGAGCCTGTTTCGGTGCTGTAATATTCTAATAGATTTCCTGGTACGTTCTTCGTTGGACGGTTAAGTTCCTCGGGCGATCAGTCTGCAGGGAGTTGATCCCGGTCTGTGATTCCTTTGAGTGTTATACCGTACGCGGGGCGCTGGTAAATCTCCAAGCGTGGTGGAGGGGGGTTGCCGCAGTTCAATCCTCCACCTCGGTGTCAGTGTTGGTATTTTTTCGTTGCGTCGCCGTGGGGGACCATTTCCCCAGGAGTTGAATTGGTTGGTTCTGCCCACTCTGGGTGTTATATATAGAGAATTTAGGTTAAAATGGCTTAAGTTAAAATGTGATGATTAATCATAAAAAGGGAAGCCAGAACGGACAGGGAGCTTACTAGCAGCCAAGGACAAAAGGTTCAGCTGGATATGTTTTTTTTAAACATATCTTTTCATGGTCATAGTGAGAGACATGCAGGAGGCAAAAGATTGATAAGAAGGGTGAGAAACAGAATTTAGTGTATGTAGAGTTCGCAGCGTACGTAACGAACGTGATAATTAAAAATGCAGTTATACTTAGAATGCTTTTGCAATACTAACCAATTAAAACAGTATTAATAAGAAGGGGAAGGGCAAACAATAAGGGTATAAAAATCAATGCACTGTATGTATCGGGGCTTAACTGGTGAGAAGCCAGTTGAGTCCAACTCTGCAGACTTGTAAATAAAGCTTGTCGTGTCATCAGTTTTAAAGAGACTCATGTGTGAGAAGTTTTATTTCTGACACTGGGTACCTTCAATCTCCCGGTGCCCTCGACGAGCTCGACACCAAACGCGAATTAAATGGTAGCGGGGCGCCCGTGATTCTCCAGTGCGGGTTCATTCTCAGAGCGGGCGCCTTGAATCTTAGGTGTTTGTCCGCGGTCAGGTTAAATCCCCGCGGGCATTTTCAGACCCGGCGACCCGAGATTTATTCACTGGGCTGGGCTGGGCTAAATTCCAAATGCAACCCCTGCTCATTGAATTAGTCTCGAAGTTAGAGCCGCGAGTGTGATGAATCCTCGGGCGTGTCCCTGCGGCCGGACTCAAAGCGGGAGGCTCGGTTTTTGTCGCGTTCAATAAATCCCCGGTCTGAAAGCACTGGGATTTAATCCCCTGCAACTGTCCGAATTATTGCCTGGGGGGGGTGGACAGAATTTCCATCTCTCTGGGTGACTTTACTGTCGTCTGTAATTAACCAGATAAATGAATTGCATTGGCAACCCCACCCGTCCACCTCACATCACGAAGCCCTGAATAAACCAAAGGAAGGGGTCTCAATAGAGGTCCCCCCCCCCCCCACAGCAGAACCGGGGCCCCACAAAATGCCTCTCCCCCCCAAAAAAGGAACAAAAATATATACAGGTTCTATTTAATATAGTTGTGGGGTCTGGTCTGGAAGAAAACGGATTTTTAATCTGTATTTCACATTCAGCGCTTATTAAGTTTTAATATCTTGTCAGACAATGAAAGGGTCGAGGGGGAACCATTGTTGGGCTGTGCTTGGGGCATCTGTTGGCTTTCATCTGGCCCTGCCATGAAATCTCTGCAGGTGAGTTAAATGGGAGTGTTCTCCCAGAGGGCATTACATCTCTGGTTCAGAGTTTGCTGGAGGTGTTATGTCTCTCCCAGTGGCTTTGCAGGTGGAGATGATTTCCAGGCCATGGAGATTCTTGAGTTTGTCCCAGTTGGTTAAGTTAAATGTCCCGCTACTCTCTCTGGGAAGAGGGAATTCAGAAGCTGGGTCTTCTCTCCTTCTCTGTGTTAAACCCCATAGAACACAGCACACATTCTGCTCAGGTGTCTGCGAAACATGCTGTACAAATAAAATTAAGACTCAGCTGCTCACCAATAGCTCGCTGTTCATCCCCTTCATATTCGGGGGACTGACTAGAAGCCTTAAATGCTAAGACAGTACTGTATCTGTTTCCAACACCTCTACTGACAGCCGATCCCCTGCACCCAGCACTGTGTAACACATCTCCCTTCAATGACCCCCCCCCCACCTTAAACATGTGTTCCAGTGTGTGATGCTTCTGCCCTGTGGAAACGATCCTGACTGTGCACACCATCAATGGTTCTCTTGATTTTATTAACCTCAGTTATCTCTCAGTCTCCTGCGCTCCAGATAAAACAACCCAAATTTGTCCAACCTGTCCCTAAAACTCATAGGGATCCAGTTCAGCAACATCCTGGTAAACCTTGGTAACCTTCTAACTTTCCCTAGAATTCAATTGCTCCAGTTCCAGCAATCTTGATGAAGCTTATTTGCACCTTTTTGAATTTCATATCATCCTTCCTCTAACTGGATCACTGCAACTGCACACAATACCATGTGGTCTCATCATTGCCTCCTGGATCTTAATTCTGATGCCTCAATCTTCACTCTGCCCAGTGAAGGCAAGCACACCAATTGCCTTCTTCACCACCAGCTTCAGGAAACTGTGCACCTGCATTCCCAAGTCTCTCTCTTCTACAACTGTCTCTCGTGCTCTACCATCTACTGTGCAAGTCTTACCCTTGTATGACTATAACAAAGTGTAATACCTCACACTTGGGACATATATATATAGAAAGTACAGCTCAGGGACAGGCCATTCTGGCCCATGTTTCTATGCCAAAGATGACATCCAAATCAACCTCTGCTGAATGATCGCTATCCCTCTATATTCATCTGCCGACTTTGTTAAATCCCATTTGCCACTCCTTTGCCCATTTTCCCAGCTGATCCCAATCCAGTTGTAAACTTAGATGTCGTTGCTCACTGTCCACAACACTGCCAATTTTGATGTCATCTTCAGATTTACTTGTCATATTAACTACATTGCCATCCAAACAAAGAACAGTGAACCCATCACCAATTCTTGTAGCATGCTACTGGCCACATCCTTCCCCCAAACCAGTTTTCAATCTAATCGGCCCACTCACCATGAATCCCATATGATTTAAACTTCCAGGCTAGCTTGCTACATGAGATCTTGTCAAAGGCCTTGCTAAGTAAGCCATGGAGAGAGCATCTACTGCCTTGGCCTCATTAATCCTCCCACTCATCCCAACAACAACTCTTAACAGATTCGTGAGATGTGATCTCCCACATTTAAAGCCATGTTGATTCCTTCTAATCAGTCTTTTTCTGCCCTAATGCTGACAGATACTGTCCCTTAGAAACCCCTCAAGCAACTTCCTGACTCTGATGTCAGGCTCACCAGCCTGCAGTTCCCTGCCTTGCTTTTGCAGCCCTTTTGAAAATGACAGCATATTTGCCACCCTCCCAGTCCCTGAGTCTTCACCTATAGTCAAAGAGGCAAGAGCTTCCACATTCTCTCCCCCAGCATCCCACAAGGTCTGAGGGTACACTTGTTTGGGTGCTGGGGACCTACCCACCTTTACAAGCTCCAAGGCTGCCACCACCCTCCCCCCTGCTCAGTTGGAGTCTGGTTCAAGACATTGCAACTTCTTCACTACAGTTTCTTGGCTTTCATGTTCACTATAAATATTGATGAGAAATATCCATTTAAAATTGCGCCCATCTGTTGCTCCACACACAGATGGTCATGCTAATTTTTAATGGGACCACAATTCTCTCTCTAGTCATCCTTGTAAACTTAACTTAAGAATATCTTGGGGTTTTCCATATCATGCTTGGTGGATCCATCTCTTGTCATCTTTATGTGAATTCCCACGTAATTGTACTCTTACACTCTTATAATCACTGACTTAATGTCCCACAGCACAGAAACAGGCCCTCAGGCTGAGCTTACTTCATCTGCACACCGAGAATGGGCTCATACCCCTCCAATTCCCTCCCTCCATGGAGTTATCCAAGTTTTTCTTAAGGAAGCAAACATACAGTATATGCCTCCACCACTTTGTCTGGGTGCTGTTCCATGTGGCCACCACCCTCTTACTAAAGAATAATCCCCTCATACCTATATTTTGTCCGTACCTTGATGAAGGGCTCAAGCCTGAAGTATTGATTCTCTATCTTTATCTTTGCTATACAAAATCCACTGTTTGACCTGCTGAGTTTCTCCAGCTCTTTTGTGTACTGCTGCATAATAGTATACTGTACTTGTTACCAAGGGGCTCAGGCCTGAAATGTTAGTTAACTGCAGTGTAGTGGTTACCACAATGCTGTTACAGTGCTAACGATTGGGATTGGGTCTACATTTATATCTTTAACTCCTGTGGACACTGTGAGACTGGCTGAGTTCCTCCAGCATTTCTGTGTTTTCACTGTGCAAAGTTCTGTTGACTCTCCCTAATCTGATCATGCCTTTCAAAATGAGCATGAATCTTGCCTCCAATAGTTTTCCCACCACTGATGTAAAGCTCATTGGTCTATAATTTTCTGGAATATTTCCATTTCCTTTCCAAAACAAAGGAACAATATTAGCTCCTTTCCAGTCATCTGGGACCTCATTTGTTGCTCTTGGCATAAAATGATAGCTTATAGAACACAAAATGGTTGTTCAGTTTAGATGCAGGAATACTTTGAGAAAGTGTTTCACTGAAGCATTTAAACGGGTAGTTTTCTAAACCTGTATTTAATACAAGAATTTTATCTGGACTGGCTGGAGGCTTGTGACCACAGGAATCTGTGTTGGGACTTTGTTGTGATCTATATAAATAGATGAAAAAGGGGACAGTAATTTTGCCGATGATATTAAGATTGGCAGAGTTGTTATCATTGTAGTGGACAATCAAAGAACAGGATGTAGATCAGTGACAGATAAGACAGAGAAATCACAGATGGAGTTTAATCCAGACTAAGTGTGAGGTGTTGCACTTTTGGAGGTCAAATATAAGAGGAAAGTACCCAGTTAATGGCAGGACTCTTAATGTGCAAATGGATCTGGGTTCAGGTCCATTGATCTTTGCTTGTGGATAGGGTGGTAAGGAAGGTGTAGGTATGCTTGCCTTCATTGGGCAGGACTCTAAGTAGAAACGTAAGGAACAGCAAAGATGGGAACACTTATTGGGTATCAGTTCAAGGGAAAGACCTTTTGGTGTGTTTAAACAAGGGAAAAATGCGTGGGACATTTTGGATGGCATGAGTAAGTTAGGTAGAGGGGCCTGTTTCACACTGTGACTGATTCAGAGAATCTGCTGGAGGGTTGAAACCCCCTCATCAGGATTGCTTTTGAATAGACACATGAACAGACATGGAATTGAGAGGTATGGATCTTATAAAGACAGATGGGAGTTGTTTAACTGGCACCAGGGCCAGCACAGGGCCTTGCAATGGTGTTTTAATTTTACAAAGCATTGGATAGCCCTACACATAGAGTATTACCTGCAGTTCTGATCACCAGACTGTGGGAAGTATGTGGAAGAGAGTGCAGAGAAAGTTGACCACCATGATTGAAAGACTTTAGTTTTAGAGAGAGAGAGTACATGGGCTGTTTTCTTTTCCCTTCAGTGAAGGAAGCTGAGTGGCTCCATGTTAAAAAAATATTATGCATTCCTTGTTCTTTTCTGAGCCAGCAAGAGATGTGTACGTGTAATCCAGGTTAAAGCAAAACTATTTTATTGCGATTAAATACAGGTTATAGAAAATTACCCATTAAATGCTTCAATGAAGCATCCTCTCAAAGTCTAAACTGAACAACCATTTTGTGTCCTTTAAGCCACCATTTTATGCCATACATCTGTTCATCACTCATGGAAAAATCAAATATAACTGTAAAATTATTTGCTAATACCTGGTAGAAGTGTATAAGGTTGTGAGAGGTAGATGTCAAAATTTTTTTCCATGGTACGGGTGTCAAAACCATACGTTTAAGGTGAGAGGAAGGAATTCTGAAGGGGATCTGAGAGCCAAGGTTTATTTCCAGTTGTTGATATCTACAACATGTTGCGAGATTGTTCACAAAAATCAATGAGACACACATTTAAATCACTGAAAGAAGTAGTCCTAGTGTCAGAAATAGTGTTGACTGGCAGTGAGGATGGTATGAACTTGGTGCACCAAAGTCTCTTGTTCTGTGCTGAGTGGTTGACTTCTGCCGTGGGGAAAACCTTCCTGCTATCGACTCTGTACTGACAATAACCACACCAGCAGTGCGAGTATAAGATAGCTTTAATAAACTAATATGTACACTAAGAGGTCTTGTCTCTCTGCAAGACAAACCTGGAAGACTGGACTGTAGCTCTGGACTGCATACAAGGTCACCGGGATGACCACATGTGACCTAGTGGTGTATTAACATATCACCACAGACTTTATCTGTGCCCCTTGGCATTTTGTCAGAATCCTACCCAACCTTTCCATCTTTGTGCTAGGAGAACAAAGCCAGTACATCCAGAATGTTCACAAATGAAACATTCCATCATAGACATAATTGGAGTGAATTTGCTCTACCCTCTCTCCAGTGCGATCATGTCCTTTCTGTGATGTGAACTACACACTATCATTACCAGTAATCCTCCAGCTGTAAATACTGAAATCTGAAGCATAGCAAAAACTGCTGGAGGAGCTCAGTGGGGAAGCAGCATGAGTGGAGGCAAAGGAATAAATGAGTTTTAGGACAAAATCATCATCATGACTGAATGTTGAAGGAAAAATGTTGAAGTATAAATGGACAGACTGGGTGGTTGTTGAAAACAAGTGAGAATGGAGCCAGATGGGGTGTGGGTGGGTGGGTGGGTAATTGGAGCCAGAAACCAATTCTGCCACATCCAGCCCAGCCACAAACCACATTCGCCCTTGCCCCTTGTCTGCCAGCACCCCGGCCTGTCACCCTTTACTGGCCAAGTCTCAGCCCCATTCCCCACACCATCTCCCAGGTTTGTCCCACACATCCCCAGTCCCAACTCTGCCCTGCGTAATACAGCTCTGCCCCACATTCCTCATTCCCACCCTATACCCCTTTCATCCCTGCCCCACCCCACCAGCCCTGCTGTATAGTAGCCTCATCCTATCCTACACCCCAACGTGACTCACACCTCCCCCCCCCCCCGCCCTACCCTATCCACCCCACGCCCTACCCCCGCCTAACTCAACATTACACCACCCTGCTCCAGTCACGTCTCCCTCTGCCCCAACATGTCGCATTCAGCTGCCCAGCAAGCCGATCCCGAGAGCAAGACGGTGTCGGTCCGCGACCACCTGCTCTGGTCTCTCTTCAACTTTTCCTACCTGAACTGCTGCTGCCTGGGCTTTATCGCCACCGTCTTTTCGGTCAAAGTGAGTGCGGGGAGCCCGGGGTTGGTGGCGCGGGAATCGGGAAGGTGGGGTGGGATGGAAGGAGGGTGGAGGCGGCAGGTGGAAGGGAGGAGCCGGGGGTTTTACGGATCGAATCCTCCCCCGACCCACCAGCCGCGAGTTTTGAATGGAAAGTCGGGGGAGCCCGGGTCGGCAGCGGGGCGACGTGAGGGCAACAACCTGGCTCGCTGTTGCCCGTGAACGAGGGAGGGGCGCGGTGCTGCTACCCCGGGGGGCGAAGGGCTGAGGAGTGAGTTCGTGTCAGTGCCCTGATACAAAGTTGTTCAACTCGCCTCATGACATAAGATCCCGTCGTTGTCATGGTTCACGGGGATCTTGGGCCATGGCATCAGGACCCGAGTTCTGGTTGGTGCTCCTCCCTGCACCCGAAGGGCTCTCGGGTCGACACGTTCGGCTGCCTGCATGTGTGAAATGTGGTCATGCCAGACCATCGCGACAGCGGGTTGGACATTGTCAGATCAAGGACGGAGCGTCCTCAAGAGTAACAATTCCTCGGCCATTCGCTACAATGTTTGTACAGGGAACACTACTGCTGTTGTGCCGACCCATATACTCCTTTTAAAAAAAAGTGCCAAACCCTCCCTACCCCGTAACCCTCTACTTTTCTCTCATCCGTGTGCCTGTCTAAGGGTCTCTTAAATGCCCCTAATGTTCCAGCCTCCACCAAGTCACCTTCATTTATCGTTCATGCCATGCTCTCACGGTAAAGACGAGCGAGCGCTTCTCCAGGAAGCTCTAAGTTAGAATATTAAAATATTAAGATGTATGCAGTCTAAGTCCACGGTACCCTATACACCACTCTTTAATCTGTTTCTCGGCTGAGACAGGGAGGCCACTCAAAGGGCCTGTCCTCCTCAACGGTGTGCCTTTTGCGCCCAGCGCACACAGGCGTGCGGGCAACGCTGTGGCAAACCGACAGGAACTGCGCGACGTGGGAAGAGTTTCGAATTAAGCATCTGGAGAGTTTGTCAACTCGCTTTATAATTGAAAGAGTGTTTCCAGCTACTTGAATTAATGGGTGTTACTGTTGTTAATTTATTTCGACATTGCATCACGTAAAAATAAAAAAAGTCGATGTTTTATTCAATGGAACAACAAACTAAACAAAGTAGTTCAGAATATAGAGTAAAATCTTAACTAAAGATGTTACTTGGTAGAATGCAATCATACTGTATTATATTAAAACATGCCAATACAGTTTTATCAGTCCTGGGAGATCAACTGTGACAAAATTATCTTGAAACAGTTTCAAGTTGCACAAGCATTCAGTGCACACATGCCTTTGTCACAGAGAAAAAAAAATTGCACAGTATAAGTTTTTTTTTGTGTGCACACCGATGACTTAAAAATTAGAGGGAACATTGCTCACAAGCCCAGGCAAGAGGGCTGGAGGTGTCTCTGCGCCGATTACTTGGCCCTTGTAATGCTGTGTAATTGAGAGACGATTGTGATCACTGCTTCTCGCGGGTTTCTGCCACATGTTAATAGTGGTTTTTAGTTGTAGCTCTGTGTGTGTTTTGTGTGCAGGTTTAGTCACCAAGCAAGAAGCATGCAAAGTTGGAAAGGGTAAGGAAGAGGTTTGTGAAGTTGTTCCCAGAATTAGGGAAGTTACATTATTATGAAAGACTGGAAAAAAAAACTAGGCTTGTTTTTCTTGGGACATAAAAGGTTGAGAGGGAATCTCACCAAGGGCTATAAAATCACAAGGACTATAGATAAAGTGAATAGTGTCAGTTTCCTAGAGTAAGAGCATTTAAGACGAGGGGTGAGATTTAGAAGGGACATGAGGGAACTCAGAGAGGGTGATGGGCATGTGGAACAAACTGCCAGGCACAGTGGTGGAACCAGGTACCAGATGAAACAGTTGGATAATTGGATGGATGGAGGAGTTTGGAGGGGTCTGGGCCTAATGTGAGCAAGTGGAACGAAAGCAAATGTCAGCCAATATCTTAAAGTTTTCCGATCACCATGGTCACAATCTATTCTCACTGATACCTTGGTAAGGAAATCTGATGTCTGGCACCAATAAGTTCAAGAATAGTTTTTTTTTCAACAATTATCCGGCCCTTCAACCTCCTCAGTTACCCTAATCAGAACACAACACTAGGACCATCAAAAGATCTACCCTAGTGAAACACCACATTTTTTGCACTAATTGCATTTGAATATTTATTTATCTGTCCTTTTATGCTATCTCTTTTTCTGACCCTTAGCAATTTATGATCATTTATATAATTGCTGACGTATCTCGTGATTCTGAGTGGCTTCAGCAAAAAATAACCTATTGCACTCCTGAGACTTGCTGCCTGGACTCTGGGGTAGCCAAGTGAGTGGTAGCATCTTCTGGGTTAACAAGTGGGCGCTCTCCTTTCTCGGTGTTTCGCTGATAGACACCTCTGGAGGGTTCAGCGGTGGATCCCAGCATCCCGGGCTCACCCCCTAGCTGCCATGGTTTATAGTAGATGTAAGTGTAAATTACCTGTGTGACATACATGGGGAAGGGCCACAGTTTAGGGCTGCCCTGCTTTTGCCTGCAGAAATTAAAAAATATGCATTAAAATGCCATAAACTATTTAGTGTTGTATTAGCTGCTGACATGTTTCCTTAATGGAATAATGTGAACTGTATTTATACATTTTAGAATTTTTATTGAATAAAGTGTATTTTGAACTAAGAGATTGCCACAGCAAAATGAGGCAATTAGACAACTCCCAATTAGGCATCATTAATATGATGGTCGGGGTGGGGGGGGTGGGTTGTGGGGGCTGCTTCTTCTGTATTATTCCAATGTTTATTTATTTATTTATACTTGTTTTCTTTTAGTCCAGAGATCGGAAAGTTGTGGGTGATGTAGAAGGAGCTCGTCATTACGGATCTACAGCTCGATCACTCAACATCGCAGCCACCGTGCTGGGAATTCTTATCTTCATAATCATAATTGCGTTGCTTGCTTCTGGCACATTGATGGCAATGAAATACGGTGGTTAGACCCACAGAAGTTGGGGGGAAGAGGTGTTGGTCACAGTTGTTTATTGCCAATAGAGAAGTGACCTTGGAATAGAACTGTTTAATATCTTGATGCATTGTTCATCTATTGCTTTTTTTCCTGTCTGTAATCTCTGTAGAATCCTGATATACCATACTTAATCCCCATGGAATGATATAAGATTTCTGTTCCATGAGAAATGGACAAGATATAGCTTGCACAATATTAATAAAGTCATTGATGTCATGTTCATGGAGTCTTGAAAATTATTGACAGAGATTTTGAAATGCCACTGTTTATTTCATTCACTGTGTGTTTGGACTTTCAGAAGATATTCAATAAAATTGTTCACAAGCTGTGGTGAAACCACTATTGTGTATGTAAATAATATGACCTTGAATGCTTGGCCCTGCTCTCACTGGTCAGCTCATGACTCCTCCCCTTTATTCCATAAAGGCTGTCATGCCACAACCCTTCCCCCAGTTCGAGCCCAGGAGTGTGTGAGTCAACATCATAAGGACGCTGTCCACTTCTTGCAAATAAAAGCCTTCAGTTCCTGTTACTTCAGTATTTTGGTTAATTGATTGTGTGTCACAAGTGTCTCTTATGCACTATGTAGATCATAGGATTACATTTGTTTCCATGGATTGAAAAATAGATACCAGACTGAAAATATTTGGGATGCAGTGATGGCATTAGGACCCCCATGCCAAAACTTTTATTCAGCTTAATCCCATCAATTTACACCCAGACCATAGTCCTCCATACCCTTCCCATCCTAATACCTAAATGTCACAATTGAACCCATATTCACCACCTCCACTGGCAGCTCATTCCACACTCACCATCTGTTGAATGAATGTTACCACTAATAAGATCAAGACACATAGGAGCAGAATTAGGCTCTTCTGCCCACCATTCCATCACATCTGATTTACTATCCTTTTCAACCCCATTCTTCTGCCTTCTCCCCATAACCCTTGATTCCCTTCCTAACTTATTCCCTCCTTTAAATGTCCCCAATGACTTGGCCTCCACAGCTGTCCACAGCTATGAATTCTATAGATTCAACATGCCTTGGGTAAAGATATCCTTCCTCATTTCTGTCTCCAATGACAACATGTCCTTCCTTAGATATGGAGCCCAAAACTGCTCATAATACTCCATGGACTCTGATTAATACCTTATAAAGCAATGTTACATTTGTTTTATATTTTAGCCTTCTCTAAATTAATGTTAGTGTTGCATTTGCCTTCCTTACCATTGACTCTACTTAAGTTAACTCTTAGGACCTCTGATTTTTGAACTTGTTGCACCAGACTTCACTCCATTGAGGACCTCTACAAGAGGCTGTGATTTAATAAAACAGCTTCTATCCTCAAGGACCCCCACCACCCAGGCCATGCCCTCTTCACTCTGCTTCTATCAGGAAAGAAGTACAGGAGTTTAAAGACGAGCACTCAGTGGCACAAGGACAGCTTCTTCCCCTCCGCCATCAGATTCCTGAATGATCAATGAACCACAGACACTGCCTCACTTTGTCTTTTTCTTTTCATTGCTCCATTTTGACTGGTCGAAACCTTCGTCTACACCTTTATTCCAAAGTGCATGATCATACACTTCTCTCACTCTATTCCATCTATTATTTCCTTGCCCATTCTCTTCACTGCTCTAAATTCTTATGTAGACTCAGTGCTTCCATTTTACTGCCTGCTCTTCACCTCTCTTTTGCTCTGTGTATATATATATATCCCGGAGTTTGCGCTGAAGATGGCTGCATGCGCGACGGAAGGCTTGTTTCTTTTCTGGACAGGACGGCTTTGTAAGGTGAGCCTGGTGGGCAGCTCGCTTCTTTGCCAGCAGCTCCTGGATTTCCTGGCTGTTTTCGTCAAACCAGTCCTTGTTTTTCCTGGAGGAGAAGCCCAGTACCTCTTCAGTGGATTGCAGTATGGTAGTCTTCAACTGATCCCAGAGGGTTTCAGGGGGCGGGTCCGTGAGGCGGGTTGCAGCGTCGAGCTTTGCTTTGAGGTTTGCCTGGAAGTTTCCTCTCACTTCGTCTGACTGCAGGTTTCCAACATTGAACCTCTTTCTGGGGGCTTTATTGTTCCTGGGCTTTGGCTTGAAGTGAAGGTTGAGCTTGCAGCGAACCAGCCGGTGGTCAGTGTGGCATTCCGCGCTAGGCATGACCCTGGTGTGGAGCACATCTTGTTTGTCACTTTCTCGCACCAGGATGTAGTCCAGGAGGTGCCAGTGTTTGGATCGGGGATGCATCCAGGTGGTCTTAAGGCTGTCCCTCTGCTGAAAAAGGGTGTTTGTAATGACAAGTCGCTGTTCTGCGCAGAGCTCCAACAGGAGGCGCCCATTGTCGTTGCACTTGCCGACGCCATGCTTGCCCAGGATTCCTGGCCAGGTTTCTGAGTCTTTGCCGACACGAGCGTTGAAGTCGCCCAGGATGACAACCTTGTCGGCTGTAGGGGTACGTTGGATGAGGTTGCGCAGGTCGGTGTAGAACTTGTTCTTTTCTGCTGGTTCCGCCTGGAGGGTTGGAGCATAGACACTGATGAGGGTGATGTGACGCTTGTTTTGAAGTGGGAGTCGCATGGACATGATTCGGTCCGAGAGGCCTGTCGGAAGATTTTCGAGTTTGGAGGCAATGAAGCTCTTGACCATGAAGCCTACACCAGATAGGCGTCGTTCATCCGAAGGCTTTCCAGACCAGTAGAGTGTGTAGCCCGCGCCGCGTTCTTGGAGGCTGCCTACATCTGCCAGGCGGACTTCACTGAGAGCGGCTATGTCGATGTCAAGTCTGAGGAGTTCATGTGCAATGAGGGCAGACCGACGTTCAGGTCGGTGGCTGTCAGCCTTGTCTAGCATGGTTCGGATGTTCCAGCATGCTAGCTTGAGTTTGTGAGCATCTTTTGAGGGGGAGGACGTGGAGGGGGAGGACGTGGAGGGGGAGGACGTGGAGGGGGAGGACGTGGACCTGTCCTCGGGCCTGCGCAAAGGAGCTTTTAGGTGGAGTGCAGTGCGCGCAGTACTGGCCCCACCCTTTACACCCATGGTTCGTGTGCCGTGGCCAAGCAAGCTGGGACGTGGCAGCGAGGTCCTTGGGTCGTAGGTTTTATATCGGAGTGGCCTTCTCCTATGCAGGTTTCTTACCCAGGCTGGAGGGGCCTGCCTCCCCTCCTAGGTCGGTCCATACTGCCCGGACCGGGGCCGAGGCCGCCGCAGCTCTCCCTGTGCCCGGACTGGGGCCGCCGCCTCCCACTCTCTGCCCGGATCGGGGCCTTCGCCAGCCCCACTCGACCGAGGCCGGGGCCGCCGTCTCCCCCTTGCTCCTGCCCGGATCGGGGCCGCCGCCGTCTACCCTTCGCCCGGACCGGGGCCGGGGCCGCTGCTGCTCTCCCTGTGCCCTCCCTGTGTCCTTATGTCCGTGAACTACTCTTTGCAGATGATGCCGCTTTAGTTGCCCATTCAGAGCCAGCTCTTCAGCGCTTGACGTCCTGCTTTGCGGAAACTGCCAAAATGTTTGGCCTGGAAGTCAGCCTGAAGAAAACTGAGGTCCTCCATCAGCCAGCTCCCCACCATGACTACCAGCCCCCTCACATCTCCATCGGGCACACAAAACTCAAAACGGTCAACCAGTTTACCTATCTCGGCTGCACCATTTCATCAGATGCAAGGATCGACAATGAGATAGACAACAGACTCGCCAAGGCAAATAGCGCCTTTGGAAGACTACACAAAAGAGTCTGGAAAAACAACCAACTGAAAAACCTCACAAAGATAAGCGTATACAGAGCCGTTGTCATACCCACACTCCTGTTCGGCTCCGAATCATGGGTCCTCTACCGGCACCACCTACGGCTCCTAGAACGCTTCCACCAGCGTTGTCTCCGCTCCATCCTCAACATCCATTGGAGCGCTTTCATCCCTAACGTCGAAGTACTCGAGATGGCAGAGGTCGACAGCATTGAGTCCACGCTGCTGAAGATCCAGCTGCGCTGGATGGGTCACGTCTCCAGAATGGAGGACCATCGCCTTCCCAAGATCATGTTATATGGCGAGCTCTCCACTGGCCACCGTGACAGAGGTGCACCAAAGAAAAGGTACAAGGACTGCCTAAAGAAATCTCTTGGTGCCTGCCACATTGACCACCGCCAGTGGGCTGATAACGCCTCAAACCGTGCATCTTGGCGCCTCACAGTTTGGCAGGCAGCAACCTCCTTTGAAGAAGACCGCAGAGCCCACCTCACTGACAAAAGGCAAAGGAGGAAAAACCCAACACCCAACCCCAACCAACCAATTTTCCCCTGCAACCGCTGCAACCGTGTCTGCCTGTCCCGCATCGGACTTGTCAGCCACAAACGAGCCTGCAGCTGACGTGGACTTTTACTCCCTCCATAAATCTTCGTCCGCGAAGCCAAGCCAAAGAAAGATATATATATATATATATATTTATAAAAACTTTTCACAGCCTCTTTTATGTTACTGGCTAACTGTGTATTTCACCTTTCCTCTCATTCTGATGGCTTTTATGGTTCAGAATTAGAATTTATTGTAATTCATACCTTGATGAAGGGATCAGGCTTGAAACATTGGTTCTGTATCTTTATCTTTGCTACATAAAGGACACTGTTTGACCTACTGAATTTCTCCAGCGTGGTGTTTTTACTTCAACCACGGTGTCTGCTGACTTTCGTGTTTGACTTCACAAAATTTGTTGTTTTTAGGCAGCATCGTAGTGAAAACATTTATATAAACCACCTTACAAAATAAATCAAAATGTTGAGTGGCAAATTGGACCCCAAGGCGCTCCTAGTGTCCACCATGGACTCAGGTGCTCGATGATGGACATCACTGTCAACGGGAAGGTAATAAAATGCCTGTTTGATAGCGGTTGTACTAAGAGCTTTGTGCACCTGAATGTAGTCCATAAAATGAAACTCCAAGTATACCCAATGAACTGCTAGCGCTTTCGCAGTCCAGGACTACTCCATCACTGCCTAGGGTGCTGCTCAGTGAACATGACAGTGGTGGGGGGGGAGAACATATCAGGTGTTCAGGTTCCTGGTCATGGCCAAGCTCTGTGCCCCAGTTATCCTGGGACTAGACTTCCAGTGTCACCTCCGCAGTCTCACTCTTGCCTTTGTAGGCCCACTCCCCCCACTCGCGGTCCACAACATAAAGTCTAGTGACCATTCCAAATCTTCCTGCGGACTCTCCACCCTTTGGGTATCCCCGCCATCTGTTTTCAATTACCTAACGCCGGACTGCAAACCAAGAGTGGCCAAAGGCAGGCAGGCACTTTTGTGCAGCTGACAGGGCCTTTATCAAGGCCGAGGTGAAACAACTCCTGGCAAAGGGAGTTACAGAATCCAGCAACAGCCCCTGGAGAGCCCAGGTACTAGTAGTAAAAGGAGGCAGCAAACCAAGGATGGTCACCTTCAACCGGTTCACCCAGCTGACATGGCCAATGAGAAAGTCCAGTACCGGGTCTTCTCCACCTTTGACCTGAAGTCAGCCTACCACCAGCTCCCCATTCATGCTCTGGATAAATCTTATACCGCCTTTGAGGCAAACGGATGCCTCTACCAGTTCTGTCAGGACCCGTTTGGGGTCACAAACAGAGTCTTCGTTTCCTAGCGTGAGATGGACCACATGGTAGACCAGCACAAACTAAAAGCGACCAACTTTACCAAAACATCCCAACTCCTGTACTCAATACTTTGATTTATGAAGGCCAATATATCAAGAGCTCTCTTTACAGCCCTACCCACCGCAATGCCACTTTCAGGAAATTATGTACCTGAATTCCCAGATCCCTCTATTCTATTGCACTTGCCAGGGCCCTACCATTTATCATGTATGTCCTACCTTGGTTTGTCCTTCCAAAATGTAACACCTCACACTTGTCTGCATTAAATTCTTTCTGCTATTTTTCAGCCCATTTTTCCAGCTGGTTGAAATCCCTCTGCAAGATTTTAGAACCTTCTTCAATGTCCTCAACACCTCCAATCTTAGTGTCATCTGCAAACTTGCTGATCCAATTGACCACATTATCATCCAGATCATTGATATAGACGACAAGCAACAATGGTCCCAGCAGTAATCCCTGAGGCACACCACTAGTCAAAGCCCTCCAGTCTGAGAAGCAATCATCCACCACTACTCTCTGGCTTCTCCTGTAGAGCCAACGTTGATTCCAGTTTACCACTTTCTGAAACTCCTCCAAGTATACATGTGGTCTCAGCTGATCATACCTACCCATGCTGCCATTGTGCTCATATGTGCCCCATGCCACCTTTTGTATCTGCCCCATGCCACCAGCGTACTTGCCCCTTGCTACCATCATACTCGTTCCTGCCTCATGCCACCATCGAGATTGTACCTGCCCTATGTTACTATCATACCTGCCCCTTGCTGCCATTAAGCTGGTACCTGCCTCATATCACCATTGTTCTTGTACCGGCCGCATGCCACCATCATATTTTCCCCATGCCACCATGAATTTGTATCTGCCCCATGCTGACTCCTTGCTCTTGTACCAGAGCCCTTTTGTTATCCATGCTTCCCTGCGCTTGCATTTCTAATCCTTCACTCAAACAGGATTCTTGTCAACATACTTTTAAAAATGTCCCATTTTCCTAATGTTCCTTTTCCTTCAAATAAACTGTTCCAATTCATTGAATTCTTGTCTCCTATCTTCAAAGTCAGCCTTGCCTCACTTCCAAATTTTAACTCATGATCTTGTCCTGTCTCTCTTCCAATCCACAGATCTCTCAAGGTTGCTGCGTCGGATGATAGGATAGTTTAGAAGGTCTTACTATGTTAGCTGGACTTTGTTAGTCAGGGATTGAGTTCAGCAATCATGAGGTGATGGTGCAGATCTTTAAATCTCTGGTGAGACCACACTCAGAATATTGTGTTCAGTTCTGGTCACCTCATTAAAGGAAGAATGTAGAAGCTATGGAGAGGGTATAGAGGAGATATATCAGGATGTTGCCTGGATTGGGTTAACAGAGCAAGAGCTTTTCTCTTTGGAGCAAAGAAAAGTGAGAGGAGACTTGATAGAAGTCTGCAAGATTAGGAGAGGCATAGATAAGGTGGACACCCAGTACCTGCTTCCCAGGGCAGGAGTAGCAAACACCAGAGAACATGTGTACAAAGTGAAGGAAGGAAAGTTTAGGGGAGACATTGGGAGTATGTTTTTTACACAGAGCGTTGTGGGGGCCTGGAATGCCTTGCTGGGGATGGTGATGGAGGCTGGAACAGACAGGCAATGGATGGAAAAAACTGCTGCTGCCTGGGCTTGGTCGAAAGAACCAAAGACTTGTTGATCCAAACCAAGGCTTTTCTTAACTAAAATACTGGAGCATATCACATGTAGGTTGACCAGTCCAGAATGACCTGGTCTGGCTAGGAGCAATCCTTTAAGACTTGCCAATAAATGTGGCTACGCTCTCAGCCAATCACAGTCATCCTACACTACCATCTGTACATATACACATTGGTGATAGAATCTGTACTATCACAATGAGGTAGGGAGGATTTAGTTTTTTTTTGGTAGGTATACATAGGTCAGTACAACATCATCTGCTGAAGGGCCTATACTGTTCTACAATTTTCCGTGTGGTCTGCGGGGGTCCCGAGCAGCGGCGCCCTGATGTGGTCGGGGTGCCGTTGTTGGGTGTCCAGACCCACAGCCACACGGGAAAAGCCCTGATGATGCTAGAACAAGAAGCAGACTTACCTTTCATGGCCATTCACAAGAACAATTGGAGGAGGAGCTTGTAGAAGGTGGGTCTCAAGATGTGGCACTGGAATCCGGACTGAACTCTATTTTTACGGTGCTGGAAGGGATTGCTTACCATATGGATATTATATCTCATCAAATGACTCAAATGCAATCTACAATGTTTAATGTCTCTGAAGATATATCTACACTTAAGAGAGATGTTAATAAATTCCTTACTTCAATAGATGTAGTACAAGAAAATTTTAAAAAGCTTGAGTCAGCTTTCTCTGAATGTAAAGAGCAGGTTGTACGTAATAAAGATAAAATAGAGAAAGTAGAAGATTCGCTTGTGGATTGGGGAAATCAGAAGAGAGATTTATTGAAAAAAATGGATTAATTGGAAAATCAAAGTCAGAGAAATAATGTAAAAATTGTGGGCCATCCTGAAGATATTGAAGATGCAGATCCAATAAAAAAATTAAGAACTGGATCCCTGAGATGTTGGGTAAAGAGTTCTTTCTGGGTGGTTTAGTATTGGAAAGGGCACATAGAGCGTTAAGGAGGAAACCGTTACTGGGACAACCAGCATGAGCAGTTTTAATTCGGTGCCTGAATTATCAGGATAGAGAAATGATTTTGCGGTTGGCGGTACAGAAGGGAAGACAAAGTCAAGCTCCAATGATGAGTCAGAATAATAGAGTTTTCTTCTCTGCTGATTTGAGTCAAGAAATTATTAGACGTCAACGGGAATTTAACTCGGCTAAAGATCTGCTGTGGCGGAAAGGATATAAATTTGCTTTTCGATACCCTGCTGTGATGAAGGTTTTTTATGGCAATTATCAGTGTCAATTTTTTGAGAATGATCATGATGCATTGGTTTTTGCTAATTCGTTACCGGATTTACATAGTCAGGGAAAAATTTCACCGTTGTCACCTAAAAGAAGGGCCAATGGAAATGGAAAGATGGGAAGAATGGGAAAGATGGGAAGAAGGAGGCTTTGACACACAGTCTTATTGATGTTAAAGATTTGAACCAATCTTTGGGACTGGAGTCCCAGGGCTGAATATTTCTATGATGTTGTATTACATTATTATATATATTGTATTTCTGGCTGGGGGGAGGTGGATGGCACTGATATCTTTGATAGTCATCTGCCACCGGTGGGGTTTACCACACCCAGTTTTTTTAGGGAATTACTTACTACCTTTGGATGGTTCTTTTTTTTGGGGGGGGGGAATTAATTGTATTCCTTTTTATATAAACTTTTTCTATCATATTAGGGGAGGGAGAGTGGATTTTGTTTATTAGTAGGAGAGTGACTTTTTGTATTAAGTGATTATATTGTTAGTTTATTAATATGTCTAGTTTGAAATTTGCAACTTTTAATGTTCAAGGATTAAATAATCCAATTAAGAGAAAGCGAGTTTTAGCTTATATTAAGAAAATTAAAATTGATATTGCTTTTTTACAAGAAACACATTTGACTGAAAAAGAACATTTGAAATTGAAATGAGATTGGATTGGTCATTTTTTTCTTCTTCATTTAATTCTAAGGCAAAAGGTGTAGCGATTTTAGTTCATAATAATTTATCTTTTGAGTTACAGACTGTAGAGGGGATTGCTGGGAGGGTTTTAAAAGTGGACTGTAAAATCTTTTTTTTTAATTTTTAATTTTTCACACTATAAACCACATTGATCAAGATACATACATTTTTCTTTTCAAATGTATACAGTGTCGTTTTCTCCCCCCCCCTCCCTCTTCCCATCCCACCCTCCCTACCTCCCCTCCCATTCATTTAAAGTTCAGAATCTAAGATACATTAAACCCGTCAAACAATGTTGTCACTCAATAAAAATAAACAAGAAATTCCACTGAGTCAGTTCTTTTCATTCTCTTCTCCTTCTGTCATTTTAGGTGGTAGATGTCCCCAGTAGGTTTTCTCTATTGTGTTTCATGTATGGCTCCCATATTTGTCAAATATTGTAATATTATTTCTTAAATTATATGCTATTTTTTCTAATGGAATACATTTATTCATTTCTATATACCATTGTTGTATTCTCAAGTTATCTTCTAATTTCCAGGCTGACATAATACATTTTTTTGCTACAGCTAGGGCTATCCTAACAAATCTTTTTTGTGCACCATCCAAATCAAGTCCAAATTCTTTGTTTTTTTATGTTACTTAAGAGGAAGATCTCTGGGTTTTTTGGTATATTGCTTCTTGTGATTTTATTTAATATCTGGTTTAGATCTTCCCAAAATTTTTTCACTTTCTCACATGTCCAGATTGCATGAATTGTTGTTCCCATTTCCTTTTTACAGCGAAAACATCTGTCAGATACTGTTGGGTCCCATTTATTTAACTTTGAGATGTAATGTATAGCCTGTGTATCCAGTTATATTGTATCATACATAACCTCGTGTTTATTGTATTTCTCATAGTTCCAGAGCATAACTTCTCCGATGTTTCCTTCTTTATCTTTATATTTAAATCTTGTTCCCATTTTTGTTGACTGTAAAATCTTTAATGAACTTTGGACTTTACTTAATATCTATGCACCTAATGTAGATGATGAATGTTTTATTTCAGATGCTCTTTTGTTATTAAGTCAAGCTAATGAAAATATTCTAGTTGAGGGGGATTTCAATTGTGTTTTGGATCCTTTGATGGATAAATCCCCAAAATGTATTAGAAAATCAAAGATGGCAATACAAATTGGGGCTTTAATGAAAGATTTAAATTTGGTAGATATTTGGAGAAGGATTAATCCTACAGAGGAAGATTTCTCTTTTCATTCTTCCCGACATGATTCCTTTTCTAGAATAGATTTTCTTTAAATAACGGCACATTTACAAGGAAAGGTAATGAATATAAGAGTAGAGTTAATCAGATCATTCTTTATTATTTAATTCTTTTCATCTTATAGATGGAGGTTTAATACAATGTTATTGAAAAAACCTGAGTTTGTTGCTTTTGTTAAGGAACAGATTGATATTTTCTTAATTGAAAATGCTAATTCAGTTAAAAGTCATTTTATATTATGGGATGCATTAAAAGCTTATTTAAGATGACAAATAATTAGTTATACTACTAAAATTAAGAAAGGGTATATGGCTGAAAGTCTTAAATTAAAAAAGCAGATTGATGAACTGGAGAAGGAATTCCAGAAAAGAGTTACAGAAGATCAGAAAATAGCTTTGACTAAATTGAAACTGCGGTATAATACGTTAGACTTATCAATTTGAATGTTTACTTAATTGATCTAAGTAACGATATTATGAATGGGGTGAGAAGGCGCACAAAGTACTTGCATGGCAGTTAAAGAAGGAACAGACCTCAAGGGTTATTAATGCTGTTAAAAAGAATTCAATAGTTAACTATAAACCTCAGGAAATCAATGACCAGTTTTATTAATTTTATAAAAAATTATATACTTTTGAGGGGAGACGGGACAATGGATCTATTGATTCTTTTTTATCTACATTAACGATATCAGCATTAAAAGAAGAAGATATTATAGATTTGGAAGCTCCGTTTACAGATTTAGAAATTAAGACTGCTATGTTGGAAATGCCTAATGGTAAGTCACCAGGTGATGATGGGTTTTCGGTGGAATTTTATAAAGTTTTTTATGAAGACTTATCTTCGGTGTTTGGGGAGGTATTACAACAAGAGACTGAACACTATGAGTCACCAGAATCTTGTTCTAGTGCTTTAATTACTGTAATTCCAAAGAAAGATAGAGATCCATTAAAAGTGTCTTTGTATAGACCTATTTCTTTACTGAATGTGGACTAAAAAATAATAGCTAAACTGTTAGCAAATCGGCTTGCTAAATATTTACCTAAATTGATACACGTAGATCAAACAGGTTTTATTAAAAATAGACATGCTTCAAATAACATTTTTGATTAATTAGTTTGATTAATGCATACCGGCAGCAACCTAACCATAAGTGGTTGCACTTGATGCGGAAAATGCTTTTGATAGGGTCAAATGGGATTTTTTATTTAAGGTTTTAGAAAAGTTTAAATTTGGCCCATTTTTATTGGTTGGGTTGAAGCTTTATATACAAACCCAACTGCTAGGGTGGTGACAAATGGACAAGTTTGATTGTTGTTTAAACTGACATGATCTACCCGACTGGATTGTCCATTGTCACCAGCCCTGCTTGCGTTGGTCATTGAACTGTTAGCTCAATTAATATGGCAAAATGAACAGATACAAGGGATGAGAGTTCTGGATGAAGAGTACAAGATTAATTTATTTGCAGATGATGTTTTGATATATTTAACAAATCCAGAACAATCTTTTCCCCACTTACAGAAATGTTTATTACAGTATGGATCATTATCTGGATATAAAGTTAATTGGGATAAAAGTGAAATTTTACCAGTTGGTGAAGGAGATTATTCAGTTTATAAAAATGTTATTAATTTGAAATGGTCAGATAAAATCAAATATTTAGGAATAATTGTGAATACTGAGAATCAATCTTTATATAAATTCAATTATGTTCTATTATTGAAAAAGATTAAAGCAGATTTAATTAAGTGGAAGGACCTTCCATTAACTTTAATTGGTTGGGTTAATTGTATTAAAATGAATTTTTTCTTTCCAAATATTCAATATTTGTTTCAATCAATACCATGTTCTCTTACAAGGAACTTTTTTTCTGGACTTAAATAAAGTCACTAGGGATTTTTTATGGAAAGGTAAATTACTAAGGGTAGCATTAAATAAACTTACTTGGAAGTATGCATAAGGTGGATTGCAATTACCTCATTTTCAGAACTATTATGAAGCAGCCCAACTTAAATTTATTAGTGGTTTGATGGATATGGATTGACTTCCAAGTTGGGCTAAAGTTGAGATAGCATGTACCTCTGAAACTGAAATACATCAATTTATATTTTGTTGGAATATAAATTTATTACGGGAGTATAATGTGCCGATATTAAAACATCTATTGATGTTATGGACAAAAAAGAATAAGATTATAGGATCAAAAGTTAAATTATCTATTTTAACACCATTATATAATAATCAACTTATTCTTTTTTCATTATTTAATAGTCATTTAAAGAATTGGGATTTTAAGGGTATAAAAGAATTGCAGGATTGTTTTGTAGAAGGTCAGTGTCTTTCTTTTACTCAATTGAAAGAGCGTTTTAATATTGCTGAAAATTCTTTATTTGTTTATTCTCAACTTCGATTGTTGGTAAAAAAAAAATGTATGGTAGAGAGATGATTTTACCTGTATTGTCAGAATTCGAGTCTTTGATTTCTTCTATACCTAAAAAGGGCTATATTTCTGTTATGTATCAAGTATTACAAGATAATATGGACAAGCCGGAATGGGAGAAATCTAAGCTTAAGTGGGAAAATGATTTAACTTTTGTTTTTTCCTGAAGAATATTGGACGGATATGTGTCATGACAGTGTTATTAGACTGACGAATGTACGATATGGAATGGTTAATTATAATTTTTTGCATCAGTTATATTTAACTCCTGAGAAATTAAAAGTATATGGCTTTAGTAATTCGGATTCTTGTTTTAGATGTGGTACATGTGTTGGAACTTTCTTACATGCTATTTGGTCCTGTACATGTGTACAACCATTTTGGGAAGAAATTAAGCTAATTTTGGAAAAATTGTATAAGTTTAAGTTACCATTATATCCATCCATTTTTTTATTGGGTTATATGATTCCTTTAAAGGGATTGAGGTTGGATAAATTTAAAATTGCATTTGTATATTTAGCATTGTCCATAGCTCAAAAATGTATAGAAAGTACGTGGAAAGATAATACAGTGATTAATATAATGCAATGGTATAATTAAATGAAAATTTGTATTGTTATGGAAAAAATTAGATATGTTTTGCATGATAATTATTCTTTTTTTGTTAAAAAGTTCTCACTATATTTGGACTATATGCATTTAGATGTACTTTGATTTATTTTATTCTTTAGTTTTTCTTTATATATTTCTTTGGCTCTCCTTAAGAGAGCTGGCTGAAGGGGTGGTGGGGGGGGGGAATGGGGATTTAATTAAAAAAATTTTTTCTTTCTTAATTTTTTCTTTTATATATATATATATAAAAATCTTGTAATGGTCTGTATTTTGTATGATTATTAATAATTTTTCAAATAAATAAAGTTTTAAAAAAAAGAAATTCTACCAGATTCCTGAGACACAATCTGTCGCACATGAAGCCAGGCTGACTACCTCCAACCAGTCCCTGGCTATCCAAATTCTGTCCCTCAGAATCTCCTCCAGCAATTTTCTGATGAGTGACATCAGGCTCACTGAACTGTAGCTCCCTGACTAATCCTTGCTGCCCTTTTTTAATAACAGCTACCCTCCAGTCTTCTGGCACAGCATCTGAGCCAATCCACACCCTATGTTCCTCTTCCTTACCTGGTAGGCTTCTTGCATTGGAATTAATGCACTTTAAACAACAGGTCTTTCCTCTCTGCCTTCCCTTTCAAATAAACTTGTTCTCTTTGAATACAGCATTAGCTCCCAACTTCCCCTCTCCCTCATCTCTGCTCTGGGCCCCAGCCCCCTGCCAATCTAGTTTAAACCTTCCTTTGTAGCACTTCAGAATTTATCATCATGAACAAGTCATAAAATTCATTGTTTTGTGGCAGCGTCACCATGCAAACATTCATATGGTTAACTTTGGTCAAATATAAAGAATTGTGTGACAAATAATGCAAATACAACACAACTTTATTAGCTTTGGAAAACAGGTGCTCTGTTACACGAGGAGTCCTGTTGTAACCTACAGTAGGGACTTTCTGCAAATAAGTCCAAATGCAGGTGGGCACAAGCATTTTTATATGGGTTTAGCTTCCCATTCTACAGCCTGTTCATGACCATTCTCATGACCTGTAATCTGCAGACTTCAGCAAAACGTCTAGAACGAGTTTCGAGGACAGCACGGTTTTCACGTCTCACAGCTACACTACGAAAACACTTTCTTTAACAGACTCTAGTATTTTCCCATAAAAATATTCTTTTCCTGTTGTTCAAATTTATAGAAAGAAAATAAAACAAATCTATACCATCTATGCTGTAATCTATCAATATAAACCACCTTCCAAAAATAAATAAAAACTGCAAAAAACGTCAAAGTAAGGCAGTGTCTTTGGTTCATTGACCATTCAGGAATCTGATGGTGGCAGGGAAGAAGCTGTCCTTGTGCCGCTGAGTGCTCGTCTTCAGGCTCCTGTACCTTTTCCCTGACGGTAGGTGGAGAAAGAGAGTGTGGCCTGGGTGGTGGGGGTCTTTGAGGATAGAGGCTGCTTTCTTAAGACACAGCCTCTTGTAGCTGCCTTGATGTAGTGAAGTTTGTGCCTGTGATGTCGCAGGCCACGTTAACAGCCCTCTGGAGTTTTTTTTTCCCCTTACAAATTTCCTTGTCACCCTCCAGTTCTGCTTTAACCCTCTCCTCTTGTAGATTTTTATTTTGAACAGGACGTTGAGGGGGAAGGCCAATAGTGGGGCACAATAATATGGGTGATATGGATAGCAAATGTTTCTATTAAGATCTTTCTCCATAGCAGAGAAATTTTAAACTGGAGTGCATAGGCTTCAGGGGAAGGGTAAAAGATTGAGAAGGGACCTGAGGAAGAATTTGCCCATTGGTAGTTAGAATTTCGAATGAACAGACTGAGGAGGCAACAACTCTGATAAGATTCATGATGATGTTGAATGGTGAGCCAACCTGAATCAATATGAGAAAGAACATTAACATACATAACTACAATGTACAGGTGCACCAAAATTCTCTGTACAAATTAAAATTAATTAAAAAGTGGCTGAATGATGTACTTCTACTCCTATGTTTTAGCTCGATGTGAGATTTCTATGGCTTAGATGACATTATTATTTTTAAATAACATTCACCACCGCCAGTGGGCTGATAACGCCTCAAACCGTGCATCTTGGCGCCTCACAGTTTGGCGGGCAGCAGCCTCCTTTGAAGAAGACCGCAGAGCCCACCTCACTGACAAAAGGCAAAGGAGGAAAAACCCAACACCCAACCCCAACCAACCAATTTTCCCTTGCAACCGCTGCAATCGTGTCTGCCTGTCCCGCATCGGACTGGTCAGCCACAAACGAGCCTGCAGCTGACGTGGACTTTTTACCCCCTCCATAAATCTTCGTCCGCGAAGCCAAGCCAAAGAAAAAAAAGTTAATTTGGACCAATTCTTGATGGATTAACCAAAAGATAAGTGGTATTCTGGTGGAAATTACTGATGAGGTGGTGAAATATTTGTTTGATCAAGAACAATAAATGGAATTGTTCACATAAGGATTCGATAGGAGCAGGAGAATTCTGCAGTGATTATTTTTCCAATAACACTGAGCACCAAATTGTATTAATCACTAACACTTAGATTTCCAAATCTTGTGGCAAGTATTAATATTTGTTTTCTTTTAGTCCAGAGATAAGAAGGCTGTGGGTGATGTAGAAGCAGCTTGGCATTTTGGGTCTACAGCTCAATCGTTCAATATTACAGCCACAACTCTGAGCGTTCATTCTGTTCATTGCTGGAGCATTTCAAATATGATTCAACAAAGAACAATGACAATAATCGCCCAATAAGTTTGGAGCTGAGGAATGAAGAGACGGTCGTGGTGGCAGCGTGTCCACAGTGCGATGAACATATTCACAACCCTGAGGCATTGTCTGTTTCTTGCTTCCTTCTTTGTAATCTTTATGGAATTGTACCATCCGCATTTGTTGGTGGAATCTTCATTCATTTCATCAGGAGTTCTACCACTTCCTCTGGCAGCTCATCCCACATACTCACCATCCTCTGTGCAGAGAAAGGGCCATTTGGATGCCTTTTAAATCTTTCTCCTCTCACTTAAACCTATACCTTCTAGTTTTAAATTTCAATCTCCTAGGAATAATAGTATGATTAATTACATTGGACAACACATTTTTTTCCAAGAGGTTTGCTTCCTGAAAAAATTTGGGGGATTATGATAGTCAACTTTAAGCTGAACACAAAGATAATTTCAGATTTGCTGTATCACATAGGCAAGTTGGAGAAACATAAAATTAACTTTTATTGAATTTTGCATATTTAATCACTTAATGATGCTGACACATTGCGTTAGTTCAACTGATTTTCATTTGTATTCAGCATCTGTGCCTCTCGTGTCAGTGTCAAACAATAGTCGGCCAGCATTGATGGATTCCAGTTGCCCTGATTCCACTTTTCCACAGTCACAACGTCCTGGTGAAACCTTTCACCATGTTCATCACTGACTGCACCAAGATCAGCAGGGAAGAAGTCCAAGTGTGAATGCAGAAAATGAGTTTTCAATGACTTGGCTCTTCAAGGTTTTGTATGCTTGAAATAGACTTAAAATATGATAGGAAATCACAAAAATAAGTTGTATCTAAAAGAAAACAGTACGTGATGGGAAAATTTTAAGGTGATTTTTGTGATCAGCAGCTCGGAGTCCATAAAACACCCAAAAGTGTTCAGGAAGAAAAGTCTTCATTGTCCAGTATTACCTTATCTATGCCCTACATTATTTTATGAATCTCTTTAAGGTCTTCAATATTCCAGAGAGTAATGTCCCAGCCTGTTCAGCTTCTCCTTATAATTAAAGCCTTCCAGTAATATCCTCATGAATCCTTTCTGCACCATTTCCAGCTTAATGATATCTGTCTTACATCCTGGTGATCAAAACTGCACAATACTCCATGCGCAGTCTCAAAAATGTCTTGTAACATGAGGCCCCTGTTCCTGTACTCAATCACCTGACCAATGAAGGTGAATGTTCCAAACTCCTTATTTACCTGGGTCACCACTTTAATAGCACTATCTTGGAAACCTTTCTTCACTGTTCACTTTACCTCCACCTTTGATGTCACTCTCTAACTTACTAAATATCTTGTCATTCGAGTCATTAATGTCAATAGCAAGCCCAGCACTGGTCCCTTCAGTACATTATTGGTCAAAGGGTTCCAATTTGAGAAACAACCCTCCACTATGCTTGACCAAGCCAATTTTAAATCTGATTTGGTTAGGTTGGTGAAAGAAGTCAGAGCCTTGGTTTCCACGTGATCTAAACCTCCGAACAAACCAATCGTGCAGGACCTTGTCAAAAAACTTGTGACATCCATATAGAAACTTATGAATAGATTTTGCACATACAGTATTTGGAAAGCCATGGTCAGATTGGGGATGATCAGCATGGCTTTGTGTGGGGTACATTGTCTTACCAATTTGATAGTGATTTTTGAGAAGATGGTTGATGAGGATAGATAGGGCAGTGGATGTTGTCTACATAGACATCAGTAAGACATTTGACAAGGTCCCTCACAGAGGGTTGATTCAGAGGATACGGATGAATGGGATCCGAGTTAAATGATAGTTTGGACACGGAATTGGCTGGCCCACAGAAGACACAGAGTAGTGGTGGAATCTGCAGTTGCTGAGGTCAAGTGCAATACACCAATGTGCTGGAGAAATACAGCATCCATAGAAAGCAAAAGGCAATCAACATTTCAGCCTGAGGCCTTCTTCAGGAGGGCCAAAGAAGGCAGATACCTGAATAAAATGGTGGATGGAGGCGGCAAGGGGTAGGAACACATGCTACCAAGTTAGAGGTAATAGTTGAGTTCAGGTGAGAGGCTAAAAGAGAAAGAAAGTGAGAAGTAATGGGGGAGGGGGGAGAGGTAGATCTCTGATAGGAGAAGGTGAATGGGGTGGGGAGCTGGAGGAAAGAAGACAGATAGCGAGGGAAAGAGAGATGATGGGGAGGGTTAACAGAAATTAGAGGTTGATATTGATGTGTCTGATTGGAGACTCCTCCAAATTATGACTGGCGTCAACTTGGCAGTACACGAGACCATGGACAGACATGTCAGTGTTGCAATGATGTGTGGAATTGGCCATTGGGGGGTCCTTGCTTTACAGCGGACAGAGCAAAAGTATTCATCAATGCAAAGGATGGAACTTATGCTTGGAGTCAAAGGAAGTGGATTAGGTAGTGAATGAGTACTTTGCATCAGTATTTACCAAGGAGAAATACATAAACAATGATAGGGAGCATCATGTGGAGAACGTGTTGGGGCATTTTGAGAAAAGTAAAAGGTGGAGGTGGGTCTTTTGATGGACGTTAATAGGATAGGTTTCTTGGGCCTGATGGGATATATCCCCCGTTATGGAAAGGCAAGTGAAGTGATTGCTGCACCCTTGACACAAAGATCTTTGCATCCTCATCAGTGACAGGGAGGTCCCAGAGCCCTGGAAAGTAGCTATAGATATAACTTTACACAAGACGGGGAAAAAAGATTATCCAGGAAATTATAGGTAAGTAAGTCTCACATCAATGGGAGGGAAAAATTTGGAAAGATTACCAGGATAGTATTTATGCACATTTGGAAAGTCATAGACTGATTAGGGACAGTCAGCATGGCTTTGTGAGGAGCAGGTCATGCCTTACCAATTTGATTGAGTTTTTTGAGGTGGCGACAAAGATGGATGATGAGGGCAAGACAGAGGATTTATTTACATAGTCTTTAGTAAGGCTTTTGACAAGGTCCTTTATGGAAAGGAGGTTCAGAAGGTGCAGATGCATGAGACAACAGTGAGTTGATAATTTGGACAGAGAAGAGGGTGGCGGTGAAAGGATGTTATTCTGGCCAGAAGTCTGACCAGTGGTGTTCCGTAGGGATCAGTGTTGGGACTCCTGTTGTTTATTACATGACTTGGATATAAATGTACATGGGTGTGTTAGTAAATTTGCAAATGATACAAAGGTCAGTGGAGTTGCAGACAGTGTAGAGCACACATGTCAAACTCTGGCCCGCGGGCCAAATTTGGCTCGCGATATAATTATATTTGGCCTGCAAGATCATATTAAATATATATTAGAGTTGGCCCGCTGGCCGCCACGCCAGTATAGTGCATGCACACTGAAGGTGAAAATGAAGACGCCGGAGGTGTGGAGGGATCTCAGAGTCCCGAATCCCGGGGATCGGAGCGCCGCACTCAGCCCACCCAGCTCCCGGACACACAGACGCGGCTGGAGTTGGGGACCATCCTCGCTGGGTCTGTGCTTCAGCGGCGACGCCGGACCGAACGTCTCGTTGGCAATGCCTTCCCCCTCGCTCCGTGCGCGGCGGACCCTGCCTCCCGCTCCTTTTGTTGGAGACGAACCCGGCGCCGTGAGATCGCAGTTTAATCCCTCTCCAACCATGGGAGGGGGGTGGGAGCAACGCGCTCTTCTCAGCCAATTCCTCCACCGTCCTGGACGCCGGCGTTTCAACGGGGGGTTCGGGTGCCTTTGTCAGGCGACCGACCTGTTGGTCCAAGACAAGGGGAGAGCATACAAACTCCACACAGACAGCACCTGAACTCGGGTGAACGTGGAGCTGCGACCCCACATTCCACATCAGGACTGTGTGTAAGATTGGGAGCAGTGAGACGGAAGCTTATTTTGTTCCTGTGATTTAAGCCTTTTTTGGGGTGGGGGCGGGGTCCTTCTCTGACCACTTGCCTAACAATTAACCTAATCAGATGTGGAGTTACCACAATACAACAATTCTCAACCTTTTTCTTTCCACTCGCGTCCCTGTGCCATTAGTGCTCTGTGATTAGTAAGGGATTGCTTAAGGTGGTCTGTGGGTGGAAAGAAAAAGTTTGAAGACCACTGCTTTAATCATCCCTCATTAACTCGTCACGTGCACGGTTTCAGACGCTAAAGGAAATGGGCCAATGACAATGACAATGAAAGAGTTTATCCAAAACTATTATTAAACATTTATTTTAATAAGAAAATGTTTAACATTACATATGTTGAAAGAAGAGAAAACATGCAGATGTTGTTGAAAATTTTCAATCAATATTTAGTTCGGCCCTCGACTTAGTCCAAGTTTTTAATTTTGGCCCTCCGTGAATTTGAGTTTGACACCCCTGGTGTAAAGGGTTATCGAATAATTCAACAAGATATACGTAGATTGGTTACAGATGTGGGTGGAGAAATGGCAGATGAGTTTTAATCAGGGCAAATGTGTGGGTGTTGCACTTTGGGAAGTCAACTGTAAAGAGAATGTGTACAGTTAATGACAGAGCTCTTCGAAGTGTTGATATTCAGAGGGATGTGGGGATCCAGGTCCACAGCTCATTGAAAGTATCCATGCAAGTTGAAAGGGTGGTAAAGAAGGCATATGGAATGCTTGACTTCATTGGGAAGAGCAATGAGTATAAAAGTAAGGAGGTGGTATTGCAGTGATATAAAACTTTAGTTACCCCACACTTGCAATTCTGGGTGCCATGTTACAGGGAGGATGTGGAGGCATTGGAACATGCCCAGAAGTTTACCAGGATATTGCTGGTAGTTCTGGGGAGAGATTGACGAACTTGGGTAGTTTACATAGATAATTACAGTATATTGTATATAAACTATACCTACCCCAAACAAAATCAAAACCCTACCTACCTTATAACCTTTATTTTTCTTTATCACATGTGCTGACGAAGATTCTTTTAAAGGCCCCTATTGTTTTCGCCTCCACCACCATCCCTGGCACTCAGCAGGCTTGACTTCCTCACTCAAGGCAATGAGAACAAGAGCAGGGATATCACATTACAACTGTGCAAGTCGTTAGAGAGACTGCAGTTGGAAAATTGTGGCAGTTTTTGTCTCCCAATGATAGGAAGCACATCACTAAGTGAGAGAGGGGGTAGAAAAGATTGAGAGGATGTTGCCAGGAGTGGCTGCCTCAAGTTACAAAAGAGGATGAATAGGCTGACATTTTTCTCTCTGTCATAAGAGGCTACGGCAGAACATTATAGAGATTTCTAAAATCATGAGATCGTGATAAATAGGCATTGGCTTTTTCCCAGAGTAAGGGAATATAAAACGAAAGGGCATAGATTTAAGGTGAAAGCTTTAAACGGAGGGGACACAAGACACAAATTGTGGTGGGAATATGTAACAAAACAGGTAAATAAATGAGAAAAGTTAAGAGGGATATGGGCCAATCAAAGCAAATGTGAATAGCATGGTCACATGCATTGAAGAGCCTGTGTCCATGTTGTAGAACCCTACATTTCTATAACTCTTGGTGGATGGTTACTTTATTACGGAGAGGATGTGGAAGCTGTGGAAATGGTACCATAACACTATAGGAGCAGAAATAGGCTATTTATCCCATCGAGTCTGCCCTGACATTCAATCGTAAGCTGATCCATTCACCCACTACCTGACCTTTGATGTCCTGGCTAATCAAAAACCTATCAATCTCTGTCACATGAGCAAAGTGTATGATCATACATTTTCCAAAATTGTATTTCAATTGCATGTCTTTTTGCATTCTTCTGATCACTATCAGCCCCTCCACCTATCTTTGTGTCATCTGCAAACTTAGCTACAAACCTATTTATTCCACAATCCTGTAGTGCTGGAATGTTCTATGTATTTAACCAGCTGGTAAAATGGGCTGAGAAATGGCCGATGGAATTTAATGCAGACAAGTGTGAGGTGTTGTATTTTGGAAGGACAAAGCAAGAAAGGGCAGACACGGTAAATAGTAGAGCACTGAGGAGTGTGATAGAATAGAGGGACCTGGGAATACAGATACATAATTCCCTGAAAGTGGATCCACAGGTAGATAGGGTTGTAAAGAGAGCTTTTTGAATATTGGCCTTCATAAATCAAAATATTGAGTACAGGAGCTGGGATGTTATGTTAAAGTTTTATAAGATATTGGTGAGGCCAAATTTGGAGTATTGTGTGCAGTTTTGGTCACCTAACTACAGGAAAGATATCAATAAGATAGAAAGAGTGCAGAGATTTACCAGGATGTTGCCTGGAGTTCAGGACCTGAGTTACAGAGAAAGGTTAAACAGGTTAGGACTTTATTCCCTGGACCGTAGAAAAATGAGGGGAGATTCGATATAGGTATACAAAATTATGAGGGGGATAGATAAATTTCAAGTAGGCTTTTTCCACACGGGTTAGCCAAGATACAAACCAGGGGACATGGGTTAAGAGTGATAGGGGAGAAGTTTAAAGGGAATATTAGCAGGAACTTTTTCACACAGAGAGTGTTGAGGTCATGGAACAAGCTGCCAGCTGAAGAGGTGAATGCAGACTCAATTTTAATAGTCAAGAAAAAATTGGATTGATATATGGATGGGAGGGGTATGGAGGGCTAAGGACTGAGTGCAGGTTAGTGAGACGAGAAAGAATAGTAGTTTGGCACAGATCAGTACTTTGCAGAAGGAATAAAAAGGCAGACTATTATTTGAATGAGAATTCAAAATTTGGAGGTGCAAGGGAGTCCTCATGCAGGATACCTTAAAAGGTTAAACTGCAGGCTTAGTCAGTGGTGAAGAAGGCAAATGCAAAGTTAGCATTCATATTTAGAGGAAAAGGATACAAGGGTGGGGATGTGATGTTGAGGCTTTATCAGCCACTGGTGAGGCTTCACTAGGAGTACAGGGTACAGTTTTGAGTTCCTTATTTAAGAAAGGATGAGCTGGCATTGGAGAAGGTTCAGAGAAGATTCACAAGAATGATTCGGAATGAAGGAATTAGTATATGAGGACATTTGAGGGCTCTTGGACTGCACTCCTTGGAGTTCAGAAGAATGAGGGGGCCTCATGGAAGCATTTTGAACGTTGAAAGGCCTGGATAGAGTAGATGTGGCAAAGTTGTTTCCCATGGAAGGGGAATCAAGGACAAGAGGGCACAACTTCAGGACTGAAGGGAACTCATTTAAAACAGAGATGTGGAGGAATTTCTTGAGCCAGATAACAGTGAACCTCTGGAATTTGCTATCATGGGTAGCTGTAAAGGCCAGGTCATTGGGTGACTTTAAGGCAGAGATGGATAGGTATCAGAATAGTCAGGGTATCAAGGGGTTATGGGGAGAAGTAAGAAGAGTGGGGCTGAGCAGGAGAATGGATAAGCTCAAGGTGGAATGGTAAAGCAGACTCGATGGACCAAATGGTCTACTTCTGCTCTTATTTCTTATGGTTTAATTATTGAGTACTGGTAAATGTAGCCATTGATGGCCCAGCACAAAGAAAAAAACAGAAAACATATTCACTGCAGATTTTATTGTGCATATTTTATACTTAGTGATCAATTTTTCACCTCAGCATCCGTTTGAACAAGCATGGGATTAGCACAAGGCAGGGCAATCCAAGGCCTACAACAATGCAAGAATGTTACCGACTCTATGACGCAACCTCCCCCCCCCCCACGCATTGCTAGTACTTGTATCTCACTGAGAAAATACCAAGAAATAATAATATAATCATCAGTGTACAAAAAAGGAGAGTGAGAGTTGTTGCTGCAATGTTGAGAATTTTAGCTGTGTTGCCGTAATGTTTGACTCCATCCAGATCACCAACAACCTTCCGATCTCTGGCCTGGAAGGTAAAGGAAAATCAAAATGAAATCATTGAAGAGGCAATTAACATATGATGCAACACGATACTGAAATGAGCAGGAAAATGGATATTAAAAGATTCAGAGAGTTGGGGGGACTGGGATTCAACGGGGAAGAATATTAAAGGACATGGGTGTGGGTAAAGGGCAATGATTTACAATGTGGTAAATTAGAAATAAAGAATAGGTCAGGAGCAGCCCCTTTAACCCACGATGTCTGTGTCGAACATGCTGTACAAAATCAAACTGAAAATCTGCTACTTGCACATGGCAGATATTCCTACATCCTCTAAATATCCATGTGTCTATCTGGAAGCCTCTTCAACCCTACGATTGTACCTGCTTCCGCCATTATTCCTACCAGTCTCGGTGTAAAAGTAGTTCCCCTTCACATCTCCTTTAAAATTCTTCTACCTTTCTCAACAGGGGCTGCCATTCTCAACAGGGGCCATAAGGCCACCCACCCACCCTCCCCACCCCACACCCAAACGGGGTCACAGCACATTTCATTTCAGGGGGGTCACAGACTGAAATCATAAAATATTTTTCCTTTTTTTTATGTAGTCGGTAAAATACAGAAGAAACCAAGTAAATTTGACTGCTTCACAGGGAAGGGGGCCCATAAAGTTTGAGCAGAGTTCGAAAGGGGCCAGAGCCGAAGAAAGGTTGACCATGGATGCACTGGGATATAATATTTTTACCCTGGGGACTCTCCACCCGATCAATGCCTCTCATAATTTTATGAACTTCTAGCAGGTTTCCCCCTCAGCCTCTGACACTCCAGAGAAAACAATGAAGGTACTCCCCGACTTTCAACCTATGCGTCTTACATCTATTCGCCCATATGACTGAACATTTTTTAAAAAGAAAAAATATATTTGGTTTATATTGAATTTGACAAACTATAACAGGGATACAGGGAATGTATGAGCCAACATGTGCATATTTACCTTGTTAGTTGGCATTACGGGATGCACAGGCTGGGCGGAGCCATCTTGATTCCTGTGCACATGTGTGAGTCTTCTGTTGCCGCATGCCTTGCTTGCATATTGGAATTCAGTGTTGCATGCGCAAGAGTTAAGGGTTCAAATTCAATATCGTTATGGCGCTTAACTCTTGTGCATGCACCAGCCGAACTCCAATATGCGAACCCACCATGCATGCGCCAACCTCAGACATGCACCGACTAACAAGGTGAGTATGCAGATGTTGGCTTATACATGCCCTGTATCCCTGTAACAGTTTATCAAAAACAACATAAACCATGTAAATTTTATATATTTTTTAAACAAATATATACAATTCCGACATCCATCCACAGTTCTATGTCAGGGAGTACCTGAATAACTTTGTCCACCCTCTCTCCATAACTCATACCTCTAAACCAGAAAACATTCCGGTTAACCTCTTCTGTACCCTTTTCAAACCCTGCCATCCTTCCTTTAATGGAGTTAACAAAATTGCATACATTATTCCACATGTGCCCTAACTAAAGTTTTAAATCACTGTGACATGATTTATTTATTTTGTACTTTAATACCATATACGTTCTTTACCACCCAGAGAAGACTACAGCACAGAAACAGGCCCTTTGGCCCTTCTAGCCTGTGTTGAACCATTTTTTTGCGTATTCCCACTAACCTGCACCCAGTCCATAGCCTTCCATACCTCTCCCATCCATGTCCTGTCCAAATTCTTCTTAAATGTTAAAATTGAGCCAGAATTCACCATTTCAGCTGGCAATCCCACTACTCTTTGTGTGAAGAAATTCCCTCTCATGTTCCCCCTAAACTTTTCCATCCCTCACATTATTTTAAACACCTCTATCAAATCTCCCCTCATTCTTCTACACTCCAAGGAATAAAGTTCTAACCTGTTTAACCTTTCCCTGTAACTCAGGACCTGAAGTCCGGGCAACATCCTAGTAAATTTTCTCTGCACTCTTTCTATCTTATCGATATCTTTCCTGTAGTTAGGTGAACAAAACGGCACACAATACTCCAAATTTCGCCTCACCAGTGCCTTATACATCCCAACCCCTGTACTCAGTACTTTGATTTATGAAGGCCAATATGCCAAAAAGCTCTCATTATAATCCTATTCACCTGTGACACCACTTTCAGGAAATTATGTATCTGCATTCCCAGATCCCTCTGTTATACTGCTCTCATCAGTGCCCTAACATTTACCCTGTATATCCTTCCTTTTGTCTGTCCAAAATGCAACACCTCACTTGTCTGCATTAAATTCTATCTGCCATGTTGCAGCCCATTTTACCAGCTAGTCCACTGGCCTATAATTTCCAGGGTTACTTTTGGAGCCTTTTTTAAATAACATGAGCTACCCTCCAATCCTCTGACACCACAACTGTGGCTAAGGACATTATAAATATATCTGACAGAGCCCTTGCAATGTCTACACTGTTATCTCTCTACAGATTTCCTCCTCCAATTCTCATTGACTATTAGATGGTCTATAATACCCCATGAGTGTGGTCATACTCTTCCCGTTCCTCAGCTCCTTCCATATAGCCTCAGTAGATGAGCCCTCTGGACTGTCCTGCATGAGCACAGCTGTGATATTTTCTCTGTTCCCTTTCCCTCTCTTGACTGTCTCCCATCTACCCTAATTCTCTCTCTTAAGTGTTATAATGTCCCAGTATCTCCTGTCTATCACCTTTTCTGCCTCCTGAATGATTCAGAGTTCATCCAATGCCAGATTCAATTCCTTAACTCAGCTTGTCAGGAGCTGCAGCTGGATGCACTTCTTGCAGATGAAGTCATTAGGGATACTACTGGCTTCCCTGACAACCCACATTCTGCAAGAGGAGCATTCCCCCCCACCCCACCATAGAACCATAGATCACTACAGCACAGGAAACAGGCCATTCAGCCCTTCTAGACTGTCCTGAAAAAATCATACTGCTAGTCCCACTGACCTGCACCTATTCCATAATCCTCCAGACTTCTCCTATCCATGTATCTATCCAATTTATATTTAAAACTTGAGTGAGTCTGCATTTACCACATTAGATGGCAACTCGTTCCACTCTCCAACCACTCTCTGAGTGAAAAAGTTTCCCCAAATGTTCCTCCTAAATCTTTACCCTTTCACTCTAAGGGCATGTCCTATTGTATTTATCTCACCTAATCTAAGTGGAAAGAGCCTACTCACATTTACTCAGTCTATACCTCTCATAATTTTGTAAACTTCTATCAAATCTCCCCTCACTCTTAAACGGTGCAATGAATAGAGTCCTAATCTGTTTAATCTTTCCCTGTAACTCAACTCCTGAAGACATGGCAACATCCTAGTAAATCTTCTCTGCACTCTTTCAACCTAACTGCCATTCCCATTGTTTAGAGGAAATAAATAAAACAAATAAGACCTGCTTACCTGCTGAATCCTTTTTAATCCTAAGATTGTCCTTACATACTTACTTACTTAAACTTTTGCACCACCACCTCAGCCTCTTCTTGCTGAAGCCTCTTGAACCAAAAGCTTCAAAGTCCCACTCCTACCCTGACCCACTCACACAATGGCCTCTCCACTTGTGATTCCCATATTTTTATTGGCTGGAGCTAAGTGGCCAGTGAAGAGATCTAAAAGAACATTTACCGCTCCTTTTGCTCATTTAACTGCTAGGAACATGCTTACTCCACTCCTCATTCACAGCTTGTTCCTACAGTCCCAAGTCCCTTCATGGCCACTTTCAATAAACTATGAACCTGGACCCCCAGATCACTCTGCAAATCAATGCTTGAAAGAGCCCTGCCATCAAGTTGAAATCTCCTGCTATAATGAGCCTGTTATTCTCACAGAGGTCTGCAACCTCCCACACATTTGCTCCTTCCTGCTAACTGCTGGGAGTCCAATAATGTAACTCCATCAAAGTGACCATCCCCTTCCATCCATATGGTCTCACTGGATGACCCCCCCTCCAGATCCCCACCAAGAATAGTATGATGTTCACCCAAATGAAACATTCAAAAACTCCACCTCTCTTACCTGCATCTGCCTCACCTTCAGCACTGAACTGCCAGTTCTGTTCTCTCTCTCTCAGAGTCACTTCTCTCCACTGGATGCCATTAATATTGACTTCTCTGGCTTTCATTAAAATCCTCCCCCCGCTTCCCCCATCACCTTTCCCCATCTCTGTCTCTCCATTCAGTCTCCTTTTGCACAAACATGATAAATTCTCACCTTGTCCCTTATCATATCCAATTAACAACTTTTGTTGGTCTGGATTCCTCTCCCAGCCAGCATTGTCTGAATTCTGAGACTTTCTTAGATTTCCTGATTTTGGCTTATTCCTTGAAGGGCTCAGGCCCAAAAAGTCGGCAATATATCTTTGTCTCCTATAGACACTGAAAAGACTGGCTGAGTTCCTCCCACATTTTTGTGTGTTTTTACTTCAATTACAGGGTCTGCAGATTTTCGTGTTTCACTCCTTTCTAATTGTGCACAATAATTTCTGATATTTAACTAACATTTCCCCACCACGCATGTCATCTCAACTGCTTCATTATTCCTTGGTTTCTCTTTCCCATTAGAAACCCTTCAATCCAAAAGGACTAATCCAGAGTTTAGAGAATCTCTAGGAGTCAAGAATGTGAATTTATCAGAGCCTGAGGATTTATCAACTTTCGACACATCAATTTTCTTGACACAATGTCAGTGCTGCTAATAGTTTCTATCAATTCCTCCTCCACATGAGCTACTCGAATTCTTTGCATAGCGGAAAAGAAAAGCTGAGAGCAGTTTAAGAAAGGCCACGAGCCAAACGGAAGGTGAAAGGTCTCTGTTACTGTAAATGAGACTGAAGGGCAAAAGAATGAACATGGAAAGTGAGGCTGAAAAGAGATGCAGAGATTTGGCAATGATTGTGAAGAGCCCTGGGAATAAAGACACAGAAAAATGTAGAGGGTGTGATGATGGGAGTGTGGCAAGATGGCGTAGAGGGAAGACGTGCAATCCCGCCCCTCCTCAGCCAGTTTTTTAAGCACCTGTCTTTAAAGTTTATCTAAAAGTTAAAAGTTATATCTTTATTTTTGGGAACATTAGTGGGTCATAATGGCGACTAATGTTAAAAAAAAACAAAAGCTCAATTACAGAAGAAATTACCTTTTAAAAGTACTGAAGAATTGAGGCCTACCTGTCCACCAGAAGCCACAGAATTGTTGTTTGGAACCTCCAAGGCACAAAGAACTCCTGCTAGGCTGAGTATTTTACCGGCGCCAATCTTGTCTCCACAAGATGGTGCCAGCATGTTGACGAGCTCGGCCGGAGTTGATTCGCACGTTCGCAATGTCGGACACGCGAGCGACATGGCTGAGAGAAGAGCCCTTGAGCCCGGGCTACCATCGGGTGAGCCAGGGATATGCAGAATGGTGTCAGAAGCTGCCTCTGCGCAGTCCCTGGCCTTGCCAGGCATACGCGGTGCTTCAAGGGTCCATGAGTTACTGGACTGCGTGTGAGATGTGGGGGGGCCCGAGCGGTAGCGTCCCGATGTGGTGGGGATGCCGCTGTCGGGTGTGCAATGTTGGAAGAAGAGGAAGACTTACCTTTAATGAACAGTTCACGGGAACAATTGGAGGTGGAGTCTAGAGAAGGTAGGCCTCAAAATATGGAACTGGAATATGGAATGGAGTCTGTTTGCACAGTCTTGGAAGGGATTGCCTATCGTATGGATAATATGTCTAAACAAATGACTCAAGGATTTTTGGATGTGACAACTAAAATATCTAATGTGTCTGAAGATATATCAAATATGTCTGAAGATATATCTATAGTTAAGAGGGATGTCAGTAAATGTACTAAATCAGTGGATACAGTGCAAGAAAAATTTTTAAAAATTGAAACAAACTTTTTCTGAATGTAAAATTCAAGTTGAAAGTGATAAGTAAAAAAATAGAGAAAGTGGAAGATTCATTTGTGGATTGGGGAATCCAGAAGAAAGACTTACTAAAAAAAATTGATTCATTGGAAAATCAAAGTCAAAGAAACAATGTGAAAATTGTGGGTCTTCCAGAAGACATTGAAGGGTCTGATCCAATAAAATTTTTCAAGAGTTGGATTCCCGAGGTGTTGGGCAAAGAGTTTTTTTCGGAAGGTTTAGTATTGGAGAGGGCGCATAGAGCGTTATGAAAGAAACCGTTACCAGGACAACCACCATGAGCGGTCTTAGTTCAGGCACTGAACTATCAAGACAGAGAAATTATATTATGTTTGGCGGTACAGAAGGCATGACAAAGTCAATCTCCAACAATGATTCAAAATAACAGAGTATTTTTTTTTACGCAGATTTGAGTCAAGAAATTATTCAGAAATGACGGGAATTTAATTCGGCTAATGAAGTACTGTGGCGGAAGGGTTATAAATTTGCTTTTTGATATCCTGGTGTGTTAAAAGACTTTTATGGTAACTTTCAATCTCAATTTTTTGAGAATGATCATGATGCATTAGTTTTTGCTAATTCATTACCGGATTTACGAAGACATGGAAGAGTTTCGCGACTGTCGCCTAAAAAGAGGGCAAATGGAAATGGAAATGGGCAGAATGGGAAAAATGGAAAAAATGGAAAGAAAGAGGTTTTAACACAGTCTTATTGACATTGAAGATCCAGAACAATCATTGGGAATGGAGTCATTGGGTTGAATATATTTACAGTACTGGATTGTATTGATGTGAATGATGTATTTCTGGCTGGCGTGGGGTGCATAGCACTGAAATCTTTGATAGTCATCTGCCATTAGTAGAGTTTACCACACCCAGTTTTTTAGGGCGTTATTACCTTTGGGTAGTTTTTTTTTAGAAAGATAATTTTTAAAAAATGTATATATACTTTCTTTTAAAAAATATTTAGGGGAGGGAGAGTGGTTTTAACTTACTAGAAGGGGAGCGATATTTTGTAGTAAGTGATTATATTGTTAGTTTATAAGGATGTCTAATTTGAAATTTGCAACTTTTAATGTTCAGGGGTTAAATAATCAGATTAAGCGAAAGTGAGTTTTGGCTTATATCAAGAAAATGAAAATTGATATAGCCTTTTTACAAGAAACACATTTGACTGAAAAAGAACATTTGAAATTGAAGAGAGATTGGGTTGGTCATGTTTTTTCTTCTTCATTTAATTCTAAGACAAGGGGTGTAACAATTTTAATTCAGAAGAATTTCTCTTTTGAGTTGCAAACTATGGAAGGGAATGCTGGAAGGGTTTTAAAGGTGAATTGTAAAATTTTTACTGAATCTTGGACTTTGCTTAATGTTTACGCACCTAACGAGGACAATGAGTGTTTTCTTTTGGATGCTTTTTTGTTATTAAATCAAGCTAATGAAAATATTTTAGTTGGGCAAGATTTTAACTGTGTCTTGGATCCTTTGTTGGATAGATCCCCAAAAAGTATAAAGAAATCAAAGATGGTGATACAAATTGGGTCCTTGATTAAGGATTTAAATTTGGTGGATATTTGGAGAAGATTAATCATACAGAGAAGGATTTTTCTTTTTACTCATCTTAACATGATTCATTTTCTAGAATAGATTTTTTTTAAAGTATCGGCACATTTACAAGGAAGGGTATTACAAGCAGAAAATAAAAGCTGGGTTATATCAGATCATTCTTTATTATTTTTTCTTATGTAAGTTCAGAAGTGGTATGTTCATCTTATAGATGGAGATTTAATACAATGTTGTTGAAAAAAACCAGAGTTCGTTATCTTTGTTAAAGAACAGATTAAGTTTTTTTGTCTGAAAATGTTAATTCAGTAAAAAGTCGTTTTGTGTTATGGGATGGGTAAAAAGCTTATTTAAGAGGACCGATTATTAGCTATACCACTAAAGTTAAAAAGCAGTATATGGCAGAAAGTTTAGAATTAGAAAAGTAAATTGATAAATTGGAGAAGGAATTTCAGAAGGAAGTGACAGAAGATTTAAAAAAAGTGGCTTTGACTAAATTGAAATTGCATTATAATATGTTGCAGACTTATCAATTTGAATGCTTAATTAATCGATCTAAGCAGCGTTACTATGAGTTGGGTCAGAGGGCACATAAGGAACTTGCATGGCAGTTAAAGAAGGAAAAAGTTTCACGGATTATTAATGCTGTAAAAAAGAATTCAACAGTTACCTATAAACCTCAGGAAATTACTGACCAGTTTTATTCATTTTATAAAAAATTATATACTTCTGAGGGGAAACAGGATAGTGGTTCTATTGATTCTTATTTATCTAAGTTAACGTTATCAGCATTAGAAGAGGAGGATGTTATGGATCTGGAAGCTCCGTTTACAGAATTAGAGAATAAGGCGGCTATGCTGGAGATGCCCAGTGGGAAGTCACCAGGTGATGATGGGTTTCTGGTGGAATTTTATAAAACTTTTTATGAAGATTTATCTTCGGTGTTTGAGGAGGTATTACAACAAGTGAATGAACAGCACGAGTTACCAGAATCTTGCTCTAGTGCTTTAATTACTGTAATCCCAAAAAAAGATAGAGACCCGTTGAAAGTGTCTTCGTATAGACCTATTTCTTTATTGAATGTTGATTATAAAATTATAGCAAAAGTGTTAGCAAATGGACCTAAATTGATATATGTTGATCAAACAGGTTTTATTAAAAATAGAAATGCTTCAGATAATATTCTTCGATTGATTAGTTTGGTCAATTCATATCGACAGCAGCCCAACCATCCAATGGTGGTTGGGCTTGACGCAGAAAAACCCTTTGATAGGGTTGAATGGGATTTTTTATTTACAGTATTAGAGAAGTTTACATTTGGCCCTTTTTTTATTGTTGGGTTAAAGCTTTATATACAAACCCGACTGCTAGGGTGGTGACAAATGGTCAAGTTTCATCATCATTTAAATTGATGCGTTCAACTCGACAAGGCTGTCCATTGTCACCAGCTATGTTTGCATTGGCTATTGATCCATTAGCTCAAACAATAAGACAGGATGAACAGATAAGAGGGATGAGAGTTATGGATGAATAGTATAAGATTAATTTATTTGCAAATGATGTTTTGATAAATTCAACAAACCCAGAACAATCATTGCCATATTTGCAGGAATGTTTATTACAATATGGAACATTATCTGGATATAAAGTTAACTGGGACAAGAATGAAATTTTGCCAGTCAGAGAAGGAGATTATTCAGAGTATCGGAATATTATAAAACTGAAATGGTCTGATAAAATTAAATATTTAGGAATAATTGTAAATACTGAGTATCAATCTTTATACAAGTTAAATTATGTTCCATTATTAAAAAAGATTAAAGCAGATTTAATTAAGTGGAAAGATCTTCCGTTAACTTTAATTGGTCGAGTTAACTGTATTAAGATGAATATTTATCCTCATATTCAATATTTATTTCAATCAATACCATGTTCTCTTTCAAATAGTTTCTTTCAGGATTTAAATAAAGTTACGAGAGAATTTTTATGGAAAAGTAAACTACCATGGGTAGCATTATATAAACTTACTTGGAAGTGTGCGTTAAGTGGGCTTCAATTACCTCATTTTCAAAATTATTAGAACCAGCCCAGTTGAAATTTATTAGTAGATTGATGGATTTGGACCAGCTCCCAAGTTGGGCTAAAGTTGAGATGGCTTGTATTTCTTTTTTTTTTATTATTTTTTATTTTTTTATATATATATTTTTTTATTATTAATATTATTTTTTTTTTAAATATGGAACGCTTCACGAATTTGCGTGTCATCCTTGTGCAGGGGCCATGCTAATCTTCTCTGTATCGTTCCAATTTTAGTATATGTGCTGCCGAAGCGAGCACGGCTTGTATTCTGAAGTCGAGGTGTATCAATTTATATTTTGATGGAATGTAAATTTGTTGAGGGAATATAATATGCCGATATTAAAACATCTATTAAAACTATGGATTAAAAAAAATAATATTTTAGGATCAAAATGTAAATTTTCAATTTTAACTCCATTATATAATAATCAGCTTATTTCTTTTTCAATGTTTAATAGTCATTTAAAGAGTTGGGATTCAAAGAGTATAAAAACATTACAGGATTGTTTTGTAGGACAGTTTCTTTCTTTCAATCAATTGAAAGAGCATTTTGATATTGCTGAAAATTCTTTATTTGTTTATTATCAACTTCAACCTATGGTGAAAAATATGTATGGTAGAGAAATTATTTTACCTGTATTGATGGAATTCGAGTCTTTGATTTCTTCTATCCCAAAAAGGGGTTATATTTCTGTTATGTACCAAGTATTACAAGATAATATGGATAAGCCGGAAAGGGAGAAATCTAAGCTTAAATGGGAAAATTATTTAGCTTTTGTTTTTCCTGAAGATTACTGGGCAGCTATGTGTCATGATAGTGTTACTAAATTGACGAATGTGCGGTATGGAATGGTTAATTATAACTTTTTACATCAGTTGTATTTAACCCCAGAGAAATTGAAAAAAATATGGTTTTAGTAATTCGGATTCTTGTTTCAGATGTGGTGCATGTACTGGAACTTTTTTTACATGCTGTTTGGTCTTGTGTGCATGAACAACCATTCTGGGATGAAATTAAGTTAGTTTTGGAAAAAATTATATAATTTTAAGTTAGATAAATTAAAAGATCCATCTATTTTTTTAACAGGTTAAATGATTTCTTTAAAGGGATTAGGGTTGGATATATTTCAAATTGCATTTATATATTTAGCATTGTCTGTAGCTCGAAAATGTGTAGCAAGTACATGGAAAGATAATATAGTGATTAATATAATGTGATGGCATAATGAATTGAAAGCTTGTATTGTTATGGAAAAAATTACATATAATCTGCATGGCAATTATTCTTTTTTTGTATTCATATTTGGAATATATGCATTTAGATATATTTTGATTTATTATATACTTTTAGTTTCTGTTTATATATTTTTACCTCCCCTTAAGAGAGTTGGCTGATGGGGTGGGAGGGGGGGTGGGGGATTTGATTTTAAAAATATTTCTCTTTTTTTCTTTTAATTTTTTAAATATATATATTCATATAAAATTCTCTTTATGGAATGTTTTTTTTGTATTACTATTAATTATTCTTCAAATAAATAAAGTTTAATAAAGAGGGTGTGATGACATGCCCAACTCTTGAAAACATTCCTGTTCACTGCGTTTTAAAAGCATAGCCAGTTTTTGGATGTTGAACAGCACTAACATTATTTGAAACAGCTGCAGATTAAAAGACATAGAAGGAACAAAATTCTATAAACCCATTTCTTGATTTCTTCATCATCATGTGGTGGAAAGTGTGCTGACTGGCTGTATCATGGTCTGGTATGGGGACACCAATACTCCTGAGTGAAAAGCCCTCAAAAAGGTAGTGGACACAGCCCAGGACATCACAGGCAAAAGCCTCCCCAGCGTTGAGAACATCTACGGGAAATGCTTCCGTTAGAGAGCAGCAGCAATCAGCAAAGAACCACATCACCTGGCACACGCTCTGTTCTTGGTGCTGGCATCAAGAAAGAGGTATCTGTGCCACAAAACTCGCACCACCAGGTTCAGGAACAGCTGCTACCCCTTCACTATCAGACTCCTCAACAACAAATTCAATGAGAGACTTATTCAAGGGCTTTTTTCTATTTCTGTATTGCAATCAGGTTGTTTACATTTATTTTTTTGTTTACATGTGTACGTTGAGTCAGTTGTTTTTGCGTTGCCAATAAATGGTAATTCTTCCTGGCCTCCAGGAAGGAGAATCTCAGGGTTGTACGTGATGTCATGTATGCACTCTGACAATAAATCTGAAATCTGAAAAAGCAGCATTTGTTTCCTTGATTGATTTGAAAACGGGAAAATTCTCCAAATCACTCTCCAATTTAGATGTGCCCTTCTAGATACCATCTAATTCAAAAAAGACACAAGGCCAAAATGGACTTCCAACCTCATTTAGTTCTGAAATCCACCCCTATAACACTCATGGTGATAGATCAGGTTAGTACCTTCAAGTTCCAGGAAGTCCACTTACAGGTGGATCTCTCTTGGAGCCAGTGTATCGAGTCAACCATGAGAAAGGCACACCAACATCTCTACTTTCCGAGACATCAGAGGGGATTTAACATATCTCTTAGATGAGCACATGGATATAAGAAAAATGGGAGGGTGGAGGGGCTATGGACCATGAGTGAGAGAAGGGTCAGATTGATTTTTTTGGGGGGGAGTATGAGTTTTTTGTTGATCGTGGAGTATGTTTTTAGAACCATAGAATATTACAGCACAGAAACAAGCCTCTTCAGCCCTTCTAGTCTGTGCCAAACCATTTTTTTTGCCTAGTCCCATGACCTGCACCTAGTCCATATCCCTCCATACCTCTTCCATCATGTATCTGTCCAAATTCCTCTTATATGTTAAAATTTAGCCCATATTCACCACTTCAGCTGAAAGCTCATTCCACACTCCCACCACTGTCTATGTGAAGAAGTTCCCCCTCATGTTCCCCTTAAACCTTTCCCTTTCGGAGGAATCACGTGATGGAGTAGTGGCCGGACGGTGAACTCCAGCCTTCTCCAGAAAAGTCGGAAAAAATAAAGGAAAACACAAAGGCACAAAAATAAAAATTAAAGTAAAGTGAGTATAAAGGTGGAAAGAAGATGGCGACGAAAAAAGAAAAATCGAAACCAACGGTAAGAAGAGAGGAAGAAAAGACAACGGAAGAAGAAGGAGAAGGCCTTACCTGTTCGAAGAGGCCCGCGGTGGAGAGAGAAACCCGCTCCCTCAGGTCGGTAGAAAGTGGACTACAAAAATGGCTCGCTGAGCCGAGTAAAAGTGTGCAACTGCGCATGCAAAAAAACACACCAACGGGAGGGGGGACCAGCTGGGAGTCGATCTCCACAGCCGGCAATGACAGCTGCAGAACAGCAGCAGCAAGAGGAGAACATAGAAGACAACGAAAACAAGAAAGAAGAGAAGAAAAGGACAACAAAGAAACAACAGATGGCCAACCCAGAGGAAGAAGAAGAGGAAGAGGAAGAGTACAGTGAAATAGAAGAAGAGAAAGGCAAGACAAAGGATATACTTTCTCTTATTAAAGAATACATGGAGTCATTTAAAGAATGGCAAGCGTAAGAATTTAATGATTTAAGAAGAAGAATAAACAATACAGAAGAGAAAATGAATAAAATAGATATGACCTTATCAGAAATGGGAAAAAGAATGGACAAGGTGGAAGAACGAGAAGCAGCAGTAGAAATGGAGGTAGAGGACTTAAAAAAGAAATTAGAGGAATCTAATAAAAAAATTAAAGAGACACAAGAGCGTTAGCTCAGAAAATAGATATAATGGAAAATTATAACAGAAGAAATAACATAAAGATAGTGGGCCTTAAGGAAGATGAAGAAGGCAAGAATATGAGAGAGTTTATAAAAGATTGGATCCCCAGGATCCTAGGATGTCCAGAACTACAGCAAGAAATGGAAATAGAAAGGGCACATAGAGCATTGGCCTTTAAACCACAACCACAACAAAAGCCAAGATCCATTTTAGTAAAATTCCTAAGATATACTACAAGAGAAAAGGTACTGGAGAAAACAATGGAAAAAGTAAGAGAGGACAACAAGCCACTGGAGTACAAAGGGCGAAAAATCTTCATTTATCCAGATATAAGTTTTGAACTCCTGAAGAAGAGAAAGGAGTTCAATACAGCAAAGGCGATTTTATGGAAGAAAGGGTTTAAATTTATACTAAAGCATCCAGCGGTATTGAAAATATTTATTCCAGGACAGCAAAACAGACTATTCTCGGATCCAGAGGAAGCACGAAAATTTGCAGAACAATTACAAAATAAACTGAGAGATGAAGACGTGTAACGAGAGAACAAAAGACTGCGAACTAAAAAGACACATAAGTTTTGAACTCCAGAACAAGAGGAAGGAGTTCAATACAGCGAAAACGATCTTATGGAAAAAAACTATTCTCGGATCCAGAGGAAGCAAGGAAATTTGCAGAACAACTACAAAACAAGCAGAGAGATGAAGACATGTAATGAGTAAAAATGACCACGATTTATATGTATGTGGGTAAAGAGGTATAAGTGTGTATATGTATAGTGTGCATACATGAATGTATCCGTATTTAGGGGAAAATATAGAGAGAATAGACAAGAATTAATAAGGGAAGGAAATGGAATAAAGGGAATAAGGAGGGAATTAAAAGAGTGACCTTTGTTACATATGAAAAGTGAAATCTTTTCTGGGGGGGATGGGTGGGGAGGAGTTACGGTCACTGCAAAATCAGCTGACGCTTGCGAGTGAATTCGCAAATCCAAATGGAGAGGGGAGATCTGGTTGTCCGACAAGGGATAAAGGACAACTCAGGAGGGGAAGGGGAGATTGGGGCTAAAGAAGTTTTAAATAGGAGAATAAGGAAAATGTTTGATGTTTTAGGAATGTTGTCTTATAAAGTGTTCAAAACAAGAAAACAGAAATGGATAAGAAGGAAAGGTAATGATGGAGAAACGGAAAGGGAAGATAAACAAAGTATAAAATGGTTACGTTGAACTATATGACTTTAAATATTAATGGAATACATAACCAAATTAAAAGGAAGAAACTGCTAAATTTACTGAAAAAAGAAAAAATTGATATAGCATTTGTGCAAGAAACACATTTAACTGAATTGGAGCACAAGAAATTAAAGAGAGATTGGGTAGGACACGTAACAGCAGCATCGTATAATTCAAAAGCAAGAGGAGTAGCTATATTAATAAGTAAAAATGTGCCATTTAAAATAGAAGAGGAAATAATAGATCCAGCAGGGAGATATGTAATGATAAAATGTCAGATATATTCGGAATTTTGGAATCTACTCAATGTATATTCACCTAACGAAGAAGATCAAAAGTTTATGCAAGATATCTTTTTGAAGATAGCAGATACGCAAGGGAACATATTAATAGGAAGGAATTTCAACCAGAATTTGGATTCAAATATGGACAAAACTGGGAAAAAAATTAACAGAAAGAACAAAGTAACCAAATTTATAATTAAATCGATGGAAGAAATGCAACTTTTGGATATATGGAGGAAACAACACCCAAAGGAAAAGGAATATTCATATTACTCGGCTAGACATAAAACATACTCAGGAATAGACCTATTTTTCTTATCAGCTCGTATACAAGATAGAGTAAGAAAAACAGAATATAAAGCTAGAATACTATCGGACCATTCACCCTTAATATTGACAATAAAGTTAGAGGACATCCCTCCAAGAATATACAGATGGAGATTAAACCCCATGTTACTTAAAAGGCAGGATTTTAGAGAATTTATTGAAAGACAAATTAAAATGTATTTTGAAATAAATACGAAGTCAGTGAAAGATAAGTTTATACTATGGGATGCAATGAAAGCATCCATTAGAGGGCAAATAATAAGTTATGTAACCAAGATGAAAAAGGACTATAATCAGGAAACAGAGCAGTTGGAAAGGGAAATAGTAAATATAGAAAAAGAATTAGCAATGAAGGAAGATACAACTAAAAGAAGAGAATTGGCAGATAAAAAAATAAAATATGAAACACTACAAACATATAAGGTGGAGAAGAACATAATGAATACAAAACAGAAATATTATGAACTAGGGGAAAAAATGCACAAAATTCTAGCATGGCAGCTTAAGACAGAACAAGCTAAGAAAATGGTATTGGCATCAAGGAAAAAAGACAAACAAATTACATATAATCCAAAAGAAATTAAGGAAAACTTTAGAGAATTCTATGAACAATTATACCGAACTGAAAACGAAGGGAAAGAAGGGAAAATAGATGAATTTCTAACTAAAATTGAACTACCAAAACTACAAATAGAGGAACAAAATAAATTAACAGAGCCATTTGGAATAGTAGAAATACAAGAGATAATAAAAAAATTACCAAATAATAAGACACCAGGAGAGGATGGATTCCCAATAGAATTCTATAAAACATTTAAAGACTTATTAATTCCGTCCCTCCTGGAAGTAATCAACCAGATTGATAAAACACAAAGCTTACCAGATTCATGTGAAACAGCAATAATTACAGTAATACTAAAGCAAGGGAAAGATCCACTCACACCAGCTTCATATAGACTAATATCTTTACTTAACACAGATTATAAGATAATAGCTAAACTATTAGCAAACAGATTAGCAGAGTATGTACCGAAAATGGTAAATCTAGACCAAACTGGATTTATCAAAAAAAGACGCACAACAGACAATATTTGTAAATTTTTAAACTTAATTCATGCAGTAGAAGGGAATAAAGCGCCAACAGTAGCAGTTGCTTTAGACGCAGAGAAGGCCTTTGACAGAGTAGAATGGAATTATTTGTTCAAAGTATTGCAAAAATTCAGTTTACCAGAGAAGTATATTAATTGGATTAAAGCATTATATAAGGGACCATTAGCGAAAGTGACAGTAAATGGACATGTATCAAAGCAATTTAACTTAAGCAGGTCAACACGGCAGGGATGCCCACTATCACCTTTATTGTTTGCGTTAGCTATAGAACCACTAGTAGAATTGATAAGAACAGAAAATAATATAAAAGGGATAAAAATAAAAGACAAGGAATATAAAATCAGTTTATTTGTGGATGATGTTATAGTATACTTAACAGAACCAGAACTATCAATAAAAGAATTATATAAGAAATTGAAGAAATATGGAGAAGTGTCGGGTTACAAGATCAACGTAAATAAAAGTGAAGCAATGCCTATGAATAATGCGGATTTCTCAAAATTTAAGAAGGAATCACCATTTAGATGGCAAATGCAAGCAATAAGACACCTAGGTGTACAAATAAATAAAAATCTCGGCCAACTATATAAACTCAATTATTATCCACTAATGAAAAAATTACAGGACGATTTAGAGCATTGGAAAGATTTACCACTAACACTAATAGGAAGGATAAACTGTATTAAAATGAACATTTTTCCAAGGATATTATACCTATTTCAGGCATTACCAAAACAACTAACAGAGAAATTCTTCAAGGAGTTAAAGAAAATAATAAGGAAATTTTTATGGAAAGGGGGGAAACCGAGGATAGCACTAGATAAATTAACAGAATGGTATAAACAAGGAGGCTTACAACTGCCAAACTTTAAAAATTATTATAGAGCTGCACAATTAAGATACCTATCAGATTTTTATCAAACAAGGGAAAAGCCAGATTGGACGAGATTAGAATTAGATAAAATAGGGGAAAAGATACCTGAACACATATTATATAAATGGGATGAAAAATTGGTACAACATAGAAGTTCTCCAGTATTACATCATCTACTCAATATTTGGAAGAAGATTCATGTAGAAAGAAATAAAACAAATTATCAATTACCAAAACTAATATTGACGCAAAACAAGTTACTCCCTTTTACAATAGATAACCTTTCCTTTAGAGAATGGGAGAAAAAAGGGATTAAAAGAATAGAAAATTGTTTTTCAGGAAATAGATTATTATCCTTTGAACAAATGAAAGATAAAAACAATATAACTCAAGATACAGCGCTGGCATATTACCAATTGAGATCCTACTTGAAGGATAAATTAGGAAGCAGTTTGAGTTTGCCAGAGGGAAGTAACTTTGAATATGTGATTACAGATACAATGATAATCAAAAGATTTATAACAAATATATATATTAAACTGCAAGAAAAGGAGAATGAGGAAACAAATGGTAAAACTAAGCAAAAATGGGAACAAGATTTAAATATAAAGATAAAAAAGGAAACATGGGAGAAGTTATGCTCTGGAACGATGAGAAATACAATAAATACGAGGTTACGTATGATACAATATAACTGGATACACAGGCTATACATTACACCTCAAAAGTTAAATAAATGGGACCCAACAGTATCTGATAGATGTTTTCGATATAAAAAAGAAATGGGAACAACAGTTCATGCAATCTGGACATGTGAGAAAGTAGAAAAATTTTGGGAAGATCTAAATCAGATATTAAATAAAATAACAGAAAACAATATACCAAAGAATCCAGAGATCTTCCTCCTAAGTAACATAAAAAACAAAGAATTTGGAATTGATTTGGAGGATGCACAAAAAAGATTTGTTAAGATAGCTCTAGCCGTAGCAAAAAAATGTATTATGTCAACCTGGAAATTGGAAGATAATTTGAAAATACAACAATGGTATATAGAAATGAATAAATGTATTCCATTAGAAAAAATAACATATAGTTTAAGAAATAGTATTGAAATATTCGAACAAATATGGGAGCCTTACATGAAACACAATAGCGAAAACCTACCGGGGACAATCACTACCTAAGTTAACGGAAGGAAAAGGAAATGAAAAGAATGGACTCAGTGGAATTTCTTGTGTATTTTTATTGAATGACAACATTGTTTGACTGGTTTAATGTATCCTAGATTTTGTACTTTAAATGGACGGGAGGGGGGAGGTAGGGAGGGTGGGATGGGAGGAGGGAGGGGGGGAGAAAATGGGACTGTATATGTGTGAAAAGGAAAATGTGTGTATCATGGTTAATGTGATTTATGGTGTGAAAAATAAAAAATTGAAAAAAAAAACCTTTCCCTTTCATTCTTTCATGTCCTCTGGTTTGTATCTCACGTACCTTCAGTAGAAAAAGCCTATCTACATTTTCTCTGTCAATGCCCCTCATAATTTTAAATACCTCTATCAAATCTCCCCTCATTCTTCTACACTCCAAGGAATAAAGTCCTAACCCTTTTAACCTTTCCATGTAACTCACTTCCTGAAGTCCGGGCAACATCCTAGTAAATCTTCTGTGCACTCTTTCTATCTTATTGTTATCTTTCCTGTAGTTAAATGACCAAATCTGCACACAATACTCCAAATTTGGCCTCACCAATGTCTTATACAACTTTAGGATAACATCCCAACTCCTATACTAAAGCCTTTTTTCTGCTTTAGCCTGTTCTCATCAAACCGTGTTGTAATGGAAGATTTAAACTGTGTTTTTTACTTTTGCAGCCTTTGCTTCTACAAGGCTGAGAACCTGCTTGCTTTTTAGAATTAGTAGACACTTCAAAATTCCACCATGGGGCCCAGGATGCAGTTGAATCAGTAGACACTAGCTAATTTACACCATGACCAGGATGCATATGAATTACATCTAATTCCACCGTGAGGTTGGTCGCAGACTGTCAGGAGTCCTTGAAGATAATTAAATCAATTTGTTCAAAGAGATAAGATCTGAAGTAAAAAACTTTTGGGTAATATAAGCCATGGTCCCATTGCTGAAGTTTGAGACTCTCCAAGAGGTGGCAACATCTCTCAGCAAGAAGAAGAACTTCAAGAGTCCAGCTAACATCCCGGTCAAGGGAGGTGGAGAAGCTGCTACCAGCGCCCCGACAACCTACTACAAGTGTGCAGTCGTTGCTTCGCTTCAGCAGTTAGGACCAGTCCAGGCGCTGATAAGTATAATTGGGAAGGGCTTGCATATTGTAGTGTGAATTCAGCTTTAGATTTAGTAATAAAGACTTGTATAAACTGAACTGCTCTCGGTGTGTGTGTGCCTATTTTCTTTCGGTCACACAAACACTGTGACCAATCTAAAACGAACAAAATGAGAGGTATAAGTTTACCCAAGACAAGATGTTCAGTCTGTCCAGAAGGAAGGCATTGTTGTCTTTGACCAGCAAGATTTTCTTGTGGTCTATTTTAGTTTTGATCCCTTGTCACATGAGCCTCTTGTTGTCAGGGTTGTACAACTGTCACTGGATCTTCTATGAATCTCCTCAATTTGCCTTCTGGACAGGAGGCAGAGAGTCGGGATAAGTGGGAGTTTTTCAGGTTGGCAGAGAGTGGTAAGTGGGGTGCCGCAGGGGTCGGTGCTAGGCCCACAAATGTTCATCATTTACATTGATGACTTGGAGGAGGGGACAAAATGTGGTATAGCCAAGTTTGCGAATGACACCAAATTGAGTGAAAGAGCAAATTGTAATGAGGATGTGGAGAGTCTGCAGAGGGATATAGTTAAGCTGGATGAGTGGGCAAAGGTCTGGCAGATGGAGAACAATGTTAGTAAATGTGAGGTTATCCACTTTGGCAGGAAAAATAAAAGAGCTGAATATTATTTAAAGGGTGAAAAACTACAGCATGCTGTTGTGCAGAGGGACTTGGGAGTGCTTGTGCATGAATCGCAAAAAGTTAGGTTGCAGGTGCAGCAGGTTATTAAGAAGGCAAATGGAATGTTGGCCTTCATCGCTAGAGGAATTGAATTGAGGAGTAGGGAGGTAATGTTGCAACTGTATAAGTTACTGGTGAGACCGCACCTGGAGTACTGTGTCCAGTTCAGGTCTCCATATTTGAGGAAGGATATACTGGCTTTGGAGACGGACCAGAGGAGGTTTACTAGGTTGATCCCTGGGATGAAGGGGTTGACTTATGATGAAAGATTAAATCGTCTAGGATTGTATTCGCTCGAGTTCAGAAGAATGAGAGGAGATCTTATAGAAACATAAGGATTATGAAGGGTATGGATAGGATAGATGTAAGAAGGTTTTTTGAGCTAGCCGGGGAAACTAAAACGAGAGGACACAGTCTCAAGATTCAGGGGAGTAGATTTAGGACAGAGATGAGGAGTGAATGTTTGGAATTCTCTAACCAGGGAAGTGGTTGAGGCTGCCTCATTAAACATATTTAAAATTCGGTTAGATAACTTTTTACATGATAGAGGAATTAGGGGATATGGGGAGAAGGCAGGTAGGTGGAGTTAGGTCATAAATTAGATCAGCCATGATGGTATTGAATGGCGGAGCAGGCTCGATGGGCCATTTTTGGCCTACTCCTGTTCCTACTTCCTATGTTCCTATTGCATGGGATCACTGAAGTCAAACCCATGGATATTCAGTGACTGTGAGGGGAATCTCTTTCTATGAATGTAAGGAGTGTCGGGCAATGCTAATGACGAATCTTTGTCTGTCCAGCAGACTAAAGGCAATTTTGTGTAATATCACATTTCTGTTTCATTACATGACAATAAATGGTATCTGATCTGACATTTGCTTGTGTTTGGGCCACATCCCTCCAGAGGTCTCCAAATTTTTTAGACCATCAACCCCTTATGGAATCCTTGATCCCTCATAGACCCTCAAGGCACTGGATGGGAGGGGTAGGATAGTGGCGCTGGATGGGCATGGGGTCACAGTGTTGGACACATACCTCCTTCTTTTTGGTTCCATCAGTGATTCGCTCTTTCCTTATTAAGAAGCCAAAGCCAAATACAACATCGCGGCCACCAAGTCCAGCTCTCAAGAGAAGTTGGCCATCACTGCCATAGGTGCTTTTTCCATAGATATGCCACTGCTTTCGACCATAAAAGTTCAATTGACCCCCCACCCCCTCCATGCTGTTCATTGACCCCTTTTTTGACCCCCAGGCATTTATCCACCCTTGTTCCATCGACCCCCAGGGGTTAATATCGACAAATTTGGAGACCCCTGCTCTAAAACTTTCCTATTCCCATAACCAATGAAATACCTTTAGATGTCATAATTGTACCTGACTCTATCACTTCCTCTGGCAGTTTGAGCTGTACATGTGTGCAAATGTTGCTCCTCAGATCCATCCGTCTCCGCCGCATCTGTTCCCAAGATGAGGCCTTCCAGACCAGATCTTCTGAAATGTCTGCCTTCCACAAACAAGGCTTCCCCTCCACCACCATCATCTCAGTCCTCACCCACATCTCCTCCATTTCCCACTCATCTGCTATGGCCTTCTCTGCCCCCTGACACAACATAGAATCCCCCTCATCCTCACCTACCACCCCACCAACCTCTGCATCCAACACATTATTCTCCAGAATTTCCAGCACTTACTACACAATCCCACCACCAGACACATTTTCCCTTCTCTCCTCTCTCGGCCTTCTGCAGGGACCGTTCCCTCTATGATTCTCTCATGCACTCATCCCTCCCTACTTATTGCTCCCTCCCCCCCACCAGAGCCTTCCCCTGCGGCCTCAAGAGGTGCAACACTTATTGCCCACACCTCCTCCCTCACCACGGTCCGGGGCCCCAAACAGCAACACTTCACTTGTATGTCCACAGGACTGATTTACTGCATCCATTGCTCCTTTTATGGCCTTCTCTACATCAGAAAGACCAGTTACAAATTGGGAGATCACTTCGCTGAGCACCTCTGCTCTTTCCGCTACAGTAACAGGGACCTTCCAGTAGCCAACCATTTCAATTCTGAGTCACACTCTCATGCTCACATGCCTGTCCATGGCCTTATGCACTGTCCTGCCCTGACCACCTGCAGATTAGATGAACAACACCTCAGTTTTTGTCAGGGCACTCTCCAGCCAGATGGCATTAACATCCACTTCCCTGATTTCTACTAATGTGCTCGCTTTTTTTTCCCCTCCCCATTTCCAATTTTTCCAGTTCTTCCCCCCTCTCTTCCCCCTCCAATTACCCAGCCATCCCTCCTCCCCCTGATCACTGCTGTCTCCTCCCTCCCTTCTCCACCTATCACTTCCTGTCTTTGCCCCCCTCTTCCCCCCAACCCTTTGGTTCGAACGCCTGATGACATTTTTCCATACCTTGATGAAGGGATCAACCCCGAAACGTCAGTTCTGTATCTTTACTGTTGCTACATAAAGGACACTGTTTGACCAGCTGAGTTTCTCCAGCATTGTGTGCTTTTACTTCAACCATGGTGTCTACAGATTTTTGTGATTTACTTTCATGTAAATCAGTGGCCTGTAGTTTTAAACTCCCCCATGCTGTGAAAGAGATTATGACCATTTATTTATTTATGCCCCTCATGAGTAATACATTTCTATGTTTCTACTTCCCCCCCCCCACCCAATCCAGCCTCTCTCAAACTCTAGTCAGTAAGCATCCTTGTGAATCTTTTTTACACACATCCCAGCTGAATGGTATCCTCCTTTAGTTGCGCAACCAGAATTTCACACAATACAACCAACAACTTATACAGTTACAACATGACAGCCTGACTTCTGTACTCACTGCTGTGACCAATGAAGGCAAGCATGGCAACAATCTTCTTCACCACCCTGCCTCACTGTGTCACCACTCTCAGCAAGATATGCCCTTGTACCACTAGGTCTTTCTGTTTTGCAACCCTCTAGGTAAAATTCCAGGCAACCACAACTCTGGGTAAAAAACGCACCCCTAATGTCTGCTTTAAACTTTCCTTCCATTCACCTTTTTTTAAAGTTAAATTAAATTAGACATACATGCTGCCCAATTATACCCAATTAACCTACAACCCTGTACATTTTGAAGGGTGGGAAGAAACCAGAACCTCCAGAGGAAACCCACACAGACAGAGGAGAATGTACAAACTCCTTACATATAGTGTCAGGTTCGAACCTGGGTCACTGGTCCTATAATAGTGTTGTACTAATGGCCACTCTAACCATGCCACCCCTACTCTAACCTTGCCATCTGTAAAAATGTCCTCTCGCGTTATCACCAATCTTTGATGTTTGAAGTTCGTGGGATAGGAAGTCATGTATCCAACTGCAAAGGGGTTGCTGAGACCAAGATCATGTTGTTTGGTGATGCATTTGATTCGCAGCAGTGTGGAGAAACAGGGGGGTCTAGGGAGGAGGGGGGGGGGGGTTAGAGTACATAGATCCCTCAAGGTTTCTGTGCAAGTTGATTAAAAAGTTCCCTTGACCCAGAATAAATTAATACCCATGACTCTGGATAATAAAATCCTGGATACCTGGTGCCAGAAGGTGATCGGCTGTATTGAGGATTGTTATGAGCAAGGGCAATTTTTGTCATTCGAACAACTAAGAAATAAATATGATTTGTCCAATAAAACTTTCTTCTCCAGCTGAGATTTTTCTTGTGGGATAATTGGTTCCTTTAAGGGTCTGTGAATCGATAGATTTTGGTTCTTTATGCTTGTTTAATTTACATAATCTTTTCATTGTGGTATTTGGGTCTAGGAGGGAAGGGAGAGGGGTGGCAGGGGAACAAATGTAATGTAATAGATCATTGTTGAGAAGATTGTGTGAGTCTTGGAAAATCAAAAATATTCAAAAAACAAGTTGATAACAAGTCATTTTGTGTGCTGGCCTTTATTAGTCAGGGGTTGAGTTCAAGAACCATGAGGTAATATTGCAGCTCTATAAAATTCTAGCTAGACCATACAGAGTATTGTTAAACAAGTAAATCTGTAGACACTGTAACTGTAGCTTAATACACAAAAGTGCTTGAAAAGCTCAGTATATTATGCAGCGTTCTTTATGTTAAAGGAACATAACCAATATTTCAGAACTGAGACCATCATCAAGGTATAAGCAAAAAGCAGGCGGGGGCCTGAACAAAACAGTGGGGGGGGAGAGGGGCAGTGGGAGGAGCCTGTAGACTAAAGGGTCAGAGGTCGATATGGGTGGGAGGGCAGAAGAGAAAAGCTGGGAAGTAATGAGGGAAGGATTAGCTCTCAGAATGGAGGGGGAAGGGATTGGATATGGAGGAAAAGAGAGAGGGATGGGAGAGAGAGAGAGAGAGAGAGAGAGAGAGAGAGAGAGAGAGAGAGAGAGAGAGAGAGAGAGTGTGGTGAACCATTTCAATTCCACACACCACTCCCATGTCAACATGTCTGTTCATCACTTCATACACTACCAAACTCAGGCCAGCCGCAAATTAGAGAGCAACACCTAATATTCTGGATGGCATTAACAGTGACTTCTCTGGTTTCTGTTAGGCAACTCCTCTCTCTCTCTCTCTCTCTCTCTCTCTCTTCCCCTCTCCTCCACCCCCCCAAACTGCCTCCTTTCCATCAACTCCCCACCCCTTTAGAGAATTCTGTTCAGTTCTGGTCATCTCATGATAGGAACGATGTGGATATTTGAGAAAGAGTACAGAGGAGATTTATCAGGATGTTGCCTCGATTATAGAATATGTCTTATGAAGCAAGGTTGAGAGACCTAGGATTTTCTCTTTGGACCAACAGAGGATGAGAAGCAACTTATTGAGGCATATAAAATTATCAGGAGTATTGATCGAGTGGACAGCCAGCACTGTTTTTCCAGGGCAGCAAGGACATCTGTTTAAGATGAGTGGAGGAAGGTTTAGGGGAGATTTCAGAGGACAGTTTTTTAAACAGAGAGAGGTGGGTGCCTGAAACACACTGGCAGGGATAGTGGTGGAGGCTGGTCAATAGGGATGTGGATGGAAGAAAAATGTTCTGGCTGTGGTGAAAGGAAGGATGGGATAGAGGTGGAATTTTAATAGCCAGCAACTGACAGGGGCTGGAGGTTCACTGGTGTATCAAGGGGAGGGGGCACAAGGAAGGGACTGTTACCTTGCTGTGTCTAAATTGTAAAAGTGGCATCACAGTCCAAAATGCCAAATCTATCCCTATCTTTCTATGTTCTCTCAATTGTTTTAATCACAGTTGAATCCTCTCTGAAGTGGAAGGACCATACAGTGCTTAGTGGTCCAGATGTGGCCTCCCAAATCCCCCATATAACTAGAGCAGGACCCTCCTAATAATTCAATTTCCCCAGGAGAAAATAAGGAAAACGTTCTGTTGCCTTCCGAGTTGTTTACTCAAATATGATGTGGATCCCTGGCTCACTGTTGTGATTGTCAGCTTTTGTATTTCACCAAAAGGACTGGCCTTTAAAGAAGGGAACTCATGCCGGGCATTTGGTGAGGGAAAAGAAACTCTCCGCCCTGACCTTCACCCTGGGAAATGGGGGAGCTACCTTCACTCACATCCCACCATCTATTCCCTGCTCTAAACTTTCCATCCGCAACTTCACTGAAGCCTCCTGCCCGCGGGATTCATGCAGAGAGAATGCTGCCCGTTTACCTTCACAGAGAAAGCAACAGCGATGAATCCGAGGCAGAACACATTCAAATAAAACATGTTGAAAAGGGACCACACCAGGAAGTCGCGGCTCTGTGTCCGTGGGACAGAGACGTTGAAAGCCGACGGCATGGTCACTCCAGGGGCCATGACCATCCCGGGAGCCGGAGCCAAGGCAATCCCAGGATTGATGTTCATCCCGGGGCCCATGACGAGCTGGTTCTTAACCGCATCTTCGGCGTATTCTGGAAGCGACACGCATACGGTCTGCAATGGTGCGCTCATGGTTCCGTGGGACAAGACCGTCAGCAATCGGCGGAGCCCGTCGCTTTATACGGGAAGGGGCGGGACTGAGCAGGTGTGGCGCAGGTACAAACGCAGGTATGGGACAGGTACAGGGTAGATTCGGGGCAGGTACAGGATAGGTACGGGGCAGGTGCAGGATAGGTACGACACAGGTATGGCACAGGTACAGGACAGGTACAACACAGGTATGGGATAGGTATGGGGGAGGTGCAGGACAGGTACAACGTAGATGCAATCCAGGTATGGGTTAGATACAACACATATGGCAAGGTACAAGTCAAGTACAATGCAGGTATGTCACAGGTATGGGACAGGTACAACGCAGGTATGGGACATGTACAACGCAGGTAGGGTGTAGGTATAGGTCAGATACAATGCAGGTATGGCACAGGTACTGCACAGGTACAAGACAGGTACAACGCAGGTATGGATGGGTAAAGCACAGGTACTCAAGAAAAAGATACGTATACAAAAGAGAGAAATGTAAACAAAATGTAAATAAACTGACTACAGATACAAAAAAAGTTCAATAATGGAGACGTGCAAAAAAAGAGCCCTTAAAGGCATGCACTGTTAGCGTAGCAGTCACGGCGCCAGCGTTAGAATCCGGCGCTGTCTATAAGGAGTTTGTATCTTTCCCTATGTCTGTGTGGGTTTCCTCCCACCCTTCAAATATGTGCTGGGGAGGGGGTTGTAGGTTAATTGGGTGTAATTGGGCATCACAGGCTCGTGGGCATGAAGGACCTGTTACCATGCTGTATGTCTAAATTATTTTTAAAAATGAGTTTCTCATCGAGTCTGTTTAAGTTTATTCATCATCAGAATGTACAACCCGACAATACAGCATTCTCCGATCCTTGGTGCAACACTCTACAAACACACATAACATTTAAACAAATGATACATGTGCATAGTACTTATATACAAATATTAACATGAATATATGTTATTGTTCAATAAATAGTGCAGTGACGGATGGTATGCATGTTCAGTTCATCAGACATTCAGCATTCTCATTGCCTGTGGGAAGAAGCTGTTCCTCAGTTGGTGGTGCTGGCTCCAATCCTCCTGTATCTCCTTCCTGATGGGAGTAGCTGAAAGATGTGTGCAGGGTGGTAGGAGTCCTCTCAATTTTGCAAGCCTTTTACAAACATTGATCTTGGTAGATCACATTGATGGTGGGGAGGGAAATCCCAGTGATCCTCTCTGCCATTATTATAGTCCTGTGGATTGCTCTTCGATCTGATTCTCTACAACAACTAAACCACACTGTGATGCAGCCGGCCAGGATGCTCTCAATAGAGCTCCTATAGAAGGTTCTCAGGATGGCGGCTGGTAGCCTTGCCCTCTGTTATGCCTTCCTGACAGGTGAGCAGATGTTTTGTGTCCATAATAGGTCACTTCTTAAGTGAACTATAGGGAACTTTGTGCTCTCTACTCTCCTCTATCGAGCTATTAATGTGTAATGTGGGGGGGGGGGGGGGGTTGGGGGGAGGGGGAGAGGATGGTTGGCCCTGGTCCTTCTGAAGTCCACGATCATCTCCTTCATCTTGTCCACGTTGAAACTAAGATTGTTATTTTCACACCATTTAGGAGTTTAGCTGTCTGAGGGTGGAGGGCAACAGCTTTTCAAACCAGAGTCTTGTAACAGCAGCGAGAACAGAGCGTGTCCTGGGTGGTGTAGACCCTTGATGATTACTGCTGCTCCCCAGGTCAAGAGTGTTTTGCCTGTGATGTATTAGGCTGTGTCCATGACCTTTTGCAGGGCTTTCCACTCAGAGGTGTTGGTCTCCCCATACTAGACTGTGATGCAGGCGATCAGCACACTTTACACCACCAACTGAGGAACAGCTTCTTCCCACAGGCAATGAGAATGCTGAATGTCTGATGAACTGAACATGCATACCATCCGTCACTGCATTATTTATTGAACAATAACATATATTCATGTTAATATTTGTATATAAGTACTATGCACATGTATCATTTGTTTAAATGTTACGTGTTTGTAGAGTGTTGCACCAAGGATCGGAGAATGCTGTATTGTCGGGTTGTACATTCTGATGATGAATAAACTTGAACAGACTCGATCAGAAGTTTGCCGGGGTTTCTGATGTCATACCAAACCACAAATTCCTGAGAGAGTTGAAACATTAATGGGTTGGGTCCTCCAAGATAGTGACTTCCAAGAAATTAAATTTGCTTACCCTCTCCATCTTTGATCCCCCAAATACCACTGGATTGCACACATTTAGTTTTCCCTTCCTAGAGTCTACAATCAGCTCCTAGGTTTTGGTGACATTGATTCTGAGGTTGTTGTTGGTGCACCATTCAGCCAAGTTTTCAATCTCCCTCCTGTCTGCTGACTTTTTATACAACCCATTTCTGTGATATCATGGTTCCAACGGCCACCTTGTCTTCACACAGGTGAGCAGCCTGCATAGGTTCGAAGACCTAGAGCCTTTAAAACCCAGGGGACACCAGCCATGAGCCTCTGAGGATGAAGGCAGAACTACTCAGGTTTAATCATAGAGAAAGAGAAAAACAATGTAATTCACCAGGGGGTTGTACACGGGTGCTTGTGACAATATTTTGTTGTTATTCCTGCTATTACAACACAAAAATATATTGATTTTCTCATTTCTTCACAATATCCACTCCAATGTCCATCTTCAATTTCAGTTATTTGGCCATGAATGCACAGAGAAGAACTACGGAAACCAATGGACAGAGTGTGATATTAGGTGTATCGAAAATTTGGGGTGGGATAAGGTGAGGTGCTGGTGGAACCTCTGAATTAAAATAAGGAGCCGAGAGTAATGGTGGCATCCCCTGAACAAAAGGTTCCACCAACCCCAATGTGTGGTGCACCAGGGATAGAAGTATCTGCCTCAACCTCTGACTCCACAAGCAGCACCTCTGAAGTACCCAAATGTTCTAGAGAAACTCAGCAGGTTATACAGCATCTGTGCAAAGGAAAAGGAAGTCCAAGCTTCAGGCCTGAGCCCTTCTTCAGAAGCAAAACGTCGACCGCCTTGTGCTTTCCAAGGATGCTGCGTGACTTATTGAGTTTCTTCAGCACTTTTGGTAATTGAATTAGATCCCAGCATCATGTTTACATCAACTTTAATCCTCAGGTCACCGTGGAAACTCTCTCTCTCTCTCTCCCCCTGTCCCTCCCCCTCCCCCACAAGGATCCATGAATTTGTGCACACTGACCCTTGACCTTACCCACACTGACTCTTGCCCTTGCAATGACCATGGCATTCATTCACCTAATCCTTTCCTACAGTGACCTCTGCACACGCTACCCATCATCTCATTCACACTGGTCCTCGGCTTTGCCTACACTTCTGGACAAAGCCACTACACTGACCTCCCCTCTCAGCAAACTCCATGAACATTCTTCTCCCTCAGTATGACAAGGTCCAGAAAGAGAATGCCAGACAAAGTGCCTGTACTCTGCCTTCCCCTCTAACCAACCCCCACCCCCACCTTCACCCCACACCTTCCTTAGATTTACTAACAGGCCATTTCGGTCCATGAGCCCCTGCCACCCAATGACATCTGATTAACCTACAATCCCCGGTATGTTTTGAATGGTGGAAGGAAACAGGAGCCCTTGGGGAAAACTCATGCAGACACAGGGAGAACATACAAACTCCTTACAGACAGCATGGGATTCAAACCCTGGTCCCGATCACTGGTGCTGTAACAGCGTTGCACTGACCGCTACACCAACCAGTGCACTACCAACAACCTCGCACTTGATGTCACCAGTCTTTGCACCATTTCCGGCTCAGATCCTGAACATCATCTCCTCTGTTGGTTTCTGTGGAAGTTGTTGCCTGAACTGCTGAGTTCCAGCACATGTGTGCCCTGAACTTGGTTTAAGAAGTGCAGTTACATAAATAGTCAAGGAATAGAGCAGGCAGACCTAATGTGGACTTTCAGAAAGCCTTTGATAAGGTCCCACATAAGAGATTAGTGGGCAAAATTAGAGCACATAGTATTGGGGGAAGGATACTGACATGGATAGAAAATTGGTTGGCAGGTAGGAAAAAAAGAGTAGGGATTAACAGATCCCTTTCAGAATGGCAGTCAGTGACTAGTGGGATACCACAAGGCTCAGTGCTGGGACTGCAGCTATTTACAATATACCTTAATGATAATAAAGGGATTTAAAGTAACATTAGCAAATTTGCAGATGACACAAAGCTGGGTGGCAGAGTGAAATATGAGGAGGATGTTATGAGAATGCAGGGTGACTTGGACAGGTTGGATGAGTGGGCAGATGAATGGCAGATGCAGTTTAACGTGGATAAGTGTGAGGTTATCCACTTTGGTGGCAAGAACAGGAAGGCAGATTACTATCTGAATGGTGTCAAGTTTGGAAAAGGGGAAGTAAAACAAGATCTAGGTGTCCTTATTCATCAGTCACTGAAAGTAAGCATGCAAGTACAGCAGGCAGTGAAGAAAGCTAATGGCACATTGGCCTTCATAACAAGAGGAGTCGAGTATAGGAGCAGAGAGGTCCTTCTGTAGTTGTACCGAGCCCTGGTGAGACCACACCTAGAGTATTGTGTGCAGTTTTGGTCTCCAAGTTTGAGGAAATACATTCTTGCTATTGAGGGAGTGCAGCGTAGGTTCACGAGGTTAATTCCAGAGATGGCAGGACTGTCATATGTTGAAAGATTGGAGCGACTGGGTTTGTATACACTGGAATTTAGAAGGATGAGATGGGATCTGATTGAAACATAAGATTATTAAGGGATTGGACACACTAGAGGCAGGAAACATATTCCTGATGATGGGAGAGACCAGAACCAGGGCCCACAGTTTAAGGGGTCGGCTATTTAGGGTTGAGGAAAAACTTTTTCACCCAGCGAGCTGTGGATCTGTGGAATGCTCTGCCTCAGAAGACAGTGGAGGCCAATTCTCTGGATGCTTTCAAGAAAGAGTTAGATGGAGCTCTTAAAGATAGAGGAGTCAAGGGATATGGGGAGAAGGCAGGAACAGGGAACTGACTGTGGATGATCATCCATGATCACAGTGAATGGTAGTGCTGATTCAAAGGGCCGAACGGCCACTCCTGCACTTATTGTCTATGATGTGGACAACTGGGCACTATTTTGTGGTTAGCATGGGACAATGGGCTGGAGTTGGTTTCTGTGCTGTATGGTTCTATGTGTGACAATGCAAGTCACGCTACTAGTTGGTGGTGAAGCAGGGCAGTCAGCTTCAGGCGTTTTGGCACAGTTGCAGGGAATGTTACTGTTATAGACAGTTGTGCTATTATAACCACTGTCAGAGCTACTTCAAGCACCACTGGTAATGCCATTGATGGTGCTTGCAGAGCTGCAAGCAGCACTCATACAGATAAGAAGTCTGAACTACAGGTTGTGTTGATGTGGTAACAGGCAGTAATGTCAGAACCACCGGTATCGTTATGGCAATGGTGCTCCCAGTGTTACAGGTGTTTAGTGCAGTATGTGAGTGTAGACATTTCATTTAACATTCCAGATGATCCTGTTATGAGCAATAAAACCATGATTTTTACTCTTATTCATGGAATTATTCAGCACGGAAACAGGCCTTTCTGCCCATCTCATCCATGCTGGCTTATGATGCCAATCTACACAAATGCCATTTGCCTACATTAGGTCCCTATCCATCGACTTCAAGTACCTGCCAAAATGCATTTTAAATGTTACAATTGTACCTGCCTTCATACCTCTGCTGGCAGCTCGATCCAGACAACCACCACCCTCTGTGTAAAAAACTAATCCTTCATTAAATTTCTCTTCTCCTTTAAACCTTGAAGACCAGATAATGCTGTTCAGGAGCATCCAAACACCATAATTCATTAAATTATGGCAATACTCCACGAATGGGCCCCACGTCTTATAAAAGTTCACCTTTACATCATCAACAATATGTCTGACTTTTTTCTAAACTTAGGGAAGACATGACCTCCTGTAACCATTAAGTATGAGTAGGTGGAGCGCTGTTTTTCCATTTCATCAGAATTGCCCGTCTAGGCGAGCCAGCCTGGAGCCAAACTTCGAATCATCTGATGCTGGATGAACTCAGCAGGTCACGGTGTACTTTATAAAGATACATAACCAACGTTTTGGGCTTGAGCCCTTCAACAAGGTATGTGCAAAATGTAGGCAGGGGCCCAAACAAAATGGTGGAGGGGAGGGGATAAGAGGCAGAGGGAGGAGCACAGTCCCACAGGCAGGAGGTAATAGTTGGATAAGCAAGGGAGGACACAGCAGCAAACAGGGGAAGGGGATTTGGCTCTGTAAATGGAGAGGGAAGGGAGTTAACAAGTGGAAGTGCTTCTCCCCCACCCCTCTCCCCACCATTTTATTCAGGCCCTTGTCAACATTTTTTAATTCCTTGATGAAGGGCTCAAGCCCGAAACGTTGGTTCTGCATTTTTATCTTTACTATATAAAGTACGCTGTTTGGCCTGCTGAGTTTCTCTAGGATTGTGTTTTTAATCTAATTAGGGAGGGTTGTCCCATAGATTAGAATCAGAACTTTTAGATTATGTCCAGAACTCCTCATCGCAATCCCTGGGGATGTTCTATCCCAGCCTCCAGCCTCCTGGCATCAGATCAAACATGGTTAGTGAACACCAGCCCACCCCTTCGTCCTTGATTGGCTTCAGAGAAAGGTAGCTGGGTCTGAAAGATGGACTTGATTCTCTCCCCACCTCCAGGCCTCCTGAGTATTTCCAGCACATTTTATCTGTATTTCAGACTTTGAGCACCTCCAAATATTTGACTTTCATTTTCTCCTATTTGGCGCCGATTGTCCTCCCTCTACTGATGAATCAGGGTGGTGTGGTACAACTGAGCTGGATCATTTAAAAGTCAACAACATTCCTGCTGATGCTGCCACAGTGACAAACGATATGGTCACTGTTACAGGGGCTTTGCACTGATAAGAGTCAGATAGTAAGGAAACAGGCCATTTGGCCCACCGCATCAAACCAGACTAGTGGGCACCCATCCATATTAATCACATCTCCTACCACTTTGCCCATTTTCCCTTCTATACCTGAGGAATTCAAGCTCATCTGGACACTTTTTAATTACTGTTAGCACCCCAACCACTCTCAGGCAGTGCATTCCAGGTACTCACCATAGTGTGGTTAAAGAGTAACTTTCAGATGTGTCTTAAAGCAGAAGAATGGGGGGTGGGGAGGGTCACATGATACCATAGGATCGACACATAGGTTTCTGACTCCCTTGGGAAATTAGCTAAAAAAGTTTTAAATGAGTACTGTTTAAAGTTTAAAATATTTTAAAGTGCATTTAAACTTCCTTTCTACATCTATGATGCCTCCAAGAAAATAAAAAGTTATATTGAGATATTGGGAACCCGATGGGAAGGCAAGAAGAAAAAAGAACTTGGGGCGACCTTGGCGACGAAGCAGGGCATTGGAATTTGATCCACCTCCTGACCTGGTGAGATGTTGGAGGTGGTATGTGAGTGGGAAGAAAAAGTTTGAAAACCACTATTTGAATAGAACCCCATTATGTGCACAGTATCATAACTCCAAGGAAATGGGCCATTGACAATTTTTCTCAAGCAAAATATTTCAGTAACAATTGGGTCTAGAACAGTGATTCTCACCCTTCCTTTCCCACTCACATACCACCTTAAGCATTCCCTTACTAATCACAGAACACTGATGGTATAGGGAATACTTAGTGGTATGTGAGTGGAAAGAAAAAAGGTTGAGAACCACTGGTTTAGATCCTTTGTTAGATAGATTTACTCGAGTAACAACAAGAATGAAAAGTGCTAAAGTTACATTGGGACTGATGAGAGATTTGAATTTGATTGATGTACGGAGAAGAATTCATCCTAAAGAGAAAGATTATTCATTTTATTCTAGTAGATTCAGTTATTTTTCTAGAATTGATTTATTTTTGGCTTTGGCTCAAATAAAAGCTAGGATTCTTGAAGTGGATTATAAGATGAGGATTTTATCTGATCATTTGTCTTTGCTAATAACTATGGAAATGCCTGATGAAGAGAAGTTGGTATAAAGGTGGAGATTAAATTCTTTATTGTTGTTGTAAAGGAAAGATTTTTGTGATTTTGTTCATATTAGAATATTTTGTGATAGAAATTTGAATTTGATAAATGAGAAACTTGTTATATGGGATGCTTTACAAGCATATTTGCAAGGGAAAATTTAAAGGATTAATATAAAAGAAGTAGATCAATCAGAAAAATAAATTAAAATTTTAGAAAAAGATCTTCAGAAGATGGTTTCTGAAGACAATCGTGGACAATTGATTAATAAAAAACCTTCATTATAATACATTAAAAACATAGGATTGAGAAAGCTATTATTAGGACAAGGCAAAGATACTATGAATTGGATGAGAGATCGCATAAAGTTTTGGCTTGGCAATTAAAAGCGGAGCAAGCATCCAGAATAATTAATGCAATAAAAAAAGGATACTAATGTAATTACACATAAACTCAAGAAATAAATGAATCTTTTAGTAATTTTTACATTAAATTATATTCTAGGAGAAGAAACTAAAATAAATGATTATTTATCACAGATAATATTGCCTAGTTTAAGTTTAGAAGAACAAACTGAACTTGATGTACGATTTACTGAGGCAGAAGTAAGAGAAGCAATAAACTCTTTACATAGCAATAAATCTCAGGGGAAGATGGCTTCCCATCTGAATTTCATAAAGAATTTAAGGATTTATTAATTCCCATATTTATGCAATTATTAGATCAAGCTTTACAATTTGACTTTTCAAGCAGAAGAGGACAATGAGCTTCAGAGAGACGGGTGATGGTGCAGATTAAGACATGAGGCAATAGGTGTTTGAATGTCCTCAATTTTAATTGAAACCCAAGGGAATATCAGAGTTGGAATTGCCAAGATTTAATGGCATGGCTGAGGATTCTGCAGCAGATGAGATAAAGTGAAATTTATCTGAGAAACTAGGCTTAGTGATGGCGCTGATAATTTTTCCAAAAGCTCATGCTAGAGGCAGTAATGACCCAAGGGTATGGGCTTAAAGTAAGAGATTTCCGAGGGATATGAGGAGCAACTTTTTCACACAGAGGGGCGGCCGTTTCTGGAACGAGGTGCTGGAGTATGGAATAGAAGTGAGTGCAAATACAAAGCTCCAAAGATATTTGGACAGATATATGGATAGAAAAGGTTTATAAGATTAGAGGGAGGGAGTAGATTAGATTTAGTTTTTAGGTTTTTTTTGTTTGCTTTCATTTTTTTCTTTTAATCAATTTTATTTGGATTAACTTGATAAATATGGGTTTAACATGGTTATCATAGATTAATTCATTAACTAGTTTCTTATATGGATCAAGGAACTCTCTAATGTAGTTCCATCCAATTTTTTTCCCTTTTTTTGCATATATATGAGATGATTTGTTATGTGTTTTTCTGAAAAATGTTGTATGTAAGTTTATATGTTACACTCAATAAAAATATTTCAAAAAGAAAAAGAAGAATATAGACAAAGTGCAGACTAACGATACTAGCCAAATGTCAACTTGGTCAGCATGGACAAGTTGGGCCAAAAGGCCTTTTTGGTTCTGTGCTACAGTACACCTCTATGATCAAATTTGCAAGCAACTTGATACAGTTTCAAATGGAGTTTGTGCCCTGGAAACAGATGTTATGGTAGTTTCTGAAAACAATTAATTTTGCCATTTCAGGATTTAGTTGAAAGAATTTCCTGCTCAACCAGAGCTGAATGTCAAACAACTATTTCATTAAAGATAAAGTTGTTATTTAGTTTTATCATCTTCCAACCATTGAATTAAATGTTGACTCTGTCTGGTGACTCTCTGTCTGGTAAAGCTTCAATCATTTCCTTGAATTCTGATAATCTGATAAACAAATTGGCAATCCACAGAGGTCCATCTAATTGCTTGGAAGAGGTTATGAGTTGTGGGTAGCCAGCACTTCATTTGTGAACTTGCATGGTGGGAAAACTGCCAAGTTGCAAATTCTCCAAACCAGGGAGGCCGAAAACAAACAAAGACTCATAATCAGGAATTAGAAGACTCATAATCAGAAAATGTATTTCTAAAGACAGCAATTTCCCAGTGAACAGCCATTTCAATTCTGCGCCCCACACCCACGCTGACATGTCTGTCCATGGCCTCGTATACTGTCAAAACCAAGGCCACCCTTAAATTGGAGGAGCAACACCTAATTTTCTGTCTCCACCAGCCAGATGGCATTAATGTAGACTTCTCTGGTTTCTGCTAGCCCCCCTCCCTGTTCTCCCTCTCTTCCCTTTCCCTTTGGCTCCTTTCCTCCAGCTGTCCAACCTCTTCCCTCTCCATTCACAGAGCCACCCCCCCCCCTACTGTCTGCTGCTGTGCCCTCCCTCCTTATCAACCATCACCTCCTGCCTTTTGGACCGTGCTCCTTCCTCCACCCCTCCCACTCCCATTTTGTTTGGGCGCCTGCTTACATTTTTTCACACCTTGATGAAGGGCTCAAGCCCGAAACGTTAGTTATGTATCTTTACCTTTGCTATATAAAGTACACGATTTGACCAGCTGAGTTTCTGCAGCATTTTTTTTTTAACTTCAATCACGGTGTCTGCAGATTTTCAGATTGTACTCTTGTATTTCAAAAGAAGTAATTTGTTTCTTCATGTGCAGTTTGCTGGTTTAGGAATGGGTGTTAAAAATAAATGCTGATCTGACCAGACATGTGGTGTCCATGACACAAGTGCCTGAATTGTCAGTGAACTATCAGTGACTGCAAGGCTATGAACTCAAACCTAACCTTTGCTCTAGAGACTCAGAACAAAGAACAAAGCACATTAAACAGACACTAAACTGAAATAAAAATCTCTCTAATTTAGTTAGTTAATTGTGCAGGGGGAAAACAGCAGCTCAAATGGAAAAGTTGTTACCAACCTGCCTGGGAAAAGGGTTGAAAGGTATTCTAAAGCCAATCTTAAGAAATTCAAGAAAAATTAAGAGAGCTAAAGGAAGGCATGAGATTGTTCTTTCAGACAACGTGAAGGAAAATCCCAAGAGATTCAACAATCTTTACATCGTTCCCTGAGAGTTATGTAAGAAACACTTTTAACTGAACTTAGTCCTCACACACAAGAAAATCAGGGGTAAACAAGAAAAACTGCAAATGCTGGGGTCTAGTGCAGTACACAACAGCGCTGGAAAGACTGAGCTGGACACGCAGCATCCACAGGAAGTAAAAGGCAGTCGTCGTTTCAGGCCTGTTGAAATCGGGCAGACTATCTTCATCCCAGGCATCTACCTGATTTTCAACATTCTTGACAAAGGCCCAAAAAGCTCTTCTATGGAAGACCTGCTGAGTTTCTCCAGCAATTTTGTGCACCGCATGTGAATTTCAGAGTCATGGCTGTGACAACGAAGGTGAAGGCAGATCATTTTTCATTTCATGAGTTCCACCTGAAAGAAAAAAGGATACCCATATCTTCTTGCTTCTCCTCTCATGACTGTGTAGTCAAATGCTGCTATAACTAAGAGGTGAATAGCCTCAATCTTCTCCCCCATGCTGGGGGAGGGTCTAAAACTAGAGGGAATGGTTTGAAGGTGAGAGGGGAAAGATTTGAAAGGGAATAGAGGGCAATATTTACACACAGAGGGCAGTAGGTACATGGAACAACCAGCTTCAGGGAGTTGGAAGTTGATACTATTATGTCATTTAAAAGGGATTTAGAGAGGTGGGTGAATAGGAAAGCTCAAGGCAAGTAGGTTGAATGCAGGCAAACGGGTCTAGCTCAGATAGACAACCTTGTGAGAAACAGAAGTACCTTCACAGAAATTGCTCGAGACAAAAATTGAGAACAAAGAACATTTATTATGCAACAATGCAAAATTGGGTGCTTTTCCCTTACCCTGGGAATACACACACATACTGGGGCTCACCCAACTTTTATACAGTTCATTTCAGTGTAGAGGTACCCTCCCCCTTACATTCTTCTGCCTCCTGGATGAGTTTGGCATTAGGCAATTCCTGTCTGCCTGCCTACGTGCTGTTGCTGTGAATTTGGAGGACCAGGGGGGTATCCTGTCAGTGTCCATCATGTCATTGTCCTTATTGTCCTTATTCACAAACCTGCCTTTGTCCTTATTCACACCTTCCCGACCCTCAGGGCTTACTAAACTCTTATAGCAGAACTTGCTAATTCTGTCTAAGGCTAGAAGACCCTTATCTTATTCAGACTAACTTTACTTCCTACATTCTATTATCTAATTATCTATCCTTTCATACTGGCTTTATTCATCTCTCATATTTTCATATTAGTTTTACTCATCTCTCACAATCCTCACTTTTCTTTTAGCTACGCTTCGTGAATTCTCAACTGCAATGTAACTTGGTCTTTTTCCCAGCGAGTCAGTAAATGAACTGCAGTCTCAGCATCATCAGACAGAATTTGGGAAACATACATCCTTTGGGTTATAGTGATCTGACGAGGGGTCCGTTGAATTAAATACTGCACACAAGTCTTTAGGCAGGGGAGCACCATAATCCAGGAGGCAGAAGAATGTAAGGGGGAGGGTACTTCTATACTGAAATAAACTGTATAAAAGTTGGGTGAGCCCCAGTGTATGTGTGTATTCCCAGGGTAAGGGGAAGCACCCAACTTTGCATTGTTGTATAATAAATGTTCTTTGTTCTCAATTTATGTCTGGAGCGAAATCTGTGAAGGTACTTCTGTTTCTCACAATGTCTTTAGTCCGTGGATCAGCAGCTTGTTTAATTCATTCTATGTGAGTCCACCCCTTTTCTTTCGTTCGCACTGCAGTTGGTGATCTTGCCATGCTTTTACATATACCCAATCACCAGATTTAATAAAATGAATAGGATGCTCCAGGGGTGGGTTTTGAGCTAATAAACCCTTCCGTTTTAATTCATATAGAGAGGCAGAAAGTCCCTTTAAATATTTGGATATGTACTGGTCGTTTGCCTCAGGGGTAGGGGTATTAATAGGTGACATACAAGGTTCAAGTATACCATCTTTCACCAACTGGTCAATTACTGGCTGCAGCCCCTTTCGGCCAGCCATCGGAATTGGATACTGCTTTCGTATAATTACTTGCTCAGGATCTTTTAAAGTAACTTGCAAGGGAGGAATATCTAACACTCCTCTATTGCTTCTTTTTGCCCATACTCCAGGATTTATTAGTTCCCGATCCTCCTCAGTTAATACATACAATTGAACCCCGATACCTGATTCCTGTGGTCTGGTGCCGATAGCCAATTTGTCCTGTAAATCTCGTCCTAACAAACAAACTCCAGCTTGGGGAACTAGTTACTATCTTCTCTCCCATTTGTATTCTTACATCCCTTAATACAGGGACCGTAAAATCTCTTCCTCCTACTCCCGAAATCATCACTGTCCCCTCTATCTTAACACCCTCGGGTGGTTGTAAAATACTAGACCGGGCTGCTCCAGAATCTACTAAAAAGGTCATCTTGTCACTGTGGGATCCTATGCTTAAATTTACCAATGCTTCTCCGTGCAGCCCCATGGTGTGTATTGACTGGGAACCATGACCCCCCCCCCCCCCTATTCATAATCTGTTTCCATCAGTGCGTACCCTCCCCCTTACATTCTTCTGCCTCCTGGATGAGTTTGGCATCAGGCAATCCTGTCTGCCTATGTGCTGTTTCTGTGAACTTGGAGGACCAGGGGGTATCCTGTCAGTGTCCATCATGTCATTATCCTTATTGACCTTATTCACAAACCTGCCTTTGTTCTAATTCACACCTTCCCAACTCTCAGGGCTACAACCTCTTCATATGCAGAACTTGCTAACTGTCTAGGGCTTACTAATTACATATGCGGAACTTGCTAATTCTGTCTAGGGCTAGAAGACCCTTATCTTATTCAGACTAACTTTTATCCTTTCATACTGGCTTTATTCATCTCTCATATTTTCATATTAGTTTTCTTCTTCTTCTTTCTTTGGCTTGGCTTCGCAGACGAAGATTTATGGAGGGGGTAAAAGTCCACGTCAGCTGCAGGCTCGTTTGTGGCTGACAAGTCCGATGCGGGACAGGCAGACACGGTTGCAGCGGCTGCAGGGGAAAATTGGTTGGTTGGGGTTGGGTGTTGGGTTTTTCCTCCTTTGCCTTTTGTCATCTCTCATAACCTCATAACCTGATCAGCATGGATGAGTTGGGCAAAAATCGCTGTAAATCTCAATAGTTTGAGATGGAGAAAAATCAAAATGGAGTGTAGAAAAGGGATGTGCAAAAACAGAGCCATGAGTTCAGAAGCAGAGGAAATGAAATCTGGAAAACGGAAACGGAAGAGTGGGTGTATTGGCAGAGCCTGGTTGTTTATTCCTCAATTATCAAGCCTGAGGAATTCATGTAGTGGAATGATAAAAGGGTTGGATGTGGGTGTGTAACATGACTATAACTGGAACATGCTTTCAATTGGCTTAAATTCCTTAATTAGTCAGATCAGTAAACAACAGGAGGTAAAACAGAGGATTCTGTTGACATCAGGATTAAGTGAAAAAACTCTTTGACCTGGTGAGTTTTCCCAGAATTTTTTTTTTCAGTGAACAAAGTGGAGAGTGAGGTAAACAACAGAGACCAGTACAGAACAGGCTCGGGCCCCTTGGTCCACATTTTGAATTGAAATTAAACAGTGTAGCGGCAGCTACACTACTACTGAAAGAACACACAACCAGACAGGTTGAGCTCAGTGAGCAGAAAACTGGCTGCCGAGCTGGACTTATACTCCCAGCCCAGACCTGGCTGAGAACTGCACTGGGGGGCGCCGGCGTCACGTGGTCCCCCACTGCGGGCTTCTGAGCCCGGTGCTGAGAAGAAACCCCCGACGGCACCATTTTGGCCAGCTGCCCCAACGCGTGAATTACAAGCGGGGCCAGTTCACCTGCCTAGTGGCATGCCACCACACAGCACCCCCTCCCTCCCACCCCCAGAACCGGTGCCAATGTCCTTTTTAGCTGGACGGCTTCACTTCTTGGGCTGGGCCACAATCATTGGTTTGGTAGGGTCGAGGTGAGCTGGTTTCAACCTGTCCACAGTAAACAGCTCCCTTCTGCCGCCGATATCCAGCATGAACTTAGACCCTGAATGCTGGACAACCCTGTATGTCCCCTTGTTCTGTGGGTGGGCCCCGCTGAATAAAAATGTACTCTGTGGAGTGCAGCTCGCTGGGGACGTAAGATGACCGTGTGCCATATCTGGGCGGTGCTGGGGGTGCAAAGGAGTCCAAGTGGACCCAGAAGTGGGGAAGTAGCTCGTGTGGTGACCGCTGGGGGTTGTGAGGCGCGTTGATGAATTCACTGGGCAGTGCCAGTGGTGCGCTGTAGACCAGCTCAGCTGATGACGCCTGCAGATCCTCCTTGGGCATGGAGCGGATGCCCAGAAGCACCCAAGGCACTTCGTCCACCCAGTCGGGACTGGTGAAATGGACCATAAGTGCCGACTTAAGGTGGCGGTGCAGATGCTTGACCAGCCCATTGGCCTGCGGGTGATAGGACGTGGTGCAGTGTAGCTTTATCCTAACCTGTTGGCGAGCTGTGCCCAGAGCGCAGAGGTGAACTGATCTTCCATCAGTCTCAGATGCTTCAGAGCAAACAACCCAAATTTGACCATCTTTTCGTAGAACATAAAACATAAAATGTTCATAAAACATAAAACACTACAGCATAGTATATACAGGCCCTTTGGCCCTAAGTGTGATGCAAACCCATAGATTCCTTTTTCTTGAATATTTTGTTTTTGATTTTCCAAAGACTTGTGCAAATCCAATAAACAAAATATTACATTCTCTTTCCACATAATATGATTTACAGAATCCTTATTTCCTCTCCTTACACCCTTCCCTCTCTATCCCTTAAATTATGCAAATACCAAAATATAAAAATACAGACATACAAAAACCACTTAAATACCGACAAAGACAACGTGCCTCAGATACGATGGCCACAATTCAACTAATGTGTCATATCTCTTCCGTAAATTGTAGGTGATTTTCTCCAGGGGAATGGAATACTGTATTTCCATATTCCATTTTGCGATATTTAGCTGGGCGTTGGACTTCCATATAACTGTTATACACTTCCTGGCTAATGACAAGACGACGACCTTCACAAACTGAATTTGGCGTTTAGACAGTTTAAACTGTACTTCCTCAATGTCCCCTAGAAGGTACAATTCCCTAGAAGGTACAATTCCGGAACCTGTAGAAAACCCACCTTTGTCATTTTTTTCAGTGTTCCCCCAAGTCTTCCCAGAAGGATTTCACCCTTGTACACAGCCATATGGAGTGGACAAAGATTCCTACCTCCATACTGCACCTAAAGCACATTTCTGAAATTTATGGATTTGACTTGTGTAATTTTATTGGTGTGAGGTATAACTAATGCAAGATATTATGTGGCATCAGCATGTGTCTGGAATTAACAATTCCCGTCAAGCTTTTCAAACACAAATCTTCCCACCATTGTTCATAAATTATTATGCCCAAGTCCTACTCCCATCTTTCCCTTGATCGATGTAAGCCCAGCTTTGGGCCTTGACCCATATATTCCTTAAAAAATATACTAAACCCTCCCTACCCCATAACACTCTATTTTTCTGCCATCTTAAATTTTCCTTTAGCTCATACCCTTGAATCCACGAAACATCCAGGTAAACCTCTTCTCTGCCCTTTTCAAATCCCCCACATCTTTCCTGTAATGGGGATCCCAGAATTGCATGTAGTATTCCAAGTGTCTCCTGACCAAAGTTTTATCAAACATAACTTCTATAACTTAGTGCCACAGCCAGTGTAGACAATTATGCATACTCTTTCATTATTGGACTCCTTGGTTGATACAGATGGAGCCAGCAGCAAATAAAAAGAAGAGAAGCTCAAGTGGAGTGGCCCAGTGTGAGAGCAGAGATTTAAAGGCAATGGCTGAGAGGCTTTGGGGAGCAGAGGCTGAGAATGTGCTAGAGGTAAGGTTATAATAACCCAGAGTAGGCAGTGGGGAAGGCAGCCAGAGCAGTGGAATGCTCCAATTGCAGGGTGTGGGAAATCCAGGAGAGCATCTGTCCATGACTACACCTGCAAGAGGCGCATCCAGCTGCAGCTCCTTGAACCATATAACAATTACAGGATAAAAAGGGTGATGAATGTAGCAGTGAAGGTCTTGTGTTTAAATGGCCGCAGTATAAGAGATAAGGTTGAAGATCTAAATGAGCAGCTAGAAGTTGGCAGGTATGACATTGTGGCCATCACTGAATCGTGGCTGAAAGAAGACCACAGATGAGAATTAAACATTCAAGAATACACAGTGTATTGGAAGGATAGCCAGATAGGCAGGAGGGTGGGGTGGTTCTGCTGGTAAAAATTGAATTAAAAAATCTTTGGAAAAGAGATATTGGATCAGAAGATAGAGAATCTTTGTGGGTAGAATTAGGAAACTGTAAGAGTAAAAAGACCCTGATTCGAGTTGTATACAGGCCTCCAAACAGTAGCCAGGATGTGGTGGGCAAACTACAGAGGAGATAGAAAAAATGTGAAAAAAAGGGCAATATTACAGTTAAAGTTTTTACATAGCCGCTACAATAATTTCCCATCGATAATTTTCACACTTACGTTCCAGAGTGGCTGTTCACACAGGAAGAATGTTTATACTAAATACCTGAGTTGCGGTAATTTCGAAGGCTGGACGTCAATCGATGTTGACCGTGACATAGACCCTGCATGCGACGTAAAACGTTGGCGTTGTCCTATTCATTAGATCATTGTCGTGGTCCGCCTGCAGTTCAGTTTAGTCTGCAGGAAGTCCGCAAAATTGTCCAGGGCTGCTGCAGGAAAAATTTTGGAATGAGAATGAGTCACTCTTTTCCATTCCAAACTTTTTACACAGCCTGCATTGCTGGAATTTTGCGAAAATTTCCCGTTACACAACAGCTGTGTAAAAACCATAATAGCCATGGGGGATATCAATATATGAAAACCAGGTTGGTGCTGGATCTCAAGGGAAGGAATTTGTAGAATGCCTTCAGAATGGTTTCTTACAACAATTTGTGGCTGAGCTGGCCAGGGAAATGGCAATTCTGGATTGGGTATTGTGTGAAGAACCGGAGTTGATAAGGGAGGTGAAGGAAAGGGAACCCCAAGAATTCAACCTGCCGTCAGAAGAGTCAGTGTACCAATGGGATACAGGGTACTACAGAGGTATGAGGGAGGAGTTGGCCAAAGTTGATTGGAAGTGGACACTCACGGGATGACTGCAGAGAAGCAGTGGTCAAAAGGTTAAAGTTATTGTCAGAATACATACGCTTACAACACAGATTCTTTTTCCTGTGGGCCTGGCAGAATTTCTACTTATAAGTAACTAAACTGTACTCAAGAAAAGAGATGAGTGTTCAAAAGAGAGAAATTGAAACAAAAAATGTACATGAACTCACTGTACATTACGGAAAAAAATATTTAGTAATAAATAATTTGCAGAGACCTTAAATGAGTCTAGGTGCCACAAGACTCACACCACCATGTCCTGGAATAGCTACTCCCCCTCCATCATCAGACTCCTCAAAAACAAACTCAATCAGAGACTCATATAAGGACTCTTACTTTTCACATTATTTATTATTGAATGTATATTTTGTATTGCATTCAATTTATTTACATTTCTCTTTTCTTGAGTATAGTTTTTGTTTTGCACTGTATTTTATTGATGAGTAGAAATTCTGCCTGGTCCACAGGAAAAAGAATCTCAGGGTTGTATGTGTACAGTACTTTGACAAAAAAAAATCTGAATTTGACTAACTACAGAAAGATATCAATAAGATTGAGAGTGCAAAGAAGATTTACAATGATATTGCTGGAACATGAGTTAAACAGGTTAAGACTTTACTCCCTGAAGTAAGTAAGAATGTGTACAAAATAATGAGGGGTATAGTAAACAGGGTTTTTCCACTAAGTAAGAACTAGAGGACATGGGTTAAGGATGGAAGGGGAAATGTTTAAAGGGAACATTAGGGGGAACGTTTTCACGCAGAGAGTGGTGAGAGTGTAGGTCGAGCTGCCAACTGAAGCAGTGAATGTGGGCTCAATTTTGACATTTAAGTTTGGATAGGTTCATGGATAGAAGAGATGTGGAGGGCTATGGACTAGGTGCAGGTTAATTGGACTTGGCAGGATAATAGTTTGGCACAGACTAGATGGGTCTATGCTGTAGTGCTCTGTGACCTGCAGCACCAGTCAGTAATGGCATTTAACATCCGCTGAAATTGTAATGTTGGAATTTTTAGTGTGTAATGTCACAAACTCTATATCCCCAGGTCAAAAGGTAAAGCTGAGACTACAAGCAGATGAGTAAATCTGAAGCAAGTAGCTCCATTAGATGAACACAATACATCATGAAGTGCTTATGCCTTGTCCTAGGTCTGAGTGCATGAGTTCCTGGATCAAAGACTGATGCTGAGGGACAGTGCACCAATGAGAAGTGAGGAACCACCCCAAGGTTAGTTTAGAAACAAGTTGGGGATGCCATGAATTAAACCCCAATCATTGAATGTGGGACTGCTCAGTGTTCGAACAAGGCAACGGCTGTGAACTGTTAAGTGCCTGATGTGGTTGGATGTTTTACAGTGGAATTATTTTCAAGGAAATGATGACAAGATATCATTTCAGCTGTGAGTGGTCAGTGAGCTCCAAAGACAGGTTTGTTATTTACATTAGCCCAGGGAGCTTTCAGAAGTTTCTCTTTGAATAAGGAGTGTAAACAAAGCAAACTCTTGAGAAAGCTTCATTGTCAAGTGAAGTCTATTGTCATCTAATTGCATAAGTACAACCCAATGAAACAGCGTTCTCCAGTCCTCAGAGCAAAACATGCATTCACACAACTAGCCATTACACACATACAAACAATACATATGTAAGACAAGTATTTATATATACAAATACATAAATAAAAATTGTTTCGTAAATACGAGAGTCTCAGATGGTTAGTGTGAACAGTTCCTTTGGTCGTTCAGCATTCTCTCTGCCCGTGGGAAGAAGCTGTTCCTCAGCCTGGTGGTGCTGGCTCTGATACTCCTGTTTCTCCTTCCCCAACAGGAGCAGCTGAAAGATTCTGTCAGGGTGATCCTCAGTGATTTTGCTCTTCAGACACCAATCCCAGTAGATCACATCAATTGGGGGAGGGTGACTCCAGTGATCCTCTCTGCCACTCTTATGGTCCTGTGGATTGACCTCCGATCCATTTCTCTGCATCAACTGTACCCCACTGTGATGCAGCCGGCCAGAACGCTCTTGATAGAGCTCCTGTGAAGATTGACATAATGGTGGCCAGTAGCCTTGCCCGTTTCAGTCTTCTCGGAAATCGCAGTTGCTGTTTGCACCTTCCTGACAAGTGAGGAGATGTTGAATGTCCACGATAGGTCACTAGTTAAGTGAACTCCAAGGAACCTGGAGCTCTCTAATACAGTTGTTGATGTGCAGTGGAAGATATGAGAATAGTTTAATTTTCATTTCATTAAAAATTGATATAGCTTGATTTAAAATTCCCCTTTTCTCTTCCCCTTTGTTCCAGTAATAGCTGCATTATCACACCCCCACCAACATCCACTCCTTTCATTATTTCAGCACTTGAATTCCTCAGGCTTGTTGAATTTAGGAATAAACAACCATTTCCGTTTTCCAGACTTTATTTCCTCTGCTTCTGAACTCATGGTTCTGTTTTTGCACATCCCTTTTCTACACTCCATTTTGATTTTTCTCCGTCTCAAACTATTGAGATTTACAGCGCTTTTTGCCCAACTCATCCATGCTGATCAGGTTGCTTGTCTGAGCTAGACCCGTTTGCCTGCATTCGACCCACTTCCCTCTAATACTTTCCTATTTATAGAACATAGAACAATCAGAACAATAATGTGCCAACTTACATAAAACTATTTCAGCATCTATTTAACCCTTCCCAACTTCACAGAACAATCTAACTTTCTATTTTTCTTACATCATGTACCAATCTGAGTTTTTCAAATGTCCCTCTTGTACTAGTTTTCACCACCACACCGGCTATATTTTCCAGGCACCCACCTCTGAGTTTAAAAATCCTCCCAATGACATCTCCCCTAAACTTTTCTCAACTCGTCTTAAACAGATATCCTCTAATATTCCCTCCTAGAAAATAGGAGCTGATGTCTACCCTCTCTATGCCTCTCTCAATTTTAAATAGCTCTATAAAGCTGCACCTCCTCCTCAGATATCAGATCCAGTTTGTGAAGGTCCTCTTGTCAGTAGCCAGGAAGTGTATAGTGGTCACGAGGAAGTCTGACTCCCAATTAAACATTACATGATGGAATACGGAAATGCAGAGATGTATTCCCCTGGAGAAAATTACATACAATTTGAAGAAATGTGGCACATTTGTTAGGGTGTGGGAACCCCATCTGCAGCACATGAGATAAAGTGAATGCAACAACCACGCCAGTCATGAAGATCTGTGAAGTGGGTCATGGCGCAGGCAACAAGCTCTTGTATTTTGTCCCTTAACCTTTTATTTTATGTTTCTTTGTGTTCTCCTTAAAGGTTTTTGACTTTAACAATATTTTGTTCTTTTTATTTGTTTAATTTTATATAACCTTTTCTTTTTTTTAATATTAGGATAAGGAAGGGAGGGGAGAAGGGTAAGGGATAAAATAGACTTTGTACACTATGAACAAAAAATGTATTGTTTATTTGGATTTGTATAAGTCTTTGAAAATCAAGAATAAAATATTCAACAAAAAGTTGCACCTCCTCCTCTGTTGCTCTAAAGAGAAAAGCCCAAGCTTGCTCAACCTTTCCGCATAAGACATGTTCTCCAATCTAGGCAAAACCCTGATAAATCTCTTCTGTACCCTCTCTAAAGCATCAACATCCTTCCTGCAATGAGGTGACTCAAACTGAACACTATATTCCAAGTGTGGTGAGCAGAAATCTGGTGGGATCCATGGACTTGGTCCCCAAAATCCCTCTGTTCCTCCACACAGTTAAGAATCCTGCCATTAACCATACACTCCACCTTTGAGTTCAACATTCCAAAGACACATTTATCCCATTGTAACCTACGGAAACCTTTCAGTGGTTCCCAAACTTTTATGGGCTGCTGGCCCCTTGGCCTCCAGGCCACATCCAGAGTGTCCCCCCATACACTCTTGGGGGGGGGGGGGGTAGTGGCAGCACTGAGGGAAGTAGTGGAGGTGTAGGGGGGGGCTAATGACAGTGCTGAGCAGGGTGGGGGGTTTAGTGGTGGTGTGGAGAGGGGAGGTTAATGGCGGCGCTGGGGGGGGTTAGTGGTGGTGCTGAGAGGGAAGTTAGTGTGGCGATGAGAATGGGTAGTAATGCTGGGGGAGTAATGGCAATGATGGGGGGGGGGTAGAGGCAGCACTGAGATAGGGGTAGTGACACCAGTACAAACAACATAGCGGCCACCGACTCCAACTCTCGTGACAATGCCGTGTTGCCGTTTATTTTGCTCACTACAGCCACCCTGAGTCTGGCCAGAAAATTACTGCACTGGGTTCTTCATTAAACTTTGCAGTAAACTAAATAAGAACAAGATGGAAGGTTCCTGCCACTCCCTATTTCCTCACTGCCCCCTAACTGTCCCCTTTTCCCTCACCGTCTCCTTGGATTTTTCCACCGCCCATGAGGGGAGGGAGGCAACTGTGCCCATTTTGGGAATCACTATTCTACATGATCCACAACAGCTGCATTCTTCATGTCATCTGCAAACATGAACCGCCCTCCAATTTTTCATCTAAGTCATTTATAAAAATCAAAGAGAGCAGCGGTTCAAGAACAGATCCCTGTGGAACACTACAAATTAACAACTTTCAAGCAGAAAAGTTCCATCTACTACTACCCTCTGCCTTCTGACGGCAAAGCAATTCCAAATCTATGCAGCCAAGTTTCTGTGGACCCCATGCTTCATGACTTTCTGAACAAGCCTATCATGGGGAACTTTGTCAAATGTCTTAATAAAATTCATAAAACCCACATCCACTGCCCTACCTTTGTCACCTCCTCAAAAAAATGCAATTGGGCTCATGAAGCACAACCTGTCCCTCACAAAGCCATGCTATCACTAATAACATTGTAGTTCTACAGATTCTCATAAATTCTGCTCCTAAGAATCCTCTCCAGTAGTTTGTACACCAGAAGACTCACTCATCCATAATTCCCAGGATTCTCCCTCTTATTGTTCTTAAACAATAGAACTACATTTCCATCCTCCGATCCTCTAGTACCAGTTCTGTGTCCAAGAAGGATGCAAAGATTATCACCAATGCCTCAGCAATTTTTTCCTTTGCTTTTGTAGTAACCTAGGGTATATCGCACCCTGTCCTGGGGACCTATCTAGTAACATGGGGTTTATCACATCCTGTCCTGCGGATTTATCTATAAATGTCTTTAAGAGCCTCCAGCACTTAATTCCAATGTTCTCCAATATATTTGACTGTTCTTCATTAGATAAAGAACTCATCACAATACTCCCAAGTGGGTTTGACCAATGCCTTATAAAGCCTCAATATGTTACTTTCGGAAAAGATGATGAATGTGGATATATTTAAAATGAAAGATAAATGGGAGAAGGACCATCTATTCCTATATCCGTGGAGGAGTGGTCTGATATGTGTTTTCACAGTGTTATGAAGTTAATTAATGTACGATATAGTTTGGTTAATTATAACTTTTTGCATCAGTTATATTTAACTCCTGAAAAATTGAAAAAATATGGATTTAGTGTGTCAGATTTATGTTTTCGGTATGGTGAACAGACAGGTACTTTCTTACATTCGTTATGGGAATGTACAAAAATTAGGCCTTTTTGGGAAAAAGTAATTAAATTTTTGAGAGATTTATTCAAAGTAGATCTATATGTTGATCCATGGCTATGTTTATTGGGATATGAGAGTACAATCATGACAGGTTTACGATTGGAGAAACCTCAAATTGCATTTATATGTCAAGGATTGGCAGTAGCTAGAAAATGTGTAGCTATCACTTGGAAAAATGATGTTGAACTGAGTATACAAAGATGGCATTCATGTATTTATTTGGAAAAGATAACGTATAATTTGTGCAATAATTATTCTTCTTTGTTAAAATGTGGAGTTTGTATTTGGAATGTATGGGTTTAGATGTTAAGTAAAAGTTTTATTTGTGATGAAAGATGTAAAAAGATGGCACACCATACAGCAACCTTTTATAACCCGGTATTATTGTGTTGTTTTTTTAAATAAGCTCCAAAGGGGAGAGGGTTGTAGGGGGTGGGATAAGTGGAGGGGATGTAGTAGGGTGTAGTTTTAGACGATATTTTGGTTTTTTTTTGGTTTTGTAAAATTCTTAAATAAAATTTTCCCAAAAAAAGCCTCAATATTACTCCTCTACATGTTCCCCTCTTTATCCCTGACCAGTCTTATCCTTGCTCTGCTCTTCCTATTGTTCTTCCCATATGTGCAGAATCCTTAGGATTTTTCTTAATCCTATTTGTCAAGACCTCATGCGCCCTTCTTCAATTCATTCCTGGAGATCTTATAATTCTCATGAGCTCTTCCTTGTTTTTGTTTCCAAAACCTTCTCTCTGCTTCCTTTTTCATCTTGACTAACTGTTTCATCTCTCTTGACAACCATGGTTCCTTTATCCCACTTTCTTTTCTCTAACTTAGTGGAATAAACCAATCCAGATGCCAGTGCAAACGGCCCCAAAACATCCTTCATATTTCTGCTGTGAATTTCTCCAAGAACATCTGTTCCCAATTTACTCTCCCAAGTTTCAGCCTCATACCATTACCATTAGCATTCCCCAATGAAACACTTGCCCACTTTGACTGCTCCTATTCTTATGGGCTCTGCTCTCGTCAGCCTGTCCACCTACTGTGCTAGGAATCTTTCTTGGCCAATCCCCATAAATTCTGCACTATCTCACCATTTTGCTATTTTTGATATCGCCACTGTCCAAAGATCTTTTAAATATTGCAATAGTAACCAACTTTTTCCAACAGTTCATTCCATATACCCCCTACCCTGTGTGTTTAAAACTTGTGCTCAGGTCTCCTTTAAATCTTACCCCTCTCATGTTAAACCTTTTGACCCTAGTTTTAGACTTCCCTATCATGAGGAGATCATCGAGGCTGTTCACTTTTATCAAATACCTGTCAATCTCTGACTTAAATACACCCAACGATCTTGCTTCCACAGTCGCCTGTGGCAACAAGTTCCACAGACTCTCAACCCTCTGACTAAAAAAAATTTTCTGCATCTGTTTTAAATTGACACTGTTATCCTGAAATTATGTCCTCTTGTCTGAGAATCCTCTACCATTGGAAACATCTATAGAACCATAGAACATTACAGCACAGAAACAGGCTTCTTTGGTCCTTAGTCTGTGCCAGACTATTATTTTGCCTCGTCCCACTGACCTGCACCCAGCTCATAGCCTTCCATACCCCTCCCATCCATGTACCTGTCCAAATTCCTCATAAATGTTAAAATTGAGCCCACCACACTCCCAATATTCTCTGTGTGAATTTCCCCCAATGTTCACCCTAAATCTTTCCCCTTTCACACTTAACCCATGTCCTCTGGTTTGTATCTCTCACCTACCCTCAGTGGAAAAAGCCTATCTACATTTAATCTGTCTATCCTTCTCATAATTTTAAATACCTCTGTCAAATCTCCCCTCATTCTTCTATGCTCCAGGGAATTAAGATTAACCTTTCCCTGTAAATCAGTTCCTCAAGTCCAGACAACATCCTAGTAAATCTTCTCTGCACTCTTTCTAACTTATTGATATCTTTCCTGTAGTTAGGTGACCAAAACTACACACAATACTCCAAATTTGGCCTCATCGTGATCTTATATTACATTAATATAACATCCCAACTCCTGTACTCAATACTTTGAATTATGAAGGTCAATATGCAAAAAATTCTCTTTATATCTCTATCCACCTGTGAAGTCACTTTCAGGGAATTATGTATCTGAATCCCCAGAACCCTCTATTCTACTGCACTCCTCAGTGCCCTACCATGTATACCCTTCCTTGGTTTGTCCTTCCAAAATGCAACTCCTCACACTTGTCTACATTAAATTCCATCTGTCATTTTTTAGCTAATTTTTCGAACTAGTCCAGATCCTTCTGCAAAATTTGAGAAGCTTCTTCGTTGTCCACAATACCTCCAATCTTAGTGTCACCTGCAAACTTGATGATCCAATTTACCACATTATCATCTACATCATTGATATAGATGACTAACAACAATGGTCCCAGTACTGATCCCTGAGGCACACCACTAGTCACAGGCCTCCAGCCTGAGAAGCAATCATCCACCACTGCTCTCTGGCTTCTCCCACCCAGCCATTGTCGAATCCAGTTCACTACTTCACCATGAATACCTAGCGTCTGAACCTTCCTGACTAACCACCCATGTGATACCTTATCAAAGGCCTTACTAAAATCCATGTAGATAACATCCGCAATCTTTGATTTGTCATCTTTCCTGGTAACCTCCTTGAAAAACTCTATAAGATTAGTTAAGCACGACCTACCACACATAAAGCCAGGTTGTCTATCCCTAATCAGTCCATCCTTGGACTGATTAGGGATCACATCCTTGTCATATCTACTCGGTCCAGGTCTTTTAGCCTTAGAATTGCCTCAATGAGGTCCACCCCTCATCCTTCTGTACTCCAATAAGCAAACAATCATATGCTAGATGGGCCAAAGGGCCTGCTTCTGAGCTGTACTGTCCTGCGATTCTATGGACAGTAACCTCAGAATATCTAGGTGCTGTAGTGGAGCCTCTGATCTCTCTCATCCAAGCACTGACTTACTAGAGCAATATATCCTTGAATATTGATGTTCAGAAGCATTTCAAGGCATATTATAGCAGTCTCATAAAAACTAAACAAGCTTGACAGGCAGATGGGAACCAGAATGTGAGGGCAGAAACTAGGGCAGATGGTGGAAAGGTTTATGCAATGTGTTATGGGTTTGTGAGGAAGAACGGGCAGAGGAAGGGGCATAGTCAGTTGGAGGGTTTCAAATGTGTTTATTTCAATGCTAGAAGTATAAGGAATATGAACTTAGACCATGGATCAGAACGTAGAATTATGATGTTGTGGGCACTAAGATACTTGGCTGATGCAAGGACAGGATTGAACATACCTAACAAATTCTGCCCCAACTATCCCTGTTGCAGATAGGAAGTACAAGTCAATATTTGGGATATTGAAGTCCCCCATAACAGCCACCCTATTATTTCTGCACCATTCCAAAATCTGCCTTCTTATCTGCTTCTCAGTGACCTGAGGATTATTTGGGGGCCTTTTGACTACTCCCAGTACAGTGATCACTCCCTTCCCATTTCTGATGATCCCTCCACAATGTCCTCCCTTTTTGTAGCTGTAATAGTATCCCTGATTAATAACGGTCTTCCCCCCCACCCCCTTTTACCCCCTATCCTGTCCATTTTAACACATCTAAACTCCAGTACAAGTTGTTGTTCGGGTTCGTGTGGGTCCCACAAGTAAAGAACCAGACCAAAATTGAGGTACAAAGCGGACGTTTATTTTGGGGATGCAAACGGGACAACAGAGTCAATATGCTAGGCAAACCTACACACACACACAAAATATGCAAAACCAGTCAGGATCAAGGTAATACTACATGCCCCCACCCCTTGACCTGTAAGGACACGGCTCTTGCTACCTAACCTCGGGACTCACCCCAACCCTGTGTGAAAGGTGCTACTTACGTGCCATGAGGAGTCCAAAAGAGGCAGAACAAAGGGGCACATAATCCTTTATAGTTCTGCAAGCAGTACTGGGAGGGCAAATCACTCGGGGCAGACTGGGCCACGTTGGCTGCTGTGGCCAATGGCTCAAAGTCAAGTGCAGGGGCTCAATCCACAGGACCATAAGAGTGGCAGAGAGGATCATTGGAGTCTCCCCACCCCCCTCGATGTGATCTACTGTGATCATTGTTTGAAGAGGGCATGTAAAATCATGGAGGGTCCCTTCCACCCTCCACTCAGCATATTCCAGCTGCTTCCATTGGGGAAGAGATACAGGAGTATCAGAGCCAGCACCACCAGGCTGAGGAACAGCTTCTTCCCACAGGCAGTGAGAATGTTGAACAACCAAAGGAACTGCTCACACTAACCATCTGTAAGTCTAATATTAATTAAACAATATTTATCAAGGTGTGATGAAGGGCTCAAGCCCGAAACATCAGTTATGTATTTTTACCGTTGCTATATAAAGGACGCTCCACTGTTTGACCCACTGAGTTTCTCCAGCATTATGTTTTTACTGCAACCTCGGTACATTTTGAACAGTGGGAGGAAAGCGAAGCCCCGGGGAAAACCCATGCAGACGTGGGGAGAATGTACAAACTCCTTACAGACAACATGGGATTTGAACCTCAGTCCCGATCGCTGGTGTTGTAACGGTGCCACCCTTGACCTTGGGATTCAAACTGTCTCGTTGGAACAGGTACCACCTTTCCTGGAAAAGAGCTCAGTGATCCAGAAACCTGAAGTTCTCCCTCTTACACCATGTCTTTAGCCATGTGTTAAGTTGCATTATCCTCCTATTTCTAATCTCACTGGCATGTGGCACAGGTAACCATCCTGAGATCACTACCCGGGAAGTCCTGTCCTTCAACCTAATGCCTAACTCCCTGAACTCTCCTTGCAGGACCTCCTCACCCTTCCTACCCACATGGACCATCACATCCGTCTGCTCACCCTCCCTCCTGAGAATGTTGTAAACTCGATCTGAGACCCTGGCACTAAGGAGGCAAAATACCATCCGGGATACATGATGTTTTCCACAGAACCTCTTATCTGTCCCCTAATTATGGAATCCCCTATCACTACTGCTCACTTCTTCTCCTCCCTTCTCTCCTTAGCCACAGGACCAGACACCATGCAAGAGACCTAATCTCTGTGGCTTGCCCCTGGTAGGTAGTTCCCTCCCCAATAATATCCAAAATATTATACTTGTTGCATGGCGACAGGGGTGCCCTGCACTGCTTGTCTGCTCCCATTCCCTCTCCTAACTTTCACCCATCTACCCTCCTACTGCCTCCTTGACATAATAGTGTCCCTGTAGCACCTGTCTATCATCCCCTCTACATCCTGAATGATCCGGAGTTCATCCAGCTCTAGCTCCAATTCCTAAATTGCTTTGTCAGGAGCTGCAGCTGGATGCACTACCTGCAGATGAAGTCGTCAGAGATACTATTGGCTTCCCTGACCACCCACATTTTGCAAGAGGAACAATCCCTGCCTTGGCTGCCATTCCCACTATCTATGACTTAACGAACAAAATGTATGATATCTAAAAACCTGGCCTTAACTGTTGAATTCTTTTTGTTCCTCGAATAGAGTGGCCCTTTCTGACTTCAACTCTTACTATTCCTCGCCTCTTACTTGTTTTTACCGAAGCCTTACCATTCTGTCACAGCCCACTCTGATGATAACCGCTCCCTCCTGTTAAGCTTCATTATCCATCTTTTTCTAACTTCACTGGCGCATGGCATGGGTAGCAATTCTGAGATCACAACCCTGGAAGACCTGTCCCTCATCTTGGAAAATATGTTCACCTCACAAAGAAGTCTTCTTTATTGCATCTATGACCAAATTCTAGCATTTCAAGGCCTCCATTTTCAACAACACATTAATTAATTAAATCAATAGCTACCTTAAACTGCAAATAAATTGCTCTAATTGCTTTCACCGACCTTGCAACTCAATCTCTGGCTTCAATTCCATATTTGTCATGGCCTTCCCTCGTAGTCGAGGATGATGGCCTTCGCTCCATTGATCCAAAGAGCGAAGACGCCTGTGCATGTATTTGTTTAACATGTACTTGATGTTGCACTCCAAGAAGCACATGGTACTTCACAAATCAACCAACTAATTCCAATGGCCTGGAATCCATGATGATTGGAGCTGACGGACGTTTCAGCCTTTGTCCATCTTCACAGCCACTGAGTTCGGAGTAACTTCGTCCGCCTGTTCTACCGTTGAGAACTTGGGTTGGATAGTTTTTTGCCAGGGACTGCACCCTTGACCTTACCACCATAGGTGACCAACCAGGAGCATAGATTCAGATGGCATCACTCTTTTTTTTTTTTTTTAAATTTTTTATTTTTCACACCATAAATCACATTAGCCATGATATACACTATTTCTTTTTCACACATATACAGTGACTTTTTCTCCCCCCCCCCCCCTTTCCTCCCAAACCACCCCCCCACCCCCCCCTCTCATCCATTTTAGGTATACTGGCATTAAGCCAGTCAGACAATGTTGTCATTCAACAAAATTACACCAGAAATTCTACTGAGTCCATTCTTTTCTTTCCTTCTCCTTCCATCAACTTAGGTACTGTTTGTCCCCGGTAGGTTTTCGCTATTGTATTTAATGTAAGGCTCCTATACTTGCTCGAATATTTCAATATTATTTCTTAACCTATCTGTTATTTTTTCTAATGGAATACATTTATTCATTTAAATTTAGTAGTTTCTTCCTTTTAATTTGGTTATGTATTCCATTAATATTTAAAGACATATAGTTCAGCGTAGCCCTTTTATATTTTGTTTATCTTCTCTTTCTGTTTTTCCATCATTACCTTTCCTCCTTTTCCATTTCTGTTTTCTTATTTTCAACTCTTTATAAGACAACATTCCTACAACATCCAACATTTTCCTTATTCTCCTATTTCTATCTTATTTATCCCCAATCTCCCCTTCACCTCCTGAGTTGTCCTTTATCCCTTGTCGGACAACCACATCTCCCCTCTCCATTTGGATTTGCGAATCCACTCGCAAGCGTCAACTGATATTTCCCCCCACCCCGCCTCCCCCAGAAAAGATTTCACTTTTCATATGTCACAAAGGTCACTCTTTTAATTCCTTCCTTATTCTCTCTATTCCATTACCTTCCCTTATTAATTCTTGTCTATACTATCTATATTTTCCTCTAAGTACAGATACATTCATGTATGCTCATTGTCTCTATTCACTCTTATACCTCTTTACCCGCATACATATCAATCGTGATCATTTTTACTCTCATTACCCATCTTCATCCCTCAGTCTATTTTTGTCTTTACCCACATACATATCAATCGTGATCATTTTAACTCTCATTACACGTCTTCCTCCCTCAGTCTATTTTTGTAATTGTTCTGCAAATTTTCGTGCTTCTTCTGGATCCGAGAATAGTCTGTTTTGTTGTCCTGGAATAAATATTTTCAATACCGCTGGATGCTTTAGTATAAATTTATACCCTTTCTTCCATAAAATCGCCTTTGCTGTATTGAACTCTTTTCTCTTCTTTAGGAGTTCAAAACTTATATCTGGATAAATGAAGATTTTTTGCCCTTTATACTCCAGTGGTTTGTTGCCCTCTCTTACTTTTTCCATTGTCTTCTCCAGTACCTTTTCTCTTGTAGTATATCTTAGGAATTTTACTACAATAGATCTTGGTTTTTGTTGTGGTTGTGGTTTAGAGGCCAATACTCTATGTGCCCTTTCTATTTCCATTTCATGCTGTAGTTCTGGACATCCTAGGGTCTTAGGGATCCACTCTTTTATAAACTCCCTCATATTCTTGCCTTCTTCATCTTCCTTAAGGCCCACTATCTTTATGTTATTTCTTCTGTTATGGTTTTCCATTGTATCTATTTTTTGAGCTAGTAGTTCTTGTGTCTCTTTAGTTTTTTTATTAGATTTCTCCAATTTCTTTTTTAAGTCTTCTACCTCCATTTCTGCTGCTACTGCCCGCTCTTCCATCTTGTCCATTTTCTTTCCCATTTCTGTTAAGGTCATCTCCATTTTATTTATTTTCTCTTCTGTGTTGTTTATTCTTTTTCTTAAATCCTTAAATTCCTGTGTTTGCCATTCTTTAAATGACTCCATGTATCCTTTAATAAGAGCAAGTATATCCTTTACCTTGCCTTTCTTTTCTTCTTCTATTTCTCTGTACTCTTCCTCTTCCTCTTCTTCTTCCTCTGGGTTGACCATCTGTTGTTTCTTTGGTGCCCTTTCCTCCTCTTCTTTCTTGTTTCTATTGTCTTCTGTGGTCTCTTCTTGCTGCAGGTGTTCTGCAGCTGTCGTTGCCGGCTGTGGAGATCGACTCCCCAGCTGGTCCCCCCTCCCGTCGGTGTGTTTTATTTCATTCGCATCGCGCATGCGCGAAGTATCGCGCATGCGCGGTTGCGCACTTTTACTCGGCTCTGCGAGCCATTTTTGTAGTCCATTATTTACCGACCTGAGGGAGCGGGTTTCTCTCTCCGCAGCGGGCCTCTTCGGACAGGTAAGGCCTTCACCTTTTTCCTCCTTTGTCTTCTCTTCCTCTCTTCTTACCGTTGCTTTCGATTTTTCTTTTTTTGTCGCCATCTTCTTTCCACCTTTATACTCACTTTTCTGTAACTTTTATTTCTGTGCCTTTGTGTTTTTCTTTGTTTTTCCCGACTTTTCTGGAGAGGGCTGGAGTTCACCGTCCGGCTACTACTCCATCACGTGACTCCTTCCTCTGATGGCATCACTCTTAGGATAACAGGACCACACAAATTTCTCCATCACGACAAGGTGACAATCCATGGAGAAGGATTCCACATTATGCTTCAGGAGATGCAACAAAAAAAACCTACTGGACAGCCTAGTTTTTAATAAAGAAATAATATTTCACTCTAACACCTGCACATTATGAATGACTGCAAATTTATAGCTGATCCAAATGATACTAGTCTATTGAACTGTAGTTTAAGGGTATGATTAAGTGGTTTCTGGGATTTTATTTACATTCACATTTCTCTTTTGTATGCATGAACATTCTATATGTTGTGAAACTGACTGCAAAAGATGTGCCCAAGCAAGTGAATGAACACTGGGAAACCCTCTCAATTCCCAACCCAAGAGGATAATTGACCATCAGTGGAATTCAGGAACAAACATATCTGGTAACACTACCCCACTTCGTCCAACTGACCTGGTCTCTCTACATCACAGTTATTCTTCTTGCCCTTTCCTTCCTTCCCAACAATTTGAAATGACATTTCTCTCTGAATCACTGTTCTGATAAAGGGTCTTTGACATAAAACAGTGAATCTCTGTTACTCTTTCCAGAGATGCTGCCAGACTCATCAAATGTCTAAGCACTTCTTGTAGATGCAGTTTTTATATTGTTTTTTGCTTTTCAATGCTAGTTCTGTTTAATCTCATAGTAAACTAGGGAGCTCATCACTTTGAAGAAGTAGTCAAGTAATGTTCAGTCTTTTTTGACAGGTTTCTCTCAATTAGATAAATGAAATCAAGAAGAGATTAATCTGGTCAGGTTAGTCATTATTTTGTTTGATTTGTGACCTAAATTTCAGAATGGGCAATACAAAGCCAGTCTCCCATTACAGCTGATGCACAAATTCCATAGAACACTACAGCATAGAAAACGGGCCCTTCCACCCTTCTAGTCTGTGCTGAACTATTATTCTGCTTAGTATCCCTGACCTGCACCCAGTCAATAGTTCTCCATTCCCCTCCCATCCATATATATATGTGTGCAAATTTTTCTTAAATGATATAATTGAGCCCAAATTCACCACTTAAACTGGCAGCTCATTCCACACTCCCAATACTCTCTGTATAAATTCCCTCCCCCATGTTCTCCTTAAACTATTCTCCTTTCACCTTTAATCCATGTCTGGTTCATATCTCACACACCCTCAGTGGAAAAGCCTGTTTTCATTTACCCTGTCTATTCCCCTTAGAATTTGGTATCTCTCCATCAAATGTTCTCTTCTTCTTCTACTCTCCAGGGAATAAAGTCCAAACCAATTTCCTGGTAACTCAGTTCCTAAAGTCTGGGCAACATCAGAGTAAATCTTCTCTGCCATCTTTAAATTTTATTGATATCTCTCCTGTAGTTCGGTGACCAAAACTGCATACAATACTCCAAATTTGGCCGCACCAATGTCTTTGACAACTTTATCATAACATCTCAACTCCTGTACACAATACTTTGATTTATGAAGGCCAATATGCCAAAGCTCTCTTTACAGCCCTATCCACTTTCAGGGAATTATTTATCTGTATTCCCAGGACCCTCTGTTCTACCGCACTCCTCAGTGCCCGACCATTCACCGAGTGCATCCTACCTTGGTTTGTTCTTCCAAAATGCAGTACCTCACACTTTTCTGCATTAAATTCCATCGGCCATTTTTCAGCCCATTTTTCCAGCTGGTCCCTCTGCAAGCTTTGAAGGCCTTCTTCACCGTCCACAACACCTCCAATCTTTGTCTCATTTGCAATAAGATTTCAGATTTATTGTCAGAGTACATACATGAATTCACATACAACCCTGAGATTCTTTTTTCTGCAGGTGAGGCAGAATTACACATATTGGTAGTGCAAAAAGACTGTACACAGCGTATACATGTAAACAAATAAATAAATATAAACAGATAATGAATGTAAACAAACTGACCATACAATATAGAGGGAATATAAAAAACAACAATAAGGTGCAAAAGTAAGAGTCTTTAAATGATTCTCTGATTGAGTTTGTTGATGAGGGGTAGCAGCTGTTCCTGAACCTGGTGGTGCGAGTCTTATGGCACCTACACCTCTTTTCTGATGGTAGCAGCAAGAACAAAGCATGTGCTGGGTTATGTGGATCCTCCAACAGTAGTGTTCCCTGTAGATGTTCTCAATAATGGGGAGGGTTTTGCCTGTGATATCTTGGGCTGTGCCCACTACCTTTTGTTGGGCTTTACACTCAGGGGTATTGGTGTTCACATATCAGATTGTCAATCAGCACACTTTCCACCACACTTCTGTAGAAATTTTCCAGGGTTCCTGGTGTCAACCTCCACAAATTCCTGAGGAAGTAGAGGCGCTGACGTATTTTCTTCACAATGCCATTAGTGTGTTGGGTCCAGGAAAGATCCTCCGAGATAGCGTCTCCCAAGAACTTAATTTTCTCACCCTCTCCACCTCTGACCCCCCCAATGATCGACTGAATGACAAACACACAGGTTCCAGAATTGTACCTTCTAGGGGACATTGAGGAAGTACAGTTTAAACTGTCCAAACACCAAATTTAGTTTGTGACGGTCGCCCTGTCAGTAGCCAGGAAGTGTATAGTAGTTACATGGAAGTCCAACTCCCAGCTAAATATCGCACAATGGAATATGGAAATACAGTGTTGCATTCCCCTGGTGAAAATCATCTACAATTTATGGCAGAGATATGACACATTCGTTGAAGAGTGGCCATTGTATCTGAGGCACATCAGTGCACAGATATAATTCACACACCCCTCCCCCCCAAATAAGAGAAAATAAACAATGCATCCCTGCAGATAAAGGATTAAGAGTATGAAATGGGGAACGTGGTGCAGATGATGTGTGTTTTTGCCGCTATCTGTTTTTATATAAAATCCAAGGCCTTCCAGCTTTAGGATCGTTTTCTTTGTCGGTATTGAGGGGTTTTTGTATGTTTGTATTTTTATATTTTGGTATTTGTATAATTTAAGGGATAGGGAGGGGAGGGTATAAGGAGGGGGAAATAAGGACTCTATAAATCATATTACGTGAAAAGAGAATGTAATATTTTGTTTATTGGATTTTCAGTTTTTGGAAAATCAAAAATAAACTGTTCAAAAAAAAAAGAAAAAACTCTTTCAAAGATACCTGCTGGCAAGTTGATCTTTGATTTGTCTGTGGTCATGGCTGGTCAAGTGTCACTGATCCAGAGGTTTAAAAGATACCTGTTGAAATGAACAAATTTTGGGGAGGGAAGCTGTTGGCTCCAAGGTTTGGAACAAGCAGCCCTGTTTCCCAGAGTAACGAAAACAAGTCTGGTTTAAAGTTAGATAATATTCTAATGCTTTTGAGGACCCTCACGTGTCCACAGGTCTGAGTGTTGTCACAGATAATCAGGCTTTGCTACAGGAATGTTCTTCAGAAATCTATAAGAAATGTCTGAGCTTGCCCTTTGCTGTAAAAGACAAAGTCCATTTTCATCTGTCTGCCTGGGATCTCTTCCTCATTCCCTTCCCTCAGGTCCTGTTTTACTTCCTCCATCAATTAACATCGTTCCTGCCTTGTGATTTCCCATCCCTGCTTGTTTTTTAACTAAGCCGCTGGTCTGTCAGGCATTAAAGTAAAGAGATTATTATCTCTGTTGGTTTGGGGCACTGCCATCTAACATTCAAAAAGTAGAAAAATACACATTGAGATTATTTTATCATTGATCAGAGTGACTGGGCTGCTGTTCACTTGCTTGATGCACAGGGGCATAAATTCAACTTGTGAATAGATTCATGTTTTACACAAGGTTACATGAAGTGTTTGTGACAGGCCTTGCGTTTAACATCTTCCCATCACAGAACAAAGTGTTAAAAGATTGTAAAAAAATAACTCCAACATGCATAACTCAGCATCAACACAGTGCAAAGCAAGAAGGAAGTCATGAAGGCCAATGAAATCAAAGGGTGTAACTGGAAAGCCGTCCTCAAAATTTAATGTGTTTACCAACTGCGAAGGTCAGGCTTCAATTAAGAACAAGTTGAAGCAGTGTTATGCTTGAAACATAGCAGAACCAGAATATTAATTACATTTAAAAGGAATGAGGTAATGAACTGTGGCTCTCAAAACAAGACAATTCGCTGAATATTAACATAGGGGATAAAAAATACAACAGAAGGGTTTGAACAGCTATAGGACCTCATCACTGAAGGAAAAGAATTTGCAGCCACTATATGAGACTACCTGGATAATTAGTAGCTGGTAAAGAATGGTTGTATCATGAAAGGAACCAATGCAGCTGTAACAAATCAGATGCAAGATAGGTTCTAGGTCAAAAATAACAAGACCAAGTAGCTCCAAATATTGTCAAAGATCATCTAAAGCCAGAAAGAATCAGTGGGAGTCACGTGATGGAGTAGTGGCCGGTCGGGTAAAACCAGCCTTCTCCAGAAAAAAAGAAAAAAAGTTAGGAAAAGACAAAGCTCAACAAATATAAAAAAATAGAAGATAAAGTTACAGAGAAGAGAAAGAAGATGGCACCCAAGAAGGAGAAAGTAAAAACAACCGAAAAAAAAGAAAAGTTACCGGAGAAGAAAGAAGGCCTTACCTGCACGAAGAAACAGGGAGCTGTGGTGGCGAGGAGCGCCCGATCCCTGAGGTTGGTGCCTGCCCTGCAGAGTCACAACCTCCCGACCAGTGGACTTCAAAAATGGCTCTCGGAGCCAAACAAAAGTGTGCAACTGCACAATCAAAGGAAAAAGAAAACACCGATGGGAGGGGTCTCAGCAGAGGAGCGGGCAGACACAGCACGACCAGCTGAGGAACGCCCGATACCAGGGTGCTCAGCTGGAGGATGAGGATGGCAGCAGGGGAGGGAGCGAGGAAACAGACAAGGGAGAAATGGCAGGGTGACCGACAAGAGGATCAACGCCAGGAGGTCCAACAGATAGGCAGCCCAGGAAGGGGGGGGGGGGGACCAACAGCAAGAGGCCCAGAAAGAGGAAGCCCGACAAAGAGATATAATCAACTCATCAGGAAAAACAAAAGAGACACAGACACAAAGAGAAGAAGACACAAACACAGATACAGACACAGAAGAAGAGGAAGAAGAAGACCAAGATCTTCACAGAGAAACAGAAGGTAAAACAGATGGACAGAATATAGATAAAGCCTTTTTTGAAGAACAAATAAGATCATTAAAAGAATGGTTATCATTAGAAATTAGTGCAATTAAAAGAAAAATGAAAAGAGCAGAAGATAAAATAAAAGTTTAGAACTGGTCATGATAGAAATAGGGAAACGAGTAGAAAATGTGGAGGAATGGGAAACAGCTGTAGAAATGGAAGTAAATTATTTAAGAGAAAAATTGGAAGAAAGTGACAAAAAAATTAGACACACAAGAGTTGTTATCTCAGAAAATTGATATGTTGGAAAATTATAGTAGGCGAAACAACATAAAAATAGTGGGCCTGAAGGAGGGTGAAGAAGGCAAAGACATAAAGGAATTTATAAAAGGATGGATCCCAAAGGCCCTGGGAATGACAGAGATTCAGGAAGAAATGGAAATAGAAAGGTCACACAGAGCACTAGCTCTGAAACCACAGGCACATCAAAAACCAAGATCCTTCTTAGTAAAAATTTTGAGATATATGACAAGAGAAAATATACTGGAGCGAGCAAGGAATAAAGTTAGAGAAGATAATAAGCCATTGGAATACAAGGGTCAAAATATATTTTTTTACCCAGACATAAGTTTTGAACTCTTAGAGAGGAGGAAGGAGTTTAATACACTGAAAATGATTTTATGGAAAAAAGGTTATAAATTCATGTCAAGACATCCAGCTGTGCTTAAAATATTTATACCCAGGGAGAAAAACAGACTGTTCTCGAATTGGGAGGAAGCACAAGAATTTGCAGAACATTTACAGGACAGAAGAAGAGATGAAGAGATGTAATCAGAAGAAGAACGGCGATAAAGTATATATAAAGATGTAAAAACAATGGATATGTAAAGAACTAAAGAGGGAAGAAAAGGGAAGGAAGGAAGTAAGGGGAAAAAAAAGAGAGAGCTTTGTTATATGTGTGAAAAAAAAGTGTTTTCTGAGGGGGCTGGGGTAGAGGGAATAACCGTCATTGCAAAATCAGTTGACGCTTGCGAGCAAGATCGCAATCCCAATGGAAAGGGGAGTTGTGGTTGCCCGGCAAGGGATAAGGGGCAACTCAGAGAGGGGGTGAGCATTTGGGGTTAAGGTATAATTGGGTGTGGGAATTGTTGAAGTATTTAATGTTTTAAATGTGTTGTCTTACATTGAGTTTAAAAAGGGAAAACTAGAGATGAAAATAGGGGGATAAAGGTGGCGAGGAAGCGGAAAAGAGGTGTAAGCAAGATATGAGATGGCCATGTTGAACTATATGTCTATAAACATTAATGGAATACATAACCAAATTAAAAGGAGGAGGCTACTAAATTTACTGAAGAAAGAAAAAAATAGATATAGCATTTGTGCAGGAAACACATCTAACTGAAGTGGAACATAACAAATTAAAGAGAGATTGGGTAGGACACGTAGCGGCAGCATCATATAATTTAAAAGCTAGAAGTGTAGCCATATTAGTTAACAAAAATGTACCTTTCAAAATAGAGGAGGAAATAATAGATCCAGCAGGGAGGTATGAAATGATAAAATGTCAAATATATTCAGTATTTTGTAATTTGCTCAATATATATGCACCTAATGAGAGGATCAAAAGTTTATGCAGGATATTTTTTTGAAGATTGCAGACACTCAAGGAAATATATTGATAGGAGGGGATTTGTACCTTAATTTGGATCCAATGGTGGATAAAACTGGACAACAGACAAGCAAAAAGAATAAAGTAGCCAAATTTATGGTTAAATCAATGCAGGAAATGAAACTTATGTATATATGGAGGAGGCAACATCCAAGAGAGAAGGAATATTCATATTATTCGAGTAGGCATAAAACATACTCAAGGATTGATATGATTTTGTTGTCGGCCCATATTCAAGGGAGAGTTGGAAAAGTGAATATAAAGCTAGCCTACTATCAGATCATTCACCCCTATTATTAGCAATAGAACTGGAGGACATCCCACCAAGAACATATAGATGGAGGTTAAACTCCATGCTACATAAAAGGCAGGAATTTAGAGAGTTTATTGAACACCAAATTAAAACATATTTTGAAATAAACACAGAATTAGTGAAAGACAAATTTATATTATGGGACGCAATGAAAGCCTTCATTAGAGGACAGATAATAAGTTGTGTAACTAAGATGAAAAAGGATTACAATTGGGAAATAGAGCAGTTGGAAAGGGAGATAGTAAGTATAGAAAAGGAACTGGTAAAAAGGGATGATATAACGAAAAAGAGAGAATTGGCAGACAAAACAATAAAATATGAAACATTACAAACGTATAAGGTGGAGAAGAACATAATGAAAACAAAGCAAAATTATTATGAACTGGGAGAAAAAACATATAAAATATTAGTCTGGCAACTTAAAACAGAACAAGCTAAAAGAACTGTATTGGCATCAAGGAACAAGGACAAACAAATTACATATAACCCAACAGTGATTAATGAAAACTTTAAGGAATTTTATGAACAATTATACCAAACTCAGAACGAGGGGAAAGATGATAAAATAGAGGAGTTTTTAGCTAAAATTGAACTGCCGAAAATGCAAGAAAAGGAACAAAACAAACTAATAAAGCCATTTGAAGTAGAGGAAGTACAGGATATATTAATAAAGCTGCTGAACAATAAAACACCAGGAGAGGATGGATTCCCAATAGAATTTTATAAAACATTTAAAGAGTTATTAATTCCTCCTCTCCTGGAAGTAATAAACCAGGTAGAAGAAACACAAAACTTGCCAGATTCATGTAAGACAGCAATAATTACAGTAATACCAAAGATGGGGAAGGATCCACTAACACCAGCATCATATAGACCAATATCTCCACTTAACTCAGATTATAATATAATAGTGAAATTATTAGCAAACAGATTGGCCAACTGTGTACCAAAAATAATAAAACAAGATCAAACTGGATTTATTAAGAAAAGATGAACAGCGGACAATGTCTGTAAAATTATTAATTTAATTTATGCAGTTCAAGGAAATAAGAAACCAGCAGTGGCTGTTGCTTTAGACCCAGAAAAAGCCTTTGACAGAGTAGAGTGGAACTACTTATTTAAAGAATTACAGAAATTCAATCAACCAGAAAAATATATAAATTGGATTAAAGCATTGTATAATGGACCATTGGCGAAGGTAACAATAAATGGATATATATTGAGTCACTTTAAATTAAGTAGGTCAACTAGACAGGGATGTCCACTATCCCCCTCATTGTTTGCATTTAGCAAAAATTAAGTTTTGGCAGAACTGATAAGAATAGAAAATAAAATAAAAGGGATAAAAATAAAGGAGGAGTATAAAATCAGCTTATTTGCAGATGACATCATAGTATACCTAACAGAACCAGAGGTATCAATAAAAGAATTACATAAGAAATTGAAGGAATATGGAGAACTATTGGGGTACAAGATCAATGCAAATAAAAGTGAAGTGATGCCAATGAGTAACGCAGACTATACAGAATTTAAAAAAGAATCACCATTTAAATGGCAAGCACAAGTAATCCGATATCTAGGGATCAGGTTAAAAAATAACTGAAGCCACTTGTACAAACTAAATTATCAGCCACTAATAAAGAAATTGCAGGAAGACTTAGAACAATGGAAAGAATTACCGCTAACATTGATAAAACTGCATTAAAATGAACGTGTTCCCAAAGATACAATACTTATTTTAAACATTACCTTAACAGAAAAATTCTTTAAGGAACTAAAGAGAATAATAAGGAAATTCTTGTGGAAAGGGAGGAAACCAAGGGTAGCGTTAGATAAATTAACAGAGAGGTATAACCAAGGTGATTTGCAGTTACCAAATTTTAGAAATTATAATAGATCCGCACAATTAAGTTATTTATCAGATTTTTACCAGACAAGGGAAAAACCAGACTGGACTAAGATAGAACTAGATAAAATAGGGGAGAAGGTGCCGGAACATATACTTTATAAATGGGATGAAAAGTTGGTGCAATATAAAAGCTCACCAATATTGCATCATTTACGTAATATATGGAAGAAGTTCCATTTAGAAAGGAAAAAACAAATGACCAAATACCAAAATTATTATTGACATAAAATCCACTAATCCCTTCTACAATGGATAACCTTTCCTTTAGAGAATGGGAGAGAAAAGGAATCAAAACAATAGAAAATTGTTTTTTGGGAAATAATTTATTAACATTTGAACAGTTGAAGTACAAATATGGAATAACTCATGGTACATTGTTTGCATATCATCAACTGAAAGCTTATTTAAAGGATAAATTTGGAAACACTGAGATTACCAGAAGGAAGCAGCTTTGAATACGTGATTACAGACACAATGATAATTAAAAGATTTATAGTGAACTTGTACATGTACATTTAGCTGCAAGATAAGGAAAATGATGAAATAAGCTATAAACCTAAACAAAAGTGGGAAAAGGATTTAATCATAAAGATAAAAAATGAAGCATGGGAAAAGTTATGTTCTGGAACTATGAAGAATACAATAAACACAAGATTACGGATGATACAGTATAATTGGTTACACATGGTATATACCACTCCTCAAAAATTAAAAGAATGGGATCCAACATTATCAGATAGATGTTTTCGCTATAAGAAGGAAATGGGAACAACAATACATGCAATTTGGACATGTACGAAAGTGAATATGTTTTGGGAAGAACTAAATCAGATATTAAATAAAATCACAAAAAAATAACAAAAAATCCAGAGATCTTTCTTTTAAGTAACATAAGAAGTATAGAATTAGGTCTCAAATTGGATAAAGTGCAAAAAATGTATAATGTCAACTTGTAAAATGGAAGAGAGCATGAGAATACAGCAATGGTACGTGGAAATGAATAAATGTATTCCATTGGAAAAAATAACATATAATTAAAAAAATAAAGCCACATTGTTTGAACAAATTTGGGAACCATACATGGAACATAACAGAAAGAGCTTGCCTCGGACCTCCATCCCTTAAAATGATAAGAAGACAAAACGACTTGATTCAGTGTGTAACAAATAGATGACACATTTTTCTTGTTTATTTTCCTTTGTGTGAAGATATTGTTTTATGGTTTTATTGCATTGTATATGTTGAATATTTATGGGTTTTGGAGAGGGGTGGGAAGAGGGGAGGGAGGGGAAGGGGGAAAAAAGCAAGAAAATGCCACTGTGTGTATTTAATAAGAAAAGTTTGTAGATATTTTGGTTGATATGGTTCACAGTGTGAAAAATAAAAAATTATTTAAAAAAAACAAAGAGAATCACGGGAGAAAAAGAGATCAACGTACTTGCACCTTGCGGAACCTCCCAGTCCCTTTGGCAGCTCTCTCCCACTTTCTCTGCAATTTGTTTCTTCTCTTACCAAGTACCCTTTGGACTGAAACATTAACTCTGTTTCTCTTTTCACAGGAGCTTCCAACGTGCTGAACTCTAACATTTCCTGCTTTTGCACGAAAGCATTCATTATCACCACAGCCACAATGTTTATTGAAGGAGTGCTGGCTCCCACTAAGGGAAACTTGTCATGTTTTGGCTCTTCAACTTCTCAGTACTTTCTCTTTAGTTATTTTAACAACTTGAAATTCCTCAGAGTCATTGTGGATTTATAACGGAATCAACCCTTTCAGCCCAACTTATTCTTGCTGATCAAATTGTCTCACCAACTTAGTCCCATCTGCCTGCATCAACCATAAGCTCTGAACCTTTATTATCCATGTATGTGTCAAAACATCTTTTAAAATTACAATTGCCCTCACTTCTACCACTTCCACACACCCTCAGTGTGATACAGGTTCCCATCAGATCCTTTTTAAATCATTCCTCTATTACCTTAAATCTATGCCCTCTGCTTTTAGATTGCCCTACCTTGGGCAATTACTATTACCATATCTATGCCCTTCATGATTTTCTAATCCTCCATAAGAGTATCTCTTCAACCTCCTGTGCTCCAGGGGTAAAACTCCCAGGCTGTCCATTGTCTCTTTACATTCAATTTCAAATTCATTATCATCTGACTATACATGTACATCCTGACACATCACGTTTCTCTGGACAACGGTGTACACACATACACAAATATATAGTATATAAGTACATATCTACATAAAAAATATAATTTAAAATAAATATATATAAATACTTTGGGGTGATTTACTTGGTTACAGGAAACTATTCATCAATCTCACACCCTGTAGGAAGAAGCTATTTCCCACCCTGGCAGTCCTGCTTTTGATGTTCCTGTACCGCACGGATGGCAGTCTCTTCAATCTGAGGCGCCTGCAAGCTCACACCAAGACACAAGAGCAACTTGTCCGTGAACTACTCTTTGCAGACGATGCCGCTTTAGTTGCCCATTCAGAACCAGCTCTCCAGCGCATGTCGTCCTGTTTTGCGGAAACTGCCAAAATGTTTGGCCTGGAAGTCAGCCTGAAGAAAACTGAGGTCCTCCAGCAGCCAGCTCCCCACCGTGACTACCAGCCCCCCCCACATCTCCATCGGGCACACAGAACTCAAAACGGCCAACCAGTTTACCTACCTTGGCTGCACCATTTCATCTGATGCAAGGATCGACAACGAGATAGACAACAGATTCGCCAAGGCAAATAGCGCCTTTGGAAGACTACACAAAATAGTCTGGAAAAACAACCAACTGAAGAAACACACAAACATCAGCATGTACAGAGCCGTTGTCATACCCACGCTCCTGTTCGGCTCCGAATCATGGGTCCTCTACTGGCATCACCTACGGCTCCTAGAACGCTTCCATCAGCGCTGTCTCCGCTCCATCCTCGACATTCATTAGAGTGACTTCATCACCAACATCGAAGTACTCGAGCTGACAAAGTCCACAAGCATCGAATTCACGCTGCTGAAGACCCAACTGCGCTGGGTGGGTCACGTCTCCAGAATGGAGGACCATCGCCTTCCCAAGATCGTGTTATATGGCGAGCTCTCCACTGGCCACCGAGACAGAGGTGCACCAAAGAAGAGGTACAAGGACTGTTTAAAGAAATCTCGGTGCCTGCCACATTGACCACCGCTAGTGGGTTGATATCGCCTTAAACCGTGCATCTTGGCGCCTCACAGTTCAGCAGGCAGCAACCTCCTTTGAAGAAGACCGCAGAGCCCACCTCACTGACAAAAGACAAAGGAGGAAAAACCCAACACCCAACCCCATCCAACCAATTTTCCCTTGCAACCGCTGCAACCGTGCCTGCCTGTCCCGCATCGGACTTGTCAGTCACCAACGAGCCTGCAGAAGACGTGGACATACCCCTCCATAAATCTTCGTCCGCGAAGCCAAGCCAAAGAAAGAACCTCTTTCCTGGTAGTAGTGGGTCGCAGATACTGTGTACTGGGTGGAAAAGATCTTCAGTAATTTTTTGAGCCCTATTTCAGTAATGCTGAATGTAATCAATAGAAGAAAGGGAGACTCCAGTGATCTTCTCAGCCATTTTGATGATTTTCTGTATTGACTTTGCAGCTACTGTCCCACACAATGATGCAGCCAGATAGAACTCTCTCAATTGTGCTTCTATAGAAAGTTGTCTTGTTCAGGTACCCTTGCCATCCTCAACCTCCACGATAGGTCATCCTTTATGTGCCCACCAAGGAACTCAAATCTGCCAACCCCAGCAATATATTTGTAGATTTCTTTTCTCCAGCTTTTACATCTTAATCTCTCTTCTACCTGGGTGGCCAAAGTGTGCACAATACTCCAAATGTGGTCTCACCAACATCTTGTACATCTATAACATGACCATGGTGCTCCTGTACTCAATGCACTGATGTTGAAGGCAATCATGCCAAACACTTTTTCAACACCCTGTCTGCCAATATTGCCACCTTCATGGAACCATGAGCCTGTACCCCTGGATCTCTCTGTTCTGAAAACTCCCCAGAGCCCCACCATTCGACCTGTAGATCCTGCCCTGGTTTAACCTAGCAAACTGCAACACCTCACACTTGTCCAGGTTAAATTCCATCTGCCATAGAGTACACAATCATACAGCAAGAACAAACCCTTCAGCACAACTTGTCCATGTCGACTAAATTGGCATTCTGGACGAGTCCCATTTGCTGCATTTGGCTCATATCCATCTAAGGTCCTTCAATCTATAAATCTGTCCAAGTATCTTCTGAATGTCAACATTGTCCTCAATTCTACAGTTTCCTCTGGGAGCTCATTCCAAATGAGTACAAAGGTTTCCCCTCAGGTCCTTATTAAATTTCTTCAATCTTACATGCCCTCTTGTTCTAGAAACATCTACCCTGGGAAAAAGAGTGTTCATTCACTTAATATATGCCCCTCATGATTTTATAAACCTCAGTAACAACAGTTTTCAAACTGCCCCCTAAACTCATATTCCACCTTTAGCAATCCCTATGCCATAGGTGCTATGTGATTGGGTGGGAAGGGAAGGTTGAGAACCACTGCTCTAGAACCAATTGTTACTGAAGTATTTCGCTTTATAAAAATTGTCATTGGCCCATTTCCTTTGGAGTTATGAAACCGTGCACAAAACGAGTCAATGAGGTACAATTAAAAGAGTGGTTTTTAAACTTTTTCTTTCAACATACATATCACCTTCAGTAATATCTCACTAATCACTGAGCACTTATGGTGTAGTGAATACTTATGGTGGAATGTGAGTTTAGGGGGGCAGTTTGAAAACCACTGCTCTATAACATCATCCTTTAGCCTCCTTTGCTCTAGGGAGTAAAGACCCAGCCTGTCCAACCTCTCTATATAACCCTTCCAACCCTTCCAGTCTCCTCTACACCTTTCCACTTGTTGATGTTCTTCCAATAGTTAAAATCTATATTTTTCAATATTTCTTGCTGGTTTACTCCCATAATCTTTCTTTGCTCCTTTCTAAACCTTTTCCAATCCTCAGCCTTTACCAATCTTTTTGGCAACATGATCATCGACTTTCAATGTGATTTGGATCAAAAATCAAACTGCTGGAGATATTCAATGGGTCAAGCAACATCTTTAGAGGCAAGGTGATAATCATTGTTTTGGCTCGAGACCCTGTGTCTTCATTTTAAAGCAATTTATTGCAATTAACCACATGAGTCATTTAATCTTGTAGTCTTTATTTAGAACATAGAAATCTACAGCACAGTGCAGGTCTTTTGGCCCACAATGTTGTGCTGACCTAATAACTACTTTACCAAGAGCGTAGAATTTCCCTACTGTATAACCGTTCATTATTCTCAGTTCCATGTAGCAATCTGACAATCTCTTAAAAAGATCCTATTGTACCTGCCTCCACCATTGTTACAGGCAGTGCATTCCATGCACCCACCACTCTCCATGCAAAAAATGTCTCTAACAGCCCCCTGAACTTACTCCCAAGCACTTTAAAGCTATGCTTCTTCACGTTAGCCGTTTCAGCCCTGTGAAGAGAACCCTCTGGCCGTCCACACGATCATGGTTATAATATGAATGTTTGCACTGTGATGGTGCTGCGAAACAATGAACTTCGTGACGTCCATGATTCTGATTCAATGCCTCTCATCATCTTGTACACTTCAGCCCTTATCCTCCTGCACTCCAAGGAGAAAAGTCCAGGTTCACTCATCTTATCCTCATAAGACATGCTCTTCAATCCAGGTAACATCCTTGTAAATCTCCTTAACACAATATTCTAAATGGGGCCTAACCAAGGTCTTGTCTAGCTGTATAAATCCCTCATGGCTCTCAATCACAATCCCACACAGTTAATGAAGGCCAACACACTATTTGCTTTCTTAACAACATATGAACCTGTGCAGCAGCTTTGAGTGTCCTATGGACCTAGACCCCAAGATCTCTAAGTTCATCCTCACTGCTCAGGGCCCTCACAATAACATTGTATTCTGCCTTCGTATTTGATCTATCCAAATGAACCTCCTTGCACTTTTCTGAGTTAAACTCCATCTGGTACTTTTCAGCCCAGCTCTGCATCCCACCAATCTCCCTATGGAATTCCTCCAGACTATTCATAAAACCACCAATCTTCATTTCATCAGTAAACTTATTAACCAACTCTTCCACTTCCTCATCCAGGTCATTTATAAAAATCATAAAGAGGAGGGGTCCCAAACAGATCCCTGCGGAACACCACTGGTCACCGACCTCCATGCAGACTATGAGCCATTGATAACCACCCTCTACCTTCTGTGGACAAGCAGATTCTATATTCACAAGGCCTCCTTGGATTCCATGCCTCCATACTTTCTGAATGAGCCTTGCATGGGGAACCTTATCAAATGCCTTACTGAAACCAAATCCACTACATCCACTGCTCTACCTTCATCAAGGTGCTTTGTTACATTCTCAAAGAATTCAAACAGGCTCATGAGACATGACATTCTGCTGTCAAAGACATGCTAATATCCATTATCAAATTAAGTCTCTCTAAATGTTTGTAAATCCGGTCTCTCAGGATCTTCTCCAACAGCTTCCCCATCACTGATATAGATTTACTGGACTATTATTTCCTGGATTATCTCTACTCTCTTTCTTGAACAGCGTAACAACACGTGCAATCCTCCAATCCTCTGGTATTTCTCCTGTTCCCAGTGACAAAGTGAAGATCATTGCCAGTGGCTCAGCAATCTCCTCCCTTGTTTTGTAGCTTTGGGTAAATCTCATCTGCTCCCGGTGACTTATCTAACTTCATGCTTTTCAAAAGCTCCAACACATCCTCTTTCTTGATATCAACATGTACTAGTGCCTCAAAATTGCCAATGTCCTTTTTTCTGGTGAACACTGAAGTGAAGTATTCATTAAGAACTTCCACTACCTCCTCAGACTCCATGCACATGTTTCCACTAACACACTTCATTGTTCCTATCCTCACACAACTAATCGCCTTGTTCTTCACATCTTTGCAGAATTCCTTGGTGTTTTTCTTAATCCTACTTGCCAAAGGCTTGTTATGCCCCCTTCTAGCTCTCCTCAGTCCTTTCTTAAGCTTTTTCCTGGCATTCTTGCAATTCTCGAGAGCTCTATCAGTTCCCATCTTTCTAAACCCCTCATACGCTTTGCTTTTCTTAACGAGATTTTCTGCATCCCTTGTACACCGTGGTTCTTTCACCTTTCCATCCTTTCCCTGCCTCCATGGAATACACTTGTGCAGAGCACCATCAAAATGTTCCCTGAACATTTACCTCATTTGAGGAGTCACGTGATGGATTAGTGGCCGGTTGGGAAAACCAGCCCTCTCCAGGAAAATAGAAAAAAAAGTTAGGAAAAAGGAAAGCATAACAGAAATAGAGTACAAGAAATAAAAGATAAAGATACAGAGAAGAGAAAGAAGATGGCTTCCAAAAAGGAGAAAGTAAGAACAGCTGGGAAAAAAAAGAAGTAAAAAAGTCACCGGAGAAGAAGGAAGAAGGCCTTACCTGCAGGAAGGAACAGAACGCTGTGGTGACAAGGAGCGCCCGACCCTCGAGGTCAGTACCTGCCCTACAGAGTCACGACCCACCAGCCGATACACTACAAAAATGACTCTCGGAGCCAAACAAAAGTGCGCAATCAGAGGAGAAAGAGGACACCGGCAGGAGGGGGGCTCAGCAGAGGAGCGGGCTGTCACAGACCGAACAGCTGAGAGACGCCCGACAACAGGTCTCTCAGCTGGAGGATAAGGAAGACAGCAGAAGAGGGTGCGATGAAACAGACATGGAAGACAGACGGAGGGAAGATCAACAAGAAAACCAATGTCAAGAAGCACAACAGATGAGCAGCCCAAGAGGGGAGGAACAGCAAAAAGAGGCCCAGCAACAAGAGGCCCGACAAAGAGATACAAGCAGCTCATCAGGAAAAACAGAAGAGACACAAACACAAAGAAGAGAATAAGAAGACACAAACACAGATACAGACACAGAAGATGAGGAAGAAGAAGCCCAAGATCTTCACAGAGAAATAGAAGGTAAAACTGATGAACAGAATATAGATAAAGTCTTTTTTGAAGAACAAATGAGATCACTAAAAGAATGGTTGTCATTAGAGTTTAATGCAATTAAAAGGAAAATGAAAAGAACAGAAGATAAAATGCAAAGGTTAGAACTGGTCATGATAGAAATAGGGAAAAGAGTAGAGAATGTGGAAGAGTGGGAAGCAGCTGTAGAAATGGAAGTGAATGACAAGAGAAAAATTGGAAGAAAGTGACAAAAATATTAAAGAGACACAAGAGTTGTTATCTCAGAAAATTGATATGTTGGAAAATTATAGTAGGTGAAACAACATAAAAATAGTGGGCCTGAAGGAGGGTGAAGAAAGCACAGTCATAAAGGAATTTATAAAAGAATGGATCCCAAAGGCCCTGGGAATGACGGAAATGCAGGAAGAAATGGAAATAGAAAGGGCACACAGAGCATTAGCACCGAAACCACAGGCACATCAAAAACCAAGATCCATCTTAGTAAAATTTTTGAGATATACGACAAGAAAAAATATACTAAAACGGGCAAGGAATAAAATTAGAGAAGATAATTAACCATTGGAATACAAGGGTCAAAAAATATTTTTTCACCCAGACATAAGTTTTGAACTCTTAAAGAGGAGGAAGGAATTTAATACAACAAAATCAACTTTATGGAAAAAAGGTTACAAATTCATATTAAGACATCTAGCGCTGCTTAAAATATTTATACCCGGGGAGCAAAACAGAATGTTCTCGGATCCAGAGAAACCGCAATAATTCGCAGAACGTTTGCAGGACAAGAGAAGAGATGAAGAGATGTAACAAGAATGAAGAATGGTGATAAAATATATATAAAGATGTAAAAATAATGTTAATGTAAAGAACTAAAGAGGGAAAAGAGAAGGGAAGGAAGGGAGTAAGGGGGGAAAAAGAAGAGAGAGAGCTTTGTTATATGTGTTTAAAAAATAGTGTTTTCTGGAGAGGGCTGGGTGGAGGTGGAATAACCGTCACTGCAAAATCAGTTGATGTTGCGAACAAGATCACAACCCAAATGAAAAGGGGAGTTGTGGTTGTCCGGCAAGGGGTATGGGGCAACTCAGAGAGGGGTGGAACTTTTGGGGTTAAGTTATTAGTAGATGTGGGAACTGCGGGGATACTTTATGTCTTAAATGTGTTGTCATATATTAAGTGTAATAAGAGAAAACTAAGAGACGAAAATGGGGAAAGGGAGATGGAGGTGGCAAAGAAGTGGAAAAGAGATGTATGCAAGATATAAGATGACCATGTTGAACTATATGACTATAAACATTAATAGAATACATAATCAAATTAAAAGGAAGAGGCTACTAAATTTATTGAAGAAGGAAAAAATAGATATAGCATTTGTGCAGGAAACACATCTAACTGAAGCGGAACATAAACTAAAGAGAGATTGGGTAGGACACGCAATGGCAGCATCTTATAATTCAAAAGCTAGAGGTGTAGCCATACTAGTTAACAAAAATGTACCAATCAAAATATAGAGGAGGAAATAATAGATCCGGCAAGGAGGTATGCAATGATAAATTTTCAGATATACTCAGAATTTTGGAATTTGCTCAATATATATGCACCTAACGAGGAGGATCAAAAGTTTATGCAGGATATTTTTATGAAGATTGCAGACACACAAGGAAATATATTGATAGGAGAGGATTTGAACTTTAATTTGGACCCAATGTTAGATAAAACTGGACAAAAGACAAGCAAAAAGAATAAAGTAGCCAAATTTATGGTTAAATCAATGCAGGAAATGAAACTTATGGATACATGGAGGAGGCAACACCCAAGAGAGAAGGAATTTTCATACTATTCGAGTAGACACAAAACTTACTCAAGGATTGATATGCTTTTGTTGTCGGCCCATATTCAAGGAAGAGTTAGGAAAACTGAATATAAAGCAAGACTACTATCAGATCATTCACCCCTATTATTAGCAATAGAACTGGAGGACATCCCACCAAGAACATATAGATGGAGGTTAAACTCCATGCTACTTAAAAGACAGGAATTTAGGGAGTTTATTGAACACCAAATTAAAACATATTTTGAAATAAACACAGGATCAGTGAAAGACAAATTTATATTATGGGACGCAATGAAAACCTTCACTAAAGGGCAGATAATAAGTTATGTGACTAAGATAAAAAGGATTACAATCGGGAAATAGAGCAGTTGGAAAGGGAGATAGTAAGTACAGCAAAGGAATTAGTAAAAAGGAATGATATAACAAAAAGGAGAGAACTGGCGGACAAAAAAATTAAATACGAAATATTACAAACGTACAAGGTGGAGAAGAACATAATGAAAACAAAGCAAAAGTATTACGTACTGGGAGAAAAAAAAACATAGAATATTAGCCTGGCAACTTAAAACAGAACAAGCTAAAAGAATGATATTGGCATCAAGGAAAGAAGACAAACAAATTACATATAACCCAACAGAGATCAATGAAAACTTCAAGGAATTCTACGAGCAATTATACCGAACTGAGAACGAAGGGAAAGAAGACAAATTAGATGAATTCCTAGCTAAAATTGAACTGCCGAAATTGCAAGGAGAGGAACAAAACAAAACAATAAAACCATTTGAACTAGAGGAAGTACAGGATATATTAAAAAAGCTACCGAACAATAAAACACCAGGAAAGGATGGATTTCCAATAGAATTTTATGAGACATTTAAAGAGTTATTACTTCCGCTTCTCCTGGAAGTAATGAACGAGATAGAAGAAACACAAAACTTGGCAGATTCATGTAAGAAAACAATAATTATAGTAATACCAAAAATGAGGAAGGATCCACTAACACCAGCATCAATAAACCAATATCTCTACATAACTCAGACTATAAGATAAAAGCAAAATTATTAGCAAACAAGTTGGCCGATTGTGTACCTAAAATAGTAAAACAAGATCAAACTGGATTTATTAAGAAATGACGAACAGCGGACAGTGTCTGCAAACTTATTAATCTAATTCACACAGTTCAAGGAAATAAGAAACCAATAGTGGCTGTTGCTCTAGACACAGAAAAAGCCTTTGACAGAGTAGAGTGGAATTACTTATTTAAAGAATTACAGAAATTCAATCAACCAGAAAAATATATAAATTGGATTAAAGCAGTGTATAATGGACCATTGGCGAAGGTAACAATAAATGGATATATATTGAGTCACTTTAAATTAAGTAGGTCAACTAGACAGGGATGTCCACTATCCCCTTCATTGATTGCCTTAGCAATAGAACCTTTGGCAGAACTGATAAGAATAGAAAATAAAATAAAAGGGATAAAAATAAAGGAGAAGGAGTATAAAATCAGCTTATTTGCAGATGACATCATAGTATACCTAACAGAACCAGAGGTATCAATAAAAGAATTACATAAGAAATTGAAGGAATATGGAGAACTATTGGGGTACAAGATCAATGCAAATAAAAGTGAAGTGATGCCAATGAGTAACGCAGACTATACAGAATTTAAAAAAGAATCACCATTTAAATGGCAAGCACAAGTAATCCGATATCTAGGGATCAGGTTAAAAAATAACTGAAGCCACTTGTACAAACTAAATTATCAGCCACTAATAAAGAAATTGCAGGAAGACTTAGAACAATGGAAAGAATTACCGCTAGCGTTGTTAGGGAGGGTAAACTACATTAAAATGAACATGTTCCCAAGGATACAATACATTTCAAACATTACCAATTCCCTTAACAGAAAAATTCTTTAAGGAACTAAAGAGAATAATAAGGAAATTCTTGTGGAAAAGGAGGAATCCAAGGGTAGAGTTAGATAAATTAACAGAGAGGTATAATCAAGGTGGTTTACAGTTACCAAATTTTAGAAATTATTATAGAGCCGATCAATTGAGGTATTTATCAGATTTTTACCAGACAAGGGAAAAACCAGACTGGACTAAGATAGAACTAGATAAAATAGGGAAGAAGGGGCCAGAACATATACTTTATAAGTGGGATGAAAAGCTGGTGCAATATAAAAACTCACCAGTACTGCATCATTTACTTAATACATGGAAGAAGATCCACTTAGAAAGGAAAAAAACGAATTATCAAATACCAAAATTACTACTGACGCAAAATTCGCTAATCCCTTTTACAATAAACAACCTTTCCTTTAGAGAATGGGAGAGTAAAGGAATCAAAAGAATAGAAAATGGTTTTTTGGGAAAAAATTTATTGACATTTGAACAGTTGAAGTAATTCATGGTATAATGTTTGCATATCATCAATTGAAAGCGTATTTAAAGGATAAATTTGGAAACAGCTTGAGATTACCTGAAGGAAGCAGCTTTGAATATGTGATTACAGACACAATGATAATCAAAAGATTTACAACGAACATGTACATTAAGCTGCAAGATAAGGAAAATGAAATAAACTATAAACCTAAGCAGAAATGGGAAAAGGATCTATCCATAAAGATAAAAAATGAAATATGGGAAAAGTTATGTTCTGGAACTATGAAGAATACAATAAGCACAAGGTTATGCGAGATACAGAATAATTGGTTCCACAGGGTATATATCACTCCTCAAAAATTTTTTAAAATGGGATTCAACATTGTCAGATAGATGTTTTCGCTGTAAGAAGGAAATGGGAACAATATTACATGCAACTTGGGCATGTACGAAAGTAAATATGTTTTGGGAAGAATTAATCAGATACTAAATAAAATTACAAAAAATAACATACCAAAAAATCCAGAGATATTTCTTCTTAAGTTACATAAGAAGTAGAGAATTAGGCCTCAAATTGGATAAAGTGCAAAAAATATTCATTATGAAAGCCTTAGCGATAACAAAAAAATGTATAATGTCAACTTGGAAAATGGAAGAGAGCATGAGTATACAGCAATGGTACATGGAAATTAATAAAAGTATTCCATTGGAAAAAAAATAACATATAATTAAAAAAATAAAGTCACAATGTTTGAACAAATTTGGGAATCAAACATGGAACATATCAGAGAGAGCTTGCCTACGACCTCCATCCCCTAAAATGAGAATGAAAATGATAAGAAGACAAAATGACTAGATTCAGGGTGTAATAAATAGATGATGTATTTTTCTTGTTTATTTTCCTTTGTGTGAAAATATTGTTTTATGGTTTTATTCCATTGTATATGTTGAATATTTATGGGTATTGGAGGGGGGTGGGTAGAGGGGAGGGAGGAAAGGTGGGGGAAGGGGAGAAAAGACCACTGTGTAAATTTAATGAGATACGTTTGTATATATTTTGGTTGATATGGTTCAGTGTGAAAAATAAAAAATTATTTTAAAAAACATTGCCTCATTTCTGCCGTACTTTTCTCCAACTACTCCCAATTTATGCTCCCAAGCTTCTTTCCAGTAGCAATTTTATCCCCCTACCCTAATTAAATGTTTTCCAAAATTGTCTATACCTGTCCTTCTCCAGTGCATGGTAAAGGAAAGAGAGTTGTGAACAATTTCTCCAAAAATCATTGAGTTTTATATTTTTCTTGAATTTGATTATTGTATATCTATCATTAAATCTTTTAATCAAATTTTCCAATCTATTTTAGCCATACCAGCCTTAAACTTAAATCACTGTCTTTAGAAAAAGTACAAATAGTTAGTCTGCACTAACATACACTCTTCTCTATCAACATGCAAAACTTTATTGTCATGTGGTGACTTCATTCTGGAGGACACTGTCGCCTCAGTTTACCAACTCATCCTCTTGATTAAACAAATGAACTGGTGGCTTGTTGTTATTTACTCTGAAGGAAAGTGTGCACTGATGTTTTCCAGGGATGTCTGTCCCCTGTGGGATAAGCCACTTGAAAATGAAAATTTTTCCATTAGCTACCTGATATGTCAGAAATGTAATCGAATACTCTCCACCTGCCTGGACAGGTGCATCTACAAGTTCTCAATAAGTTCAATGGCATCAGGGAAAAGGCTATCTCTAGATTGGCAATCAGTCCACCACCTGAAATAATCCTCGATACCTGTGGCAGCAAAGCCAGGCACTACATAATGATCACCAGATACCTCACCCAGGCTACTCCCTAAACCTGAACTATCAATGAGATGGGCAATGGTAGTGAGAGCACAGAACATCTCCACCTGCAGGTCGTGACTTACAAATAAATCACCAGGCTTTCATGTTCACTGAGTCTAAATCCTGAGCTCCCTCCCATCTGCACTGGGAGCACCGTCACCAGAGTGGAAAAGAGGCAGCTCTGCCCCACAGGAAGTCTAAAGTGCTGACAACCACAACATATACAGGTTCTTCAGACCTGACAAGGCTCCTCAAAAGATTCAGTGAGATTCATGAGGCACAACTTACTCCTCACAAAGTCAAGCTGACAATCCCAAATAAGTCAAGTCAAATTTATTGTCATCCAATTGCAGAAGTACAATCTGACAAAACAGCGATCTTCGGTCCTCGGTGACACACCACATATAACTCACATACAGACAAACAATATATATGCAGGACAAGTATTCATATAAATAAATAAATAGATAGATGATGTTTCATGAATATGAGAGCCTCAATTAGTTTGTGTGAGCAGTTCCTTTGGTCGTTCAGCATTCTCACTTCCCATGGGAAGAAGTTGTTCTTCAGCCTGGTGGTGCTGGCTCTGATCCTCCTTGTACCTCTTTCCTGATGCCAGGAACTGCAAGATGCTGTGTGCAAGGTGGAAGAGATCCTTCATGATTTTGCATGCCCTCTTCAGACAGTGATCCCAGGAGATCAGGTCAATGGTTGGGGGGGAGGGGGGGCACGGTGGGGAAGGAATTCTCTCTGCCATTCTTATGGTCCTGTGGATTGACCTCTGATCCATTTCTCTGCAGCAACTGTACTACACTGTGATGCAGCCAGCCAGGTCACTCTTGATGGAGCCCCTGCAGAAGGTTGACATAATGGAGGCCAGTAGCCTTCTTGCTTCAGTCTTTTCAGGAAGAGCAGTCACTCTTGCGCCTTCATGACAAGTGAGTTCAGATGTTGTGTGTCCACAATAGGTCACTAGTTATGTGAACTCCAAGGAACTCTGCTCCCTCCACTACAGAGTAGTTGATGTGTAGTGGAGGGTGGTCATTGGTGGATTACTGTGCTATTAGTCTCAGAGGGTTAGTATGAGCAGTTCCTTTGGTTGTTCAGCATTCTTACTGCCCATGGGAAGAAACTGTTCCTCAGCCTGGTGGTGCTGGCTCTTGTATCTCTTCCCCAATGGGAGCAACTAGAAGATGCTGTGTGTGGGGTGGAAGGGGTCCTCAATGGTTTAATGTATCCTCTTCAGACAACAATCCTGGTAGAACATGTTGATGGGGAGGAGGGAGACCTCAATGATCCTCTTTACTACACTTATGGTCCTGTGGATTAACCTCTGATCCACTTCTCTGCAGCAACCATACCATAGTGTGATGCAGCCGGCCAGGACACTCTCGAAAGAGCTCCTGTAGAAGATTGACATAAGGTTGGATAAGACTATGCTTCTCAAAATGCACATAGATCCTGCACCTAAGCCTACCACTGACATAAGACTCACGTAGTCAAAGAAGATCTCACAGTGGTCTACAGGCAGGATATTTCTAGAGAACTATTGTATGAGGCTGCATGGGTGAAAATTTGGAACCAAAGAGGAGTCGTCATCCAGTTAAGTGTAAATTATAAGCCACCAAATTGTCACCATTCAAGAAGATGTGAAATGCAGAGTTGCATTCCCCTGGAGAAAATTACACACAATCTAAGGAAGAAACATGATACATTTGTTAAGGTGGGGCAACCTTACTTGAAATATATTGGCACACAGATTAATTAGTTTCCTCCCCCTTCGGAATAAGGACACTGTAGCAATCCGTCCCAGAAGGGAAATGAAAGTGATCAAAGAAGAGAGACATGACACAGGAGATTTTTCTTTGTTTCATTTTGAGTATTTTAAAAATTTTCTTTTAATTTAATTGTACCTATGTAATTTAATTGACTACTTTCAGTTGTATGAAGGCGGGGGGGGGGGGGGGGGCTGAGGTGAGGGGGGATAAATACAGACTCTGTATGTTACATGAATGTCAAAAAAAATTATATGGTTTGTTTGAATTTTGTCTATGAAAATTAAAATAAAACATTCAAAAAAAAGATCAAATATGGAGGTAGACTGCAGAGGAATGTAAAAGCTGATATTGTAGGTGACTTCAATTCCCAACATTGACTGGGCATTGGATCGAGTTAACTTAATTTTTCACAGCAAAATGTGGACAGGCTGGCTAAGGAAGGGACAATATTAAACTTTGTAACTAGGGAATGAAGCTGGTCAGGTAATACTCCAAAACTAAACACCACAATTCTGAGGTGCTAATGAAAAAGGATAATATTGGTCTTCAAGAGAGAATATTAAATTGGGGCAAGGCCAATTTCAACATGATTAGGCAAGTTATCAGTAGTTGACTGGATATAAATGTTATAAAGTAAGTCCATGACTGCCAAATAGGAGGCATTTTAGGAAGGTGCAGGTAAATGTTTCCAGTCAGGTACAGGGCAGAAATGACCAGGCAAAGCAACCCTGGTTAGCAAGAGATATAGTGGCAAAGATCAGAAAGAAAAAGGCATATATCAGATACAGGTTCAAGGCGATCCATTAAGGGGTACAAGGAATGCAGGAACTTAGTGAGAAGGGAAATAAGGAGAGCTACAAAAGGTTTTAAGATGGCTTTCAAAGCCTGTGTAAGTAGGAAAACAAAAAGATTTGTTGTCAGAGTATTTGAGATGGCTTTGGCATGCATTATCAGGAAGAATCCAAAAAGATTTAAAGAATCATGAGGGAAGTCCCATTAAGGATCAGGAAGGGCATCTAAGTGTAGAGAGAGATGGAGAAAATCTAAATTGAATATTTTGCAAATATGTTTTGAACAGGATAAGCAGGAGTGGGAGGGAGGTAAATAAAGATAGCCCAGGGTATGTCTACATCAGTATTGATGAGATGTTACCAGTCAATGCTATAAGATGGTTGTAATATGAACATTTGCTCTATGAAGTTGCTGCAAACACCAAATTTCATGACTTGTTCATGATAATAAAATCTGATTCTGATTACATTGTATCAAGGTGGACAAATCTCCAGGCCCAGATCAGGTGAATCTCCGAACATTGTGGGAAGGAAGGAAAGAAATTGTTGGGGCCTTGATAGATATTTTTTAACTCACTACTGAAAGCAGAAGTTCTGGAGGATGCCATATGTGATGCCACTACTTAAAGGGCTGAAAGGATAATCCGGGTAACTAAAGACCTGTCAGTCTGATATGAGTGGTAAGGAAACTGCTGAAGAGCATTCCAAGAGCTAGAATCTATCAACATTTGCATGGCCATGGAAAAATAAACATCAATTTATGCATGGAAAATAGCGTCTCATGAACTTGATAGAATTTTTTTTTTAAGCGATAACTAAGAAAGTAGATCAGAACAAGGCAGCTGATGAATGGGCGATCAGTGAACTAACTGAATTTTTAAAAATGGCTCAGTGACAGGAATCAAAGAGGTTTGTAGAGGGCAGTTTTTCAGACAGGAGGGTGCCAATGGGGTGCTAGGTCCCTTGCTTTTTGTGATGTACATAAATAATCTGGCCATGGATGTTTGTGGCAAGGTGAGTAGATTTGCTGATGACACAAAAATGTGTGGACAGTGATTTCACATTCAGATTTATTGTCAGAGTACATACATGACATCACATATTCTTTTTCCCACAGGAAAGACAGAATTGTTAGTGAAAAAAAAATAAAGAACTGCAAAAAATAATGAAGGTGAGCAAACTGAGTGTGCAATGCAGAGAGAAAAAAAATCAATAAAGTGCAAAAGTAAATGAGTCCCTGATTGAGTTTGTTGTTGAAGAGTCTGTTGATGGAAAGTTAGCGGCTGTTCTTGAACATGGTGGTGCGCGTCTTGTGGCACCTATACCTCTTTCCTGACGGCAGCAGTGAGAACAGAGTGTGTGCTGGGTGGTGTGATGATCGCTGCTGCTTTCACTGCAGTGTTCCCTGTAGGTGTTCTCGATAGCGAAGAAGATTATCTGAGTTTGCACCAGGATCCAGACCAGATTAGGAGCTGGGCTAAGGAGTAGTGGATTCATTGCAACTCGAAGAAGTGCGAGGAGCTAAAGTTGGATAAATTGAACCAGGGCCAGACTTATTCTGTTAACCCTTTGATGGCAGTGCACTATAATGTTATGGATCATGAAACATAGGAGCAAAATTCAGCCATTTGGCCCGTCGAGTCTGCCCTGCCTTTCCATCATGGCTGATTCCCTAACCTTTGCAACCCATTCTTCTGTCTTCTCCTGTAACCTCTGATTCATTTCCTAATGAAGAACTTATCTGCCTCTATCTTAAATATACCCAAAGGCTTGGCCTCCAAGGTGTCCACAGCTACAGATTCCACACCCTCTTCATCTGCCTTCTCAAGGGAACTTTTTGTATTCTGAGGCAGTGCCCTCTGGTCCCAAACCCCCTCCATAGAAACATCCTCTCCACGTCCACTCTATCCAGGCCTTTCAGATTCAATAGGTTTCAATGAGAACCTCCATATTCCTTTAAACTCCATCAAGTACAGTTTCAGAGCCATCAAATGCTCCTCATATGAAAACCTTTTTATTCCAGGGATCATTCTAGTGATCTTCATCTGGACTCTCTCTAATGCACATCCATTCTTAAATATGGAGCCCAACTCTGTTCCCCATACTCTGAATGTGGTCAACCAATGCCTCTTAAAGCCTCAACAATACTTCTTTGCTTTTATAGTCTATCTCTCTTGAAATGCACGCTCGCCTTGCAATTGCCATCCTTACCACTGATTCCACCTGCAAGGTAACCTTCAGGGAATCATGCGCAAGCATCCAAAGTCCCTCTGCACTTCTGATTTCTGAACTTGTTGCCCTTTTAGAAAATAGTCAAACACCTTTATTCCTTCTACCAAAATGCATAATCCTACACCTCTCTCCACTGTATTCCATTGGCCATTTCCCTGCCCAGTCTCCTAATCTGTCTACATCCTTCTGCAGACTCAATGCTTCTTCCACACGAGCTAGTCAAATCTTTTTTTTCCCCAGATGGAAAATGACAAGAACCAGAGGGCATTAGTTTAAGGTGAAAAGGAGAAAGTTTAAAAGAAGATTTCTAATGGAAGATTTTTTTTTACAGAGTGATAGGTGCCTGGGGATGGAGTTTGGAGGTGGTGGAAACAGTAGTACCATTGATAGTACCATTTAAAAGCCATGATCAGGAAAGGATATGGACCTTGGGGATGTGGATACATTAGCATCATGGTCGACACAGACATGATGGGATCATGGTCTCAGAGTAGGACTGATCTCCCCCCTTTCCTGCATTTTCCCCAAATCTCAATCAAAGGGTGTTAAATTTGCTTCTACAGGCAGCTGTGGAGGCCAAGTCATTGGATATATTATTTTTTAAATTTAGACATACAGCATGGTAACATGCCCTTCCGGTCCATGAGCCCATGCCACCCAATCACACCCAATTGACCTACAACCCCCAGTACGTTTTGGAGGGTGGGAGGAAACTGGAGCCCCCCAGGGAAAACCCACGCAGACATGGGGAGAATGTACAAACACCTTAGAGACTGTGTGGGATTCGAACCCCCATCCCAATCACTGGCCCTGTAACAGCATTGCACTAACCACTATGCAACCATGGTGCCCATTTAAAGTGGAGGCCCATTGGTTCTTGATTAGGCAAAGATTACAGGAAGAAGGCAGAATAGATTAAAGAGGAAAAATACATCACCCATGATGCAATGCTCGGAGTGGTTTAATTCTGCTTCATTTTCTCATGGTCTTACTGCTCAGTTAAATTTGTTGAATGACTGAACATCTATCTAATGCTGCACAAGCTGCAATTTCCAATGCTTTCTGGGCCCCCATGAGTTGAATCTTATCGTGAGCTGAAACTTAATGACTTCAGTTCTGCCATTGTTTTTTTGACATTGCTCCAGATGTTTGTATTAAACTTTATAACATAATTATGCTTTCATCAACCCATATTTCCTGGAAAGGGAAAGGCTGAAATATTTCCTGGAAACAGCTGGCCTTAATTCTAAACAGCTGATATAGATATCTTCTCACGTGACAATCATAGTTTTTAATCCTCTGTCACATTTCCTCTCTTCCTCTAGCTCCTGTAGTCTGAATGATAGAGCCATTGCATCACACAGCATGGAACAAGCACCGAAACCAATTCATCCAAGACGAATAGATTTCAGTCACAGTTAGATTTTTGGCATTGAGTATTATGGGGAATGCACCATAAAAAAGAAGCTGAATCCACGGCCAAATCATAGAACGTAGACCAGTGGTTCTCAACCTTTTTCTTTCCACTCACATCCCACTTTAAGTAATCCCTATGCCATTGGTGCTCTGTGATTAGTAAGGGATTGCTTAAGGTGGTCTGTGAGTGGGAAGGGAATGTTGAGAATCACTGCTCGAGTCCCAATTGTTACTGAAATATTTTGCTTTGAGAAAAATTGTTATTGGCCCATTTCCTTTGGAGTTATGAAACAGTGCACATAAAGAATCAATTAGGTACAATTAAAACTGTGGTTTTCAAATTTTTTCTTTCCGCCCACCAATGACATAAGACTCACTGGTCTATAATTCCCACTGGTGAGACCTCATTTGGAATATTGTGAACAGCTTTGGGTGCCTCATTTAAGAAAGGAAGTGCTGACATTAGAGAGGGTTCAAAGGAGATTCACTAGAATGATTCCAGGAATTGAAGGGTTATCATATGAGGAGTGTTTGACAGCTCTTGGCCTGCACTCATTGGAATTCTGGAGAATGAGGGGGGATCTCATTGAAACATTATGAATGTTGAAAGGCATAGACAGAGTAGGTGTAGAAAGTGTTATGACTTATATTATATATAAATGTTTTAAAAAGAGATAGATTGTGGGGGTTTAGTGTAGATCACTTCACAAACAGATACTTACTCTTCACATCTCATTTAAAATGCAAGAGCTTTGCTAAAGCTAGTCATTCAGGCACCAGTGGCTTTGCAAAAGATAATGGAGCTGCTTTGGAAGGAATTTCAAAAGTAGGTGCAAATGGAAAAGTCCAGGCTCAAATGCTGATAAAGATCTTTCAAGGATTGGGTTTGGAACCTTGGGAAGGGTTTTGGTTTTTACAAGCAGAGAGAGCATCTGAGAGAGAGAGGGAGAGAAGTCAGTTCTGCAGTAGCTTTTGAACATTGCAAGCTGGCAGGCTTGTTGAAAACCCCATTTTGAAGATGGGTTGTGAGTTCTGAGTTCAGTTTGGTCAAAACCTTTGTGGTCCTTACAAGAGGAAATGGGTGGCTAGAGTGTTTCTCCTGAAATAAGGGAAGCAAGAGGAACTCTGTGGTGACCTGAAAAAGAGGTTATCATTTGGAAAACCCATGATGAGGCAAGTTTCTTCAGCAAAACACTGAAGTGACTAATTGGAGGAAATCAGTTTGTGTGTGTCCAACGAGCAACAAATATCTCTGGTAACATTTATATTTAGACACCAGAGCCTGGTGAAAATTCATAAATATTAAATTCTGTGCACAGTATAAGAATTCCCTGATACCGGTGAACTTGGAGGTGAGGAGTGAATGATTGGACTATTTAAAGCAAAGAACTTACCTGAACATATACACTTAGAATTAGAAGGAGGTTAAGTTATGCTAAATTAAGTTAATAGTAATAAGTTAAAGTTTGATCCTAGTTTATGTTTAAAGAAAATTAAAAGCAACTTTTGTTTAGGTAACCATTTGTCTTGGTGAATTTCTATTGCTGCTGGGTTTTGGAGTCCTCTGGGCTCGTAACAAAAGGTGGTTTCCCATGGTAGGAGAGTTAAAGACAAGAGGGCACAACTTCAGGATTGAAGAGTGTCCACTTAGAACAGAGGTGTGTGGAATTTCTTCAGCCAGAGTGTAGTAAATCTATGAAATTTCTTGCCATAAACAGCTGTGGAGGCCAGGTCATTGTGCGTATTTAAGGCAGAGATTGATAGGCCAGGGCATCAAAGGTTGTGAGGAGAAAGCTGGGCAGTAAGGCTGAGTGGGAACATGGATCACCTCATGATTGAATGGTGGGGCAGATCTCAATGGGCTGAATAGTCTTTTTCTGCTCCCATGTCTTACAGTCTTGTGGTTCTGGCACCTTGGAGGCAACATAGCATCCGGGCGTCTTGATCTTATACACAGAACCTGCTATCTGTTTCCCTATCAAATCTCCAATCACTTTCAATTTAATGACTTCCTTCCTGTAGCTGGGTAATCAGAGCAGCACACAGTATTCCATGTGGTCCCACCAACAACTTGAACAGAAAAGGAATGATCTCTGCCAATGCCTGTCCAATCTTTTTCCCATTTTCCACAATGTCCTTTGATATACTTGGTTAGGCCATGGGGATCTGTCTAGCTTAATGCACTCCAAAGCTACCTCTCTGATAATTTGTCCCTAGTCCAAGACATCTCAACTTGTTTGCTTCAATTATCATCCTACAGTGAAGACTGATGAGAAATATTTATTTAAAATCTCAACCACGCTATGTGGCTCCATGTTGATCTTTAAACTTGTCAGCTTTGCCCCTAATTCTGACAGGTACCTCTTCCTATCTCACCTTTCAAAACATTCCATTTCCCATCTGTCCTCTTAACTGCAAACATCCTCTTCCAATCAACATCTGCAAGACCTGCCTAATTGCTCCAAAATCAGCCTTGTACCATTAAATGAGTGGATCAGACCCATCTTTCACCAGAACTACTTTGAAACAAATGGGTAATGGTCACTAATCCCAAAGCGTTCTTCCTCTTTTCCTTCACTCTATCTTGAGAGAAGGTCCAGTTTCTTGCCATCCAGTGAGGCCTTCAATATTTTGATTAAGAAAGTTTTTTTTGGACACAATTAACAAATTTCACCAAGACCTTCCCACCATGAGTGCCCCAGGGAACATTAGAGAAAATCTCCCATGAACATTACCCTATGATTCTTACAGCTATCTGAGATTTCTCTAGACATCTGCTCTTAGAACATCAAACATTACAGCACAGTACAGGCCCCTCAGCCTACAATCCTCTGTCGACCTATGTGAACATAATTTTCGTTTCCTCACATTCATGCCCTTATTCAGGGGCCTATCAGTGTGATAATTCCCTTCTTGTTTCCATACAGCTCCACTGAACAATCTTCCAGAAAGTGCTAGTGGCGCATCATTATGAAAATCTCCTCTCTTCTCTTACCTGCTTCCATACCTTTCCTGTGGGATTAGCACATTGGAACACTGAGCTGCCTGCCAGTCTTGCTCTTCTCTCAGTCATTTTACTGTTAGGCCACAGTATTCCAGTCCTCTTGCTTTGAAATTAATGCAATTTAAACCATGTCTTTCCTCACTTTGCCATACAAGAGTAGGGGTGTGACATTGAGGCTTTATAAGGCACTGATGGGATCTCACGGAGTTTTGGGCTCCTTGTTTAAGAAAGGATGTGCTGACATTGGAGAGAGTTCGGAAGATGATTCTAGGAATAAAAGGGTTATCAAATAAGGACCGTTTGACAGCTCTTGGCCTGTACTCATTGGAATTTAGGAGAATGAAGCCTATCCTGTTCCTTACATTTGCTCTCTTTGCGCATTGTATTTTCCCCAACGTATCTCATTCATCCCTGCTGTGGGCCTCGCAACCCTGCTAATGTGGTTTAAACCTTTCCAAGTAACACTAGCAAATTTCACCCAGAATATTTGTCGTCCCCCCCCCAACCCCCACCTCTGATTCAGGTGCAACCTGTCCCTCTTGTACCTCTTCCCCTGAATAGATCTTAATGAAATTCAAGAACCTGGGTCCTTGCCCCCAGCACAAGCTCCTCAGCTACGCATTTATCTGACTTATCTTTCCATTCCTAACTTCACTACCACATAGTTCTGGAAATAATCCAGATCACATGCTCTTTGTAGGGAGTGTAGACCGCCGTCGAAAGAACCAAAGACTTGTTGATCCAAACCAAGGCTTTTATTAACTAAAAGACTGGAGCATATCACATGTAGGTCGACCAGTCCAGAATGAACTGGTCTGGCTAGGAGCAACCCTTTAAGACCTGCCAGTAGGTGTGGCTATGCTCTCAGCCAATCACAGTCATCCTACATGACAATCTGTACATATACACATTGGTGATAGAATCTGTAATATCACAGGGAGTTTGGACATTCTCCCTGTGTCAGCGTGGGTTTTCTCTGGGGGCTCCAGTTTCCTCCCATCATTCAAAACATACCGGGAGTGTAGATTAATGGGATATAAATTTGGCAGCATGGACATGTGGTCCGAAATGGCCTGTTACTGTGTTGCATGTCTAAATATTTTTTTAAATTAAATCACAACATCAAGGCCCTCACTCCCAAAACGCATTCTGCAGGGTCTCATCCCTTTTCCTATCTACGTCATTGAAGCTAAAGTGCACAACGACCTCTGGCTCCACATCCTCCCTCTTAAGAATGTTCTGAGCAGAGGCATCCTTGACCCTGTCATGCAGGGGTCAACACGCAATCCTGGTGTCTTCCTTATATCCACGCAATCTCCTCTCCTAACTTTGGGGAGACTGTAACCTTGCCTCAGCCAACAGAGTGAAATGAAACACTCTGATTGCATGCAAAAATGTTCCACTGTAGCGGCAGCTACAGTGCTCCTGCAATAACACACACAACCAGACAGGTTGAGCTCAGTGAGCAGATTAGTTTATTGCGGCTGCTGGGCTGCACTTATACTCCCAGCCCGGACCTGGCTGAGAACCGTGCTGGAGGGCGCTGACATCACTTGGGCATCACGTGGTCCCCTAGCGCGGGTCTCTGAGCCCCGTACTGGAAGGAAGGGAAACCCACCCACCCCACCGACGGCGCCATTTTGGCCAGCTGCCCCGCCATATGGCTTACAAGAGGGGCCGGTTCGCCTGCCTTGTGGTGAGCTGCCACTCAGCCCCCACCAGAACCGGCGCCAATGTCCTTTTTTGCCGGGCAGCCTTGCTTCTTGGGCTGGGCAACGACCACGGGCTCGGTGGGATCAAGGTGTGCTGGCTTCAGCCTGTCCATGGTAAACAGCTCCCGCCTGCCGCCCATGTCCAGCGTGAACATCGGGCCGGAACGCTGTATAACCCTGTACGGCCCCTCGTAAGGTCACTGCAGAGGTGCCGTGGTCAGACCCTGCCAAATGAAAACGTACTCGGCGGAAAGCAGTTCGCCTGGAATGTGAGATGGCGGGTGCCATGCCTGGGCGGCAGTGGGGAATTGAAGGAATCCAAGCGTGCCCTGAGGTGAGGGAGTACTTCGTGCAGCAACCGCTGGGGATTGGGTGCGTTGACGAACTCACCAGGTAGTGCCAGTGGTGCACCGTAGACCAGCTCAGCTGATGACGCCTGCAGATCTTCCTTGGGAGTGGAACGAATGCCCATGAGCACCCAGGGCAGTTCGTCCATCCAGTCGGGACCGGTGAGGCGGGCCATGAGTGCCTACTAAAGGTGGCAGTGCAGACGTTTGATCAGTCCATTGGCCTGCGGGTGGTAGGCCGTGGTGCGGTGTAGCTGGATCCCCAACCTGTTGGCAAGTTGTGCCCAGAACGCAGATGTGAACTGGGCACCCCGATCGCTGGTGAGGTGAGCCGGGATGCCAAACCAGGTGACCCAATTATGCAACAGTGCTCGTGACCAGGAGTCGGTGGAGGCGTCTGGCATTGGGATCGCCGTAGGCCAGTGAGTGGTGCAGTCCACCACCTTAAAAAGGTAACGGTTGCCCCAGGAAACGGGTAAGGGCCCGACAATGTCCACGTGAATATGGCTGAACTGTTCCCAGACGTGCTCGAGCTCCTGTACAGGCGCCCTCGTGTGCCTTGGACATCTGGCAATGGGTGCATGTCCTGGTCCAGCCCGCGATCTGCTTCCACAGCCCATGCCATATGAACTGTTCTGCCACCATCCGGACCGTGGACCTGATGACGGATGTGAAAGGTCATGGATGTGACGAAAGACCAGCCTGCGCCACTGCTGGGGAACCACTAGCCGTGGGGTTCCCAAGGAGATATCGCACAGGATGGTACCTTCGCCACTTGGAGTCGGGAGATCTCAGGACTGCAGGCCGGTGATGGCGGTCTTGAAGGCCCTCATCTCCTCATCCGCTTCCTGGTCCCAGGCGAGCTGGTCGAAGTCGAGGCCGGGCGTCAGCGCGCAGAAGGCCAATCATGAGAGTGCACTGGCAACCACATTGTCCTTGTGACGCTGCTGGCGGGCCGACCAGGGATCCTTTGCCATCGCAAGCGCCTGGGTGAGGGGTTTATGGTCTGTGAAAATGGTAAAAGTCCTCCCCTCCAAAAAATAGCGGAAATGCCGCACTGCCAGGTACATGCCCAGTAACTCGCAGTCGAACGCACTAGAGTTGTGTTCCGGCGGGCGAAGTAGGCGGCTGAAGAATGCCAGCGGCTTCCAAAGTCCATTCACCTGCTGCTCCAGGATGGCACCGATGGCTGTGGCAGAGGCATCGACAGAGAGGGCCATATGCAGGTCGGTGTGCAGGTGGGCGAGCTTGGCGGCCTTCGCCAGGGCATCCTTGGTGACCTCGAATGCACTGCAGGCTTCTGTGTTCCAAGCGAGCATCTTGTGCTTGGCTGTGATGAGGGGGAACAGCGGCTGCATGATGCGCGCAGCTCCCGGGATGAAGCGGTTGTAAAAGTTGACCATACCTGCGAACTCCTGCAGCCCCTTGAGGCTGTCCAGGCTTGGGAATTCCCTGATAGCGGCGACCTTCGCAGCGGCAGGCGTGGCTCCTTCGGCCGTGATGGTATGGCCCAGGAACTGCATGGACTCTTTCCCAAACTTGCACTTGGCCGAGTTGATGGTAAGGCCGAAGTCGGCCAGCCGGGAGAAAAGAGCACGTAGGTGGGCCTTGTGTTGCACCTAGTCCTTGCTGGCAACGAGGATGCCGTCCAAATAAATAAAGATGAAATCCAAGTCATTGCCCACAGAGTCCATGAGGCGCTGAAAGGTCTGAGCAGCGTTCTTGAGCCCGAACGGCATGCGCAGGAACTTGAACAAGCCAAATGGGGTGATGATGGCCGTCTTGGGTATGTCCTCAGGGTGCACCGGGATCTGGTGATATCTGCGCACTAGATTAACCTTGGAGAAGACTCTCGCGCCGTGCAGGTTGGCCGTAAAGTCCTGGATGTGAAGGATGGGGTATTGGTCAGAAACGGTTGCCTAGTTGAGTCGTCAACAGTCTCTGCATGGAAGCCAGCGCCGGAAGCTTTCGGGACCAGGTGGAGCAGCAAGGCCCATGGGCTTTCGGACCGCCGAATGATCCCCAGCTTCAACAGGTGCAAAAGCTCCTTCTGTGGTAACGGGAGCTTGTCAGGCAGGAGCTGGCATGCCTTGGCATGAACCGGCAGGCCCTGGGAGGGAATTTGGTGGAACACCCCATGACGGGGCGAGGCAGTGAAGAATTGTGGCTTGGGGAGTGTCGGGAACTCATCAAAGATCTGCTGGAATTCGTCTCTGGGCATGCTGATCATGGCCATTTGCAGTTGTTCCAAGCGGGAGGCATCGAGGAGAATGGCCTGGAAAGTACGGGCATCCACCAGGCGCCTATCTTGAATGTCCACCAGAAGCCCGTGTGCAAGGAAGTCTGCACCCAGGATGGCAGTCGGGAGGGACGAGACGGTGAACCTCACGCAAAATTCCGTTGGCCGATCTGGAAGTGGACTGTCTTGTCTCCATACGTCCAGATTACCGTTGCGTTGGCCACATGGAGGGGAGATCCACGAGGTCAGTTCCTGGATTCGATGGCCGTGGCCAAGATGACACCGATCTGGGCTCCAGTGTCAACGAGGAACCGCCGGCCGCTGACTGAGTCCCACAGGTAGAGAAGGCTGTGTCTTTGGCCAGCCGCCGCAGCCATTAACAGCGGACAGCCTGGTCGTTTCCCTGGAACGAGCAGGGCTGACAACCCTTCCGAGCCTTGGCTCCCCAACGTTAGTGGTAGAAGCAGAAGCCTGAATCAGATGCTGTGGCCTTGGTTATGCTCTTGGGGGCCCCTGCAGGGGCCAGTGCTAGGGGCGGGCTTGGCGTGATCGTACCCAAGCCTCGTGACCTGCTGGACCACTGAGCATTCCGAGAATCGTGCTAGCCATAGCTCTTGGGCCTTCTGGGCAACCTTCCTCGGGTCAGTGAAGCTCTCCTGAACCAGCAGCAGGCGGATGACCCCGGGCATAAGTTCGATGAAGATGTGGTCGAAAAGTGGGCAGTTGGTGTGCTCACCCATGAGCGCGAGCATCTCGTCCATCAGTTCCATCGAGGACCTGTCCTCCAGGGCGTCGAGGTACAGCACCCAAGCGGCACGCTGGTGTCTGGATAGTCTGAGGGACCTGGTAAGCACTTGCTGAATGGTCTTGTACTTGTCCTCGGCGGGTGGGTGCTGAACAAGGTGCAGCATGCGCCTGGTGGTGGCCTGGTCCAGGACAGCAACCACATAGTACAATTTGGTCATGTCGGACGAAATCTGGCAGAGGTGAAACTGGACCTCTGTGTGGCCGAACCAGGTCTCCAGTTCCTGAACCCAGAATTCAGGCAGCGTTACGGCTATAGCGCTGATCCCAAGCTTGCTCATGATGGGTTTAAAGAAGTTTGAACCAGTCAGTCACCAATTGTAGCGGCAGCTACACTGCTCCTGCAATAACACACACAACCAGATGGGTTGAGCTCAGTGAGCAGACTAGTTTATTGGAGGCTGCTGGGCTGCATTTATACTCCTAGCCCGGACCTGGCTGAGAACCGCGCTGGAGGACGCTGATGTCACCTGGGCGTCACATGGTCCCCCAGTGTGGGTCTCTGAGTCCCGTGCTGGAAGGAAGGGAAACCCCTGAAGGTGCCATTTTGGCTGGCTGCCCCGCCACATGGCTTGCAAGCGGGGCTGGTTCGCCAGCCTTGTGGTGAGCTGACACAACACAGCCTTTTTTCTCTGACTTTCTTCCCAAGAGCTTCCTTGTTTTATTGAACAAAGGCAGATCTTAAAGCAGTCCGAATGGCGATCTTAGCTCCTGCTGGTGAGTTCCAGATGTAGCCAGGACCTTTCTGCAGTATCAATTAGCCAAGACATCCCCCTGGAGGCGGACAGTGAACCAGCATCATCAACAGACATATTAAAGCCACATTTGCTTTTTGTCACCACTTGGAAAAACTGGGATCAGTAGCTTGGAAGCTGCAAAGAAAAGGGAAGTGGGTAAGAGGAGAAAGGAGAGGTTGCAGAGAGTCAACGCACGAAAAAGAAATGGGAAAGATGGAAATAAGCACTGTTAAAATGTCAGGCAGAGTCTGTGCAGAGAAAGCAGTTCAAATTTCATTGAAACTCATCCCTGAGTTCACAATTCCAGTAGTCTGCCGTGTTTTAATGTGGAAACACGACAGAGTATCTTGAGATATTACAGCAGATGGTTGTTCAAGATTGTTGAACCTACTGTAGAGTCCTGAGCACTAGCATGTGGAGGTTAGAAGATGTCCTTTGCTCTCTCAGCAGACATTTGGTTTAAATGGGGAAAATTGGAGAAAAATCAGCTGCGGCCTTCCTTTAAAAATGGAATTCAAGATAATCCTTTACTAAAGCACTTGATAGATATTTGGGGTAAGATAGATGGGGAAATTGGAACCAAGGGAGGTATATCACTGTAAATCCTTTTGTTCCAGAATAGTTTGATACCTTTCTTGCAAGATCATAAATTTCTGAGGTTGTGGTCCGATAAAGGAGTCAGATTTATTGAAGATTGCTACAAACAGGGTCAGTTAATGTCCTTTATTCAAATGAGGAACAAATATGGAATAACAAGAAAGACATTTTTTCTTACTTTCAAATAAAAATTTTTAAGAGATAAATTAGGACCAGCTTGTTGCCCCCATGTTGTGAAGTGGAAACTCTTGTTAGACGAGGAACAGTGCAGAAATTTACTTCTGCAATGTATCTTCTATTACAAAGAGTAACCTGTAATCAGAACTTTATAAATCCAAACAGAAGTGAGAACAGGATTTGAGTATATCAAATGATGAACAAACATGGATGAATTTGTGCAGAGACTGTATGTCTAATACAATTGTCCGATACAGAATATACAATTTTCTGCATCAATTATATATTACACTGTGAAGTTGCATAAAATAAAATCAGATTTATCAAATAAGTGTTTTAGGTGTAGTACGGAAGAAGGTACTTTTCTATGGGCATGTCCAAAAGTAAGACCTTTTTGGGTAAAAGTAGGGGAATTGCTAGAACAAAATACAAGTATTTCATACCCACGAAATCTCAACATTTTTATTAGGGAATGTTGAGGAGACTAATCCTAAATTGAAACTTTCACCCAATCAAAGGAAGTTTGTGAGAATAGTATTTGCAGTGGCAAGAAAATTTATTGCAGTCACTTGGAAGTCAGACTCATGCCTGGGCGTTGACAGATCAGATGCAGAAATTCAAAAGTCGATCCCATTGGAAAAAATTACTTATAATTTGAGAAATATGTACAATACAGATTTACAAATATGGAGCCCATATATACATAAAATAGGTGTTTTGGGTTAACTCTGTCTTTTCCAATCACTATTTCCTACGGCCTCACCAGATGGTTTGGATAAATAAACATTTGGATGGTTAAGTGCTTAATGCTCCATGGCCTATCCGAGTACATTCCAGCAATCTTTTTTCTTCTTTTTCTCTTTTTTCCTTCTTTTTAGTATGTTATATAATATTAACATGTATAAGTAATGATTGCTTTTATTTTGGAGCTGGGGTGAGAGAGGGTTTTAGTCTTAAGGAGAGGGGTTGTAAATTTCTTTTGTAGTCAGAGTCAACCTGTCATAAAATGATAGATGCAAATGGATGTTTATATACTACATGTATGAAAATTCTAAAATAAAGTATTCAAAAAAAAACACAGGTTCATCATTATCAGAAACCATTGAGGAACCAAAAGATCCATAAACTTCTGAAGACGAGATCTGTGCTTTTTAGAACATGGAACATTCCAGCACATTACAGGTCCTATGGACCAGAATGTTGTCAGGTCAAGTTTATTATCATCTGATTGTACAAGTACAACACAACAAAACAGCGTTCTCCTGTCCTCGGGGAAAAAACATGCGGACACAAAATAAGTCTATATAATCCTACTAAACAATCTAAACCTTCTCTATCTCACACCCAAAACCATCTATTTTTCTTACTTTGTCATGTATCTGTCTAAGAATCATTTAAAAACCCTGACTGTTTCAGCCACTACCACCACCCCTGGAAATGCATTCCAGGCACCCACAGCTCTCTGTGTAAAAAAACTTACCCTTGATGTCTCCCTTAAACATTCCACCCCTCACCTTATAGATATATCCTTTACCATTTGCCATTGTCACCTTGGGAAAAAGGTGCTGGCTGTCCTTTCATAATCTTGTAGACCTCTATTATCCTTCTTCAAAGAGAAAAAACCCAGGGCTGTTATGTTCTCCAATACAGACAACATCCTGGTAAATCTCCTCTTCACCCTCCCCACTGCTTCCACATAGAACCATAGAACATTACAGCACAGAAACAAGCTCCTTCAGCCCTTCTAGTCTGTGCCAAACCAATTTTTACCTAGTCCCACTAAACTCCATCCAGTCCATAGCCCTCCACACCTCTCCCATTCATGTACCTGTCCAAATTCTTAAGTATTAAAATTGACTCCGTATTCACCACTCCAGATGGAAGCTCGTTCCACACTCCCACCACTTTCTGTGTTAAGAAGATCCCCCTATATCTCTGATTTGTATTGCACCTATCCTTAGAAGAAAAGGCTGATCTACATTTCTCTGTACAAACCCTTGGGATTTTCCTTCACATTGTCTGCCAAAGCAACCTCCTGTCTTATTTTAGGCATTTTTTTATGCTCCTCATATAACTAATTTTCTGCCTTGAAAACCTAGGTTCCTTATTCCTGTTAACTTTGCCTTTAATCCTGCATATAAACTCTGCACTCTGAAAATTTCACCTTTGAAGGTCTTTACTTACTGAGCACATCCTTATTTGAAAACATACTTTCTAAGTCCTCTCATATTGTCAAAATTGGCATTTCTCCAATTTATAATCTCAACCTGAGGCCCAAATCTATCCTATCCATAATTGTATTGAAACTAATGGCATTATGATCACTGGACTCAAAGTGTTCCCCTCCACATACTTCTGTTACCTGTGCTGTCTCTTTCCCTAATAGGAGAACCAGTATTGCACTCTCTCTAGTTGGTACCTCTATATATTGATTTAGAAAGCTTTCCTGAATATATTTGACAAACACCAAGACTCCTGCCCTTTTAAAGTATGGGAGTCCCAGTCAATATGTGGAAAGTTAAAATCTACTATTACAACCTTATGTTTCCTGCAGCTGTCTGCTACCTCTCTGCAGATTTGCTCCTCCAATTCTCACGGACTACTGGGAGCATCTATATTACAACCCCATGAGTGTGGTCATACCTTCCCCATTCCTCTGGTCCATCCATATAGCTTCAGCACACGATCCCTCTTGTTGGAATTTTTTTTTCACAAAGTACCTGTTCAGCTGTAGCAAGTAAGAATTACTTAATGCATAAGTACATTGTGTAAAGCATATAATAATAAATTCATTATTACTATCATCTAGATCAGGGGTGGTCAAACGTTTTTGGTTGTGGGCCACATTCAGAAAAATATAAGGAGTCAAGGGCCAAACAATATTAAACCCAGCAGTTTTCAACCAGTTACACTGCAAGATAAACTTGCTTTTTTAGACCAAAAAATTCTGTGCCATCGAAAATTCATTTTCTATCAAAATAACTATACGACACCACTGAACAGCTTAACTGTTGACACTACAGTAGTTTATTGATGTGCTCAGATATTACACTGGGCATTTCTGTGTCTATTTCTTTTAAATTGAATTGAAATGAATACAATAACTCTTTAAACTATGGCAGTGACATCTAGTGTAGAAACTAAGAAGTACATATGGTGCAATTTATTGTTTGGGTTTATGTTCTAAAGGTAAAGGGTCTATTATTGTCACATAATACTACATTTAGAATGCAATATTCATGAAATTCTTTAACTTTTCTACCATAAGGAAGACAGAAAGTCACCACTTTGTCCAGCGCCCCTCACAGAAATGAGGCCCCAGCGAGGAATGAACTCGCAACCCCTGGTTTACGAGACCTTTACGAGACCAATCTCATAACCACTGAGCTATCGGAGCCATTTAAAGATGAGCAATGTATCATAGTTTGGCCATCCCTGGTCTGGATCCTGTTGTCATCAGAGAGTCCATCTTCACTGTTTATTATACCAACAAGTTTGGTACCATCCACAAATGCACTAAGCATGCCAACCTATTGCCATCCAAATCATCAATTTGTATAGCAAACTAATTCCTGAAGCACACCACTAGTTACAGGCCTTCAGTCAGAGTAACAACCCTCCAATAACCTCCATCTCTTACCACCAAGCCAATTCTGTAACTAATTGGCCATCTCACACTGGGTCCCATGTGATCTGACCCTTTGGACCAGCCTTCCATGTGGAATCTTATCAAACTGAAATCAATGTTGACATTCACTCATCAGGTTGACTGAATGGTAAGGAAGGCAAATGCAATGTTACTTTTGTTTGATAGAAAGAGAATACAAAAGGAAATATGTAATGCTGGGGCTTTGAAGAGCATTGGTCAGACCACATTTGGAGTATTGTGAGCAGTTTGGAGTCTCAATTTAGGAAAGGAAGTGGTGGCATTGAAAGGGTCCAGAGGAGGTTACGAGAACGATCCTGGAGATGAAAGGCTGAACGGACAAGGAGAATTTGATGGTTCCAGGCCTGTAAAGAATTTGCAAAGATGAGGGGGATCGATTGAAACCTCCTAAATATTGTCAGAGCTAGATAGAGTGGACTTGGAGGAGACGTTTCCTGTTGTGGGAGAGTCTCAGATGAGAGGACGCAGCTTTGGAATAAAGGATGACCCTTTAAATCAAAGATGACCAGAAATTTCTTCTGACTGATGCGATAATTCTGTTAAATTTATTGCACAGATGGCTGTGGAAGCTGTCAATTAGTAGATTTAAGGAGGTGGATAGGTTCTTGATTAATAAGGATGTCATAAAACATTTCTGCACAGTACAGGCCCTTCAGACCACGATGTTTAGCTGATTGACATAAACTTACTCACAACAATCTAATCCTTCCCCACCTCACATCCACGTGCCTATTTCAGTCTTTCAATGTCCCTATCGTCCTTGCCTCCACCACTACCCATGGCAATGCATTTAGGGAGAGAGAAAAAGGAGGGAGGTGCAAATCAGGGATCGCATCAGCTGCAGAAAGAGAAGATTTTGAAATGGGATTGTCTACCAAGTTAGTGTGTGCAGAAGACAGAAACAGGAAGGAAACAATCTCCTTATTGGGAGCTTACTGTGGCCCTCAAATAGCCACTGGGACACTGAAGAGCAGATTAAGTAGGCAGATTTTGAAAAGATGCAAAAAATTGCACAATTTTCAACTTCCTTAATAATGACTGACACCTCCTTACTGCAAAAGGTTCAGATGGGGAAGAATTTATCAGATGTGTCCAAGGATTCTTGACATAGTATGTACTGGGTAATGAACCTAGTCAGGTGACAGAATTCTTGGTGTGTGAGCATTTTGGAGACAGTGACCACAACTCCTTGAACTTTTCCATAGCTATGGAACAAGGATAGCAGATAAAATGGGAAGGGCAAATGACAATGGGAGAAGGCAGGAACTGAGAAGAGTAAATTTGTAATAGATGTTCTCAGGAGAAAAGCACAGTTGAAATGGGGAGAATGTTTAGGGACCACATCCGTAGTGCCACTGAGACAGCGAAAAGATGATAGAGTAAGGCAGCCATGGATGATGAGAGGAGGAACTGATCAGAGGAAGAAGGAAGTATAATAGGTTTTAGGAAGCAAATGTCAGGAAGGGGGTCATCAGAATTATATGGTAGCTAGGAAGGAGCTTAAAAAAGGACTCAGGAGAGCTGGAAAAAGGCATAAGAAAACCTTGGCATGTAGAATCAAGGAAAACCCTAATACATCAAACATATGTGAAGAATAAAAGAAAGATGAGAGTGAAGGTAGGACCGATTAGGGATAAAGGTGTGTGTGTGTGTGGTGGGGGTGGGGGGCATTGGAGGAGATAGTTTTGCCTGGTTAGCACCCCCTCACATGGCAGCGTGAAAGGACTGACATGGTTAGCAACATCCAAAATCAACCGGGTCCCTGGCCTACCTCAGAGGTACACACCTAGGCCACAATCCTCCCTTGGTTTGAAAGCAAAAATGGCTGTCCCAGTTACCTCTGTGATGTCAGCGCTTGTGCACTGGCATCACAGGGAATCCCTGGCAGAAGTGGGGAGAGAGGGGTCGCTGGCAGGGCAGAGGGGTCTCTGCGATCAGCAGGGCAGAGGGGATGCTGCGATTGGCGGGCCGGGGGGGATGATACCGCAATCAGGGGGCAGAGGGGTGGCTGCTATGGGGGCGGAGGGGTCGGCTACCATGGGGAGGGGGGGTGGGTGGGAGCGATTGATAGTTTGTGGGGAGGTTGATGGAGGAGACTTACCAATATTCAAGGTGTCATCACGGAGGCGGGATCCCCCTTAAATCGCCGGGTTGGCGATTTATTGGGTTGATCCCGCCCCAGCTTGAAAGGTACAGGGAAAACCATCAACTCATTTAACACACCTGGGTCCCAGGAGGGCTACCCAGGTGCAGCAGTTTAAAAGCACTAACTGATTCAGCCAAGTGCGATGCATGAAGAGTCACCAGCACAGTCCTTAAAGGGTAGACGCACAACTATTAATTGTTCGCGCAGATGTAACAATACTATTGAATTTACAGCAAAAAGGTCAAGCAAGCCCTCTGCCTACAATATGTGCACTGAACATGTTGCTGGAACGAAACTATACCTCTGTTGTTTACACATAATACATTTCTCTTTCTTTCTCTGGAAGCCTGTTAAACAACACAATTGTATCTGCTTTCAGTGAAAAAAAATTTGCTGCAAACATCTCTTTTAAACTTTCCCCTCAGATGGAGAGGCCAGAGCAGGGACAGCCTGAGGGGCTAGAGCTGGGGAAAAGAGGTGTGTCACTTTTACAGGTTGCAGCTCTATCTGCACTTTCACAGGTAGGTGAACATAAATAGCTTGTTTCTTTTCTTCATCTTTATTATTACTTCATTCTATTGTTTAAACATGGTTAGTTATTTAAACTAACAATATGATTGTTAATTTATTATGTGTCTCAGAGGCTTCTATTATGGAACTCAGAATCCATCAGTGCAGCCCGAGCCCCACTGCAGCCTGAACCCTGGAGTCAGCAAGTCCAGCGGGGCTACAGAATGTCTACGTCTCCTCGGGATGGTGTATGGTCAAGCACAAGGTATGGATGAATGGAAAATAAATTGTTTCTCTCACTCCCAACAGCTGCTGCCTAATGGAGTTAATGCAATGGAGTTACAGGGAAAGGTTAAACAGGTTAGGACTTTTTCCCTGGAGTGTATAAGAATGAGGGAAGATTTGAAAGAGATACAAAATTATGATGGCCATAATTCCTCTGAGGGCAGGTGAGATGCAAACTAAAGGATGTGGGTTAAGGATGAAAGGGGAAAGGTTTAGGGGGAACATAAGGGTGAGTTTCTTCACAGAAAGAGTAGTGGGAATATAGAACGAGCTGCCAGCTGAAGTAGTGAACACGGACTCAGTTTTAACATTTAAGAAGATTGGAAAGGTACATGGATGGAGGGATTTGCAGGGATTTGAAATGGGTGGAGATTGGTGGGAGGGGGAAGTCACGTGATGGAGGAGTGGCCGGACGGTGAACTCCAGCACTCTCCAGAAAAGTTGAAAAAAATAAAGGAAAGTACAAAGGCACAAAAATAAAAATTAAAGTAAAGTGAATATAAAGGTGGAAAGAAGATGGCAATGAAAAAAGAAAAGTCGAAACCAACGGTAAGCAGAGAGGAAGAGAAGACAACGGAAGAAGGAGAAGGCCTTACCTGTTCGAAGAGGCCCGCGGAGGAGAGAGAAGCCCGCTCCCTCAGGTCGGTAGAAAGTGGACTACAAAAATGGCTCGCTGAGCCGAGTAAAAGTGCGCAACCGCGCATGCGTGACTCCTCGCGCATGCGCGATGCGCATGCAAAAAAACGCACCGATAGGAGGGGCGACCAGCTGGGGAGTCGATCTCCACAGCCGGCAATGACAGCTACAGAACAGCAGCAGCAAGAGGAGAACATAGAAGACAACGAAAACAAGAAAGAAGAGAAGAAAAAGAAAACAAAGAAACAACAGATGGCCAACCCAGAGGAAGAAGAAGAGGAAGAGGAAGTGTACAGTGAAATGGAAGAAGAAGGGAAAGGCAAGACAATGGATTTATTTTCTCTTATTAAAGAAAACATGGATTCATTTAAAGAATGGCAAGCACAAGAATTTAGTGATTTAAGAAGAAGAATAAACAGTACAGAAGAGAAAGTGAATAAAATAGATATGACCATATCAGAAATAGGAAAAAGAATGGACAAGGTGGAAGAACGAGAAGCAGCAGTAGAAATGGAGGTAGAGGACTTAAAAAAGAAATTAAAAGAATCTAATAAAAAAGTTAAAGAGACACAAGAGCTGTTAGCTCAGAAAATAGATATAATGGAAAATTATAACAGAAGAAATCATATAAAGATAGTGGGCCTTAAGGAAGATGAAGAAGGCAAGAATATGAGAGAGTTTATAAAAGATTGAATCCCCAGGATCTTAGGATGTCCAGAACTACAGCAAGAAATGGAAATAGAAAGGGCACATAGAGCATTGGCCTTTAAACCATAACCACAACAAAAGTCAAGATCCATTTTAGTAAAATTCCTAAGATATACTACAAGAGAAAAGGTACTGGAGAAAACAATGGAGAAAGTAAGAGAGGACAACAAGCCACTGGAGGACAGAGGGCAAAAAATTTTGATTTATCCAGATATAAGTTTTGAACTCCTGAAGAAGAGAAAGGAGTTCAATACAGCAAAGGCGATTTTATGGAAGAAAATTTATACTAAAGCATCCAGGGGTATTGAAAATATTTATTCCAGGACAGCAAAACAGACTATTCTCGGATCCAGAGGAAGCACGAAAATTTGCAGAACAATTACAAAATAGACTGAGAGATGAAGCCGTGTAACGAGAGTACAAAAGACAGCGAACTAAAAAAACGTGTGTATAGGACTATATACATATATAATACATATATTACATAAGTGTATGTGCATTTAAAAGAAAATATATAGTGTATTCATGGCTTGGTTCAGCATCATGCTGAATAAGATTGAAAAGAGGGTTGGTGCGAGAACACAGCCTTGCTTCACGCCATTGTTAATGGAGAAGGGTTCAGAGAGCTCATTGCTGTATCTGACCCGACCTTGTTGGTTTTCGTGCAGTTGGATAATCATGTTGAGGAACTTTGGGGGGCATCCAATGCGCTCTAGTATTTGCCAAAGCCCTTTCCTGCTCACGGTGTCGAAGGCTTTGGTGAGGTCAACAAAGGTGATGTAGAGTCCTTTGTTTTGTTCTCTGCACTTTTCTTGGAGCTGTCTGAGGGCAAAGACCATGTCAGTAGTTCCTCTGTTTGCGCGAAAGCCGCACTGTGATTCTGGGAGAATATTCTCGGCGACACTAGGTATTATTCTATTTAGGAGAATCCTAGCGAAGATTTTGCCTGCAATGGAGAGCAGCGTGATTCCCCTGTAGTTTGAGCAGTCTGATTTCTCGCCTTTGTTTTTGTACAGGGTGATGATGGTGGCATCACGAAGGTCCTGAGGCAGTTTTCCTTGGTCCCAACAAAGCTTGAAAAACTCATGCAGTTTGACATGCAGAGTTTTGCCGCCAGCCTCTGGGGGGATTCCATCCATACCTGCTGCTTTGCCACTTTTCAGTTGTTCAATTGCCTTATATGTCTCATCCTGGGTGAGGACCTCATCCAGCTCTAGCCTTAGGGGCTGTTGAGGGAGCTGGAGCAGGGCGGAATGTTGGACTGAGCGGTTGGCACTGAAAAGAGATTGGAAGTGTTCTGACCATCGGATGAGGATGGAGATCTTGTCGCTGAGGAGGACTTTGCCGTCTGAGCTGCGCAGCGGGCTTTGGACTTGGGGTGAGGGGCCGTACACAGCCTTTAGAGCCTCGTAGAAACCCCTGAAGTCGCCAATGTCCGCGCTGAGCTGGATTCGCTTGGGGAGGCTAGTCCACAACTCATTTTGGATCTCCCGGAGTTTGCGCTGAAGATGGCTGCATGCGCCACGGAAGGCATGTTTCTTCTCTAGACAGGACGGCTTTGTAAGGTGAGCCTGGTGGGCAGCTCGCTTCTTTGCCAGCAGCTCCTGGATTTCCTGGCTGTTTTCATCGAACCAGTCCTTGTTTTTCCTGGAGGAGAAGCCCAGTACCTCTTCAGTGGATCCAGTACCGCACGGATGGCAGTCTCTTCAATCTGAATCGCCTGCAAGCTCACACCAAAACACAAGAGAAACTTGTCCATGAACTACTCTTTGCAGACGATGCCGCTTTAGTTGCCCATTCAGAGCCAGCTCTTCAGCGCTTGACGTCCTGTTTTGCGGAAACTGCCAAAATGTTTGGCCTGGAAGTCAGCCTGAAGAAAACTGAGGTCCTCCATCAGCCAGCTCCCCACCATGACTACCAGCCCCCCCCCACATCTCCATCTGGCACACAAAACTCAAAACAGTCAACCAGTTTACCTATCTCGGCTGCACCATTTCATCAGATGCAAGGATCGACAACGAGATAGACAACAGACTCGCCAAGGCAAATAGCGCCTTTGGAAGACTACATAAAAGAGTCTGGAAAAACAACCAACTGAAAAACCTCACAAAGATAAGCGTATACAGAGCCGTTGTCATACCCACACTCCTGTTCAGCTCCGAATCATGGGTCCTCTACCGGCATCACCTACGGCTCCTAGAACGCTTCCACCAGCGTTGTCTCCGCTCCATCCTCAACATTCATTGGAGTGCTTTCATCCCTAACGTCAAAGTACTCGAGATGGCAGAGGTCGACAGCATCGAGTCCACGCTGCTGAAGATCCAGCTGCGCTGGGTGGGTCACGTCTCCAGAATGGAGGACCATCGCCTTCCCAAGATCGTGTTATATGGCGAGCTCTCCACTGGCCACCATGACAGAGGTGCACCAAAGAAAAGGTACAAGGACTGCCTAAAGAAATCTCTTGGTGCCTGCCACATTGACCACCGCCAGTGGGCTGATATCGCCTCAAACCGTGCAGCTTGGCGCCTCACAGTTTGGCTGGCAGCAACCTCCTTTGAAGAAGACCGCAGGGCCCACCTCACTGACAAAAGGCAAAGGAGGAAAAACCCAACACCCAACCCCAACCCACCAATTTTCCCCTGCAACCGCTGCAACCGTGTCTGCCTGTCCCGCATCGGACTTGTCAGCCACAAACGAGCCTGCAGCTGACGTGGACATTTACTCCCTCCATAAATCTTCGTCCGCGAAGCCAAGCCAAAGAAAAAAAGAAGAATAGTGTATAGAGAAGAATTAATGAGGGAAAAAAGGGGAAGAGAGGAGTAAAGAGGGAATTTAGAGAATGACCTTTGTTGTATATAAAAATTGAAATCTTTTCTGGGCGGGGCTGGGTAGGGAGAAGTTATGGTCACTGCAAAATCAGTTGATGCTTGCGAGTGAATTCGCAAATCCAAATGGAGAGGGGAGATGTGGTTGCCCGACAAGGGATAATGGGCAACTCAGGAAGGGGAGGGGACAATGGGGTTAAAGAAATATTAGGTAGGAGAATAAGGGGAATGTTTGATGTGTTAAAAATGTTGTCTTATAAACTTTTCAAAGAAAGAAAGCAGAAATGGATGAGAAGGAAAGGTGATGATGAGGAAACGGAAGGGAAAGATAAACAAAGTATAAAATGGCTACATTAAACTATATGACTTTAAATATTAATGGAATACATGGAATTACTTGTTCAAAGTATTGCAAAAATTCAGTTTACCGGAGAAGTATATTAATTGGATTAAAGCATTATATAAGGGACCGTTAGCGAAAGTGACAGTAAATGGACATGTATCAAAGCAATTTAACTTAAGCAGGTCAACGCGGCAGGGATGCCCACTATCACCATTATTGTTTGCGCTAGCTATAGAACCACTAGCAGAATCGATAAGAAGAGATAATAATATAAAAGGAATAAAAATAAAAGACAGGGAATATAAAATCAGTCTGTTTGCGGATGATGTGATAGTGTACTTAACAGAACCAGAACTATCAATAAAAGAACTATATAAGAAATTGAAGGAATATGGAGAAGTGTCGGGATACAAGATAAACGTAAATAAAAGTGAAGCAATGCCTATGAATAACGCGGATTTCTCAAAATTTAAGGAGGAATCCCCATTCAGATGGCAAACGCAGGCAATAAGATACCTAGGTGTGCAAATAAACAAAAATCTAGGCCAATTATATAAACTCAATTACAATCCACTAATGAAAAAACTACAGGACGATTTAGAGCATTGGAAAGAGCTACCACTAACACTGATAGGAAGGATAAACTGTATTAAAATGAACATTTTTCCAAGGATACTATACTTATTTCAGGCATTGCCAATACAACTGACAGAAAAATTCTTCAAAGAGTTAAAGAAAATAATAAGGAGATTTTTATGGAGAGGGGGGAAACCGAGGATAGCACTAGACAAATTAACAGAATGGTATAAACAAGGAGGCTTACAATTGCCAAACTTCAAAAATTATTATAGAGCCGCACAATTAAGGTACCTATCAGATTTTTATCAAACAAGGGAAAAACCAGACTGGACGAGACTAGAATTAGATAAAATAGGGGAAAAGATACCTGAACACATATTATATAAATGGGACGAAAAATTGGTACAACATAGAACTTCTCCAGTATTACACCATCTCCTCAATATATGGAAGAAGATACATGTAGAAAGAAATAAAATAAATTACCAAATACCAAAACTAATATTGACGCAAAATAAGCTACTCCCTTTTACAATAGACAACCTTGCCTTTAGAAAATGGGAAAAAAAAGGGATTAAAAGAATAGAAAATTGTTTTTCAGGAAGTAGATTCTTATCCTTTGAACAAATGAGAGATAAGTACAATATAACGGGAGATACAGCGCTGGCATATTACCAACTGAGATCCTACTTGAAAGATAAATTAGGAAGCAACTTGAGTTTACCAGAGGGAAGTAACCTTGAATATGTGATTACAGATACAATGTTAATCAAAAGATTTATAAAAAATATGTATATTAAACTGCAAGAAAAGGAAAATGAGGAAACAAATGGTAAAACTAAACAAAAATGGGAACAAGATTTAAATATAAAGATAAAAAAGGAAACATGGGAGAAGTTATGCTCTGGAACGATGAGAAATACAATAAATACGAGGCTGCGTATGATACAATATAATTGGTTACACAGACTATACATCACACCGCAAAAGTTAAATAAATGGGACCCAACAGTATCTGATAGATGTTTTCGATGTAAAAAAGAAAGGGGAACAACAATTCATGCAATCTGGACATGTGAGAGAGTAGAAAAATTTTGGGATGATCTCAATCAGATATTAAATAAAATAACAGAAAACAATATACCAAAGAATCCAGAGATCTTTCTCCTAAGTAACATAAAAAATAAAGAATTTGGAATTGACTTGGAGGATGCACAAAAAAGATTTGTTAAGATAGCCCTAGCTGTAGCAAAAAAATGTATTATGTCAACCTGGAAATTGGAAGATAATTTGAAAATACAACAATGGTATATAGAAATGAATAAATGTATTCCATTAGAAAAAATAACATATAGTTTAAGAAATAATATCGAAATATTCGAACAAGTATGGGAGCCTTACATTAAATACAATAGCGAAAACCTACCGGGAACAAACATTACCTAAGTTGATGGAAGGAGAAGAGAAGAAAAAAATGGACTCAGTAGAATTTCTGGTGTATTTTTGTTGAATGACAACATTGTCTAACTGAATTAATGCAACCTAGATTGTATAACTAAAATGGATGAGAGGGGGGAGGGATGGGGTGGTGGCTTGGGAGGAGGGAGGGGGGAGGGAGAAAAAGTCACTGTAAATGTGTGGAAAAGAAAAAGTGTATATCATGGCTATTGTGATTTATGGTGTGAAAAAAAAAAAAAAAAAAAAAAAAAAAAAAAAAAAAATTAATGGAATACATAACCAAATCAAAAGGAAGAAACTGCTAAATTTACTGAAAAAAGAAAAAATTGATATTGCATTTGTGCAAGAAACACACTTAACTGAAGTGGAGCACAAGAAATTAAAGAGAGATTGGATAGGACATGTAACGGCAGCGTCATATAACTCAAAAGCTAGAGGAGTGGCTATATTAATCAGTAAAAATGTACCAATTAAAATAGAAGAGGAAATAATAGATCCAGCAGGAAGATATGTAATGATAAAATGTCACATATATTCGGAGTTTTGGAATTTACTTAATATATATTCGCCTAATGAAGAAGATCAAAAATTTATGCAGGATATTTTTCTGAAGATAGCAGATACGCAAGGGAATATATTAATAGGAGGGGATTTCAATCTCAATTTGGATTCAAACATAGATAAAACCGGGAAAAAAATTAACAGAAAGAACAAAGTAACCAAATTTATAATTAAATCGATGCAAGAAATGCAACTTTTGGATATATGGAGGAAACAACACCCAAAGGAAAAGGAATATTCATATTATTCGGATAGACATAAAACATATTCAAGAATAGATTTATTCCTGTTATCAGCTTGTATACAAGATAGAGTTAGGAAAACAGAATATAAAGCTAGAATATTATTGGACCATTCACCCTTGATATTGACAATAGAGTTAGAGGATATCCCTCCAAAAATGTATAGATGGAGATTAAACCCCATGATACTTAAAAGACAGGATTTTAGAGAATTCATAGAAAGACAAATTAAAATGTATTTTGAAATAAATACGGAATCAGTGAAGGATAAGTTTATATTATGGGACGCAATGAAAGCGTTCACCAGAGGGCAAATAATAAGTTACGTAACTAAGATGAAGAAGGATTACAATCAGGAAACAGAACAGTTGGAAAAGGAAATAGCAGATATAGAGAAAGAATTAGCAAGGAAGGAAGACACTACTAAAAGAAGGGAATTGGTAGATAAAAAAATAAAATATGAAACATTTCAAACATATAAGGTGGAGAAAAATATAATGAAGACAAAGCAGAAATATTACGAACTAGGAGAAAAAACGCACAAAATTCTAGCGTGGCAGCTTAAGACAGAACAAACTAAAAGAATGGTATTGGCATCAAGGAAAAAAGACAAACAGATCACATATAATCCAACCAAAATTAATGAAAATTTCAGAGAATTCTACGAACAATTATACCAAACTGAAAACGAAGGGAAAGAAGGCAAAATAGATGAATTCTTAACTAAAATTGAACTACCGAAATTACAAACAGAGGAACAAAATAAATTAATAGAACCATTTGAAATAGTAGAAATACAAGAGACAATAAAAAATCTGCCGAATAATAAAACACCAGGAGAGGATGGTCTCCCAATAGAATTCTATAAAACATTTAAAGATTTATTAATTCCTCCCCTCCTGGAAGTAATCAACCAGATTGATAAAACACAAAGCTTACCAGATTCGTGCAAAACAGCAATAATTACAGTAATACCAAAGGCAGGGAAAGATCCACTTGCACCAGCATCATATCGACCAATATCTCTACTTAACACATATTACAAGATAATAGCTAAATTATTAGCAAACAGATTAGCTGATTATGTACCAAAAATAGTAAGTCTAGACCAAACTGGATTCATAAAAAAAAGACGAACAACAGATAATATTTGTAAGTTTATTAACTTAATTCATGCAGTAGAAGGAAATAAAACTCCAACAGTAGCGGTTGCTTTAGACGCAGAGAAGGCCTTCAACAGAGTAGAATGGAATTATTTATTCAAGGTACTACAAAAATTTAGTTTACCAGAGAAATATATTAATTGGATTAAAGCATTATATAAGGGGCCATTGGCAAGAGTGACAGTAAATGGATATGTATCAAAACATTTTAACTTAAGCAGATCAACAAGACAGGGATGCCCACTATCGCCCTTATTGTTCGCGTTAGCCATAGAACCACTTGCAGAACTGATAAGAACAGAAAATAAAATAAAAGGGATAAAAATAAAAGGCAAGGAATACAAAATCAGTTTATTTGCAGATGATGTTATAGTATACCTAACGGAACCAGAAACATCAATAAAAGAATTACATAAGAAATTGAAGGAATATGGAGAAGTGTCGGGATACAAGATTAATGCAAATAAAAGTGAAGCAATGCCAATGAATAATGCAGATTTCTCAAAATTCAAGAAAGAATCACCGTTTAGATGGCAAATGCAAACAATACGATACCAAGGTATTTCTTTCTTCTTCTTTTGCTTGGCTTCGCGGACGAAGATTTATGGAGGGGGTAAAAGTCCACGTCAGCTGCAGGCTCGTTTGTGGCTGACAAGTCCGATGCGGGACAGGCAGACACGGTTGCAGCGGCTGCAGGGGAAAATTGGTGGGTTGGGGTTGGGTGTTGGGTTTTTCCTCCTTTGCCTTTTGTCAGTGAGGTGGGCTCTGCGGTCTTCTTCAAAGGAGGTTGCTGCCCGCCAAACTGTGAGGCGCCAAGATGCACGGTTTGAGGCGATATCAGCCCACTGGCGGTGGTCAATGTGGCAGGCACCAAGAGATTTCTTTAGGCAGTTCTTGTACCTTTTCTTTGGTGCACCTCTGTCAAAATAAATAAAAACCTCAGCCATCTATATAAACTTATTTATTATCCACTAATGAAAAAAATACAGGAAGATTTAGAGCATTGGAAAGACTTACCATTAACACTAATAGGAAGGATAAACTGTATTAAAATGAACATTTTTCCAAGGATACAATACCTATTTCAGGCACTGCCAATACACTTGACAGAAAAATTCTTTAAGGAGTTAAAGAAAATAATAAGGAAATTTTTATGGAAAGGGGGGAAACCGAGGATAGCACTAGATAAATTAACAGAATGGTATAGACAAGGAGGCTTACAACTGCCAAATTTTAAAAATTATTATAGAGCCACACAATTAAGATTTTTACCAAACAAAAGAAAAGCCAGATTGGACTAGATTAGAGCTAGACAAAATAGGGGAGAAGATACCTGAACATATATTATATAAATGGGATGAAAAATTGGTAAAACATAGGAATTCTCCAGTATTGCACCATTTGCTTAATACTTGGAAGAAGATTCATGTAGAAAGAAATAAAACAAACTACCAATTATCAAAACTAATACTGACGCAAAATCAGCTAATCCCTTTTACGGTAGATAACCTGTCTTTTAGAGAATGGGAGAAAAAAGGGATTAAAAGAATAGAAAATTGTTTTTCGGGGAATAAATTATTATCCTTTGAACAAATGAAGGATAAATATAATATAACTCAAGATACAGTGCTGGCATATTACCAATTGAAATCCTATTTAAAGGATAAATTGGGAAGTAGTCTGAAGTTACCAGAAGGAAGCAATTTTGAATATCTGATTACAGACACAATGATAATTAAAAAATTTATAACAAACATGTATATTAAATTACAAGAAAAGGAGAATGAGGAAATAAATGATAAAACTAAACAAAAGTGGGAACAAGATCTAAACATAAAGATAATAAAGGAAACATGGGAGAGGTTATGTTTAGGAACTATGAGAAATACAATAAACACGAGATTACGTATGATACAATATAATTGGATACATAGGTTATATATCACTCCTCAAAAGTTAAATAAATGGGACCCAACAGTATCTGACAGATGTTTTTGTTGTAAAAAATAAATAGGAACAACAATTCATGCAATCTGGACTTGTGAAAAGGTGAAAAAATTTTGGGAAGATCTAAACCAGATATTAAATAAAATTACAGAAAGCAATATACCAAAAAACCCAGAGATCTTCCTCCTAAGTAACATAAAAAATAAAGAATTTGGACTTGATTTGGAGGGTGTACAAAAAAGATTTGTTAAGATAGCCCTAGCTGTAGCAAAAAAATGTATTATGTCAAACTGGAAATTAGAAGATAATTTGAAAATACAGCAATGGTATATAGAAATGAATAAATGTATTCCATTAGAAAAAATAACATATAGTTTAAGAAATAATATAACATTATTTGAAAAAATATGGGAGCCGTACATGGAATATAATAGAGAAAACCTACCGGGACATCTATCACCTAAAATGACAAAAGGAAAAGAGAATGGAAAGAATTGACTCAGTGGAAGTTTTTGTTTGTTAATGTTGAGTGACAACATTGTTTGATGGGTTTGATGTATCTTGGACTCAGAGTTTTGAATGGAGGGAGGGGGAGGTGGGGTGGGGAGGGGAGGAGGGAGGGGGGGAGAAAACGACACTGTATATATTTGAAAGGAGAAATGTGTATATCTTGAATAATGTGATATATAGTGTGAAAAATAAAAAATTTTAAAAAAAGAGATTGGTGGGAGTAGGCAGGGTAATGGTTCAGCACAGACAAGAGGGCTGAAGACTTGCACAGTAAATGAAAGGTCCTGGAGAGTGTTAGAGAGATATTGGGGTACAACTAGATTAATGTTGAAATATTTTTAAAAATCACAATCATTTGCATCAATAATAGTTTACGAGAAATCACCAGAACTGCAGATGTTGGGACCTTGAGCAAACAGCTGGAGGGATTCAGCAGGTCAGGCAAGAAGAGAAATAAACAATGGGGTTGGGACGACCTTACAGACATTGGGATGGGAAGAGAAAGTCTCAAGCACAAAAAAGAATGAGGGCAACAGCGAAGGAGGATCCAAAATATGGGAATAGTGGAAAGAGACCTAAGGTAAGAGACCATTGGGGAAGCAGGAAATTCAGTAAGAAACAAGTCCAGGAGCAATAAAGGACAGCTGGAACCGGATAGGGGAGGGGGTTACCTGAAATGTAAATCACATTAACTAGGTTGTCATCCAGATCATTAACATAGATGATAAACAGCAGTAAATCCATCAGTGATCTTGTCAGAGGCCTTCAATCTGGAAAGCAACCCTCCACTACTATGTTCTGACTCCTTGCACCGTGAATTACAAGTGCACCTTGGATCCCAGCCTCCCTTGTGAGATCTTGTCAGAGGCATTTAAATGCATGTAAACCACATCCATTGCCCTGCCATCATCAATCGAATGAAAGACAGAAGTCTGCAGACATTGTGATTGCAGTAAAATCACAGAGATGCTGGAGGAACTCAGCCGGTCTCCATAGGTGGTAAAGATATTGTACATTACTGACCATTCTGGCCTGATCCCTTCTTCAAGGTATTCATTAATACCTCCTAAGGACGCTGTGAGATCAGCGGAGTTCCTCCAGTATCTCTGTGCAATTATTGCTATCAATCCACTGGGTTTTTCAATCCCTATCCCCAACACTGATCTTCAGACTATCACCTTGCAAACCCCTCCCCTTCCCACATCAGGCATTGATCCCCTACCACCTTGCAAACTTCTCCCAATACTCCTTATCTTCTCCAATTATTTACCCCTGACCCTCTCCTTTCGCCTTCCTCTGCTGCAATTATTAGTCCTGATTCATATTCCTTCTCCAACATGAGATGCAGTTTGGATCAAGGCAGCAGATTCAGACCTGAATGTAGAGCTTAATGTTCAATTAAATCCAGACTCAACCTATCATTGCCACATTTTAATTTCAAACTGGTTGAGCCTGCTTAGCAGTGACAATATCGAACAGCTTTTGGGAGTTACCTGTTTAAACAGGCAAACAGGTTTCAAAACAAAGCATTAGCTGGTCAAGGAAGGGTGTCAATTATCTTGGGTGGATTAGTGAATTGTGCAGACTACAATCTTTAGTAATTATTATGTAAAGAAACTACCAACCATGATGAGGTAAGGTTCAGTTTCTTGAATGAATAGTGGAATAGACTTTTTTTTGCACCTCCGCAATCACGAGTAACTATTTATCTTTATATATCTATTATTTTTCTCTTGTAGTGCATTGCATTAATTTAATTTGTACTGCTTGTGATGTGTTTTACTGATAAGTGTAGCTGCAGCGAGCACGAATTTCATTGCTCTAGACATTTTACTTGTGTGTATACAACCACAGAACACTTCAGAACAGAAAGACTCTTCAGCCCTCTTATCTGTGCTGAACCATTACCCTGCCTACTCCCACCAATCTCCACCCATTTCAAATCCCTGCAAATCCCTCCATCCATGTACCTTTCCAATCTTTTCTTAAATGTTAAAACTGAGTCCGTGTTCACTACTTCAGCTGGCAGCTCGTTCTATATTCCCACTACTCTTTCTGTGAAGAAACTCTCCCTCATGTTCCCCCTAAACCTTTCCCCTTTCATCCTTAACCCACATCCTTTAGTTTGCATCTCACCTGCCCTCAGAGGAATTATGGCCATCATAATTTTGTATCTCTTTCAAATCTTCCCTCATTCTTATACACTCCAGGGAAAAAGTCCTAACCTGTTTAACCTTTCCCTGTAACTCCATTCCTGAAGTCCCGGCGACATCCTAGTAAATATTCTCTGCATTCTTTCCATCTTATTGATATCTTTCCTGTAATTAAGTGACCAAAATTGCACACAATACTCAACATTTAGCCTCACCAATGTCTTATACGGCACGTGGCAAGATGGCATAGAAGACAGACATCCAATTCCACCCTTCACCAGCTAGTCTTTTAAATACCCATTTTTAAAATTTATAAAAGTGATTAAAAGTAGTATTTACAATTCTTGGAATACTAGAGGACTATAATGGTTACCAATGTGAAAAAAATGAAAGCTCAATTACAGAAGAAACTACCTTACAAGAGTGCCGAAGAATTGGGGCCTACCGCCACCAACCCTACCTCCAAAAGATGGCATCGGCTTGACAACAAGTTCGGCCAGCACTGAACTGCATGCCCGTGAGGTTGGGCGCATGGGCGGTCCAGCCGAGAGGGGCCCTCGAGCCCGCAATGTTGTTGGGTGGGCCGGGGACGCGCAGTGTTGAATCAGAGGATGCACCTGCGCAGTTGCTGGTCCTACCGGGCATGCGCGGTGCTTCGAGTGTTCGGGATTTATTAGAACGGGTGTGGGCTGTGGGGGGGGGGCCCCGAGCAGCGGCTCCCCAACAAGGACGGGGTTCAGACCTGCAGCCGCACTGGAAGAGGACCAGCAGTGCCTGAAGAAGAAGAAGACTTACCTTCACTGGGCAGCACACAAGAACAAATGGAGGTGGAGACCAGGGAAGGTAGGCCTCAAAGGGAGGTGATGGAATCCGGAATGGAATCTATGTGTGCTGATGGAAGGGATTGCCTACCAAATGATGTCTCGAGGATTCCTGGAAGTAAAAACTAAAATGAGCACTATGTGTGAAGACATGACAAATATGAAGCAAGATATGTTTGTAGTTAAAAGTGATGTCAATAGATGTATAAAATCAGTTGATACAGTACAAGATAATTTTTTTTTAATTGAAGCAGGTTTTTTTTAATGTAAAAATCAATTTGAATGTAATAGGGAAAAAATGGAAAAAGTGGAAGATTCTTTTGTGGATTGAGGAATTCAGAAGAAAGAATTATTGAAGAAAATTGATTCATTGGAAAATCAAAGTCGGAGCAATAATGTGAAAATAGTGGGTCTTCCAGACAATATCGAAAGTTCTGACCCGATAAAAAATTTTAAGAAATGGATTCTTGAGATGTTGGGCAAAGAGGTTTTTTTCCGGAAGGTTTGGAGTTGGATCGAGCACATAGAGCATTAAGGAAGAAGCCGTTTCCGGGACAATCGCCACAGGCGTTTTTAATTCGTTGCTTGAAATATCAAGATAGAGAAATTATATTACGACTGATGGTGCAAAAGACCCGACAAAGTCAAACTCCAATGATGACTCAAAATAATAGATTATTTTTTAATGCGGATTTGAGTCAAGACATTTTTAGGCGACGTCGGGAATTTAATTCAGCTATTATTGCGTGTTAAAAGTTTCTTATAGTAATTTTCAATCTCAACTTATTGAAAATGACCATGATGCATTAATTTTTGCCAATTCGTTGCCAGATTTGCGAGGAAATGGCCGATCTCCATCGTTGTCACCTAAAAGAAGGGCAAATGGGAATGGGCATGGGAACAGGAAGAATGGAAAGAAAGAAGAGCTGACATGAAGTCTTCTTGATATTGAAGACCTGGAACAATCATTGGGACTGGAATCACTGGGTTGAATATATTTATTGTATTTGATTATGTTTAATTGAATAATGTACGTATGTCTGGCTGGGGGGGTGGGGTGTGGATGGCACTGAAATCTTTGATAGTCATCTGCTGCTAGTGGGGTTTACCACACCCAGACTTTTAGGGCATTACTACCTCTGGGTGGTTTTTTTTTGGGGTGATTTTTTTCTTTAATTTTTTTTAGGGGAGGGATTGTGATTTTAAGGATTTATAAGGGGAGCGACCACCTCACTGACAAAAGGCAAAGGAGGAAAAACCCAACACCCAACCCCAACCAACCAATTTTCCCCTGCAACCGCTGCAACCGTGTCTGCCTGTCCCGCATCGGACTTGTCAGCCACAAACGAGCCTGCAGCTGACGTGGACATTTACCTCCTCCATAAATCTTCGTCCGTGAAGCCAAGCCAAAGAAGAAGGGGAGTGATATTTAGTAGTGTGTGATTATATTGTTAGTTTGTAGAAATGTCTAATTTGAAATTTGCAACTTTTAATGTTCAGGGGTTCAATAATCCAATTAAGTGGAAACGAGTTTTGGCCAATATTAAAAAATATATGAAAGTTGACATTGCTTTTTTGCAAGAAACACACTTGACTGTAAAAGAACACTTGAAATTGAAGAGAGAGTGAGTTGGTCATGTGCTTTCTTCTTCTTTTAATTCTAAGGCGAGGGGTGTAGCAATTTTAATTCATAAGAGTTTGCCTTTTGAATTACAATCTTTGGAGGGAAATGCTGGGAGAGTTTTGAGGGTAAATTGTAAAATTTTTGCTGAATCTTGAACTTTACTTAATGTTTATGCACCTAATATAGATGATGAACGTTTTATTTTAGAAGCTTTTTTTTGTTGTTAAATCAGGCTAATGCAAATATCTTAGTTGGGGGAGACTTTAACTGTGTTTTGGACCCCTTATTGGATATATCTCCGAAAAGTATAAGGAAATCAAAGATGGCAATACAAATTGGGGCTTTGATGAAAGATTTAAATTTGGTGGATATTTGGAGAAGAGTTAATCCTACGGAGAAAGATTTTTCTTTTTATTCATCTTGGCATGATTCACTCTCCAGAATAGATTTTTTTTTTGGTATCGGCACATTTACAGGGTAGAGTATTACATGCTGAGTATAAAAGTAGGGTTCTATTGGATCATTCTTTATTGTTTTTTTCTTGTGTAAGTCCGGAAGTGATACGTTCATCTTATAGATGGAGGTTCAACACAATGTTATTGAAAAAACCAGAGTATGTTACTTTTGTTAAAAAACAGATCACTTTGTTTTTGGCTGAGAAAGTTAATTCTGTAGATAGTCGTTTTGTATTATGGGATGCACTGAAAGCTTATTTAAGAGGGTAGATCATTAATTACACTACGAGAGTTAAGAAACAATATATGGCAGAGAGTTTAGAGTTGGAGAAACATTGCTGAGTTAGAGAAGGAATTTCAGAAAGATGTGACAGAAGATAAAAAAGCAGCTCTGACAAACTTGAAATTATGTTACAATACATTGCATACTTATCAATCTGAGCGTTTAATTAACCGATCTAAGCAGCGTTATTATGAATTGGGTGAGAGGGCACATAAGGTACTTGCATGGCAATTAAAAACGGAACAGATTTCACGGACTATTAATGCTGTTAAAAAGAATTCAATAGTTCAATAAACCTCAGGAAATTAATGACAATTTTTATTAATTTTATCAAAAATTATATACTTCTGAGGCGAAACAGGATAATGGTTCTATTGAATCTTATTTATCTAAATTAATGTTACCGGTATTAGGGGAGGAAGATGTTATGGAATTGGAATCTCCGTTTACAGACTTTGAGATTAAGGAGGCTATACAGGAGTTGCCAAATGGAAAGTCACCAGGGGATGATGGATTCTCTGTGGAATTTTATAAAAATTTTTATGAAGATTTATCTTCTGTGTTTGGGGATGTATTTCAACAAATAACTGAAGAACAGGTGCTACCGGAATCTTGTTGGAGTGCATTAATTACTGTAATTCCGAAAAAAGATAGAGATCCGTTGAAAGTATCTTCGTATAGACCTATTTCTTTATTGAATGTAGGTCATAAAATTATAGCAAAAGTGTTAGCAAACCGGCTTGCCAAATACTTACCTAAGTTGATACATATTGATCAAACAGGTTTTATTAAGAATAGGAATATGTCAGATAATATTCTTCAATTGTAACTTTGGTCAATGCATATTGAAAGCAGCCCGAAAAAACCATACCTGGTTGTGCTAGATGCGGAAAAAGCCTTTGATAGGGTTGAATGGGATTTTTTTATTTAAGGTGTTAGAGAAGTTTAAATTTAGCCCTTTTTTTATTGGTTGGGTTAAAGCTTTATATATAAACCCAATTGCTAGGGTGGTGACAAATGGTCAAGTTTCCCTACCATTTAAATTGACATGTTCGACCCAGCAAAGGTGTCCATTGTCACCAGCCTTGTTTGCATTGGCTATTGAACAGTTAGCTCAGATAATAACAGAATGAAAAGATAAGAGGGATGAGAGTTATGGATGAGGAATATAAGATTAATCTATTTGGAGATGATGTTTTGATATACTTGACAGAACCAAAACATTCATTGTTACATTTGCAGGAATGTTTATTACAATTTGGAAAATTATCTGAATATAAAGTTAATTGGGATAAGAGAGAAATTTTGCAAGTTGGAGAGGGTGATTATTCAGAGTATAAAAATATTATAAAATTGAAATGGTCCGATAAAATTCTTCTTCTCTTCTTTGGCTTGGCTTCGCGGACGAAGATTTATGGAGGGGGTAAAAAGTCCACGTCAGCTGCAGGCTCGTTTGTGGCTGACAAGTCCGATGCGGGACAGGCAGACACGATTGCAGCGGTTGCAGGGGAAAATTGGTTGGTTGGGGTTGGGTTTTTCCTCCTTTGCCTTTTGTCAGTGAGGTGGGCTCTGCGGTCTTCTTCAAAGGAGGTTGCTGCCCGCCAAACTGTGAGGCGCCAAGATGCACGGTTTGAGGCGATATCAGCCCACTGGCGGTGGTCAATGTGGCAGGCACCAAGAGATTTCTTTAGGCAGTCCTTGTACCTTTTCTTTGGTGCACCTCTGTCATGGTGGCCAGTGGAGAGCTCGCCATATAACACGATCTTGGGAAGGCGATGGTCCTCCATTCTGGAGACGTGACCCACCCAGCGCAGCTGGATCTTCAGCAGCGTGGACTCGATGCTGTCGACCTCTGCCATCTCGAGTACTTCGACGTTAGGGATGTAAGCGCTCCAATGGATGTTGAGGATGGAGCGGAGACAACGCTGGTGGAAGCGTTCTAGGAGCCGTAGGTGGTGCCGGTAGAGGACCCATGATTCGGAGCCGAACAGGAGTGTGGGTATGACAACGGCTCTGTATACGCTTATCTTTGTGAGGTTTTTCAGTTGGTTGTTTTTCCAGACTCTTTTGTGTAGTCTTCCAAAGGCGCTATTTGCCTTGGCGAGTCTGTTGATAACTGTAAATGCTGATTATCAATCATTATGCAAGTTAAATTATGTTTCTTTATTAAAAAAGATTAAAGTAGATTTAATTAAATGGAAAGACCTTCCGTTAACTTTAATTGGTTGAGTAAATTGTATTAAGATTAACATTTTTCCTCGAATTCAATATTTATTTCAATTGATATCATGTTCCCTTTCAAAGGGATTTTTTCAGGATTTAAAGAAAGTTGTGAGGGAATTCTTATGGAAAGGTAAATTACCTCGGGTAGCATTGTATAAATTTACATGGAAATATGTGTTAGGTGAACTTCAGTTACCTCATTTTCAAAATTATTACGAGACAGCTCAGTTGAAATTTATTAGTAGATTGATGGACTTGAACCAACCTCCAAGTTGGGCAAAAGTGGAGATGACTTGTATTTCTGAAGTTGAGGTGCATCAATTTATATTTTGATGGAATATGAATTTGTTGCAGGAATATAATATGCCAGTATTAAAACATTTGTTAAAGGTATGGACTAGAAGAAATAAGGTTCTAGGATCAAAAGGTAAATTATCAATTTTAACCCCATTATATAATAATCAGCTTATTCCTCTTTCAAAGTTTAATAATCATTTAAAGAGTTGGAATTCTAAGAGTATAAAGATATTGCAGGATTCTTTTGAGGAAGGACAACTTCTTTCTTTTAATCAATTGAGGGGATGATTTGATATCTCTGAAAATTCTTTGTTTGTTTATTACCAACTTAGAGCTTTGGTAAAAGATATCTATGGTAAAGAGATGATTCTACCTGTATTGATAAAATTTGAATCTTTGATTTCTTCTACACCAAAAAAGGGTTATATTTCAGTTATGTATCAAGTGTTACAAGATAATGGATAAACCAGAATGGGAGAAGTCTAAGCTTAAATGGAAAAATGATTTAAGCTTTATTTTTCCGGAAGATAATTGGGCGGATATGTGTTATGATAGTGTAACTAAATTGATGAATGTACAATATGAAATGGTTAATTATAATTTTTTGCATCAGTTATATTTAACTCTGGAGAAATTGAAAAAATATGGTTTTAGTAATTCAGATTCTTGTTTTAGATGTGGTTTATGTACTGGAACTTTTTTACATGCTGTTTGGTCCTGGTGTTAAAGTACAATCATTTTGGGAAGAAATTAGGTTAGTTTTGGAAAAATTATACAATATTAAATTAATGTTAACTTAAATATTAAGTTAACATGGTTCCTTTAAGGCAGTGGCTCCCAATCTTTTACTTTCCACTCACATACCACTTTAAGTATTCCCTATGCCATAAGTGTTCTGTGATTAGTAAGGGATTGCTTAAGGTGGTATGTGGGTGGAAAGAAAAAGTTTGAAAACCACTGTTTTAATCATTCCAAATTGATTCGTTATGTGCACAGTTTCCAAGGGAAATGGGCCAATGACAATTTTTCTCAAGCAGAATATTTCAGTTATAATTGGGTCTAGAGCAGTGATTCTCAACCTTCCCTTCCTACTCACATACCACCTTAAGCAATCCTTTACTAATCACAGAACACTTATGGCATAGGGAATACTTAAAGTGGTATGTGAGTGGAAAGTAAAAGGTTGGGAACCACTGCTTTAAGGGGATTAGGGTTGGATAAGTTTCAAATTGCGTTTGTACGATAAGTGTTGTCTGTGGCATGAAAATGTGTAACTAGTACATGGAAAGATAATATAGCAATTAGTATAATACATTGGCAATTATGAATTGAAAGCTTGTATTGTTATGGAAAAAATTACATATAGTCTGCATGATAATTATTCTTTTTTTGTTAATAAGTGGCTACCTTACTTGGAATATATGCATTTGGATGTACTTTGATTAATTAAATACTTTTAGTTTTTTTTGTTTATATTTTTGGCTCTCCTTAAGAGCTGGCTGATGGGGTGGGAGGGTGGGGGTTTTCGTGTTGCTTTTTGTTGTTTTCTTTATATATAAAAAATTGTTCTTATTGGGTTGTATTCTGTTTTTTTCTTAATGATCTTTTAAATAAATCGTTTTTTTTTAAAAACCAATGTCTTATACAACTTTACCATAACATCCTATCTCCTGTACTCAATACTTTGATTTATGAAGTTCTCTTTACAACCCTATCTACTTGTGATGTCACTTTCTGTATTCCCAGATCCCTTTGTTCTACCACACTCCTTAGTGCCCCACCATTTACCATGTATGTCCTACATTGGTTTGGCCTTCCAAAGTGCAACACCTCACACTTATCTGCATTAAATTCCATCTGCCATTTTGCAGCCTATTTTTCAGCTCTTCCAGATACCTCTGCAAAATTGAATGTACTCTGTATTATCTGTTTAAAGAAAAGTAATAGGGAGAATCCTGGAAATTATAGACCAGGGAGTCTTACATCAGTGTGTGGAAACAATTGGAGAGGATACTTAAAGATAGGATGTAGGAGTATTTTGAGAATTTCAGTCTACTCAAGGATAGTCAGCATGGGTTTGTGAAGGGAAGGCCATGCCTCACAAGCCTAATTCAGTTTAATGAGGAAGTAACAAAAGAAATTGATGAGCATTGAGTTATAGATGTGGTCTATATGCATTTTAGCAAGGAATCTGACAAGGTCCCCCATGAGAGACTTGTTCAGTAAGTCATGAGGCATGGGATCCATGGAACTTTGTCTGTGTGGATTTTAAAAAATTGGCTTGCAGGCAGAAAGCAGAGAGTAGTAGTAGAAAAAACTTATTTGCCTGGAGGCCAATGACTAGTGGAGTACCATGTGGATCTGTTCTGGGAACCCTGCTCTTTGTGATTTTTATAAATGACCTGGATAAGGAGACAGAAAGATGGGTCAGTAAGTTTGCAGGTGACATGAAGGTTGGAGGATTTGTGGTTGGAGTTGAAGGTTACAAGAGGATATGGTCAGGCTAGAGAGATGTGCGAAGAATTGGTAGATGGAGTTCAATCCAGATAAGTGTGAGGTAATACATTTTGTAGGATGAACCAGAAGGCTGAATACAGGGTTAATGGTGGGTTACATAAGAATGTGGATGAACAGTGAGACCTTGGGGTTCAAATCCATGCATCCCTCAAGGTTGCCACACAGGTTGACAGGATAGTTAAGAAGGCCTTTGGGATGCTGGGCTTCATTACTAGGGGGATTGAGTTTCATGTTGTAACTCTACAAATCTCTGGTGAGACCACACTTAGAGTATTGTGTTCAGTCTGGTCACCTCATTATAGGAAGGATGCGTAAGCTATGGAGAGGGCGTAGAGAAGATTTAGCAGGATGTTGCTTGAATTGGAAAATGAGGCAAGGTTAGAGAGCTGAGACTTTGGAGCGTACGTAGATGAGAGGAGACTTAATGGAGGTCTACAAGATTATGAAAGGCATAGATAAGGTGGACAGCCAGTGCCTATTTCCCAGGGCAGGAATAGCAAACACCAGAGGACATGTGCACAAAGTGAAGGGAGGAAAATTTAGTGAAGACACCAGAAATCTTTTTTAAAAATTATTTATTTATTTATTTAGTTTTACAGAGAATGTTGTGGATCCTGGAATGCCTTGCCAGAGATGGTGGTGGAGGCTAAAACATTAGGGCCATTTAAGAGATTTAGACAAGCACATATGCTTGTCTAAGACTCATAAACACTGTGAAAATATAAGTAGTTCCACATCTATTGGGTGCCTCCAATTTGTAAGGCAATTCACATTTACTAGTGAGATACATCAGCTGACTAGAAAATGGCAGTAGAATTCTCACTGGTTGTATTTAGTGGGAGAACTATTTAATAAATAAACAAAAACCTGGTTCTAACTGCATATGTGGTTCCTAATCTACCAAATTATTTCCAGCTCTTTCATGATACTCAGGTGTTCTACAGGTGCTAAACAAGAAAGTTTCCAGCTGCTGGAGCTGAGGGCAATATGATCAAACTGGATGCCCCTATTATCAACTGAACGATCAAAGGAATTGCTCACACTAACCATCCAAGACCCATCTTCATGAAACAGTATTTATTTATTTGTATAGATTAAATATTTGTCCTTCATGTTTACTTGTGTACATGTGTATTATGTATGGTTGTGTGTCTGCTCATTTTGCACAGAGGACTGGAGAACGCTTTGTTATTGGGTTGTTCTGGTACAATCAGATGACAATAAACTTGACTTGAATATACAAATGCACTAGCGAAACTCAGCGGGTCACACAGCATCCATAGCTGGTAAAGGTTGTGGACTGGGTCTTTTGTCAGGAATGGGTTGTATGTGATCGAAATATTCTCAGGTGCATCTATTTCAATGCAAGGAGTATTGTAGGAAAGCCAGATAAGCTTTGAGTGTGGATTGGCATGTGGAAATATAATATTGTGGCCATTAGTGGAAACTTGGTTGCAGGAGGGGCAGGACTGGCAGCTCAATGTTCCAGGCTTCTGTTGCTCTAGATGTGATAGAACGGGGAGATGAAAAGGGGAAGAGTTGGCATTGCTCTTCAGAGAAAATATCACAGCTATGCTCAAGCAGGACAGACCAGAGGGCTCGTCTACTGAGGCTATATGGGTAGAGCTGAGGAATGGGAAAGGTTCTCACCACTCTCATGGGGTTGTATTATAGGCCTTCCAATAGTCAATGAGAATTAGAGGAGCAAATCTGCAGAGAGATAGCAGACAACGGCAGGAAACACAAGGTTGTAATAGTAGGAAATTTTAACTTTCCATCTATTAACTGGGACACCCATACTGTAAAAGGGCTGGATGGCTTGGAGTTTGTCAAATGTGTCAGGAAATCTGTTAGGATTCATTAGTATTCACTCATGAAAAGGGAACAGAGTTGTGGGAAGTAAGGAAAACAAGCAGTGATGTCATGGATCCTAAACAGATTAAATAGGAGGAAGTGCTTGCCATCTTAAAGCAAATAAGGGAGGATAAATTCCCAGAGCCTGACAGATATTCCCTTGGACTTTGAGGGAGGCTAGCGCAAAAATTGCAGGGGCTCTGGCAGAAATATTTAACAAATTCTTAGCCACGGGTGCGGTGGTGGAGGATTGGAGGGTAGTTCACGTTGTTCCGCTGGTTAAATAAAGGCTCCAAAAGTAACCCTGGAAATTATAGTGCAGTGAGAGGGATAGACAGAGTAAATATAGATCGGCTTTTTCCTCTGAGGGTGGGTGAGATACAAACCAGAGGACATGGGTTAAGAGTGAAAGGGGAAATGTTTAGGGGAAACAGCTGAAGTGGCAAATGCAGACTTAATTTAACATTTAACAAGAAATAGACAGGTATATGGAGCGCTATGGACTGGGTGCAGGTCAGTGGAACTAGGCCTACAAAATGTTCAGCACAGACTAGAAGGGCCAAAGAGGTCTGTTTCTATGCTCTAAGTAAAAACAGGCAGATGCCCAAATAAAAATGTTGGAGGTGGGGGGAAGAGAGGGGAGGATGAGGAGAGGATGGAGAAAGGGAGAGGAACAGACTATGAGGTAAGAGGTACAAGGTTGATACAGGTAGAAGGGTAGAAGAGAAAAAAGCTGAGATGATAAGGGGAGAGAGCAGAGGGTAGTTCTCTGGCAGAATGGAAGGGGGTGGGGAGTTAGAAGAAAGGAAGACATAGGGAAAGAGTTGAACATAGGAGAGGAGGGTTAATGAAAATTGGAGACTGTGAGATGGAATAAAAGGTGTTCCTCCTATCTGAAGATGGGGGTGACACAGTTACATTCTCACCTAGCTCAAGACGTGTTCAATCATCGGGCCAGCAGGACTAACTCCCTAACCCCACCGCAAGTCCCGCGCTCCGCGTGCCCGAGCGTCAGCAGGTCTGCGCTGCGCGTGCCCGCGCCATGACGACACAGCAGGGTGATGGCGCGGTGAGTGGTTCCGCCTCGCTACCTTATGACCTGGATTCCCGTCCGGTCGGCGGCGTTGGATGCCCCTTTCCCTCTCCTCCTCAATCCCTCACTCTGTACCATCCTCTCTCACTCCTCCCCTAACCCTTCACTTCCCCTCCCCTCCACTAACCCTCCATTCCCCCTCCTCCCTTCCTAACCCTCCACTCCCTCCCTCCTCTCGCCCCAATCTTCTTTCCATCATCCTCCTCGCTCTTCCACTCCATCATCCCCTTCATCCTCCATTACTCCATCCCCCTCCTCAGCCCTATCCTCTCTCCATCTTCCCTCCACCTCCTCTGCTTGACCCTTATCTCCTCCCTCAGGCTGAAGGTAACAGGCTCCATCCTCCCTTCAACTCCCCCTTGCTCCAACTCTGCACTCCATCTTGGCCCTCTACCTTACCCTCTTTACCTGACATCTCTTTCCCTCCATCCCCTCACCACCCCTCCCTCCACTTGACCCCTCCACCCCCTCTGCTTGATCCCTCCTTCCCTCCATGTCCTCACTTTCCCAATCACCCTTGATCTGAATACCCACCTCCCCTCCACCAGCCACTCCCACTGAATCCCCTCTACCTGATCTCTCCCTCTCCTCCCAGTTTCACTCTCACTCGCTCCACCCTCCTCTACCTGATCCATTCACGCATTGACTATCCCTCCTCCCTGCACCCTCCTTCCCCCACCTCTCCCAATGGTCTCAGACCCTTCTTTCTCTTTTTGTCCATCTTTAACCTCTCTCATCACCAATCCTTCTGCCCATCTCTGTCCAATCTTTCCAAGTCATTTGATCCTCTATTTCCAGATGGATTCTCCATGTGTCTCAATGCCCCCTCCATTTCCCTCTGTGCTTTCCATCTATTTACTCCCCCAAGTTTTACATCATGGTTCCTTCACCTGTGGCCAATCCCTTTCTCCCTCCATCCAGAGGCATGGCCTGGGTATCTTTCGGAGGCTGGAATAACAGGGTATTGCTGATGGTAGAGAAATCCAGAATTAAGTGCCTAAAATGAAGATTCACCCAAATATGACAAACTACAGTGAATTCATTTCGCTTGGGGTTTTGATGATCAAAAGGGTTGAGTTAGCAGTTTTTGAATATTTTTAAGGGAGAGGTAGATATTTTTCTTAAGCAAAGGAGTAACATTGAAATGAGGCCTTAAGATGACAGTGAGATCAGCCACGATTTTATTGAACACTAGAGTGGCCTCTCAGCCCAGTGGTTGCAGCCCCTCCATCCAAGGGAAACAAAAACCTGTTCCCCGAAAAAAAAAATAATACCATTCAATGAGATGAATTGTCATCCTTCTCCACTGATGGGTCCAGGCCAAGCCTGCTTAAATCTTGCCTCATGCAGCAAACCCACCGTTTCAATGCAACTATACACCTTGGCTCAACATAGGTCAGATATTTGGGGTAGATGTGAAAAACTTCTTCATCCACAGAGGAGAGAGTTTGAGGAATTCTCTATTAAGAGGGCTCTTTATGTGATGCTCAGACCATTTCCAGACAGTTTGAGAGATTTTTTTAGGTTTAAAAAATATATTTTAAAAAGGTGGTTAGGGCCAAGATAAAAGAGGAACCTCGAATGTTGAAAGGTCTGGCCAGTGTAGATGTGGCAAAGTTGTTTCCAATGGTAGGAGTGTCTAGGACAAAAAGGCACAGCTTCAGGATTGAAGGGTGCCCATTTAAAACAGATACGGAAGAATTTCTTTAGCCAGAGAGTGGTGAACCTCTGGAATTTGCTACCACGGGTGCCTGTGAAGGCTAGGTCATTGGGTGTATTTAAGGAAGAGAATGATAGGTGTGATAGTACAGATCTATCACCAATGTACATAGTGTATATAGTTACTGTATCTAGACTGCTTACAGCTATTGTCTGGGCCTTAAAGGGTTGTGTCCCTAGCCAGGTCGGATCATTCCGGACTGGTCGGCCACCTGTGAAGAGCTCCTGTCTTTTGCTAATAAAAGCCTTGGTTTGGATCAACAAGTCTTTGGTTCTTTCGACGAGCTCTACAATTTTATTAGCAAAAAGAATTTTTTTTGAAAGGGATGGAGCGTTTAACTCGGCCAGAAAAACTTGATATCGACCCACAGTCAGCTACAGCCTTCAAAGCCTTTAAGTTCTGGCTGCTGAACTTTGAAAACTTCCTGAGATTCATTGAAGTGGAGGAGATAACCAGCGTCTAACAGCATTGCTGTCTATGGTGTCCTTGAGAGTCTACGAGAACTATGAGCAACTACAAACTCCACTACTTACCTTTCATCCGCTGACGCCGCCACAACAGCACTTCTGGGAGGTCCTCCAACCTGCTCCTCCAGCGTTGACTACGTCATCCCGTTGCATGACGTCATCGCGCAAAACTCCCCTGTCAACTGCTTCAATAACACTAAACCAGCAATGCTCTCATCCCCTCACCAGAGCAATGGAACTGATTAAAGTGCATGGACACTACACCAATTGCTTATTTGACTCTGGGTCAACTGACAGTTTTATCCAGCCAGATCTGGCCCTCCGTTGCGGACTTGACATTATCCCCACTACCCAGAGGATCTCATTAGCGACGAGGTCGCACTCGACCGCCACGACTATTGTCTGGGCCTTAAAGGGTTGTGTCCCTAGCCAGGTCGGATCATTCCGGACTGGTTGGCCACCTGTGAAGAGCTCCTGTCTTTTGCTAATAAAAGTCTTGGTTTGGATCAACAAGTCTTTGGTTCTTTCGACGAGCTCTACAATAGGTACCTGAAGAGTCAGGGAATCAAAGTTTATGGGGCAAAGGCAGGGGAGTGGGGCTGAGGGGTAGAATGGATGAGCCCATGATGGAATGCTAGAGCAGACTTGATGGCTCTGAAATCTCATGGTCTCATAAAGGAGCAGCTTGGATATAGAATAGGCATGGAGCCAAATGGCCTCAGTCATTTCTTGGATCTGAATATGCCTTTGGTCACTGTCCACCACTAATCCACAGGTGATTTGTCATTATAGGCTCTGTTTCCACTGTGGCCTTGACATGGTTTTGTATTGCAGGTATCTGGTGAGCCGGCCTGATCTGCACCAGTTCATTGAGTCATGTATGAATGCAGTGGGAGCCAAGAGCAGCCACACCTTGGCATTGGCTGATGAGCTGGTGGAAGGAGATTACCGAGGACATTACAGCCATGGATTGAACAGACTTGGTGTGTGTACATGAGATTTGTGGTAGCTGAGCCCCACTGGTACTAAGCCCAACTCTCCACTGACTCTCAGCCATTGGAGCATTGAGCATATTTACTGGTGTATAGGCATACTCGCACATGGTGAAAGTTAGGGATAGTGTTTAGGGATTGATATCATTGATGAGGTGAAGGTTTGCTCTTCAGTAATCCTTTCCTCACCTCTTCCCATCCACTTCTACAGTTCCTCTCCACCCCAGCATCCTTCTCATCCTTAACCCCTCCTTTCCTCACCACCAACTTCATTTCCCCATCTCTCCAAGGCCTTGCCTTCATGTGATAATGCTGTCTCGTCCCTTCCTTCTCTTCCACAACAGTAATGAACAAGAGGCCGTTTTCTGATCCTGGAACCATAAGGAACGAGGACCAGAGGAAGGCAATATAGCCCTCAAGCCTGCACTGCCATTCAATGTGATCAACTCTTTTATGCCAGTTTCCCATAACCTAAAATCATCAATATTTCAAATATTTATCTATCTCCAGCTTGAATCTCGATTCAAGATTCTTTTATTGTCATGTAATAAAGCAGGTGTAATATTACATGAAGCTTGTTTTAGATTTGCCATCAGCGCAAAGTGCCAGATGTCTCATACAGTCAGAGAAAGAGAAGCAAAAGCAAGTCGTCGTCCCCCCCTCCCACCCGCCCACCCAGAGTCACCAGGTGTTCATGGATTCACCCACAGACCAGTCAAAACCATTGGCAACTCGAGTTCCAGTTCCGAACCTTCAATACAATCAGGAAGCCTTCAGCGTCCTTGCACCTCTTGTGTCCCTGTTCCAATACCTGGTACCCATCCAGCTAGTCTCCAGATGTCCACAGCCTGGTGTGAATCCCTTGACCAACAGCCTGCACCCTGAGTGAGTTCCTCACCTTGAGTTGCCAACATCCCTCCGCCTGTGTGTTCTTCAGCCGCAGAGCCTCTTGCTGGTCTGCTGCCGTGGTCACCGTCCCGGGAGTTATCTCCTCTGCTTCTCCTTCTCAAATGGGAGTGTGGGGTGGGGGGGTGGGGGGGAGGGGGAGATGGTCTCCCCATTTTCTGGTTTAATCATCTGGCTTCCTCCACCCACGGGGGCAGACAATTTCAGAGATTCACTGCCCTCTGAAAGAAGCAATTGCTCTGCACCTCAATTTTAAATGATCAGCCCCTTATCAAGTTGTTATGTTCCCTTGTTCGTGACTCACTGGTGAAAATATTTATCCAATATTTCTTTTAATATTATAATCTGCATGCTATGATTTCACTGCAGCTCACAGCATAGAACTGGCCCATAGGGTCAATTCGCCCATAGTGACCAGATCGGGATTCTGGCCCATAGGGTCAATTCGCCCATGGTGACCAGATCGGGATTCTGGCCCATAGGGTCAATTCGCCCATGGTGACCAGATCGGGATTCTGGCCCATAGGGTCAATTCGCCCATGGTGACCAGATCGGGATTCTGGCCCATAGGGTCAATTCGCCCATGGTGACCAGATCGGGATTCTGGCCCATAGGGTCAATTCGCCCATGGTGACCAGATCGGGATTCTGGCCCATAGGGTCAGTTCGCCCATGGTGACCAGATCAGCATAGAACTGGCCCATAGGGTCAATTCGCCCATGGTGACCAGATCGGGATTCTGGCCCATAGGGTCAATTCGCCCATGGTGACCAGATCGGGATTCTGGCCCATAGGGTCAATTCGCCCATGGTGACCAGATCGGGATTCTGGCCCATAGAGTCAATTCGCCCATGGTGACCAGATCAGCATAGAACTGGCCCATAGGGTCAATTCGCCCATGGTGACCAGATCGGGATTCTGGCCCATAGGGTCAATTTGCCCATGGTGACCAGATCGGGATTCTGGCCCATAGGGTCAATTCGCCCATGGTGAACAGATCGGGATTCTGGCCTCAACCCATTTGCTTGCATTTGGTCCACATGCTTTTAAACCCTTCCTGTACATAAATATCAAACACTCTCATGAGGTACTGAAATGATGTCCACTTCTATAGTTTCCTCTGACAACTCATATTTGAGGAATATGTGGTTTGCTGTCAAAGTCTAACTTGATTAGTGAATGTTGTGAAGCTCAGAACTACGCGAGGATCAGTGTGGTTGGTGGTAATTAGGTTTTGATTTGGATTTGTAGGAGGCAGAACTCATGTCTACATTATTAATATTTCTCTGAAATAAATGGAAATTTTAGGCTAAGAAATTGCAGATAGAGTTTAGTCTGGCCAAGTGTAAGGTGATGCAGTTTAGGAGCTAAAATAAGATCATAAGTCATTGGAATACAATTAGGCCATTCAGCCTATCAAGTCAACCCTGCCATTCAATCATGGCTGATTTACCATCCTATTCCTTAACCCTTGATTCCCTTCCTGATCTAGAGCGTATCTACCTCTACCTTAAATATCCCCAATTTTCTGCGGCAATGAATTCCACAGATTCACTGCCCTCTGGGTAAAGAAACATACAGTAAGTAGCAGTACATTTAGGAGCAGGGAATCTATCAAATACCGAAAGGCTTAGATAGAGTGGATATGGGAAGTGGATGTGGAATGAATGCTGGGGTGTCTGGGCTAGAGGGCAGGAGATTGGGGTTGAAAAGGATAGTAAATCAGCTGTGATAGAATGGCAGAATGGACAAATTCTGCTCCTCCGTCTAGTGATCTTAGATTCATTTGTCTATCTAGAAGCCTTTAAACACAACTATTGTATCTTCTTTCTACACTGCTTCCAACTCCTTACAGCTTGATAGTCACATTTAGTACACAAAAGAGCTGTAGAAACTCAGCAGGTCATACAGCATCTATAGAAAGTAAAAGGTAGTTGATGTTTTGGGCCTGAGCCCTTCTTCAGGAGTACTAAAAATCAGGCAGAGTCATCAATAAAAAAGTTGTGGGGTAAACACAGGCTAACAGGTAGGAGGTGACAGGTGAATACAAGTGGGAGGGTAGAAGAGAAAGAAGCTGAGGTGATAGGGGTGAGGGCTGAGACCTGTGAAAGACTGCTTTCTGATAGAAAGAAGTAAAGGGAGTGGGAGTTGGAAGAGAGAAAAAGGGATCTTAGTGGGATAACAGAAATTGGTGCTGTATGGTTGAAGACTGCAAAGAAGGATAGAAGGTTTTGTAACTCCAATTTCTGGGTGGGCTCAGCTTGACAGTACACGAGGCCATGGACATACATGTGCGGCAATGGTGTGTGAAACTGAAGTGGTTGGCCTTGCTGTTGCAGTGGACAGAGCAAAGGTGCTCAATGAAGCAATCTGCTTCCTGTCTCACTGATGTGGACGAGGGGAAATCGGGAACACCAGATACAGTAAATAACCTTGACAAAATAATGGTGAAGGAGGAGGTGTAAGTGCAATTGTAGTACTTCTTGTGGTCACCAAGGGGCGATTGGTGGGAAGAGATGAGTGAATGAGGGAGTCACGGAGGGAAGGATCTCTACATAAAACGGAGGGAGAGGAAGAAGTGTCCTGTGGTGAGATCAAGCTGTAGGCAGCTGAAATTGTGGAGAATGATATGTTGGATGCAGAGGCTATTGTGGTGGTAGGTGAGGAGGTGGGGAATCCTGTCCTTGTTGCATTTGAGAGGAATGGGCCAGGGTAGATATACGGGAAACAAAAAACATGATATTTATGATGACATTAGTGACTCTCGACCTCTCCTATTGCTAGTAATGATGTAAAGATACTTGCCAGGCCCCCAGCAATCTTTTCACTTGCCTTTCAATAACCAATATAAGGCCAAGAGGACATATCCCATCAGGCCGAGGGGATATCCACATTATAGTTGCTCAAAAAACGTACCACCTTTCTCTGGATTTCAAAATGCCTTCATATATGAGCATTCTCCATGTTATGCCCACAGTCACTCTCCATGTCCTTCTTGGTGAATATCAATGCAAAGCACTCATTTAAAATCTTGATCACTTCTAACTCCAAGCATAATGCCCTGCTCAAGCTCTTCCCTGAAATCTTTGTTTCCACCAGAGTCCTGTCTGTTGTATCTTCCAGAACGATACATACACATCCTTTTTGGCTGTTCAAGGTTCTCTGACCTTGCCCTCCTTGTCCTTTCCTCACACTGGAACATGCCAGTCTTAGACGCTAATTAATTTTTCTTTCTTGGCTTGGCTTCGCGGACGAAGATTTAAGGAGGGGTAAAATGTCCACGTCAGCTGCAGGCTCGTTTGTGGCTGACAAGTCCGATGCGGGACAGGCAGACACGGTTGCAGCGGTTGCAAGGGAAAATTGGTGGGTTGGGGTTGGGTGTTGGGTTTTTCCTCCTTTGTCTTTTGACAGTGAGGTGGGCTCTGCGGTCTTCTTCAAAGGAGGTTGCTGCCCGCCGAACTGTGAGGCGCCAAGATGCACGGTTTGAGGCGATATCAGCCCACTGGCGGTGGTCAATGTGGCAGGCACACTAAACAACTGCAACATAACTGTTTGTGGGTTTGTCTGCTCTCAATTAACTCCCCCTAGTTCCTACCTAATTGTCATAATTTCCCTCCCCCAATTTAGTACTTTTCTACAAGGCCGAAGCTTATTCATAATACCATAAGACAAATGAGCAGAAATAGACTGTTTGTCTACTCCACCATTTAATCATGAGCTGATTCATTTTTCCTGCAGCCCCACTGCCCAACCTTCTCCCCATAACTGATTCCCCCATAACTGGCTAATCAAGAACCTATCAATGTCCGTCTTAAATAGACCCAATGACCTGGCCTCCACACCCGTCTGTGGAAACAAATTCCACAGATTTACCACCCTCTGAATAAATGAAGAAATACTTCCACAGCTCCGCTCTGAGCGGACTCCCTTCAATCCTGTAGTTGTGCCCTCTTGTCCTAGACTTGCCCACCATAGGAAACAACCTTTCTACATCTACTCTGTCCAGGCCTTTCAACAAACAAAATGTTTTGATGAGATCCCCCCTCATTCTCCTAAATTCCAATGAGTACAGCCCAAAAGCTGTCAAATGCTCCTCGTGATAAGCCTTTCATTCCCAGAATTATCCTTGTGAACTTCCTATGAACGGTCTTAAACATCAGCACATCTTGTCACAATGATCATAATAATTAAAGAAGAATGATCACTGTTCTCAAAATGTTCCCTACTGAAGCTCTGACAATCTGGCTAAACTCATTTGCCAATACAAAGTAAAAACATAATGTTGGAGAAACTCAACAGGTCAAACAATGTACTTCGTGTAACAAAGATAAAGATACATAACCAATGTTTCTGGCTTGAGCCCTCCATCAAGGTATGAGAAAAATGTAGACAGGCATCTGAACAAAATGGTGGAGGGAGGGGTGCGGGGGGGAGCACAGTTCCACAGGCAGAGGTAATAAGTAGATAAGGGAGGGAGGGCACAGCAGCAAGTGGAAGAGGGGGGTGGCTCTGTGAATGGAAAGGGAAGAGTTGGAGAGCAGGAAGAGTTGGAGAGCAGGAGGAAAGGAGACAGATGGAGAAGAGAGGAAGAACATGGAGTAGCTAGCATAAACTGGAGAAGTTGATGTTAATGCCATCCAGTTGGAGAGTGCCCAGATGGAAAATCAAGTGTTGCTTATACAATAAACCCACCTAACCTACTCTATTGAAACAAAAGAAAGCTAACCAAAAAAAAACCTGAGAAACTTATCCTGAGGGTTATGTATTTTTTGTAGCTTTTAGTTCATACCATGAATCAAGAAAACAGGTAAGACTATATCTCATCTTGAAGAGTGAGTACATCTAATCACATTAAAAACATTTACATCAAATGAAAATAAGACTTAAAAGGTTGTCATGTATCTTCAAATTTCACCAATGAATAAAATACATGATATCTAATTTTTTTCTAAACTTCAACAGGACATAATATGAGAGAACCATTGAAACACTGTTGGCGGTCTAGAGTCTTTCCATATGAATAAGATGGCTCTTCTAGCCAACTATGTAGAGAAGGCACTCCTCCAATTTACGAGTGGTCTTTGTGAGACAGTACTTGAGGACATGGACAGAAATGTCAATATGGGAGTTGGGTGTGGAATTCAAGTGATTGGCCACTGGGAGATCCCTGCCACTGATATGGACAGAGCAAAGGTGCTCAGCGAAGTGATTTCACAGTCTGCGTCCAGTCTCTCTGATGTAGAGGAGGCTACAGCAGGAGCACCAGATGCAGTAGATAACATCTTTACTGTGTCCACAATAGTGACAGGGATTTTCCAGTGACCAACCACTTCAATTCCACTCCCATACTCACATGTCTGTCCATAGCCTCATGTCTTATCCCATCAAGACCACTTGTAAATTGGAGGAACAAAACTTGATTTTCCATCTGGGCACTCTCCAACCTGAGAGCATTTGACTTCTCCGGTTTCTACCAGCCTACTTCCAGTTCTCCCTCCTTTCCCCAACCCTCTGTCTTCTTTCCTCCAGCTCTCCACCCCCTTCCCTCTCCTTTCACAGAGCCACCCCCCTCCCCCTGCTTGTGGCTGTGCCCTCTGTCCCTTATCTACCTATGACCTCCTGCCTATGGGTCTGTCCTCACCTTTTTGTTCGGACTCCTGCCGATGTTTTTCCATACCTTGATGAGGGGCTCAAACCCAAAACTTTGGTTATGTATCTTTATCTTTGCTACATAAAGTACACTGTTTGACTGCTGAGTTTCTCCAACATTGTGTTTTTATTTCAATCACAGTGTCTGCAGACTTTCATGTTTTACCCCCCTGCATGCTACTTTAAGAAACTCACCTGGATATACTTAACTCATTCTGCCCCATCTAAGCATCTAACACTAGTCAATATTTGGGTAATTAAATTATGTTCACCCTTTGCAACTTTCCATAATCTGTCTCCATATCTTATACTCCTATTGGGAAGCCTAAAGTGTAACTCTATCAGAGTGATAACACCTTTTGCCGAGCTCTACCCACACTGCCTCATTTGGGTAGAAATGTTAAATACTAGAGGGCATAGGATTAAGGTGAGATGGAGAAAATTGAAAAGAGAATTGTGGGGTGATTTTTGTTTTGTTTGTACAGAGAGAGTGGTAGTGCCTGGAATGTAATGCGTTGCTAGAGGACATGATAGAAGCAGATATGATAGCAATGTTTAAGGGGTATTTCGGCGCACACATGAAAAGGCTGGGAATGGAATGGAAATTCAGAATGTGTGTCAGCAAATGGGATTAGTTTAGTTTGGCTTCAACAAAGATATAATGAAGAGTCTGTGATGGTGTCAGAGTTAAGGTCTGAACCAAACATTTGCATCTCATTGTCACTCTCTCAACATCACAGATATGTACCTGAAGGATCTGAAGACTGGAATCTGTGCCAAGGATGGAGATCCCACTATTGAAAAGTCCACAGTGGCCACTGCTTTGGTGAATGGCAATAATTTGATTGGACCCGTTGTTGGAAACTTCTGCATGAAAATTGCCATCCAGAAGGCCAAAGAAGTGGGAATAGGCTGGGTATCGGCTTATGGTGAGTAGCTGGGTTAAGAACAAAGAAAATAAGAGTGGGCGCTCACACATCTGTGCTGGCAGTCCTTCTGTAAAGATTTCATTGCATTCTCCCACTTCCTCTGTTTCATAGGACATAGAACACTGAAACACAGAACAGACCCTTCAGCCCTTGATGTGCCTACATATGCCTACCCATATGTTCCTTAAAAATTACTAAACTCTCCCTACCCCTAAACCCTCTATTTTTCTTCCATCCATGCACATAAGAGTCTCTTAAATACTCCTAATGTTTCAGCCTCCATCACCACCCCTGGCAAGGCATTCCAGGCACCCACAGGTCTCTGCATAAAAAAACTTACCCCTGATGTCTCCCCTAAACTTCCCTCCCTTCACTTTGTACACACATCCTCTGGTGTTTGCTATTCCTGCCCTGGGAAACAGGTGCTGACTGTCCACCCTATCTATCCCCCTCATAATTATTCCAATGTATTCTCTCTGATGATGAGACTTACTGTACAGGTTCTTGCTGAACCATGTCTTGTCCTGCACCACTGTTAACAAAGTCCTTGACTACATTTTACCCACTTCCCATGCCTCTGCACTATCCCCCTATCCTTTGTATAGAACAAGGTCCTCCTAAACCACCAGTATCAATATTCAACATCCCATTCGCTGCAATTTCTGAATGAAGCACAAAAGTCTGCAGACACTGCGATTGAAGTAAAAACACACAGAAATGCTGGAGGAACTCAGTTGGTCTTGCAGCCCCCATAGGAGGTAAAGATTACTGATGTTTCAGGAATAAGCCCTTTTTCAAGATCTAAGCAAAAAGCAGGCAGGTGTCTGGATTAAAGACTGGGAGAGAAAGGGAGGGGGGGGAGGAGTCCAGACCAAAAGACCAAAGGTGTTCATTGAATATGATAATAGGAAAGGTGAAAACTGATTTTGGCTCTGTGGAAGGAGACAGAGAGAAAAGGAAGGAGGGGGAGAGAGAGAAGGGGAGAAAGAAAGGGAGAGAGTCACTTGGCATCTCCAATCCTCTGGTACCCCCTCCAATGGCCAAGGAGGACACAAAGATCATTGCCCACATCCCAGCAATCTCTTCCCTTGCTCTCTGCAGCAACCTGGGGTATATCTAGTCTGGTCCTGGGGACTTAGCAATCCGAGGTTTTAAAGAAGGTCCAGCACTTTCTCTTTCTTAACCTCAACATGCTCCAGCTCATAAGCCTGTTCTATACTGACCACACATTGACTAAGGTCCTTCTCTCTGATGAATACTGAAGTATTCATCTAGGACCTCCTGACCTTCTCTGCCTCCAGACACACATTCCCTACTTTATCCTGAAGCAGCCCTACCTTCACTCTTGTCATCTTTTGGTTCTTCACGTAAACACAGAACGTCTTAGGGATTTCCTTAATCTTGCTTGCCAAGGCCTTCTCATACCCCTTTCTAGTTCTCTTCAGTCCTTTCTTAAATTCCTTCCCAGCTATCAGATAATTCTCATGAGTCCTTCCTGACATTTGCTTCCTATACCTTATGTATGCTTCTTTCTGTTTGCATATTTTGCGCTGAAGAGTGGAGAACGCTGTTTCATCGGGTTGTGCTTGTGCAATCGTATGATGAATAAACTTGAATTTCTTCCACCTAACTAGCTGTAATTGGGTGATATGGGCTTGTGGGCCAAAAGGGCCTGTTACCATGCTGTATGTCTTACTAACCACAAAGCACCTATAGCATCCTATGCCATGGTTCCCCCCCATGTGAGTGGGGGGGAAAAAAGTTGAGAACCACTGATATCCCTTTGATACAACACTGGTCACAGGTTTCCAATTACAAAATCAATCCTTCATCACCCTCTGTCAATTATAGATCCAATTTGCCAACGTGCCCTTTTGATGTGATTCCCCTACTGGTCCTCACTCAAGGCCTTACCAAAATCCATTTCAAGTGCATAAACCACATTGCCACACCAATATATTATTTGCTCATGTTGTTGTCAATAAATTTTGTACCCTAAATCTCATTGCAGGTTCTAACCACTATGGTATTGCAGGATTTTATTCTATGCAAGCTCTGAAATGTGGTCTCATTGTGAGTAACATTTACATCAAAATTAATTTGGAAGATTAAACTGTTCCAGGCAGTTGATTACATTATATTTGTATTTGCATTCAACAGGGCATGACTTGTACTAACACTTCTCCATTGGTGGTGCCAACCAGAACAAAGGAGGTAAAGTACCAGTTAACCAACAATCCAGTTAAAGTGTATTGATTAGCCTGGATTCAATTTTTAGGGTTCCTTCTAATGGTCATTCTCATTCTTTTTTTTAAATTTTTTTTATTTTTCACACTATGAACCATATTAACCAAAATACACACAAACATTTCCCTCTTGAATATACACAGTGGCATTTTCTCCCCTTTTCCCCCCTCCCTTCCCTCCCTCCTTCCCACCCCCCTCCCTACCCACTAAACATTCAACATATACAATACAATAAATCTATTAAACAATGTCATCACACAATGAAAATAAACAAGAAAATTGTGTAATCTACTTTTACACACTGGGTCAGTTCATAGAAACATAGAAGATAGGAGCAAGAGTAGGTCATTCGGCCCTTCGAGCCTGCTCCACCATTCATTGAGAACATGGCTGATCTTAAAGTTCAGTACCCCGTCCCCACCTTCTCTCCGTAATCCCTAATTCCCTTATACTGAAGAAATATATCTAATTCCCTCTTAAATATATTCAATGAACCTGCCTCTACTGCCCTATGTGGCAATGAATTCCACAGATTCACCACCCTCTGGGTAAAGAAATTCCTCCTCGTCTCGGTCCTAAATGGTTTGTCTATTATCCTCGAACCATGGCCCCGGGTTCTGGACTCCCCCACCTTTGGAAATATCCTTTCCGCATCCATTCTGTCCAGTCCTGCCAGAATTTTATATGTTTTTATGAGATCCCCTCTCAATCTTCTAAACTCCAGCGAGTACAATCCCAAATTGCACAATCTTTTCTGATAAATTATTCCTGCCATTCCAGGTATCAGCCTGGTGAATCACCTTTGCACTTCCTCCATTGCAAGTTCATTTTGTCTTCTTCTAATTCTATCATTTTGGGGGGTGAAGGTCCGCAGTAGGCCCTCTCTGTTGTGTTCCATGTACGGTTCCCAAATTTGTTCGAATACTGTGACTTTATTTTTTAAATTGTATGTTATTTTTTCCAATGGAATACATTTATTCATTTCTATGTACCATTGCTGTACTCTCAGGCTCTCTTGACATTATATATTTTTTTGCTATAGCTAAGGCTATCATAATAAATCTTTTTTGTGCTTCATCCAGTTTGAGACCTAACTCTTTACTTCTTATATTACTTAGAAGAAAGATCTCTGGATTTTTTGGTATGTTGCTTTTTGTGATTTTACTTAATACCTGATTTAGATCTTCCCAAAATGTTTCCACTTTCTCACATGCCCAAATTGCCTGTACTGTTGTTCCCGTTTCCTTCTTACAGCAAAAACATCTATCTGATACTGCTGGGTCCCATTTATTTACCTTTTGGGGCATGATATATAGCCTGTGTAACCAATTATATTGTATCATGCGTAACCTCATGTTTATTGTATTTCTCATAGTTCCGGAGCATAGATTTTCCCATTTTTCATTTTTTATCTTTATGTTTGGATCTTGTTCCCACTTTTGTTTGGGCTTACAGCTTATTTCATCGTTCTCTTTTTCTTGCAGCTTGATGTACATGTTTGTTATAAATCTTTTCATTATCATTGTGTCTGTAATCACATATTCAAAGCTGCTTCCTTCTGGTAACCTCAGCCTGCTTCCCAATTTGTCCTTTAAGTAGGTTTTCAGTTGGTGGTATGCAAACGTTGCACTGTGAGTTATACCATATTTGTACTTCATTTGTTCAAAAGATAATAAATTATTTCCCAAAAAACAATTTTCTATTATTCTTTTGATCCCTTTTCTCTCCCATTCTCTAAAGGAAAGGTTATCTATTATGAAAGGGATTAGTTGATTTTGCATCAATAATAATTTTGGTAGTTGATGATTTGTTTTCTTCCTTTCTACGTGAATCTTCTTCCAAATGTTGAGCAGATGGTGCAGTACTGGTGAACTTCTATGTTGCACTAGTTTTTCATCCCACTTATAAAGTATATGTTCTGGTACCTTCTCCCCTATTTTATCTAGCTCTAACCTGGACAAAATCTGGTTTTTCCCTTGTTTGATAAAAATCTGATAGATATCTTAATTGTGCTGGTTTATAATAATTCTTAAAGTTTGGTAGCTGTAAGCCCCCTTGTTTGTACCATTCTGTTAATTTATCTAGTGCTATCCTCGGTTTCCCCCTTTGCATAAGAATTTCCTTATTATTTTCTTTAGCTCATTGAAGAATTTCTCTGTTAAGGGAATTGGTAACGATTGAAATAGGTATTGTATCCTTGGGAAGATATTCATTTCAATGAAATTTACCCTTTCTTTCCAATGTTCTAAGTCATCTTGTAATTTCTTCATTAATGGCTGATAATTTAATTTGTATAGATGGCCTAGATTAATATCTAGTCTAATACCTAGGTATTGGATTGCTTGTGTTTGCCTTTTAAATGGTGATTCTTTCTTAAACTTTGTGAAATCCACATTATTCATTGGCATCACTTCACTTTTATTTGCGTTGATCTTGTACCCCAATATTTCTCCATATTCCTTCAATTTCTTATGTAATTCTTTTATTGATACTTCTGGTTCTGTTAAATATACTATGACATCATCTGCAAATAGACTTATTTTATATTCCTTCTCTTTTATTTTTATCCCTTTTATTTTCTGTTCTTATCAGTTCTGCCAAGGGTTCTATAGCTAAAGCGAGGGAGATGGTGGACATCCCTGCCTAGTTGACCTGCTTAATTTAAATTGGTTTGATATATATCCATTTGCTGTCACTTTCGCCAATGGTCCCTTATATAATGCTTTAATCCAATTAATATATTTCTCTGGTAGGTTGAACCTCTGTAGTACTTTGAATAAATAATTCCATTCTACCCTATCAAAGGCTTTCTCTGCTCCTAAAGCAACTGCCACTGTTGGCGTCTTATTTCCTTGTACTGCATGGATTAAGTTAATGAACTTAGATATTGTCCGTTGTTCGTCTTTTCTTAATAAATCCAGTTTGATCTAGTTTTACTATTTTGGTACACAGTCGGCCAATCTGTTTGCTAATAGTTTTGCTATTATCTTACAATCTGAGTTATGTAGAGATATTGGTCTATACGATGCTGGTGTAAGTGGATCTTTTCCTGTCTTTGGTATTACTGTAATTATTGCTGTTTTACATGTATCTGGCATGTTTTGTGTTTCTTCAATCTGGTTCATTACTTCCAGGAGAGGAGGAATTAATAAGTCTTTAAATGTTCTATAGAATTCTATTGGGAGTCCGTCCTCTCCAGGCATTTTATTGTTCAGTAGCTTTTTTAATATATCCTGTATTTCCTCTATTTCAAATGGTTTTATCAGTTTGTTTTGCTCCTCTTCTTGCAATTTCGGTAGTTAAATTTTAGCTAGGAATTCATCTAATTTGTCTTCTTTCCCTTCGTTCTCAGTTCGGTATAATTGCTCGTAGAATTCCTTGAAGTTTTCATTGATCTCTGTTGGGTTATATGTAATTTGTTTGTCTTCTTTCCTTGATGCCAATACCATTCTTTTAGCTTATTCTGTTTTAAGCTGCCAAGCTAGTATTTTGTGCGTTTTTTCTCCTAGCTCATTATACTTCTGCTTTGTCTTCATTATGTTCTTCTCCACCTTATATGTTTGTCGTGTTTCATTTTTTTTTGTCCGCCAATTCTCTTCTTTTTGTTGTATCTTCCCTTGTTGCTAGTTCTTTTTCTGTACTTACTATTTCTCTTTCCAGCTGTTCTATTTCCCGATTGTACTCCTTCTTCATCTTTGTTACATAACTTATTTTCTGCCCCCTAATGAAGGCTTTCATTGCATCCCATAATATAAATTTATCTTTCACCGATTCTGTATTTATTTCAAAGTACATTTTAATTTGGCGCTCAATTAATTCTCTAAAATCCTGTCTTTTAAGTAGCATGGAATTTAATCTCCATCTATATGTTCTTGGTGGGATGTCCTCCAGCTCTATTGCTAATAACAGGGGTGAGTGATCCGATAACAATCTAGCTTTATGTTCCATTTTCCTAACTCTCCCTTGGATACTGGCTGACAACTCCTTGAGTATGTTTTATGTCTTCTCCTTTGGGTGTTGTCTCCTCCATTGATTTAACCATAAATTTGGCTACTTTGTTCTTTCTGCTAGTCTTTTGTCCAGTTTTATCCATCTTTGAATCCAAATTAAGGATAAAGTCCCCTCCTATCAATATATTCCCCTGCGTATCTACAATCTTCAAAAATATATCTTGCATAAACTTTTGATCTTCTTCATTAGGTGCATATATATTGAGCAAATTCCAAAATTCTGTATATATCTGACACTTTATCATTACATACCTCCTTGCTGGATCTATTATTTCCTCCTCTATTTTGATTGCTACATTTTTATTGATTAATATAGCTACTCCTCTGGCTTTTGAGTTATATGATGCTGCCATTACGTGCCCTATCCAGTCTCTCCTTAATTTCTTGTGTTCCACTTCAGTTAGATGTGTTTCCTGCACGAATGCTATATCAATTTTTTCTTTATTCAATAAATTTAATAGCCTCTTCCTTTTGATTTGGTTAAGTATTCCGTTAATATTTATAGTCATATAGTTCAACATGGCCATTTAATACTTTGTTTATATCTCATTTCCGCTTCCTCACCACCACCTTTCCCCTTTTCCCCATTTCCATTTCTCAGTTTTCTTTTTTTGAACGCACTGCATGACAACACTTCTAAAACATAAAATATTTCAACCATTCCCACATCTAAAATTCCCTTAACCCCAAGTGTGTCGTCCCCTCTCTGAGTCGCCCTCTGTCCCTTGCTGGGCAACCACAACTCCCCTCTCCATTTGGACTGCGAACCTGTTCGCAAGTGTCAACTGATTTCGCAGTGACTGTTATTCTCTCCCACCCAACCCCCTCCAGAAAAGACTTTTATCTTCACATTACAACAAAGCTCCCCCTCATTTCTTCTTTTTTTCTTTTTATGTTTTATTTATTATTAATTTTTTTAACCCTCCTCTTTTTATTCCCCCCCCCTTCTCCCTTACTTCCCTTTTCTTCCCTCCTTTAGTTCTTATTTATACATTATTTTTACTTCTTTATATGTAGTTTGTCATCATTCTTTGTTCTTGTTACATCTCTTCATCTCTCTTTCTGTCTTGCAGGTGTTCTGCAAATTCTCGTGCTTTCTCCAGATCCGAGAACAGTCTGTTTTGCTGCCCCGCGATAACTATTTTAAGCACTGCTAGATATCTTAACATAAATTTATAGCCTTTCTTCCATAGGATCAATTTTGCTGCGTTAAACTCCTTCCTCTTCTTCAGGAGCTCAAAACTTATGTCTGGGTAGAAATTTTTTTTTTGACCTTTACATTCCAGTGGTTTTTTTGTCTTCTCTCATTTTATTCATTGTCTTCTCCAATATATTTTCTCTTGTCGTGTATCTCAGGAATTTTACTAAAATGGATCTTGGTTTTTGTTGTGACTGTGGTTTTGGGACTAATGTTCTGTGTGCCCTTTCTATTTCCATTCCTTCCTGCATTTCTGGCATTCCCAGGACCTTTGGGATCCATTCTTTTATAAATCTTTCATATTTTTGCCTTCATCTTCCTTAAGGTTCACTATCTTTATATTGTTTCGCCTACTATATCCATCTTCTGAGCTAACAACTCCTGTGTTTCTTTAACTTTTTTATCACTTTCTTCCAATTTTCTTTTTAAGTCATTCATTTCCATATCTAATTTCTTCCACATTTTCTAATCTTTTCCCTACATCTGTTAAGACCAACTCTATTCTATTCACTTTATCTTCTGTACTTTTCATTTTTCTTTTCTTTTCACTAAATTCTTGTGTCACTCATTCTTTTAATGCTTTCATTTGTTCTTGAAATTTTTAAAAATCTATTTACTGTCCATTCATTTTACCTCCTATTCCTCTGTGCAGAGGTTGGTGTTCTCCTTCTTCTTCTGTGTCTGCTCTTGGGTTTGTGTCTTCTATTTCTCTTCCTTGTATCTGTGTCTCTTCTGACTTTCTTGTTGAGCTGCTTGTCTCAGTTTGTTGGGTATTTTTTTTTCCATGGTGTCTTGATGTCGGTCCTCTTCTTCTGGGTTAGTATCTGTTGTGTCTCTAGTTTCCTTTTTTCATTCTCACCCTTCCCTTTCCCGTTGTTTTCTTTATCTTCCAGCTGGGAGCCCTGCTGTCGGGTCTCTCTCAGCTGGTCCCCCTTCCCGTCGGTGTTGTCCTTGTCGTGCGCATCGCGCAGCCCTGTTTGGATCCGTGATCCCTTTTTGCAGTCCTGCGGTTAGTGGGTCACGATCCTGCGGGGTCTCCATTAACCTCAGGGAGTGGGCTCATCTTTCCATGGCGGGTCTCTGCTTTTTCGTGCAGGTAAGACCTTCCTTCACCTTTCTCTTTCGCCGTCTTTCTTTCTTCTTCCCATTGTTTTTGGCTTTTCTTTCTTAGGTGCCATTATCTCCTCACCTTTATTTTTTATTTGTTGTGCTTTGTGTGTCTGGGGCTTTGCTTTTTCTTCACTTTTTTCCTTCTTTTCTGGAGAGGGCTGGTATTCTCCTACCGGCCACTACTCCATCTCGTGACTCCTCCATGGTCATTCTTATTCTAATGTGTCATTAAACAATGACACTTTAACAAGGTCAAAGAAATAAACACAAAAAAAGAGCAGCGGTTAATCACCTCGGCACCTGTGCCATTCAATGAATTCACAACTGCTTTGAGTCGTAGGCTTGGAAATTGGGCCTTCAATTCCCACTATAAACCATCATCAAACCATAAAAAACCATAGCATAGAGACAAGCTCTTTGGCCCATCCAATCTGTGCTAAACTATTTTTTCACCTGGTCCCATTGAGAAGCACCCAGGCCATTGCTCTCCATTTCCCTCTCATCCATGTACCTATCCAAATTTTTCTTAAATGTTGAAATTGAAACCAACATCCACCACTTCTATTGACAACTCATTCCTCACTCTCACCTCCCTCTGAATCAAGAAGTTCTCCCTAATGTTGCCTTTAAACATTTCATCTTTCACCCTTAACCTATGTCTTCTAATTCTTGTCTCACCCAGCTTCAGTGGAAAAAGTCTGCTTGGATTTACTCTATCTAAACCCTTCATAATTTTGTATATCTCTATCAAATCTCACTTCATTCTCTGACCCACTAGGGATTAAGGTCCTCGGTTTTCCCTATAACTTCTATAGTTCCTCAGTTTCCTCAAGGGTGGCACGGTTAGTGCAATGCCTTTACAGCGCCAACGATTGGGACCGGGGTTTGAATCCTACACTGTCTGTAAAGAGTTTGAATCTTCTCCCCATGTCTGCGTGGGTTTTCCCCGGAGGCTCCAGTTTCCTCTCACTGTTCAAAACATACTGGGGGTGTAGGTTAATTGGGTGGCACAGGGTCGTGGGCCGAAATGGCTTGTTACTGAGCTGTATATCTAAATTTAAAGTATATAAATTTTTATGATTGTGTTCAAATTCTGATCATCTAACTATAGGAAGAAGATTTATAAGGTTGTGCGGCACTTTATCAAAGGCCTTTTGAAAATCCAAATATACAACATCCACTGCATCTTCTCTGTCTAGACTGCTTGTAGTTTCCTCAAATAATTTCAGGAGGTTTGTCAGGCAAGATTTTCCCTTAAGGAAACTATGCTGACTTTGACCTCTCTTGTCATGCACCTCTAGGTACTCCATCACCTCATCCTTGACAATCGACTTTAACCACCAGTGTTAGGCTAACAAGCCTATAATTCTTTTTTAAATAGGGAAATGGCCTTTGTAATTTTCCAGTCCTCCAGAACCCTGCCAGAATCTATTGATTCTTGGAAGATCATTACTAATGCCCCTACAATTCTATAGCTACTTCTTTCAGAATCTGAGGGTGCATTCCATCTTGTTCGGGAGTCTTATCCACCCCTTAGACCTATCATCTTCCCGAGCACTTTCTCTCTGGTGTCCGTGACTGCACTCACCTCTCTTCCCTGACACCCTTGAAAGTCCAGTGTACTGCTAATGTCTTCCACAGTGAAGAGTGATGCAAAATTCTTATTCAGTTCCTCTATCATCTCCTTGTCTCCCATTATAATTTCTCCAGTATCATTTTCTATGTCTGATATCTACTCTTGCCTCTTTTAATATATTTTAAAAAGTGTTTAGTATCCTTTTTGGTATTATTTGCTTGCTTCCTTTCAAATTCATCTTTTCCTTCCTAATCACCTCCTTAATTGGTCTTCTGTAAGCTTTTACAGTAAGCTCAATCCTGTCTTTTCCCATTAATTTTGCTGCCTCTAATCCTCTTTTGCTTTTACTTTGGCTTTGACTTCTCTTGTCACCCACAGTTGTGTTGTTTTTCCATTCAAATATTTCTTCTTTTTGGGAATAAATCTGTTCTGTACCTTCCTTATTCTCACAAAACTCCATTCATTGCTGCTCTGCCATCTTCCCTGCTGGTATGCCTTTCCAATCAACTTGGGCCAGTTCCTCTCTCAGACCATTCCACTGGTATACTGACACCTCTGATTTGAATTGCTCTCTCTCAAACTGCAGGGAGAATTCTATCATATTACACATTAATAGCCATTTGCCATTGATTATTTGTCTCTCATCATAAACCCAAGGCGTCAACTTACCTTCTATTGTTTATTGTTTTTGTCATTGCATTCCAGGTTGTTCTCTTCAGTATTCTATTAAAAAATTTCAACTCAATTTATCTATTTTCCAGTGCACTTTAGGAACCAATCCTATCAGCGTTGCTGCTCCGGCCCTGAATGGTGATAGCTTTGTGTTGGATATGGCCACATCAGTAGTGTCTATTGGAAAGGTAAAGCAAGCATTCGCTCTATACATTAGGTATAAGCAGCTTAATTCAATTTTCCACAACATTTCACAACTAGACACATTGTTTTCTCCTCTCCATTGCCAGAATGCAAAGGGACATATTGTTTCACAATAACCTCATCAGCTCTTGCATTTGTACCAACCACTCCCCTTCACACAACACTCACCTACATGACTACAGGAGATGCTGCATGGGGTTTTCACCTCTTCCCTTCCCACAAACTCAAACAGCCCTTGCAAGTGAAGTATGATTACTGCTTCCAATCTGGTCGACTGCATTGAGTGCTCCTGACGTGGTCTCCTCCACTTGGAAAAGCAAAGGCAGATTTGGTGACCACTTTGCAGAGAATCTGAGTTCAGTCTGCAGTGGCATCCCTAAGCTTCCAGTTCTGACCCCCTAATTCTCCATCCCACTGATGGGACTTATCTGTTAGTGTGCTCCTGCAGTTATAGCAAAGCCTGATGCAAGCTTGCAATGGAACGCCGCACCTTCTCACCTGTCTTTACTGTGTAAATGCAAGTGGAATCTAGTGTCTTGAGGGAAAAGAGGATAGGGGAATTTAAAAACTAGAGGGCAAAGGTTTAAGCTGAGGGGAAAAAATTTTTAAAGGGATCAGAGGGGAATTTTTTTCACAGAGATTGATGGGTATGTGGAACAATCTGCTAGAGATAGTCCATGTCATACTGCATAGAACAGAACCTTAAATCCATGTCAACCACCTCTATGTGGAAAAACGGCCTCTCAATATTCAAGATTCAATTTATTTTCATAGTAGTAAAACAATGTCGTATTACATGAAATTTCTTTTTGTCTGCAGCAAGGCCGACAGATTTTCCACCGGCAGGAATTGCCTCAGCACCTCTTACAGACTTACAGTTAGACTTACAGTGTACAGAGACAAGCAAAAGAAAGTCCCCTCAGAGTCACTGAGTGTCCGTAGACTCGCCTCCAGCACTTCTGCAGCCCCTGCAGCCACACAGAGTCCAGTCCAAACCATTAGGCAATCCGTGCTCCAGATCCAAACCTCCAACATGATCAGAAATGCTTCATTGTCCTCGGCACCTCCTCACATTCCGGTTCCGATACCTGGTACCCCTCCAACCACTTCGAGCCAGTCTCCAGCAGTCTGCAGCCTGACGTGAGTCTCCTGACAGCAGCCCACAACTTCCATGTGTTCCTTGCCTCGAGTCACCAGCAGCCCACTGCATGCACTGGTCTCTCAGCCTCAGAGCCCCCTCCGCTGTGGACGTCTCCTCTGCATCTCCCTCTCAGTCGGGTGTAGGGGGGTGATCTTTCCGTTCTCTGATGCCCTGCTCCAGTCCTCTGCTTCCCTGGAGTCTGCAGCCCCTCGTGGCTGCTGCCGATTAGTAGGCACCACCATCTTGGATTTCAAATAAAAGCATCGTCGGCTCCCTCAATGGGCCATCCAAAGCCCATGCGGTGCTGACGGTATTTGACTGGGTGACCGGACCCAGCGGGAGCGCTGCATCTCCGCTCCCTTGCTACCCGTGGGTCAGTGTCACCGGCATTGCTGCTGCTACAGCGGCTCTGGCAGTGCTGCCATCCCTCTCAGGTCCCTCCCTAACTCCTCACTTACACCCTCTAGTTTTAGATTCTTCTACCCTCAGAAAAGATGGGTAGAATTACAAAATACAGTATAAAAGATATTTGAATAGGAAAGGTTTAAATGGATATGGGCCAAATGGAATTAGCTCAGGCTGATAACTTAGTTGGCATGCTGTATAAGTATATGAATCTATAAAATCCTCCACCTTTATTTCCTCCTTTAAGATCCACCTTTAAGCCTCTGTCTTTGGATACACTTGAATGACATCTCATGCTCTGATTTCAGGCTTTGTTCTGATGAAGCTTCTGTGAGGTTTTGCTGTGATAAAGGCAATTTAGGAATGCAAACTGGGCATGCGCCTCCAAGCTACAGAACCTGCTGATGAGCTGAATGTTCTGCCTCTTTCTAGGTAGAAGTTCGGCAGAGACAAGGAGAGAATGTTCCGAAAGGATGGGGCTGTGACCCTGATGGCAAAGATACCAATGATCCAACAAGAATCTTGAAAGGAGGAGGTCTGCTCCCCCTTGGAGGAAACGAGGCTACAAGTAAAAATCACATTTTATCAATAGATTTGCAGCGGGTTTTCTTGAATGAGAGATGCTATTCATTGTAGATGATTGGATTCATGGAGTGAGATTCCCACCAACATCTCTATCGAATTGTAGAATCTACTTTCTCTTTAAGATTCAACGCAATAGGTGTTTGATTAATATAATTTAGCCAAACACTCCCCTCCTCACTATCAACAACACCACCAATTTTTTTGTGATCTGCTAATCATAATTTCTATATGCCAGACCAAATTTTAATGAATTTAACAATATTAGGGTCTCAGCTATAATCCTTGTGGTAGATTACTAGCATTGGTTTATAAAACAACCCTTTCACTGTCACAAATATTTGGGAACCAGTTCCACAACTCTTTGGAAGTGGCTATGGAGTAGATCAGATGTATACAATATGTTTGGCTTCATTGGGTGAGACATTAAGTACAAAGGTAAGGAGGTCGTGCTGCAACGATATAAAACTTTGATTGGCTGCACTTGGAATACTGTGTGTAATTCTGGTCACCCCATTACAAGAAGGATATGGAGCCTTTGGAAAGGGGACAGAAGAGATTTACCAGGATGCTGTCTGTTTTAGAGGGCAATATAGACCATTGGCAGGCAGACATATATTTTAAATTAGCATCATGGTAAATACAGACAGGCTGAAGAGCCTGTTCCTGTGCTGTACTGTCTTATATTAAAGATGAACTCTGATGTTTCCACAGTGACTGGCCTCCTTCCTTCTGCCCTCTTTCTCCGCGAATCTTTCAGGTTGCAGGTGCCCACTTGTAAAAATTCACAACTTCCAGCCAGTGGTGAGGCACCCAAACCCAGCATTCAAACCTGGCTATCGAGATCACAAGGAGCATCTTGGACTTCCCATAGGCTGGAGCTGAACTCACCTGTCCCTACTGTTAATTTAGAAAGGAGTCCTCAAAATGTAATCCAGTTCTTATCCCCACAGTTTGGTCAAACATTACAAAACAGTCTCTTCAGCTCACCATATCCAAGTACCCATCTAAAATATTTACTGTCAGAGTACATACATGACATCACATATAACCCTGAGATTCTTTTACCTATGGGCGAGGCAGAATTACCCTTATTGGTAGTGCAAAAAAAAACTGTACTCAATATACACATGTAAACAAAAAAATGTAAATTGACTGTGCGATAGAGAGAAAACAAATCAATAAAGTGCAAAAGTAAGAATCCTTAAACAATCCCTGATTGAGTTTGTTGCTGAGGAGTCTGAAGGTAGAGGGGTAGCCACTGTTCCTAAACCTGGTGGTGTGAGTCTTGTGGCACCTATTACCTCTTTCCTGATGGCAGCAGTGAGAACAGAGCATATCCCGGGTGGTGTGGATCCTTAATGATTGTTGCTGCTCTCCGATGACAGTGTTCCCCGTAGGTGTTCTCGATGATGGGGAGGGTTTTGCCTGTGATGTCCTGGGATGTGTCCATTACCTCTTGCAGGGCTTTATGCTCAGGGTATTGATATCCCCATACCAGGGGATATGTAATGCAGCCGGTCAGCAAACATGTAGAAATTTTCCAGGATTTCTGATGTCGTACCAAACCTCCGCAAACTCCCGAGTAAGTAGAAGCATTGACGTACGTTCTTCATGCTTTATACTAATCCCATCCTCATTTGACTAGAATCCACACAAGCTGACAAATGTCCGAGCATTGTCTGAGATGATTGGTGCTCCAGCACTCTCCTACCATTTCCTCTGAGTGATACTGCATATTAGATAAAAAAACACATTTTCAGCAACCTATTCCAGGTAACCACCATTCTCTATGGAAAATATTTGCCCCGCATATCTCCTTTACAATTTCTTCCCCATTTTTACTTTGGGAAAAATATTTAATTTTTAACTTAAGAGATACAGCCTTTCTGTCCACAAGCTGCATCACCCAAATAGACCCATGTGGCCAATTAACCTACTAACCCTTACATCTTTGGAATGTGGGAGTAAACTGGAGCAACTGGAGGTTGAATGAGGGTTTCTGACACTGTAACAGCATTGCACTTAACCCCTATGCTAACCGTGATGCCCATTTGATGATCTATTAATACCTCTCATAATTTTTGTAAACCTCTGTCGGGACTCCCCTCAGCCTCTGATTCACCAGAGAAAGCACCCCAAGTTTGACAAACCTCACCTTGTAGGTCAACGCCACTAAACCAGACAACATCCTAGTAAACCTCTTCTGTACTTTTACCAAGGCCTCCAGATTCTGCCCCAACTGGATGACCAGAATTGCACGTGGAATTTCAAGTGCAGTCTGACTGAAGTTTTATACAGCTCCAACATAACTTATTTACTTCTACTTGAAGGGCCGACATGGCCTGTTTCCACGCTGTAAACAGTTATATGGTTATAATCGGTGCCCTGCCCTCTGAAGCCAAGCAAGGCCAACTAGGCAGCTGCTTAGGGTGCAGACCTCAGAGGGGTGCTGTCAGGATAGCCAGACATCCACTGTAGGGGTCAAATGTAAAAAAAATGTACATACCTTATTAGACTGTTGGCTGGGCACCACCATCTTTATTCTTGTGCACGAGCGCAAGTGCCAGCTGGGGTAGATTGGTGCATGCACGGTGAGTTTGCATATAGGAGTTTGGTTGGTGCATGTGCGATGGTTAAGGGCATAAATTAGGATCGTTAGAGCATTGCTCAATATGGCAGTGGCATAGAGGAGTGAGGGTGAGTGAAGCTCACATATTTTGTTGACCATTTTCATGGATGCTCACATGGACATTTTCACTGATATTTGTTATTACGGATTGTTATAAAATGTTATTTATAGATATTTAAAGAAGATGATTACAAGTTTTATGTTTTTTTTAAAAAAGGATTTAAATACATCTGGACTTGAATTGAAAATAATTGAAACACATTATAAATAAAGAGCTTCACCCAGCCTTCGAGCAGGTTTGGTGGAGAGTAGTTGTTACATCCGGTTTTAGGCTGGACAGTCCGTCTTTTTAGCACTCTGTCCTTCGTCCTCTATCTGGATGTTAATTGGTCCTCCATTTAGGGGGGTAGGGGCAGAAATGGCAAGGGAGGAGGCACTTAGCTTGTTAAGTGCAGCATACCGGGTTCTGTAGGCCGTGCGCTGCCATATTTCTTGTGCACATGCGCAAGTGCCACCTGGTGCATGCACAGTGGAGTACTGGGGCTGGCTGGCACAAGCACAGTCGGTTAGTTACCGGGGCCGCTTGGTGTATGCATGATGGGCCCGCAGACGGGGGAATGTTTAGCTCAGGCGTGTAGTTCTGGTGCGATTGCCAGCACTTCAGTTATCCCATTAACATTGAGTGGAGTAGTGTGGCGGGCTTTAAAGGAGGCTGAGTAAATATTCATTTCCTTCAGTTCTTTATTTATACTGTAAGAATGCATATATTGTATGGCCAGTTTTCTGTGCTATCATGTTCTATGGGCTCAGATTGTGGGAGATAAATACAATGGCTGATTAGAAGAAACGACCTTCTGGAGCTCAGCACGACAAAGCTCAAAGGTTCATCTGGAAATACTTCCCGAATTGAAGCTAAGGCCCTGTTGATGGAATTTGTGAGTTCAAGTTTGTGGTATCCTTTGTTACATGGAACAACATCCTTTTTGAAGTTAATCTTACAAGCAAGCTACTCCAAAATAAGAAAGATGATTGTAAATTCAGTGACAAGAAAATTGCAAGTGACTAAGAATTACCTTGTGGACTGCAGGTGTGACAGATGCTATGGAGATTGCAAAGGAACTAGAGATACTACCAAACTTTGCAACAGAACAAGTTAGAAACAGGAGAAAGAATCAGCAGTTTGAGTATGAGGCCCAGGAAAAGGCACCACAAGATCCAAAGCAGAAATTCAAAGTAGGTTTCTACTGTGATGTCTTAGACATGGCCATACCATCTGTTGGAGAGAGATTCCAACAGCAACAATATAATTCCCTATTTGGCTTCCTGTATATATCATAAAGAAAAAAATCGACTGAAGATGTACTTAAGAGCTGCAAGAATTTGGAAAAATAATTGATGCATAATGGAAACAAGGATATTGATGCTGAAGATCTGTGTTACAAACTTACAGCAATAGCTCGAAGATTTCCAATGTCGACGTTGCCACAGGAGAACTTCACTCCATACTACAACAAAACTCTCCTGGATCATGTGCCCAAGGTTTCTGTTGCTCTAAGGATCCTTCTCACACTTCCAGTATCAGAGGCAAATGGTGAACGTAGTTTCTCAAAGCACAAACGTATAAAAACTTACATAAGCTCAACAATATTGCAACAGAGACTAGATTGTTGGCAACTATATCACTTGATCCAATTGAATTGGTGGCGTTTGCAATGGAAAAGGCTCGCAAAAGCCCCTTTTCCACTAGCATCCCATTTAATTGACTGCACATTGTCCCAGGATAGGAAGCCTTTCGTGCCATTTCCACTGGGCCTCCCATAACTGGGACACTCATTGCTTTTCCACTGGACACAACTCATCCCTGGGGATTGGAGTGTTCTACCTTCAACTGGAAACAGGTGACTTTCTGCTGTCCTTTTTCCATTGGTTTTATCAGAACACCAGCGTCAGCAAACAGGGATATGAGTAGGGGTAGAGGCGGTTAATCCCCAGCGTGAAATGATGTTCGGACAGTGTTCTTTTTCCACTGGACTCTGTCCCAGTAAATTCCCAGTTAATTCCTGGGACAGGGTACCAGTGGAAAAGAGGCTAAGGTGAGATTCTAAAGTGCTTGAAATTGAAACATTGATAAGACTTAAATTTTAACAACACAATTCACAAGATTATTACCTCTGACAAGGAAGTTACATTTTTAACCCTGTTTGTCTGTTTTTTGTTTGTTTCTATGTCTGACTGAAAGCAAAATATTGTCCTAATATGACAGATTGGTTACGCCAAATAACCTTAAAAGATATCTAGTCTTAATGGTGTGTGAAGTAAAAGGTTTTAATGTGTTGCCCTTGGTGGAGGTATACATTCTATCAAGTCCCCTTTAGTTGGTGTGTCAAAATATTTTCTTTTGTATTTGAGAAAGATAATCAAAGATCTATGTATTACTTATTCTTGCCATATAAAATAAATTTAGCAGTTTCAAGCTTTTAATTTTTTCTACAAAAAACATGTTTTTAAAAAGCAAAATTGGCAATTTTTTTTTGGGGGTGGTGCAAGTAGTTGGCCTTGCACCAGCCCTGAAGCCAAATACACCACAAGCCTTCGTTCCCACCTTATCTATGTGGCCAATTTCAAGGATCTATGTACCTACCCAGAATAATTTAATACCCTTGACTCTGGATAATAAAACCTTGGACACCTGGTGGGATCATGTGTATCAAGGATTGTTACCAGTGAGGGAAGCTTATGTCATTTGAGCAGTTGAGGAACAAATATGATTTGTCTGATTGAACATTTTTCTGTTATCTGCAAATAAGATGTTTCTTAAGGGAAAAATTGGGACCATCTAAGACCCTACCTGACTGTGGTGACGTGGAGATTCTAATTTGAAAGGGGAATGTGTGTAAATTTATCTCTAAGATGTATTACATATTCCAAAAATGAGGACCTGAAGCCGGGCTTTCACAGATGGGAGTCAGACTTGGCCACAACAATCAATGAAAGGTGGTGGGAAGACCTGTTTATAGACAGCATGACTGGAGTCGTCAATGCCAGATACAAGATGGTGCAATACAACTTCTTACATCAGCTGTACCTCACACCACAAAAATTACACAGATCAAAGACTGAAATTTCAGAGATGTGTTTTAGGTGTAGTGTGGAGGTTAGAACCTTTGTCCACACCACCTGGCTGTGTACAAAGGTGAGACCCTTCTAGGGGACATTCTGAAAAAATTATAAAAATGGATTTTCCACAGAATCTGGAATTGTACCTTCTGGGAGACATTGGGGACATGAGTTTTAAACTATCCAAATACCAAATTCAGTTCGTGAAGGTCGCCTTGTTAATATCCAGGAAGTGTATCGCGGTCACGTGGAAGTTCGACTCCCAATTAAATACCACATGATGGAATATATAAATGCAGAATTGTATTCCCCAGGCAAAAATTATGTACAATCTCAGGAGGAAATGTGACACATTCATTAGAGGGTGGCAACCCTATTTGAAATATTTTGTATGCAGGTTTGACTAGCTCCCCCCTTAGAAATATGGGTACTGTAACAATCAGTCCCAGCATGAAATGAGTGGGATTAGGAAATGAGACATGACGCAGACGATGTGCTTTTTTAGTTCTCTTTTTATTCCTTACCTTTTGTTATTTAATCACCCTGGTTGTTTCTTTCCTAGGTTTCTGTAGAAGCCGTTGACCCACCAGTATTTGTATCTGTATAATTTATATGACTAAATTTTCATTTGTATTGGGATAGGGGGGCTGGGGAGGGGGATAAATACAGACTCTGTATGTTGAAGAAGATTATATTGTTTGTTTGAATTTTTATGAGTCAATGAAAATCAAAAATAAATTATTAAAAAAAGATCTATGTACCTGAAGCCCCTGTTCCCTCATCAATGCCTGTCATTTACTGTATACCACCTTTTTATGTTTGTGCAACATCTCACACTGATTAACTTCCATTGCAATTTCCCTGCCCATATCTGTCACTGATCTGCATGCAGTTATATTTTTTGATAACTCTATACATTGTTCACAATACCACAATTCCTAGTTCATCTGCTAACACACTAACCCAACCAACCACATTTTCATCCATGTCATTTACATGAATCCCACATTGTTGATCCCCTTTGCAAAACATCACCCCCCACCCCCAGCCAGAATAACCCACTTCCATCACTACCCTGTGTCCTCTCTGAATCCAGATTGCCAATGCACCATAGATCCGTGTATTGGATTAGCCTACCACGAGGGGCTTTGTCAAACTCCTTTCTAAAACCTTGTAGACGACATCCACTGCCCTACCCTCGTCATCAATTTTGTCACCTCCTCAAAAATCTCAATCAAATTGGAAAGACATGACTGGCCCAACACAAAGCAATGCCCCTAAACTCTCCATGCCTTTCTAAGTGTGCATAAATCCTATCCTTAAGTGTGTTCTCCACTAGCTTCCCTACCACCAATCTATAGTTTCTTGGATTAACCACAATTTCCCTTTTCTCTTCACCTGTCTGGTGTCTAACACTGACCAGTGTTCAGATATTGTCATTCACGTGGTGTTGTTCAGGGCTGACCAGCATCCTGGAGTTATTTTGAATTACTATGCTGTGTTCCCCAGGTGGATACAAAGGCTATGGATTGAGTATGATGGTGGAGATATTTTGTGGAATTCTAGCAGGGGCTCATTACAATAACAACATCCAGCGCTGGAAGGAGACCAAAACGATGGCTAATTTGGTAAGGTCACTCACTTGGATCTCAGTTTCAGCACCCCTTCCCTCTCACCCTATGTATACTCGCCCACTGTACCCTCGCCATCTGCTTTCCCACCCTGAAACTTTGTCAAAAATCCCCGTTCTGTCACCTTATTGAAGGTTTAGCACCATGGCGTGCATTCATATCCCTCGGTACATACACCCTTATCCCTGATCTGGTACTCTTGCCCTCACACCTCTGGTATCCCTGGCCCTGGCCTCTCCCCTTTGTGAAACTGCAAGTCTGCAATCCTCCACTACCTCCGCCTACCCTCAATCTGTACCATTATCTCCTGTACCCCAACATTTGTACCCTTTGCCTCAGTATTTCTGCCCTATTTTACTACAACCCTGCACCCGACACCCCAACCCTATCCCTTGTAACCAAGCCTGCAGTGTCTGCATTATGCACTTCCATTGACCCAATAGGTGGACAGCCAGGGTCTTTTTCCCAGAGTGACAATAGCAAATACCAGAGGACATCTGAACAAGGTGAAGGGCAGAAAGTTTAGGGGAGATGTCAAGGGTAGGGTTTTTTAAAAAATAAACACAGAGTAGTGGGTGCCTGGAATGCATTGTCGGTGGTGGGGGTAGAGGCTGGAACAATAGGGACATTTAAAAGACTTTTAGATAACTATTTGTATGCAAGAAAAAAATAGAGGGTTATGGGTGTGAGAAAGGGAAGGATTAGATTGTTGTGAAGTAGGTTTGCATAGGTCAACACAACATTGTGGGTCAAAGGGCCTGGGCTGTGCTGGAATGTTCTCTGGTCTGTGCCCCCGAACCGGCGAATGTGCTGTGTGTATATATTGGGTGGCTCAGGGCTGAGGGGAACCTTTCTGCGCCCAAAGCTGCCAGAGGAAGTGGGAGAGCAGGGACAATTGTAACATTTAAAAGACATTTAGATAGGGGTATCTGGTTCAAATGCTGAAGTGGGCAACTTGGTCAGCATGAACAAGTTAGGCTGACGACCTGTTTGCTTGCTGTGAAACACTGGAGTCAAAGGTAGTATACCCACCACCTGCTGAACCTCAATGGTTCAAGAAGGCAACTCATCACCACCTGTTCAAGGCATGTCAAATAGGAAACTAAATGCTCGTTCAGTCTGGGAAGCTCACATCCCTCGAAAAAACAAAAAATGACTTTCAATACATGCAGGATTGCCCAAGAATCACCAATCTTCCAGTAACGGGTGCTGAATATTTGAAATAGAAGTCAAAAATGTTTGAAACACTCAGCCATCAGGAGGCACCCATGAACCAAATGTAATGTTTCAAGTTAAGATCCTTTACACAGAAACTTTTACCTTTCTCTTTCAGAGATGCTGTCTGACCTCCCAGTATCCTGTTTGTATTATTCAAACTTTTGCAGCTACTGTCATTCTGCTATCCCCACCACAGGTCAGAGAAGGACCAACTACAGATTCTGGCAAACTAAAGTTGACTTTGATCACCAGAATCCAGAGAGCCATGAAATGAGTCACGACTTCATGTTTGAGTTTCTGAATTTTACTTACTCATTCACACACTGTTTGCAGTCAAGGCTGGTCTTTACTTCATCCTTCATTGGCCCTGAGCTAAGTGACTCACTTCAGGGAATCAGCTATGTTGCTTAGAGTTTGGAGGCATAGTTTGACCAGAACGGCTCAGGACATCAGGTTTCCAACCCCTGCACTGAAGGCTCAGAGAGGAAGGAGGTAAGAGCAGGCAGTCACAAAGGGAGAGGCTAAGGGTAGAATCTTTGAGAATCACTCAAGGCCAGTCTCCAGGGGCACTGGAAGATATCAGGCAATGTTTCCCCGAAAGACTCATACTCCAAATGTCACGTACTCTGAGACTGCAAGCAAGAGCTCCCCAGAAGCATCTCACCTTGACAAATGATCCCCGTTCAGCAGGAGCCAATACAGAGATTTCTGGACCTTTCTATTTGGTTCTTGTGTTGGATTCCCCTTTCACTTCTCTTTGCACCTCTAGTGTAGTCACTAACTCTGACACTTGTGCTCCCACCCCTCAGGGACAATGCTTCCTTGCCATAAACCCAGAATGCTTTGCTCCAGGATTTACCTCAAGGATGTCAGACTTGCTGGGAATACACAGAAATCTGGATCCGGTGAGTTTTATCAGTTACCTATTGTATTTGGTGTTTAACTGTCAATGAGCATAACAGATTAGCTATTGGTTTAACTATTAACTGGTGTCACTCTACCTACAAGTGCTTCCTAAGATCACTCTGACCTTGAACAACCTGGTTACAATGCAAAGTCCTGCTGTTTTGCTCAGCCATTTTTCTCCTCTCAGCAATTTGAGTTTAACAATAACACTGGACGACAATTTTTTTCAAACGGTTTGCTTCCTGAAAAAAAATTATGATAGACAACTTCAAACTGAACACAGAAGATAATTTCAGATTTGCTGTATCACATTAGAAGTTGGAGAAACATTAAATAAACTTTTATTAAATTTAGCATGCTTAATCACATAATGATGCGGACACATTGCATTAGTTCACCAACCTAAAAATGTTCTGCTTCTGATTTTAATTTGTACTCAGCATCTGATGCCAGCATTGATGGAATCCAATTACCCTGATACCACTTTTCCATGGTCGCGATGTCCTGGTGAAACCTTTCACCATGTTCATCACTGACTGCACCAGGATCAGCCGGGAAGACGTCCAAGTGCGAATGCGGAAAATGAATTTTCAATGACAAGCTGCACTTCATGGTTTTGTCTGCTTGAAGTAGACTTAAAGTATGACAGGAAATCACAAAAAATTGATTATATCTAAAAGACGGTATGTGATAGGAAAGTTTTAAGGTTATTTTCGTGATCAGCAGCCCAAAATCCATAAAATACACCCAAAAGTGTTCAGGAAGCAAAGTTTTCATTTTCCTGTGTAATTACAATGGCACAGTTAGCGTAGTGGTCATTGCAACACTGTTACAGTGTTAATGACCCAGGTTTGAATCCCATTCTGTCTGTAAGGAATTTGTATGTTCTCTCCATGCCTGTGTCAATTTTCTCTGGGGGCTCCAGTTTCCTCCCACCATTCAAAATGTACCAGAGATTATAGGTCAATTTGATGTGATTGGGCTCTTGGGCTGAAATGACCTGTTACTGTGCAATATGTCTAAATTTAAATTTAAAAACCAATAAGCCAATGGCACGAACCTGCTTTCTCCTGAATTTGAGTGCAGAACCAATAGGTTTAGCCAGAATCAGGAACTTTCTAAAACAGATCCAGAAATTTTAGAAATCATCTTCCAAGAAGTTAGTGCTACTGGGAGATGGTCGTTGAGACAACTCACACTACTATTCTTGGGAACCGAGATGATTGATGCCCTTTTGAAGCAGTGGGAACCTTTGACTGCCACAATGAGAGGTTAAAAATATTCATGAACACTCCAGCTAGTTGGTTGGCACAGATTTTCAGTACCCTGTCCAGGGTCTGATGCCCTGTGAGGGTTCACCCTCTTGAATGTTGTTCTGACATCACCCTCACAGACAGGGTCCTCAGTCTATGCAGGGATTCTAGTAGGCACTGTTTGGTTCTTCTTCTCAAAACGGGCATAGAGGTGTTCAGCTCATCGGGTAATGAAGCATCACAGCCATCTATAGTATTCACTGACACTTTGTAGGCTATAATGCCCTACACTCCCTGCCATAGCTGAAGTGTATCTGTCACTGTCTCTAGCTTCCTCTGGAATTGCTACTTTGCCTCAGAGATGGCCTTCTGCAGGTCACACCTGGTCTTCATGCAGAAATCTAGATCCCTGGCCTTAAACACCCTTGTTCTTACCCTCAGCAGGTTGCAAATCCTCTGATTCATCCAGGACTTCTGGGTGGGGAACACTTGATATGTGCGCATGGGCACACATTTGTCCACACAGGTCTTAATGAAATGTGGCAACATATTTCAAAGAATCATCACCCTCTGGCTGAAGATATTCCTCCGCATCTCTTTTCCAGGTGGACACCCATCATTCCTGAAAGGTGCCCTCTTGTTCTCGACTCTCCCACCATGGGAAAGAACCTTTGTACATCTACTCTGTCCATGCCTTTCAACATTCAAAATGTTTCAATGAAATCCCCCCCACTCATTCTCCTAAATTCCAAGCACTGGCCAAGACCTGTCAAAAGTTCCTATTATAATCCTTTCATTCCCAGAATCATTCTTGTGAGCCTTCTCTGAACCTTCACCAACATCAGAACATCCTTTCTTAAATGAGGAGCCCAAAACTGCTCACAATACTCCGCGAGGTCTCACCAGGGCCTTATAAAACCTCAACATTGCATCCCTGCTCTTATATTCTACTCCTCTTGAAATGAACGCTGGCATTGCATTTCCCTTCTTCACTGTGGACTCAACCTGCAAGTTTACCTTCAGGCTCTCCTGCAAGAGGATTCCAGGTCTCTTTGCACCTGGGTATTTTCAATTTCTCCCCACTTAGAAAATAATCTGCCCGTTAACAACAAGAATGCCTTGGAGTAGGCACAGGACTTTGTGAAGGGGTGAGGGTGAACAGCCAGAAGTCATGGTTCATGTAGCTACCATAGATAGGAGGGATGTGATCCAATGACATAGGTCAGAAGAATGTTCAAGGGACTAAGTAACAGGTCTCGACCACCACTGCCCTATGACACTGAACTCCACCATTATGAAATGCTTCAAGGGCCTGGTGATGGAAAACATCAAAGGACACCTCCCAGAGATGCTGGACCCATTTCATTTCGCCGATGGAAGAAACTGTTCCACAGACGATGCTATAGCCTTGTCCCTTCAATCTGTCCTGACCTACCTGGAGAATGACGTCTCATACGCCAGACCTTAATTGACTTCAACTCAGCATTTAATACGATCATTCCCCAGTGGCTGGTGGAGAAGCTGTCCTCGCTGGGACTCAACACCTCTCTCTGTAACTGGATCCTGGACTTCCTAACGGAAAGACCACAGACTGTCCGGGTCAATAGCCAAATATCATGGAGCACCATCACACTGAGCACTAGAGCATCTCAGGGCTGTGTACTCAGCTGCTCCTGTTCTCGCTATTGACCTACGACTGTATCGCCAGATCCAGCTCCAACAGTATCATCAAGTTTTCTGATGACACAGCAGCAACAACAATGAGTTGCACTATAGAGAAGAGCAGGAAAATCTCGTGAAATGGTGCGCGAGTGACAACCTGAGTCTCAACGTGGACAAGACAAAGGTGACGAGCGTGGACTTCAGGAGGACCAGGAATGACCACCATCCACTACACATCAACAACTCTGAAGTAGAGAAAGTGGAGAGCATCAGGTTCCTTGGAGTTCATTTAACTAATGACCTATTGTGGACACTCAACATCTCACTTGTCAGGAAGGCACAGCAGCACTACAGTTCCTGAGAAGACTGAAGTGGGCAAGGCTACCATTATGTCAACTTCTAAAGGAGCTCTATCAAGAGCGCCCTGACTGGCCGCATCACAGTGTGCTATGGCTGCCACAGAAAAATGTATTGGAGGTCAATCCACAGGACCATAAGAGTGGCAGAGAGGATAACTGGAATCTCCCACCCCCCTCCATTGACATGATTTACTGGGATTGTTGTCTGAAGAGGGGGCATAAAATCCATTGTGGACCACTTCCACCCTTCACACAGCACCTTTCACCTGCTCCCATCAGGAAAGATACAGGAGGATCAGAGCCAGCACCACCAGGCTGAGGAACAGCTTCTCCCCACAGGAAATGAGAATGTTGAATAACCAAAGGATCTGCTCACACTAACCGTTCGAGACTCTCAAATTCATGAATCAATATTTAATTATTTATTTGTAGAGATGAAATACTTGTCCTGCATGTGATTTGTCTATGTGTGTGTGTTATGCCTGGTTGTGTGTCTCAAGTTGTATAGCTGTAATTGAGACAGTCAAAGGATGGGCACGAGTGGCTGCTCACTAGCCCAGATTGAGAACTGAAAGGTAGGACAGAGGTGCTGCACTGTGAGTCAAAGTTTGCCTTACTTTAGCATCACAGGGTCCAGTGCAAGTTGGCAATGCCCTGCTGCAGGGTCTCAACCAGAAATTTCAACAGATGCTGCTTGACCAGCTGAATTCCTGTGTGTGGTTCCTTTGTTTAGTCTGAGTCCTGCTCATTCAAGTTTCAGTTCAGAGGCCACCGCCACCTCCTCTGGCAGTTCATCCTAGACACCAACTGCTCTGAAAACTTTTACCCCTTAGATCCCCTTTCTTCCTCCTCCCCCATAGAAAGGCTTTCTACCCCATTTATGCTTCTCATCCCTCAGCCTCCTTCACCCCACTGACTGAATCTTTCCTCTGAAACCAAGCTCTCCAATCCAGGCACCACTATTTTCTGCTTGCTCTCCAGCTTAATCACATCCCTCCTGCAGTGTTGTGACCAGAACTGCACAAATACTCTCAGTTGACCCAACTCCTTGGCTCAGTGTCATAGCTGATACTTGCATTCTAAGATCTTTGTTCCACAACATTCCTGCCTTGGCCTGAAACTACATCATCTTGTACTGTCTGGGTTAAATTCTATCTGCCACTCTCTTGTCCACTTTCCCAGATCTTGTCATTCTTTAAACAACCTTCATCATTGTTTGCTATGCCATCAATCACAGGGTGTCATCTCAAACTCACAGTCATGCCACTGACTTTGAACATTATTCATGTGTCTGACCAACAAGATCCCTGATCCCTGCAGTACAGTCTACCAGAGAAGAAACATGCTTTACACCCGATTGGAGAATAACATCCAGTAGTCTGGATTTTGTGTTTTAGCTGCAGGGAATATTTAGACCAGTGGTTCTCAACCTTTTTCTTTCCACTCATGTACCACTTTAAGTAATCCCAATGTCATTGGTGCTCTGTAAGGGATTGCTTATGGTAGTATGTGAGTGGGAAGGGAAGGATGAAAATCATTGCTCTAGACCCAATTGTTACTGAAATATTTTGCTTGAGAAAAATTGTCCTTGGCCCATTTCCTTTGGAGTTATGAAACCGTGCACATAATTCAATGAGGTACAATTAAAACAGTGGTTTTCAAACTTTTTCTTTCCACTCACATCTCACCTTAAGCAATCCCTTACTAATCACAGAGCACTGATGGCATAGGGATTACTTAAAGTGGGATGTGAGTGGAAAGAAAAAGATTAAAAGCACTGAATTTTAGACGCTCTCCCTTGGCACTGCCCATCTGCTATGACCTGGTCATCCCCCATAATGACTGTCAGGAGTAGTGTCATGGAAATGGACAGCACTACAGTGTGAAGCTGCTGGATACATCTTTGCATCTGGAAACTAGGAGGATTGCAGTAAACCATTGGACAGCAGATCTGACAACGATAAACCCCAGCACCACATTGAGTGAGGCTGTGGCTCTACTCTTGATGCCTGTTTTGGACTGCAGCCCAGTCAACTGGATGGTGTGTTTGTACCCTCAGAGCATCCCGGGGCTGCCTGTGCACGTCCCTGGAGACCCAGAGCGCCAGCACATCGCTGAGTGTGAACATTACGGTGGCATACCATACCACATCAATGTGGTGGACCACATGGTGAGAGCAAAACTGCCCAAAACCTTAAGCAGATCAGAACTAGGTACATTCTGAGACATGTGGGGGGGGGGGGGGGGGGTGGAAGAGAGAGAGAGAGGGATAAAGGGAGACATCAGAGAGTGGGATAGAGAACGGGAGAGAGAGGGAAGGAGGGAAAGTCAGAACAGAGAGAGATGATAAAATTCTCCCACAGAAACCAGCAGATCAGAACTGGGCACGTCCTGAGACAGGTGGGGAAAGGGGAGAGAAGAGGGGAGGGAGGGAGGGACAGGGGAGAGGGATAAAGGGAGACATCCAAGACAGAGAGGAGAGACAGAGAGGAGAGACAGAGAGATGATAAAATTCTCCCACGCAAACCATGGGGCAACTGTGGGAAGATTACAAAGCTACGGTATTAAGAGTAGGTTCCACATAGGTCAGAATGAGGGGAGAGAGGGGTACAGGGCGAGTGAGGGGCAGAGGAGGGAGGAGAGAGTGAGGGGTAAAGAGGAGAATGGAGAAGTCCTATAGAAGTGAGAAAGGGCAAGGTGAGTGGCAGACCACGGATCGAATTGTTTGTCAGCAACCTAATTCTGCATGCTTTCCAGACCTTTCACTGTATTTACTGGGGAAGGCAGGTGGGAAGAGTGGAGAGAGGGGTGGAGGGGCAGGAGGGAGATGGGGTTATTCTCATCTGTACTTTTACTTTTTTTAAAGAACTCTGTGGCGAAGGAACTAGGAGTCAAACCTCTCCCAACGAACCACACAATTGATCATTAGTGGCCATCAGATCCAATCAATCCGATCGAGTAAGGTAGCAAGGGACCGAATGGCCCCCTCTTTTGTGGCATCGTAATGATTGGTTTGTTTCAAGGCCCTGGTGGGTTGCAGGGCCCTGGACCCAAATGCCTAAGGGGTTGGGCTGTGGGTCAGAGGGAGCAGGAGCCAGCTTTGCAGGTTGATTGGGACACGGTGTTGGGTGAAACCTGGCTCTGAGACCCCGGTTTGTGGGTGGCATACTGCAAAAATGTGCAGCCAGCTTGTACCGCACTAAGGAGGTTGCTCACCAAAGGTTCCTGTCCTTGTGTCACCAAAACCAGACTGAACTCAGACTCAGAGAGATCACCCCACCCGACCGGCTTCCACTTGACCCCTCTACCTGCTCCTCCGTGGTCTCTGCCTCCAGTTCAGCACCCCATCACTTCTTGCTCCATGTTCTACCCCACTGGCTTTTCCCTGTTCCCTCTTCTGTCCTGACCCAAAATAATGGCCAAGCACTTCTCTCTACAGATGCTGCCTGCCTGCCCTCCACCTTCCCCTTCACTCATTCCACACACACATCACACCTTTACCATGATCTCGATCAAAGACAGAGAACAGTCTGAAGGGGCTTTTGGAAGAGTCTAAAGAGATCTTTTTTTGGCATATTGGCCTTCATAAACCAAAGTATTGAGTATAGGAGCTGGAATGTTATGGTAAAGTTGTATATTGGTGAGGCCAAATCTGGAGTATTGTGTGGAATTTTGGACACCTAACTACAGGAAAAATAGCAATTGGAGAGAGTGCAGAGAAGATTTACTAGGACGTTGCCTGGACCTCAGGACCCAAGTTACAGGGAAAGGTTAAACAGGTTAGGACTTTATTCTCTGGAGCATAGAAGAATGAGGGGAGATTTGATAGAGGTATTTAAAATTATGTGGGGGATAGACAGACCGAGGGTCGATGAGCTACAAACCAGAGGACATGGGTTAAGGGTGAAAGGGGAAAGATTTAGGGGGAATCATCTTCAAACAGTGGAGGGGAGTGGACAAGCTGCCAGCACTCAATTTTAACATTTACGATGAATTTGGACAGTTTCATGATGGGAGAGGTATGGAGGGATATGAACTGGGTGCAGGTCAGTAGGACTAGGCAGATAAATGGTTTGGCACAGACTAGAAGGGCCGAAGGGGCCTGTTTCTATGCTGTAATGTTCTGTGGCTCCTCGTCCTGCATTCATGCCCAGCCTTTCGTCCACGGAGGAACAATCTATCGGGTGAAAGCGCGTTAAACGGTGCAAGACTCGAAGCAGAACTGGAGGCTGACAACTGTTGCCGTCGAGTTCATGTGAACAGGTGCCCAGAGAAAGTTATTCCAGCCTCAAACCCAACACCTCCCTGAAAGCTGAATGCGACCAGCCAGACGAGGGAACAGCCCTACTCTGTCGGACGCTGCCAATGACCGAGCGAGTTCCTACGAAACCCCGTGCCTTTGCCACTGACCTTGGCCGGGTGGAATTTCAGCCGCGGCTGCCATACAGGGTCAGTCGCCGTCTGTTCCCCAGCGAGATGCAGTGTGTCATGAGGCACCCCGCTGCCCGAGCCTTGCGGCTCTTGCTCCCGCGGCTCCGGCACCACGTCCCGGCCGCCAAGATAATGTCCAAACCCGGTAAAGAGGAGCTAACAGTTCTGGTGAGGAAGAGGGGAAGGGAGGGGGAGAGGGGAAGGGAGGGGATGAGGCGGATTACAGATCTTCCTTGCTATTGCTGCGGACGGGCTCTCACTCTAGCGTTGCAATCCACAGGAGCACACCATCGGCTTTGTTGTGCTGACCGCTTCGATGATGCTTCCCTCCAGCTATGTGCTTGCCCACCTGGTGCCCTATCGGCGCGGGACCAAGTTCCACTGAGGAGGCCACGAGTTCCGGGCCCAGCACACAGCTCCATTTGCAGCAATAAACCCCTTAAAACACAGATTGGCGTCGACAGCTTCTTCCTTTCTGCACCCCTCCTCCCAACCCCATAACCTGCACTACTCCTCCCGACCCCACACTCGTCCTTCACCCCTAACATTCTCCCTCCAACCCACTTCACTTTGGTTCACCCCTTCTACACCAACCACCACCCCATCTTGGTCAAGCAACCCCACAGGTCTCAGCCACACTTTGGCCCAGGGTGCTGGAGCCCAGGGCAGGAGGGGCCAAACTGCCTCCTGAATCAGCTACACAAATAATGAAGCATGGTGGAGATGGAATTGTTTATTTTTAAAAAATCGCTCATCTGCCACGGGAAAACACTGTCCAGAGCATACAATGGTTGAACAAGGCAGCAGATGCTGCAGCCGTGGAACATTCCGGCACCAAGGGCCCAGGCCCAAAACCGCCACTTGTTTCTTTCTACCATGATGCATGACCTGCCCAGTTGCTCCAGCTCACATCCCATACCTGGTTACCGAGGGTCCAGGTCATCACCTGTGGCCACAGACCAAGCCTCTCCTCCTTATGGCTCTTCCACCCCCCCCCCCCACCCCATCCCACCAAGGTCTCACTGCCTCACCCATCACTGGGATACAAACCCCAGGCCCTTTACATCAACATTAATGTCCAGAACCATCTTTCATTACTTAACCTTACTGAAGATTTTCCAATTCTCAAACCGATCTGAAAGAATTTGACTGGATCCACACGATGATTAGCTTAAATCAACGTCATCGCACCAACAATCTGAATGGTACTAGTACATTAACAAGACTGCAGAAGAGCTCCGGATTCTGTGGTAGGATCAGGCCAGACTACACCCAGGGAGCAGACAACAGGAACCTCATGTGGTGCTTTCCACCACACAACTCCTTGTAAATGCTGGTGTTGATGTACACACCCCGTGAGATGGCATGTGGAGAGGTAACAGTGGCAGGGGTTCTGAACATCAGGTTGATAATCAGACAGTTCCTCCTGTCCAGAGGAACAACAGTCTGAAACAGCACTTCAAACCAGTTGACGGATAGCACAGTGGTTAGTGCAATGCTGTAACAGCGCCAGTGATCGGGGTTCAAATCCCACGCCCTCTGTAACGATTTTGTATGTTCTCCCCCCGCCTGGGTTTTCTTCCACCATTCAAAACGTACTGAGGGTGTAGGTTAATTGGGTGGCACGGGCTGGTGGGCCAAAAGGGCATGTTACCGTGCTGTATGCCTAAAATTACCTAAATTTATACTCATTCTGGCACATTTTTATCATGGGATACAAATCAAGTAAACTATTTAAAACTAATCTTGCTTCTGATAAAGATGAGCAAGTGTAGCCACCAGCAAACCCTCTCAAACAAGTCCTTAAAATACATGGTTACAAAACACGTCACTGAAATTGCTATCTCGGGTTACTGCTGGGTCTGCTGTACTGAGTGGCCACTGCACTCAGGTTAGAATGTCCTGGGCATCGTGCTCCACCAGCAGCGCCACGTTCTTCACATCTTCGCACCAGCAATCCAACCGCTCCTTCATCCCTTTAATCTGAAAAGCAAGGCAGGGATTAACAATAAGAGTCTCGCTGCACAGTAACAAGACCAAAGGGCCAGCCTGTCCATGCCCCACAACCTGCCCTCCTGCTTTAATCCCATGCCACCATTAGGCCTGGGCCCCTCCAATCCCCTCCATGTAATTATCTGTGTTTCTCAAAGGAAGATGATGCACCTTCCTCCACCACTTTGGCAGCTCTATATGCCCACCACATTGTTCCCTCATTCCTTCTGAACCCCTCAACTTATTGTTATGCCCTCGTATATTCCCCTACTCTAGTAACCAGACTCACTATTCACCTCATTTATGCTTCTAGTGATTTACAAACCTCAAAAAGATTCCCTCCAACGATTGAAGAAAAACTGGCCTAGTTTTTCCAGTCTCTCACAATAACTCAACTTCCCAAATCCTGGTAACAACTTTGTAAACCTCTTCTGCACCCTTCCCAACTCGTATCCTTCTAGGTGACCAAATCTGTACACAATATTCCAATTGTGGCCTTACCCAGTGTCTTGTACAACTTCAACATGATGTCCCAACACTTGTGTCCAATGAAGCCAAACACCCCAAAATTCTCTTCACTTCTGTCTACTTGTGCTGCCATCTTTACAGAGCCATGTAGTTGCACCCCATGGTCCCTCTGCTTCATTACACTCAAAAGAGCCCGGGGAGTGACGCAGCGAGCCCGGGGAGTGACGCAGCGAGCCCGGGGAGTGACGCAGCGAGCCCGGGGAGTGACGCAGCGAGCCCGGGGAGTGACGCAGCGAGCCCGGGGAGTGACGCAGCGAGCCCGGGGAGTGACGCAGCGAGCCCGGGGAGTGACGCAGCGAGCCCGGGGAGTGACGCAGCGAGCCCGGGGAGTGACGCAGCGAGCCCGGGGAGTGACGCAGCGAGCCCGGGGAGTGACGCAGCGAGCCCGGGGAGTGACGCAGCGAGCCCGGGGAGTGACGCAGCGAGCCCGGGGAGTGACGCAGCGAGCCCGGGGAGTGACGCAGCGAGCCCGGGGAGTGACGCAGCGAGCCCGGGGAGTGACGCAGCGAGCCCGGGGAGTGACGCAGCGAGCCCGGGGAGTGACGCAGCGAGCCCGGGGAGTGACGCAGCGAGCCCGGGGAGTGACGCAGCGAGCCCGGGGAGTGACGCAGCGAGCCCGGGGAGTGACGCAGCGAGCCCGGGGAGTGACGCAGCGAGCCCGGGGAGTGACGCAGCGAGCCCGGGGAGTGACGCAGCGAGCCCGGGGAGTGACGCAGCGAGCCCGGGGAGTGACGCAGCGAGCCCGGGGAGTGACGCAGCGAGCCCGGGGAGTGACGCAGCGAGCCCGGGGAGTGACGCAGCGAGCCCGGGGAGTGACGCAGCGAGCCCGGGGAGTGACGCAGCGAGCCCGGGGAGTGACGCAGCGAGCCCGGGGAGTGACGCAGCGAGCCCGGGGAGTGACGCAGCGAGCCCGGGGAGTGACGCAGCGAGCCCGGGGAGTGACGCAGCGAGCCCGGGGAGTGACGCAGCGAGCCCGGGGAGTGACGCAGCGAGCCCGGGGAGTGACGCAGCGAGCCCGGGGAGTGACGCAGCGAGCCCGGGGAGTGACGCAGCGAGCCCGGGGAGTGACGCAGCGAGCCCGGGGAGTGACGCAGCGAGCCCGGGGAGTGACGCAGCGAGCCCGGGGAGTGACGCAGCGAGCCCGGGGAGTGACGCAGCGAGCCCGGGGAGTGACGCAGCGAGCCCGGGGAGTGACGCAGCGAGCCCGGGGAGTGACGCAGCGAGCCCGGGGAGTGACGCAGCGAGCCCGGGGAGTGACGCAGCGAGCCCGGGGAGTGACGCAGCGAGCCCGGGGAGTGACGCAGCGAGCCCGGGGAGTGACGCAGCGAGCCCGGGGAGTGACGCAGCGAGCCCGGGGAGTGACGCAGCGAGCCCGGGGAGTGACGCAGCGAGCCCGGGGAGTGACGCAGCGAGCCCGGGGAGTGACGCAGCGAGCCCGGGGAGTGACGCAGCGAGCCCGGGGAGTGACGCAGCGAGCCCGGGGAGTGACGCAGCGAGCCCGGGGAGTGACGCAGCGAGCCCGGGGAGTGACGCAGCGAGCCCGGGGAGTGACGCAGCGAGCCCGGGGAGTGACGCAGCGAGCCCGGGGAGTGACGCAGCGAGCCCGGTCAGTGACGCAGCGAGCCCGGTCAGTGACGCAGCGAGCCCGGTCAGTGACGCAGCGAGCCCGGTCAGTGACGCAGCGAGCCCGGTCAGTGACGCAGCGAGCCCGGTCAGTGACGCAGCGAGCCCGGTCAGTGACGCAGCGAGCCCGGTCAGTGACGCAGCGAGCCCGGTCAGTGACGCAGCGAGCCCGGTCAGTGACGCAGCGAGCCCGGTCAGTGACGCAGCGAGCCCGGTCAGTGACGCAGCGAGCCCGGTCAGTGACGCAGCGAGCCCGGTCAGTGACGCAGCGAGCCCGGTCAGTGACGCAGCGAGCCCGGTCAGTGACGCAGCGAGCCCGGTCAGTGACGCAGCGAGCCCGGTCAGTGACGCAGCGAGGCCGGTCAGTGACGCAGCGAGGCCGGTCAGTGACGCAGCGAGGCCGGTCAGTGACGCAGCGAGGCCGGTCAGTGACGCAGCGAGGCCGGTCAGTGACGCAGCGAGGCCGGTCAGTGACGCAGCGAGGCCGGTCAGTGACGCAGCGAGGCCGGTCAGTGACGCAGCGAGGCCGGTCAGTGACGCAGCGAGGCCGGTCAGTGACGCAGCGAGGCCGGTCAGTGACGCAGCGAGGCCGGTCAGTGACGCAGCGAGGCCGGTCAGTGACGCAGCGAGGCCGGTCAGTGACGCAGCGAGGCCGGTCAGTGACGCAGCGAGGCCGGTCAGTGACGCAGCGAGGCCGGTCAGTGACGCAGCGAGGCCGGTCAGTGACGCAGCGAGGCCGGTCAGTGACGCAGCGAGGCCGGTCAGTGACGCAGCGAGGCCGGTCAGTGACGCAGCGAGGCCGGTCAGTGACGCAGCGAGGCCGGTCAGTGACGCAGCGAGGCCGGTCAGTGACGCAGCGAGGCCGGTCAGTGACGCAGCGAGGCCGGTCAGTGACGCAGCGAGGCCGGTCAGTGACGCAGCGAGGCCGGTCAGTGACGCAGCGAGGCCGGTCAGTGACGCAGCGAGGCCGGTCAGTGACGCAGCGAGGCCGGTCAGTGACGCAGCGAGGCCGGTCAGTGACGCAGCGAGGCCGGTCAGTGACGCAGCGAGGCCGGTCAGTGACGCAGCGAGGCCGGTCAGTGACGCAGCGAGGCCGGTCAGTGACGCAGCGAGGCCGGTCAGTGACGCAGCGAGGCCGGTCAGTGACGCAGCGAGGCCGGTCAGTGACGCAGCGAGGCCGGTCAGTGACGCAGCGAGGCCGGTCAGTGACGCAGCGAGGCCGGTCAGTGACGCAGCGAGGCCGGTCAGTGACGCAGCGAGGCCGGTCAGTGACGCAGCGAGGCCGGTCAGTGACGCAGCGAGGCCGGTCAGTGACGCAGCGAGGCCGGTCAGTGACGCAGCGAGGCCGGTCAGTGACGCAGCGAGGCCGGTCAGTGACGCAGCGAGGCCGGTCAGTGACGCAGCGAGGCCGGTCAGTGACGCAGCGAGGCCGGTCAGTGACGCAGCGAGGCCGGTCAGTGACGCAGCGAGGCCGGTCAGTGACGCAGCGAGCCCGGTCAGTGACGCAGCGAGCCCGGTCAGTGACGCAGCGAGCCCGGTCAGTGACGCAGCGAGCCCGGTCAGTGACGCAGCGAGCCCGGTCAGTGACGCAGCGAGCCCGGTCAGTGACGCAGCGAGCCCGGTCAGTGACGCAGCGAGCCCGGTCAGTGACGCAGCGAGCCCGGTCAGTGACGCAGCGAGCCCGGTCAGTGACGCAGCGAGCCCGGTCAGTGACGCAGCGAGCCCGGTCAGTGACGCAGCGAGCCCGGTCAGTGACGCAGCGAGCCCGGTCAGTGACGCAGCGAGCCCGGTCAGTGACGCAGCGAGCCCGGTCAGTGACGCAGCGAGCCCGGTCAGTGACGCAGCGAGCCCGGTCAGTGACGCAGCGAGCCCGGTCAGTGACGCAGCGAGCCCGGTCAGTGACGCAGCGAGCCCGGTCAGTGACGCAGCGAGCCCGGTCAGTGACGCAGCGAGCCCGGTCAGTGACGCAGCGAGCCCGGTCAGTGACGCAGCGAGCCCGGTCAGTGACGCAGCGAGCCCGGTCAGTGACGCAGCGAGCCCGGTCAGTGACGCAGCGAGCCCGGTCAGTGACGCAGCGAGCCCGGTCAGTGACGCAGCGAGCCCGGTCAGTGACGCAGCGAGCCCGGTCAGTGACGCAGCGAGCCCGGTCAGTGACGCAGCGAGCCCGGTCAGTGACGCAGCGAGCCCTGTTCTGGTGAGATTTACCCAAAGTTCACAATCTGGTCTGCATCTTGTTGCAAACCCAGGTAACCATCACTGTTCACTGTAACACATATTTTGCATCATCAGCAAAATCTACTCACCTTGCCACAAGCATCCTTGTCCAAATAATTTATGTATATTACGAAAGCAAGGGTCCTGGTACTGAACCCTGAGGTACTCCACAAGTCATGGCCCTCTTGTCTGAAAGACTGCCCTCTACACCCACTCTCTCACTCAGCCTATCATTTTTTTTAATCCAGTGGAATGTTTCCCAACATTCAATACCAATGGTTTTCAAATGTTTTTTTTTCTCCTCACATTCCACCATAAGTAATCCCTATGCCATAAGGGCTCTGAGATTAGTAAGATATTACTGAAGGTGGTATGCAAGTGGAAAGAAAAAGTTTGAAAACCACTGTTTTAATCGTACCTAATTGACTCGTTATGTGCACTGTTCATAACTCCAAAGGAAATGGGGCAATGACAATTTTTCTCATGCAAAATATTTCAGTAACAATTGGGTCTCGAGCAGTGCTTCTCAACCTTGTTTTACCTTGTTTTACCCCCATCAGTAATCCCTTACTAATCAGAGCACCGATGGTGTTGGGATTACTGAAGGTAATATGTGAGTGGAAAGAAAAAAATTTGAAAACCACCATTCTACCCCAACCTACCATGTGGGACCTTCTCGAACACTTCACCAAAATCCCTAACACGTTAACTGCCTTGTTCACCCTCTTCAAAATATTCTATAATCTTGGACTCACCCCAATAACATGACAGACAATAAAAACAGTTCAAGAGGTTGGCATTGCAAAAACATGAGAAAACTCATATTATCGCCGAGAGTTTTAACTTTTAAACCAAGTGTCAGTGAAATGCTACAGTAAAACCCGTTATTCGGAATTCAAGCAACCAGCAAAAAAAATCACAGAAAATGGGTAAAAAATACGGAAGTTTAGAACTGGCATGGCTCAACGTTAGTTTTCCCTTTACTCGACATGCAGTATCAAGCAACCAGAAAACTCACTTATCCAGCATCTACCAATTGACGTAGGTGCTGAATACCATGAGTTTACTGTACTGAAATTCTGATTCCCTGGGCACTGACCACAGATCTGGGGCATACCTGCTGCAGATCCAACACTCGGGGCTGGACCCATGTCATGTGAACACGCTCATCCACCTCATCTATGCTGCCCTTCACCAGCCCCACAGCTAGTGCCTTCATCACCAGTAGTTCCACCTGCAGGCAAAAAGCAATGAGTACACAGCAGACAAATGCAGCCAGCTCCACTCGCCCGACAAAGCTGCTCCAACACAATGGACTGTGCAAGGCAACAAAATCATCATGGGGGCAGGGGGATCGTCACAATGGGATAAGAGAGCGAAATCTCATTTGAAGCGATGCATGCAGTTCTGGTCACCCAGTTGCAGGAAGGCCAGCCTGGTTGGTGTAGAGGCTGTGCAACGCTGTTACAGCGCCAGTGATCGGGACTGGAGTTCGAATCCCACGCTGTCTCCAAGGAACCTTCTCACAGGGACCTTCTCCCTGTGTCTGTGTGGGTTTTCCCTGGGGTTTCTGGTTTCCTCCTAACCTTCAAAACGCACTGGGGTTGGGGGGAGGTGTAGGTTAATCAGGCGGAATGGACTTGTGGGCCTGTTACCATGCCGTATGCCTACATTTTTAAAAAAATTAAAATGAAAAGATTCATCAAGATGTTACAGAGAAGGGTGGAACTGAATTATAGGACGGGACTTTTCAGCCTGAAGCACAGGAGGCAGAGGGGTGACCATGATGGTTTGATATCACAAGGTAATCAGGTTAGTCATTCAAATTTAATTTTAAATTTAGACAGTTCAGTAACAGGCCCTTTTGGCCCACAAGCCTGCGCCATTCAATTACACCTAAATGACCTACAATCCCTGGTATATTTCAAATAGTGGGACGAAGCTGGAGTCCCTGGAGAAAACGCACACTGACACAGGGAGAACGCATAAACTCCTTATAGACAGCATGGGATTCGAACCCTGGTCCTGATTGGTGGCGCTTTAACAGCAATGCGCTAACTGCGACATCAACCGTGTCGCTCCTTATCCCTCCCATGAGGTTTCTAAAACTAGTGGGCATAGATGTGTGAGAGGGGAACGATTTAGAGACTTGAGGAACACATTCACAAAGAGGGTTTGTGGAACGAGCTGCCAGACATGGCAGAAAAAGGGGCATTCGAAACACCATGGACAGCTCAAGGATAGGTGGGAGTTTTGGAGGGTTGGAGTTTTGGAGGAATGGAGTCTGAACGCAGGCTCCCTCAGACAGTTGTGGAGAGGCTGGGCTGAAATCTTGTTCCATGTTGTAATTCTGATTCCACTGGGTTCATCTCTGGGCTCTGAACACAGAACCTCAATGTAGTGTTAGTTCCCAACAGTATGGGACAATTTATCCCACATGGAAAGATCCAAAAAAAGACCCACTCTTCCCCAGATGGGCTTCCAATGTCATGACATTAATCATTCTACACATTTTAAATTAGCACGAACTTGCCAGTGAACATCTCACCTCAGTAACAGGAACCTTGGCAATCTGAGAAATCTCTTTGAAGGTCAGCTGCCGGTGGTTAGCTGGACGGGTAAATGTCATCTAAAAAAGAACATTACTTCCTCACAATGAGACACACTCACTAATGAGAAACACCAACTACACTGCTGGGCATCTTTCAACCTGGACCCCAATTGGATGTCAAAACAGAATAAAGGAGATTACTGCATGATACTAGAGTAGATACATCACTGCATTTTGGCAAATCAAAGAAAGGCAAGTCTTTCACAGTAAACGGCATAGCCCTGGAGGGTATTTCAGAACAGAGAGACCTCATGAAGTAAGGAGTATAGAGACCTGGAGTATTGTTGAACAGAAGGACCTCATGGTGCAGGGTTCGTAGGGCCCTGGAGTGTGTTGGAGAACAGAGGGACCTCAGGATACAGGGCGCATAGAGTCCTGGAGTGCTGTATAACAGGGTGCAGGTGCATAGTTCCATGAAAATGGCAACTCAGATGGACAGGGATGTGAAGGCGTTTGGCAGACTTGCCCACATTGCGCAGGGGATTGAGTACTGGCGAGGGTTGGGACTCGTGATTCAACTGTACAAGGCATTGGTGAGACCACTCTTGAAGTTCTGTGTGTAGTTCTGATTTCCCAGCTCTATGAAGAACATCAATGAAGTTGGAAAGGGTGCAGGAGAAATTCACCAGGATAATGCTTGAACCAGAAGGCATTATCCTGGTGAAGGCTCTAGGATTTCTAGAAGGCTCTAGGATTTCTAGAAGGCTCTAGGATTTCTAGAAGGCTCTAGGATTTCTAGAAGGCTCTAGGATTTCTAGAAGGCTCTAGGATTTCTAGAAGGCTCTAGGATTTCTAGAAGGCTCTAGGATTTCTAGAAGGCTCTAGGATTTCTAGAAGGCTCTAGGATTTCTAGAAGGCTCTAGGATTTCTAGAAGGCTCTAGGATTTCTAGAAGGCTCTAGGATTTCTAGAAGGCTCTAGGATTTCTAGAAGGCTCTAGGATTTCTAGAAGGCTCTAGGATTTCTAGAAGGCTCTAGGATTTCTAGAAGGCTCTAGGATTTCTAGAAGGCTCTAGGATTTCTAGAAGGCTCTAGGATTTCTAGAAGGCTCTAGGATTTCTAGAAGGCTCTAGGATTTCTAGAAGGCTCTAGGATTTCTAGAAGGCTCTAGGATTTCTAGAAGGCTCTAGGATTTCTAGAAGGCTCTAGGATTTTATATTTGCATTAAAAACAAGAGGATGTCTAGGGAGTGGATCGGATCATGCAAGGTCAAAGGAAGGAATTTGTTTGGTCAGAGAAAATGGACAAGGCATCTGTGTTTGTCATTAAACAGCAGACACTAGCAGCGTGCCAGATGTTGAGGGATATCAGGGAAGGGAAGTGAGTGCAGTTATTATTTCAAGGGAGGTGCTTAGAAAGCTGAATGGTCTAAGGGTGGATAAATCTCCCGGACCAGATGGGTTGCAATCTCAGGTTCTAAAAGAAGTAGCTGTATAGATTGAGTAAGCATTAATAATGATCTTACAGGAATCAATACAGTCTGGCATGGTCCCAAAGGACTGGGGGGGGTGGGAAAAAAATCACAAACATCACCCCACTGTTCAATAAGGGAGGGAAGCAACAGATCTCAGTGGTTGGGAAGACATTGGAGTCTATTGTCAAGGAGGATGTTACAGAATACTTGGAAGCTTTAGCCAGAGCATCAAAGGTTATGGGGAGAGGCCTGGGCAGTGGGGCTGAGTGGGAGAATGGATTTCTCCCACGTATTAAATGGCGGGTATTAAATGGCGGGGCAGACTCAATAGGCTGAATGGCCCATCTCTGTTCTTATGTCTTATAGTAAGGTCTTAAGGTGGACAGGTCTCTGGGCCAGATAGGATTTATCCCAGGTTATCAGAAGGTGCCAACAAAATTGCTGAGGTCTCAAAGACCATGAACAAGTGAGTGAGAATGTATAAATCTTCATCAAGACCTCTGCGATCTCTTTACTTTCCTCTCACTGTGAAGATTGGCACTAAACACTTATTCAAGGCCACGACCGTTCTGCAGTACCCATTAATTCCTCCTTCTCATCTTCTAAAGGATTTGTTGACTTTATCACTTTAAGCTTTATATCTATTAAATATTTTACTGTACCACTTTTATGTTAAATTGTTATTTTATATAAATAACAGCCGCTCCCTGTGACTCCACCACTGGTTTAAAAACTCCAGTCAGAAGCCACATCACAAGCCCCAACTGTTTAGATCATCCTGTGCGAGACTTTGTGCTCGGGTCCCAACCTTCCCTCAATTTTTCTTGCTCATTTCCTCAAATTACTCCATCAGATTTCAGAGAGAGGAAGAACGTTCACAAAACCTTCCCGGCAACTTCAATCAGTCATTGCTCTTTGAACAACGAGGGAACCCTGTCTCTTAAAACACCCTCCAGTAACTTTCTAACCTATGACATACAGCGAGCTGCTCTGGCATTGGCTGGTTTGAGCTTGCAGCCCTTCTTAGCTAAAGGTAGATTACCCATCCTCCAGTTCATCTGCGGTTAATGAAGATACAAAACTCTCTGCTAGGGCACCAACAACACACGGCCTTGCTTCACGCAAAGTCCCAGGATTTAGTTTGGATACCCAGCTCGATGTAGATTTTCCTGTTGGCTCTGAAGGGTCTTCCTCTTTCCTTGGCTACTGAGAAAGTTTTTTCTGATTATTCAGTTTTCTCCCCCCTCCTAATTCCTTAAATAAATGACAAAATACAAAGCCCTCAAGTGAGTAAGGCGACTGGACTGGGAAGCAGTGGACCAGCTAACATGTTTAAACGTACCTCCATTAAGCAAAGAAGTTGGATCTTCTGCATCAGCCGAAGCTCATTGGCTCTCAGGTCTGGCTGGAATCATAAAGCCGGATTAGATGATTACTTAGGAACTTCTCCTCGAATCTTCCCAGACCAGGCCAATCCCCACCCAAGCCCCTCACCATCCTACAGTCTCCCCCTCCAGCCCTCTCTGCTCCATTTCCACTCCTCCTCTCCCCTTCAAATCATCCCACATCACCCCTACAGCTCCCCTCCTGCCCAACTCCCCTCAGCCTCCTCCTGCCCACTGTTTACCCAACCCTCCCACCCACTCAACCCCTTTTTCTGAAACCAACGTCTGCCCCTTTCCAACCCTCCATCCCCAACAGAAATAAGGTACCTGCTGACCCCAGGATGTTTTCAGAGCTTGGAACCTCTCCACATTCCCACTATTGAAGGCATATAACGTGTCAATCAGCCACTGCTTGTCAGTGGTCCGGAGGGACTCCAGCACCGGATGCATCAGCTGGCAATAAAACAGATTTCTAGCATTTTGTATTCATGACACAACTACAAATAATTAATCTTTTATCACCTGAACACTCACAAGTTCTCCAAAGTTGTAGACTCCTTCACCCAGCAGTCCGGCCAGTCCAAGAGTAAAAGCTCTTTCCTGATGCTCAGCAACTGAATCAGATACAACAGTAGTTTAGCCCCGAGTTCTACCACTCATTGTCAAACAGTACCTCTGAAAAATCAGATCAAGGGAAGACACCCAAGGGGGCAGGCCCTGACACCCAAGGGGCCAGTGTCAGAATAGCCTCCTCTTGTACCAGCAGTTGGGGAAGGAGGTGGATGGATGGAACATAAACAGAGAAAGTCTCTTCCAACACAATCCTCTGAACCAAGAGACAGAATTTATATTAAAAATAATTGAAAGGGATTTATTTCATCCTGAAATTCCTGGGGCAGAATGAAGTGAAGAATTCTACATTGGTTGATTAAGCTCAGTTTGAAACCACATGAACAATGATATTTAAAGAATTAAAACATTTCTTAAGCAGGCATTATATATTCCCTCACAGGAAAGGAAATCAGGGCCAACAGAGAAAATGGACCGGAAGAGTACACGGACCAGTCCTTCACATTGTATCAGACCAAAGCACAACACCCAAATGAATCTCATTCCCCTTTCATCACCCCCCTCCCACCCCATTACAATCTCTCATACATGACATTTAGAACCATAGAACATTACAGCACAGAAACAGGCCCTTTTAGTCTGTGCCAAACTATTCTTCTGCCAAGTCCCACCGACCTGTACCCCAACCACATCCCTCCATACCTCTCCCATCCATGTGCCTGCCCAAATTCATCTTAAATGTTAAAATTGAGCCCATATTCACCACTTCAGCTGGAAGCTTGTTCAAAAATCTCACTACTCTCTGTGTGAAGAGGTTCCCTGAAACTTTTCCCATATCCCATCTCCTCTCATTTGTATCTCATTAGTGGAAAAAACATATCTACATTTACTCTGTCCATACCCTCTTAATTTTAAAAACCTCTATCAAATGTCCCCTCATTCTTTTACGCTCCAGGGAATAAAGTCCTAACCCGATTAACCTTTTTCTGTAACTCCGTTCCCGAAGTCCGGGGAACATCCTAGTAAATCATCTCTGCACTCTTTCTATCTTATTGATATCTTTTCTGTAGTTAGCTGACTAAAACTGCACACAATACTCCAAATTTGACCACACTGATGTCCAATCTGGAAACACATTCCATCCATCTCCCTGTCAATGCTTCTCACGATTTTACAAACTTTGTAAAGGTCTTGTCTCCCACTCTGTTTCAGGCAGCTGCAAATCTGTCTGCCAGATTTCACCCCCACCCACCCGTTCACCAAAGCCACATGGAGCCTCTCTCTCTCTCACTCGCGCTACCAAACACTGCACTCCACACTGCCTTCTTCACCAGTCTTGATAAAGGGCTTTGGTTCAAACCGTCAACAATTCTTTTTCACCCTTTGATGATGCTCGACCCGCTGAGTTTCTCAGGAGGAAAATATACTAGTTCAGAAAGATAGAAGAATTATACAATGCAATACACTGTATACCCAGAAGGCCAAGAAGTATCTATAGAAAAAGAATCCTTGGGTCAGTGTTGAATAAAAGACAAACATTACCAAAAAGAGCAAAAAGTTTGATGATTGGAGGACAAAGCCACTGAAAAGGTTCACTGAATATAAAACACAACTAGACAAGTAAAAATTTTCTACCAATAAAGGAAAAATGAGTTAGTTAACATGGGTGTGCGAAGAGCTGAGCTCAGAGTTCCCAATATTTACTACTCTCTTTACCTGGAAGATCTTTGATGTCAATGCAGCCCAAAAACCTCAAGGCATCCTTATAGTAAGAAGCATAGTTTCCAACAATCTGATAGTACTTGCTGGAGAGATCATAAAACCGACCGTGAACTGATGTGATCCCAGGGAGGTTGGTGAGCATCTCATCCACCTCCTCAATAGTTTTCTGGAAGAGAAGATTGAAATGCATTTGCACCTGTTGTGACAAGAGGGGACTGGACAAAGTATTTACGAGGTGTACAATCACACACCAACATTTCCCCAGGAAATGTACCCCACTTAAACAGAGCCAAAGGATACATCCCACCCTCCTCCCAGGTCATGAATCCTGTAACTTTAGCTCTGCCATGTCCCAGGTACATATCCCATTATCCAATCCTGTTCTGTAAACACCACCTTGCAACTGCCAGAATAGGCATCAAAATGCTCAGGGAAATCCCTCTTTCTAGCGTAATATCTGCACAACATTCCCGATAACATTCCAACTCTCATTCCACATCCCCACCTGTGCCCTCTGCCCAACAGACTCACCCACACTCAATACATGGATTTGTGAAGGCCAATGTGCCAAAAATTCTCTTTACAATCCTATCTACCTGTGATGCCACTTTCAAGGAATTGTGTATCTGTATTCCCAGATCCCTCTGCTGCAGTATATTCCATAGTACCCTACCGTTTACCATGCACCTCCTACCCTGGTTTGCCCTTACAAAGTGCAACACTTCACACTTGTCTGTGTTAAAATTCCATCTGCCATTTTGCAGCCCATTTTTCCCAGCTGGTCCACTACATCTACACCTTTGTGTCATCTGCAAACTGGATGATCCAGTTTACCACATTACCATCCAGATCATTGATATAGACAACAAACACAGATCCCAGGCATACCACTAGTCACAGTCCTCCAGTCAGAAAGGCAATTCACTATTGCTCTCTGGCTTCTCTCGCAAACCCAATGTCTAATTCAATTTACTACCTCATCCTGAATATTGAGTGAATGAAACATCCTGAATACTGAGCGAATGAAGCTTCTCGACCAATTTCCCATGCAGAACCCCAAGTCCATGTAGACAACATCTGCTGCATTTGCTTCATCAACTTTGCTGATGACCTTGAAATGCTCCCCAAGATTTATTAGACATGACCTGCTACACACAAAGCCATGTTGACTTTCCCAAATCAGTCCCCACTATCCATGTATGTGCACATCCGGTCTCTTAAGATGCCTCCCAATTACTTGTCACTACTTATGTCAGATTCAGATTTATTGTCAGAGTACATACATGACGTCACATACAACCCTGAGATTCCTTTTCCTGCAGGCCAGGCAGAATTATCACATATTGGTAGTGCAAAAAAACTGTATATGGTGTATATGCGTAAGCAAAGAACAGTAAATAGATAATGTAAGCAAACAGACTGTGCAACAGAGAGAATTTTTAAAAATCAATAAAGTGCACAAGAGTCCTTAACTGAGTCCCTGATTGAGTTTGTTGTTGAGGAGTCTGATGGTGGAGGGGGAGCTGTTCCTGAACTTGGTGGTGCAAGTCTTGTGGTGCCTCTACCTCTTTCCTGATGACAGCAGCGAGAACAGAGCGTGTGCTGGGTGGTGTGAATCCTTGATGGTCGCTGCTGCTCTCCGGCACTGTGTCCCCTGTAAATTTTCTCGATGGTGGGGAGGGTTTTGCCTGTGATGTCCTGGGCTGTGTCCACTACCTTTTGGAGGGATTTACACTCAGGGATATTGGTGTCCTCACATAAAACCATGATGCAGCTGGTAAGCACACTTTCCACCACACATCTGTAGAAATTTTCCAGGGTTCCCAAAATCAAACCTAACCTCCACAAACTCCTGAGGGAGTAGAGGTACTTTCTTCATGATGCCATTAATGTGTGGATCCAGGAACGATGCTCCAAGATAGTGCCTCTGATCTCCCAATGATCACTGGAATGCACACCTCTAGCTTTCTCTTCCTGACTCACAATAGGCTCACTGGATTATCTGCATTATTCTGAGATCTTTCTTAACATTAGCTATCCTTCAAATGCTCTAACTCCTCACCCATGGGTAAGGACATTTTAAATCCCTCTGCATTATCTGCACTTATTCAAAGTGCCAGGGAATATCCTGTCAGGCCCTGGGGATAGATCCACCTTTATTTGCATTAAGACAGGAAGTACCTCCTCCTCTAATCTGTAATGACCACTGCAGTTTTGTCTCATTTTTATAGACTGTGTCTAACTCGCAGGTAAATAGATGCATGCAGAGATGACCACACTGGTCAATAAGACCAATTGTGTTTCCTTTATATCCTTTAGCTCTTAATACTTCTGTAGAAGTTCTTGGGATTTTCCTTCACCTTGTCACCAGAGCAACCTTATGCCTTCCTTCAGCCTTCATTTCCTCCTTCAGTGGTTTCTTGCCAATTCTTCAGTTCCTCCCATACGTCATTTGTTCCTTGCTGAGTTTACCTGCTTTGCACCCCCTAGTTCTCAACCAACCACAGGCAGAGAGAGGGAGGGAGAAAGAGAGAGGGAGGGAGGGAGAAAGAGAGAGGGAGGGAGAAAGAGAGAGGGAGGGAGGGAGAAAGAGAGAGGGAGGGAGGGAGAAAGAGAGAGGGAGGGAGGGAGAAAGAGAGAGGGAGGGAGGGAGAAAGAGAGAGGGAGGGAGGGAGAAAGAGAGAGGGAGGGAGGGAGAAAGAGAAAGGGAGGGAGGGAGAAAGAGAAAGGGAGGGAGGGAGAAAGAGAGAGGGAGGGAGGGAGAAAGAGAGAGAGAGGGAGGGAGGGAGAAAGAGAGAGAGAGGGAGGGAGGGAGAAAGAGAGAGAGAGGGAGGGAGGGAGAAAGAGAGAGGGAGGGAGGGAGAAAGAGAGAGGGAGGGAGGGAGAAAGAGAGAGGGAGAAAGAGAGAGGGAGAAAGAGAGAGGGAGAAAGAGAGAGGGAGGGAGGGAGAAAGAGAGAGGGAGGGAGGGAGAAAGAGAGAGGGAGGGAGGGAGAAAGAGAGAGGGAGGGAGGGAGGGAGAAAGAGAGAGGGAGAAAGAGAGAGGGAGGGAGGGAGAAAGAGAGAGGGAGGGAGGGAGAAAGAGAGAGGGAGGGAGGGAGAAAGAGAAGAGGGAGGGAGGGAGAAAGAGAGAGGGAGAGAGGGAGAAAGAGAGAGGGAGGGAGGGAGAAAGAGAGAGGGAGGGAGGGAGAAAGAGAGAGGGAGGGATGCTCCTTTTGGATTGTAGTGTAGGATGACTGTGATTGGCTGAGAGCACCAGGGGTCACTAGGTTCGCACACTTTGTCAAAGCTCGCAACCTGCCCTACACGGCCGAGGAGATTCGCTCCATGACCCGAGGCTGCCCGGTGTGCACTGAGTGCAAGCCCTTCTTCTGTCCAGAGAACACCCACGTCATCAAAGCCACCCGCCCCTTTGAGCGTCTCAGCATGGACTTCAAGGGGCCCCTACCTACATACTTACGGCAATCGATAAGTACTCCAGTTTCCTGTTCGCTGTGCTCTGCTCGGACATGACCGCCTCCTCAGTCATAGAGGCCCTGCACAGAATCTTCGCCATCTTCGGGTACCCCAGTTACATCCACAGTGACAGGGAGTCCTCGTTTATGAGTGTGGAGCTGCGGCAGTACCTTCTGGAGCGTGGTATTGCTTCAAACAGGACCACCAGCTATAACCCACACAGTAATGGGCAGGTCGAAAGAGAGAATGCCACCGTCTGGAAAGCGGTTACGCTTGCCCTCCAGTCCAAAGGACTCCCCACCTCTCACTGGCAGGACGTGCTCACTGGTGCCCTACACTTCATCTGCTCCCTCCTATGCACTGTGACCAATGCCAATCCCCATGAAAAGATGTTCTCTTTCCTGAGGAAATCCAAATCGGGAACAACCAAACCGGCATGGCTCACAGTTCCCAGGCCAGTCCTCCTGCGGTGCCACGTCCAGTACTCAAAGAACAACCCCTTGGTTGACGGAATGACTTTGCTCCATGCGCACCTGCATTATGCCTACATTGAGTACCCGCACGGGCGGGAGGACACAGTCTCGGTAAGGGACCTAGCCCAAGCCGGATCAGGCCCAACCCAACCTCCCCCAAATCCTTCTCCCCCAGGACATGTGCTTTAACAGAGGGACCAGCACCACCCCACCAGCTCAGGTCAGACTGTCAACAAAGATGTTGGGGAATTGAGAGAAGCAGTGGCCACACCTGACGAGCCTGCCAGCAACACGACTCCAGCGACCCCAATCCCGGCACCACGGCCGTCATGCCGGATGACCAGGTCCCCTGACCGGTACAGCCCCTAACCTCCACCGGGCCCTTTTTTTCTTTTTTTTTTTTTAAAACAGCCTTCCATCCACCCCGGGGTCAGTTCTCAAAGAAGGGGTGAATGTGATAGTACAGATTCTATCACCAATGTGTATATGTACAAATTGTAGTGTAGGATGACTATGATTGGCTGAGAGCATAGCCACATCTATTGGCAAGTCTTAAAGGATTGCTCCTAGCCAGACCAAGTCATTCTGGACTGGTCAACCTACATGTGATATGCTCCAGTCTTCTAGTTAATAAAAGCCTTGGTTTGGATCAACAAGCCTTTGATTCTTTCGACGCGCTCTACACTGATGAACTGCTCAGACTAACCCTCTGAGATGCTATTTAACAATATTTATTTATATTTATACAAGTCATACATATAACTGTAATCACTTGTAAATACGTGTTTTATGTCTGTGTGTTTGCATGTTTTTAAAACAAGGACTGAAGAATGTTGTTTCATCCAGTTGTACTTTACAATTGTATGATCATAAACTTGAACCTTTCCTAGTCCAGAGTTCCATCCATATACCCTCAGATGATTCTCATTGTACGCTCGTGTTTTCACCCCCAATCCTGTCCAATTTCGTGTGAAGCCAATCAGCAGCCTTCAGCTCAATCTTTACCAAGGTAACAAAGGTGTTGTCAGTGCTATTAGGTACCCAATCTTCCCACTGACTTCAGGGGGAAGCTGCATGGTTTATCCGCACGTTCATCCACATGACAGGTGTTCGAGTAGATCCTCTGAAGGAAGTATCTGCTGTAGATGATTCTGGGAACATTGTTGTAGAGGGTCAAACAGTTCAATAACTTGCTCAAATCACTTCCTTCACCCTTCCTGGTAGGACGCTGTTTAATCTCACTGCTTTCTGGTCTATCAGTGAACAAAATATTCTTTTAACTCTACCTTTGTCACTGGGAGATCGCCCACATTCAATTTCAGCGCACCAATTGCAGTTTTGCAGAGAATTACGGCCTCATCGCTGGATTTGACCTAAATAAACAAATGTGAGTAATCTAAATTAAATGAAATTAAACCTGGTAGAACAAAGGCAAAAGAAATCAGAACACTAACCTTTTCTTTTGTTTTCTCCAAAAATGTCAGAGCCACATTAGGATCTGCAATGAAATAAATGACATGAGCCAGTACCCTGGAATAGCAATAAACTATTTTGCTTCATTAGGAAAAGTAAAACCCATCCCAAGTCCTACATGCAGTACTATTGCAAAGGACATCACAAACACACCACAGCAGCACATTACAGGTCCCTGCACAATAAAGGACCAAGGGCGATATATTTGCCCTTGTCAGAGGACTTATTACATAATATTTTCTATACACAAGGTGCACCAGTGAGAGGTGACAAGGGTCAGTACAGAGACTGCAGCCCTGCATAAGGTGTACCGGTGTGAGGCGACTCAACAATAGGTTGAGGAATTAACATAGACTAATGGGGACACTCAGAAATCTAGCATCCATTCAAAGGGCCAAACAGCCTTTTGCATCTGAAGGAACTGCACACAGCAGATTAGGAGGGACCTGTTTGCTTCTGGGGATCATCAACATTTGAAACTTGCTCTTTTCAGGCCCCAATACCGCCCATTACACATATTATGGCTCAAGATAGGATTTATGTCAAGCTTCTCTCTGTAACCTTGTTGTCTCATTAGTCACCTTGCATCTCAGGTGCCTTTCTTTAATGTCACCATCCTCCCTCACGGAAAACTGTCCATGTTATGTTTTGGTTTTGTCCCAATTTAGCTTTGTCAGATCTCCAGGGGCTGATGCTCGACTTCAAGTCTGATTTTTTTTTAAATTTTTAATTTTTCACACTGTGAACCATATCAATCAAAATACACACAAACATTTCCTGCTTAAATGTACACAGTGGCATTTTCTCCCCCCTCCAAACCCATTAAACATTCAACATATATACAATAAAACCACTAAACAATGTCATCACACAATGAAAATAAACAACAAAAATGTGTCACCTACTTTTACACACTGGATCAGGTTATTTTGTCTTCTTCTCATTTTATCATTTTAGGGGGTGAAGGTCTGAGGCAAGCCCTCTCTGTTGTGTTTCATGTACGGTTCCCAAATTTGTTCAAATAATGCGACTTTATTTTTTAAATTATATGTTATTTTTTCCAATGGAATACATTTATTCATTTCCATGTACCATTGCTGTACTCTCAGGCTCTCTTCTGATTTCCAAGTTGACATTATACATTTTTTGCTACAGCTCAGGTTATCATAATAAATCTTTTTGGGGCTTCATCCAGTTTGAGGCCGAATTCTTTACTTCTTATATTACTTAGAAGATCTCTGGATTTTTTGGTATGTTGCTTTTTGTGATTTTATTTAATATCTGATTTAGATCTTCCCAAAACTTTCTCAATTTCTCACATGCCCAAATTGCATGTACTGTTGTTCCCATTTCCTTCTTACAGTGAAAACATCTATCTGATAATGTTGGATCCCATTTATTTAACTTTTGGGGTGTGATAACCAATTATACTGTATCATGTGTAACCTTGTGTTTATTATATTCTTCATAGTTCCAGAGCATAACGTTCCCCATATTTCATTTTTTATCTTTATGCTTAAATCTTTTTCTCACTTTTGTTTGGGTTTATAGCTTATTTCATCATTTTCCTTCTCTTGCAGCTTGATGTACATGTTTGTTATAAATCTTTTTATTATCGTTGTTTCTATAATCTCATATTCAAAGCTGCTTCCTTCTGGTAATCTCAATCTGCTTCCCAATTTGTCCTTTAAGTAGGTTTTCAGTTGGTGGTATGCAAACATTGTACCATGAGTTATTCCATATTTGTACTTCATTTATTCAAATGTTAATAAATTATTTCCCAAAAAATAATTTTCTATTCTTTTTCTCTTCCATTCTCTAAAGGAAAGGTGATCTATTGTGAAAGGGATTAGTTGATTTGGCGTCAATAATAATTTTGGTAGTTGGTAATTTGTTTTTTCCTTTCTACGTGAATCTTCTTCCATATGTTGAGTAAATGATGCAGTACTGGTGAACTTTTATATTGCACCAGTTTTTCATCCCACTTATAAAGGACATGTTCTGGTACCTTCTTCCCTATTTTATCTAGCTCTATCTTAGTCCAATCTGGTTTTTCCTTTGTCTGATAAAAATCTGATAGATACCTTAATTGTGCTGCTCTATAATAATTTTTAAAGTTTGGTAGCTTCAAACCACCCTGTTTGTACCACTCTGTTAATTTATCTAACACTATCCTCAGTTTCCCCCCTTTCCATAAGAATTTCCTTATTATTCTCTTTAGTTCATTGAAGAATTTCTCTGTTAAGGGAATTGGTAATGATTGAAATAGGTATTGTATCCTTGGGAAGACATTAATTTTAATACAATTTACCCTCCCTATCAGTGTTAGTGGCAATTCTTTCCAATGTTCTACGTCATCCTGTAATTTCTTCATTAATGGCTGATAATTTAATTTGTACAGGTGGCCTAAATTGTTATCCAATCTAATACCTAGATATTGGATTGCTTGTGTTTGCCATTTAAATGGTGATTCTTTCTTAAACTTTGTGAAATCTGCATTACTCATTGGCATTGCTTCACTTTTATTTGCGTTGATCTTGTATCCCAATATTTCTCCATATTCCTTCAATTTCTTATGTAGTTCTTTTATTGATATCTCTGGTTCTGTTAAGTATACTATGATGTCATCTGCAAATAGACTGATTTTATACTCCTTCTCCTTTATTTTTATCCCTTTTATTTTATTTTCTGTTCTTATCAGTTCTGCCAATGGTTCTATTGCTAAAGCGAACAGTGAGGGAGATAGTGGACATCCCTGCCTAGTTAATTGGTTCAATACAAATGACTTCAAGTCTGCTTGAATACCAATTTCAACTTTGGTTGTGGATGGGGTTCAAGCTTCACAATCAATCTTTTTCCTTCTTTTTCTTTTTTACTATTCATTATATGTTTAAATTAGAATACAAGTCCATGTATTATTATTTCTATGATACCAATCCAAACATTTATTATATTTAATTTATATGGATTTATAATGTATGATTGTATGATAAAACACAATAAAAATAATTTTAAAAGAAAGAAAAGTCTCCAAGCTGTTCCTGAAAATTGATTAGTGGTGAGTGCAGAGTGGATTCAGTGCAAGATTGCTTTAGAAGGATGGAAGAGCACAGGAATTATCAGTTCTAAATGTATAAAGGCAAGATGAGGATTTATAATCTGTGCGCCAGAACAATCGGACGACTTGTCCAACAGCCCAGCCCAGCCCACCCTTCAGACAGAGCAGGCCATCACAGCATCTTAGAGCACATACAGGATTATCAGGTCTCCACTGACCTGATGAGTCTTTGTTATTACTGAACAAACAAAATTTGCAACAGGCCCAATTACAACAAAAATTTGAACACCACAGAAGCTCAATTTAAAATAAAAGTAGAAAATGCTGTGAACACTTGGCAGATGTGGTAGCATCTGCAGAGAGAGTCAACTTTAACTTTTTAAACCAAAGACCAGAACTATACTTGAGAAAGCAGGATAGAAGGTTGGTCAACAGAAATAATATGGACGGGTGAGTCAGGGTTCCAGTGGGAATAAGTAGTAATCATTGAATGACCAAAGGAACTGCTCACACTAGCCATCTGTGACCCTCATATGTACAAAGTAATATTTAATTATTTATTTGTATAGATGAAATATTTGTCCTGCATATGTATTGTTTGTCTGTGTGTGTGTTGTCGGGTTGTGCATCTATGTGTTTTGCACCGAGGACCAGAGAACACTGTTTGATTGCGCTGTACTTGTACAATCAGATGACAATAAACTTGTCTTGAGTTAATGGGGGCAGTTAGCATTTAGAACGTTCAACAGGTCCTGGCTGGGTGAGCAAGGCAAGAAATTCACCTGGAATACAAATGATCAGTTGCTGGCCTGTGGCATGGCACAATGTGGATTTAACAGTATTTCTGGGGCTCACAGGGTGATGCACACACTAGGGCGTGGGTGTTCCCGAGGGTAAACCATTTAAGAATGGTCTTAGGTGTTGGACGCAATTGACAGGGTGAATAAAGGAACCAACTTCCTGAACAGGAATCCAGAGGAAAGGGATAGAAACCAGTTAAGGTGTCTGGGACCATGGTGGGAATGTCCTCACATAGGGACCATGGGATTGAGAATGCCCATTCCCCAGAACATTGCCAATGGCGGAAGAAGTTTAGATTGGTGAAGTTTCTCGGTGACAGGTCAACTGGACACAACAGACTTTTCCCATTCCCCTGGGTAGAAAACGCTCACCTGTCATCTGCCGGACCACATGTAGAACAATCTCCACCAGTGACAGGGGGTTAATCCTGTAAAAGAACATGGCAAAAGCAGAAACATTTAACAAGTTTTCCTACTCCCAGCTTTCCCTCACTCTTATTCCAAACATTTTGGAGCTTGAATTCCTATAAGCCGTTAGTGACAGAATTTGGAAATACATTTGCTTGTCTGAACACAGACTCATAAATATGCACAGTTTAAAAAAGCATAGAAAATTCCAGCACAGTACAGACCCTTCAGCCCATGATGTTGTGCCAACCTATGTAAACCTACTCCACCATCAGTCCAACCCTTCCCTACCTCACACCTATTTTTCTTGCATCCACATCCCAACACATGAAAAGCTTGCTTGAGTTGAAGAAGTGACAAGCAGGCTGGAGAAGGGAGATACAGTGGTTGTTGAGTATTTGGATTTTCAGAAAGCCTTTGACATATGAGACTACTTAAGTCAAGGGCCTATGGTATAACAGGAAACATACTAGCATGGGTAGAGAATTGGCAGATTGGTAGGAAGCAGAGTCAGAATGAAGGGATCTATTCTGGTTGGCTGCCAGGGTTGGTGTTGGGGCCGTTTCTTTTTATATTGTATATTTAATTATTTAGATTGGGGAATGAACAGCTCTGTGGCCAAGTTTGGAGATGATACGAAGGTAGGTGGAGGAGCAAGTAGTATTGAGGAAATGAGGAGACTGCAGAAGGACTGGATGCAGAATGGGAGATCGCTTCGCTGAGCACCAGTGATAGAGACCTCCCAGTAGCCAAATTGGAGGAGTGACACCTTAATTTCTGTTTGGGCACTCTCCGCCAGATGGCATTAACAATGACTTTTCCAGTTTCTGTTAACCTGCTCTCCTCTTCCCCCACCCCTTCCCTTTTCCAGTTCTCCTTCTCCCCTTTCTCTCTCTATTCACCCAGCCATCCCTCCTCCCCTTGATCGCTGCTGTCCCCTCCCTCACTTCTCCACCTATTACCTCCTGCCTTTGTGACCACACCTTCCAAGGGCCTGACCAGGACACTGGCCTGGAAGTGAGCCAGGTTGTCAGTGTGAGGAAAGTGCACTGGGGGCCTGACCTGGGACACTGGCGTGGAGGTGAGCCAGGTTGCCAGCGCGAGGAAGGTGGAAGAGTCCACTGAGTGCAATAAATTTCAAAGTATAAAGCTCATTAAAAGCCTCACCTGTGTTCAAATTCACTAATGAAATTTTCATACAGCTGTAAGAGAAAAAATCTAAATTACAGAAGTTGAAATCGCAAATGTAAATTGGCATAAAATGCATCTTCAACAAATTGCTTACCTTGATTAAACCATCGCCAGTGGCGAAGCAGGGATTTTGGACAAAGGTTTGCAACTGCACAGTGAGCTGGTGCCAGAGTCTGTTCAACAGATCAGTGACAGGGATCAGTCAGCAGCAGAAGTGCCCCGGCCGCTGCCCCCACCCTGGGACCTGCCATGTCCCCTTGTCACCCTCTCCGTGCTGCAGAGACCCCCTCCCCCAGAGACCCTACCATGCCCCAGCCCCCACCACCCCTCCCAACCCCTATTCCCAGCCATCCCCACAGTCCCTCCTTCACACCCCACCATGCCTCACACACACAGCTGTGCCACAGGGTTCCCCTTCCCTTACATCCCCCTCCCCCAGCGTCCTCCCACACCCCCCCCTTCCTCAGGTTCTCCCTCTTCCCCAGGGTCACCACTTAACCCTCTTCTCCAAGGACCCTCCTTCTTCAGACTCCCCCCTTAACTCTCTTCCCCAGGGTACCCCCTTTAACTCTCTTCCCCAGGGTACCCCCTTTAACTCTCTTCCCCAGGGTACCCCCTTTAACTCTCTTCCCCAGGGTACCCCCTTTAACTCTCTTCCCCAGGGTACCCCCCCCTTAACTCTCTTCCCCAGGGTACCCCCCCTTAACTCTCTTCCCCAGGGTACCCCCCCCTTAACTCTCTTCCCCAGGGTACCCCCCCTTAACTCTCTTCCCCAGGGTAGCCCCCCCTTAACTCTCTTCCCCAGGGTACCCCCCCCTTAACTCTCTTCCCCAGGGTACCCCCCCCTTAACTCTCTTCCCCAGGGTACCCCCCCTTAACTCTCTTCCCCAGGGTACCCCCCCTTAACTCTCTTCCCCAGGGTACCCCCCCTTAACTCTCTTCCCCAGGGTACCCCCCCCTTAACTCTCTTCCCCAGGGTACCCCCCCTTAACTCTCTTCCCCAGGGTACCCCCCCTTAACTCTCTTCCCCAGGGTACCCCCCCTTAACTCTCTTCCCCAGGGTACCCCCCTTAACCCTCTTCCCCAGGGTACCCCCCCTTAAATCTCTACCCCAAGGTCCCCCCCTTAACCCCCTTCCCCAGTATCCTACTTTCCCCAGCCCCCCTCCCTCATCCAAACCCCTGGTCCCGGTCCCCGCTCCCCGGCCCGACTCCCTGGGTCCCCGCTCCCCGGCCCGACTCCCTGGGTCCCCGCTCCCCGGCCCGACTCCCCGGGTCCCCGCTCCCCGGCCCGACTCCCCGGGTCCCCGCTCCCCGGCCCGACTCCCCGGGTCCCCGCTCCCCGGCCCGACTCCCCGGGTCCCCGCTCCCCGGCCCGACTCCCCGGCCCGACTCCCCGGGTCCCCGCTCCCCGGCCCGACTCCCCGGGTCCCCGCTCCCCGGCCCGACTCCCCGGGTCCCCGCTCCCCGGCCCGACTCCCCGGGTCCCCGCTCCCCGGCCCGACTCCCCGGGTCCCCGCTCCCCGGCCCGACTCCCCGGGTCCCCGCTCCCCGGCCCGACTCCCCGGGTCCCCGCTCCCCGGCCCGACTCCCCGGGTCCCCGCTCCCCGGCCCGACTCCCCGGGTCCCCGCTCCCCGGCCCGACTCCCTGGGTCCCCGCTCCCCGGCCCGACTCCCTGGGTCCCCTCCCCCGGTCCCAGCTCCCCGGGACCCGGACCCACTTCTTGTTGTACAGCTCCTCCATGCCATGCCATTCCTGCCCCAACTCGGCGCTGCCGCTCCGGCTCTGCTGCTGCTGGAGGAAACTGCTGACATCCCGCATGGCGCCCCACTCCACCCGGAAAAGAAGGGCCGGCTTCCGGTACCGTAATCCACCGGGCATAAGCGTCGCAAGGCAGCGCTACCGTAATCCTCCGTATGGACACTGGGCGCAGCAGAGGCTCCTCTACTGTAAACCAGGGAGGAGAGGGGCAAATGGATCCCGGACACGATGCACCCTTACTGGTGGTCCACAGCAAAGTAACTCAACATCCGGTGGGTGGGAGAGGGGTGCAGTCTTCGCCAGTAGCTTACTGTGATGAGCCATGCACATCAACAGGGATCAGATCTCAGATTTATTGTCAGAGCACATACATGATTCACATACGACCCTGAGATTCTTTTACCTGCAAGCCAGGCAGAATTACGACTTACTGGTAGTGTAAAAAATAAACTGTGTATACATGTAAACCAGTGGTTCCCAACCTTTTTCTTCCAATTCATATTCCACTTTAAGTATTCCCTATGCCATTGGTCCTTTGTGATTAGTAAGGGATTGCTTAAGGTGGGATGTGGGTGGAAAGAAATAAATTTGAAAACCAATCGTGCCTAATTGACTTGTTATGTGCACGGTTTCATAACTCCAAAGGAAATGGGCCAATGACAATTTTTCCCAAGCAAAATATTTAGTAACAATTGGGTCTTGAGCAGTGATTCGCAACCTTCCCGTCCTACTCACATACCACCTTAAGCAATCCCTTACTAATCACAGAGCACCAATGACATAGAGAATACTTAAAGTGGTATGTGAGTTGCAAGAAAAGGTTGGGAACCACTGATGTAAACAAACAAAGAACTGTGAACACATAACAAATGTAAACAAACTCATTGTATAATATGGAGAGAATGTTTAAAAATCAATAAAGTGCACAAATAAAAGTCCCTAAATGAATCCCTGATTTAGTTTGTTGTTGAGGAGTCTGATGGTGGAAGGGGAGCAGCTGTTCCTGAATCTGGTGGTGTGAGTATTGTGGCACTCTTTCCTGATGGTAGGAGCAAGAATAGAGCATGTGCTGGATGGTGTGGATCCCTGATGACTGAAGGTTGTGAAAGGAGATGGATAGAATGTGGAGTTGGGTGGAGAAGTGGCAGTTGGAGTTCAATCTGGATAAGTGTGAGGTGATGAATTTTGGAAGGACTAACCAGAAGGCTGAGTACAGGGTTAATGGTAGGTTGCTTAAGAATGTGGATGAACAGAGGGGACTTGGGTCCAAATCCATACATCCCTCAAGGTCACCACACAGGTTGACAGGATAGTTAAGAAGGCACATGGGATGCTGGGCTTCATTAGTGTTAGACAGGCACAAGGATGGAAGTAAAATAGAGGGTTACGGGGTAAGGAGGGTTTAGAACTTTTTTTAGGGAATATATGGGTCAGCACAACATTGAGGGCTGAAGGGCCTGTACTGTCCAAAATGTCTTCAGGTGCCCAGTTCATACCTTATTAGACCCATTACCCCAGAACAATATAGCATAGAAACTGGCCCTTTGGCCCTTCTAGTCCATGCTGAAACCGGGCACGCAGACGTTATGCTCATGTTTTCCTCGGTCCCTGCTCCATTCCTCCCTCTCTCGGTTCTCTTCCCCTCCCTCGTTCCCCTGGACCTTCCCCTCGATAACCCCAACCCCATCCATCCAGAGCAAAGGGATGCGCGGCATTTAGGAAACATACGGTAATACCAGGGAAGCTCCTGTGGTGTCACGTGACGAGAACAGGTGGCTGTTGGTGCAGCGAGGGAGCGCCTCCTGGAGCTGGGTCAGTGATGAGGGTGCGCTGCAATATGGGAGGGGCAGTAGTGAGGGAACTCCCCAGTGTGGAAGGGACAGTAGAGAAGGACCACCCCAGTGTGGGAGGGGGCAGTAGTGAGGGAGCTCCCCAGTGTGGGAGGGGCAGTAGGGAGCTCCCCACTGTGGGAGGGGCAGTAGTGAGAGAGATTCCCAGTGTAGGAGGGGTGGGACTAAGGGAGTTCCCCAAGGTGGGAGGGGTGGGACTAAGGGACCTCCCCACTATGAAGGGGATGACTGAGGGAGCTCCCCATTGTGGGAGGGGCGGGACTGAGGGAACACCCCACTGTGGGAGGGGCAGGACTGAGGGAGCTCCCCACTCTGGGAAGGGTGGGACTGAGGGAGCTCACAGGGAGTCCATAACCAATGTACAGTTCCTCAGAATAAGTGTAGACCTGATTGAGGGACTGAGTCTTCGCTTAGAGGGAATGTGAATGATTGAAACGCCGTACATTGGAGGGCTGTAGATAGATGGATTTCTGATCAATTAGATAACTGGAGGTTCCAGTGATGACAGATGACCGTTAAATGACCTGCTTCTATGATTACATTTCATGGTTTTAAAATTTATCTCAGCCTTAAAACTACTGCCGCACCCCCCCCCCCCCCCATCTCAGTTAGACTTTTCCCTCTCATTTGCTCCAGGTCATTCCTTCAGTCCCCCTACAAAGCACTGGTCAACACAGAATGTGCGTCCATCAAGTGTGGCCACAGCTCGAGACCAAAGTTCAGTTTCTCTAATTCAACTGAAGCTGCATGTCTCTGAGTTTATTCCAGGCTGGAAACTTTTTTAGATGGTAACAGGCCCTTCTGGCCCACGAGCCCAGGCCGCCCAATTAACCACCAATTTCCGGTACGTTTTTTCAATGGTGGAAATAAACTGGAGCCCCCAGGGAAAACCCATGCAGACATGGGAGAGAACGTACAAACTCCTTACAGACAGCGCCAGATTTGAACCCTGATTGCTGGCACTGTAATGGCGTTGTGATAACCATGCAGCCCTAACTGTTAAGGCAAGTTCTACCAAACGGGAAGGATCAGCGGAAAGTACAGTAAACATTGGCTGTGAAACATGGTGCATTTACACCACCCCCAACATGTTGTGCACCCTGCCAGAATGGCATTGTGGTGAACCAAGTGAGACTCGGACTCGAGATCTTGTGTCTCAGCAGGATGAATGCAAATTCGTCCAAGTCACAGCCGCAACCTGGATAAATTAATCCTCTGTTTGCCCCAGTTTGCAGGATGCACTTTGCAATGTGTCATCGATTTCTCTGCACTGCGCCACGTCTCCTTGTCTCTCCCCGGTTGCAGTACCGTTTCAGCCACTTCCAGCATTTCCAAGTTGATGGACAGACAGGAAAGAGAACTTCCAGGTGTGTAGAATTTCCATGGTGCCGGAGTGTCCCACAGTACATTGTACACTTTCAACAACCTTCCTGATCATTCGCATCATTGTTTATAAACTCTTGACATGCCTTTCCTCACTTTCATAGACTGTGTGCATCCAGCTCCAGTTGTTGCACATCCTTCAGCACCTCCTTTCATAAAAGGACAAATCTTTAAAATAAATGGGAGAGAAATTAAATTAAATCAGCCACACTTGAGAGTTACTAATTGGGCTAAAGATCGATGATTCTCAGACCCTGTGATCCTCAAATAATTGGGCGCAGTAATTGTAATCTTCAGGAAATTCAGTGCTTCTAGGGAAGTACAACAGGATATTCTTATTCAAGAAGCATGTAGGCAAAAAAATATTGTCTGGTTCACTCAACATTAATTATTAGACAGATGTTAGGATCATTATTGAGGTAATGGCAGAATTCAGAAGATCTGATCAAACAGACTCTGTATGTCTTCACAATTAGATTTGTCCAAGAGGGATCAGCTTGAGAGGAGAGAGGGGAATGAGAAGGTCTGGTTGGTAAAGAGAAGGTAACTTTTGCAGGAAGACTTTATTTAAATGGAGGAAGGATGCAGATGGCACAAAAGTGGATGGAATTGTGGATGGGGAAGAACGGTAGGTTGTCTAGACTAGACTGAAGCTAGAGAAAGATCAGATGGAAAGCTGGACAGTATTGGCAGGTGGAGTTTCTTCCCAACAACTGTGAGGTAATGCATTTTGGAAAGTAGGGGTAGGATAGATGAGGTAAATGGCATATTGATAAACAGAGTGAAACACGAAAGTCTACAGATGCTGTGATTGTAGTAAAAGCACAGAAATGCTGGAGGAACTCAGCAGATTTTGCAGTGTCCGCAGGAGGTAAAAAGATATAACTGACATTCCAGACTTTGAAGAAGGGCTCAGGCCCAAAACAGCGCTTTACCTCCTATGGACACTGCGAGACCTGCTGGGTTCCTCCAGCATTTCTGTGCTTTGTTGAACAGAGAGTCCTAGGGGTTCAACCTCAGTTGCCTGAATATGGCAGCAAGTTGGATAGGGCTTTGAACAATAGGTAGGTGTATAGAATATGTATTATGTTACACATGCAGGCAGACTGCCATTGGAGCATTATATGTACTTCTGGTCACTAGACACATGAAGATCTGATTGCGCTGGAGAAGGACATGGACGACAATGAGAGGAATCATCATGTGGACAAAGCTCATGTGTTGGGGAATTTTGAGATCAAGAAAGAGGTGGTGGTGTATCTTTTGAGGAGTATTTATATGGATAAGTCCCCAGGCCTGATAGGATGCATCACCTGTTTTTGACTGAGGCAAGTGAGGAGATGGCCGGGGCCTTGACAAAGATCTGTGCATTCTCACTAGTGACAGGAGAGGTCCCAGATGACTGGAAAGGAACTAATGTACTTTGTTCAAGAATGAGGCGAAAAGTATAATGCAGGGGGTCTCACATCATTGGTCGGGATCCTGTTGGAAAGGACGCTTAGGGATGGGATTTATACACATTCAGGAAGTTACAGTCAGACTAGGGACAGTCTCTGTGGCTTTGTGAGGGGAAAGTCATGTCTTTTTTTTTTAATTTAAATTTTTAACTTTTAAAAAATTTTTAAAATTTAGACATACAGCACTGTAACAGACCAATTTACACCCCATTAACCTAAACCCTGGTACATTTTTGAAAAGACGGAGGAAACCGGAGCCCCCAGAGGAAACCCACATAGACACAGGGAGAGCATTTCACTTGAGAATGTTTTCTCCCACTACAGAAACCACTGTGTGAATTCTCCGTGGCTCCCTGCTCCAGCCCGGTATGTCTTCAGTGGGAAGAGCAGAGACAGGGTGCAGTCACTGCAGGACGTGGTGAGGCTCATTCTGAACGGGCAGTGCGATCACATTGTGGTGATGGCTGGTGCAGGAATCAGTACAGCCAGTGGGATCCCCGACTTCAGGTAAAGGACACTAAACAAAACAACTGTTCACACTGGTGGGAGGGATACACATGACTGATTGGGATATTCACTGATGAAACTGTACGCCTAAGCTGCAGGGGCTGAGAGCTTCTACCTCCTTGGTCATATACGATAGGACAGGACAGAGAAAACAGAACACTACAGCACAGTACTGGCCCTTTGGCCCTCAATGTGATGCTATCCATGTATTCTTTATATAAAAAAAGTACTAAACCCTCCCTACCCCCGTAACCCTCTATTTTTCTTCCATCCATGTGCATAAGAGTCTCTTAAATACCCCTAATGTTTCAGTCTGCACCACTACCCATGGCAAGACATTCCAGGCACCCACAATTCTGCTTTTTAAAAAAAACCTACCCTTGACGTCTCCCCTAAACTTTCCTCATTTCACTTTGTACACGACCTCTGGTGTTTGCTATTCCTACCCTGGGAAAAAGGTGCTGGCTGACTACTCCTATCTATTACGTCTCCTCTCATCCTTCGCTTCAAAGAGAAAAGTCCCAGCTCTGCTAACCTTGCCTCATAAGATTTATTTTCCATCTTGATAAACTCTCCACAGCTTACTCATCCTTTCTTTAATGAGGTGACCAGAACTAAACACAATACTCTAAGAGAACTTAGTCTAATCCATGCTGCCCTCATGCCAGGAATGAGCAATGAGCAGTATAGGGGGAGCTTCACTCTGCACCAGATCCTGTAAGTGGGCAATGGGATAGCGGGAAAGATGCTTTATTGTATGACCCTGGCAGGATGGTCTGTAGTGACCATTTGTAATAGGGTAGCAAGAAAGAGTTAGAAACAGGGGAGCCACAAATAGCACAGTTCAACTGAATAAATTATACCCAGTATCCTTGGGCAGTTAGAATAACACAAAATCTACCTGGATCTACTCATCAGACAGGTTTATAGCATCCTCAGAGATTGTGGCAATTCACACCAGTCATTACATCAGCATACCCCTCACCTTCAGTTTCACCTGGCAGCCCATCTGCCCTCCACACTCAGTCCAAGAAACTGAGTGAAATAAATAGCTAATCTATGCAAGTGGCAACACAGGGTAGTGAAGGCAGCATTTAGCACATGTGCCTTCATCAGGCAGGACAGGGATTATAGGAGTTGAAACTTCAGGGACTTCAGAACTGTACAAGGGACATTGTTAAAACCGTAGTGTATTGCCTGTAGATCTGGTCACCCAGCTATGCTAATGGTATTAATCCAGAAAGGGTGCAGAACAGACTCAAGGACATTACTGGGACTGGAGGGTTTGAGTTGCAAGGAGAGGCTGGGACCTTTTTCCCTGGAGCAGAAGGGAGGGACCTTAGATGTTTGTAAAATCGCAAGGGTCATAGGCAAGGTCTTTCTGGCAAAGGACCCCTTACTTCCTATGAATGCTTTGTGACCTGCTGAGTTTCTCTAGCACATTTGTGTATTGCATAGTCTCTTTCCCAAGGTAGGAGAGTCGAAAATGAGAAGACATAGATTTAAGGAGATTATGTAGTGATTTGAAAAAGGTAATGAGAACATAACAACACGGTACAGGCCTTTTAGCCACAATGTTGTGTTAAACCATGTCAACGTACTCTACAACAATCTAATCCTTCCCAACTCACACACTGTGTTTTTTCTTACATCCATGTGCCTATTTAAGAGTCTGTTAAATGTCCCTATTGTTCCAGCCTTCACCACCGTTTCCAGGAATGCATTCCATGCAGCCATCACTCTGTGTAAAAAAAACTTACCCCTGACATCTCTCTAAACTTTCCTCCACTCACCTTAAACAGATCTACTGTGGTATTTGCTATTGTCGCCCCTGGAAAAAAACTGCTGGCTGTCCAAGCCCCTCATAATCGATATGCCTCTCATTGCTCCAAAGAAAAAAGCCCTTGTTCTTGCTTCATGATGACAATGTGGGGAACTTTCTCTAGAGAGTAGTGGGTATGTGGAATGGGCTGCCCAAGGAAGTGGAAGAGGTAGTGCAATTCCAATATTCACATTTAGACAGGTACCTGGATGAGAAATGTTATGCTTTTAAAAGTCAGCACTGACTAACTCAAGTAGACTTCTTGGCTAGCATGGACAAGTTGGGCCAAAGGGCCTGTTTCACAACTTTAAAACTGACTGTGCAGGAAACATCAACCATCCATTGAAGAGAAAATAAACTGAGGTGATGGAGGAGGGTGGCTCTCTGGTCAGAGAGGGAAGGGAAGGGGGTAGGAGCTGGAGGAAAGGAGACAAAGGGATGGGAAAAAGGAGACTTTCCCCCTCCCCCCCATCTCTCCTCATCTTCTCCCCCAACCCCACCCCCACCTTTTTATTCAGGTGCCTACCTGTTTCTTGGGTGTTTTTGAGCCCTTTCACCCTCGATGAAAAGTTCAGGGCTAAAACATTGGTTACCCTTTACTTTCTACAGATGCTGCATGACTTGCTGAGTTTCACCAGCACGTTTGTATTTTGCATGGTCTTCTCAGGGATAGTCAGCATGACTTTGTGAGCCTCAGATAGAACTTAAAACACTAGAGCACAGAACAGGCCCTTCAGACCTCAATGTTGTGCCGATCCAGGTAAACCTACTCCACAATCTAATTTCCCCTACTTCACGCCCATAACATGTCTATCTATCTAAGAGCCTTTTGAATTGTACCATTCTGCACTGCAATGCATTCCCAGTTCCTACAGTATAAAATAAATCCTACCTCTAATATCTCCCCTAAACTTTCCTCCAGTCATCTTAAACTGATCAACTCTGCCTCGACTACTTCCATGGGCAGAGAATTCCACGACTGATGTTTATTCCGTCCACCCTCCTTGGAGGTTCCAGTCCATGCATGTCTCCAGGAAGGACAGCGTGAGCACCTTTCCCCCACCCCCCCCCCACACAGATAGCCTGTTGATGTGAGGTGTAGAAGGTGGGGTTGGTGGTGTCCTGCTGGTGGTGGGGTATTCACAGATATAATTCTGCTGTTTGTTGGCAGGTCAGCAGACAGTGGACTGTACGATAACCTCCAGCAGTATGACGTGCCTTACCCTGAAGCCATCTTTGACATCAATTACTTTGCGCACAATCCAAGGCCATTTTTTGCTCTGGCTAAACAGCTGTACCCTGGACACTGCAGACCCAATTATACTCACTACTTCATCAGGCTTCTGCACCAGAAAGGGCTGTTGCTGCGAATCTACACTCAGAACATCGATGGACTGGAACGCAGTAAGCAGTGAGGTGTGAGGACTGGAACACAGCAAGGTCAGATGCACTGGAAATACTGAGCTAGTCAGACAGAATATCAGGGGAGAAACATGCAAAGGCCCTGCTCCAATGTTCCTCTTTTTTCTCTCTCATTCCATCTTTCACTCTCACTGTCTTGTACTTTTACCTCTCATCCCCTCTCTCTCACTTGATGCCCATCCTGCGGTCGAGAGGTCAGTTACCCCCCCCCCCATTTCGATCTGATGGTCAGTAAGCTCTCCCCTCCCACTCCCATCATTTGTTTCGGGTCACCTCACCCAGCTCTGGTCCTGAGGTCAGACACGGCAGGGGTAAGCAGAGTTACCACTTCAGCTGTGGTTGATTTCCATGGTGGAGATCAGTGGTGATCGGGTGGAGCAAGCAGAGGTTTCTCGTCCACCCGGAGTCATACAGGAACTGCTAGTTAGGCCCATTACCCTCTGTACTGTCCAATCTCCACCACTGGTTCTGACCCCAGAGACCCTTGTCTCTTTCCAGTTAGAGTCACACAGTGTGGAAACAGGGCCTTCCGCCCAACTTGCCCATACTGAGCAAACTGTCCCATCCACACACGTCCCACCTGCCCACGTTTGACCCATATCCCTCTAAATCCATTCTCTCCATGTATCCGGATAAATGTTTCATAAACGTTTCAATAATACTTACTTCAAGCACCTCCTCTGGCAGCCCATTCCAATATGCCCACCATCTTTTGTGTTAAACCTCTCCCCCCTCACCTGAAACCCATGTCCTCTGGCTACCGATTCCCCTGCTCTGGGCAAAAGACTCTCTGTGTTCACCTGATCTATTCCTCTCATTATTTTGTACACCTCTACGAGATCACCCCCTCATCCTCCTCCGCTCCAAGGAATAAAGTTCTCACTTGCTCTACCTCAAACCGAGACTTGGCGAGGATTTTCCCGAGGAATTCATTTATTCCCAAGATTTTGCTGACTCCTGCTCTTCCCCCATCCAATTCATCTATTCACCCTCTCATCCTGTCCACTTACTCTCTCTTCTTCTTTGGCTTGGCTTCGCGGACGAAGATTTATGGAGGGGGTAAAAGTCCACGTCAGCTGAAGGCTCGCTTGTGGCTGACAAGTCCGATGCGGGACAGGCAGACACGGTTGCAGCGGCTGCAGGGGAAAATTGGTGGGTTGGGGTTGGGTGTTGGGTTTTTCCTCCTTTGCCTTTTGTCAGTGGGCTCTGCGGTCTTCTTCAAAGGAGGTTGCTCTCTAACCCCATCTGTTTAAGGTGTGATCCTGTCTTCATTCTGACCCCTGCCCATTCACCCATCTATTCACCCTCTGCTTGTGGTCACTTCGGTCACTGTCCAATTGGTGGACTTGATGAGGCAGGGAGATCTGTCCAATGCCCAAATGTAGGGAAGGGGACAGGTGTTTATTGTCTGATGGGGGTTTATTGCCAAATCAGTGATGGGGTTGGAGGTTTATTGCCCAATCAGTGATGGGATTGGAGGTTTATTGTCCTACCCTTTATTTCAGAGGCTGGAATTCCAGCAGAGAAGCTGGTGGAAGCTCACGGAACCTTTGCCACGGCTACCTGCATGGTGTGCCATGGGACCTTTACCTGGGACCAGCTGCAGGTAAAGAGATGGAGGAGCCGGCTGTGGACTGTGAGCAGGACTGCTGAGGGGAGGGGGAGAGAGAGAGAGACGGGTGTAGGCATGGGGAGGGGGAAAGGGACAGGTGGGGTGAAAGAGTGTGGAAAGGTTTGGGGAGAGGAGGGGTGGAGAGGAGAGGGTGGGGAAGGGATGGGGAGAGATAGAGACGAGGGGTTCTCAGGGAGATGGAGGGGATTTGACAGGGGAAGTGGCAGCAAGTCATTGTGTGTGATTCTGTTGCTCACTCCTTGTTTCCTGTACCTCTACAGGGGGATGTTATGGAGGGAAGGATTCCGTACTGCTCCTCCTGTTCTGGAGTTATTAAGCCCGACATTGTCTTCTTTGGTGAACAACTGCCATGGACTTTCCACCAAAGCCTCATCGACTTCCCACTTGCGGATCTGCTGATCATCTTGGGTACTTCACTTACGGTGAGACTCCGCCTGACTCCTGACGTAAACCTTTTCTCATCCAACCTCTGACCTGATGTTCAGACACAATTTGAACCCAATGTGGGCAAAAGGGTCAGTACGTTTGTGATGGGTTGATGGACCTCTCTGTGCTGTACCACTCTGTGATGAAGCGTATGATTTTATGGAAGGAAAATACATTTGACCATTAGCTTTTTGAGTATGCAACTGGTTGGGTGAGTAAAGGAAGAAGACTGTCTTTCAGAGTTTGTACATTCTCCCCATGTCTGGATGGGTTTTCCCGATTCCTCCACCCTTCAAAATATACAGGAGTTGTAGGCTGTAAAGGTCCATTACCATGTGGTAATGAGCTGACATCCAAGGAAATTAATTGCAATGCCACATGAATAGTTTGTGCCGAGGATGGGTCACGCCACAGACAATGGTGGCTGGACATGGTTTGTTCTCAGTTAGGGAGCTGTGATATTGTCAATGCCACAGGGATTAGAGTGGGACCGCACTGACCAATTAGCGACTTGGGTGAAGAAAGGGACCAGACCACTTGACTCAGCTTTGTTGATGAACCAAAAGCACATGGGGATTCACCATCTGATCTCCTGCCCAGTTACCCCTGCCCTTTCACCCAGACCCCAGTGGGGTACGAAACGGGACAGGAGGGTCCCAGTTCAGGAAGCCAGTTTGCAAGGCACTGGGAGCTCTGGTTCTGGGATGGGGAGCCGAATTCTCAGAGACACTCACACCAGTCCCATCGTTTCAGGTGGAACCGTTTGCCAGTTTGTCCGAGATGGTAAGAAATTCGGTTCCTCGCATCCTCATCAACCAGAAACTAGTGGGATCACTCAATCAAAACCCACTGAGGACCAGTGATGTTGTGGAACTTGGAGATGTGCTCAAAGGAGTCCAGAGATTCTCAGACATGCTGGGCTGGTACAAAGAAACCAATGAATTGCTCACAAGGGAACACAGTAAGGTAAAATATCCAAGGTCCAGTCAGTGTGACCCTCGCTCAATACTGTTCCTTTCCATCAGTAAATCAATCCCACCCCTTTATTATTGTCTAAAAGTTACAAGTACTGGAAATGTCCACAATTCACACAAAACATAAGTTACAAATGAAACATGATTATCCCCGTCGATACAGTCAAACCCTTGGGGAGACGACCATTCCTGGAGACCCTCTCAACTGCCAGAGAGCACCGAGTGCCCCTTCTCCAGGGATACACGGCCACACAGGTGTCCTCAGAAGAGGGGCAGGTAGTCAGCCTGAGCTGAACCCTCAAGCTTGCTACCTGGACTCATGGATGGACATCTCAGCCAGTCCTAGTACCTCAATGAGGACAACCCTCAACTGACCCTCCCTCCTCTGTACCGGGTGCCCAAAGATCAGGAGCATGGGGCTGAAATGCAGCCAGAACCTGAGGAGCAACCCTATCAAGCCCAAAATGATGGGCTGCATCCTTGCATACTCTATGAAACAGTCTCAACCAAGTTGCTGAAGTGACAAACGGCTGGTGAATCCGTGACTCGACTCAACTCGTGACTAGACCCACTGCCTTGTGTTTGTAGATACATCATGGATTTCTCTTCCATTTTCACACTCGCTGTAATGGGCGGGGTGTCATTGCTCCCCACCACTGCCTTAGAGCATTTTCCAACTGTGATAGCTAGGGGCAAGTATCATGACTGCATTCTCGTCTTCCAGTGATGCAAAAGAACACACACACCCCTCAGTGCCAGACTTTCCGAATGCTGGTAGGTCGTCCCTCAGAATCTCCCCACCCCAGCAATTTCAAACCACTGACGTCAAAACTCCGGATTGTAGTTGCCTACCTGGTCTTGTTGCCCTTTTTAAATAATTGCACAAATTTCTGCCACTTCACCTGAGGGTCTTTCTCCGTAACTATTTGAAAGTGATGGTCACTGGACCTCATTCCTCAAGGTCCATGTTCTTCTCTGGTAGGGCCCTCAATACATCAAGTGAGGAAGCTCTTTTGACACACAAATTCCATTCTGTCCTTTGTACGATGGGTGCCCCTCTCAATATTCAGGATGTTAAGCCTTCCAGTATTACTGCTCTATCATTCTTACAGCTATCTACAAGTTCCCTACGTATCTGCTCTTCCAATTCCTGGTGAATACCTGGAGTCCTGTAATACAGCCCCATCAAAATGAAAATCTTCTTCATTCTACATTGGGTGATCTCCCAAGAAAACCCACCTTAAGTACGGTCATAATTTCTTCCATCACCCCCCCCCCCCCCACCCATCTGTACACTGGAATAACGAGATATTATAGCTATAATATTTCAAACTACTCCACACCCAGAGTTCACTTGTTGTGCCTCTTGCATTGAAATAAATGGGTCTTTCTTCTCACTTTGCTGAACTTCTGCCTCCCCGAATATAATTTGATTCCCTAACCTCATCTGCCTCACCTCTGTGTGGCCTTCAGACAGAAGGAACATGGAAGGACGCTGTAGGTCAGGATGAGCTTTATTCTCCAGCCTGAACACCTGGTGTTTTGTTTCCACAGTTGAAGAATCAGGATAATGTTGAAGATTCACCATCTAACTGACAGGTGAGAGGCAATGCTCACAAAAATGTTTGAAGCAAAATCATTTTATTAAAGGCTTCAAATCAATGTACATTTAAGCTATAAATTCTCACTCAGGGACTGCAGGTGCTGCAAGGGTGTGGAACTAGAAGGGGAGGGGGCAACAGGGGGAGGGGAGTTCACCATGCATCTCCTTGCCACTGGCTTCATGCAGCATCACCATTCAGTCTGCAGCAGTGACCCTTCGCTTCCTTTTGCTGGCACTTTCATTTCCCACCCTGGACCAGGTTTGTCGGCTGCCAGACTCTCACAGCGAGGCAAAAGCGGGTTAGAGCCTGAAGTCTCAGTGTTGACTTCTCCAACTCCGGCAACATCACTTAGTATGATTGGATCTTGCCATTCCTTGCTTCCCAGCTGGCTGAACATTACACAGACAAAGGCTTAACCTTACATTCAGTTCTATGTCATGTCATCCAATCCCATCATCTCTCCCACCTCTGCTCCTGAGACCGATGTGTGACTTTGGGTCTTGGAGCTGAAAATGTGACCCCTTTCTTTGCCTGATCTGCTAAGTTCTGCAGCAGTTTCTGCTTTTTTAAAAAAAATAGTAATTGGAATGTTGGAGTAATGGATGTCACACTCTATCTCAGGCAAAGTGCCTCCTCCACTTGCACCCTCCAAGATGTTGAGGTTGCTGATGGCAGGAAGGGAGGGAATGGGAGAAATTATAAGAGTCTCGTGATGGACTCCAGAATCGGGCTGATATTACCAACTGTCTGTGCATCCCTGGCCCTACTGCAGATGCAGGTGTCAGAGGCATTGCTACCACAGAGCCTCCCCTTCCCTGCTAATTCTCCTGATACCTTCAACAGTTCCAACCAACCATCGGCTACTACTAGATCTGCACCTGTCTACAGGCAGTGAGGGACTAGGGAGGGCCCATACCCATATTGTCCTTAGTCCTCTGGTTGACATCTACAACAGTGCACCGTCGTTTCAATCTGAATCCGATTCAGATTCTCGCACTTCAACCAACGGGTGCGTTGCCTCATCCAAAGGAACCAGTTTTCCATCTGGGGCCAAACTCATTGGCTGAAATATCTTCTGCCTATAGATTAAAGAAAAGAACATTAATAGTGTGACACTATTACAGCGTCAGCGACCTGGGTTCAAATCCAATGCTGCCTATAAAGAGTGTGTACGCTCTCCCCGTGTCTGCATGGATTTCCTCCCACCCTTCAAAACGTACCAGCATTTGTAGGTCAATTGGGTGTAATTGGGTAGCATGGGTTTAAATGGCTGGAATCAGCTTCTACTGTTATGTCAATAAAATTTTAAATTAGAGGCACAGTCACTTTGAATCAAGGAGAAAGAGGAACTCATCAGAAAGCCAGTCTCACAGTTACACAGCACGGAAACAGGCCCCTCGGCTCATCCCTTTGAAGCAGAGATTTTGAAAGGGGTAGCTGTGTTTAAGTGTGGGCTCTGGTTGAAAACCAGCCTCCGGTGAGAAGGGCAAGCAGCACTAAAGTTTTCAATCTGCTACCAAAGCTATTCAAGCTTTTTCTTCTAAGGTTTTAGTCAGGGGTGATGAGTTCAGACCTTTATCATGCTCATCCTGCTCAATGTGAGAACTCTGGGAGGATGCCTGCTCCCCTGATGACTGTGTGTAGGCATTATGTCCAGCTGCGAGATAGCACTGGAGCTGCATTTGGAGCATCCACGGTGCTGAAAATGTACACATTTAATAAGCTGGTCACATTTCAGGGTAAAGGCCCAAGGACAGATGGGAATGGGTAACCTCCAGGCAGAGCAGAGGTGGGAATCTCTTGCGGTCATCTCCCTCCAACACAGATACACCACTTTGGATGCAGTTGTGGGAGATGGTTTATCAAGGGAAGGCAAAAGCAGCCACGATCATGACACTGTGGAGGCGCATTTGCATGGGAGGGCAGGAAAAGAGGAGCAGAACTACAATAGTGAGGATTCCATGGTAAAGGAGCTTCTGGGTCTCCCGGTTGGTGTGTTGCCTCTAGGGTGCAAGGGTCAGGGGGGTATCTTAAAGCAGCTGCAGGGCATTCTGAAAGGAGAGTGAACTGCCAGCTGGAATGTTGCATGCAGGTACCAACAATGCAGCAAAAACATTCAGGGAGCAAGGAGATAAATTAGACATGGGACCTCAAAGATAGTAACCTCAGGCCATGTGCTAGTGTGTGTGGGAAGGGCAAGTTAGTTAGGTTGTGGGTGGAAGTCAGAAACAGGAAGGGAGCAATTACTACTGGGAGACCCCTTAAAACCAGAGGGCCAATGAGGAGCAGATAAGTTGGCAGAATTTGGAAAGGTTAAAAAAAAAAGGATGTTGGCATGGGAGATTTCAATTTCCCTAATGTTACATAGAACACAACAGCACAGTGCAGGCCTTTCGGCACATGATGTGCCAACCTATGTAAATCAATCTAATCCTCCCTACCTCATACCCAGAACCCTCTATTTTTCCTTCATGTCCCTATCTAAGAATATTTTTAATGTTCCTATTGTACCAGCCTCACCCCACTCCTGGCAATGCATTCCAACTACCCATAACTGTGTAAAAAAATTTGCCCCTGACGTCTCCCCTAAACTTTCCTCCCTTCACCTTAAACAGATGTCGTATGGTTTTTGCTATTGCTGTCCCAGGAAAAAGATGCTTGATGTCCACACTATCTAAGCCCTCTTAATATTATTCAACTCTATTAAGTCTCCTCTTATCCTTCATCACTCCAAAAAGTAAAGCCCCAGCTCTGTCAACCTTGCTTGAGAAGACATGTTTTCCAAATCCAGGAAACATCCTGGTAAATCTTTCTGCATCTTCTCTAAAGCTTCCACATCCTTCTGATAATGAGGCAACCAGAACTGAACGCAATTTTCCACCAGCACACCATATGCCTTTTTAACCACCCTATCAACTTGTGCTCAACCTTGTGGAATCTATGGACCTGAACCCCAAGATTCCTCTGTTCCTCCACACTAAGAATCCTGTCATTTACCACATACGCCACCTTCAAGTTTGACCTTCCAAGGTGCATCACTTCACACTTATCCAGATTAAACTCTATATGCCATTTCTCCATCCAAATCTGCATCCTTTCTATATCCTGTTGGATGTAACATACAACATCCTTCTACACAATCCACAACACCTCCAACCTTTGTATCATCTGCAAACTTACTGACCCATCCCTTTACTTCTTCATCCAGGTCATTTGTACAAATTACAAAGAGCAGGGGTCCCAGAATAGATCCCTATGGAACTCCATTAATCACTGACCTCCAGGCAGAATATGTTCCATCTACTACCACTTTATATAAGAGCCAATCCTGAAATCAAGCATCCCAGAATCCCAGCCAAGTTCCTAGTGACTTTCCATGTGAGCCTACCATGGCGAAGCTTGTTAAACACTACTAAAATCCATATACATCACATCTACTGCCCTGCCTTCATCAATTTCTCAATTAGACCTGCCCCTCACAAAACCATGCTGATTATCCCAGAGTACATTATGTTTCTCTCAATGCTTGTAAATCCAGATGTATTGGCTTTGGAGGCTTTTCAGGTTGATTGCAAAGATGAGGGGATTAGTCTTTGAAGAGAGATCGAGTCGCCTGGGATTCAGAAGAACAAGAGGAGAGCTTACAGAAACAGAGGCAGATAAGTGGTTTCCACTGGAAGTGGTGGTGGGAGTGGGGGGGGGGGGGTGGGGGGGGGGGGGGGTAAGACCAGATCTGGGGACCCAGCCTCAAGATTTAGGATTGAGGAGGCAGATGAAGTGTTTCCCAGAGAACCGTAAATCTGTGGAATTCTCTGCCCAAGGAAGCAGTAGAGGCTGCCTCATTAAATGTATTTAAGGTAAAGTTTGATAGATATTTGCATAATAAGAGAATTAAAAAGGCAGGTCAGTGGAACAGCTACAGGGCTATGTTCTTGCGCCCTATTGGCCTGAGTTTGGTCTGTATCCCTTGGCAATGATGACAGAAGATTCAGATGGGTCAATGCAGCTTTGATGAAGAATTATTGGGTATTTTGGGGTGTTTCTTGAGTTTCTCTCTGCAGTGAGGCCCAGACTAACCCTCAGGGTGGGAGGGTACAATACAGACAGATCAACACTGATATGCTGCAATTTACCATTTGTTGGAACAGATCTGAGGAAGAATCATCGACCTTACCGGGCGAGTTTATCGAACAGAATGAACAATTTCATCGCTTCAGATTCCTTCTGTTCCTCGGTCATGCTGACCATGGGATCAGCAGATCTCTCCTCTACCCTCCCGGTAACAGGATTGATGCTGCAACAAAGACCATACAGAGAGGTTTTACCTTTGCTTAACCCCCTCACCCAGCCATCTCCCTGCCACACATTTCCCTCCTCAAACACCCCCTCACCCAGCTGACCCCAACCACACACTTCCCTCCCCAAACTCCCCCTCCCATGGTATTTTAGGTGTGGTATAGACGTTGGTACCTTTTTACATTCCACCTGGTTGTGCACGAAATTAAAACCTTTTGGATCGAATTGGTTGACAAAAATTGTGGGGTGAACTTCCCTCTAGACCCGGAATTGTTTCTTCTGGGGAATGCGGCAGTTACAAAAGTTAACGTCTGCAGAAGTAAATCCAAATTTATTTAAATTGCGTTGTCAATAGCCAGGAAATGTATAATGGTAACATGGAAATCCGATTCCCTATTTCACACTGATCGTGGAACATGGATGTGCAAAGTTGTATTCCCCTTGAGAAGATTACTTATAGTCTTAGGAATAGATATAGAATGTTCATCGAAATTTGGCAACCTTATTTCAATTACTTAAATGCCCAGATTGTATAAATTATTTTGATATTTGTCAATTAGTATACTTCTTATTAGAAATGTAATACTTTTAAAATGATGTAACTGAGATGTCGGACCTTGCTCCTGTTGCTTTTTCTTTTCTATTTTCTTTCTTTTTATCTCCCTCTATTCCCTGCTGTCTGTCCCCTTTACTTTCAAATCTGGGGTGGGGGCACTGGGAGAAGATGGACTCTTTCCTTTTTTTTGGATCTTTTTTGAGTGTTTTTCAATGATTTTATATTCATTGTATTATTGTTATTATATTAACTGAGTCCTATATTCTGTATTTTCTTAAAACCTAAATAATATTCAAAAGAAAACACCTCTTACCCAACCAACCCTGGCCCCTACACCCCTATCTCAACCTCCTGATTGATCCAACCCACCCCCACCATCCCAACTTTCTGATCAGTCCACACCCTACCTTCAGGTCCAAAACCCTGATCAGTGGTGACTTGCAGCCCGATAATGGCTACCCTGCCACCCCCTCCTCCCTATCCTCACCCATCCCCGCCACCCCTCCCATCTCTACCTCCACATCCTCCCCCCGCCATCCCCAACTGTCGGCAGCTGCACATCTGTAACAGAAATAGAAACAAAAGGGAATGTCCACGCCAACACTGGAGAGAGAATCAGAATTCGGATCTGATCTCTGGGTCTGTGCATGTGGCCTGTCACAGTGAGCTGTATACCCTGCTGGAGGAATCCCCTCTGGGCAGCCTGCAGCCGTGACTGATTCTTCCCCTGCAGTGACACTTCTGCTGCCTTGGTCCCACCATTACAACATATTTTGTTCTAGACACTAGCTTGTTGAACTTCTCTCTAATCTGATGAAGCCTCCAGCCTGTGTCTCCACACAGATGCTGCCTGAACTGCTGAGTGTTCCCCAGGGCAGGGTGTGAGACTCACTTGGCTTTGGCTTCCTTGTACTCCTCAGTGTCGGTGTCTTCATCCTCGGAGTAGGTTCCCTCCGACCAGCAGCTTCCCATCAACCCTCGGACCGCCAGCAGCCCCGCTGCATTCCCGTATCCGGTGTATTTCACAAATCGTGCAACTGCAGCAGAACCAGTGGGTCAGGGAGGACAAATGGGCATTCAGATCCCCACCACAGACAAGGACCGGACCACCCATCATAGACAGGGGAACCAGACCACCCACCGCAGACAGGCAACTAGACCCCCCTCACCGAAGACAGGCAAATGGACCCCCCAACCGCAGAGAGGGGGACCAATTCTCCCACCCCCCCCCATCCCAGACAGGGGAACCTTAACATCCCAATTCCTATATTCAATACTGTGCCAAAAGGTCTCTTTACAACCCTATCCATCTATAATGACATTTTCAGAGAATTATGTATTTGTGTTCCCAGATCCCTCTGTCCTACCGCACTTCTCAGTGCCCTACCATTTACCATGGAGGGTCCCCATTGTGAAACGCTGCTCTAAATCCATATCCACATACCAGTCCAATTTTTTCTCAAACATTGCAATAGCACCTGTCTCAACCAGTTCCTTCAGCAGCCCATTCAACACACTCTCCTCCCTCTGTGTAAAAATAAAAATGTTAGCCCTGAGGTTCCTGTTAAATCATTTCACCACCCCCCCCCCCCCGCCCCCAAAACCTCTGTCCTCTGGTTATCGATCTCAGACTCTGGGCAAAAGACTGAGTTCACCCAATCCGTTCCTATCATGATTCGATACACCTTTATGAGATCATCCCTCATCCCTCCAAGAAGAAACCCCAGCTTGCTCAACCTCTCCCTGCAGCTCAGGCCCAATGCTCCAAAAGGGGCCTCATCAGCACCTTATACAACTGCAACATAACGTCCCAATTATGTGCTGAATGCCTTTATACCACTCTATCTACCAGTGACACCACTTTAAATGTATCATCTACTAATACTCCTTGATCCCTCTGCTCTAAAACACTCCCCAGATACCGAACATTCACTGTGTGGGTCCTACCCACATTAGACCTCTCAAAATGCAAACCTCACATTTCTCTGCATTAAATTCCATTGACCATTCCTCTGCCTCCCTAGCCAACTGATCAAGATCCTGCTGCAGTCTTTGGCAACTATCTTCACTCTCTACAATACCAGTTTAGTGTCATCCAAAAAATTGCTCATTATGCCACATATGTTTTCATCTAAATTATTGATGTAGATGACAAACAGCAATGGGCCCAGCACCAAACCCTGTCACACCACTGGTCACACACCTCCAGTTTGAAAAAGAATCCTTCCACCATCACACTCTGCTTTTTACCATGAAGACAACTGTATGCTCTATCACCTCGGACCCTCTGAGATCTAACCTTCCAGAGCAAACTATTATGCAGAACCTTAGTGAATGTCAGTATATATGTCGCTCATCTCTGCACTCAGTAAAATCATGATCTCATCTTCAAAAGACAGAGGCATGACCTCCCAGTTACAAACTGTGCTGACTCTCCCTAATCAGCCTCTGTCCATCCAAGTATGTATATCTTCTCCCTCAGAATGCTCTCCAATGGTCATTCAATCTGTCCATCCTGAGAACCCCACCCCATCACTCAATGTGTCCACCCTAGTGTGGCCACACAGAAGACTGGTAAGGCAGCTTAGGGGGCAGGTTTCTCTCACCGTTCTCCTTGCAGAGGACAAAGAGGAGCTCGGCCGCGCAGTGCTTGACGTCCGTGTCTGGGTGAGTCATCAGTCGGACCAGCTTGTTGCGCAGGGTATCCCCGACCTCAGGTCTTGTCTGTACGTCCCGGAGAGGAGGCAGCACCTAGGCGGTCAACACTGGACCCTGAGGTGTGGAATCAGATGCTGCCCCGCAAACTCCAGCTCACACACATGACCCAACACCACCCACACGTAAGGGGCAGTTCTGTCAAACTATGGGGGGGGGGGGCAGAGACCCAATGGGGCCAGGCAGGGGGGAGGTTGTGGGGTTGGGGGAGGGTCGGGGCACCCAGGGGGCTAGCCAAGACAGGAGAAGAGCAGGTTTCACTACAGGAACTGGGCATACTTTATAAGCCATGGTCCCTCTGTCCAAGATTGTTTTATTCAAATCCAGGTTTTAAATCTCAATCAGTAAGGTGGGGTCGGCCTGAATGGTGGTTAATGGTCGGCCAAGGGGTCTGTTCCATTGCTATACATTTGAAGCTGGAGGTACTATAGGTCAAGCACCATCTAAGCTCAAATCCAAGGCAAGGCCAGCAACTGAACCACAAGGAAGCACAGACACAGGGATCCCAGGCAGTCCCATGGGTAGGTAGACAGAAGGTCAGGACCAACAGGGTCATGGAGACACACAAGGGACATGGGAATCTGGAGCAAAACACAATCTGCTGGAAGAACTCAGTAAGTCAAGCAGCATCTGTGGGTCAGGAAGAATTGTCGATGTTTTGATCCAGAACCCTTCATCAGGACAGACAATCTGAAACAATCCCACTGCTTTTGTTCCCTCCAGCAGATTGTGGGATCTCAGTCAAGGGCAAGGTTGGGTGGCTGTGTCTCACCCTCATCCGGAGGAATTTCCTGGTCTCCCGGTGTCCCCGTGCGCTCTCAGTCAGCAGGTTGAGAGCAGGAATCACTGTTTCCTTCAGCCGGTGTCCCTGCACAGAGATAGGTAAAGTACCTGATTATTCCAAAGGAGCCTTCGGATTTGGTTCTTCCTAACCAGGTGGCCCTTGCCTATCATATAAGTGGCCTCTGTCACTCCAGCTAGGGATCTGTCTAAAACAATGGTTTTCAAACTTTTTCTTTCCACTTACATACCACCTTAAGTAATCCATTACTAATTACAGAGCACCTTTGGCACAGGGATTACTTAAGATGGTATCTGAGTGGAAAGAAAAAGTTTGAAAACCACTGGTCTCGAGGGACAAGCTAGAGGTAGCAGGGAATATCTCTGGATTCATCCCTGGAGCAGACACAACTGGCATTCCGCTGATTTCAGGCCCTGGAATATTGAGTTTGTGCAGGAACAGGTTGTCAGAAGGCTCTGAGTGACTCCTGTCCAACAACCCTCTGCTTCTCACGTCCACCACACCTTCCTGCGGTGGGAACTCCCGAATCCCACTCTCTGGGGAGGGATCCCAGAATCCCAGCCAAGTTCCCAGTGACTGCCTGCAGCTGAAGCTCCAGCCACCAGGCCATGCACAATGGGAACATCTCTTCCTCACCCTTGGAACAGCTCCCTTTCTTTGGAGTTCCATCACCAGCCTTTCCCAGGTGCGGATGCTGGGAGAGGAATGAGCCTGCGATGTATACGCTAGCAACAGTTACGATGAGACTTGGTGGTAGACAGGTTAAGTGTGGAGAAGATTCTGCTGATTGGAGAGGGGTTAGGAGCAGGATGAATGAGGAGGAATGTCTTCACTCAGAGGTGGTGAGTCTTTGAGTTCATTGAAACCCCAAATCCACAGGTTCCTGGAGACACAGGGAATGGAGGGGGGAGGTCAGCTATGACTACACAGCATCGGGCATTAGCTTGGACAGGAAACCTAAGGATAGTTGGGCTGCTGCCAACAATGTCTGGATCACGGAGAACCTGTGAGCTGGACTTAAGATTGGGGTAAGTGGACAAAAACATAAAAGAGAAAGGGGAGTCCTGGAAGGAAGTCAGAAGTTCTCACACTATGGCCTGTGACTAGAAATCTGACAAAACAATAAGTGCAAACATCTCATTGGTGTCACCACGGAGTGAGAGGGGAATGGGGAGAATGGGGAATACAAGCTGAAGAGTGCAAACCTAGCTCAGGTATCGGGAGAACTGACACAGACAGAGTTCAGAGTCCACTCTGAGTCCCCTCTCTTACCCCTCCTCATGTCCCCCCTGAGCTCCCCTGCCCAGGATAATTTGACACTCACCCGTTCCACCTTCTTGTTCAGGAAGTCCAGCAGCGAATCCACAGCATCCATGTTCAATCCCAGGTACTCTGCTGAGCTTGGCTGGACTTGGGCCATGAGCAGGACGTCCAAGCACATCAGAGGTAGGTTCCCCAGTAGGTTAACCGTATGGCTGCAGGTAGACAGCATAGGTCAGGCATACAACACCCATTGGCTGGACCTCGCATCCAAACTATCCCAGGAGATGGTTAGAAGTGATGGGTAGGCTAAAGGGGATGGGAAGGTGGTAGTAGTGATGGGAAGGGATGGATTGGTAAGGGTGATGGGTCTAGGTTGGAAGGGGTGGAAGGCACGAGTCAGGAAAGGGGGCATCAGAGATAGGTGGGGATGGAATGGTGGGCGAGATGGGCAGAGTTGGGAGTCAGGGAATGGGGTCAGGGATGGGTAGGGCTGGGGGATAATAGATGGGGGTTGGGAGTGGTTGGGGATGGATGGTAGAAGTTGAGTTTAGGTGGGGATTGGGTTAATGGGTGGGCATCAGGGGAAAGGTAGGTAGGGATGATCGATTGGAGGGTTGGGGATGGCTGCGGGCTGGGGGTGATGGGTGGCAGGTGGAAAGTGGGTGGGGATAGAGTGTGGGAGCCGGGGATGATGGGTGGGGCTGAGGGATGGATGGGAGTCGGAAATAGGGATCAGGGATGGATGGGGCAGAGGAGTTGGGGTTTGGGATGGAAGGTGAGGCTGAGGATGGATGGGGAGAGAACGGCTGTGGTTGGAGAGTGGGGGTTGGAATTTGGGTGTCAGGATAGGTAGGACGTGTGGGAGTCGGAATTTGGGTGTCAGGATAGGTAGGACGTGTGGGAGGGGTTAGGGGAGGTTGGGGGTGGAGATGGGTGGAATATGAAGGGGTGGGACGGGACGACAGGGGGGGGACGGGACGACGGGGGGGGGACGGGACGACGTTGGGAGGGTGTGAGTGGAATTATGATGGGTGGGGGCTGAGCCTTCTCCCACCTGTGCAGCTCCTCGGCCTGGTCCTCCTCCTCCACTGGGGCCAGGAGGCAGTGGCGCAGGATGGCAACCAGGTGCCGGTAGGCAGATGCATCCTCCTGTTGGTGGAAGAGATGATTGTGAGGGCTATTCAGCCTGTCAATCCTACTCCACCATGCAATAAGATATAAGGAGTTCGTACGTTCTCTTCCATGGACTCCAGTTTCCTCCCACCTTTGTGCTGGGGATTGTAGGTCAATTGGGTGTAATTGGGCAGTACGGGCTTGTGGTCCTGTTACCAAACTGTACTCTAAATTGAAATTTAAGATCATGGCCGACCTGGCTGAGGACTCAGTTCCACCTATCCACTGGTTACATTCCACACTCAACCCCATCATTCTCCAAATCTCTGACTGGATTATAAATACATTCAACAAGGCAGCCTACACTGCTTCAATGCACACAGAATTCCTCTCCGTGAGAAACAGCTCCTCCTCATCTCCGTCCATTGCTTCAATGCCCACAGAATACCTCTCCACGAAAATACCTCTCCGCAAGAAACAGCTCCTCCTCATCTCCGTCCTAAATCTACTCCACCAAATCTTTGAGGCAGTGTCCCCCAGTTCCTGTCTCACCTGCCGGTAGGAAAAACTGTCCCGACTTCTAACGTGTTGCTTTCATAATTGTATATGTTTCTATGAGCTCCCCCCTCACCCTGCCAATCTATATATTCGAAGAATCTGCATCTACGTCTGTAGTGTTTCCTTGTCCCCTTGCAACTTGTTCTCTCACATCTTTGATTTGTTTAGCTGTAAATCTATACTGGAGATAATTTACAGCTGCCATTAGTCACAAAGTCTCATATCAGAAACACCCACAGACCCAGCTTTTCTGCACCAATGTGTCCCCCTGCTTTACTCCTACTTGCCCATATTAGGCCCATAGCCCTCTGAGTCTCTCCCAATTCATGGAGTTAATCCAAGTGTTTCTTAAAGGAAACTAACATATCTACCTCAACACTTTGTCTGGTAGCTTGTTCCACATGCCCACTACTCCCCCCTTGAATCTTTTCTAAATCACACCCTTTCACTTTATAGTTATGCCCTATCATCTTAGATTCTCCTACTCTAGGAAATAGACTACCACTATTCTGACTGACAGTCTACCTGTGCTCCCATCCCTGCACCCCCCAGTCTCTCTGCTACATGTGGATTGTAGAGGAACACTTTGCCTCCCTGTCTGGATCATTGTACATTGTGAAGGAACACGTGATCTCCCTGTATGAAACCTATTTGGAAGTCATATCACCTGCCAATCAAGGTTGGACTCCGGCCACCCATTAGTGCACACCTTACCATTGGCTCATTTAAATGATTCAGTGTCATCATTGGCCAGATGGCCAGCTCAGAACAGTATAAATATCAATGCACACCACACTTCTCTCTCCTTGCCTCTTGGTCCACGCCCCAGACATTGCTCCTTGCCAGGTCGCCACTGCAGACATTATTGGAGAAGTCGCAGGTAAGGTGTGCACAACACTGAGTTGAGCCGTAGTACTTCAATAGATCAATGCTTTCAGACAGCCATGATCCCGATGGTACAGGGGATTGGAAGTCCCTGTCTGTAAAGTGTGTACATATGCGGGAGAGTATGGTAGGGTAAGCAGCCACCAGTATTAGAGTCCCTTCTGCCTGACATGCCTGCTTGCACCTTTATAGTCTCGGTCTCATACTGTGTAGAAGATAGGTGGCCACTGGTATCGGAGTCCAAGCTGAATCCTATGTGAATATCTATATAATTTAGTAGTAGAGTATTTAAGAATCATTTTACATCTTCCCCTGTTTGTCTCCCATGTGTTCAAATAAAGTGATCTTTGATTGTAACACGTGTCCAGACTCATCTCTCTGTTAAACCACCGAACCTGATATTTTCTGCTCAATATGACTCCAGGTCACAGCTGTTAAAGAGTCCTGTCACTTTCTGTGGACAACTGCAGGTATCTTCTATCCCTTCTCCCAGCCGCAGCACTCACCTCATCCACCTGCCTTTTGTTTAGGTCCCAGGTGATGTTGAAGAGGATCTTCAGGATCTCCATGGCACAGTTGGTCTGCTCGCAGGCCAGCGGGCAGCCACCCTCTTCTCCAGCAGCTACCTCCTGGCTGTTGTCCCATTGCACAACCAACGTGTCCTCCAACACCTTGGTCAGCAGGTGCACCCCTCGCAGCTCATAGGCCAGCTGCTTACGGATGTCAAGCCTCAGGGCTGTCAGTAGGAAGAGCAGCCGGCAGTCAAAGAACCTGATGTCGGGAGCCAGCTTCCTCGTGTTATAGAGCTTGATGCGCTGGCAGATTCCCAGCACCATGCCACTCTCTGCACACTTCTCCTGGGCTGCGGAGCTGTTGAACACCAGGTTACAGAGGCATTTCAGAGCCTCGACCATCACATCGGAGTCAGGCAATCCCCCCACTCGCTCCTCAATACCATCGATCCCAGCGTGCCTGCTCAGTGTCTCCAAGGACCCTCTGGTGCTGAACGGCCTCAGGTTGCTTTTATCCCGGGTGAGAATGCGAAGGCAGCCCAGGCACGCTAGCTGACACGCCGGCTGTAAATCTCCCTCCAGGAGCCGAAGGACCACCTGCCCCAGCCGCTACAAACAGAATCCATGAAAGAACATCACTCAACAAATCGGTCAACAACTCAAACATTCCTTCTCTTACACATTCCAAGATCGGATCTGGATAGCTTTATCATCCTCGAGGACCTGCAGGTGGACTGCTGCAGCCCTGTTTGAGGCACACAGTTCTGGATCCACTCTACAGAGGTATGTGATTAAACTAGAGGGTGCAGGAAGTGGAGGGCTTGAGTTATGAGATTGGATAGACTGGCATTTTTCTCTGGAGTGAGGGAGACCAAGAGTGATAGGATAGATGTTTATGCAATGAGAGGCAATAGGTAGGGCCAGCAATCAATTTGTTGCTCAGAGTTGGTTTAAGGGCTTAAGGTGAGAGAAAAGGAGGCTTAAAGGGTATCTGAGGGGCAAATATTTCACTCAGTTGTCAGCATTGGGAATGAGCTGCCAGAGTGGCAGTGGAGGAAGAGACAGGAATAACATTTAAGAGGCATCTGAATAAGAGCATGATTCAGTTGATCACAGAGGGATATGGGATCAATGCAGGTGTGGTATCTGTGATAGGCACAGTGGTTAGAACATGCACGACGTGCAGAAGGTCCAGTTTCTAACCTGTCATCTCTATGACTCTAGAAGGTATTCCCAAAGTGCAGTTTTGGTCACTTAACTAAAGGAAAGATATCAATAAGATTGAAAAAGTGCAGATAAGATTTACTAGGATGTGTCTGGACTTGATGAACGGAGTTACCGATAAAGCTTAAACAGGTTAGAAGTTTACTCCATGAATGTAGAAGAATGAGAGGAGATTTGATAGAGGAATTTAAAATTATGAGGAGGATAGACAGAGTAAATATAGGACGGCTTTTTCTACTGAGGGTAGATGAGATTAAAAAAAAAATCAGAGAACATGGGTTAAGACTGAAAGGGGGAACTTCTTCACACAGTGGTGTGAGTGTGGAACAAGCTGCCAGATGAAGTGGTAAATGCAGGCTCAATTTTAACATTTAATAAAAATTTGGACATGTCCATGGATGGGAGAGGTATAGATGGCTAGGACTGGGTGTAGGTCAGTGGGACTAGACAAAATGAAATGGTTTGGCACAGACTAGAAGGGCAAAAGGGGCATGTTTCTACGTTGTAATGTTCTATATTTCTAAAAAAGGATTTAGATCCAGTGACAAAGAAGGAACAATGATACAAGTCCGAATGAAATGCAGAATGAGGGAATCAGGCAGGTGAAGGTTTTCTCTGCGCATGCTGCCCTGTCCTTGGTGGGAGAGATGCTGGGTTTCGGACATGCTGTCAAAGTGGTCTGGGAATTTTATGGATGGTGCAACCATTGTGTGCCAGTGATGGAGGGAGGAAGGGAGTGGTTTACAGGCCATGCAAACACACAATCAGGTGACAGGACACACCTTTAAGACCAATCTGATGAACCTTAAAATACATTTACATCTGACGAGCAACTCCCTACAGAGGCTCATCAGAGGAAAACAAAACCTCTCACGACTTTCTGCAGAAGAACCCTCACTGAGGTGCACACCCTGCCCTCTGTACCTGTCCCAATAAATCCAAGAGTAAACATCCAGCTGGCTGGGGGCCAGAACCACAGAACAGGAGCTCAGATGCCTGACCCACTGTGAGGCTATGGTTCTAGCAAGTCCTCACAACCAATATCCTCTCTGCAGGTTCAAGCCCATCTCACACTCCTCTCTTCTGGGTGGGGTGGATAAAGGGAAGGGTAGTAGTACAAATTCCATTGGACAGTAGAGGCATCAACTCTGCTGTGAAACTGATTACAGGGGACAGCTCTTAATATGGAGTGAGATTACAGGCATGATAGATACCCATGGACTGGTCATGCACACTTAAGATAGGGGGAGGGTGGGAGGCTAGACTGCAGTGGAAGGGGCAGGGCCATCTTGAGGTCTGTTTTGTCAGATGTTGCAGCAGGGTTCTGCAGTGAAGGATCCTCATCAACAGCTCCCTCCTCTGTGCTGAGTACATCGTATTTACCAATGTTCTTTCAACTCAATCCTATCTCACTAAATACACCTGATTGGCTAGGTGGTGTTGTGTGGCCGGGGTTGGGAACTGGTCAGCTGGGGAGGAGGTGTAGGGGGGCTGGGTTGGGTGGATGGGGGGGTCAGACGGCCAGGGGAGGGGTGTTGGGGGGTCAGGCAGCCGGTTTTGGGGGGGGGGGGGTTGGGTGCATGGGGGAGGGCTCATTGAGTGACTGGGTGGTTTCTTTATTTTGTTCGGAATTTGAATCCTGCCAATTAAGACATACTGGTTAAGGAGTTCCACAAGGTCAGTGGATGAAGTCGAGGTTTCGTGGATGGTCAGGACTCAGGCCGAGATAAGAGAAGACAGTAAGAAGCTTAAAACTTCAGTCAAAGCTCAAGAGAGGTGAAGAGAGGTCATTCCAAGCTAATACTGCTCCACCCATCATGTTCACTGAAGAATGGTCCTCATGCAGACACAAACCGAGGAGAATCAAACATTCTGAATCCAAAGAATCATTGATCAGGCAGGAACCATGACAGAGATTTCCTCACCCTGTTCCAGGAGCTGGTCCTTAGGGAGGTGTTCCCACAGTACCGTTGGGAAGGAATAGTACTCCCCTCTGTTAGAGTAACCTGGGAGATTAACCATGGTGGACGGTGTACACTGGTGGAGAAGGGTTGGAGTTCAGGCTGGGGATAGGATGTTGAACAACTGCCACTTTGTCTTGGGTGATGTCAAACAAGGTCAGCGAGCAGAGGGGGGGGTGGTGGGGTGGGGAAAAAAAAAAAAAAAAATCACACCCCTCCTAGTCGCACACCATCCTGAGCCACTCCTCCATCCCACTGATCCCAACTACGACAGCCCCCGAACAAACAGCACACGTGGGGGCATCCTCATAGGGAGGATGCGTCAGTTCAAGAAGCAACCCATCCTACCTTCTCAAAAAATAAGGACAGGCAATAAACAGAATAAGACTGGCCCTTCATCCCACCAAGTCCACGATTCCCCATCTACACTAATCCACATGGGGGACCATCTCCTTCAATGCCACTGGGATATTTATTGTACAGTATCTGATTCTATCATATCCCCTGATAGAGTTCCAGATATCTGCCATTCTCTGTGTAAAAAGAATTATCCCTCAGATCCCCTTTAAACCTGCTTTCTCAAACCTGTGCATTCTTTGATAACCCAATCCTAACTATCCTGACTACCACATCTGCACATATTATAAATTCAAGTAGCCCAATCAGGCCAACTCTCACCCTATTTGCTCCAGGGAAAACAAACCCAGCCTATCTAATGTCTCCTCATCACTGAAGCCCAACACCCTTCCTGGAGTGTGGGGACTAAAACTGCTCACAAGACTCTAAAAACAGTTTGTCCAATGTCTTGGAAAGTTGCAACATCACATCCCATTCTCTTACATTCTATGCTCTAGCCCATGAAGGCAAACACACTGTCTGCTTTCTTCAGCAATCTGTTGGCCTCTCCCCCCCGACAACTTCCCCCTCAGCGCTGCTTTCCCCTCCCTCCCTTCTCCACCTATCATCACCCCCTTTCCCCATCCCACTCTTTAGTTCTGACGCTCACTGGCATTTTCTCATACTTTGATTAAGGGCAAAAGCCTGAAACGTCAGTTATGTAGCCTTTGCTACATAAAGGACACTGTTTGACCTGCTGAGTTTCTCCAGCATTTTGTTTTGACTGTTGGCCCGTGTTGCTGCATTCAGGGTAGAATGGACAGACCTCAAGCCTTCTCTGTACAACATTCACACTCCACCACTTATACCACTAACAATGCTCAACAATTTTTTCTCTTTGGAGTGACAAAGGATGAGAGGTGACTTAATAGAGGCATAGATAGGGTGGACAGCCAGCATCCTTTTCTGAGGATGACAACAGCAAATAACAGAAGACATCAGTTTAAGGAAAGTTTAGAGGAGATGTCAATGGTAGGTTTTTTTTTGCACACAGAGTGGTGGGTGCCTGCAATGCATTGCCAGAGGTGGTGATGGAGGCTGGAACAATAGGGGCATTTAAAAGACATTTAAATACATAGACTGAGAGTTACCGGGTGTGAGATAGGGAAGGATTAGATTGCTATGGAGTATTGCATTGTGGACCAAAGGGCCTGTACTGTGCTGCACTGTTTTGTTCTAAATGTTGCCCTTGCTACTGTCTCTCAAAAATAAATCAGCCTCAAAACTCCTCATTCGTTGTTCTCCAAATCCCTGTGCCTTTGCTCCACACTCTTCCCACGCACTCTGCCTCCACCTATGTAACACCACTGTCCCGAAACTCCCCAGATCCCATCACTCCCCTTTCCCATCTGTTTTCATCTCCTCACTGCCAGGACAATCCTCTCCCCTCCAGCTCACCTATTTCCATCCCTGTCCATCCACTTCCCATTCCCTTGCCCATGCCCATGCCAGCCCACAGCTCCCACGATCTATTCCTGTGTTGTCCAGCCAGCATTTGCCACATCTGCACCTTACCCGCCTTTGGTCTCTCCCCTCCATGTCGAACAGGAAACATTGTGAATTCTGAAAGGAAAGGGAGAATGATTACAAGAGGGCAAAAAAAAAAAACAAAAATAGATTACTCTCCCTAAGATCAGCTCGAGAAAGACAAGAAACTGATGGACCAATGGTTGATGAGACTAGAGCGCCATTGAATGTACAAATAGGAATGTTTTGCATAGAGGCCCTCACAAGAAGAGATGAAAGAGGAGAAGGCTGTTCAGCCCCTAGACTGCTGTGGCTCAGCACTATTCAATTCCCTCATGTCCAGAAACATCATAATCTCTGTTTGGAATAACCTTGTTTACCGAACCTCCACAACCACATTCCCTAAAGAGAATACAGTCCCAAACCACAGAGCAGACATGCCATCCCGAGAGCCAGTTCAGTGAATATCTGTTCCACTCTCTGGAACAACTCAAATCACAGCACTCTAAGACATAGGAGCAGAAATAGGCTATTCAGCCCATTTTCATTCTCCTAAATTCCGACCTGAAATATAAACTGAATGGAGTGAAACACGAAGTCTGTAGACACTGTGATTGTACAAACACAGAAATACTAGAGGAACTCAGCAGGTCTTGCAGTGCCATATATAACAAAGACCAACACGTTTGTGTGACAACTCTGCCTTGTGAAAAAGACCAGACTTGAATAATATTAAGTTTGAAGGTGACGGATTTCAATCCAATACTCTGGTCATACATCTAAACCAGGGGTCTCCAAAGTAGTAAAGTGATCGATATTGACCCTTGGGGGGGAGTCAATGGGACTATCCCAGGAGTCAATAAACGTCTGGGGGTCAAAAAGGGGTTGATACGAGAATGGGGAGAGTCAATTGAATTTTTGCAGTGGAAAGCAAGGTCAGATCAACAGAAAAAATGGCTTATGGTAGTGGTGGCCAACATCTTGCGAGAGCAGGCCTTGGTGGCTGCCATGCTGTATTTGGCTTTGGCTTTTGAATAAGTTGAGAGTGAACGGGAGGTCAGATGTATGTGTTCTTTGTACTTTTGGTAGCCGCCCCCCCCCCCCCCCCCAACCATCCAGCACTGGGATTCTATGCCTGAGGGGGTTGATGAGGGAGGGATCAAGATTTCTATGAAGGGGTCGATAGTTTAAAAGTTTGGGGTCCCCTGAGCTAAAGAAAGAAGAGAGTGCAAGGGGAGAGTGGATTGGGAAATATTAAAAAGGTCTGATGGTGACTAGATAAAGTAAGCATTCAAAGTAGTGCACAAATTGCAGAAAAGATCTGAAGAGATGAGATGGCAAATACTGGAATCTGGAACTAAATACATCTGGACGGACTCACAGGGGAGGCAGCATCTGTGATGGGGAATGGATAGTCTCTGTTTCAGTAAAAACACAGAAGTGCTGGAGGAACTCAGCAGGTCTCCCAGCCTCCTCTGGACCTTCTCCAATGTCAGCACATCCTTCCTTAGATATGGAGCGCAAAACTGCTAACAATATTCCAAGTGTGGACTGACCAATGCCTTATAAAGCCTTAACATCACATCCCTTCCTTATATTCGATCCTTTTTGAAATCAATACCAACAATCCATTTGCCTTCCTTACCACCAACTCTACCTGCAGGTTGACCTTCAGGGAGTCTTGCTTGAGACACCCAAATCCTTTGTTGCCTGTTTAGAAACTAATCTATGCCTTTATGCCTTCTAAAAAATTGCACTTCTCTGCCTTGAACTCCTTCTGCCATTTCCTTGCCCAATTTCCTAAATCCTTCTGCAGACAGTGCATCTTCAATACTACCTGCTCCTCCTCTGTATTTTTGTATTGACCACAAACTTGGCCAAGTGGTGATCCAAACCATAATCCGAATCATTGACAATCAACATAAAGAGAAGCAGGATAGATGTGAGGGATTGGGGGTTGGTGAGGGATTGGGGTGGTGAGGACTGTGGAGAGAGGGATAGAATCAGGGACTGGGGAGTGCACGAGGGGGGGGCAAACAAGGGGGGCAGTGAGGTGTGTGAGGTGGAGGTGTTAGGGGTGGAGTATGGGAAGGGGTTAGGAATGGGGTGTGTGAGGGGGGCATGGGGGTGTGTGTGAAGGGGGTGTGGGAGCATTAGGGGGTACATGAGGTGCAGGGGTTGTGAGGGTGTGTGATGGGGTGTCAGGGTTTGAGGTAGGGGGTTAGGAGTGGAGCATGAGGGGGTGTGAAGAGGGTGGGTTAGGAGAGATATGTGCTGGGGGTTTGTGGGGGTTAGGGGTGGGGAGGTGTTATGGGGCTCAGGGACTGGTGTGGGGGTATGAGGAATGAGTTAAGGGTGGGGAGGTGTTGAGGGCTCATGGACTGATGTGGAGGTGTGAGGAGGGTGTGTGATGGGAGTGAGTGAGGGGGATTTGAGGTGGGTGGTTGGGGTGAGGAGGTTGGAGTGGGGGAGGTGAGAGGGGGGTGGGTGAGGGGGTTTGAGGTAGGGGATTGGAGTGGGTGTGATGAGGGGGTGGGTTAGGGGAGATGTGAGAGGTTTTGAGGTGGGGGTTAGGGTGAGGGGGTTTGAGGTGGGGGGGTGGAATGGGGGGTGTAAAGAAGTGGGGTTAAGGTGAAGGGGTTTGAGGTGGGGGATTGGAATGGGGTTGTGAGGAGGTGGGGTAAAGATGAGGGGGTTGAGGTGGGGGGTGTGAGAAGGTGGGGTTAAGTTGAGGGAGGGTTAAGGTGAGGGAGGGGGGGTCTAGGGAAGGGGGGAGTGTAAGGACAGCCCGACCGGTGCCGCGGGGCCCACCTCGGCGATGAAGTGCTGCAGCGCAGGCAATGCCCTATCCTGGTCGCCGCTCCCCGCCCGCTCCAACAGCGCGCTCACATCCATGGCGGCGCGCCCGCGGTGACGTGTTGTGCCCATGGCACCAAACCCTGCCCTTGGGTTTGAACCCGCCCCATCTGTACGTCACAAGCCCCGTCCTTACGCACCGTGATTGACAGCTGTCCGTCCCCTCACTTTCCCAGAAGTCAGCGCGTGTTAAGATGGCGGAGAGGAACCGAGGTGAGACGTGTAGGGAGCAAATCCAACCGGGGACTGAGGCTGGGAACTTGTCATCTGGACTGATGCCAGCCCCTATTCATGGCACAAGGGCGTAGGGATTCATTAAGTTGCTCCCGCGGCCTGCCTGTTCCCCCGGCCTACCTGTACCCCGGCCCCAGTTGGCATCCTGTCGCCGCGCCCTGCACAAGGTGGGGCGAGTGTAATTATAGGCGGTGAACGACTGTTGTTGGTGGAGGTTCCGAGGATACAGAGTGGGTTCGAGGGAATGTCGAATGGGAATCGCTATAAAGCAGAACGGCACGATGGGCCGAATAGCCTCCATGGTAACCGTCTGATCCGAAATTATTCCAATCCATCCCAGACTCTTGAGCAGCTGCCCACCGGGAACTGGGTTCATCGTTACCCAGTGGGGGAGCTCCCTCAGGGCCGCCCCCTGCCCCAGTGGGGGATCTCCCCCAGTGCCACACTTACCCCACAGTGCAATGATCTCTTTTGTTACCCCACCCTTGCTGTTGCCCAAGATTTTATATTGATGAGCTTTTTTGATAGTGAGTTTTGTCATTGTCAGAAGTACAAATTCTCACACATGAGTCTCTTTAAAGTCGGTGACACGACAAGCTTTATTTACAAGTCTGCAGAGTTGGACTCAACTGGCTTCTCGCCAAGTCAAGCCCCGATACATACAGTGCATTGATTTTTATACCTTTTTTGCTTGTCCTTCCCCTCCTCTTTAACACTGTTTTAATTGGTTAGTTTTTGCAAAATCATTCTAAGTACACTTGCATTTGTAATTATCATGTTAGTCACGTACACTACGAACTCTGCACACACTAAATTCTGTTTTTCACTCTTTTATCAATCTTTGGCTTCTACATGTCTCTTTGTGACCATGAAAGATCTCTGTTATAACATTGTCCAGCTAAACTTTTATGGTAAGCTCCCTGTCTATTCTGGCTTCCCCTTTTATGATTAATCATCACATTTTAACTTAAGCCCTTTTTAACCTAAATTCTCTATCTATAACAGTCATTACAAGTAGTTGTGAATGGTAGGTGAAAGGTTTTTTTTCTTCACTCTTTTTCTTCTTTGGGGTTAGCTGACATTTCAAAATATCCACAGGTTCTCAATTAACCTGAAATCCTGCACTATTTTCCCCTTCTATATTATGTCAATTTAAACCTCAGTATCTTGCAATATCCAATTGCAGGAAGACATGTCATCTATCCTCTTTGCTTGAGCCTCCACCTTGTTCCTTTGCATCATTTGTTTTTATAAGTTATTCTGTTAATTGTCAGCTGTCTACACCAGGAAACATTCCCCATTGCTGATGTTGGCATTTTAATGATGCATGTGAGGAGCCCAGATGTCATTGACTTTCTTCTCGATTTTTAATGTTTTCAGCTTTCCAGGAAGGAAATAATACAGAAACCTATGGAAAAGCTCAGGGTAGGCATCTTTTCTCTAGAGAGGAACAGAATTAATGGTTCACCGATATGAACTTCCACAGATGACCACAACCAGAAATACACTGAACTCAATTTCCTATTCAAGCTCCAATTTCATTTCTGTTAGCTTGTTAATTTAGGTTGGTTTTTAATTGTCTTCTCTCCACATCTAATCTTTAAACCACATTTCAACAATTCTCTGCAAGAACTCATTGCCTAAGCTTCAAACAAGCTGAATTGAAGAACTTTTACAGTGAACCTGATATATTTCCTGTTTAAACTTTGGTTATGATAAATCATTGGTTCTGTTTAATGTTTAATCTCAATTTTCCCATTACCTCTAAATCTTTTGCAGGTCAAATTATGATCTCCATATCCTTTAATATCCCTATAACTAACAACATATATATAGAGGGCAGATATTAGGGAGAATACACTATGTGTCATAAACTCACAATAAAGGGTCAGCCATTCTGGGTTTCTGTGTTAAATAGGGAGAAATTTATTTACTCAGAAGTAGATGAATCTGGAATTCTATTTTCCCCCTCTCCCCCCCCCCCCCACACACACACACACACTGTGAAAGCTCAGTCATTAATTTCAAATGAAATCAAGAGATGTATTTGGGATTTCATAATATCTCTTGGGTTGCTGGAATTTTAAAAGATTATCTGCTGTTTCTTTGGGGTATCTTTATCCTGACATGCATTTATATGTATCTATATTTGAAAATAATTAAAAGAGCTAGCTTGTAGTATATTGTGGGCTTTGTTTCAATTTGTTAAAGTAGTACAGGTAAAATCAATCAAATATACATCATTTTCATTTAATAATTTTTAATATAGTTTTTAAATTTAGACATATAGCATGGCAACTGGCCCTTTCAGCCTACAGCCTGTGCTACCCAATTGACAAACACCTGTGGTACGTTTTGAAGGGTGGGTGGAAACTGGAGCACCCAAAAGAAGCCCATGCAGACATGGGGAGAATGTACAAACTCCTTCAAGGCAATGTCAGATTCAAACTCTAGTCACTTGCGCGTTGCACTAACCATACTGCCCTTATAATCTTCACAGATCAGTTAGGAATATTAAGAAATATTGTTTTGAGGCTGAATGTTCTAGGGCTTGTATTTTAAGGATGTAAAAGTAATTATATATTAGGCATTTTTTCCTTATTCTTCTTGCAAAGTACTACAGTTGAAGCCCAGGATCACTTGTGGAGTCTTTTTAGCCACCAACTGATGGAAGGTTGGGTTCCCATCAGTGCAACTGTAATGTGTACCACCTAGAAATGCCTTGCAATCCCAATTCTCAGGGCATGTGAACCAGAAGGATTTCCAGCATTGCCTGTTTTGCAAAACCTAATCTTTCTCAGCTCCTGGTTCTTTGACAAATGTTTTAACCAGTGTTGGTAGCACAATTGGTTGTTATTTGCCTCCTTAGCCTGATCTTTGAAAAAGCCAATTCTTAGCAGACAGGCCAGAAGACTGAATATGGGCAAAGGTTAGGCTGTCATTCAAAATTGTTGGCAGACAAGAAATAAATAGGCAAAACATAGAAGGATATGGACAATGGAAAATGGAATTAATGGAAATGGACAAAGAGTTTGGCACAGATGTGGTGGGGCATAGGGCTTATTTCTGTGTTGTGCATCTTTGACAATAAAAGAACTAGGAGCAAAGGAAGGATTTGAGATAAAGGTCTGATGATAGAATCGAAGAGAGACTGTCTGTCTGAGTGTGTGCTGCACGGATGTAGAGGTGATGCTAGGAATGTTGCCTTATTGAGAGGGGGTAGTACTGATTGTGCACTGCACTCAGGATAAGGCTGACGTGATGCTGCAAGCTCCTGACAGCATATTTTCCATGCAAGCTCTGATTGGTGTATCCCCATCTTTGATGAGAGCTAGAATGGCTGTGAGGCAGAAAATGAAGCAATGTTTAATAATGTTTAGAGATGGGGATTATAATACAGTCACAGTGATTGAGATGGGGTTATAATACAGTCACAGTGGTGGAGATGGAGTTAAATACAGTCACAGTGGTGGAGACGGGGTTAAATACATTCACGGTGGTGGAGACGGGGTTAAATACAGTCACGGTGGTGGAGACGGGGTTAAATACAGTCATGGTGGTGGAGACGGGGTTAAATACAGTCACGGTAGAGACGGGGTTAAATGCAGTCAGAGTGGTGGAGACGGTTAAATACAGCCACAGTGGTGGAGACGGGGTTATGATACAGCCACAGTGGAGGAGACGGGGTTAAAAACAGCCACAGTGGTGGAGACGGGGTTAAAAACAGCCACAGTGGTGGAGATGGGGTTAAAAACAACCACAGTGGTGGAGACGGGGTTAAATACAGCCACAGTGGTGGAGACGGGGTTAAATGCAGTCAGAGTGGTGAAAGGGATGAGCTAATTGTTCGGGATGTTGTCAAGCTTGAAAGTTGTTTGACTGCATGCCTTGAGACAGGTGGAGATGGAGAGTATTTCATCAACTGCTGATGTGCCTTAAAAATGGTGAAGGGAGTTTAAGGTGGCAGGAGGCGAATCACTGTTTTTGGACAGCACAGCTGAGAACTGTTGTGGCATTCATGTGGCTAGTCCAGTTGAGTTCCTCGTCAGTGCTGACAGTTCCCACGATGTTGTTGATGAAAATGCAATAAATGCCAAAGGTGGATGATTAGGCATATCCCTGTCTTATTGTTAGCTATGTAGAGCAATTTATGCTACAGGGAAGGCTCCTCCGCTATATCATGCACCTATGTTGAGCTCGTCCAGTTTACCCATTTTGCTGCTAATTTCCATCCCAACCTCGATTTACTTGTTCTATCTCAAGCAACACTCTCCCCTTTCTCGATCTCTCTGTCTCCATCTCGGGAGACAAATTCTCAACAGACATCTTGTGCAGACCCATCAACTCTCATAGCTACCTTGACTACACATCTTCACACCCTGTCCCCTGTAAGGATTCTATTCCTTTCTTTCAATTCCTCCATCTCCATTGCATCTGTTTCCAGGATGAGGTCATCTATGCTAGATCATCTGAGATGTCCTTCAAAAATGTGGCCTCCCCTCTACCGCCATCATTTTGGCCTTCATCTGCATATCTTCCATTACCCACACATCTGCCCCTTTCGCTCCCACGTGCATCAATGACAGGATTCCCTTCTCACTTTCCATCTGGGCACCCTCCAACTGGATAGCATTAATGTCGACTTCTCCGGTTTCAGTCAGCCCACTACCCCACCCACCTCAATTTTCCTTGTGTCACCTTTCACCCAGTTCTGTTTTCACAGAGCCAAAAACACTCCAGTCAATTCTCAACTTTCCTCTCTCCTTTCCTATCCATATCCAATTTTGTCTGTTGGTCTGTACTCCTGCCCATTGAAGGTGGCACAGTTGGTGTAGTGGTTAGCATAACGCTTTTACAGACACCAGAGATTGGGACTGGACTGGGGTTCGAGTCCCGCACTGCCTCTAAGGAGTTTATACATTTTCCCCATGACTGTGGGTTTTCTCTAGGGGCACCAGTTTCCTCCCACTGTTCAAAACGTACTGGGTGTGTCAGTTTATGGGCAGCACAGACTTGTGAGCTGAAATGACGTGCATTGTGCTATATGTCTAAATTTTAAAATTCCATTCTCCCCAGCCTTTTAATTCAGGGACCTGCCTGCTTTTTGCTCATACCTTGAAGAAGGGCTCAGGCCTGGAATGTCGGTTATATATCATTTCCTCCTATGGGCTCTGCAAGACCTGCTAAGTTCCTCCAGCAATTCTATGATTTTATGACATTCACACCATCTGCAGACTTTCGTCTTTCACTTTGACAGCTGTTGGCCTGTGCCCATTGGAATTTTGGAGAACGAGGAGCGACCTCATTGAAACATTTTGAATGTTGAAAGACATAGATAGATAGGGAGTCCCAGGTTACTAATATTTGACTTACGGACAACTCGTACTTACGCCTCAAATCCATGCATGTGCCCCCAATCTGCACATGCACATTAATGTTACCTGACGAATGCCCCTTCCAGTTTGCATGAAATCAATGGAATGAGAGTAAGTGTTAACTTTTAATCATGATCTTTTTTCTTTTTTTCTGTCTAAACTGTTTTAAGGACTTTCTTTAATTTTTTTACAGTACTAAGACAAACATTTGGCTAACTGATCCGAAATAAGAACCATATGTACCTGTTTTGACTTATCTACAAATTCAACTTAAAGACAGACACAGGAATGAATCTTGTTTGTAACCTGGGGACTGTCTGTAGGTTATTTCCCATGGTGTGAAAGGAGAAAACAGGATTGAAGGGCATCCACAGAACAGAAATGGGGAGTTGGTGGTACATCTATAGAATTTGTTGCCACAGGTGGTTTTGGAGGCCAAGTCATTGGATGTATTTAAGGCAGAATTTGAAAGGTTCTTGATTAGCCAGGGCATCAAAGGTTATCAGTGGGAGAATGGATCAGCTCATCCATTAATGGTGAGGCATGCTTGATGGGCTGAATAGCCTATTTCTGCTCCTGTCTTATGTTTTTTTAGAATACTCTATAGTTTATACTTCCTCATTTAATTCTTCCAACCAAAATATAACCAGCATTTCTCAGCATTAACCACCTATCCGCCCGTTCCATCAGCCTGGCTCTTGTAGTTCGTTACTATCCTCACAGTTAAAAAAAAATTAGGCACACAGCATGGTAACAGGTCCTTTTGGCCCTTGAGCCTGTGTTGCCCAATTACACCCAATTTGATTAATTGGCCATTGTAAATTGCCTTGAGGGTGTAGGTGAGTGGTCGTACCTGGTGGGGGGCGGGGGCGGGGTTGGGGGATGACAGGGTAGTTAATGGGAATGTGGAGAGAATCAAATGAGATCAATGTAGGATTTGTGTATGTGGGTGGTTGATGTTCAGTAGGGACCCAGTGGGCCAAGGGGCTTGTTTCTATGACCCATGCAGGATAATATGGATGGCTGGTAATTTATTTTTATCAGAGTGTAGTATTTGTATTTTGCAGGTCATGTGAACTTCATGTGAAGGTATGATCAAGGCACCTGCAATTTTATGCCCTCACCCCACTTCTATCCCCTCCCCAACCCCACTACCAACCTAGGATGCATCTCAGCTCAATCAGGTGATTCATTCTCAGAATAATGTTAACCTTTCTAACACATTAATTATCAGTTTGTAGTCCATCTAGGATCCCAATGACACTTTCCTGAGACTCCAGCAATATCTGACTTAATAAAAACATGTAAACTATACTTATTTAGCACATCAGCCATGCCTCACCCTTATTTTTTTTTAAATTTTTTTATTTTTCACACTGTAAACCATATTGACCAAGATACATACAGACATTTTTCTTCTTAAATATATAGTGTCGTTTTCTCCCCCTTTTCCCCCCTCCCTTCCCTCCCTCCCTCACTCCCTTTCCCATTTATTTAAAGTTCAATCTATAAGATACATTAAACCCGTTAAACAATGTTGTCACTTAATAAAAATAAACAAGAAATTTTACTGAGTCAGTTCTTTTCATTATCTTCTCCTTCTGTCATTTTAGGTGGTGGAAGTCCACGGTAGGATTTCTCTATTGTGTTTCATGTATGGCTCCCATATTTGTTTGAATATTGTAATATTATTTCTTAAATTATATGTTATTTTTTCTAATGGAATACATTTATTCATTTCTATATACCATTGTTGTATTCTCAAGTTATCTTCTAATTTCCGGGTTGACATAATACATTTTTTTGCTATAGCTAGGGCTATCATAACAAATCTTTTTTGTGCTCCATCCAAATCGAGTCCAAATTCTTTGTTTCTTATATTACTTAGGAGGAAGATCTCTGGGTTTTTTGGTATATTGCTTTTTGTGATTTTTTTTAAATATCTGGTTTAGATCTTCCCAAAATTTTTTCACTTTCTCACATGTCCAAATTGCATGAATTGTTGTTCCCGTTTCCTTTTTACAGCGAAAACATCTGTCTGATACTGTTGGGTCCCATTTATTTAACTTTTGAGGGGTGATGTATAACCTGTGTATCCAGTTATATTGTATCATACGTAACCTCGTGTTTATTGTATTTCTCATAGTTCCGGAGCACAGCTTCTTTATCTTTATGTTTAGATCTTGTTCCCATTTTTGTTTAGTTTTACCATTAGTTTCCTTGTTCTCCTTTTCTTGCAGTTTGATGTACATGTTTGTTACAAATTTTTTGATTATCATTGTGTCTGTAATCACATATTCAAAATTGCTTCCTTCTGGTAACCTCAGACTGTTTCCCAATTTGTCCTTCAAGTAGGTTTTCAGTTGATAGTATGCAAACATTGTATTGTGAGTTATATTATATTCATCCTTCATTTGTTCAAAGGATAATAATTTATTTCCCGAATAACAATTTTCTATTCTTTTGATCCCTTTTCTCTCCCATTCTCTAAAGGAAAGGGTATCTATTGTAAAAGGGATTAGCTGATTTTGCGTCAATATTAGTTTTGGTAGTTGGTAATTTGTTTTATTCCTTTCTACATGAATCCTCTTCCAAATGTTGAGCAGATGATGCAATACCGGTGAATTCCTACGTTGTACCAATTTTTCATCCCATTTATATAGTATATGTTCAGGTATCTTCTCCCCTATTTTATCTAGTTCTAATCTGGTCCAATCTGGTTTTTCCCTTGTTTGATAAAAATCTGATAGGTATCTTAATAGTGCGGCTCTATAATAATTTTTAAAGTTTGGTAGTTGTAAGCCTCCTTGTTTGTACCATTCCGTTAATTTATCTAGTGCTATCCTCGGTTTCCCCCCTTTCCATAAAAATTTCCTTATTATTTTCTTTAACTCCTTGAAGAATTTCTCTGTTAGGCGTATTGGTAATGACTGAAATAGGTATTGTATCCTTGGGAAAATGTTCATTTTAATACAATTTATCCTTCCTATCAGTGTTAGTGGTAAGTCTTTCCAATGCTCTAAGTCGTCCTGTAATTTTTTCATTAATGGATGGTAATTGAGTTTATATAGATGGCCGAGGTTTTTATTTATTTGTATGCCTAGGTATCGCATTGGTTGTGTTTGCCATCTAAATGGTGATTCTTTCTTAAACTTTGAGAAATCCGCATTATTCATTGGCATTGTTTCACTTTTATTTGCGTTGATCTTGTACCCCGACACTTCTCCATATTCCTTCAATTTCCTATCTAATTCTTTTATTGATATTTCTGGTTCTGTTAAGTATATTATAACGTCATCTGCAAATAGACTGATTTTATATTCCTTGTCTTTTATTTTTATCCCTTTTATTTTATTTTCTGTTCTTATCAGTTCTGCTAGTGGTTCTATAGCTAACGCAAACAGTGAGGGAGATAGTGGACATCCCTGCCTTGTTGATCTGCTTAAGTTAAATTGTTTTGATATATATCCATTTACTGTCACTTTCGCCAATGGCCCCTTATATAATGCTTTAATCCAATTAATATATTTCTCTGGTAAGCTGAATTTTTGTAGTACTTTGAATAAATAATTCCATTCTACTCTGTCAAAGGCCTTCTCTGCATCTAAAGCAACCGCTACTGTTGGAGTTTTATTTCCTTCTACTGCATGAATTAAGTTAATAAATTTACAGATATTGTATGTTGTTCGTCTTTTTTTAATAAATCCAGTTTGGTCTAGATTTTCTATTTTTGGTACATAGTCGGCTAATCTGTTTGCTAATAGTTTAGCTATTATCTTATAATCTGTGTTAAGTAAAGATATTGGTCTATATGACGCTGGTGCAAGTGGGTCTTTCCCTGTCTTTGGTATTACTGTAATTATTGCTGTTTTGCATGAATCTGGTATGCTTTGTGCTTTATCAATCTGGTTGATTACTTCCAGAAGGGGAGGCATTAATAAGTCTTTAAATGTTTTATAGAATTCTATTGGGAATCCATCCTCTCCTGGTGTTTTATTGTTCGGTAGTTTTTTTATTATCTCCTGTAATTCTTCTATTTCAAATGGTTTTATTAATTTATTTTGCTCCTCTGTTTGTAATTTCGGTAGTTCAATTTTAGTTAGAAATTCATCTATTTTGTCTTCTTTCCCTTCATTTTCAGTTTGATATAGTTGCTCGTAGAATTCCCTGAAGTTTTCATTGATCTCCATTGGATTATATGTAATTTGCTTGTCCTTTTTCCTTAATGCCAATACCATTCTTTTAGTTTGTTCTGTCTTAAGCTGCCACGCTAGAATTTTGTGCGTTTTTTCTCCTAGTTCATAATATTTCTGTTTTGTCTTCATTATGTTCTTCTCCACCTTATATGTTTGTAGTGTTTCATATTTTATTTTTTTATCTGCCAATTCTCTTCTTTTAGTTGTATCTTCCTTTATTGCTAATTCTTTTTCTATATTTGTTATTTCCCTTTCCAACTGTTCTGTTTCCCGATTGTAGTCCTTCTTCATCTTAGTTACATAACTTATTATTTGCCCTCTGATGAACGCTTTCATTGCGTCCCATAGTATAAACTTATCTTTCACTGATTCCGTATTTATTTCAAAGTACGTTTTAATTTGTCGTTCAATTAATTCTCTAAAATCCTGTCTTTTAAATAGCATGGAGTTTAATCTCCATCTATACATTCTTGGTGGGATGTCCTCTAACTGTATTGCCAATAATAGGGGTGAGTGGCCCGATAATAGTCTAGCTTTATATTCCGTTTTCCTAACTCTCCCTTGAATGTGGGCTGATAACAGGAATAGGTCTATCCTTGAATATGTTTTATGTCTGCCCAAATAATATGAATATTCCTTTTCCGTTGGGTGTTGTTTCCTCCATATATCCAAAAGTTGCATTTCTTGCATTGATTTAATTATAAATTTGGTTACTTTGTTCTTTCTGTTAGTTTTTTTTCCAGTTTTATCCATGTTTGAATCCAAATTAAGGTTAAAATCCCCTCCTATTAGTATGTTCCCTTGCGTGTCTGCTATCTTCAAAAAGATATCTTGCATAAATTTTTGATCTTCTTCATTAGGTGAATATACATTGAATAAATTCCAAAATTCTGAATATATCTGACATTTTATCATTACATATCTCCCTGCTGGATCTATTATTTCCTCTTCTATTTTGATTGGTACATTTTTATTGATTAATATAGCTACTCCTCTGGCTCTTTAATTATATGATGCTGCTGTTACATGTCCTATCCAATCTCTCTTTAATTTCTTGTGTTCCACTTCAGTTAGGTGTGTTTCTTGTACAAATGCTATATCAATTTTTTCTTTTTTTAGTAAATTTAACAGTTTCTTCCTTTTGATTTGGTTATGTATTCCATTAATATTTAAAGTCATATAGTTCAACATAGCCATTTCATACTTTGTTTATCTTTCCTTTCTGTTTCCTCATCACCACCTTCCCTTCTTATCCATTTCTGCTTTCATTTTTTGAACACATTATAAGACAACATTTCTAAAACATAAAATATTTCCACTATTCTCATATCTAAAATTCCTTTAACCCCAATAGGCCCTCCCCTTCCTGAGTTGCCCTTTGTCCCTTGTCGGGCAACCACATCTCCCCTCTCCATTTGGATTTGCGAATTCACTCGCAAGCGTCAACTGATTTCGCAGTGACTGTAATTCTTCCCCACCCAGTCCCCCCCAGAAAAGATTTTAATCTCCATATATAACAAAGGTCACTCTCTTAATTCCCTCCTTACTTCCTTTCTTCCCTTTCTTTCCCTTCTTAGATACATACACACATATATATATATATACCTACATACACACATACATATAGTTTGTTGTCATTTTTGTTCTTGTTACATCTCTTCATCTCTCTGTCTGTTTTGTAGTTGTTCTGCAAATTTTCGTGCTTCTTCCAGATCCGAGAATAGTCAGTTTTGCTGCCCTGGAATAACTATTTTAAGTACTGCTGGGTATTTTAACATAAATTTATAACCTTTTTTCCATAGGGTCGTTTTTGCTGCATTAAACTCCTTCCTCTTCTTCAGGAGTTCAAAACTTATATCTGGATAGAAAAAAAATTTTTTGACCCTTGTTTTCCAGTGGTCTTTTGTCTTCTCTTATTTTCTTCATTGCCTTCTCCAGTATATTTTCTCTTGTTGTATATCTTAGGAATTTTACTAGAATGGATCTTGGTTTTTGTTGTGGTTGTGGTTTAGGGGCTAATGTTCTGTGTGCCCTTTCTATTTCCATTTATTCCTGTAATTCTGGTCTTCCTAGGACCCTGGGGATCCATTCTTTTATAAGTTCTTTCATATTTTTGCCTTCTTCATCTTCCTTAAGTCCCAATATCTTTATATTGTTTCTTCTATTATAATTTTCCACTATATCTATCTTCTGAGCTAACAGCTCCTGTGTTTCTTTAACTTTTTTATCAGATTCTTTTAATTTCTTTTTTAAGTCATCTACTTCCATTTCTATGGTTGTTTCTCGTTCTTCCACCTTGTCTACTCTTTTTCCTATATCTGTCATGATCATCTCTAATCTATTCACTTTTTCTTCTGCATTTTTTATTCTTGTTTTTATTTCACTGAATTCTTGTGACTGCCATTCTTTTACTGTTTCCATATATTCTTTAAAAAAATATATATCCATGTACTTGCCCTTCCCTTCATCTTCAATTTCTCTGTGTTCTTCCTCTTCTTCTTCTGAGTCCACTCCAGGATCTGTGTCCTTTACCTCTGTCTCTTCTGGTTTTCCCTTTGGGTTGTTTATTTTATTTTGTTGGGTATTTTTGTTCTTCTTATTTTTATTAGAAGTGTCTTGGTGTTGGTCTTCTTCCTCTGGGTTGGTCATCTGTTGTTTCTTTGATTTCTTATTTTTACTCTCTTCTTTCTTGCTCTCGTTATTTTCTATGTTTTCCTCTTGCTGTTGTGTTGTAGTTGTCAGTTTCAGCTGTGGAGATCGGCTCCTCAGCTGGTCCCCCCTCCCGTCAGTGCTATTTTTGTCTTGCGCATCGTGCATGCGCGAGGATTCGTGCATTCGCGGTTGCGCACTTTTGGCTCCGTGAGCCATTTTTGTAGTCCCGAGTTTGGGGCTTCGGCTGACCTCAGGGAGCGGGCTTCTCTCTCCACGGCGGGCCTCCTCGGACAGGTAAGGCGTTCACCTTCTTCTTCCGACGTCTTTCCTTCTTCTTTTCTTCCCGTTGTTTTTGGCTTTTCTTTTTTCGCTGCCATTTTCTCCACACTTTTATTTTCACTTTGTTTTGGTTTTTATGTTTGTGCCTTTGGTTTTTCTCTATCTTTTTTTTGCTTTTCTGGAGAGGGCTGGAGTTCCCCGACCGGCCACTACTCCATCATGTGACTCCTCCCGCCTCACCCTTATTAATCAATGATCAGTTCCATATCATTTACAACCCTTTACCCATTCACATACCTGCAGAATATTTTGGATGCCCTTTTGTCATCTTTTAAATTTCTGCTTTGAAATTTGGGAAACTTAAGTTCTCACTTGTGTGAGGATCCAAGCATCTTCTGTTGTACTTTTGCTTTAGTGACTACTTTTTGGCCATTTGTGGAATAGGCATCGATCTCCCTACCTTCTCCCTCTTGGGAATATACCTAGATTGTAGGTAAAATATCTCCACGTTAAGGACTCCTATTGTATACTTACTGTTTTGCCTGTCAAACTGCTCCACCTTCGAGGGTGGCCTCTCACACATTCAAATCATGGTGTTTTACAGCACACAAAAAGACCTCTTGGCTAAACTTGTCCATGCTTACCAAGCTGAATCCAGTTTGCCCAGACTGGACCTCGACCCAATTAAATTCACTCATCTTAAAATTGTTTGTTTATACATTGGAGATGGCATAATTATTCTGAACTAATTATGATCTTTGTTTTCTAGATACTTCTTCACTATTACTTAATCTGTTTGACCTGGCTCATTTCCAGGTCCAAGTCCAGCAATGCTGCCTTCCTCACTGAGCTGGAAACTTGGTGATCAAGAAAGCTCTCATGAATGCATGTCAGAAACCTTTGTCCCTTCTGATTATTGTGTGATTGGTATCACTGTCTGTGTTTGGATAGTTGGTCCCTCAGATAACTCCTGCATGGTTTTTGTATATCCCTGCAATTATTTTGCAAATCTCTCATTATCTTTCCCACCATTATGCCATTGCATAATCCCTTATTTATCTTTGGACAACCTTCTCAGCTGTCTCTGACTCCTCCAACATTGGGCCACCTTCAGTCTTACTAATTATGACCCTGACATGCTCATCCATCATTTATATGTGTTGCAATATATCATAAGACTTAGTCTGATCCCTTTAATATGCCACTTGTTATAAACTTGCATTTATAAAAATTCTTCATCACTGCTACTGTCTTCCTCTAACACCAGGCCAATTTTTTAAAAAAGATTTTATTTAAAAATGTCTCCATACATGTAGTAATCAAATTTAATATAATACAGATTAAAAAGGGGGGGGGGGGAAACTAAAACTACACACATGGTGTTATATAATCCACCCCCAAAACCTCCCTCACCCCCCAAACCTCCCACCCTCAAAATAGTTGATAAAAAGATAAAATATAATATAAAGTATAAAGTGAATGGAAAGAAAGAAACTTTCGGGATTGCACAGAGGGATATCATCTGATATACACATCTAAACAGGTCCAGAGGCACAGGAAGCATAACATTATAAATTTAAACCTAATATTTGAGTATATGGGCACCAGATTTGTAGAAATGTAGCATGTTTATTTCTCAAATTATATGGTTTTTTTTACCAAAGGAATATAACTTTGAATTTCTGCCGATTCTTGATCCACTGCTCCAATATGCCTTCGATCACTTGTGCCTGAATCTTCTGGATCTTGTCAAAAAAACTTATTAAAGTCCATTTAAACTATCTCTACCAATGTCCTATAATCAATTTTCTTGGTTAATCTAAAAAAAATCTGATTTGTAAGTCACGAAATAAAATGCTGGAAAACTCAAGTGGGTCAACCAGCATTTGTGGTGTCAAAAGGCATGCGTCAACTGTTTTTATAAGGTACTTTACAGGAGGTCGTTCAACAAGCTTAGAGCACATGGAATTGTGGGTAAAGTAACCATAGTTTCAGAACAAAAACAGAAAATTCTGGAGATCTTCACAGGGGCAGGCTGCATTTATGGGAAGAGAAATAGAGTCAATGTTTCAGGTCAGAGACCCTTTGACAAACCAGTAGCAAGTAGTGAGAATTAAGTGTTGTTTCATACATATAACTACAGTAGTGCTGGGTTGGGGCTTTAGTCCAGCTATTCACATCAATATTTGGTTAGAAAAGATGATATTGGGAGGCTCGTTGTGAACATTAGAAAAGCTGTGAGTGGATAAGAAGTGAAAAATCTGAAGTTATCTCCTTTTGTGTGCAAAATAGAAAAGCGGAGTATTTTTAAATGTTGTTGTATAAGATACTGGTGAGCCACATCTGGAGTAATGTGTGCAGTTCTGGTCTCCTTGAGGAAGGATGTAGTGGCTTTGGATCCAGTTCAGAGGAGGTTCACCAGGTTGACTCCAGAGATGAGGGGTTTATCCCATGAGGAGAGATTGAGTTATCTGGGTCTGTACTTGCCAGAATTTAGAAGAATGAGAGGGATCTTGCAGAAACATATAAAGCATAGACAAGATAGAGGTAGGTAAGTTGATTACTCTGGTTGGGGGGACCAAAATTAGGGGACATTGCCTCAAAATTCAGGACAGAGATGAAAAGGAATTGTTTTTCCCAGAGTGTGGTGAATCTGTGAAATTCACAGTGGAAGCAACCTTGGTAAATATATTTAAGATCAGGTTGGATAGATTTTTACATAGTAAGGCAATTAAGGGATATGGGGGAGGGGGGGGGAGGAGGAGGCAGGTAGGTGGAGATGAGCCTATTATCACATCAGCCATAATAACATTGAATGGTAGAGCAGGTTCGACAGGCTGGTTGGCCAACTCTGCTCCTGTGTCTTAGAGACTTTTTATTGAACATGCAGGTCCTGCAAGTGATGAAGGAGACAAGTGCCATGTTGGCCTTTACTAGAGAGAAGTTGAGTGTAGAGATGTCTTACTGCATTTATACAAGGTCTCGGTGAAATTGCATATGGAATAATGTGCACCATTCTGGGCTCCTTCCCTAACTATATACGTGTATCATAGAAGAATAACTCTTCCGTGTCAAATAGAGAGCACAGTAACAATTAATTAGATGTTCCAGGAATAGTCCCAACCGTATGAAAAGAGATTGCATTGGCTAAGAAGTTATTAAAATCATGAAGGACAGTGATATGATAGATAATCAGAATTTATTCCCAGGATAGAGTGTCTAAAACTTGCTGACGTTTTAAGCATAGGTTTAAGATGAAAGGGAAAATGTTCAAAAGGGAAGTTTTTCCACAGAGAGTGGTAGGTACATGGAGCTAGCTGTCAGAGGGTATAGTAGAGGCAGGTGCAACTACAACGTTTAAATGGTTACATGGACAGGAGAAGTTAGAGGGAAATGGCCAACTGCAGGGAAATTATGATGGGGAACTGAGGGACCTATTTCTGTGTCGTGTCACTCTATCATTCGGTATGTATTCCTTAGAGTCCAGAAGAATGAGAGATGTCATTTAGGCTTTAAAAATCTTATGGGGTTTACAAGTGGATGCAGGGAGGATGTCTAAAATGAGGGGCCTCAGGGGTAGATTATTTTAGACTGGAGAAATTTTTTTATGTAGAGGCTCTCTATCTTACAAGGGTGTGAGGGCTCGGTCGTTAAGCGTATTTTGGATAGGTCAAACACTTGGATTGGTCATTGAGAATGATGTAACATATTTTGTTGTGTTTACTAGTGGTTGACAGGCGGCTGTACCTGTAGTTTAGTGATGGGATTCCTGTTACAATATTTGAACCCAAAATGCCTGGAGAAAGATCAGCAAGTGATAGTGTGGGTAACATGTCAAGAATGTCGAGAAAGAGCATCACGTTGGATGTGAAACTGCAGGTGTTGAGGCGGCTTGAAGTCAGCGAGTGCCAGGTCGATGTTGGCCAAGATTTAAATTTAGCTATATCGACCATTCAAACAATTTTGAAAAATGCTGAAAAGATTAAAGCTTCTTGCAAAACCACTTCATTAAATGCCACAAAGTTAGCTCGGTCACAGAGCAATTTGTTGGAGAAGATGGAGAGCAGATTGTGCACGTGGATGGAAGATCAAACACACCACTGCATTGCTTTAAGCCAGTTTATGATCATGGAGAAAGCCAAGAGCATATTTACCCACCTGCAGGAACAAGAGGGCGAGGGATCAATGACGGAGATATTCACAGCCAGCAGAAGGTGGTTCTTGAGGTTTAAACGTTGCAGCAACTTGCAGAACATTGACATCAGGAATATAGTGAAAGGCTCAGGGCTATCATCAAGCATGGCAGCTATCCTCCTCAGCTTGTCTTTAATGTTGATGAAACGGGCCTTTTTTGGAAAAGGCTGCCGTGATGCACCTTCATTTCCTGAGAGGAAAAATTTGCATCTGGATTTAAGGCAGCCAAAGATCGCCTGATGCTCTTGCAGGGAGACTTTAAACTTAAACCCATGCTTGTATACCATACAAGAAACCTTAAAGTGATGTAAGGGTTTTCCAGTGAGCATTTGCCTGTAATCTGGAAGGCAAGCAAAGTGGCTTGGATAACGATCACCATCTTCCAGCAGTGGTTTGTTTCATATTTTTGCCCAACAGTGAAGTTTTATTGTGAGGAAAATAACCTTGAACTTCAAAAGTACTTGATAGTGCCCATGACGATCCACTGAACACTGACAGCCTCCCAACTTGCCTTCCTGTGGAGGTGGTATATCTTCCAAAAGACACATGCCTCTCATCCAGCCAATGGATCAACGTGTCATTTCCAATACTACGTGAGATGCATCTTCAAACAGCTTGTTGAAACAACAAAAGGGCAAGATCAGCAGTCAATTGGGAAATTCTGGAGGTCATACAACATGACAAAGGCTGTTGATAATATCAGTGTATCCTGGGCAGAAGTCACCAGTACCTGTATGAACATTGCTTGGCCGGAGGCATGTGGTGACGTTACAGGATTGGAGAAGGGGGAGCAGTCAATCATTAGTGAATTAGTCCAACTTGAGGCCCAGATTGGTCTGGAGGAAGTTGATGCTGATGTTGTGACTGAACTACTGCACTCTTATGGGGATGGACTAACACATGAGGAGCTGCAGGAGTTGGAACAACAGACTCCAATGTAAAGAAATTTAAGCACAGCAATTTTGATGGAAGGCATCAAAAAAATTGTAAAAGGAATGGAATTTTGTGACATTGATCCAGACTGTGAGTGCAGCTCCTCTGTGAGAAGAACTGTGCTCAACAGTACCTCGTGCTACAGAGAAATGCTCTGGGAAAGGGAGAGACAGGCAAGACCACAAACCCTGGATCACATTAAAAAGGAAGAGCCATAGCCTGGCCTAACTTCCCTGTAGTGGAGTGCATTCCTTAACCTGGTTTCATCCGCCCCTGCATTCCACTGATTTGGGTGTCCATTTTGTCAGTTTACCTTGTATTAATTACCATTGTACATTCACTGTTTAATAAATATTACAGTAGTCTGCCAATTATGCTCCATGAACCCCTCATTTATGGCTTATTGGCAGAAAAAATGTTACTAATGATGGTGCTCCATCAATTTAACACAAAAATAAGCCTTCTGAGAGATACTTTAGTCAGCACTCTGGACCCAAGAGCATGTCTTGAGCATTAAGGGACCATGACTGTCTCCTCTTATGTGGTCACAGGGAAAATTACCTTTAAGTCTCCACTGACATTAATTCTATCGCATATGTTTTCACATTTCTGCCTCTGTGAGTTCTAATTGTTTGTATATTTCTCACTAGAATATTCTGCTTATTTTCCTTTGAATCAATTTTTCACTTTAAAAAAAAATAATTTTCTCTTACTCTTGCTTACTAGAATAACCTGATGATACCAAAGCAAGTTTTGTGGCTTAGTTTAATACAACCCTTACTTAGCTAGCCATGGGTGAGATAGATTTCCTGTGGATCTTTTTCCTTAATGGAATGTAATATTGAAACTTTTCAAGCTGTACCTTCATCTTCCCTAATTCCCTACATTTTTCCATTGGCAAGCATGTCCCTCAGAACAATATACTTGCCATTTTTTTCTGGTTTGGATTTGCCAATCTTAAACACTATCAAAATTCAAACATGATCAGCTGTCTCCAAAAGATGCTTTACCATGAATTAACCGTGTCACTACTGACATGAATTGAGAAAAGGATTGAGACAGAGAGTAAAGAGGAATAAAAGTACTGCTGTCAGACTGTGGGAATCAGTGATTGGGCCGCAGCTATTCACAATTGACATCAGTGATCTGAGAGACAATCAAAGACTACCTTTCCTACTAAGCTGCAGAGTTACCTGGAATGGAGGGCTATTGTTATAAGAGGTGGGATTGTCACAAGTTTAAAACGAGATGTCTAACATTATGAGAGGCAAAGATAGGAGCTAAGTTTGGCTCCAACACAAACTATAAATGCACTGAGGACACCACCATTGTTGGCCCAGTAACGAATGAGTGACTCTGAATGAGTCAGAGAACAGGATGGAGATCGAGAATCTAGTTGGGTGACTCCAGAACAACAATCTTCCTCTCAAGACCAAGCAGTATATTTTGGACTTTAGGAAGGGGAGACCGAGGGACCATCCACCTGTCTTTGTTAATGAGAGGGTTGGTACTTTCAAGTTCCTGGGAGTCCACATATCAGAGGATCTCTCCTGGAATCAACACATTGAAGCATCCATGAAGAAGGCACACCAACACCTATGTAAAAAAAAATGTCTGAGGAGATTTGGCATGTGGTCAAATATTCTGCCAAACTTCTACTGGTGTACTGTGGAAAGTATACTGACTGCATTATGGCCTGGTTTTGAAACTCAAGTGCCTAAGAATGTAAAGGTTACAGAGTGTGCAAACGTAGCTAAGTCCATCACGGGCACTGACTTCCATCCATTGTCAATATCCTAAAGGATCCCATCATCCTGGTTATAACCTCTTTTCATTCAGCTATCAGGCTCCTGAACATTTCCGTACTATTCTAACTCTAAACTACCTAAAAGATCTGACTGCACCACTGAAATATCCCATTTTGTTTCTTGCTCTAACTGCAAATGTGAATATTTATTTATCTATGTTATTTATTATCTTTTTTTCTGGCTTGTATTTGTGGTAATTTACATTTTTGTTGTTGTTGGTGTATCTAAGGTACCTGTGTGACTGCAGCAAGAATCTCAGTAAATCTGGACATTATACTTGTGTATATGACGATAAACTTAGATTAAATATTGATAGGATAGATAATCAGAAACTTTTTCCAAGGGCAGAAGTGATAATTTTAAGAGATCGGGGTTACATTTTTCAGACAGAGGGTCGTGGTTATCTAGAACGAGCTGCCAGAAGACGTGGTGGAGGCGGGTAGAATTGGGTTTAAAAGTAATTTGAACAGATACATGGGATAGAAAAGGGATACCAGTAAAGATGCAGGCAAATGAGATTGGCATAGATGGGCATCACAGTACATCGAAGGGACCCCATTCTGTGTTGCGTGATTCCCTTCTTTTAAAAAAACTTTATTAATATTAAAATATAAACAATTGAGCAATACAATTATACATTGTGCAACATTAATTAAAATAAAGGAATTCTTTTTCCAAATATTAACACAATTCAAAAATCCTGAGCACATTGGTAATAGGATATCAAAGCATAACATTTAAAAAAAAACCCAAAAGAGAAAGAAAGATGACATTATAAATTATTTTCAAGAAAGTTATAAAATTTTTTTATTAAAAAATTTTACAATTCCCTTTTTTTCTCCTTCTGTAATTTTATTAATGTTTACATTATTCGCTGTTTAACAAAAGAGTTTTCTATTATCAAAATCAAAAGAAAGAAGGGAAAATCCCAAACAAAAAATACCTTATAATTTTTTTTAAACTTTATTTAAGATTTTATAACATGAATAACATATAGGATTACATTAAAAAAAATTAAGAATAAAATAATAAAATTACAATACAGTATCAGTAATCTAAATAAACTATACCCTCCCCAATAATTATTACACATTAATAACCCAACTCAAATTAGTCCAACCCCCCCTTTCCCCCCCAAAATAAAGTGAAGAATTAATAAAGTTAATAATATATGTAAGAAAAAAAACCCACTTACAAAAAAAAACAAAAACATAACCGATTAAAATACTAACAAAAAGAAAAGTAATTAATACTAAGATATCAGACTTAAAAAACATATTTAAATCAAACTTAAATGCATATATTTAACAAACGGAGTTAAGATGAAACATATATTTAACTCAAACTTAATATAAAAAATTAGTAAAGTTAGTAACATTATCTATCAAAAATTCTTAAACAATAATCAATTCTTTAAAAAAAATTGTAGCATGAAAAAAAAGATGAAAAAAAACTTTATAGAGATAAACCTTTACAAAATATCAACTAACCACATCTATCATCATATTAGTCACATAAACCACCATCTTAAAACAAAATTCAAACCTCATTAAGCATTGTACAATTCAATTTTAGTACTCTTCCACCATTTTTCCCTTTTACTCTTGAATAGTTATCCAATAAAAGCTCCAATACCACATTTAAATATCCCCAATCATTACGTTAAAATTCAGATATCCAAATAATAAAAACACATCTAAAACGAAATCTACATCTTCAACAAATGGAGCATAAACCACAAACAAAATTCAAGCCTCAATAAGAATTGTACAATTCAATTTATAACTTTCACCATTATTCCCTTCGTTCTATAACTAAAATAGCAAAATAATATACACCAGAATTACCACTCCTTTCACCTTAAAGTTAAAGAAAAAATATTTAAAAAAACTTATCCATCCCATTCACATTTAAATTTCAGATATTCCTTATCTACTGAATAAACTTTACAAAAAAAACACATCAATTTTTAGTTTTTTAAACAATCAAATACTTTCTTATGCTTTTTTTTTATATTTATACAAAAAAAAACCCTTCACTCTTTAATCTAATAATACAAAAAAAAAGGGAAAAAAACAGGTAGGGGGTTAAAAATACCCCCTCCCGTCTAAACCGCGCAATGCGGTAACTCCATAACAAAAAATGGGTGTGAGATAACTCACACGTAGCAGATTACTTTCAGGAAATAGTGCCTATCCAGTTCTCTCCCCCAACTCTCACTTCATCTTAAACTAACATCATCATTATTTAATATCCCTTTTTTTTAAAAAAAACATTAGAAAAAAAAGGACAACTCTTCTTTTAATCAGCTCCAACTGCCGAGTCACCATTACAACCATTCCTTCTTGGAGCACGGCTCTTTTCTTCCATCTCTTGTCTCCTTAGAGATCGCGGTGGACTATGTCTCTGTTGAAACTGAGTAATTGGCAGCTCTTGAGCAAATGCTATAGCTTCCTTTGGAGAATCAAAGAACTTTGGTTGGTAACCATCTTGAAAAACCTTCAAAACAGCTGGATATCTAAAGGTTGCCTTGTAACCTTCCACAACAACTCTTTAGCAGGATTGAATTCCCGTCGTTGGAACATAACTTCTTGACTCAAATCTGCATAGAAGAAAACTCGATTATTTTGAATCATCAAGGGTGATTTTCTCTGTTGTGCATTTCTAATAGCCGCTCGTAAAATTATTTCTCTGTCGTAATAATTCAAGCAACGAACCAAAACAGGTCTTGGACTTTGACCTGAAATAAGTCTTCTACGCAAGGCTCTGTGAGCTCGTTCCAGTATTATACCTTCCAGGAAATGTTCTTGACCCAGCACCTGTGGAATCCATTCAGTAAAAAATTTTCTTGGGTCTGGTCCCTCCATACCTTCCGGCAAACCAATAATCTTTATATTGTTCCGTCTGGATTGGTTTTCCAAATAATCAATCTTTTTCATCAAATTTTTTTTTGAGTTTGTAAGTCTTCGACCATTTTGGTCACATCAAAAACTTGATCCCGTATTTCATCTATATCTTCTTCACATGAATTAAATTTATCTCTCACTTCAAGCTTAAAAGCTCCAAACTCAGCCATCTGTTGAGAATGTATTTTCACCAAAGCATTAAACCTAGTACCAAGTTCAGTCATAATCTTGGATAATCCCTGCATTGTATAAGATAATTTAGATTCAAGATTCACAAAAATCTTTTCAATTGGAAGAGATTTTGGCTCAACAGATTCCTGCTTCTTCTGCATAACCAAAGGATCTTCTGTTCCTTCCTTCATTCTGGTTGCCTTCCTTGTAGTATGACTGCGTGTGGAAACCCCAGCCACAGCCTCTCCAGCAGTGACTGGAGGACGCTGGCCGGGGTTTTCCCCAGTCCATAATGTATTAAGTTCTCCCAGTACATCAAGTTGTATAGATTCTTCTATCTCAAGAGATGCAGTTTGCAGCGCCACCTCTACAGTTGACAAATGCCTTTGAGTAACTCTTTGTTCTAAAGGCTGTTTGGCGCCCTCTTTAGGGGGCTCTACCGATGTAACATAGAGCTCTACATCCGAACACTGTACCTCTCTCCTAGGATCCATTTCACGCTGAGTCCCGGTATCTTTCCTGTAGGTAGGCTCCAAAACTTGAACTTTTGGAAAATGTAGTTTTTTGATGATCTGTTGTCGTTTTTTTTTGCTCTCTTTCACCAATTGTACCATCATAAGTTAAATTAACAGCACTGAAATTATCTAAACTTTTAAAGAATTTTAACGGGCATTTCTAGACAAAACAATAAGATAGAGTCAGGAGAGGACTGGAAGGCACGTCTGATCCTTACGCCATCTTGCCACGCCCCCCCAAATACCTTATAATTTAAAACCCTGACCACTAAGGGAGGTTTTAAAAAAAAGATACGTGGGAATCAAGTGACACCAAGCCGAAACCAGACAGCACAACACCAAAGCATCTGAGCACCCCAATTCTTTAGGTTATGATAATTGTCCATTTATGGGGCCCCATGTCTTTTAGAAGTTAATATTTGAATCGTGTTGTGTGATTCCATCGAATAAAAACTTGCTAGCCCTGAGTATGGGGGGGAGACTGAAGGGGATATGGATGAATCAGTGGGTGGTGAACACATAGATATGATATGAGACTGTTGCCGTCTACGGAATTATAATGCTCTGAAATTCTTACTTGCTGCAGTCATACAGGTACACAAGGGAGATAAACAAAATTAGTACAGCATAAATGACCACGAGTCAGAAAAATAGATAATAAATTTTAATTGATAGACAAAAATATTCATTACATGAAGGATGTGGATGTTTTGGAGAGGGTGCAGCAAAGATTTACCCAGATGTTGCCTGGACAGGAGAAGCAAGGTTGACAGAGCTGGGGCTTTTTTCTTTGGAGTAACAAAGGATGTGAGGTGACTTAATGGAGGTGTACAAGGTTATGAAAGGCATAGACAGAATGGACAGGCAGCACCTCTTTCTCAAAGCGACAAGAGCAAATACCAGAGGACATCAGTTTAAGGTGAGTGGAGGAAAGTTTAGGGGAGACATGAGAGTAAGTTTTTAAATGGAGAGCAGTGGGTACCTTGAATGCATTGCCAGGGATGGTGGTGGAGGCTTGTACAATAGAGACATTTATAAATCTCTTGGGCACAATAAAAGAAAAAAGAAAGAAGGTTATGGGTGTGAGATTAGGAAGTGCTGGATTGTAATAAAGTAGTTTTGCATAGGTCAGCACAACATCATGGGCTGAAGGGCCTGTACTGGGCTGTAATGTTCTATGTTCTAAATATTCACAGTTGGACAGTGCAAAAAGAAGATAAGGTGTTAATAGTGCAGGATTTGTAGATGTGAAATAACACAAGGTTGTTCACTTTGTACATGATTGTAAAATGGAGTGTGTTAAATCATGAAGGGTCGATGGTGTGTATGTTCAAAGACTATATATTAAATTGTTGAAGGCCAACATTCAGAGGGCAAATTAAATGTTAACCTTTAATATAAGACATTTTGAGTACAGGAGTAAGGAACTCTTATTGCAATTGTACAGTGGCTTTGGGAGACCAGGCATATAGGCTTTTTATTTTGCATAAGAAAGGAGGGCAGAATTTTCAGGGGTGGTGAGTTTTTTGTACAACGAGACCAGGACTTGTGTTTCTCATTGAAATGTACAAAATTCTTAAACAGGTATTACCTAGATTGAAGATGTTTCCCTGGCTGAGCAGTCGAGGACTGAAGACACTTTCAAAGTTGTGGGCACACTAGGACTGAGACAATGATAAATGTGAGGAATTCTCCACCCCTGCGGACTGTGATGGTGCATTTGTTAACTTCATTCAAAACCAAGATCAACAGTTGTATGGACACCAAGGGATTCAAAGAGATGTGTCGGTGGTGTAGCAGTGTAGCACTGAGGGGGAAGGTAAGTTCTGAAGAGAAGCTCAATAGATTGGGTGAACCCCCCGCTCCTCCCTTATTTTTTTAAATTTAGACAAACAGCACTGTAACAGGCCCTTTCAGCCCACAAGCCCGTACCACCCAATTGGCCTACAATCCCAGTACGTTTCAAATGGTGGGAGAAAACTGGAAGCCCCCAAAGAAAGCAAGCTATTCATTCCTCACAGTGGAACAATGGCAGGTCTGACCCAAGTTAAATACTTCATGAATATGATAATCACCACATAAATTGAACACCCTCCTCATTCCTTCTTGCTACCACTGCTAACATTCACTTTATTTATTTACATGCTGTTTCCTTATAAATCTGCACCTCTCTAAATGCAGACTTGTGCAGTTCCTCAGAACATTTCCAACAAGAAGACATCAGGGTCTCTGTTAGTTTTCATGCAGTAATTTATTGATAAATACTTTATGGTTCTGATTTGATTGCCTGAGGTCTGAGTTTGTGTTGGAAAAGGATGAGGGCTGTGGTGAGGACAAGTAATATTTGTTGAATCAGGTGATTTTCCGGGCAGAATGGGCATGTTTGTCTGGGCGTTGGAAAAACAATGCAGAAAGGGTTACTGCATTTGCTCGGATTTGCTCTTCTGGATTGTTGAAGAAAGAAACACAGTCAGTAATGTAAGAGTCGATCCTTTCTGGGAAGTCTTTCATCAGCTGCCGTGAAATAACTCTGAGGAACTCCATGTAGTTGAGCATGGGTCCTCCTGTGTAGTTCTCAATCACCTTGGCTGAGGCCACAAGGGGGGCCAGTAAATGCAGTGTCAAGTTGCATGCCTGGGAGATCTCCTCACTCTTGGCATCCAGCTGCAATAGCAATCGAACCAAGTTTCCGTGGATCTGTCGGCACAAGTAGGACTTGGGGTCCCTTGTTCCACATTTGGCCAAGTTTCCAAACACATTAATTGCTTCAGCCCGCAGTCTATCATTTGAAGCCTCAAAGAATATTTGGATCCCACTAAAGATTTTGGTCAAGTAAGGTTTTAGGGTATTTGTTTGCAACAGGCTCAAGTGCTTCCCAAGGCAGGAGAGTACCTCAAACATGAGCATCTCATTGCCATGCTGGTTAGATTCCAACAGATAAATCATGGCACACAGCACTTGACGTGAGTATTTTTCAATATTTTGGGGATCTCCAAGTGTCATGTTGCCCAGGCCTCTGACACAGAATATTTGGAGAACAGGAAAAGCGTTGAGCAGACACTGAAGCAATCTACTCACCAGAACATCTGTGAGGTGCAGTTTGGATACCAGCGGTGATTTCAAAAGCTCACTAAAGAAGGCAATCACAGTAACTTTCTGACATTCTTGAACTGAGGGGATGACCACTGTCAGATGCTCTACAATCCCACTCAGGCTGGGGCTGGCATACCTAATCATTTCTTTGGCTAGCAAGATAGCCCCCAGGTGGGATTTGTAGGGATCCATCATCTGGTTCCAGCCACCACTCTCTTTCATACATTGCAGCAACTGATGGTTTCTCGTTTGATTCATGAGCCCAATTAAAGCCTGCACACACTTCGCACACATGTCCTTGCTTTGAAATGTTTGGGGCTCAATTAAGAATTCTTTCTGCCTTGTTTGATAATCAAGAACTAAAACCCTGGGTGTTGAGATTTCAACAATGCAGCTGAGGTGGATGAGAAAGATGCTGAATAACTGAGGGAATAGTTGTGTGACGACGTGTGCAGACTTGAGTGTCCTGATCATTTCATGCAGAGCACAAATGCCAGCCAGGGATTTAAGAGAGGGATACGTTCCTTTCTCCCAGTGTAACTGCCGTTTCAGTGTATCCAGCAGCTCCCGCATTATAATTGGGCTTCCATGTATATCCTCGGCCAATGATTTCCATACTTCGCTGATGTACTCATCGAAGGGAGCAGGGTAGGAGAGGAGGCACTCCACAACCGCTGTTGGGTTATTTGAGGCAAGGATGGCAAAACTGCGCAGAACTGAAAGTTTCATGTGCTTTCTGTGAGAGACTGACTGGAGTTGAACTCTAAGAGCTTCAAGTATCCCAGAGACGCTATTGTTCAGTTCCCTGCCCAGTGTTTTAATTGTGGCTTTAGTGAGAAGTGCGGCTGCGCTGGAACAGTTGGGTTGATGGTCGGACAACCCGTGGAACAGCGAGAAGAGTAAACTGCTCAGCTGCTCCTGAGGCATACACCTGGAAATTACCTTTGCCAGTTCCCAGCATGCTTGAAGGAGAATGGTTGGAGTGGGATTCACTAATTCTTCCCTGACTGTGTTTAGAATCTCAAGCTGCTTGTTTTGCTGATCTAGATTAGTCTCTTGATGTGATAACTGAATGGCCAAGCTTATGTGTATAGAGTCCACAGCCATCCGTCGAACAAGATGGGAAGAGTCAGCACATCGTGGCAAAATCTGTCCAATCAGTGCCCCCAAGTCAGTCAGCAGCATCGCATCGCTGTCATGGACTTCTTCCAAATAATATCTGAGCAATTCTAACATTATGTCCATGGCTTGCTCTCGCTCATGCTCCTTTGGAGAAGTTATCCATCCTTCCACTTGTTTAAGTGTGGCCTGGAAACATTCTGGAGACAGGTCCTGAATTAATATCAGCTTTAGAAGCTCTTTCAAGTCAGTCATAGTTTGTGCGTGAAGTGGATCTACGTGATTGTTCCCATCTTTGTCGCTGTCTCGTTCTACAGGGGACACAGTGACCACACTGGCCAGGCAAGTGCGAACCAGTTGTGAGATGTGCTTTGGGTTGGAGTCAGCGTGCAGTTTTATGAGGTGTGTGCAGGCATTCATGGCCATCTGACGGGCAGGGCTATGTAGCAGCTCTGCTGCCTCAGCCTCCATTAAGTCTTGCATGTACTTCAACAGCTCCCACTTTCTGTTGAAGGGCATTGTCTGGTGCTTTGTGTGTAGGGACCTGGCTATCAGAGTAATTGTCTTTATGAGGCTGAGCTGCAGTGAGCGATCACTGCATTCAGCATTTATCCCCTGCCTGTTTGGTTTGAATTTAAGAACAGATGGTAGAATGTGGCTCTCTATTCTGTCCAGTACCTGTTCCTCAGGCGCATAGAGTGCCATGTTCCCATAGCACAGAACTAGTGTACTTCTGGCTTTGTCCTGGTGAATGCTGAAGACACACTGTACATTCTTAATTTGGTCAGAATTAGAAAACTCCTCCAGACAAATAAGGACATCTTCAAAGTGCGTCATGGAGACGAAACCAAAGGCGAACGCTGCACCTTCCCTCTCCACTCTCTCACTGTGCTGTACATTCAGTAGCAGTTGGTGAAGTTCTTCCTTTATATTTCTGCTATGGATCTGACTGAGAACAATCCCCAGGGCTTTATACAGAAATCCCTTGCGTGGAGATTGACACTCTGTCTCGATCTGTTTCCACATTTCCTCACTCAGCTGAATTATCCATTCCTCTTCATTTATACTCTTCAAAGTTTTGGACAGGAGCAGTAACAGTTTTTCTTCCCATTCCTCTTCAGGCAGACTTTCCCTTGAATTTTCCAGTAATTGATCAACTAATGCTGGAAGTTCCTTGTCCCACTGCCCCACAGTGGCTGGGTGAATACTGGCGCTCAGGACTTGAAGTAACCTTAGTACCGCAGCTCCTCGACTTCCTCCTTCGTATGGGCAGGAAGACAAGAGGAAAAGTCGTGCCAGCAGTTCCTGGGCTTTCGGTTGATTCAAGCCTGCATTGGAAGTGAAGGGAAACCTTTCTCTGCCATCCTGCCGTTTCTTTTTCCCAAGATGAGCTAAGCAATTGCAAATTGTTGTTAAAGCCTTGGTGTAGTGGGTCATGGTGACAAACTCCAAGAGCAAGGGCCACAGAACATCCTCCATCATCACTGTATTTGTGATCATAAACATCACTGTTTCACATACAGTGGCCAAGTCTTCATCTGTAACCTGGTCTGTTTGATGATTGAATGGCACCAGTGTACCTGGATCCACTGATGCGGCACATTGATGGATAAGAAACTCTACCATTGGCTTTCCTTCTTCTGGCGCGAGGTAACCATGTTGAGCCAAAGCACATATGACATGAGCAATCAGCTTCTTCTCTTGGTTGCTGCTTGTATCCAAAAGCACTGGTTTTAAGGCAGCCACAATTGGAGCCTTCTTCCTCTCTAGGTGTAAGGAGGCAGAACTTATGAGATGCCTCAGTACACTAAGTGTCCCCAGCCTTGTTTGCTGGTTAGTCTTCTCTAACTTGGGTAGGAGAAAGTCAACCAATGTGTCTCCATAAGTTGGGGCGAGGACTGTGAAACAGTGTAAAATCTCCGTCTGGATCTTCACAGCAGGAGAGTTCCTGGACCCTAGCGAAAGACAGATTTGCTGGTGGAGATTGTCCAGTAGATTGTCCATCTGTGTTTCCAGTTCCAAAGTCTTTGTCTCCATGGCAATATCCAGCAAGTGACACAGGCACTCTGTGACAGAAGAATGCCCGGGATATTTCTTGTAGATAGACATGATGGCAGGAAGTATCTTGGGGAGTTCTTTTTCTATTCTCTCCTTGGGCAATAATGAACTAACGTAGCCCAATGCTTCTGCAATTGTAATCATCAGTTTAGGAGGCTCCTTCTCTAACCACACCTTAAACAACAGACAATAAATGGTGTTGATCTCGGTGGAGAAAGTCTCTGTGGTTACTGGAGGGTCTGAGGTTTTCTTGACACTTGCCAGATACATCAGAATACTCTTGCTGAAACTTCCCAGTGCTGTGGCAAATGCAGCTTTCATCTCCTCCTGTTTAGTCCCAAAGAGACTTGGAAACATGTCCCCAAAGATCTGCTTCAGAAATGGCACCATGCAAAATGGATTTTCTGTTGATACTTTAGTCAGAGTTTTCACAATGTACACATGAGGTTGGTACCCTTGTTTGAAAGTCTCCATCAACAATTGGACAACTTCATCAGTAAACCGGAAGCTCATTATAACCAGGAGATTGCTTGCAGCTTCCTGACTCCTGGTGTGTGTTCCTGTTGGTTTAGTCATCCACAGGGCAGCCAGAGAGAGAATTCTTTGTACTAGCGTTTGACTAATTTGATCAAGGGTGTCCTTGAGAATCTTGCCCATGCTTTCCAATAATAAAGCCCCCTGTGAAGCAGTCAGTTTGAGGTGCTGGACCAGATGGTCATGGTAGATCATTAGAACTGTGTTGGGGTGGTGTTGACCCAGTATGTGGAGACTATGTGATATTTTGTCCAAAGAACTTTCCTCTTCCTCAATCGTCATTTTCACAAGTGCAGCAGTGAATAATTCCACATTGTGAGGCATTCTAGGAACCTTTCTATAAGCTGAAATGCAAAGATAACATTGATTAGAGTTGTCTCATTAAATGTACATTAATGTAGGTTACATCCTGTTTTTTGCTTAATAACTGCTCTTCTGCAAAACCTAATGCTTTGTGGAGAATTGTCCACCATTCACAGTCTGACATAATGTCCCTATCTGATGATGCTTCCTTGTCAATGCATTGCTTTTCCAGTCCAGCCTCCAGTGAGCTCAGAATTATGTGGGATTGAACCCACTTGATTTTACCCTCCCTCTCGTGGCTGCTTTCAGCAAATATATATTTTGTGCTTTGCCATGTGCTGCTTACCGGTCTCTGTTGCCATGGTTTCCATTGTGACACCGATGCCATCAGCCCTTAATTATCATGGGAGCATACGCTAAGCGTTAGGGTGCAGAAGTTTTAGGTGGGTGGGTTAAGATGCAGACCTGTTGAGGAAGACGTAGAATAAGACAGGCCCTTGGGTGCACTTACTCTGGCAACTATCAATGACCTACTCAGACCAGGACATGGCAGTGCGCTCCCATGGCATCTTTTTGTATTAGACTCAGTGAGTTCTACACCACAGAAACAGGCCTTTTGATGCAACTTTACCATGCCAACCAAGCTAGCCATTTGGTGGTGTTCATCTCCTATCCCTATGACATGATCTTAATGGAGGATACTCTAACATGGTAATGTTTGTGTCAGAACTTATGCTGTTGATGAAGGACAGAATCACAATTTAACATGGGACAATACAGCAGAAGATTGTGGCCCTTCAGCCCACGTTTATACTGTATATGATACTCAAACAAACTGCTGCTTCCTCTGATGCACCTCTATTATATGTATGTATCTGTATGGAGAAGCCTTTTGTATGTGGCTTCCACCACTACTCCTGGTAACCTGTTCCAGATACCCACCACAATCTGTGTATGCCCCCCCCCCCACCCCCACCCAAGAACAATAAATACATGACCTTTAATATGTGACCTTTTTACACTGGGGACCTCTGTATCCTGTTCCCCATATGGAACTGACTGCCCAAGATCAGAGTACTTTGCTAAAGTACTCTGCAGGAAGGACTTTTGCAGTAAAATGCACCAATTGAAATCTAACCCCTCCTTGGCCTTTTCTAGTTAGAATGTAAAAACATCATTACATCCTTGGTAATGGGATAGTGCCAAATATTAAAGGATACATGGGTACAAAAGAAGGAAATCCTCCTTATCCTTTATAAAGTTGTCAGGTCATAGCTAGACTACGGTGTCTGCTTGCCACACTTCAGTCAGGATGTGAATGCCCTTGCGAGAATGCAGTGAAGACTTACCAGTAGTTCTGTTATAAGGAATGTTGGTTGGGGTGCCACTTTTTGGAACAAAATAGATTGAGCAGAGATTAGGTAGTAGACAAGATTAAGGCCCTTCAATAAGAAGGATGGACAAAGGCTGGTCATTAGCTGATGGCACAAAGACTAGAGGCATAAAGATTTGAACAGGAATTGTGGAGGGACTGTTTTATGCAGAGAATGGGAATGATCTGGAACTTGCTAGCAAGGGGCTGGATGACCTTGCAGAGTAGAGAGGAGAATGGAATTGACAAAATAAGTAATAACACAGGCCTGAATGTGTTGGGAATTACCAACCATTATGTCCAGAATAACCAGCTTTTATCGCAGGAGAAGTCTGAACAAAAGAATAGTTGGCATCTTTTGATGAGATCACCTATAATACTACTGAATTTCAACTTGGCTGCTCGGGACAGCATTCACAATGCAGATAGCAACCTAAATGATCTTAATTAGACTACTTCCAAGGTTAATATTTCCTTTTGAAAAGCTAGGATTGTCAATGTGTCAGGATGTAAAGAGTCTGGCAGATGACAAGCGCTGTTACCCATGTTGATAGAGGGCTGAAAGGAACCTTGATGGACCTGTATACATGTTATTGAAACCCAAGAAATGATTAGGTGGTATGTTTGACTTTATAATGAGAGGGCTGGGAGTGCATTTTTAGCTGCAGAAGAATTAATTATCGTGCACAATTTTGGTCTCAAAAATACAAATGAAATATACTTGCCACAGAGGGAGGGTAGCAAAGATTCGTTGGGCAAGATCCTGGGGTGACAACCTATTGTGAACAGGAAATTATCTGCTGGAGGAACTCAGTGGGTCAAGCAACATCAGTGGGAGAAAAATGATTGATGTTTTGGGCCTGAACCCTTCATCAAGCCCTTTCATAGGACATCCACATTGCTGTTCTTTTGACATTTTGGACAGACTGTGTAAGGATGTTTCACAGTTCAGTACCTGGTCACAAGTACAAACATAAAGTTTTAAGATTTATTTACTTAACAGCTCTAATTTAAACTGTCCAGCTGCTGAGGTCAGATATGAACTTGAACCTCTACATCAATACGCCAGGCCTATGGTGGCCAGAGAAGTGACTTGCCCACGTGATTTGTGAGTCCTTGCTTTCTATACGAACCTGATCAAATCTCTTTAAAATTCAGATATACTGCATCAACGGATTCCTCTTCTCAAAATACAGAGAGTGCTTTTGTTTCATTTACCAGTTTCTGCAGTGTTTTCATTTCACAAGCTGGTTTCCCTTGCTCCTCTTTGCCTTGCCTGTCCTCAGGAAAGACTCCTGGGTTTGTTGAAAACTTTTTCTTTCATTAACATAACATTATGAAAGGAATAGATAAGGTAGAAGCTGGAAGGTTGTTTCTACTGGTAGATGCTACTGGAACTAAGGAACATAGCCTCATGATTTAATTGAGTAGATTTAAGATGGGATAAGGAGGAACTGCTTCTCCCAGAGAGCAGTTCATCTGTGGAATTCTCTGCCCAAGGAAGCAATAGAGGCTGCTTCACTGAATGATTTTAAGAAACATAGGTAGATTATTGCATTGTAGATGAATTAAGGATTTATGGGGAACAGGCAGGTAAGGAGCTGAGTCCACAGCCAGATCTGCCTTGATCTTATTGAATGGCAGTGTAGACTTGATGGGCCAGAAGACTGACTCCTGCTCCAATTTCTTATGTTTTTGTATTGACAAATAATAAGAATTTTCAAGTCTTGGAAATCTTCCATTACACTTCCCTAATAATGGATTCCAGCATTACATTCCCCACATCTGTTCCAGAATTGAGGGGAAAGTCAAGGGAGCAGGACTCCAGGTCTGTGTTGTCTGCAGTAGGCTTGATCTGTGTTCCTATTGTTAACTGTCTCTTCTCCTCTTCAGGCTTCGGTTCCAGCGCAGTGGACCAAATGCTGGATACAGAAAATAAGCGGATGGCAGAAAACTTGTCCAGCAAAGTCACTCGGCTTAAATCGGTTTGTTACATTTTAGTTTTGAAACCTTGTCCCAGCATAATTAGCATCCAATTGTGGCCCTTCATTTGTATGGTACTTGTGACATGAAATTGTGAAGCTAATTAATATAACAGAAACATAGATTAAGAGAAATGGGCAAAGAAGTGGCAAATGAAACACAATGTTAGAAAGTGTAGACGTGCACTTTGGAAGAAAGAATTAAAGGGCAGACCTTATTTGGATGGGAAAAAATTCAACATTTGCAAATGGACTTGTGAGTCCTTGTGCAGGATTCCCTAAAGGTTAACCTCCAGGTTGAGTTGGTGGTGAAGGGGAAGGCAATATTGGCATTCATATCTAGAGGAATAGGATAAAAGAGCAGGAATGTGATGTTTTAAAGCACTGGTGAGTCCTCACAGAGTTCAGGGTACAGTTTTGGGATCCTTGCTTAAGAAAGGCATTGGAGATGGTTCAGAGATTTACAAGAATGATTCCTGGAAAGAAAGCATTAGAATATGAGAAACGTTTAACAGGTCTTGGGCTGTTCCATGGAGTTCAGAAGAATGAGGCGGGATCGTTGTCTGAAGAGGGCATGCAAAATCATTGAGAACCCCTTCCACCTTGCACACAGCGTCTTTCACCTGCTCTCATTGGGGAAGAGATACAGGAGTATCAAGCCAATACCACCAGGCTGAGGAACACCTTCTTCCCACGGGTAATGAGAATGCCGAATGACCAAAGGAATTGCTCACACTAACCCTCCGAGACTCTCATATTCATGAAACAGTATTTATTTATTTGTATAGATGAATACTTGCATATGTATTGTTTATCTATATGTGAGTAATGAATGGTTGTGTGTCTGTGTGTTTTGCACCGAGGTGTTTCATTGGGTTGTTCTTTACTTGATTTGACCTCATAGAAGCATTTTGAACGTTAAAAGGCCTGGACGGTAGATGTGGCAGTTGTTTCCCATGGTTGAGTTGTCCAGGACAATTGGCACAACTTCAAGATTGAAAGGTGCCCATTTAAAACAGATACAGAGGAATTTCTTGAACTAGAGAGTGGAATTTGCTACCACGGGCAGCTGTGGAGGCCAGGCCTTTGGTTTATTTAAGGCAGAGATGGATAGGTAACTGAATAGTCAGGATATCAAGGATTATGGGGGGAAGTCAGGGGACTGGGGCTGAGGGGAGAATGGATCAGTTCTATAGTTCCATTGTTTCAGATGTTATGGGGGGCAGGAATGAAAGGAGAGAAGTGGCATTGCTTTTCAGTGAAAATGTTACAGCTGTGCTCACAGGCAGACCAGGGGGCTCATCTACTGAGGCAATATGGGTTGAAATGACGAACAGGACAGATATGACCACAATAATGGGGTTTTATTCTGAATTTTCAAAATTATGATCCAGCACAGCTGAAATTTATTAATAGAATGTTTGATTTGGAAAAATCATTGATATGGGCTAATACTGAATTATCTCAAATTGGTGAGAAGAAGATAGATCAGTTTATTTATAGATGGAATCCTAAGTTATTGAGTAATTATAATTTACCTGTTTTTAAACATTTAATGGAATTATGGTATAAAATAAATGAAGTTATAGGTACTCAAGAGAAGATTTCAGACAAAATTCTTTTGTATCAAAATAAGCTTTTTCCCTTTACATTTAATAATCAACTTTTGAAGTTATGGGATCAAAAGGGTATTAAATTTATACAAGATTGTTATGAAGTGGGTTATTTTATTTCTTTTCAAAGAATGAAAGAGAAATATGATATATCTTCAAATACTCTTTCTTATTATCAAATTAAAGCTTTACTATTGGATAATTTTGGACATACCTTACGGTCACCTAGAGGATCTAAGTTTGAAATTTTACTAACAGAGGGTGGTGTTACGAGCCCAGAGGACCCATAAACTGAGCAGCAATAAATATTCACAAAGACAAATGGTTATTTAAACAAAAGTTGCTTTTAATGATCTTTAAACATGAAAACAAAATCACACTTTAACTTATCACTATTGACTTAACTAACCTAACAACCCCCTTCTAATTCTAAGTGCATGTGTCTGTAATGTTCAGAAAAGTTCTTTGGTTCACAGTCCAATCTCACTTCTCATTCCTCCAAGTTCACTGGTTGCAGGGAATTCTTATACTGTGCACAGAATTTAACATTTATAAAGTTCACCAGGCTTTGGTGCTTGAAAGGTAAATGGTTACTGCTCAAGAAGGTTCTTGTCGGTTTAGAGAGAGAGATTTGTTGTTCTAGGACATCCACAACTGATTCCTTTTTAATCGGCCACTCCAGTGTCTTGCTGATGAAACTTGCCACCTTCAGGGTTCTCCAGGTGATGACCCCTTTCCTTTTTGTTTCTCTTATTCCAAGTGAAACATTAGTCAGCCATTCCTCTCCTCCTGCATGATTCACAAGGGCTTTGATCAGGCTGAATTAAGAACTCACAACCCATCTTCCAAATGGGGTTTTCCACAAGCTTGCCAGCTTGTCCTGTTCCAGTCCCAGCTGCTGTTGCAGGCTGTAACACTGTAGAACTGATCTCTCCTCTCTCTCTCTCTCTCATCTCTCTCTCTCTCTCTCTCTCTCTCTCTCTCTCTCTCTCTCTCTCTCTCTCTCTGAGAGAAAAAGCCTGTTTGACTTTCTCTGCTTGTCAAACTACATGACCCTCTTAGAACAGCACTAGACAATCTGTGGCTCCGAAAAGATCTTTCATCTGTTGCCTTTTTGTAAACAACAATCCATTAGTGAAGTCTATTGGACACTCTCCAAAGCTCTTGCAGAGGCTGTGAGGCCGATATGTCTAGCATTAGCAGAGCTCCAGTATTTCAAATAAGATCAGTTTTAAAGTGTTTGTATGTGACCTACTCTAACAAACCTTTCCCTATCTCCCAAAAGCATATCTATATATATTCTCTCACAGTGGTAAGAAGGGATTTATATCTGAGATGTATTCTTTATTACAGAATAAAATACTTAAGTTGGATTTGCATAAATTTAAATTGAAATGGGAAAAAAGATTTAGGAATACTTATTCATCAAGATGATTGGATGAATTTATATAAGGATAATTTGACTAAAATTATAAATGTAAGATATAGGTTTGCTCATTATAATTTCATTCATCAATTATATTTAACACCAGAAAAATTAAGGAGATATAATTTAATTTCTTCAGATTTATGTTTTAGATATCAGAAGGTAGTAGGTTCTTTTTTACATTCTACTTGGTTATGTGAAACAGTAAAAACCTTTTTGGAATAGACTTAAGGAACTTTTAGAAGTTATTTTGAAAGTGAAACTTCATGAGATCCTACAGTATTTTTATTGGGTAACATTAAGATTAAATAGATTTCAAATTGCATTTTTGAGATTGGCATTAGCTGTAGCTAGAAAATGTTTGGCAATTGCTTGGAAAAACGAGACTGATTTGAATATACAGAAATGGCATATGGAATTGAGGTCTTGCATCCCGTTGGAGAAAATAACATAATCTATGCTATTTTTTTTTCTATCGTAAAACTTGGATCCCTTATTTGGATTATATGGGTTTGAGTTTTTGAACCCCCCCCCCCCCCCCCCACCAAGCCACACAGTGGTGGTGTTTCTCTAATCCATGGTAATTAATTGATGAATTTTGTTATTATGGTTAATAGAAATTAAATAGTATTAAATAGTATTCTCCATTTCTTTTCTTCTCTTCCTTTCTCTGTGAGTAGAGGTTAGTGGGGGGGGGGGTTGGGTTAGGGGGTGGGGAGTTGTAGGGGGTTAGTTTGTATAAATATACCATGTATGTATTTTTTCAAGCTTTTTTAATTGTATATGTTTTTGAATATATGCATCATGGTTTTTAATAAATAATTTTTTTTTTTTAATTATTGGGGTTTTATATTATAGACCACCCAATAGTCAGCGGGAATTGGAGGAGAAAACTGCAGAGATATAGCAACAGCTGTAGAAAACAAAGTTGTAAAGTAGATGACTTTAACTTTCCACATATTGACTGTGGAGAGTTGTAAACTCGGCCAGTACCTTCATGGCATCATTTTCGACTCCATCGAGGACATCTACAAGAGACGGTGTCTCAAGAAAGCACCCTATATCCTCGAGGAACCCCAACACCAGGCATGCCCTCTTCTCACTGCTAGCATCAGGAAAGGTACAGGAGCCTAAAGATGAGCACCCAACAGAACAGAAACAGCTTTTTTCCCTCTGTCATCAGAGTACTGAATGGACAATGACACATCCTCTCTCTTCTTTACTAATTTATTTACTTTCTGAAAATGTAATTTATACCAGTTTTGCACCTTTGACGCTGCCACAAAACAACAAATTTTGGGACATGTTCTTGACAATAAATTTGAATTCTGGCAGACAGGGTAAGGGAAAATCCTGGGGTTTCTACAGGTATATTATGAGCAACAGGATCATAAGGGACAAAAAAATGGTTCCCTCAAAGATCAAAGTGATCTGCTATGTATGGGACCAAAAGAGATGGGAGAAATCTTAAATGGTTTTTTTGCAAGAGTATTTAGTCAGGAACCTAACCCAGAGTCTACAGAACTGAGGCAAACATGCATTGTGGTCATGGAACCTACACAGATTAGAAGAGGTAATTGCTATCTTAAAGCAAATAAGGGTGGATAAATCCCCAGGGCCTGACGAGATATTCCCTCGTACCTTGGGGGAGGTTAGTGTAGAAATTGCAGGGGCCCTGACAGATGTATGTAACGTGACCTTGGCTAAGGCCGGAGGATTGAAGGGTAACTCGTGTTGTTCCATTGTTTAAAAAAAAGGCTCTAAAAATAATCTAGGAAATTATAGGTCATTGGGCCTGATGCCAATAGTCCTTTCCCTCGTGACCATTCTTAATATAAAATCTTTTTGAATTCTCCCTTATACTCTATCAATGCCATCTGAAAATCTTTTTTAACCCTCTATTTAACTCTCTGTTCCTTCATCCCTTGTCCTCTTCAAGGGATTCCTTCAAACCTGTCTGCCTGTATTTGATGTATCCCTCCTTTTATTTTATCATCAACACCTCGTCTATAGACAGGAAGGAAGATTAATGAGTACATTTTCTAAGGAGGTTGATGAGTGCAAGGCTTTCTGCCCCTACTCTGACAGCTATCTACAGGAGCACAACTAAGAGAGTCCTATTGTTTGGTATGGAAGCTGCAGGGCATCGGACTACAGGTACAGCATCATAAGTAGTGTTGAGGTGATCACTGGGTTTCCCTCGCTCCTAGTCATGACATTTACCAGGAGCGTTGTGTGCAGAGGGCCCGATTCCTACCATTCACCCTACAATGTCTTTGAAGGAGGTAGGTGCAGGAGCATCAAGACTGCTAGAATGGGCAACAGCTTATTCCTCAAGCTCGTGCATCATAATCCATCACCATTGACATTCTTTAATATATATTTTATTTTATTAACTTTGAATTGTATCTTTTAACTTACTATGGTAATATTTATTTGATGTGATGTGTGTGAGGTTTGAATTGTGAACACGCTGTGGTCTGGAGAAATGTTGTTTTATTGGTGTATACATGTACATTCACATGACAGTAAACTAAAACCTGACTTGATGACTTTTATTTCTGATCTGTGCCTCTAATCTCTTGTTTGCTTTGCCATTTCTGCCCTACACTCTACTGGGAACATCACAAATGCCTCCCATTTGGCTGTTTTGCTTTTATTCTCTAACATGTGCATCCAGTCAACTCCTGCCTGATCATGTCTCTCCCTATTCATGTCTCTATTATCCCTCTATACCCTGTATGTTCACATGTCTATCTAGAGGCCAACTGTCTCTACTTTCATATCTGCCCCTATTGGCAGCCTTTTCCATGCACACAGAACTCTTGGTGTAAAATAACTATTTTAAATTTTTTAATTTAACTTTAGACATACAGCACAGTAACAGGCCACTTCAGCCCATGAGCCCATGCCACACAATGACACCCAAATAACCTACGACCCGGTATGTTTTTGAAGGGTGGGAGGAAAGCAAAGCCCCCAGGGAAAACCCACGCAGACATGGGGAGAATATACAAACTCCTTATAGACAGTGCAAAATTTGAACCCCGGTCCTGATCACTGGCGCTGTAATAGCATTGCGCTAACCGATGCCTCACATCACCTTGAATCTATCCCCCTCATCTTAAACATGTCTTCGAGTGTGTAACATTTTTGCCCTGGGGAAAAAGATTCTTACTGTCTATCGTATCTATTCCTCTCATAATTTTATAAACTTCAATCAGGACTTCCTGCAGCCACCAACAGTTCAGAGAAAACAAACCAAGTTTGTCCAATTTCTCCTCATGCCCAATCCAGAAAACACCATGGTAGATCTCTTCTGTTTGCTTTCCAAAATCTTCACATCCTTCATGTAATGGAGTGACCAGTATTGTACACAGTACTCCTCTCCCAATCAACCTCTCCAAGTTCCCACCTAATGCCACTGTTAACGATCTTTCTCCAATTTAGGAACTTCTGGACCCATCCTATCTTTCTCCATAACTATTTTAAATGGAGTTTTAGTCACTAGTACCAAAGCACTTCTCCGCTGTCACTTCAGTCATTCACCCATCTCATTCCCTTGGCGAAGGTCCAGTGTTGACCTCTCTCTATTAGGACCCTCAATATATTGATTTTTAGCAACTTTCTTGGAGACACTTGTTATCCACTGTGGCTACCTTTACTCCTCGGACATTGTTTCTGTTTTCCTGACATTAATAATTTTCTGTTTTTGCAGATTGCTCTGGACATTGACCAAGAGGCAGCTGACCAGAATAGATATTTGGAAGGCATGGTGAGTACATAGAACATTGCAGCACAGTGCAGGCCCTTCAGCCCTCGATGTTGTCCCAATTTGTATTTAGCTAAAAAAAACACTAAACCCTCCATATAGCCTATATTTTTCTTTCATCCATATTGCCAATGTAAGAGTCTCTTAAATGTCACTATTGTTCCAGCCTCCACCACCACTCTCGGCTATGCATTCCATTCTATGTGTAAATTTTTTTTTTAAATTTTACCCTTGATGTCTCCCCTAAACTTTCTTCTGTTCACTCTGCACAGAATCTGTCTTCTGGTGTTTGCTATTCCTGCCCAGGGAAAAAGGTGCTGGCTGTCCACCCTATCTATGCCTCTCATAATCTTGTAGACCTCTATTAAATTTCTTCTCATCCTTCTTCACTCCAAAGAGTGCTAACCTTGTCTCAAAAGACATATTTTCCAATCCAGGCAACATCCTGATAAATCTCCTCTGCATCCTCTCCATAGCTTCCACATCTTTCCTACAGTGAGGTGGCCAGAACTGAACACAATACTCTTAAGTTTGGTCTAATCAGAATTTTATAGAGTTGCAACGTTGCCTCATGACTCCTGAACTCAATCACCCAACTAATGAAGCCCTGCAAATCATAGGCCTTCTTAACAATCCTATCAACCTGCACATCGACCTTCAGAGATGTATGGATTTGGACCCCCAAGGTCCCTCTGTCCCTCCAGACTGTTGTATCCAACCATTAACCATGTACTTTGCCTTGCCTTCAAGTTTGACCTTCCAAAGTCCATCACCTCACACTTATCTGGATTGAATTCCATCTGCCACTCTTCCACCCAACTCTGCATCCTGTCTGTATCCTGTTGTAACCCACGACTTCTTCCCTGACTTCCACAATTCTTCCAACCTTTGTATCATCATAAAGTAGGTGATCTTTATTGTAAAAATGTTTTCTAGTCTGAAGGAAAATATCCAGCCCTTGGTGAATGATGGGCAACATCCATATCTGGGTCAATGATGGACAATGTTCAGATCTGGGTGAATGATGGACAGTGTTCAGATCTGGGTGAATGATGGATCATTGTTCGGGTCTGGGTGAATGACGGGACAGTGTTCAGGTCTGGGTGAATGATGGGACAGTGTTCAGGTTTGGGTGAATGATGGGACAGTGTTCAGGTCTGGGTGAATGATGGGACAGTGTTCAGGTCTGGGTGAATGATGGGACAGTGTTCAGGTCTGGGTGAATGATGGGACAGTGTTCAGGTCTGGGTGAATGATGGGACAGTGTTCAGGTCTGGGTGAATGATGGGACAGTGTTCAGGTCTGGGTGAATGATGGGACAGTGTTCAGGTCTGGGTGAATGATGGGTCATTTTACAGATCTGGTGAATGATGGATAACGTTCAGGCCTGGGTGAATGAGGAGTCACTCAGTAACATCTCTACCACAGTGACTACCTCTGATAGAGAGTCTAACTGCCTCTCCTTCACAGTCACTGGCACCGTGTCCCCACCATCAACAACCTGTACGGCATCTAAACTCAACTCAGCAGCTACAGAAACCATGGAAATATCCTGCGTGTCCTGTGCCCAGTGACACCCCAATGCCTCTCCACCAATTATTACTAAGTCCCTAATCATTATCATCCCACCATTTTCCTTATGTTGAAAGGTGAGTACTTTTGCTTCATTGGAATTTCTCTATTTTTTTCTAACATTTGCTGCCTCCTACCTTGCTTTGTGTTATCAACAATCATGACACAGAAGTATTGCTTCAATTTAGTCATGATTTATTCTGTGTTTTTTTTGTTCAGGACTCTGATTTCTTAAGTGCCACTGGCCTTTTGACGGGAAGCGTGAAGCGGTTTTCCACGATGGTTAGGTCAGGCAGAGACAATAAGAAGCTGTTATGCTACACATCTGTCGGCCTGGTGATCCTCTTTTTCATCTTGTACCTCCTCGTTACCAGGATGCAGACATGAAAGGGTTACTCTCACACAACATGACACGGAACTGATTGATACTGCTGAGAAGATGGACTGCACCCTCCTTTACCTCAGGGGTTTCACCAGGAAGAGATCTGTCCCTCGATCAGCCTGGGAATCAGGAAGGTGTACTTTGATTCTGGTGAGGGAATGTGATTCTTTATACTACCATACCTGCACTCTACACCCCCCCCCCCCCCCGCCCCCACCCGTCTACAGTGCAGTAAATGGACCAGTTAAAATCTTCAGTCCAAAGACTGGCCTGTGTTTGAACTCCAATGTACCCACAGAACTAAATCACAGGGTAAAATGGAGCTCCTGAATCCCAATTGGAAGAAAAACTCTGAGCAAAACAGCACCTTTATAATCATCATATTAGTGTTTCATTTATTTTTTTGTGTATTCTTGGAGATCATTTGCCAACACCAATTTCCTGATTTAATAATAATTCTGTGTTAAAGAACATCTTTTCCAAAGTTTGTTGACACCTCCCATAGCGAAGTCACAATTGAATTCAGTTAGTGTATTTTCAGTGTTTCCACTGAATAAATGTGAATGGTCTCAACAATTGTTACCTTTTATTGCAGTTCTCCTTCATGACCCAGCTCTGTCACTCAGTAAGGTCTCCGCTGACGCTAGGCATTGTTCATGTTCTCCCTGATGTTCACTTTCTCCAGTTCCCTGATTGCCATCCCAGTTCTCAAAGCAGAGAGCTCCCAAGATTTACAACCCATGCGTAAAGAAATTTCACCTTCACTTAGTCCCAAATGATTAATCCTTTACTCTTAGGTGAGTGTCCTTGGATATAGACTTCATACAGGGATAACCTCTCTGCCCAGTCAATTCCCCTCAGTCTCTTACATGTCCCATTCTTCCATTGGTCAGTAACTCAGTATTCCTTCACAGGCCTGTGTTGCCAGAAATCAGTGTAGAGAGCTCAGTGTACTTCACTGAGTCCAAGGAATCCCCTCTTCTAGTTCAGAGACCTAAACTGTGTATGGTACTCCCAAGTCTGACCAAACTCTTGCACATCACAGCATTCTTGCAGTGAAGCTCAGGGTTTGCTTTCCCAATTGGTGATGTACTTTCGTAACTGAGTTGTCTCATGTTAATTGGCACGCGTGGATCCCTAGAACATCTGGATCCCCAGCCCACCACCATTTAGACCAAAAGACATAGGAAGAAAAATAGGTGATTCAGCCCATCAAGTCTGGCCTGCTATTTAATCATGAGATGATCTAGTCACCCACTCAGCTCCAATATCCAGCCTTCTCATAACCTTCGATGCCCTAGCTAATCAAGAACCTGTCAATCTCTGCCTTAAATACACCCAACGATCTGGCCTCCACAACTGCCTGTGGCAACAAATCCCACAGATTCACCACCCTCTGCCTGAAGAAATTCCTTTGTATCTCTGTTCTAAGTGGACTTCCTTCAATCCTGAAGTTGCGCCCTCTTGTCCTAGACCCTCCCACCATGGGAAACACCCTTTCTATATCCACTCTTTAGACACCCTAGCCCAGCTCCTTGTTGGGTCAGGTATTGACTCTCATCCTAGCTCCCTGTGAGGATGGGTACATACTCTGTCCCAGCTCCGCTTGGGGATGGGTACAGACCCTGTCCAATCACTGAACTTTGTCCTGAAGTGACTCTTGGTTGAGAATTAACCTCAATCATTGAATTCAGTGAATATTTTGAGATTAAGGCTTAGTAAACACAAAAGTAATCAATACAAAATATTGATGTTTTAAGATCGAGGTGAAAATTAATTGCCAATTTCTATTTTATTTCACTCTTGTTGCTTTAACTTTTGGGGGTGGGGTTTGTTTTATTGCTCTAACCATATTCATCCACAGCAAGACACCCAACTAAAATCATCATTCAGAATGAAGGCCATGAGGTGGACAGGGAGTCATTCTATGCAGGAAATCTGGGGCTGCCTTGTCATGTGCCCAGGTTTCTCAGCGGTGAAGTATGCAGCAAGTTCATAAAACTATTTTGAACATTTCCAAGTAATAGAGCCAGGCTGAAAATAAAGCATTGCCTCCACTGTGAACAAGCGGTTATACTGCATCGACAATGATTGGTGTCACGTACTCTGAGTGCTTGATGCCAAAGGAAAATGCGGGAGCGACGCTGCGGTTGATGAAAACCTGTGTGAGGACAGAGGGGAGTGTGATCAACTTCAGGCATTACAGTAAGCTTATCCTACTTAGAACCATGAAGCATTACAGCCAGAAATCAGGCCTTTTGGCCCTTCTAGTCTGAGCTTAAGTATTATTCTGCTTTGTCTCACTGATCTGCACCCAGACCATAGCCCTCCATAACCCTCCCATCCATGTACCTGACCAACTTCTTAAATGCGAAAATTGATCTTGCACTCACCACTTCATTCAATTAAGTCTGACCAATAAGAAAGTTAAATAGATGAAAAAACACCTTTTTCCACAAATATATCCTCAGTGTAAAACCAGTGTGGTCCTAATTCTCTTAAAACAGTTGTAAGGCTGGTCTATAACAAGGTAAATTTTTTAAATTTAAATTCTAAATTTAGACATAAAGTACTTTTTGGCCCATGAGTCCATGCCGTCCAATTTACACCCCATTAACCTATACCCACCCTGGTATGTTTTGAACAATGGGAGGAAACGAGCATCCGGAGAAAACCCACGCAGACACGGGGAAAATGTACAAATTCCTTACAAACAGTGAACTCCAGTCTGGTCCCAATCGCTGGTCCTGTAACAGCATTACACTCACTGCTATGCCAACCATGCCGCCATTATTAGGTATTAGCAGGACAGAGACCAGTCGTTATTATTAGGTATTAGCAGGACAGAAACCAGACACTAGCCCAACTGGTCGCCATAACAATTGGTTATCCTGGCCAACTGGTTGCCAGGCTATCCGGTCCCCTGGCCAACTGGTTGCATGGCCATCCAGTCCCCTGGCCACCCAGTTGCCAGTAAAATCTGCACCAGCCCAACTGGTCACCAGGCTAACTGTCTGAGTAAGTGTTTAATCCTTCTGATGGAGTCACAGAGACTGGACTGCAGAGTGAATGTTCATATCACAACCCCAACCATTCTACCCATGCCACATGAGAAGTGGAAGGCCGCTCAGTTGTTTTTTTTTAATATAATTTATTTTGTTATATATATTTTATTAGAAGATTAGTTTTTATTTTCATATATAATAATATATTTCTTTATCTCTGTTTTCTTTGTTAGGAGAATTATTTCTAATATGTCACATTTTCACTCTTTGGAATGTATACATGATACACTATATAAACTTGGACATCACATTTTAATTGTGTTATTTCTACTCTCCTTATGCTGTGTATATTATGAAATGTTAATAATAAAAAGATTGAAAGAGAGAGAAATGGAAGTGTTTTTAAACATTTCCAGGGAAGGCGGCTGTGCCTGCAGCACATACTCTGATGTCTCTTGTCGAAATTTAATATTTCTGGTTGTGTTTACCCCAGCATCCCTCATGATCTGCATCTGAAACCTAAGATCAAAAAGCCAAGGCTCAAAACCACTTGTTTGGCTTGTGGTTTGATAAACTGAGATTGAGCACCAGCTCTCTGACACTACCAGGTACCTCCTTGTAGACCATGCCCCATCACCAAATAGTCATTGACTCATTTCCTGAAGAAATCCATCTCAATGTGTGTGTTCACCTCCTCCTCAAGAACCACATGTGTCCTGGTCATGACATCATTCAGACTGCTGTCCACAATAATCTCCCCCCATCTTGACCTAGTCCATAGAACACTACAGCATAGAAACGGGCTCCTTCGACCCTTCTAATCCACTGATCTGCACCCCAACCATAGCCCTCCATACCTCTCCCATCCATGTATCTGTCCAAATTCTTCTTAAATATTAAAATTGAGTCCACATTCACCATTTCAGCTGTCAGCTCATTCCACACTCCCACCACTCTCTATGTGAAAAGGTTCCCCCAAACTTTTCTCTTTCATCACCTACCTTCAGTGGAAAAAGCCTACCTACGTACTTTAGTCTATCCCCTTCATAATTTTAAATACCTCTATCAAATCACCCTTCATTCTCCCTTGCTGCAGGGAATAAAGTCCACCTATAACGTCTGATGCCCTGCACCTCTTTTGACAATTTCTAGTTTCCTATAGGCTCAACCATAAGAGGGGTGAGAGTATGGAACAAGCTGCCAGCTGAAGTGGTGAATGTAGGCTCAATTTTCATATTTAAGAAAAATTTGGACAGGTACATGGATGGGAGGGGTATGAAGGGATATGGACTGGGTGCAGGTCAGTGGGACGTGGCAGAATAATAGTTTGGTGCAGACTTTAAGGGCCAAAGGGCCTGTTTCTGTGCTGTAATGTTCTCTGGTTCTATGTAAAGTTGTTTCCACTGTTAGATGTGACTAGAACTAGGGGACATTGTCTTGAGTTTCAGAGGAACATAAGGAGGAGCTGCTTTTACCAGAGAGTAGTGAATTGTGGAATTCTCTACTTAGGGAAGCTGTAGAGGCTGCGTCATTAAATATATTTAAGCACAGTTCAATAGATTTTTGGATAGTAGGAGAACTAAGAGTTATGGGGGAAAGACATGTAGCTGGAGAAGGCACAACTGACGATAGTCTATTCCCGCTTTTAATTCTTATGTCCTTATGTTAATATTAAGATGTTGGACCGAGGAAATCAGTGTTAGTGAGGAGCAGTGAGTGAGGTTAGAGGTGAATTATGCCTTGTGCAACCCAGGTTATGAGCAGCAAAGAACTGGTGCAAGTGACAACTCCAATGGCAGGTCAGCTTCCCATTACCTTCTCTGGACTGTGACTCCCCGGTCCAGGTTTCCTCGTTGAATCACCAGGCAGCTGGTTCCGACCAATCAGACTGAATTGCGGGGATTTCTGTTTGTATACATTGGTGTCGGTGACTCTGTATGCTCCTGGCCCTGGAGTCTGCATGAAGGAACAAAGGGTGATTTGAGAAGGTGCTGGCACCCACCCATCCCCACAACCTACCAGGGTTTCCACCATTCAAACCCCACTCTAACCCTCACAACTCCCATCCAACACAACCTACATGGTATGGCATCATCGTCCTGGCTGGCTGCATCACAGTGTGGTATCGTTGTTGCATAGAAATGGATCAGTGGTCAATCCACAGAACCATTAGAGTGGCAGGATTCTCCCTCCACCCCCACCACCACCATCAACATGTTCTCCGGAGGAATTATGTGATGGAGTAGTGGCCGGTAGGAAAATACCAGCCCTCTCCAGAAAAAAAGGAAAAAAGTAAAGAAAAAGCAAAGCCACAGACACACAAACCACAACAAATAAAAAATAAAGGTGTGGAGGAAATGGCACCAAATAAAGAAAAGCCAAAAGCAACAGGAAGAAAAGAAGAAGGAAAGACATCAGAAGAGAAAGGTGAAGACCTTACCTGTACGAAGAAGCAGGGACCTGCCGTGGAAAGAGGAGCCCACTCCCTGAGGTCAGTGGAAACCCCGCAGGGTCGCGACCCACCGAACGCAGAACTACAAAGATAGCTCATGGAACCAAACAGATGCGCACAACAAAGACAACACCGATGGGAGGTGGGACCAGCTGTGGAGTGGAACTCCACAGCTTTAACATCTGAGAAAGACCCGACAGCAGGGCTCCCAGGGGGAAGATATAGAAAATAACGGGAACGGGAGGGAGGAGAATGAAAAAAGGAAATCAAAGACACAGCAGATGACCAGCCCAGAGGAAGAGGACCAACATCAAGACACCATGAAAAAAAACCAACAAACTGAGACAAACAGCCCAACAAGAAAGTCAGAAGAGACACAGATACAGGGAAGAGAGGTAGAGGACAGAGGTCCTGGAGCGGACACAGGGGAAGAGGAGGGAGAACATCAAGCTCTGCACAGAGAAATAGAAGATAAAGGGAATGGACTGTACATAGAAAATTTTTTGAAGAATATATGGAAGCAGTAAAAGAATGGCAGACATGAGAATTTAATGAAATAAAAAGAAGAATAAAAGGTACAGAAGAAAAAGTGAGTAGATTAGAGTTGGTCATGACAGAAATAGGGAAAAGAGTAGACAAGGTGGAAGAACGAGAAACGGCCGTAGAAATGGAAGTGGACGACTTAAAAAGGAATATGGAAGAATCTGATAAAAAAAAGTTAAAGAGACACAAGAGGTGTTAGCTCAGAAGATGAAAATAATGGAAAACTATAGTAGGAGAAACAATATAAAGATAGTGGGCCTTAAGGAAGATGAAGAAGGCAAAGATATGAAAGAATTTATAAAAGAATGGATCTCCAAGGTCCTAGAAATGCCAGAAATACAGGAAGGAATGGAAATAGAAAGGGGACACAGAACATTAGCCCCAAAATCACAGCCACAACAAAAACCAAGATCCATTCTAGTAAAATTCCTGAGATATATGACAAGGGAAAATATATTGGAGAAGGCAATGAAAAAAAATGAGAGAAGACAAAAAGCCACTGGAATACAAAGGTCAAAAAAAAAAATTTCTACCCAGACATAAGTTTTGAGCTGAAGAAGAGGAAGGAGTTTAACGCAGCAAAATTGATCCTATGGAAGAAAGGCTATAAATTTATGTTAAGATATCCAGCGGTGCTTAAAATGGTTATCCTGGGGCAGCAAAGCAGACTGTTCTCGGATCCGGAGAAAGCACGAGAATTTGCAGAACACCTGCAAAACAAACAGAGAGATGAAGAGATGTAACAAGAACAAGAATGATGACAAACTTCATATAAAGAAGAAAAATAATGTATAAGAAAGAACTAAGAAGGGGAGTAAGGGGGGAAATTAAGAGGGTGAGCTTTGTTGTATGTAAAGATAAAAGTTTTCTGGAGGGGGCTGGGTGGGAGAGAATAACAGTCACTGCAAAATCAGTTGACACTTGCGAGCAGGTTCGCAATCCAAATGGAGAGGGGAGTTGTGGTTGCCCGGCAAGGGACAAGGAGCAACTCAGAGAGGGGGGTACATTTGGGGTTAAGGGAATTTTGGATGTGGGAATAGTGGAAATATTTTATGTTTTAGAAGTGTTGTTACAATGTGTTCAAAGAAAGAAAACAGAAAGGGATAAGGAGGAAAGGAGGTGTTGAGGAAGCGGAAATGAGAGGTAAACAAAGTATGAAATGGCCATGTTGAACTATATGACTATAAATATTAACGGAATACATAACCAAATCAAAAGGAAGAGGCTGTTAAATTTACTGAAGAGAGAAAAAATAGATATAGCATTTGTGCAGGAAACACATCTAACTGAAGTGGAACATAACAAATTAAAGAGAGACTGGGTAGGACACGTAACGGCAGCATCATATAATACAAAAGCCAGAGGTGTAGCTATATTAATCAAAAATGTGCCAATCAAAATAGAGGAGGAAATAATAGATCCAGCAGGGAGGTAAGTAATGATAAAGTGTCAGATATATTCAGAATTTTGGAATTTGCTCAATGTATATGCACCTAATGAAGAGGATCAAAAATTTATGCAAAATATCTTTTTGAAGATTATACTGACAGGAGGGGACTTTAATCTTAATTTGGACTCAAAGATGAATAAAACTGGAAAAAAAACTAGCAAAAAGAACAAAGTAACCAAATTTATGGTTAAATCGATGCAGGAAATGCAACTTTTGGATATATGGAGGAGACAACACCCAAAGGAGAAGGAATACTCATATTATTCGGGTAGACATAAAACATACTCAAGGATAGACCTGCTCCTGTTGTCAGCCCACATCCAAGGGAGAGTTAGGAAAACGGAATATAAAACTAGATTGTTATCGGATCACTCACCCGTTATTAGCAATAGAGCTGGAGGATATCCCACTGAGAACGTATAGATGGAGATTAAACTCCATGCTACTTAAAAGACAGGATTTTAGAGAATTAATTGAGCAACAAATTAAAATGTACTTTGAAATAATTACAGAATCAGTGAAAGATAAATTTATACTATGGGATGCAATGAAAGCATTCATCAGAGGGCAGTTAATAAGTTATGTAACTAAGATGAAGAAGGACTACAATCGGGAAATAGAACAGCTGGAAAGGGAAACAGCAAGTACAGAAAAAGAATTAGCAATAAGGGAAGATACAACAAAAAGAACATGATCTCCTGGGATCATTGAAGAGGACACACAAAATCATTGAGGACCCCTTCCACCCTGCACACAGCATCTTTCAGCTCCTGTCAGAGAAGTTGATACAAGGAGTATCAGAGCCAGCACCACCAGGTTGAGGAGCAGCTTCTTCCCATGGGCAGTGAGAATGCTGAATGACCAAAGGAACTGTTCACACTAACCATCTGAGACTCGTGTACTAGACTTATATTTATTTGTGTGTTTGTCCTACATATGTATTGTTTGTCTGTATGTGTGTTATGTTTTGTTGTGAGTCCATGTTTTGCACTGAGGACCAGAGAACACTGTTTTGTCGGGTTGTACTTGTGCAATCAGATGACAAACTTGACAACCAAGTGTGGCATAAAACAGCCCTGGTAAAACCATATCAAAAGTGAGATGTTCTTCATCTCCTGCAGAGGAAGGTGGTTAGAAGTCATGTGGCCTGGGCTAGGACATCACTGCTAGAGATCTTTAGGGCAGGCCCTGTTCCCAACCAGTTTTATCTGTTTCCCCCATCATAAGGGAGTGTTGTGATGGTTACATGGTGTTCAGATAATCCTCAGCAAATATAGAAGCCCATGTCTGTGTGGGCTGAGAAGAGACAAAGTAACATTCATGCCACAAAAGTGACTTTCAGTTCCAGTCTCAGTGTCCCCATGTGACGTTACGGCTTTATAAGGCACTGGTCAGGCCTCACTTGGAGTACAGGGTACGGTTTTGGGGTCCTTATTTAAGAAAGGATGTGCTGGCATTGGAGAGGGTTCAGAGAAGATTCACAAGAATGATTCTTGGAATGAAGGGAAATGCATGTGAGGAACATTTGATTGCTCTTGGACTGTATTCCTTGAAGTTTGGAAGATTTGTGGGGTTGGGGGGGCTTGTGGAAGCATTTTGAATATTGAAAGGCCTGAATAGAGTAGATATGGCAAAGTTTTTTTCCCATGGTAGGGAAGTCTAGGACAAGAGGGTACAACAGGATTGAAGGGGGTCCATTTAAAACAGAGATGTGGAGGAATTTCTTTAGCTGAGTGGTGAACCTCTGCTGGAATTTGCTACCACAGGCATCTGTGGAGGCCAGGTTGTTGGGTGTATTTAAGGCAGAGATTGATAGGTACCTGAATAGTCAAGGTATCAAAGGTTATGGGGAGAAGGGAGAGGTGTGGGGCTGAAAATGGATCAGCTCATGATGGAATGGTGGGGCAAACTTGATGGGCCAAATGGCCTGCTGCTGCTTCTATTTCTTATGGCCTTATGTGGGCGCTGTCGCTATTCATCCTGCAGCCCTATGCTGAGGCCATTCAGGGTGGGCTGGAGAATGTCACCACTCATAATCAAATGGAGTCACGCAGCATGGGACAGATACTTCAGGCCATCTCTCCCGTGCTGACCATTGGCATTCTGGGCTGGTACCATTTGCCTGCATTTGGTCCGTAGCCTTCTCAGATCCTCCTGTTCACATCTCTGTCCAAATACCTTGTGAATGCTGTAATTGCACTCACTTCCACAGTTCCCTCGACAGACCACCGTCTGAGTGATAAGGATGCCTCTGAAGGACACCAAAAATCTTCAGAAAGGCCTCAGTGAACATTAAATTTTGCAGCCATGAGATTGATGGGTTATGAACTCATATCTCTGAATCCAGTGAGCTGCTGATCAGTAACATTCACTCCACTCCCAGATGGCACCCAGCTGAGGGAGATGTTACCTTCTGGAAGTCTTCGTGGAAGCTGCCAGTTTTACTCCGTCCGCTGAGGGAGAAATTGGCAGAAGAAGATTTGGTGACAATATTTGGACCCAGTATGGAAGGCAGGAGGTAGGCAGCAGGGCCTGGAATGAGACACGAGAGTTATGGTATCACCCTCAGAATCAACCAAAGTTTGAAAGAAACTCTGTGGATATAAAATGCAAAGCATATTCCTCAGATCCTAGAAATCAGCCTGTTGCCTTTCCGACTTTCAATTCCAGGATGTGGAAGTGAGAGATTGGGAGAATTCGACAAACCTAACACTGGGATTGAATGTGAACAAAGACTTGGAAGGAATATACAGAAACATGGAATGGGAGAGAAGCAGAAGTATGTGTTTGCTCCTGAAGTCCTGCAGATAATAAACAGACGTGAGGATATAGTCAATAAATATTTCAAAACCACCATTGCCACAGTGGAAAAGGAAGAAACAACTTTAAACTCCAGAGGGTTGTTAACTCACCTGTGACATCACGGGCACCAGTCTTCACTCCATCAGGGTCATCTACAAGAGGTGGTATCTTAAGAAACTAGCCTCTATCCTCAAGGATCCCCACCATGCCCTTTTCACTCTACTACTATCAAGGAGGTGATACAGGAGCCTGAAGATGAACACTCAGCAGTACTAGGACAGCTTCTTCCCCGCTGCCATCAGATTCCTGAATAATCAGACACTGCCTTACTTTCTTGCACTATTTTTATTTATTGTTGTAAGGTGGTTTATATAAATGTTTGCCCTGTGATGCTGTGGCAAAACATTAAATTTTGTGACATGTTCATGACAATAAATTCTGATAAATCCTATCACCATAGATTCCAACCTTGTCCAAACCAAACTCTACATCTCTACTGATGTTGTTCCCATATTCAGAAAGACTATAATGCTAGAAGCCAGAGGTTACATCAGTGCGGAACTCCTGACGTTCCAATGGCTGGGATTTATGTCAGTTAGAAGGCAAGGACTGACTAGAGAGGTGAGGAATAAATCTGCAGGTGCTGGGGTCTAGAGCAGTATGCAAAAGTGCTGGAGAAAGTCAGCAGGTCATTCAGCTTCCATGGAAAATAAAGGGCTGTTGACATCCTGAGCCCTTCATCGGGAATGCTGAAAATCAGACAAGACTCCTGAATAAAGGTGGGGCAGGGGGAGGAGCACAGGCTGACAGGTGATGGATGGATACAGGTGGGAGGTGGAAGAAAGAGCTGAGAGGTGAAGGGGGAGAGGGCAGAGGGCTAAAATGGGTAGAATTGGAGAAGGGATGGGAAAGGACTGGGGAGCTGGAGGAAGAGAGACAGTGAAGGACAGAGAGAGACTTGGGGAGAGGGTTAATGGAAAATGGAGGTCAATATTGATGCTGTTTGATTGGAGAATGCTGAGACGGTCAGGGCATTGGGAACTCGGAGAGCAGGCAGCCAGGGCCAAAAATAGGAGGGGGTGGTGGGGAATCAATTTTTTACACGTGCATATCCGGTAGATCCTTTTGTAAACTTCCAAATCCCTCCTCACTGTCCAATATTATCACTAATTTTGGTGTGACCTGTAAAGTTACTAAACATTGGAATTGTACTGCTTTCCAAATTGTTGATACAATTGGCAATCAACACTGGACCCTGCAGCACACCGCTGGTCTCAGGCCCAATCTGAGTAACAACCCTTCACCACTGCACTCCTACTGTTGAGTAATTCTGGACCCAACAGGCCAGTTTACCCTGGATTCCATGTGATCTGACCTGGACAATACCACCATGTCCAACATTGTCCAAAGCCTCGGGCCACGTAGACCATGTCTATCATTGAATTTTTTGAGGAAGTAACTGAGAAGACAGTAGTAGATATGGTTTACATTGAGTACAGTGGGGCTTTTGACAAAGACCCCCCCCCCCACAATAAGCCGGGATATTGTATGCAGTTCTGTCCACCCCCATGAGAGAAAGGATGTAGAAGCAACAGAGGGAATGCAGAAGAGATTCACCAGGATGGAAGGAAATGTTTAAGGGTAAGATTACCAGTGGATAAACTGGGATTATTCTCACTGAAACACAGGCTGAAGGGTGATCATACAAAGATTCATAGACTTATAGAGGGTATAGGATAGTCACTGTTTTTCCAAGGAGAGGGGAGTGTAAAACTATATGATTAAGATGAGAGAGAAAATATTTCAAGATCTGAGGCACACAGGAGATGGTTGGTATATAGAATGAGCTGCCAGAGGAAGTGATAAGGGGAAATATATGTTTAAGAGACTTGGCAGTTACATGGATAGGAAAAGTTTAGAGGAAGATGGGCCAAAAACAGGCAAATGGGATTAGCCCAGGTAGGCACCCTGGTCAGCATCATCAAGTTAGGCTGAAGGGCCTGTTTCCTTGCTTGATAAGGCAGGTGCTGAGAGGATACTAACCTATTGAATGCACATGTAGGAAGACATAAGCAGTTATGGAGGCCAAGTCATTGGGTGGATTTAAGGCAGAGATTGATAGGTTATTGATTAGCCAGGACATTAAATGTGTTGGGGAGAAGGCTGGACATTGAATAGGAAAATGGGTAGACTCATGATTAAATGGCGGGGCAGATGTGATGGGCTGAATGACGAATTTCTGCCCCTGTGTCTTACGGTTAAAGAGGCTCTTGGGATTACATGTGCACCTGGAGTTCTGAGCACAGGTTCTGCTTCCTTACCTCAGCTTGGTACAGAGGGGTGGAGGGTTGCTCACTGGAGAGACTGTGTTGACAAGACTAAATTTATCAGAATTTCCAGGGGGTGGAGGTTTCACAAAATCATTCCTGACCTGAGCAGCCAGTTGCGGGGAGGACCGTTTCCATGACTGCTGGCTGTCGGATTAGGTCTCTCTCAGTCTTGCTTCTTCACTCAGAGAGTGAACCACTTGCCTAGAAATCTGTGGAATCTTGATCGTTGAATTCAGTCAGAAGACAGCTTGATAGATATAGAGACATGAGAAATATTGGGACGGGGGATCAGCCATCAGCTTGAAGAAAGGCGGACAGTCCGCAAGGCTGAGTGGCCTCCTGATTCTAATGCTCTGATTGGAATAAGCACAGAATAAGTGTTCCATTGGAGGCAAAGGTGAGTGAGAGTCTTTAGGCATGGACTCAATGTGGATGGGACTCAGTGACTGAGGTCAACAGGTAGGAAAGTAGAGGGTAAGATCAGGTGAGCACGATCTAATTCCATGGTAGGAGGCTAGGGCAGTGGCAGAGATGCTCACCTGGTGACTGGTCCGTCCTGAGGCCCTTAGTCCTTCCAGCAATGGAGAATGCAGGGGCAGCTGTGAATGCTGATCTTCCAGAGTTCTCTGGGGCATAGGTACCTGTACATGCATCACACAGAATGGGTGAGGAGCCCCAGCACCAGTCCAGAATTACAAGGCCAAGATGGGCGGTGAGGGCAGCAGACAGAGGCGGATCCATGTGTGAGGGGTAAGTGGGGAAGAGATGGTAAAATGGGAGATGGTGTATAGTATGGTTGAGTTCAGCATGGGGTACAGTGTTTGGGTTGTGTTTGGCTACGTGTTTAGGTTGCATTGGGGTACAATTTTGGGTTGTGCTAGGTGCTGTGTTTGGGTTGCATTGGGGTACAATTTTGGGTACCGTGTTTGGGTTCAGTGCTGGGATACCGTGTTTGGGTTCAGTGCTGGGATACCGTGTTTGGGTTCAGTGCTGGGAGACCGTGTTTGGTTTCAGTGTTGGGAGACCCTGTTTGGGTTCAGTGTTGGGATACCGTGTTTGGGTTCAGTGTTGGGATACCGTGTTTGGGTTCAGTGTTGGGATACCGTGTTTGGGTTCGGTGTTGGGATACCGTGTTTGGGTTCGGTGTTGGGATACCGTGATTGAAGGTGAGCATTTGTGGAATTAGCCCAGCCTGATTCCCCTGTCCCATTACCTGGTCCTGGGGTCTGGAATGAGCTGATCACCTTCGGGCGGCTGTAGAGAGAGTAGGCGGGAGCCCTGTCCCTGCCCCTCCTGGTCAGATGGGACTGGATGAGATAGGCAGGCCCGGGGGAGCTGTCCACCGTCAGACGGGCATGGGGAACGCCGAAGCTGTACGCTGGAGAACGGAATTTGGTTGTATCGTGCTGCTCGTAACCTGGGGTGGTGGTGGGGGGGCAAGGTAGAGGTTACAGCCTCATCAGTCAGGTAGGCAAGAGGAGTCCAAGTAGCAGTGAGTTGGCTGTGGGATAGGTACAGTAGGGAAGGAGGGGATGGGAAGGGAATTAGGAGGGGGAGGGGAGGTGGGAGAGGAGGTGGAGGTGGGATGGGAGGTGGGAATACAGAGCAATATGACGGGTTGCAGAGGATGTGGAAATTCAGTGCTGGAGTGGTTTAGCACACAACCTGGCCCTTCAGCCCAATGTGTGCATGCCAACCTTTTTGACTTCTTCAGTGATCCCATTTGTCTTGCACAACTCCTGTCAGTTGGAAGCTACTCGAACCACCAAGGCCACATCTGTCAGAGAAATCAAATCTTCCTTCTTCCCTTATTACATAATTGTAATCTGCATTTGTGATTCAATATTGACTGATATTTGGCTTTGTGGGAGGGAAATCGTTTTGATAAGAGTTTTTTGAAGCAGTCATGCTCAGGACTACTGAGGATGGTGCAAAGAACGTTGACTACATGGACTTTAGCAAGGCATTTGGTAAGGTTGTACACAGTAGACTGGCCTGGAAGGTCAGATTGCATGAATCCAGTTGGATAAAGGATTGGTTTGCTGGTGGGAAGCAGAGGGTAGTGGCGGAGGGGTGTTACTGAGAATGGAGACTGTGACCAGTGATGTGTCACAGGGATCGATGCTGTAATGATCTGGATGTCAGTGTTAACAGTGTGATTAGTAACTGAACACGGCATCATAACTGGTGGTGGTGTGGATAGTGAGCCAGGTTGTCTAAGTTTATCGACTGAGTCAGTGGGCCAACAATCGGCAGACAGTATTTAATTCAGATGAGTGCAAGAGATGTTGCATTTTGTTAAGTCAAACCAGATCAGGACCTGCATGGTAAATGGTGTGACCCTGGAAAAGAGAGAGAGAGAGAGAGAGATGGAAGAATTTGCCTATTTAGTTGTGAAAATGAAAATGATGCCGAGACTGCAGTCTCTCTTCCAGTCATTGCCTATTCTTTTGCCTTGTAATTTTTGTAAGAGTCTCAATGGTCATATAAGACCATTTCTTTGGAATAATAAAGTGCCTAGGATCTCCATGGAGAAACTGGTGAGGGAATATAAATTGGGGGGATTAAGATTGCTGGATTTTTAAAAATATTATCTAGCAGCACAGGCGAGGTTCCTTTCATCCTTTTTTGAAGAGGAGAGCTCTCCCTCATGGACCCAAATAGGGTTGCATACAGTGAGGGAGGGGGCAGTGAAGGATTTTATATACAAATGGAATGTCAAAATAACAAAAAAAAAACCATTTTAATACATATGATTAAAATTTGGCATGAGATTAATGAATGTATTGGGAAAAAGTGGGGATATCACCAAAAGCACCATTGTACCCATGACCTTGGGTAATAAACTTCTAAATATTTGGTATGAGAAAGGAATTAGGCATATTGAAGATTGTTACGAGGAAGGGCTACTTATGTCCTTTATACAATAAACTTCTAAATATTTAGTATGAGAAAGGAATTAGGCATATTGAAGATTGTTACGAGGAAGGGCTACTTATATCCTTTATACAATTAAAACAGAAATATGATTTGTTGAATGGAAGCTTCCACTGTTTCCTTCAATTTCCTTCTTGCGAGAAAGATAGGGTCCCACAATGGTCCTGCCCTCCAGTCATAAAGTGGAGGGGATGCTTCGGCTGGGAAATGCACCTAAATTTATAACCAGTATATGTTTTGTTCTCCTAGGCAAAAGTGCTAGGCTGGGCCTACAAAGGTTGAAGGAGAGGTGGGAATTGGACCTGGGTATTATAATACCAGAGGGGTGTTGATCTGATTGGTGTTTGGATAGTATGACATCAACATTTAATGCGAGATATGGACTGGTTCAATGCAGTTTTCTATATCAATTATATCAGAAAAACTACACAAATCAAAATCTGAAATGTGCTTCAGGTATTGCACTGAAATTGGAACCTTTTTACATTCTACCTGGTTGTGTGCAAAGGTAAGAGCATTTTGGCAGGATATTGCTAAAACATTAACAAGAGAAATAGGAGTGACTTTCCCATGTGACACAGAGCTCTACTTTCTGGGCAACCTTATGGACATTAGCTGACTAAATTTCATATTTGCTTTGTTAAAGTAGCTCTGTCTGTGGCCAAAAAGTGAACAGCAATCACTTGGAAATCTGACTCCCCTCCTTTTTGCTTGATGGGCTGCAGAGTTACATAGTTGTATGCCCATGGAGAAAATTATTTGTAACTTCAAGAATAAATATGACTCATTCATTAAGATATGGCAACCGTACTTGGATTAAATAGGGGTGTAACGATGTGATATCCCCGAAAAATAATTATGAAAAATGAGAGCTCTGATAGTGTATGAAGTTATATTTTTGTATTTGTGGGAGGGGGGAATTTTATAAATATTTTATATACTTAAGAAAATTTTTTGAAGAAGTTGGCACACAGAGGGGGTAATGTTTGGAAACATTTAGAAATCTACAGCAAGTGCAGGCCCTTCGGCCCACATTGTTGTGCCAACCTAATAACCTACTCTAACAAACTGCCTAGAATGTCCCCACTGCATAGCCCTCCATTTTTCTCAGCTCCATGTACCTATCTAACAGTCTATGAACGGATCCTACTGTTGCTGGGAGCACATTCCATGCACCCACCACTCTCTGTGTGAAAAACCTACCTCTTAACATCCCCCATGTAATTTCCAGGCACCTTAAAATGACGCCTCCTCGTGTTCACTATATCAGCCCCGGGGAAGATACTTCTGGCCATTCAAATGGTCAATGCCTCTCATCATCTTGCATTCCTCTATCAGGTCACCCCCTCATTCTCTGTTCCTACAAGGAGAAAAGACCAAGTTCACACAACCTAACCTCATGAGACCTGCTCTCCAATCCAGGCCACATCCTCGTAAATCTCCTCTACATCCTCTCTGCAGCATCCACATCCTTCCTGTCGTGAGGTGACCAGAACTGAACACAATATTCCAAGTGGGGTCTAACCGAGGTCAATATTACCTCACGGCTCTTGAACTCAATCCCACGGTTAATGAAAGACAAAAGACCATCTGCCTTTTTAACAGCTCTATCAACCTATGCAGCAGCTTTGTGTGTCCTACAGATACAGACCCCAGGGTCTCTCAGTTCATCTGCACTGCTCAGAGTCCTCCCATTAACATTGTATTCTCCCTTCAAATGTTCCCAATCAAAATGTATCACTTGACACTTTTCTGGGTTAAATTCTATCAGCCACTTTTCAGACCAGCTCTGCATTCCCACCAATGTCCCTCTGAAATCCTCCGGTAACCCTCCAGACAATCCACAGCATCTCTGTGTCATCCGCAAACTTATTAACACACTCTTTCACTTCCTCATCCAGGTCATTTATAAAAATCATAAAGAGGAGGGATCCCAGAACAGATCCCTGCAGAACACCACTAGTCACTGACCTCCATGCAGAATACAAACCATCTACAACCACCCTCTATCTTCTTTGGGCAAGCAGATTCTATATCCAAAAAGCAAGGCCCCCTTGGATTCCATGCCTCCGTACTTTCTGAATGAGCCTTGCATGGGGAATCTTATCAAATGCCTTACTGATACCAAATCCATTACATCCACTGCTCTATCTTCATCAAGGTGCTTAGTTACATCCTCAAATAATTCAATCAGGCTCGTGGGACATGACCTTCCTCTGATGAAGCCATTCCGACTATCCCTAACCAGATAATGTTTCTCTAAATGCTTATAAATCTTGTCTCTCAGGATCTTCTCCAATAGCTTCCCCACCACTGATGTAAGACTTACTGGTCTATAATTTCTGGATCATCTCTAGTCCCTGTCCTCAATGATGATGTGAAGATCATTGCCAGTGGCTCAGCAATCTCCTCCTTCGCCTCTCAGTAGCCTTGGGTAAATCTAGTCTGGTCCTGATGACTTATCTAACTTAATTGTTTTCAAAAGCTCCAACACATCCTCTTAATGTCAACATGCTCGAGTGTTTCAGTCTGCTTTAAGTCATCTTTATTATTGCCAAGGTCCATTCTCAAGAGTTTCTTGTTCTTCGTGCTCTTGTAGAATCCCTTGGACTTTTCCATAATCTTGCTCATCAAAATCTCATGGTCTCTTGGAACAAACACAGCACAGCCCAGTACAGCCCCTTTGGCCCATGATGTTGTGCCAACTCATATAAATTACCAAAAAGTACTAAACCCTCCCTACCTCATAACCCTCTATGTTTCTTCCATCAATGTGCCTATCTGAGAGTCTCTTAAATGCCCCTATTGTTCCAGCCTCCACCATCCCCAGCAATGCATTCCAGGCACCCACAACTCTCACTATGTTTAAAATTTACCCCTGAGGTCTCCCCTAAACTTTCCTCCTTTCACTTTATACAGGTGTCTTCTGGTGTTTGCTATTCCTGCCCTGGGTAAAAGGTGTTGGCTGTCCACCTTATCTATGCCTCTCATGATCTTGTGGTGCCTTCTAACACTCCCAAGTCCTTTCTTAAGGTTTATGCTGGCAATCTTGTAATTCTCTAGAGCCCTATCAGTTCCAATCTTCTTAAGCCTCTCATAAGCTTTTCTTCTTAAGACAAAGGGTGAGGAGAAGGTGTTTGCCTTCATCGATCAGGGCAATGATTACAGGAGCAAGGGCATCATGGTACAACTAATCAAAATGTTGGAGAGATCATACATGGAATACTTTGTGCAGTTCGGGCCACCAGCTTTAGGCAGGGTGGTATTAAGTGGAATCCTGATGTGTGGAAAAAATGAATGGTCATGGTCTTTTTCCCATGGTAGAGAGCATAGATTTAAGGTTGGTGGAGGGGGGGGTTTAAAGGGACCCAAGGGTCACCTTCTTCACACAGAGGGTGATGGGTGTGTAGAACAAGCTGCTACAGGAAATGGTGCAGGGACAGTTACAATGTCCCTGGGTATATGGATGGATTTAGGCCAGTGGTTCTCATCTTTTTTTTACACTCACAAACCATCTTAAGTAACCCTTTTCTAACCATATCCTATCCCATAGGACAGTGCTCTGTGGTTAGTAAGGGATTTCTTAAGATAGTATGTGGATGGAAATAAAAAGATTGAGAACCACTGGTTCTCAGGATTCCTCTTGTCCTTACCTACCGCCCCACCAGCCTCCGCATCCAACACATACTCCTCCGCCATTTCTACCACCCACTACTTGATCACACCACTAGACACATATTCCCCTCTTCTCCCCTCTCTGCCTTCTGCAGGGTTCGCTCCTTCCATGACTCCCTTGTCCACTCCTCCCTCCCCACTAATCATCCCCTTGGGACCTACCTCTGTAATCGCAGGAGATGCTCCTCTTGTGCCCACATTTCCTCTCCCAGTACCATTCGGGGCCTAAAAGAGTCCTACCAAGTGAACCAACATTTCACTTGTCAATCTTCAGGGGTCATCTGGTTCTCCTGCTGTGGTCTCCTCAACATCGTAGAGTCTGGGCGCAGACTGGGAGATCGCTTTGTTGAGCACCTCGACTCTGTCCACCATTATAGCGTGGCTCTCCCAGTGGCCACCCTTTTCAATCTCCATCCCATTTCCTTGCTGATATAACGGGTCATGGTCTCATGTATTGCCAGAGTGAGATCACCCTAAAATTGGAGGAACAACACCTAATCTTTTGACTGGGCACCCTCCAACCAGAGAGCATTAATATTGACTTCTCTGGCTTTCGTTGAACCATTCCCCACCCCCACCTCTTTGCTTTCCCCCATCTCTCCGGTCCCTGTCTCCTTTCGCACAGACATGATAAATTCTACCTAGTCCCTTATCACATCCAATTGACACCTTTTATTGGTCTGGATTCCTCCTCCATTGTTTGAATTCTGAGTCTGATATATCCTGCTTCTGCCTTTCTGATTTTTTTTCTCTTGAAGAAGGGCTCAAACCCAAAAAGTTGGCAATATATCTTTGTCTCCTACAGAAGCTGAAAAGACCAAGAGTTCCTCCAGCATTTCAATGTTTTTACTACAATCACAGCGTCTCCATCCTATCGTGTTTCTCCCCGTGACTAACACTGAGCACTGCCCCACTGTACGGAGCCACAACACAATCAGAAGCTAAGCTGATGCCATAGCAACAACACAATCCCTTCACAGCAGGAAACAGTGCAAAGAGGGACACCCCCCTCCCCCCCCCCCCAACAGTATTGTACTTGCTCCCCGTGACTTAGCACTGTCCCAGCAATGGCCTAGTCACCCACCTACATCTGCAACCCTCCCCAGATGTGTCTGGATCTCCTTAACACAATTCTGTGCCTGCCTCAGGAAGGGCACAGAGAAGATTCACCATGACGATGTGGGAGTGGAGGGCTTGTGTTATAAGGAGAGGCTGATACTTTTCTCCCTGGAACATAGGTGGCTGAGGGATTACTTTACAGAGGTTTATAAAATCACCAGAAGCATCGATCAGGTGAATGGTCACAGCCCTTTCTGTCAAGGTGAGAGAGGACAAGACAGGCAGGTTGTGAGCAAATGGAAGAGCTGCTAGAGGAAGTGGTAGACACTGGTACAATTAGTTTTTAAGAAACATTCCTAAGGTACATGAATGGGAAAGGTTTTGAGTGAAGGGACCAAATATAGGGGTTTTGGCTGGCAGGGATGTGTTGGGCTGAGATGCCTGTTTCTGTGCTGTGTGACTATTTTACTCCCCTCGATCATAGCTGCTGAACCAAGATGGACAGCACAATTCACCCCCAGGGCTGCTCCAGGCTGTTCTCCGTCTGGCCAGTGTGCAGCTGACCCTCGAGTCGCCAGCCCACGCTGCGGGGTCAATGCATGAAAGCTTCTTGCTGTGAAGGTACCACGTACCCATGGAGCCGGGAAGCCCGTACTTGGGCCCGGGACTGCTGTAATATGCTGCGATAGGTCCTCTGGGTCGGTGGGGTCGCCAGGGTCCAACCCATGTCCCGGAGCTCATGGCTGCGATGTGGAGAGGCTGCACCACGAACAGGGCTCGTACACAGGACCTGCAAAACACAGGACCCACAAAAAAAAAGACTAAAATACACAGAACTCGCAGGGTCGGCGCCAAGGGGGGCATTCGTGGGCATGGACCCCCTAACGAGGTGCTGTGCCCCCCCCACTCGCAGCCATCACATGCTGTCAGCCCCTCACCCAGCTGCATCACTAGCGTGCGTCAAGCATCACTAGCATCCAGATTGACTCTCCATCTTCCCTGGCTGTGTCCATTGGCACAAGTAGGTCCTACGTATCCGACAACACACTCTGTGCCCCCACCCCCCCCCCCCCTCGTTGGCACATTTTCAGTCAACAGCACCCTTCCCCAACACCCCACCACCACTCGCTGAGCAAGTTCTCGAGCACTGGATTGTTCCCACCTCTAACATTCGTTCTGCCGCCAACCCTGAGATTGTGCAAAACACAGGACTCACAAAATACAAAGCTGCAAAACACAGACCCATACACAGAACCCACAAAACACTGGTCATATACAGGACCTGCAAAATACAGACCCGCACACAGGACCCGCAAAACACTGGACATGCATAGGATCTGCAAAACACAAGTCCCGTAAAACACAAGACCTGCACTCAGGATCCACACACAGGACCTGCAAGACACAGGATCCATGAAACACCATAGGCCTTGCAAAACAGGACCCACAAACCCCAAAAAACTGGATCCCTGAGGTACAGGATCTGCAAAGTGCATGACCTGCAAAACACAAGACCCACAAAGCACAGAATCCACAAAACTTGGTCTTCAAAACATGGGACCAGCAAAACACAGCACCTACAAAATACAGGATCCACACATATGACCTGCAATACACAGGATATGCGAAACACTGGACCTACAAAACACAGCAAGCAACCCCAAAAAAAACCAAGATCCTCACACAAGATCTATGCACAATACACAGTGCCCTCAAAACACAGGATCCATACGTACAGAATTAGCACTAAGCATCCGCAAAAAATTATCGACCCGCGGTATCCACAAAACACAGGACCCACAAGACACAGAATACCGTATACACAGACAGGACGCACCTGGAGATGAACGGACGGGCAGAGCTTGGGAAGGAGCCGGGAAGGATGGGCAAGGGTGGCGGGGCAGCACGCAGCCGACACCGGACTGCTGCCGTCGCCGCGAACTCTCGCACCAAGTGTCCGGCATCCCCATGGAGACTGTACACAATGTGCACTGAGCTCCGCCCTGGTCCGGAACGAAGGTCGTGGGCACGAAGGGGTTTGGATCCACCTCCGTCCCGAGACTGAGCTACTCCGGATCCGCGCCGGTCCCGACAGTTACTCCGGACCCGCGACGGTCTCCAACAGTTACTCCGGATCCGCGCCGGTCCTCGGAGCTACTCTGGATTAGCGCCAGATCCTGGAGCCACTCTAAATTGGCTCTAGAAATTGAGAAATCGAGTCTCCCTCATCCCAGAGGCATCAACGTCATGAAGTTTGACAGGAGGGAAACAGGCCGTTTGGTCCATCTAGTTCATATTGACCCTGTTATAGACCATGCAGTACATTTTGGAAGATCAGACCAGAAGGCTGAGTACAGGGTTAATGGTTGGATACTTAAGAGTGTGGATGAACAGAGGGACCTTGGGGTGCAAATCCATACATCCCTCAAGGTTGCTGCACATGTTGATAAGATTTAAGAATAAGGGTACAGTGCTAATTTTTTAGGTGGTGGATCTCTGGTAAGAGCACACTTAGAGTATTGTGTTTAGTTCTGGTCATCTCATTATGGGAAGGATGTGGAAGCAATGGAGAGGGTGCAGAGGAGATTTACCAGGATTGGAAAATATGCCTTATGAGGCAAGGTTGGCAGAGCTGGGACTTTTCTCTTTGGAGCAAAGAAGAATGAAAGGAGACTTGATAGAATTCGACAAGATTATGAGAGGCATTGATAGGGTGGAACCTGTTTCCCAGGGCAGGAATAGCAAACACCAGAGGACATATACAAAGTGAAGGGAGGAAATTGAACAGAGACATTAGGGGTAAGTTTTTTTTACACAGAGAGTTGTGGGTGCCTGGAATGCCTTGCCAAGGATGGTGGTGGAGGCCGAATATTAGGGCATTTAAGAGACTCTTAGAGAGGCATATGGATGGAAGAAAAATAAAGGGTTATGAGGTAGGGAGGGTTTAGCGCTTTTTTAAGGACTATATGGGTTGGCACAACATCAAAACCCAAAGAGCCAGTACTATGCTGTAATGTTCTTTTTTTTTAAACTTTATTTATTCATTCAAAAAACAAATAATATGACATATACAACAATTAACCATAAACATGAACGTTATTTTTATATATATATATATATATATATATATATGAAAAGAGGAAAGAAAAGAACCCCCCCTTCAGCCAACTCTCCAAAGGAGAGCCATAAAGAAAAAGAAAAAATATTAAAGAAAAATTAAATATACATATTAAGATCTAATCAATGTAAATTGAAATGTAAATATTCTGAATATAACGACCACATATTAATAAAAAAATTATAATTATCACGCAAAACATACGTAATTTTTTTCCATTATTAAACAATATTTCATCTCATTATGCCATCTATTAATATCAATCATATTTATATCTTTCCACGTACTAGAAATACATTTTTTCGCTATGGATAAAGCTAAATATACAAAAGCAAGCTGAAACTTATCTAATCCCATGCCTTTCAAAGGTTGCAAACTACCCAATAAAAATACTGTTGGATCTAAAACTATTTTAATCTTATACAGATATTCTAAAAATGATTGAATTTTCTTCCAAAAAGATTGTATATGTATACATGACCAAACGGCATGAAAAAAAAAGTTCCAACCGTATCACCACATCTAAAACACAAGTCTGATTCATGAAAACCATACTTTTTAAATTTTTCAGGTGTTAAATATAATTGATGTAAAAAATTATAGTTAATCATTGCATAACGGGCATTTATCAATCTAGTTACACTATTATAACAAATATCTAACCAATCATCTTCGGAAAAAATAAAACCAGTATCCGCTTCCCATTTACTTTTAGATCTATCCCAACCCTTTTTATCCATACCATCCTGTAATATTTGACACACAGATGAAATATAACCCTTCTCTGGTACCTTCATAAGAAAAGTCTCAAATTTAGTCATTTCAGGTAAAATCATATCTCTACCAAACATACATCTTACCAAAGATCAAATTTGATAATATAGAAACAAAGAATTCTTATCAATACCAAAACCTTCCCTCATCTGATTAAAAGATTAAAATTTACCCTCTTTAAAACAATCTCCCAAATTTTTCGCACCTTTAAATCTCCAATACAATAAACTTCGATTATGTTTTGAAAAAGGAATAAGTTGATTATTATACAACGGAGTCAAAGCCGATAATTTACCCCTAGAGCCTGTCATTTTATTTTTTTTTATCCATAACTTCATTAAATTTTATAATATAGGTACATTATATTGTTGTAACAAATTTATATTCCATCTAAACAAAAATTGATGTATTTCAAATTCAGAAATATTTGCCATCTCAATTTTGGCCCAACTCGGAGGCCGTACCAAATCCATCAATGAACTAAAAAATTTAAGTTGGGCTGCTTCATAATAATTTTGAAAATGTGGTAAACATAATCCCCCTAACTCATATTTCCAAGTTAGTTTATTCAAAGCCACTCTCGAAAATTTACCTCTCCATAAAAACTCCCTAACCATTTTATTTAAATCTCGAAAAAAAATATTATCAAATAAATATGGAATAGATTGAAACAAATATTCTATACGCGGAAAGATATTCATCTTAATTGTATTTATCCTACCCATTAAATTAATAGGTAAATCTTTCCATTTGATCAAATCAGTTTTAATTTTTTTCATTAACGGAACATAATTTAATTTATATAAAGATTGATCATTAACATTCAAAATTATACCCAAATATTTAATTCGATCAGTCCATTTCAAATTAATAATATTCTTATAAACTGAATAATCTCCTTCACTTACGGGTAATATTTCACTTTTTTCCCAATTAACTTTATATCCAGAAAGACATCCATATTGTATTAAACACTCCTTCAAGTGCAAAAATGACTGACCTGGATTTATTAAATACACCAATACATCATCAGCAAATAAATTAATTTTATACTCCTCATCTAAAACTTTCATACCTTGTATCTTAGTATTTTGTCTTATCAATTGTGCTAAAGGTTCAATCACTAACGCAAACAAAGCCGGTGATAAAGGACAACCTTGACGAGTTGATCGAGATAGCTTAAAGGGTTCCGAAATCAAACCATTCATCAATACTCTAGCTACCGGTTTACGATATAGAGCCCAAATCCAACCAATTAAAAAAAGGACCAAACTTGAATTTCTCCAAAACTTTAAACAAAAAGTTCCATTCAACTCTATCAAATGCCTTTTCAGCTTCTAGAGATATCACCATCGGATGATCTGAAGATTGTCGAAATCTATTAATCAAACTAGTCAGGTGCAAAATGTTATCTGAAGCATACCTATTCTTTATACCTGTTTGATCCATATGAATCAACTTAGGTAAAAATTTAGCCAATCTATTCGCTAATATTTTAGCTATTATTTTATAATCTACATTTAACAACGAAATTGGTCTATTTGAAGATACCTTCAAAGGAACTCTATCTTTTCCTGGAATTACTGTAATTAAAGCACTAGAACAAGACTCAGGTAATTCATAATGTTCTCCAACTTGACTTAATACATCCCCAAACACTGTAGATATATCATAAAATAATTTATAAAATTCAACCAAAATCCATCATCGCCAGGCGATTTACCGTTCGGCACTTCCAGTATAGCCATTTTAATTTCCGAATCACTAAATGGTTCTTCTAACTCCTGTATATCTGCATCCTCTAATATCGGTAAATTCAACTGTGATAAAAAAAATCAATCGATCCAGTTTCTTGTTTTCCTTCGGATGTATATAATTTTTTATAAAATGAGTAAAATTCATCATTAATCTTGCGAGGTTTATAAGTAATAAGGGAATTCTGTCTAACAGCATTAATAGTCCTCGAAACCTGTTCTTTCTTTAATTGCCACGCCAGTACCTTATGTGCTTTCTCTCCCCATTCATAATACCTTTGCTTAGTCCTATTAATCACACATTCAAATTGATAAGATTGCAAAGTATTATATTCCAATTTCAACCTAGATAATTCTATTTTCTGATCTTCTGTAGCATCTTTCTGAACTTCCTTTTCTAACTCATCAATCTGTTTCTCTAATTCAAAACTCTGATTTAATCGATTCTTCTTTATTTTAGAAGTATAACTAATTATTTATCCTTTCAAATAGGCTTTCATAGCATCCCATAATACAAACTTACTTTGAACAGAATTAGAATTTTCTTTCAAAAAAAATGAATTTGTTTTTTCAAAGAATCAATAAATTCCATATTTTTTAAGCAACATTGTATTAAACCTCCAACAATAGGCCACTTGGATTTTCTCAGAAGTTGTATATGTAAAATATAAGAATGATCTGAAATCACCCTACTTTTATATTCCGCTTGTTGTATTTTCCCTTGTAAATGTGCCGATACTAAAAAGAAGTCAATCCTTGAAAATGATTCATGTCTAGATGAATAAAAAGAGAAATCTTTCTCTGTCAGATTAAGACGTCTCCAAATATCTACTAAATTAAGATCTTTCATCAACACTTGAACCTGAACTGCTATCTTGGATTTCTTAACTTTCTTCGGAGATTTATCTAATAAAGGTTCCAAAACACAATTAAAATCACCACCAACTAAAACATTATCATTAGCCTGACCCAAATAAAAATGCATCTGAAATAAATATTTCATCATCTGCATTTGGAGCATAAATATTAAGTAAAGTCCAAAATTCACTAAAAATCTTACAATTCAATTTAAAAATACATCCTACCTTTTCCTCCATTGATTGTAATTCAAAGGATAATTTTTTATGTATCAAAATTGCTACACCTTTAGCCCTAGAATTAAATGAGAATATACATGCCCATACATTTCATACTTTCCTTCACATTCAAATGTGTTTCTTGTAAAAAAGCAACATCAATTTTCATTTTCTTAATATATGCCAAAACTCTCTTACGCTTAAACCGACTGTTTAATCCTCGAACATTAAAAGTAGCAAACCTCAACTTTGACATATCTCTTTCTTTGGCTTGGCTTCGCGGACGAAGATTTATGGAGGGGGTAAAAAGTCCACGTCAGCTGCAGGCTCGTTTGTGGCTGACCAGTCCGATGCGGGACAGGCAGACACGATTGCAGCGGTTGCAAGGGAAAATTGGTTGGTTGGGGTTGGGTGTTGGGTTTTTCCTCCTTTGCCTTTTGTCAGTGAGGTGGGCTCTGCGGTCTTCTTCAAAGGAGGCTGCTGCCCGCCAAACTGTGAGGCGCCAAGATGCACGGTTTGAGGCGTTATCAGCCCACTGGCGGTGGTCAATGTGGCAGGCACCAAGAGATTTCTTTAGGCAGTCCTTGTACCTTTTCTTTGGTGCACCTCTGTCACGGTGGCCAGTGGAGAGCTCGCCATATAATACGATCTTGGGAAGGCGATGGTCCTCCATTCTGGAGACGTGACCCATCCAGCGCAGCTGGATCTTCAGCAGCGTGGACTCGATGCTGTCGACCTCTGCCATCTCGAGTACCTCGACGTTAGGGGTGTGAGCGCTCCAATGGATGTTGAGGATGGAGCGGAGACAACGCTGGTGGAAGCGTTCTAGGAGCCGTAGGTGGTGCCGGTAGAGGACCCATGATTCGGAGCCGAACAGGAGTGTGGGTATGACAACGGCTCTGTATACGCTTATCTTTGTGAGGTTTTTCAGTTGGTTGTTTTTCCAGACTCTTTTGTGTAGTCTTCCAAAGGCGCTATTTGCCTTGGCGAGTCTGTTGTCTATCTCATTGTCGATCCTTGCATCTGATGAAATGGTGCAGCCGAGATAGGTAAACTGGTTGACCGTTTTGAGTTTTGTGTGCCCGATGGAGATGTGGGGGGGCTGGTAGTCATGGTGGGGAGCTGGCTGATGGAGGACCTCAGTTTTCTTCAGGCTGACTTCCAGGCCAAACATTTTGGCAGTTTCCGCAAAGCAGGACGTCAAGCGCTGAAGAGCTGGCTCTGAATGGGCAACTAAAGCGGCATCATCTGCAAAGAGTAGTTCACGGACAAGTTTCTCTTGTGTCTTGGTGTGAGCTTGCAGGCGCCTCAGATTGAAGAGACTGCCATCCGTGCGGTACCGGATGTAAACAGCGTCTTCATTGTTGGGGTCTTTCATGGCTTGGTTCAGCATCATGCTGAAGAAGATTGAAAAGAGGGTTGGTGCGAGAACACAGCCTTGCTTCACGCCATTGTTAATGGAGAAGGGTTCAGAGAGCTCATTGCTGTATCTGACCCGACCTTGTTGGTTTTCGTGCAGTTGGATAATCATGTTGAGGAACTTTGGGGGACATCCGATGCGCTCTAGTATTTGCCAAAGCCCTTTCCTGCTCACGGTGTCGAAGGCTTTGGTGAGGTCAACAAAGGTGATGTAGAGTCCTTTGTTTTGTTCTCTACACTTTTCTTGGAGCTGTCTGAGGTCAAATCTACTATTGTTACTAAATACCAATAATATCTTTATATCAAAACTCAAATCAACATATATAGGTCCTCCAATAGGAGAAAACAATCACAAATTAAAAATTAACTAAAATGAAAATTTAAAAAAATAAAGAAAAAAAATAAAACCCCCCTCCCCACAAAAAACTACCAAAAGGTAGCAATCCCCTAAGCAAAAATTGGGTGTGGGTCACCCACCAGTGGCTGATGACTAGTAAAGAACTTAGAGCAAATCTCTCCCTCCCCAGTCAATCAATAACATCAAAATATCATAATAACAAAAAAAAGAGTAAGAAAAAAAAATTCTTCTTTTCATCCAAGAGATTCCAATCTCAAAGATCCCATTTCAGAAGAAGTTGCTGTAATGTTCTAAATCTGATGGTGTTTCGGGTCTGGACTCGTTACTAAAGCCCCTTTCACACTTAGTGATCCCAGGAATTGAACACCGATCGGCCTTTAAGGTGGCAAGTGTGAAAGCAAAATCAGCTCAACGCTGGTGTCAGATAATGTCATATCATGCTGGAGATTGCCAGCCTCAACCCCTTGTACAACCTCCAGCGTCTCAGGCACTGGTTTAAGATCAGGCAAGTGTGAAACTGGCAATTGCATTGCAGGCACTTCCTATTAAAGGTAGAACACACCAAAATCGGGATAAACCCTTGAAAGCTTTCAGTGTCCCAGTTAGGAATGGTCTAGTGTGAAAGGCCCAAAGAAAAACCATTCCTATCCTGGGATCCCGAAAGGCTGCTTTACTGGGATGCAAGTGCGAGGGGGGCTTTAGTCTCAATGGAAAGTTTCTCTTCTAGGAGGAATTAAATTGTAATGTTTGATCTCTGCTTGCGGAGTGGTTTTGGTTGCAACACCACTGTTGACGTAGTTTGGGGAACAGAATGTTGCTGAGGAAACAGGCTTTCAGTCCGGACAGAGCAGCTCTGCTCCGGGCTCACCCGCTGTCAATCACAGTCAAGTCCCGAACGCTTCAGTCACGTGAGAAGGAACTCGGCCCCCGAGCCCTCGGCTGCGCTCGGTTCGGCCGAGAATCGGCAACGTGGGGTTCGGGCTCGCGGAGGATCGGGGTCGCTCGGGCTTCAGGTTCGGCAGTTCTCGGGAACGTTCGGCGGCGCTCGGCGGAGCGACGATGGAGGCGAAGGGGCTCGGCATGGAGCCGCCTGAAGTGACGGCGGTGTCGGTGATGGGGGACGAGCAGATCGACATGGCCGAGCAGCTGCCGAGCACCGACGAGGGCGGCTTCGCAGGCGAGTGCGTCCGGGAGGCGCTGGCGGTTGTGCCAGAGGCGGGTGAAACGGAGGGAGTGGCCGGGAAAGTGGGCCCGCGCCTCGGAAAACAATAAATAAAAATGCGTGCGGAGCGGCGTCGCCGCCCGCGGGAGCCGAGTCGAGTCGAGCCGAGCCCGGCCGAGGAGGCCCGAAGCGCTTCGGGCCGCGGAGCCCAGCACTCGGGCCGGCTCGGCTTCACCTGCCGATTCCGAGCGAGGTGGAAGGGGTGTCGGCCGGGTTGGGGGAGTCGGGGATGAGCCAGAAGGCCAGGAAATGTAAAGGGGGGAGCTGAGTGTTGAGCGAAAGAGAGTTAATGGCCAGCACAGACACAGCGGGCCTAGGGGCCTGTCCCTATTTGTTGCGCACTGTTCAGAGGTGCTCGGGATTGAATGCAGACAGTTGGGGGGTGGATCGACGGACAGGTGGGGGTTGGATCTGCAGGTGTTGAGTGAGAGAGGGTTAATGGCCAGCACAGACACGGTGGGCTGAAGGGCCTGTCTCTATTTGCTGCACACTGTTCGGGGGTGGATCTGCAGACAGGTGGGGGTTGATCTGCCGACAGATGGTGGATCTGCAGACAGGTGGGGGTTGGATCTGCAGGTGTTGAGCGAGAGAGGGTTAATGGCCAGCACAAACATGGCGGGCTGAAGGGCCTGTCTCTATTTGCTGCACACTGTTCGGGGGTGGATCTGCAGAGAGGTCGGGGTGGATCTACAACAGGTGAGGGTGGATCTGCAAAGGAAGGGGGGTAGATCTGCAGACAGGTAGGGATGAATTTGCAGACAGGTTGGGGGGGTGGGGAGTGTGAAACACAAGCCTGCAGAAGCTGTGACAGTAGCTGAAAAGACTAGCTGAATTCCTCCAGCATTTCTGTGTTTTTAGGTAAAAATATATAACCAACGTTTCGGGCCTGAGCCCTTCCTCAAGGGATGAGGAAAATGCAGACAGACGTCAGAATAAAGACGGAGAGACGGGGAAGAATGGGAGGGGGAGATATCCAGACCAACAAACAGAATGTGTTAATTGGATATGATAAGAGGAAAGATGAGAATTGATCTTGGCTCTGTGGAAGGAATCAGAGGGAAAAGAGAGAGGAAATCAGAGAATTCTATGTTAATTTGCTGATGATGTCACAGTGGTGGGTTGTATAAAGAATGGTGATGAGTCAACATACAGGAGGGAGATTGAAAACTTGGCCAAATGGTGCACCAACTACAACCTTGCACTCATTGTCACCAAAACCAAGGAGCTGATTATTGACTTTGGGAAGGGAAAATCAGACGTGTATGATCCTGTAATCACTGGGGGAGAGAGTAAACAAATTTAAGTTCTTGAGGGTCACTATCACAGAGGATCTTTCCTGGACTCAACACACAAATGGCATTGTGAAGAAAGTACGTCAGCACCTCTACTTCCTCAGGAGTTTGCAGAGGTTTGGAATTACATTGGAAACCCTGGCAAATTTCTATACAGATGTGTGGTGGAAAGCATGCTGACTGGTTGAATCACGGTCTGGTTTGGGGACACCAATACCCCTAAGCGTAAAGCCCTGCAAAAGGTAGTGGACACTGGCCAGGATATCACAGGCAAAACCCTCCCCACCATCGAGAACATCTACAGGGAACGCTGCCGACGGAGAGCAGCAGCAATCATCAAGGATCCACATCACACAGCACACACTCTGTTCTCATTGCTGCCATCAGTATAGGTGCCACAAGACTTGTACCACCAGGTTCAGGAACAGCTACTGCCCCTCCACCATCAGACCCAACAAACACAAACTGACTCATTTAAGGACTCTTACTTTTGCACTTTATTTTTTTCTGCTCTCTGTATTGCAGGGTCAGTTGTTTACATTGTTTATTTGTTTACATGTGTACATTATATGCAGGTTTTTGCACTACAAATAAGTGGTAATTTTGCCCAGCCCACAGGAAAAATAATCTCAGAGTTGTATGTGATGACGTGTATGTACTCTGGCAATAAATCTGAAATCTAATGCCATCTGGTTGGAGGGGCCCAGATGGAAGGTGGTGTTACATAGGAAGTAGGAACAGGAGTAGGCCAAAAATGGCCCATCGAGCCTGCTCTGCCATTCAATACGATCATGGTTGATCTAATTTATGACCTAACTCCACCTACCTGCCTTCTCCCCATATCCCCTAATTCCTCTATCATGTAAAAATTTATCTAACTGAATTTTAAATATGTTTAATGAGGCAGCCTCAACCACTTCCCTGGTTAGAGAATTCCAAACATTCACTACTCTCTGGGAAAAACTTTTTCCTCATCTCTGTCCTAAATCTACTCCCCCGAATCTTGAGACTGTGTCCTCTCGTTTTAGTTTCCCCGGCTAGCTCAAAAAACCTTCCTACATCTATCCTATCCATACCCTTCATAATCCTATCTGTTTCTATAAGATCTCCTCTCATTCTTCTGAACTCGAGCGAATACAATCCTAGACGATTTAATCTTTCATCATACGTCAACCCCTTCATCCCAGGGATCAACCTAGTAAACCTCCTCTGGAGTGTCTCCAAAGCCAGTATATCCTTCCTCAAATGTGGAGACCAGAACTGGACACAGTACTCCAGGTGCGGTCTCACCAGTACCTTATACAGTTGCAACATTACCTCCCTACTCCTGAATTCAATTCCTCTAGCGATGAAGGCCAACATTCCATTTGCCTTCTTAATAACCTGCTGCACCTGCAACCTAACTTTTTGCGATTCATTCACAAGCACTCCCAAGTCCCTCTGCACAACAGCATGCTGTAGTTTTTCACCCTTTAAATAATATTCAGCTCTTTTATTTTTCTTGCCAAAGTGGATAACCTCACACTTACTAACATTGTACTCCATCTGCCAGACCTTTGCCCACTCATCCAGCTTAACTATATCCCTCTGCAGACTCTCCACATCCTCATTACAATTTGCTCTTCCATTCAATTTGGTGTCATCCGCAAACTTGGTTACACCACATTTTGTCCCCTCCTCCAAGTCATCAATGTAAATGATGAACAGTTGTGGGCCTAACACTGACCCCTGCGGCACCCCACTTACCACTCTCTGCCAACCTGTAAAACTCCCATTTATCCCGACTCTCTGCTTCCTGTCAGACAACCAATTTTCAATCCAGCCCAATATACTTCCCCGGACTCCACTTTCCTGTAACTTACTGATAAGTCTTTTGTGCGGCACCTTATCAAACGGTTTCTGGAAATCCAAATATACATCAACCTGTTCCCCTCTATCCACTGCACCCATTATATCCTCAAAGAATCCTAACAAGTTTGTCAAACAAGATCTTCCCTTTCTAAAACCATGCTGCGTCTGCCTGATTGAACCCTTACGTTCCAAAAGTTTCACTATTTCATCTTTAATGATGGCTTCAAGCATTTTTCCAACTACAGACGTCAAGCTAATTGGCCGATAATTTCCAGTCTTCTGCCTACATCCCTTCTTAAAAAGTGGCGTGACATTTGCTGTCTTTCAGTCTGCCGGGACCTGCCCAGAATCCAATATGTGTTCTTCCAATTTGCAGTGCATGATCATGAGCAGACTATTTTGGTGTTGCCTCATGCATCCACTATGAACTCGTCAACTTTGCTGCCAACTTCTGCCCTGACCTCAAATTCTGGTCCATCTCTAGCAACCTTCTCCCTTTTCTCGATCTCTTTCTTCATCTTTGGAGACATAATTTTGGCAGACATCTTCTACAAACCCATTAACACACACAGCTACTTCAACTACACATCTTCACACCCTGGAAGGATTCCATTACTTTCTCTCAATTCCTCCATCTCTGTCGTATCTGTTCCTAGAATGAGGTCTTCCATGCTAGATAATCAGAGGTGTCCTTCAATCAATGTGGCTTTCCCTTTACCACCATCAGCTCACATATCCTCCATTACCTGCACATCTGCCCTGAGCCCTTTCTGTTCCCACGTGCAACAAAGACAGGATTTCACTTGTCCTCACCTACCTCCCCACCAATCACAGGAATGGTGATTGAAAATGGATGGAGTGTGGTGCAGGATGAGGGATAGATGTTTAATAGATGCATGGTTATGGTTAGGACAGCTTTAGAGTGATATGGCCCAAATACAGGTTAATGGGACTACGTTGAGTAGGCAATTTGGCCAGCATGGATGTGTTGAGCTGAAGGGACTGTTTTCTTGCTGTATAATTCTGAGGGAAATTGGCATGGAAACCATACCTCATACTCTCAACCAGGACTGGCCTCCATTCTATGTGTCCAGGCTGACTCCACAAAGTCGAGTTTCCAACATGGAGTGGGGGAAGTGCTATCAAATGTTCTATTCGTATAGTGCAATTGTAATGCAGAATATTTATTCCTGTAATTTTATTATGTGCCTGGGAATGTGGTGATGGAATGGACAATGTTTTAAATTTTTTAAAGTTTAAACATACAGCATGGTAATAGGCCCTCAATCCCGTGCCACCCAATTACTCCCAATTAACCCACAACACCCGGTATGTTTCAAATGGTGGGAGCAAACTAGAACCCCCAGGGAAAACCCACAGAGACATGGGGAGAATGAACCACCTCTTTACAGACAGTGCAGGATTTGAAACCTGGTCGGTGGTGCTGTAACAGCGTTACGCTGACCGCTTCACTAACCGTGCCGACCCTGTGTGTGGAAGTAGTTTGTAGTGCTAGGTCTTGTGTACCGACAGTGACTATCACAAAGCAGTAATGGTTCCAGGAAACTCCAGTGGGTTATTTGGGCAGCTGATTAAAAAGCAGGAGGATGACAGATTTTCCATTAACTGCATTTCTGAGACAGTCATGAAGTCCCACAGCCCTTTGGCCCAGCTTGGTATTCTGGATAATCCCGTCTGCCTGCACCCTGTCCATATCCCTCCAGGCCTCTTATCCATAAATCTGTCAGTATAAGAGATTTTCACTATTGAAAACTGAAATTAAAATTGAGAAGAAAAAGTAACACAAACATTGGTGTAGTGGATAGTGAATGCTCTTACAGAGCCAGCCACCGAGGTTCGATTAAGGAGTTCGTACATTCTCACTGTGTTTGCGTGGGTTTCCTTCGGATGCTCTGGTTTCTTCCCACACTTCAAACACGTACAAGGTTAGTAGGTTTATTGTGTAGGTGGATGTTTTGTGGCAGTGTGGGCTGGAATTGACTGTTACCCACTACATCTCTGTTATTTTTTAAAATTGAGTGCTATAATTAGATAATTACATCTTCACTCACTTGGAGTGGAGGTAGGGTAAATATGAAGTTTTCATTTTCAAATTGAATTGTTTATTGCCAAATGTACAAAGATACAGTGAAAGGCTTTGTTTTGTGAGTTCAGGCAAATCAACCCAAACTCTGCACACTAACGTCGTGTTGTGAAACAGTGGTGGCACAGCACATAAGAAGTAGGAACAAGAGGAGGCCATCTGGCCCATCAAGCATGCTCTGCCATTCAGTAAGATGAGGACTGATCTGGCCATGGATTCAGCTCCACCTACTTAATTCCTTAATTCCCCCATGATGCAAAATCTATCGAACAGTCATAAAAATATTTAATCAGACAGCTCCTGCTGCTGAGACGCTACCTTAACTGTGGAGTATTTCCAGCATTTCTGTACTTAGGAAAAATACTATGCTGAGTATAACTGTACAAAGATTATTTCTAAAGAACAGAACCAAAGTGATGCTTCAAGATTCAGAATCAGCATAATGAATTTATAGTTAACACAATTACGCTGGAGAAGCTCAGCAAATCACGCAGCATTCTTTACATGACAAAGATGAAGGTACAGAAGCAATGTTTCGGCCCCGGGTCAGACAGATGTCTGAATAAGATGGTGGGGTGGGGGGGAGGGAGGGCAGAGGGAGGAGCACAGTCCCACAGGCAGAAGGTAATAGGTGAGAAAAGCTAAAGTGATGGGGATGGGGAGCTTGTGAGTGGAGAGGGAAAGGGACAGAGGGATGGGGAAGAGATGGAGACATGGAAGGGGCCTAACAGAACTGGAGAAGTTAATGTTAATGCCGTCTGGTTGGAGAGTACCCAGAAAGAATATTAGGTGTGGTTCCTCCAATTTGCAGGTGGCTTCGGTTTGGCAGAGCATGAGGACATGGACAAACATGTTGGTGCGAGAATGAGGATCAGAATTGAAGGGGATGGTTACTGGAGGTCTTTACTGTTGCAGCGGACAGAGCGAAAGTGCTCAATGAAACAATTTCCCAGTCCATGTCCAGGATCTCCTACAATGAGAGCACCAGATACAGTAGATGATCCCTGCAGATTCACAAAGTTCAGATTTATTGCCAGAGTAGATATGTGACATTACATACAACTCTGAGATTCTTTTTTCCTGTGGGCCAGGCAGAATTTCTACTTATCAGAAGTGCAAAATACTGTACTCAAGGAAAGATACATGTACAAAAGAGAGAAATGTGAACAAAGAAGTGCGAACAAACTGCAATGCAAAAATGTTCAGTAATAAATAATGTGCAAAGTAGGAGTCCTTAAATGAGTCTCTGATTGAGTGTGTTCCTGAAACTGGTAGCATTAAGAATTTGGTGGGGGGGGGGGGGGGCGGGGAGGGAGTGCTTCTGAGAATGTGCCTGTTGAAGGATTCCAGGGGTGTGTCAGCATTCTGATCAGTGGGAAGAGTAAATCCCTGGGCCATGTATGGCCTTCTTTGTCATCTGGAATGAGCATATATTCCAGTTTAATCTGATCCAGAAGAGAGACACATGAAATAAAATGATCAAAGTGCTAATAGTTTTTTTCTCCTGTTGGTTTCTGGGTTGCAGAAGTGACAACTGTGACTGTGGGAAGTATGACTGGAGCTGCTGAGAATGTTTTCACGACATCTGTTGCAAATGCTTCCATATCAGAGCATGTATTGGTAAGTGGGCACACTCAGTCACGGCATTGTTCATACACCCATGTGCTTCATCACTTTTTGTTCTAGCTTGTCCTCGAGAATGTTTACTGTATAGACATCCATACTTTTACTTATTGTCAGGTGTTGCTTGGTAGGTAATGCTCTCTGGTTAGAGCATAGGTGTGAGTCCCACCCTAGAAACTTCTGCCCCAATCTTGGGCATGTCCCCTAATGTGAAGTGAATTCTGTACTGGTGGAGGAGCTGATTTTTGGGAGAGATGTTATTATTTTCCTGTCTGCTCTGTCAGGTATGTGAAAAATTGTATGAGTAGCCCTCCATTTTCCTGGCTATTTATCCCAGTGTAGGCAATTTATCTGGATTTTCATATGGTGTTTGATGGATTGAAAATGCACTGATGGGTCCAGGGAAAATATTAGCATGGAAACAAAATTGGTTAAAAAACAGCAAAGATAAATGGGTCATTTTCATGACAAGGTATTCCTGACGGGATGCCAAGGATCATGTTTAGCTATTCATGTTTCATTGTATAAATGCTAATCAGAGGAAGTGAGAAAGGGAGTTATGTCTGAGGAGGGTTACGGAGGTAGTGAATAATCAAGAAGGTGAGAGTGGAGTATAATGTGGGAAAATTACTTCCGTAGCAAGAAGTTGTGGCAGTCACGTTCTTACCTGCATCAGGAGTGGTACCAGCCGCTGATGATGACATAAGCGAAGCCATGTGCGGGAGTAATAGCACGCATACGTGGCTGTGTTAAGCGTCAGTATACGGGTGATGAATCTCAGATGCAGGGGGAGGAGAGCGAGAGTGTCAGGATCATCTGTGCAGCAGTGAACTAATGAGAAGGTCAGCGGAGTTTAGCTGGGTGGTGCTTGGAGAGTTGAAAAAAACAATGTTGTGTCTAATGATTAATAAAGAAAGTCGACTTCATGGTGTGCTGAAAGAAACAAGTGAATGTATTCTTTATTTGTTTATAAGCTGTGGTAAATTAGTCCTGTTACCCCATGAGTTCACAGAACCTTCTAGTTTAAAATGGCTAGGGATGAGGATAAACCCCTTACAGGAGCAGTTGGGGAGGTCAGACTGAAGATTCCCGCCCTTTTATTAATAATGCACTAGTGTGGTTCACGATCCTTGAAGCGCGCTTCTCTGCCCTCAGTGTGACGAGTCAGAAGACAAAATACGGATTACTTGTGGAGCGTCTTTCAGAGCAGATTGCCTTTGAAGTGGAGGATGTATTAGTGAATCTGGATGGTGATTTCCCATACGACATGCTTAAGGCAGCTATTCTGCAGCGTACTCAGCCATCTAGGGAGACTTGTATTGACCAATTACTAGCTGATGTCAGCCTAGGCAATAGGCAACTGTCACAGATGTTGAGGAGGTGACACAGGCTAGCTGGAACAAACCCTGCGGAAGGCAATTTTTGGAAACAGAGGTTCCTTCGATGTTTATCTCGTCATGTACAAGACCATTTGGTGAGTGAGACTGGAATTCTTTCCCCAAGAAAGCAGTAAAGGCTGCCTCATTAAATAAATTTAAGACACTGTTAAATACATGTTTGCATAGTAGTGGAATTAAGGGTTGTGGGGAAAAGGCAGTGGAGTTGAACTCGCGTCCAGATCAACCATAGCCATTTTGAATGGCAGATTGCCTTCTCCTGCCCCTGATGTTCTCTCATCCACCTGGCAGAATTTGCTCTTATCCCAAACAACACCTCTTAGAATTCCATCCATTCTCTACTAGAGGCATTAGCTGTGTAGACAGTCCATGCTCAGAACCAAGGATCACAGATTAAGGATAAGGGAACAGATGACATTTTTTTTCTCTTGGAGACTGGTGAATCTGTGGAATGTCTACCACAGAAGCTGAATCATTAAACATACTCAAGAAGAAATTAGGTGTTATTCTTAAAGCTAGTAAGATCTAGAGATGTAGGGGGGAATCAGGATCCAGATAAGCAGTTGGGAGCATGTAGAATGGTGCAACAGATTCAAAGGGCCAAATTGCCTCATTCTGTTCTTATGTTTTTGTTTCCAGTTTGGTAAAACTAACAGAGAGACTGTACCCCTGATTCTGAACTGAACAGTGCAGGAAAGATCCTCTTGGCTTCTGCTCTGAAAATCCCTCACAGAATCTTGCATGTCTCAATGCACACATGTGCAGTGAGATTCACCACCCAATGCTAAAGAAATTCCTTCACATCTCTGTTCTAAACCGACATCCTTCAAACCTGTGCCCTCTTGTCTTTGACATTTGAAATGTTTCAATGACATCCCCCCTCATTCTCTTAAATTCCAATGAGTACAGGCCAAGAACTGTTGAAATAACCCTTTCATTCCCGGAATCATCCTTGTGAACCTCATCTGAATCCTCTCCAATATCAAAACATCCTTTAAATTTAGACATGCAGCACTGTAACAGGCCAATTCGGTCCATGCTGCCAAATTGCACCCCATTAACCTACACCCCATTAACCTACACCCCATTAATCAGTGTGTTTTTGATGGGTTGGAGGAAACTGGAGCCCTTGGAGAAAACCCACGCAGACACGGGGAGAATGTACAAACTCCTTACAGACAGCGCGGGATTCGAACCCAGGTCCAGTCTCAATCGCTGGAGCTGTAAAGGCATTGCGCTAACCGGTAATCCAACATTTCTTAAATGAAGAGCTCAAAACTGCTCACAATACTCCAAGTGAGGTCTCACCAGTGCCTCAACATCACATCCCTGCTCTTATATTCTACTTCTCTTGAAATGACTGCAGCATTGCATTTACCTTCTTCACCACAAACTCAACCTGCAAGTTTACCTTCAAACTATCCTGCACAAGGACTCCTAGGTCCCTTTGCATCTGGGTATTTTTAATTTTCTCCCCATTTATTTTCTCCAACCATATTGCACGACCGTTCACTTTCCGACATTGTAGTTCATTTGCCACTTCTCTGCCCATTCTCCTAATCTGTCTAAACCCTTCTGCTGACTCCCTGTTTCCTGCCCCTTTACCTACCTTCGTATCATCTGCAAACTTGACCACCAAGCCATTCATTATACAATCTAAATCATTAATATACAACATAAAAAGAAGTGGCCCCAACACCAACCCAGGTGGAACAGCTCTAGCGACTGACAGCCAACCAGAATAGATCCCTGTAATCAAAATCTGCCAATTAGCCAATGCTCTACCCATGCTAGTATGTTTCCTGTTATACCAGGGACTGTTTTCTTATTAAGTTGCCTCATGTGCGCATCTTGCAAAGGCTGAAAATCCAAATACACAACATCCACTGCATCTCCTTTACCCAGCCTGCTGGTCACTTCTTCAAAGAATTCCACTAGGTCTGTCAAACAAGATTTTCCCTTCAAGAAGCTATGCTGGCCTTTGGTCTATCTTATGAGCCTTCAAGTACTCCCAACCAGAATCTTAAGATCATGACCATTTCCTCCACAATCTCTACCACTACCAAGGGTGTGATCCATCTGGTCCGGGTGACTTATCCATCCTTAGTCCATTCAGCTTCCTAAGCATCTTCTCCTTTTAAATAGTTTTTTTTTCCCCCAGAAAAGCTTTTATTTATAACTGATATCATTGCAAAATACCAAGTACAAAGGCTTCAGCAAAAAATGTTCATGATGTACACATCTGTACCCTATCTGTCAAAATACTAAGTAACGAAGCTATGATTAACTACTACTGCTTATTCTGATGCATTACACAGAATCAGGACAAATTCAGCCAATGAGAAGCAGTGTCTCAATCTGTCCTCTGCAGCTATTAGCTGAGACAGCTGTGGACTGTGTTAGTTAAATAGATGGGGCAGTTAAACATCAGTGTGGCCCAAACAGCAACCTGTGCTTGTTGCCACAGTGGCAGCAAGCAGTGCAATACTCCTGAACAATATGGTTGCTATTGAGATTAATCTCTGGTGTGCTGGTTTGAGAGGCTGTCAAATGCAGGGGAGTAGGGTGACAGCAGATCCACAAGTCCCAGCAGGACATCACCTCCCCTGCTTTGGAAGGGAGATAGGAGCAAGTCAGGTGAGAAAATGATGATGATACAAGGCTGCTTGGGGCATTCATAACCATTCTTCCTTGGTAGTAAACGCAAAGTGGAAAGGTTACAGGCGGAGAACAAAGGTTTTCAGCTTTTAAACCAGCAAACATACAGAGTGGCAAAAGCAGAGAGCAGCCCCAAGAAGAAGGGGTGAATGGTCGGTCCTGGTCCAACACCGCTCTTAGAGTTGCAGAGATCCCAGCTGCAGCATGTGAACTTCAGCCCCGTGTCAATGTTGAATGCCTTCTCTATGGCCTTGACATCACAACTGGAGTCGCTCCAACAGCGCCGGATAATGTTCTGGGTTTTAGAAAAGGTGACATTCAAGCAGGCATTCTGCTTTTAAATAGTTTCTGTACTCATTTCTCTTCCCTGATACTTGGAAATCTGGCACACTGCTAATGTCTTCTATAATGAAGACTGATGAATACTCCTTGGCTCCCATTATTATTTCTCCAGCTTCATTTTCTAGTGGTTCTATGTTCTACTCTCTCCTCTCTTTACTCTTCGTATACTTGAAGAAACTTTTTGTATCCTCTTTGATATTATTTGCTAGCCTACTTTCATCCTTCATCTTGTCCTTCCTTATGAGTCCGACACTGTACCTCTTACAAATGATCTGCAATGACATCTTTTATAATGGACTCCAGCGTTTCCCCTCATTTATAAACTGGCCTTCTTCCTCATGTTCTCTCTATCTCCTTTCTTAAAGAGTAGGGTTACATTAACCTCTCTCCAATCTGTCAAAACTTTTTCAGTCTGAAAAATACTGGCAAGAGGACACAAAATCATCAGAGGAAATGGAATCTGGGTTGGGAAGTGGAAGTGGGAGTGGAAATTGGAGTGGAAGTGGAAGTGGGAGTAGAAGTGGAAGTGGAATTGGGAGTGGAAGTGGAAGTGGGAGTAGAAGTGGAAGTGGAAATGGGAGTGGAAGTGGAAGTGGAAATGGGAGTGGAAGTGGGAGTAGAAGTGGAAGTGGAAATGGGAGTGGAAGTTGGAGTAGAAGTGGAAGTGGGAGTGGAAGTGGAAATGGGAGTGGAAGTGGAAGTGGAAATCGGAGTGGAAGTGGAAATGGGAGTGGAAGTGGGAGTAGAAGTGGAAGTGGAAATGGGAGTGGGAGTGGAAATGGGAGTGGAAGTGGAAATGGGAGTGGAAGTGGAAATGGGAGTGGAAGTGGAAGTGGAAATGGAAATGGGAGTGGAAGTGGAAATGGGAGTGGAAGTGGAAACGGGAGTGGAAGTGGAAATGGGAGTGGAAGTGGAAGTGGAAATGGGAGTGGAAGTGGAAGTGGAAATGGGAGTGGAAGTGGAAGTGGAAATGGGAGTGGAAGTGGATAAAAACCATTTCACCAGCCTTGAATGTTGGAATTAGGGGAGCTTCATAATTACGAGCAATTTTAATTTGGATATACCGTACTGTATCCTGTGGCAAGAACTTTGGTGATGAGAAGACACTGACTTCAGAAAGTTAGCAAAAGAATCAAAGGGAACTGCTTTCTTTCTTTTTAAATCTTTTTATTGATTTTATAATAATAAAACATAGAAACACATAGTGTATATGGAATACATAAGTACAGAAAGTAACACAACACTATATGTAAAGCTATTATAATCAGTACCATATCACTATCACTTCTTTTTCAATATTTTTATTGCAATTGAAATTCAAAATAAAAAAAAGAATACATATTAAAAGTCAAAAAATACAGAATACACTACACTCAAAATTTCATCCATGGTACCATGCATTCTTAATCAAACAAATTATATTATAGTAATAATTATAAAAAGAAAATCTAACCACTACTAAACTGCAGTAATAAATTACCTTATTAGCCAATACCTCTGCATTAATACCAAATCAGAGATTTTGAAAGTAATTCAAAAAGGGTCCCTACAGTGTTTGAAAATTTAAATTCAAATCGGAAATTGAGCATCGAATATTCTCTAAATTTAAACATAAAGTGATGTCACGTAGCTATTGAGCATGAATAGGCGGAGCAAAATTCCTCCATTTGAGAAACACTGCCCGACTAGCCATGAGAAATAAAAGCTCACACATGCAAATCAGAAGCCATTAAAGTTATACCCCTCTCTCAAACAATACAAAACAAGGCAGTTAAAGGATTAGGAAAGAAACTGCTGAGCGTTATGTTCCTGCCACGGTAGACTGGAATCTGCAGGCAAAGAGGAAGGTGGAAGCGGATTCACCAATAACTGAACAGTTAATTGGCAAGGGGAGCATTCTTGGTGCAGTAAATGACTGTCTTGCTATGACACCCATACTGTCAGAATAAATAATTCAAAGTGATTACTAATTGACATTAAATTAGCTATTGCCATGTGCATGGAAAAAAGCTTTATTTTATGTACTATCCAGGCAAGTCAACTCAAGTACAGTAGGGAGTCCAATAATAAAACACAAGTACAGGTGTGCCAATGTTTGCCAGGGCACACACCAAAAAAAAGCCAGGGCCCAGAATAGGTGTTTGAATAGATCATGAGAGAAAAAGAGAGCCTTTAATAGGAGTAGGTGAGGAGGGGGGTGGATTTTAAAGCAGAAGTGCAGAGCAGGGTTTTTTACATACAGGGAGTGGTGTAGACTGGAACAGGCTGTAAGTGTGGTGGAACTAGAGGCTGCTGGAGTGGGGGAACTAGAGGCTGTCGGTGTGGGGGAACTAGAGGCTGTCGGTGTGGGGGAACTAGAGGCTGTCGGTGTGGGGGAACTAGAGGCTGTCGGTGTGGGGGAACTAGAGGCTGTCGGTGTGGGGGAACGAGGCTGTCGGTGTGGGGGAACTAGAGGCTGCTGGAGTTGGGGAACTAGAGGCTGTCGGTGTGGGGGAACTAGAAGCAATAGTAGCATTTAAAAGGCTTCTAGATAGATACAGGGAACAGAGGGATGTGGATTGTGTAGAAGCAGCAGAGGTTTAGATTAGATTCAGCATCACGTTCAGCGGTGACATGGCCAATTCTGGAGCTGTACCATGCTGTGTTCCATAACTATGGTAGGAAGGGCTGACAAAGCTTCAGACCAAATTCAAGAGAATGGGACTAGCAGTAATAAATGAGAGACTAGATAGGCTGGATTTTTTTGTGGAAGACGTGTTTGGTCATGAGAACTTAGTTATTGCACTGAACGGTTGAACTTCAATTCCAAAGTAAGGGTGTTCCAGTTCATTTCTGTACGTTGCCATTGAAGAGCAGCAACAGCCACATTTAAACCTGACTGCCTTTGGGCCAGTGGGAGCTGCTTCTCGAATGGCAATAATCCTTGCATCGAGTGGTGCTGCAGAGAAACAACCACAGATATTTGAATGGCCATTCAAAATTATGTGTGAGAGCAGTAGAAAACTGCTCTTTTTTTTACCGTTTTTGCCAAGTTCTGGGCATAGGTTAACCATGAACAGAAAGTGAAACACAAGTTCAAACAGCTGTGAGCAATGACATCCAGATGTTAACATGATCAGTCTGAAGGAAACTCTTGCAGGTTTCCTTTGTGTAGTTGTACTCTTGAAGCTGCATAATATTATCAATTAACTTTATTGGTTTCTTGGTTCAGTTTTCCAGTGTACACCAGAGACAAACACAGCTTCTTGATCTTTCTATAAGACCATGAGACATAGAAGCAGAAACAGGTTATTTGGCCCATTGTGAATGCCTCACTATTTAATCATGAGCTGATCCATTTCCCCACTCAGCCCCGTTGCCCGGCCTTCTCCCCTTAACCTTTGATGCCCTGGCTAATCAAGAACCTATCAATCTTTGCCTTAAATACACCAATAACCTGGCTTCCACAACTGCCTGTGCAACAAATTCTGCAGATTTACCACCCTCCAGCTGAAGAAATTCTTCCTCATCTCTGTTTTAAGCGTTAACCCTTCAATCCTGAAGTTGGCCCCTCTTGTCCTAGAGTCTCCCACCATGAGAAACAGCCCTTCTACATCTACTCTGTCCACGTCTCACTTCTCGCTGCATTTCCTCACAAGCTACATATTTCTCTTTTTCCTTTCACATCCTGTCCTTCACACCAAGTACCAGGAACACTGAAACTTGTAATGCTCAGGGGAAAGAAGCGTTAAAGCCAGTGGAATCAGCATGAACCTGTTGAGAGCAGGGAGACAGAACCCAATTGTGGGCCATTCCTGAGATGGACCCATTGTAATTGTTGGGCTACCATTGTGAGTGGAACACTGAAGCTGCCAGGCTTTGGTGGAGTGATGGTGTAAGATCATAAAGTGTTGTTAAGCAGCAAGATGAAAGGTTAGAGTTTGAGGTGATGGTTTCCCGCAGACAGTCACAGCAAATCTGTCTATTTCTTTTCAAATGTGATCAGTTTGCACTTTATAACCTTCCAGCATTTAGTGCTTGTAGTTGACCTGTTTGAGGTAGACAATACTGAGGACTTTATCAGTTACTGCATCCTGTGATCTTTCCCAGTCAGGAAGAACCACACTGCAGATTGGAGAAGGACTCCCCACAGACAAAGCCACATTGATTGTGGTTCACACAGATGGGAGTATTGTGGAAACAACAGGATTGAAAACTCCCAGTGCACCTATAACTCAAGGTACTGAGCTGCATTGCATGTTCTCCCATGGTAGCAGAACACTCTAGTGGTTGAGGAACTCGGGGATGGGTGGGAGGTGGGACTGAATCATCTCTGAGAAACATCTGGGGAAGATAAATAGATCTGGGGCTTGGGCGACCTTTGGGGGGGATTGGGGTGAGATCCAAGGGGATTGGATGGGATCTGGGGGATTAAGTGGGATCTTGGGGATTGGGTGAGATCTGGGGCAAATGGGTGAGATCTGGGGGATTGTGTGAGATCTGGGGATATTGAGTAAACTGAACTTTGATCTTGATGCATTGTGGTACTGTCTAATGCAGGGTAGTGGGGGTGATGTTGAGCCAGTATCATAGACCACTGGGCTCTACTCCAGGGAAGGTGCCTAAATAAGAGGGAAGGGTTAAACCAGAGCTCATTTGAAACCAATATGCTTACAGGGAAGTTCACTACTGCAACTTGGGAGGAATAAGCTAGTGTGGCAGGTGCTGGGAACCAGAGCAGTAGAACAACATGTACAGGGTCCAAGTTTTAATTTTAAAAAAATTATTTCATAAATTATTTGTTATTTTCTCCAAAGGAATGCATGATCTCATCTCCACATGCCATTGTTGAATATTCAATTTAGTATCATTTTACCATGTAACTGCAAGACATTTCCTGGCTTTTGCAAAATCCAACCTTATAAAAGCAATTTGAAACTTATCTAATTTTAACTCCAAACTCAATGCTTTAATATGTCCCAATAAAAATATCATAGGATCAAATAGAATTTTACATTTAAACAGACCCTCTAAAAATTCCTTAATTTTATTTCAATAAGGTTTAACCATCTCACATAACCAAACCGAATGTAAAAAAGTTCCAACTTCTTTGTGACATAGATCTGAAGTAACGTATTTGAATTTCTTTGATTTCTCCGGAGTTAGGTATAATTAATGAATAAAGTTATAATGAACCAATCTATATTTTATCTTCACAATTTTAGTTATACTATCCTCACATATCAACATCCAGTCATCAGGGGGTATGGATATTCCCAAATCTTTTTCCCATTTCACTCTAGTTTTATCAACGTACGGTTTGAGCATTTTAACTTGCAATAAAGTATACATATCTGATATAAAACCTTTCTACCACCCTCAGTGAGCAAAATCTCAAATTTAGATCTAGAAAAGCCTCAGAGTATGCCCAAAATTATTCAATAATAAAGCTTTAACCTGATAATAAGAAAAGAGAGTACTCAAAGGTGTATCATATTTCTCTTCGTTGAAAAGAAATAAAATAACCTGCTTCATACCAATTTAATTCCTTTTTGTTCCCATATCTTCAAAAGTTGATAGTTCACCATAAAAGGAAAAAGCTTATTTTGAAATAATGGTGTTTTAGCTAAAAGCTTACCTTCAGTACCTACAGTTTCATTCTTATTAGTCCATAACTCAATTAGGTGTTTCAACACCAGCAAATTATAGCTACTTAATAACTGAGGATTCCATCGGTAAATAAATTGATTTGTCCTCTTTTCCCCAAGCTGGGATCATTCAATATTAGCCCATACCAAGGACCTGTCCACTTGAAACATCCTATTAATAAACTTTAACTGGGCTGCTCCATAATAATTTTGAAAATTAGGTAATTGTAGTCCTCCTAGCGCATATTTCCAGATTAACTTATGTAATGAAACGCTCACCATTTTATCCTTCCACAAAAATTTTCTCACCAAAGTATTCAAATCTTTTAAAAATTTATAAGGTATTTTACATGAAATAGACTGAAACAAATATTGAATTTGGGGAAATATATTAATTTTTATATAATTCCATCAACGTTATGGGTAAATCCTTCTACCTATTCAAATCACCTTAAATTTTAGTCAATAGGGGTAAATAATTCAATGCAAATAAATTATTATAATTATTTAATATGTTCGGACCATTTAAACTTCACAACTTATCTACACAATGAATAATCCATAATTTCACTCTTCTCCCAATTTACTTTATAACCAGACAACGCTCCATATTGTTCCAAACATTTATGTAAAGTCTCCAAAGATTGCAGGGGATGTGTTAAATATATCAAAACATCATCTGCAAACAAATTTATCTTATATTCTTCAGAATTTACCTTAATACCTTTAATAAGACTATCTTGCCTAATCATCTGCGCCAAAGGCTCAATTACCAACATGAAGAGAGCTGGTGACAAAGGACAGCCCTGTCTAGTCGATCTAGATAATGTAAAAGGCAAATCCATTTGTCACCACTCTCGCAAGATTGCCTTAATAATCCCAGAGAGTGTCACTGCTGCATTCAAAGAGGATATAATGGAGGGTTTATACATGAGGGAGTGTGGCTAGAGATCAAAAGTAAGACAGGTACAATCACAGAGATTGGGCTAAACTGTTGGCATCCCATCAGCTCCTATTAGGTGGAGGGAAATATCTGTGAACAGAAATTGCAAAAGCAATATGATTGACATCATGGCAGACTGTAGTTTCCCCAACATTGACTGGTGCAAGAGGTTTGGGTAAGCAGAATTTGTTTGAGGGTTTCTTGGAAACAGTATGTCGATTGTCTAACCAGGGAAGAGACTGCATTAGACTCTGTACTGGGAAATGAGCTTGTCCAGGAGATCAGAGTTTCAGTGGAAGGATATTTTGGGAACAATTATCACAATTCCATAAATGTTCAGATAGTTATGGATAAAGATAAGACTGGACCTTCAAGAAAGGGAAAGATTTGGTGGGGGGGGGGGGAATTCCAATTGCAGCAGTACCAGACAAGAGCTGGGAGTGTAGATTAGGAGGGGCTGCTATAGGATAAGACCATATCTCCCACATGGGATTTGTTTAAAGAACAGCTGCTCAGAGTGCACGACTACATGTTCCATTGAGGAAGGAAATCTAGGATGGCAAGGTTTGGGAATCTTGGTCAATGAGATATGTAAATTTAGTCAAAAAGTAAAAGAAAGCATGTGCAAGCTTTAGAAAGCTGAGGTCAGGCAGGGCCTTTAGGAGTATAAAGGAATCTGGAGATGTTACTCAGTTAATTAGGATGGAAAAAAGGGGCAATGGAATAACCTTGGCAATTAGGATTAAGGGAAATCCCAAGGCATCTTGCACACATGTGATAGACAACAGGGCAGCTAAGACCACTCAGAACATGAATAGGGAGTGGAGGGACGTGGACTATGTGCAAATCAATCTACAGTTTAATTGGCATTATGGTTAGCATTTGCATGATGGGCCGAATGGTCTATTCCTGTGCTGTACTGTTCTTTGATAGCTGTCCTACCATTTTCTGCAAAGTTGTACACATGAAGAATTAAGAAAAGAGAATACTTTTGACCTTAATGATTCTTCTCTCGGTGTGATACCAGGTCCACAGGCACCAACAACTCCTCTGACACCGGGCCCTGACAAGGATGGAACCAAATACAACTGGGATCCATCTGTGTATGAGAACGAGCTTCCAGTCCGATGCCGAAATACAAGTGGAATTCTGTTCAAGAACAAGTTGGGTTCTGGTGAGAAAATCCTCTCCTTCCTTGGGTTTTCTGGCTTCATATCCAAGGCTTTGGTGGATTAATTGGATCATTAAGTGGATCACTGGGTTATCTTCTAGAGAAGGTCTGACTTGTACAAAAAGGATGGGCTGCACCTGAACTGGAAAGGGACCAATATCCTGGCAGGCAGTTTTTGCTGTTGGGGAGGGTTTAAACTTGTTTGGCAGGGGGTGGGAACCAGAATGTGAGGTCAAAGAATGATGCTATGCGTTCTGAGTTTGTGAGAAAGGACAGGCATAAATGTGGCCAATTAGAAGGTTTGAAATTTTAATGCTAGGAGTGTTAGGAATAACGGGGATGAACTTAAAGCATGGATCAGTATGTGGAACTTTGATATTTTGGCTGTTACAGAGACTTAGCTGGAGGAAGGGCAGGATTGGCTGATGCAGGTACCAGGGTTTAGGGTTTTTTAAAAAAGGAATAGGATGGGAGGTATAAAAAGCAGGGAGGGGAGTAGCATTACAGGTCAGGGATAGTATCACAGCTGTAGATAGGGAGGTATTATGAACTAAATCAGCAGAAATGGTAATAACCCTAACGTGTAGCATTTTCAACAACAATAAGATTTAATTATCAATAACATAAAGTCTTACTTAACTCTAAACACACCCACTATGTGCAAATGTTAATATGTGTGTGTTAAAACCCAAACCATTACAATTTAAGTTTGATTCTGAAGAGATGATTTTTAAGTTCAGACTCAGAAAGCTTTTGTGTTGAAACTCAGTCTTTACTGCTGTTCAAAAGCAATTATGGAGTAAGTGTGAGGGATCAGATTTCTTTAAGTTGTTGCACAAAAGTAATTTTGAAGTATTTTAAGATAGCAAGTCATCAGACCTCTTTAAAACTCTCAAATTTCTTGTAGAGTTGTGTTCAGAGCAATGTTTCTTCATACGAATGATTTTTCCTCTTGCACGGAAGTTTCAGAATCTGTGTTCCACACGATGAATCTGTCCTCTTTTCAAAGAGTCAGTGGAGTGGCTATTTTCTTCCATGATGATTTCATAAACCTAGACAAGGGCTGAATGAAATAACCATTTAAAAATGGTTATGATTCAGATGCAAGATTAATTTTGCTTTTTTAATAACCAATGTCCTTTTCAATGGACACAACAGGATTGTCCTCTCTCTCTTAAAAAGACTGTCGGAGGTGGTCTTCCTCATTCAAAACCCACTTATTCTGTGTTCTCCTTTGACCAGGAATACCTTTTCTGGCTACTGTATCTTCAATTCTGTCTTTCAGGATATAGTCAATTTCTTCTGATTTCAAAATGTCTCTCAAAACAATCTTTAATCATGTGACATGAGGGGGCGTGGCAAGATGGCGTAAGGATCAGACGTGCCTTCCAGTCCTCTCCTGATTCTATTTTATTTTTTTGTCTAGAAATGCCCGTTAAAATTCTTTAAAAGTTTAGATAATTTCAATGCTGTTAATTTAACTTATGATGGTACAATTGGTGGAAAAGAGCAAAAAAAAACGACAACAGATCATCAAAAAACTACATTTTCCAAAAGTTCAAGTTTTGGAGCCTACCTACAGGAAAGACACCGGGACTCAGCGTGAAATGGATCCCAGGAGAGAGGTACAGTGTTCGGATGTAGAGCTCTATGTTACATCGGTAGAGCCCCCTAAAGAGGGCGCCAAACAGCCTTTAGAACAAAGAGTTACTCAAAGGCATTTGTCAGCTGTAGAGGTGGTGCTGCAAACTGCATCTCTTGAGATACAAGAACCTATACAACTTGATGTCTTTCTTTTCTTTGGCTTGGCTTCGCGGACGAAGATTTATGGAGGGGGTAAAAAGTCCACGTCAGCTGCAGGCTCGTTTGTGGCTGACAAGTCCGATGCGGGACAGGCAGACACGATTGCAGCGGTTGCAAGGGAAAATTGGTTGGTTGGGGTTGGGTGTTGGGTTTTTCCTCCTTTGCCTTTTGTCAGTGAGGTGGGCTCTGCGGTCTTCTTCAAAGGAGGTTGCTGCCCGCCAAACTGTGAGGCGCCAAGATGCACGGTTTGAAGCGTTATCAGCCCACTGGCGGTGGTCAATGTGGCAGGCACCAAGAGATTTCTTTAGGCAGTCCTTGTACCTTTTCTTTGGTGCACCTCTGTCACGGTGGCCAGTGGAGAGCTCGCCATATAACACGATCTTGGGAAGGCGATGGTCCTCCATTCTGGAGACGTGACCCATCCAGCGCAGCTGGATCTTCAGCAGCGTGGACTCGATGCTGTCGACCTCTGCCATCTCGAGTACTTCGACGTTAGGGGTGTAAGCGCTCCAATGGATGTTGAGGATGGAGCGGAGACAACGCTGGTGGAAGCGTTCTAGGAGCCGTAGGTGATGCCGGTAGAGGACCCATGATTCGGAGCCGAACAGGAGTGTGGGTATGACAACAGCTCTGTATACGCTTATCTTTGTGAGGTTTTTCATTTGGTTGTTTTTCCAGACTCTTTTGTGTAGTCTTCCAAAGGCGCTATTTGCCTTGGCGAGTCTGTTGTCTATCTCATTGTCGATCCTTGCATCTGATGAAATGGTGCAGCCGAGATAGGTAAACTGGTTGACCGTTTTGAGTTTTGTGTGCCCGATGGAGATGTGGGGGGGCTGGTAGTCATGGTGGGGAGCTGGCTGATGGAGGACCTCAGTTTTCTTCAGGCTGACTTCCAGGCCAAACATTTTGGCAGTTTCCGCAAAGCAGGACGTCAAGCGCTGAAGAGCTGGCTCTGAATGGGCAACTAAAGCGGCATCGTCTGCAAAGAGTAGTTCGCGGACAAGTTGCTCTTGTGTCTTGGTGTGAGCTTGCAGGCGCCTCAGATTGAAGAGACTGCCATCCGTGCGGTACCGGATGTAAACAGCGTCTTCATTGTTGGGGTCTTTCATGGCTTGGTTTAGCATCATGCTGAAGAAGATTGAAAAGAGGGTTGGTGCGAGAACACAGCCTTGCTTCACGCCATTGTTAATGGAGAAGGGTTCAGAGAGCTCATTGCTGTATCTGACCCGACCTTGTTGGTTTTCGTGCAGTTGGATAATCATGTTGAGGAACTTTGGGGGACATCCGATGCGCTCTAGTATTTGCCAAAGCCCTTTCCTGCTCACAGTGTCGAAGGCTTTGGTGAGGTCAACAAAGGTGATGTAGAGTCCTTTGTTTTGTTCTCTGCACTTTTCTTGGAGCTGTCTGAGGGCAAAGACCATGTCAGTGGTTCCTCTGTTTGCGCGAAAGCCGCACTGTGATTCTGGGAGAATATTCTCGGCGACACTAGGTATTATTCTATTTAGTAGAATCCTAGCGAAGATTTTGCCTGCAATGGAGAGCAACGTGATTCCCCTGTAGTTTGAGCAGTCTGATTTCTCGCCTTTGTTTTTGTACAGGGTGATGATGGTGGCATCACGAAGATCCTGAGGCAGTTTACCTTGGTCCCAACAAAGCTTGAAAAACTCATGCAGTTTGGCATGAAGAGTTTTGCCACCAGCCTTCCAGACTTCTGGGGGGATTCCATCCATACCTGCTGCTTTGCCACTTTTCAGTTGTTCGATTGCCTTATATGTCTCATCCAGGGTGGGAACCTCATCCAGCTCTTGATGTACTGGGAGAATTTAATACATTATGGACTGGGGAAAACCCCGGCCAGCGTCCTCCATTCATTGCTGGAGAGGCTGTGGCTGGGGTTTCCACACGCAGTCATACTACAAGGAAGGCAACCAGAATGAAGGAAGGAATAGAAGATCCTTTGGAGAAGAAGCAGGAATCTGTTGAGCCAAAATCTCTTCCAATTGAAAAGATTTTTGTGAATCTTGAATCTAAATTATCTTTTACAATGCAGGTATTATTCAGGATTATGACTGAACTTGGTACTAGGTTTAATACTTTGGTGAAAATACATTCTCAACAGATGGCTGAGTTTGGAGCTTTTAAGCTTGAAGTGAGAGATAAATTTAATTCGTGTAAAGAAGATATAGACGAAATACAGTATCAAGTTTTTGATGTGACCAAAATGGTCGAAGACTTACAAACTCAAAATAAAAATTTGGTGAAAAAGATTGATTATTTGGAAAACCAATCCAGACGGAACAATATAAAGATTATTGGTTTGCCGGAAGGTATGGAGGGACCAGACCCAAGAAAATTTTTTACTGAATGGATTCCGCAGGTGTTAGGACAAGAACATTTCCCGGAAGGTATAATACTGGAACGTGCTCACAGAGCCTTCCGTAGAAGACTTATTTCAGGTCAAAGTCCAAGACCTGTTTTGGTTCGTTGCTTGAATTATTACGACAAAGAAATAATTTTACGAGTGGCTATTAGAAATGCACAACAGAGAAAATCACCCTTGATGATTCAAAATAATCGAGTTTTCTTCTATGCGGATTTGAGTCAAGAAGTTATGTTCCAACGACGGGAATTCAATCCTGCTAAAGAGTTGTGGAAGAAAGGTTATAAGGCAACCTTTAGATATCCAGCTGTTTTGAAGGTTTTTCAAGATGGTTGCCAACCAAAGTTCTTTGATTCTCCAAAGGAAGCTATAGCTCACTTTCAACAGAGACATAGTCCGCCACAATCTCTAAGGAGACAAGAGATGGAAGAAAAGAGCCGTGCTCCAAGAAGGAATGGTTGTAATGGTGACTCGGCAGTTGGAGCTGATTAAAAGAAGAGTTGTCCTTTTTTTTCTAATGTTTTTTTTAAAAAAAAAGGGATATTAAATAATGATGATGTTAGTTTAAGATGAAGTGAGAGTTGGGGGAGAGAACTGGATAGGCACTATTTCCTGAAAGTAATCTGCTACGTGTGAGTTATCTCACACCCATTTTTTGTTATGGAGTTACCGCATTGCGCGGTTTAGACGGGAGGGGGTATTTTTAACCCCCTACCCGTTTTTTTTCCTTTTTTTTTGTATTATTAGATTAAAGAGTGAAGGGTTTTTTTTGTATAAATATAAAAAAAAGCATAAGAAAGTATTTGATTGTTTAAAAAACTAAAAATTGATGTGTTTTTTTTGTAAAGTTTATTCAGTAGATAAGGAATATCTGAAATTTAAATGTGAATGGGATGGATAAGTTTTTTTTAATATTTTTTCTTTAACTTTAAGGTGAAAGGAGTGGTAATTCTGGTGTATATTATTTTGCTATTTTAGTTATAGAACGAAGGGAATAATGGTGAAAGTTATAAATTGAATTGTACAATTCTTAATGAGGCTTGAATTTTGTTTGTGGTTTATGCTCCATTTGTTGAAGATATAGATTTCGTCGTAGATGTATTTTTATTATTTGGATATCTGAATTTTAACGTAATGATTGGGGATATTTAAATGTGGTATTGGTGCTTTTATTGGTTAACTATTTAAGAGTAAAAGGGAAAAATGGTGGAAGAGTACTAAAATTGAATTGTACAGTGCTTAATGAGATTTGAATTTTGTTTTAAGATGGTGGTTTATGTGACTAATATGATGATAGATGTGAAGTTAGTTGATATTTGGTGAAGGTTTATCTCTATAGAGAAAGTTTTTTTTTCATCTTTTTTTTCATGCTACAATTTTTTTTAAGAATTGAATATTGTTTAAGAATTTTTGATAGATAATGTTACTAACTTTACTAATTTTTTATATTAAGTTTGAGTTAAATATATGTTTCATCTTAACCGTTTGTTAAATATATGCATTTAAGTTTGATTTAAATATGTTTTTTAAGTCTGATATTTTAGTATTAATTACTTTTCTTTTTGTTAGTATTTTAATCGGTTATGTTTTTGGTTTTTTTTGTAAGTGGGTTTTTTTCACATATATTATTAACTTTATTAATTCTTCACTCTTTATTTTGGGGGGAAAGGGGGGTTGGACTAATTTGAGTTGGGTTATTAATGTGTAATAATTATTGGGGAGGGTATAGTTTATTTAGATTACTGATATTGTATTGTAATTTTATTATTTTATTCTTAATTTTTTTAATGTAATCCTATATGTTATTTATGTTATAAAATCTTAAATAAAGTTTTTTTAAAAATCATGTGACATGACTTCACTACTGATTCTGTTTCATTTCTACAAAAGCATGAATCGTGGCAGATGGCCTTTTTGAAGGTACTTCACATCCATATGCTAAAAGCATGTAGCTTTATCTCTTCAACAAGTTTGAATGGATCAGACTCCAATCTGTCTGCAGAGCTCAACCAGAAAATAGCTTTCTTGCATACACAGCTATTGCTCCAACAAACCCCTATTGTTTTGAATTCTCAATGGAGAACTTTTATGACTGTTTGCAGTTTTGAATTATCAGTCTTTTTAAGCAAAATGGCTTCCAGCAATTGAATGAAGCATTCAATTCTAATTTTTATTGCTCTGTTTTTCCAGCCATTTTGACTTTGAAAGTGGCTTGCCATCTCAAAGAATAATGTGTGTGTCTGTGTGTGACCCTGTATCCAACCCACAAAATAACTTTACTAAGATAATATATAATATTTTAACTTTCGATTAATATTAGCACAAATCTGTCACACCTCCTTCCCACAGAGGAAATTTTGAGCTTCTTAAAGATCAAATTTTTGAACTGCAATCTACCATTTATCTGGTAGATTTTGCATCCTAAGGTTATATAATACAAAGACAACTTTTTTTAAACATTGCAAATTCAACACCTTTACAAGCAATCAGCAAATGCATTATCTTTGCCTTTAACTTAAGTTATCACTAAATCATATTCTTGCAAAAGTAAACTACAGTTTAACAATCACAGTCATTTTTTTGTAATAGACAGCTCCTATCGCGTCATCACTAGCATTTACTGCTCAAGAAAATGGCTTTCCAAAGTTAGGTGATTTAAGGATAGGCTTGTGACATAAAATGGGTTTTAGAGTGTCAAATGCTTCCTGACAAATGGTTTTCAAAATAAACTTTTCACCCCCCTTTTAGAAGGTTAGTCAGAGGTATGGCGATCTAATACCCTACCATTCCTAAGAATCACCTAACAGCTTTCTTAACTGTGGGTATGGGAAATTCAAAAATTGTTTGAACTTTCACCTGTCCAGGCACCAATTTTCCTTGTCCAACAACATAACCAAGATATGTAACAGTAGCGTGACCCAATTCACTTTTAGCTAAATTAACAGTAAGTTTTGCTTCTAAATGTTTGTTAAACAGTTTCTCTAATGCAAACATATAACCATATAAGCATTTGTATGCTGTAAATCTTGAATCACAGAGTTTAACATTCCTGGGACATTCTTCATTCCAAATGGTAAAACATTGTATTCATACAAACTTGACAGACTTATGAATGTGGAAATTTCCCTACCCCTTTCTATTAAAGGAACACACCAATAACCTTTTAATAAGCCCATCTTCATAAGAAATTTAGCCTCTCCGACCTTATCCACACAATCATCCAACCGAGGGATAGAATAAGCATCTGTCATCAGATTCATAAACGGTGGCAACCACTTGCTCACTCTTATTTTGTAAAAGGAGATCAAGAAGAGCCTCTTCCAGTGTAGGGCAAGCTAAATCTTGCTTCATAAACTTTCTTGGTCATGTACAACAAATTCTGCCCCATCTAATGCCTTAGCACCATGGCTGTTCACGTCAAAATTATATTCACCTACTATTAAAACTTTATTATCCCGACACCTATCTCATAAGTTGGTACTGTTTTAGAGGCAGATCGTGAGCATTATCCTCAAGTTGAAGGACCAATCATTTTAGTCAGGTAGAAAGGAGTTTTGCTGCTGAATAAAACATTTATTTTGTATGTGTGATTGTTGTGTGCCAAATTTACAGAGTTATGAAGAAGTGTGAGTGATCTGTAGTCTTATTTCCAGGAGGGCGAGGGCGTTGCATAAAACATGGAGAGAGCTGGTACACTCCCACTGAGTTTGAAGGGATGGCAGGTCGTGCAAGTAGCAAAGACTGGAAAAGAAGCATCCGCTATGCTGGCCGCCCCTTGCAGTGTCTGATACAAGTAAGAACGTACTGTTTTATAAGAGATAACCTTTCCTTTAGAGTATGGGAGAGAAAAGGAATTGAAAGAATAGAAAATTATTTTTTGGGAAATAATTTATTAACATTTGAACAAATGAAGTACAAATATGGAATAACTCATGATACAATGTTTGCATACCATCAACTGAAAGCCTACTTAAAGGATAAATTGGGAAACAGACTGAGATTACCAGAAGGAAGCAGCTTTGAATATGTGATTACAGACACAATGATAATGAAAAGATTTATAACAAACATGTACATCAAGCTGCAAGAGAAGGAAAATGATGAAATAAGCTATAAACCCAAACAAAAGTGGGAAAAGGATTTAAACATAAAGATAAAAAATGAAACATTTGAAAAGTTATGTTCTGGAACTATGAAGAATATAATAGACACAAGATTACGCATGATACAGTAAAAGTGGTTACACAGGTTATATATCACGCCCCAAAAGTTAAAAAAATGGGATCCAACGTTATCAGATAGATGTTTTCACTGTAAGAAGGAAATGGGAACAACAGTACATGCAATTTGGGCATGTGAGAAAGTGAAAAAGTTTTGGGAAGATCTAAATCAGATATTAAATAAAATCACAAAAAGCCACATACCAAAAAATCCAGAGATCTTTCTTCTGAGTAATATAAGAAGTAAAGAATTAGGCCTCAAACTGGATGAAGCACAAAAAAGATTTATTATGATAGCCTTAGCTGTAGCAAAAAAATGTATAATGTCAACTGAGAGTACAGCAGTGGTACATGGAAATTAATAAATGTATTCCATTGGAAAAAATAACATATAATTTAAAAAATAAAGTCACATTATTTGAACAAATTTGGGAACAGTACATAGAACATAACAGAAAGGGCTTACCTCGGACCTCTACCCCCAAAAATGATAAGAAGACAAAATGACTCGATCCAGTGTGTAAAAGTAGATGATGCATTTATCTTGTTTATTTTCATTGTGTGATGACATTGTTTAATGGTTTTATTGTATTGTATATGTTGAATGTTTATTGGTTTTGGAGGGGGGGTGGGAAGGGGGAGGGAAGGTAGGGGAGAAAAAGGGAGAGAAAATGCCACTGTGTATATTTAAGAGGGAAATGTTTTTATGTATTTTGGTTGATATGGTTCACAGTGTGAAAAATTAAAAATTATTTTAAAGTAAGAACGTACTGCAGCAAAAGTCACCCCATAACCATCACTGACAGTTTAAGAATTGTTTACATTTTGCATTTGTGTGAATAGACAAAGGAGATGAGTATTCCTCATTATTCTCACTACAATCTATTGCTCACTTCAAAAGCAACACAAGAACATACAATGACTGATTTCAGATTGTCAGAGTACATACATGACATCACATACAATCCTGAGATTCTTTTTCCTGCAGGCCAGGCAGAATTATTATTTATTGGCAGAGCAAGAAAAACGACATGCCATACACATGTAAACAAATAAAGAAATGTAAACAAATTTTGCGTTACAGAGAGAGAGAGAAAATCAATAAAGTGCAAAGTAAGAGTCCTTAAATGAGTCCCTGATTGAGTTTGTTGTTGAGGAGTCTGATGGTGGAGAATGCTGCTGCTGTCTGATGGCAGCGTTCCCCATAGATGTTCTTGATGGTGGGGAGGGTTTTGCCTGTGATGTCCTGGGCTGTGTCCACTACCTTTTGCAGGGCTCCATGGTCTGGGGTATGACATAGAATGCAGACAGCTAGTGTCATGCAGCCCGAAATTTAGAAGGCATAAACAGTGCTTCTTTGCATGAAAGTAAAGTACCTTGCAGCACCCAAAGGTCTGCTATGCCTGTGTCAGCCCTTAACTAGCCTTTTGGCCTTCTGCCACAGTCCTACTTTCTTTATACAAGTCACTTAAAAAAACACAAATAACAGGGATCCATCCCTGCAGAACACCATTGGTCACAGCACATAAACATACCTCCAGCTACATTAACACTCTTCCACCATCACCTATGGGCCAGCCAATTCTGAATCCAAGCTTTCAATTCACCATAGATTTCATGCATCTGCACTGTCTAGATCAGCCTACTGTGAGGCCCCTTGCTGATGACTTCCAGCATTTTCTGTTTGGATCTGATGTGGAAAGGGTGAGAGATTCCATTTATCATGGTGAAGGTTGATGTTGAAAGAGAAGTAAGTGGCGACCTTGTATTCTATCTCTGATTCTGTGTTCCAGGATGGCATTCTAAATCCGCACGCAGCGTCCTGCACCTGTGCTGCCTGCTGTGATGACATGTCCCTGGTAAGATGCTATGAGTGCGCACCATCATGACTGTCCTGTGAAGTGTGATTGCAGGTTCCATGCACATTTACATGGAGTTGTGTTGTTAGCAGCTAAACTATTATTCAGGTCAAAGTCACTGGGTTTTTGAACATCCACACCATGTTTGCAGAACTTCAGTCACCTGTGATTAGCAAAGATTTAAGAATTTCTGCCATGGATGGTGCCATCTCCTGCCTTGCCTCCCACAGCAGCCCTGTGGATTTATCCTCCTCTCAGCCAGCTAAGGAATCTAATACCTCCTTTTTAATGATAACTGTGTGCATTTCTGGTTGCAACACTACAGGAAAGATCTGGTTAAGCTACAGAGGGTGCAGGAAAGATTCACGCATATATGGCTTCTTCTCTCTTATGTTTTTCCTGGGTTGCCAGAATTGGATGCTTGAGTGCAGTACACAATAGTGCTGGAGAACCTCAGCAGGTCAAGCAGCATCCAGAAGAAGTAAAAGGCAGTCGATGTTTCGGGCCTGAGCCCTTCATCAGGAATCTGGGAAAGCAGGAAGGCTCCTAAATAGATAGGTGGAGGAGGAGGAGAGGACAGGAGTGAGAAAGGGGAAGGGGGAGGGTATACACTGGATGGGATGGAGGGTGTACACTGGGTGGGGATGGAGGGTGCAGTCAGTGAGATGGAGGATGAACACTGGGTGGGGATGGAGGGTGTATACTGGGTGGGGATGGGACTGCAGTAAGTGGGATGGAGGGTGCAGTCGGTGAGATGGAGGGTGTACACTGGGTGGGGGTGGAGGGTTCAGTAGGTGAGATGGATGGTGCACACTGGGTGGGGATGGAGGGTGCAGTAGGTGGGATGGAGGGTGTAGTGGGTGGGATGGAGGATGTGGTGATGGATAGACTGTAATTCTTGTTCTGTTTCACAGACTGGACCGGTCAGGCTCTTCGTTCCATACAAAAGACGCAAAAAAGAAAATGAACCATGTACTGTTCCAGAGAAGAAGGATTCTCCGAAGAACATCACTCTACTGCCTGCTGCAAGTGCACCCGCCTGTACGTCTGTATCACTCAATGTGCGAGATGCTCATCGTGGGCTCACACCAACCACCCACAACTGGCAGTCAGTCTCATCATCCCCTCCAGCGAGGGTATCCCCCCCCTTGGCAGGGTGGTCCTTAACCACTTCCCATCCCCTCTAACAAGGGTAACCACCCCCGACAGGATGATCCTTTACCCCCTTCCACCCCCTCCAGCGAGGGTACCCCCTCAACAGGGTGGTCCTTAACCCTCTCCCATCCCCTCCAGCAAAGGTACCCCCCCTTGGCAGAGTGATCCTTAACCCCCCATCCCTCCAGCAAGGGTACCCCACCCTCAGCAGGGAGGTTCTTAAACCCCTCCAGTGAGGGTACCCCTCTCGACAGGGGTGAACTTTATCCCCCCCTTCCAATGAAATGTTCTGTGCAGATTCTATTTCTCTGAATAAACCAGAAAGTGCAGTGATGTTTATCTCCACTCCCACCTGCACCCTATTCCAACTGCAGTTTGCGTGCAGATGCTACCAATGCCACTCCCTTCCTGTTTAGATTCTGTCCTGGAGAGGCAGTCTACCCTTCCCCAAGGGCTGTACCTTCCATCTATGGCCATGATCACTGAATCTGGTTAATTCCCACTCACTCAATGGCTTGATTTTAAATTTCTCATCTTTGATTTTAATTCCTGGTATTGATTTCCCTGTATTTCATACCTCCAAGAGCAAAACATCCTTCTGCAAACTTTGCTGCTCCAGATTTAGCTCTGGGATTTCCTTTTTTTATGCTCTATAACAAAAACAATTGCTAGCAGAAGTCAGCAAGTGTGTGAAGAGATAAATCAGTTGATGTTTCAGTCAGTCACCCTTCCTCAGGACTGGGAGAAGTATGGAGGGTTTACATTACAATTATAGAGTTGTACATCAAGGATACAGGCCCTTCAGCCTACCATGCTGACCTCTACCATCCCCACACCTTAATTCATTCCATATTCCTCCATGCCCCCCTCATCCAGGTACCTGTCCAGATGCCTCTTCACTGTTGTTCCTGTTACTGCTTCTACCACCTCCTCTGGCAGCTCATCCTACATACCAGGTACTCTGTGTGAAACATTGACCCCTCAGATCTGTTCTAAATATACTCCTCCTCATCTTGATCCTGTGGCTTCTAGCTTTATACAGCCCTACCATGGCTACCTACCCCATCTGCCATTCATCATTTTTTAAAGCTCTGTCCTGTCACCAGAGAAAACAGACTCAACCTTTTCTCCAGTCCAGGCAACATACTTTACTCTCTCTCGCTCATTTTATCTGTAGTGAGGTGACCAGAACTGCACACAACACTCCATTGTAGTATACAGCTGTAGCATGACATTCCAACCCAGAAATGCACACAATACTCCATGTAGTATACAACTCAATTTAAGATTCAGATAATTGTCAGGTAATAAAAATGTGTCGTATTACACAAAATTGCCTTTTTCCTGCTGTAAGGCAGACAGATTTGTCATTGGCAGAAATTGCCTGATGTGCCTCTTACAGTCAGAGAAAGAGAAGCAAAAGAGAGCCCCCTTCCACCCAGTGCCTTGGCTTATGAAGGCAAGCATGCCAAAGACCTTGCTCATCACTCAGTTTTCAGGGAACTAGGTATTTGTACCTCAAGGTCCAACACAGCAGAGCTGGGGAGAGCAATGGTGTGAAACCAAAATTTGTATGGAGGTAGTTTAAGACAGAACTGGATAGGAAACATGAGAATTGACTGTTAGCAAGGCAGCTTCATGAAATGGAGTGTGAACAGGACATAAATAATGACAGGAAACAATGACAGTGGTTCATCTGAAGCTGGAATTTTCATTTCTCATTCCACAAGTTTACAATTGCCCAAACCTGTTCCTCTGTGGCAGTGGTGGAAACAACAGAGAGTGGGATGGGAAATGTGCATGCAACAAGAGCTCAGTATTGTCCTGCAGATCATCTAATTTGTGTTGGTGTCTCCAATGTCACAGCCAGAGAAAAAAACTAAGAATAATAAGTAAAATCAAAAGCTGATAATCTCCACTTCCCACAGCTACTGTAACTACACATCCTTATACCCTGCCTCCTGTGAGGACACCATTCCCTTTCCCAACTTCCATCCTCTCTGACACATTGTTCCAGTGATGAGGCTTTCTGCTCAGTTGCCCCTCTGCTGTCATCCACTTTTCATCTATTTTATGTGGTCTCGCCCACTTTGCCAGGACAGAACAAAGATTGGGTTCACATTCACTGACCTTCACGTTCAACATGCATTCCTTTGTCAGCTGCAATGTGATCCCACCACAGTCATCCTCTTTGCAATTCTTCAACTCCATCGTTTCTCATTCCTATGGTGATATCCCTTTCACATCTGGTTTCTTCAGTACTAATACTACCTGTCACCTGACCTGCATCAACCAATCACCATCTTCTGTCTTACACCTCACTGTTGCCCACATTCTGCTCTGAAAACCGTAAAACCTCCACTTCCCACCCCCCTCCACTGCTCAGTTCTGAGAAAGGTCAGTGACCCAGTGTTAACTGCGTTCTCTCTCCACAGATGCTCTTTGACTGCTGAGTTCTTCCAGTATTTCTGTTTTTGTTTCAGATTTCAACATCCAAACCTTTATTTTCCACTGCTCCACCACTGGGCGCTTTGTCTTCACCTATTGAGATAATAAGGTTTGGAAGTCCCTTGCTAATCCTCTCCCTATCTAACTCCCACCATTTTAAAGGTATTCCTTAAAACCTAATGTTTTGGCTAAACATTTGTTCATTTACCCTAAAATCTCCAATAAGGCAGAGAACTGTACTACACAGGAACAGGCTCTATAGTCCACCATGATGCTAGTCTAACTAATCCCATCAGCCTGCACATAGTCCATGTCCCTCCACCCCTGCCTGTTCATGTATTTAAGTGCTTCCCTGACAGTGTGTTACAGGGATCCACCACTCTGTTTAAAACACACACATCTCCTTTAAACTTTCCCCCTCTCACCTTAAACCTATTTCCTCTAGTATTTGACTCTGTTTTCCCTATCAATGACTCTAATCATTTTATAAACTATCAGATCTCCCCTCAGCCTCAGATGCTCCAGAGCAAACAACCCAAGTTCGTCCAACCGCCCCATATAGCTAGTGCTCTCCAATCCAGGCAACATCCTGGTAAACCTCCACATCCTTCCTGTAATGGGAAAACCAGAACAATACTCCAAATGTGGCCTAATTAAAGTTTATGCAGCTGCAACATGACTTCCCAATCCTTGCATCCAACACTCCAACTAATGAATGCAAGCATGCCAAACACTTTCTATACCATCCTATTCACCTGTATGGTCACGCTCAGGGAATCTGGACCTTGTACCCCAATATCCATCTGTACATCAGTGCTACTAAACATCCTGCCATTTGCTGCTTTTGAATGCCCCTTGCATTTGACCTCCCAAGCTGCAACACCTTACACTTGCCTGGATTAAACTCCATCTTCCATCCCTCTACCAATATCTCCTACTGCTCTATATCCTGGTGCATCCTTTGACAATCTCGCTCATATTCAAAACTCCACCAGTTTTTGTGTCGTCTGCAAACTTCCTGACCACCTGATATAGTATCTCGGGGTGCTTCTTATGGTGAAAGTACTATATGTTGTTGTCAGCAGCTAAGGATCTCTCCCTTTCTTGTCTTGTTTGCTAACCCCAGTTGCATCCAATTCCCTTTCCTGACCCAGCTGAGACTGACCATGTCCACAGATCTAAGCTGTTTATGCTGCAGATGCACCTGTAGCCTGGTCAAGCTTTAGATACCACCTGAGCCATTATCTTGCATTGATTAATTCGGGGACACAGGAGACCTATTGGGGAAATGAATCTTTGTCAGATAAAAATGAGGAAATGAAGGAGGAAGTTTTGGACAGAGTTTATACCAGTCTATCAAATGATAAGCCTTGCAAGAAACTGGATCTCTTTGAAACTGGGATTGAAGAATAAATCATACTGGTCTTTGAAATTCTCAACAATTTTATTTCCAGTTACAATGACTCCAGGTGGGCAGATCACCCCCTCTGGGACACTGGCCTTCGAGCGAACGTCTACACCAGATGCCACAGCCATTATTTCAGATGGTGCATCACAGGGAGATGTCTTCACCAATACCACAGGTAAATCATGCTAACGGGGCCTAATCCTAGTACTCAGCTGCCCACGGTGCAGTAAGCCTGAACCTGTTCCTATGTTCTGTAGTCTCCAGGTTACATAGGTTATGGAACATGCTGCTTACTGAACTAGGGAAGAGGGTTTGAGACCTTAGCCAGTGCTGCAGATTTTGTATGCATTGAGAGACTATTTACCAGCTAATGCCACGTGCTAATCCCAGTCTGTATACTCTATTCCCATGCCTCCCTCACCCATTCCTCAATGTTGATGGTCTCGCTCACTAATGTGGATAGTGGCTCACTATTTTCATCTGCACCAGTGACTACTGGTTCATGAGATGTTGGTTTCAAAGGATTCCCTGCTGGTCGAACAGATTAGGGCGGCACGGTTAGTGTATCAGTTAGCGCTATGCTGCTGTAGCACCAGCAATTGGGACCAGACCTGGATTTGAATCCTGTGCTGTCTATAAGGAGTTTGTACATTCTCCTCGTGTCTGAGTGGGTTTTCTCTGGGGTCTCCGGTTTCCTCCCACCTTTTGAAATGTATTCGGGGTTGTAGGTTAATGGGGTGTAAATTGGGCAACCCTGACTCGGGGGCTGAAATAGCCTCTTACCATGCTCTATGTCTAAATTTTAAAAAATTTAATGTAATTTTTTTGAATATTTTATTTATAAATTTTAAATCACAATATCAAACATTACATTAAGTTCAAAAATTATTCTAAAAATTATACATAAGGTATATATAAAAGAAAAGCCCCTGCTCCCCCCTCCCACCAAACCCTTAAAAAAGAAAGATAAGAAAAAAGATAGAAGAAAGTAAGAAAGACCGGAGAATGCCAAGGGAATAAAGCACTTATAACATAAATGTTAATATTGGAGGTTACCAAGAAGTGAAGTTATCAGAGAGTTTATCAAATATTCAAACCCACGTTTTCCAAAACAAATGATATTTATTTCATAAACTATACTAATCTTCTCTAATGGTATACAACTATGAAGTTCTGCGTGCCATCTTTCCATACCTAAATCAATATTTGACTTCCATGATATTGTTATGCATTTCCTAGAAATTGCCAAAGCAATTTGTACAAATTCAATATGATGCATAGTTAATTTTAATTTAGCTCTTATAACCCTAATATTACTCAATAAAAATAACATCGGGCCCATGGAAACTTGACCATTGTAATCTGTTCCAAAAAAAGTAACAAATCCGAAGACTGGGAACAGTTCAAGATGCAGCAAAGGAGGACAAAGGGATTAATCAAGAGGGCAAAAATAAATTATGAAAGTAAGCTTGCGGCAAATATAAAAACCGACTGCAAAAGCTTTTATAGATATGTCAAGAGGAAAAGATTGGTGAAATCCAGAGTAGGTCCCTTGCAGTCAGAATCAGGAAATAAGGAAATGGCAGACCAATTAAATTCTTACTTTACTTCTGTTTTCACAAGAGAGGATATAAATAACCTCCCAAGGATGTTGGGAAACATAGAGACTAATGCAAGGGAGGAGCTGAAAGAAATTAGTATCTCTAAAGACATGGTCTTGGGGAAATTGAAGGGATTGAAGGCCGATAAATCCCAAGGGTCTGATAATCTACATCCTAGGGTACTTAAAGAAGTGGACATTCAGATAGCAGATGCTTTAAGAATTATTTTCCAGAACTCGATAGATTCAGGATCAGTACCCATGGATTGGAGGGTAGCTAATGTTACCCCACTATTTAAAAAGGGGGGTAGAGAAAAAGCGGGGAATTATAGGCCGGTGAGCCTTACATTAGTAGTGGGCAAAATGATGGAATCCATTATTAAGGATGTAATATCGGAGCATATGACTAGCAGAGAAGGGATCGGACAGAGTCAACATGGATTTACAAAAGGTAAATCGTGCTTGACAAATCCATTGGAATTCTTTGAGATGGTGACAGGTAAAATAGATGGGGGAGAGCCAATGGATGTGGTGTACCTGGATTTCCAAAAGGCCTTCGATAAGGTCCCACATAAACAACTGGCATGCAAAATCAAGGCTCATGAGATTGGGGGCAAGGTATTGATATGGATTGAGAACTGGCTGGCAGATAGAAGACAGAGTTGGGTTAAACGGCTCATTTTCTGAGTGGCAGGTGGTGACCAGTGGGGTGCCACAGGGATCTGTACTGGGACCCCAGCTGTTCACAATTTACATTAATGATCTAATGAGGGGATTGGATGTAATATCTCCAAATTTGCAGACGACACTAAGTTAGGAGGGGTTGTGTGCACTGAAGAGGGGGTCAGGAAGCTCCAGTGTGATTTGGATAAAATGGGGGACTGGGCAGATACATGGCAAATGCACTACAATGTGGATAAATGTGAGGTTATCCACTTTGGTAATACAAACCGGAGGGCAGATTACTATTTGAATGGCAATAGATTGGGAGATGGGGAAGTGCAGAGAGACCTCGGGGTTCTTGTGCACCAGTCACTGAAGGTGAGGTGGTTAAAAAGGCAAATGGTATGTTGGCCTTCATATCAAGAGGGTTTGAGTATAGGAATAAGGATACCTTACTGCAGCTGTACAGAGCCTTGGTGAGACCCCACCTGGAGTATTGTGTGCAGTTTGGGTCGCCTTATCTGAGGAAGGATGTTCTTGCAATGGAGGGAGTGCAGAGGCGATTCACCAGGCTGATACCTGGAATGGCAGGAATAACTTATGAGGAAAGATTGCACAATTTGGGATTGTACTCGTTGGAGTTTAGAAGATTGAGAGGGGATCTCATAGAGACATATACAATTCTGGCAGGACTGGACAGAATGGATGCGGAAGGGATGTTTCCAATGGTGGGGGAGTCCAGAACCCGGGGCCATGGTTTGAGAATAATAGGCAAACCATTTAGAACTGAGATGAGGAGGAATTTCTTTACCCAGAGGTTGGTGAATCTGTGGAATTCATTGCCATAGAGAGCAGTAGAGGCAGGTTCATTGAATATATTTAAGAGGGAATTAGATATATTTCTTCAGTACAAGGGAATTAGGGGTTACGGAGAGAAGGCGGGGACGGGGTATTGAACTTTAAGATCAGCCATGATCTCATTGAATGGCGGAGCAGGCTCGAAGGGCCAAATGATCTACTCCTGCTCCTATCTTCTATGTTTCTATGTTCCAAAAAAGTTACCGACTTCCAACCAAAAATGTCTGATTTTAGGACATTGCCAAGTAGAATGCAAAAAAGTTCACACCTAAAACATAAATCCAATATAGCAGGATTTAATCTATTTAATTTTTTTATGCAGTCAAATATAACTGATGCAAAAAGTTATATTGAACTAACTTGTATCTTACATTTATAATTTTTGTCATTTTACTCTTACATAATTCCATCCATTCTTTCTCATTTATTTCTCTATTTATTTGCCTATTTGGCTTACAACTTCCCGATTTTAAGAATTATTATAAAGCTGCTCAATTGAGATTTATTAATGCATTGTTTATTTTGGATAAAATTTCTGCTTGGGTTAATGTAGAATTTAGTAAGAGAGGAGAGATAAATTTACAGGATTTTATCTATAAATGGAATTCTAAATTGTTAGTAGGAAATAGAGGAACACCTATTTTGAAACATTTGATTGAATTATGGAATAATATTGATAATGAAATAGGTATCTCGAAAAATGCCCTTCTATCAAAATACTTATTCTGTTTTCAATGGATAATCAATTTTTGAAGACTTGGACGCAGATGTGTATTAAGAAAATTGAGGATTATTTTGAGAATGGGAAATTTATAACATTTGAATGAATGAAGAATAAATTTAATGTATCTAATAATACTTTATTTTGTTATTATCAAGTTTTTTTGTCTCGTAAAATGGGTCTGAGTTTGACATTACCTAATCAAAGTGAATTGGAATTACTGATTTGTAATAGTAATGTATAATTTACTTCAAAGGAAAGTCCCCAAATTAGAGATGCATAAATCAAGATTAAGATGAAAAATCTAATTTAAATTTTAAATTTATTAGCAAGTGCTACCCAGCTGGATGCTAAATAGAAACTGTACCTATGGAGAAGCAGCTGAATGGTTGCCGATGAGGGCCAAAGAGCAGCGAGGGAGAAGTAAGAGTCTGATTAATTACAATAATGAACTTAGAGATATTGTCCATTGTTTTCTTAATAAATCCAGTTTCGTCAAGTTTTACTATTTTTGGTACACAGACGGCCAATCTGTTTGCTCATAGTTTTGCTATTATCTGATTCCACCTGCATTGAATTCGCCCATCGTTATTGAATGAAGATCTACCGGGACTAATGCCTGAAGAGGACGCACAAAATCAGTGAACCGGTGCGGACTCGAAAGGCCAACATGGCCTGTTTCCTCTCCGTAAATGGTTATATGGTTATAAACCACGCATGGTCTGGACTAAGCCTTGTGATCTGTGTTGCAACAGCCTTTGAAAGTGCAGTTGCTTTGTGTCAGGTCAATGTAAGCCTGCTCCCAGAAAAAGGAGAAGCATTGATGGCAACTAAATCACATCTCCAGTGAGGCCGGGACCGCCACAGATCCAAACATTATTAACACACAATCATCTAAATATTCTCAGACAGCAAACTATGCTTTCCCCATATCCATTACAATGAATGGGATGTGTTCCTGGTTCCAGGAAACCGGTGATTACCTTTGCTGATGTTTACATGGTTTATGGGGACAAACATTGGGAGTTACACCAACATTTCACTGAAAACTGATCTTTGACCTTGACTACTCTTGCTGGTTTGAAATGGAGTGAGGAGGTGTCAGTAGTCAAACAGCTTCACTGTTTTAGTAATACATAGCACCTTTCCAGAAATTCTGCAGAATCTATCCCAGGAGGTAAAGATTGAAATGATCCAAGATGCTTGCTGCCACTGTTCTGCTATGTTAATTGCTCCTGCCATCAGCTTAATTTCTCGCTGAAGCTGGCCAGAGTCATGAGCGCAAGTTGCTGCTTATGGACCTGGGTTTGGAAAACATCATCATCTGTGGAGAATGGAGCAGATAAAAAGCTGGTGCCAGTCACTTCACTCTGATTTTATTTGTTAATGGGCAAGCATCTGGTTATGGGTGTGGCAGGGTGAAGGGCTTGTTCCTGTTCCTCTTTGTTTACGTGGGGTAGAGCTCCAGAAAGATTCCTGAAAGAGTTCATTCTTGTTGTAAAGGGAACTTTAGGCAAGATGACCAATATAATTGACAATCGCAGTTCAATCTGAAGCTATGCTCTTGAATTTGAACTCAGGGAACTCGAGTGATGTGAGGGAGATATTGGGAAATTAAATGCAGTTGGCTAATGATCACATGGGGAAATTTTGGCTTTAGTGCTAAAGTTGGCAATTTCAACATTTCCTGTTAGTGAGGACTGAAATGAGATAATGATAATTAAACAGCCAAAGGCTAGCATTTAAAGAAACCATGCATAATTTGCCAAAAGCTGTTGGTAGGTTTCTCTGAAAGGGTAAGGCCAGGATTGCTCCAGTGATAAACTGTTGATGAAGCCACCTGATTGAGGAGTTGATGACAGAAGGAAGAAAAAGAAAAACAAACAAAGGAACATGTAAACACTGTGAAATTGGGAGCTGGAGGAAATAATCAGCAGACCAGGAGTAGGGAACTACAGCAGAGTTACCTGAGTTGCTCAATTGATACAGGTAATCAATAATTAGGACCCAACATTCCGTCCATACTGATCCCCACTGACCACATCTGCAAAGGCTCCACATTTCCCAGTCATTCTTCCTATCTGATGACCAGTTCTCAATCTCTGTCACTGTGCTACCCTGACCCTCATGTGGTCTAACCCTATTGACCAGTCTCCTGTGTGGGACCTTAGTGTAAACTACTGGAAAACCTAAATAGAGGGAAACAAGAACATCTGCAGCACCTGAAATCATCACATCTATTAGTTCCATGTTATTTCTTCTACTTATTTTAATCCTCAATAAGTTCCAATAGTTTACTCAAACCTGATTTTCCTCCATGCTGGCTCTGCTATTCCTATTACTTTGTGCCAAAACGTTTTGCTGTTGCAACCCTCGCTTTCAATTCCAGCATTTTCCCTTGCATTAACATTATACAAACATTGGCAGTTCTCGATTTCCTTTTTTTTTCAGTAGGGGCCCCCTTTCAATCTAAGGAGGATGTTAATCTGAGCATCCACTGTCTTTGCCAATACTGGCATGCAGATCATCTGGTCCTTGAGATTTATGTACATCAACTTCTCTTGCACTATCTTTTTTTTAAATTATTCTTATTTCCGACAGTCCCTCATTCTTACTTGACCCTTGGGTTTTTTTTGTATTTCCAGAATTATCTTTAATCTTCCACTGACCCTCACAAAGTAGCTCTTTAGTTCCTCTGCTATTTCTTTATTCCCCAAACCATTTTTTCTCATGAGCAAAAATATCTTCAGAATTTACCCTGCCTCGACTCCTAAGAATCCGGTATATTTTGCTCAGATCACCCGTCATTTCTCTAAACTCAAAGAATAATATCCCAACTGTCCTCCACACCTAGAATCATCCCAGTGAACCACCTTGAGTCATTTGCAATGGAATAATACCTTTCGTCAGTGAAGTGAATGAGGTCCTTTCTGTTGCCTGCATCCAGGTTGTTTCTGAACCCACACCACGTGTGGAGTGCACTAACCCCAAACTGTCCACAGCAGCTTGGCTGAAAATAGTGTGTCATGGAGCACCCAGAGTGTTTGGGGTGTGATCACAGAGCGTGGGCCTGATCCAGACTGTCCAGCCCATTGTAATCTATTGATTCTTTTATTCTATCTGAAGGACATGTTGCAGAGTATTTGTGTAAGACCTCAGAGACCAGAGCACCCCACTGCTCAAAGCCTCACCATCAGTGTGAGAACAATCTCTTATTCAGAAATGACACTGTTTGAAGAACTTGTTACAAAAGGTAGCAACCAAACCCAACGTGATCCTTGATATAATTCATCAATAACACTGGACAACAATTTTTTTTTAAAGGTTTTCTTCCTGAAAGTAAATTGGGGATTAAGATAGACAACTTCATAACTTCAGATTTGTTGCATCGTGTAGGAAGTTGGATAAACATTAAATTAACTTTTATTGAATTTAGCACATTCAATCGTATAATGATGCAGACACATTGTGTTAGTTCAGCTGACCTAAAAATGTTTTGCCACTAATTTTCGTTTCTACTTAGCATCTGTCGAGTCCAATAATAGCCAGCCAGCATTGATGGATTCCAGTTGCCTTGATACCACTTTTCCATGGTTGCAATGTCCTGGTGAAACCTTTCACCGTGTCCGTCACTGACTGCAGCAGGGAAGAAGTCAAGTGTAAATGCAGAAAATGAATTTTCAATGACATGTTGCACTTTATGGTTTTGTATGTTTGAAAGAGACTTAATATATATGACAATGAAGACGCTGTTTACATCCGGTACCACACGGATGGCAGTCTCTTCAATCTGAGGCGCCTGCAAGCTCACACCAAGACACAAGAGCAACTTGTCCGTGAACTACTCTTTGCAGATGATGCCGCTTTAGTTGCCCATTCAGAGCCAGCTCTTCAGCGCTTGACGTCCTGTTTTGCGGAAACTGCCAAAATGTTTGGCCTGGAAGTCAGCCTGAAGAAAACTGAGGTCCTCCATCAGCCAGCTCCCCACCATGACTACCAGCCCCCCCACATCTCCAAACTCAAAACGGTCAACCAGTTTACCTATCTCGGCTGCACCATTTCATCGGATGCAAGGATCGACAACGAGATACACAACAGACTTGCCAAGGCAAATAGCGCCTTTGGAAGACTACACAAAAGAGTCTGGAAAAACAACCAACTGAAAAACCTCACAAAGATTAGCGTATACTGAGCCGTTGTCATACCCACACTCCTGTTCGGCTCCGAATCATGGGTCCTCTACCGGCATCACCTACGGCTCCTAGAACGCTTCCACCAGCGTTGTCGCCGCTCCATCCTCAACATTCATTGGAGCGACTTCATCCCCAACATCGAAGTACTCGAGATGGCAGAGGCCGACAGCATCGAATCCTCGGCCCACAAACCCGTGTTGCCCAATTACTGGGTATGTCACGTCTCCAGAATGGAGGACCATCGCCTTTCCAAGATCGTGTTATATGGCGAGCTCTCCACTGGCCACTGAGATAGAGGTGCACCAAAGAAGAGGGTCAAGGACTGCCTAAAGAAATCTCTTGGTGCCTGCCACATTGACCACCGCCAGTGGGCTGATATCGCCTCAAACCGTGCATCTTGGCGCCTCACAGTTCAGCAGGCAGCAACCTCCTTTGAAGAAGACCGCAGAGCCCACCTCACTGACAAAAGGCAAAGGAGGAAAAACCCAACACCCAACCCCAACCAACCAATTTTCCCCTGCAGCCGCTGCAACCGTGTCTGCCTGTCCCGCATCGGACTTGTCAGCCACAAACGAGCCTGCAGCTGACGTGGACATTACCCCTCCATTAATCTTCATCCGCGAAGCCAAGCCAAAGAAAAAAGAATATATGACAGGAAATCACAAAAACAGGTTATATCTAAAAAACAGTATGTGATAGGAAAATTTTAAGATGATTTTCATGATTAGCCCAAAATCCATAAATAGACCCAAAAGTGTTGTTCAGGAGGCAAAATCTTTGTTGTCCAGTGTAATTAAAACAGTATAAAGGAACTTGGGTACCATTAATGTTGCACATGTTGTCTGTCAGGCTGGACTGAGTCTGTTGTGAGCTGATATTCTGAACCCTCCAATAATCTGTAGTTCTGATGTAGAATTCTTTCCTTGCCATTTTATCATGAGGCCGCAGTGACACTGGTTCAGTCCTTAAGCTGAGTGAAAAGCAGAGAGCTGCAGGAACCAGAGACCATCAGAACCCAATCTGTGTCAGCAGGAAGCCTGACTTGGACCAGTGTGGGGTGGGGGTGAGTGGGTGGGTGATCCTGTGTACACGCTTCAAACTTTCATGATTACAAAGTCACAGAGCATTCACTTTTCTCAGGCTTTGCAAACCATTGGAAATTAATTTGGACAAGTGTGAGTTTAATCTGGGAGAGGACTTCCATAGTGAACGGTAGGGCTTCGGAGGAGGGGTGTTGCAGGGAGTTTATTTGGGGGGGGGTGGAGAGGGATTGCAGATACATAGTTCCTAGAAAGTGATGACAAGATGAGTCAGGGAAGTGAAGAAGCTGTTTGCTATGCTTGCATACAGAGCATTGAGTACAGGAGCAGGGACATCATGTTACAACTGAACAAGACTTTGGTGAGACCTGACTCAGAGTACGGTAACAATTCTGGTACCCAGCGATAAGATGGTTGTAATTACATTGGAATGGGTGCAAAAAAATATGCAGAAGGATGTTACTGGTATCTGGGGGGAGGGGGGGCTTGAGTTATAAGGAGAGACTGATAGACTGAGACTTTTCTTCCTGGAGTGTGAAATGCTGAGGAGGAATATTGTAGAGGTTTATAAATCATGACAAGGTGAATGATCATAGTCTTTTCCCCAGGGAATGGCAGTCCAGAATGTAAAACATAGATTTAAGGTGAACGGGAAAGATTTTAAATTTAGACTTACAGCTCGGTAACAGGCCCTTCCGGCCCACAAACCCGTGTTGCCCAATTACATCCAATTGACCTACAATTCCCAATACATTTTGAAAGGTGGGAAGAAACCAGAGCCCCCAGGTAAAACCCATACAGATGTGGGGAGAACATATAAACTCCTTACAGACAGTGCAGGATTTGAACCCCAGTCCTCATTGCTGGCACTGTTACAGTGTTGCACTAACTGTGCTGCCCAACTGATGGAGGTGAGTACAATTGTACATTTAAAAGGCATTTAAACAAGTTCATGGATAGGGAAGAATTGCTGGGATATGGGCTGAATGTGGCAATAGGACCAGCTTGAGTAGACAACTTGACAGGAATGGATAGTTGGGCTGAAGGGCCTGTTCAGTGCTTTATAATCCATAATTATGTGACTCTCTTCTTTTCTGTAGAGGATGGCATTCACCAGGCTCAGCCCTGTCGGGACTGGTGGTGGGATGCAGCAAATAAAACTCCTTACCCCCTACAAGGACATGAGGGTCACAGGCAGGGCAACCGTGCAGGGCTTGGAGTCCCTGATGTGTGTGAAGACGATGGCACTTCAGGTAAGTTCTGTGATTGGTGGTGTGTTCATGCTGACAGTAGGTTAATCTCAGTGGTAGGTACTGCTGTATGCATGTGGCTGCCTGCACTGCTGCCGTTAACATGATGGGTATTGTTCATATGTTTCTTGTGTATATCAACTTGCCCATGCTGGACGCACACATATACACACGTGCTGGTGATGGACACACGTTTACACATGTGCTGGTGATGGACATTTATTTACACAAGAGTTAGTGATGGACATGTTTACACATGCACTGGTGATGGACACACGTTTACACGTGCTGGTGATGGACATATATTTACACATGCATTAGTGATGGACATGTTTACACATGTGCTGATGATGGACACATATTTACACATGTGTTGGTGATGGACACACATTTACACACATGTTGGTGATGTACACCCACGTTTACATAAATGTTGGTGATGTACACACACATTTACACACATGCTGTTGTTTGACTTGCTCATCATGTGCCTTTTCTGTACAGGACGACCTCAGACTCAGGTAGAAGGTAGCGCACCAGGGCCTTCCCGCTCACCTCCACGCTCTGCCTCACCAGCGTCATTGGGAGCTGCTGCCAGCCCTGACACTCACACGTCGAAGAGCATCAGTGAGTTTGAGGAGGGAACACAGGGTGAGTGAGGGAGGGGCAGAGGCCCAGTGAATGGGTTTTGCATTTCCATCACACTGACCAACCATGACACTTGGCATCGTGGGCTGTAGCTCCAGTTGGGCCACCTTCACTGTGGGGAACAGAAATAGGTCAGGATTCCTCAAATAGGGAGCACAGTCATACCAACAGTGACCAGGGTCTGAAATCAGGGCATTGATGGGTGTTCCCAGAGTGCAGCAGTGGGTGCTGTTTGTTTCTTCATTGACCTCTTCACTGCAGCTGTGTCCATTTAACATTAGAGTACAGAAATAGGCCCCTTTGGCTGTGCCAAACATTTTTTTTTGCCTAGTCCCACTGACCTACACCCAGTCTGTAGCCCTTCATTCCTCTACCATAATTGACCCATCCAAATTCTTCTTAAATGTTAAAATTGAGCCCATATTCAGCACTTCAGATGGCAGCTTGTTTCACACTCCTGCTACTCTCTGTGTGAAGAAGTTCCCCCTCATATTCCCCCTAAACTTTTTCCTTTCTTCCTTTGGTTTGTATCTCACCTACCATCAGTGGAAAAAGCCTATCTACATTTACTGTCTTTCCCCCTCGTAATTTTAAAAATCTCCCCTCATTCTTCTGCGCTCCAGGGAATAAAGTCCAAAACTCAGTTCCTGTGATGGGAGGAGGCAATGAAAGAACAAAATCTCCCACAGTGAAACAGAGCAGGCAGACTGAGAGAGGGAGACCATGGGGTGAAGGATTGGTGTGGTGGAATGGGTGGCAAAGCAAAGACTCTGTAATGTTGGACAAAGGGCGATACAGTTAGCGCAATTCTGTTACTGCGCCAATGACTGGGACCAGGGTTGGAATCCCACGCTGTCTGTAAGGAGTTTTACGTTCTCCCCGTGTCTGCAAGGGTTTTCCCCGGGGACTCCGATTTCCTCCCACTCTTCAAAAATGTACCGGGAATTGTAGGTCAATTTGGTGTAATTTGGAGGCATGGGCTCGTGGGCCGAAAGGGCCTGTTACCACACTATATGTCCAAATAAATTTTAAAAAACTCCTCACTATGTTTATCATCCTTTTCTTCAAGTATTTATCAGGTGATCCTTCAGATTTATCAATAAGTTTATTGAGAGAATTAGAAATTTTTACTTGATCAAGTTGCTTCATGAATTGTAAAAAAATTTTCTCCCACAGTATTTCTGCCTATTGTCCAGTTTTCCAGCCTTGACACATATCTTTGTGCTTGGCGTGGAGGAAGGGCACAAACGAGGGGTATGAGGGTGCAGCCTTTACACTGGCCTCAGCTGGGACAATCAGTAGTTACCTTGCAGCAGGTCAGCCCAGCAAGGCTCCAGCCTGAGATTGTTTTTAGTGGCTCCAAGAGAAAGTAGTATAATTGGGAACAGCATCAGGCCTCAGGACAACACAGGTTATGGAAACAGGCTCTTTGGCCCAACCTGGCCATGCTAACCCGATTGTAGATTCGAACCTGCATCTCATAGAAAAACTGCAATACAGAAACAGACCCTTCAGCCCATCTAATCTGTGCCAAACTATTTTTCTGCCTTGTCCAATCGACCTGTACCTGGACCATAACCCTCTCATCCATGTACCTATCCAAATTTCTCAAATGTTTAAATCAAACCCACATCCACAACCTCCTCACTCTCACCACCTTCTGAGTGAAGAAGTTCCTCGAACATTTCCCCTTTCACCCTTAACCCATGTCCTCTTCTTCTTGTCTCACCCAACCTCTGTGGAACAAACCTGCTTGAATGTACCCTCAAAATTTTGAATGCCTTTATCAAATCTCCCCTGATTCTCCAGCACTCCAGCCATTAAAGTACTAACCTATTCAACCTTGTCCCTCAGCTCAAGTCACGGCAGTAGTCTTGTAAATTTTCTCAGCACTCTTTCAATCGAATTTATATCTTTCCTGTAGGTAGGTGACCAAAATTCTGCAGAATGCTCTAAATGTGGCCTCACCAATGTTTTATACAATTTCAACACAATATCCCAAACCCTTTACTCATTACTTCAAAATCTACCTGTGATCCCACTTTTATGGATGCAAATATTTGTGTGCAGAAGTTTCCCCTCAAGTCATCTTTAAATCTTTCATCTCAAATCTATGCCCTCTAGATTTAGACTCCCCTACCCTGGGGAATAGACTGTGCCTAATATGCCCCTCGTGATTTTATAAGCACAGTGTTTGTAAGGTTACCCCTTTTCAACCTGTCCTTATAACTCAAGTCTTGACAGTCCTGGCAACATCCTCGCAAATCTTTTCTGCACCCTTTCCAGCTTATTGATGTCCTTCCTGCAGTTAAACACAAAATCCTGGAGGAACAGTGGGTCAAAGCAGGGAAAGAAGGAATAGTCTACATTTTGGGCAAGAGTCCTTTGTCGTGCCTGGGTGTGCAGAGAGAGCAGCTGGGACATGGAGGAAAGGGTGGGAGGAGCAGGACAGGGGCCTGCATGAACCCGGGAGAGGTGAAGTGGGTGGAAAGAGGCAATTGACAGGTGCCAGATGAAGGGAGAGAAAAATAAAGGGATCAGGTGGAGGAAGATGTGCCCCACTTTGAGGAAATGAAGGGTTGGGGGGGCAATGTAGTGTGTAGTGGAAGAATCCAGTGGGGAGATGGGGATCAAAGAGGATGGAACCAAAGATGAGGGGGGGATGAGAATGGGTAGGAAAAGTGAGAAAGGTAGATGAGAGGGAGGGGTACACAGGAAGAGAGGGGACCTGAATTTGGAACATAAGAAATAGGAGTAGGCCACTTGGCCCATTGATCCTGCTCCACTGCTCAAAAAAGGTCATGGCTGATCTGATGATAGGCCCATCTCCAGGTACCTGCCTTTATAAGAACATTATTAGAATACTCTATGTCCATGCTATTGGGCTGCAGAGAGCCCAGGAGGGACATGAGGCATTGTTCCTCTTGTTTGTGTTGGCCCTAGATTCAGCCCAGGGCACGCAGGTCAATGTGAAACTGGAGAGGAGAATTGAAACATCAGTAACCAGGAGGTCAGGATGACCTCTGTGGCAGAGAATGGATGCTCTCTGCGAACTGGTCCCCAACTCTGCATTTGGTCTCTCTAATGTAGAGGAGGCACATTAGGGACAATGAATGCAGTTGATGAGGTTCTAGGAGGCACACATGAATCTTTGACTCGCGTGGAAGGACCCCGAATGGTGAGGGAGCAGATGTTTCACTTCCTGAAGGGGAAAGTGCCAGAGGTCTTGGAGAGGTATGTGGGGAGGGATGAGTGAAGGGAATCCTGGAACAAGCAATCCCTGCGTAATATGCAAAGAAGGAATAGATGTGATAGGTGACCAATGGCATACAATATGATAAATGTGTCCTTACCATGTCTTGTTCAGTTGTAACATGACATCCCTGGTCCTGTACTCAATGCCTTGACCAATGACTGCAAGCATGCAAAATGCCTTCTTTACCACCATTTTGAGGGAACTGTACCCCTACTCTGTTCTCCAACACTCCCCAAGGCCCTACCATTCATTGTGTAAGTCCTGCCCAGTTTAACTTTGCAAAGTGCAACACCTCTTCCATCTGCCATTTCTCAGCCCACTTCCCCTCATCTATTGTAATCATATAGAGTCTTCTTTGCTGCCCCCTGTGCCATGAACTTACTCACCTTGCTAACTACATTATCGGCACCAGCCCCTGGGTCATCCTCAGCTTGAGCAGCAGCATCAACACCGAGGCTGCCCCAGGTTCTGGATTTGGATCAAGCTGAGATGTGCTGAGCCCTGCAGTCCAACACTGATATGAGGACCCTGCCACAGAGGTTGGACTCTATCCTGTGCACCAACACTGGACTACTCCCAGAGATGGATGTCACCATTTACCTGGCAGGGTACAACACATTGATCAGGTGTGCGCAGTATTGAGCATCAGTCAGTGTATTGTTGGGATGTTCCCTAGTCTCAGCTGTATTCCTGGGGCAAGGAGGTAGAGAATGGAGGCAAGAGAATCTTACAATGTGGTGAAATGTGATTGCCAACACAAAGGTGAACAGAGGGACATTGCTCTGTGCTTCACATTCCTGGATAATGACCTGTCCTGGTTACCATTTTGTGTGCTTTCCATAGTGTTAGCCTCACTCCCTGCCCTGGCCGTACCAACTCCTCCGACTCCAACCAAAGTTATCTCGCCCTCGGCCTTGAATGGGTTGGAGGCTGCTGAGCAACGAAGCTGGCTGTACCTGGAAGAAATGGTCAACTCGCTGCTGGCCACAGCCCAGCAGCTGAAGACTCTGATCGAGCAAGCAAAGCAAGCAAGCATTGCCTCGAAGGATGGTGCTATTGCGCAGGCCAAGCTGCAGGCAGACTCTGAAAGGAAAGGGGTGAGTGAAGCTCATTGCCAAGAGAGCTTCAGGATACCACACCTGGGTTAATCTCAGTGAATGCACTAATCCTGATGTGAGTTGTTTGTATGAATGGTGAACAAAGGGAGAAGGTCTGAACCGGAGACTTCAACCCAACCTGGATCTCAATTTGAATCAACAAATCCCACCCCCGCTCTAGCCCCAGCCAAACCATTAATCACAACTCCATTTTAGCCTGACCCCAGCCCAGTGCTTTAATCCACGCCGTGGTAAAACCTTCCAACTTGTTTTCCTCCTTGACTGGCTGACGACACAGAAAAATTAGTGGGAAAGTGTCCAGCAACAAAAACGTGGAAAGTAAGAATTCATCTTTTCTGTACTTACTGTAAAGCAACTGAAGGAGTGGTTAACCTCTGCCGATATAGCTTTCAGGGTAAGGTGAGGGGGAATGGGAATAGTGGACATGCAAGTGTGATGAAGGACACATGGTTAATTAGAGATGGGGGAATTTAAGGAGGATTGTGAGTGTAATGAGAAGTGTAAATCTCACACCATCATCAGGACCATAGAAACTAGAATGGTACAACCTAGGAACTGGCCCTTCAACCCACCATGTGTGCCATGAACATGATCCCTGTTAAACTAAGTCTTTGCTGTTTCATGTGATCCACATCCATGTGTCTGTCTATGTAGAAGCCTCCACCATTACCCCAGCAGCCCTTTTCATCGACCACTCTGTGTGGGGGGGGAAAAAACTCGCTTTGTCCATCCCCTATAAACTCAACCCTCCCACTTTAAACACCATCCCCTGGCATGTAACATGGGAAAAAAAATTCACAATATTGAAGCCTCTCGTAATTTCATAGAACATTAAATCACAGAAAACAGGCTCTTTGACCCTTCTAGTCTGTGCTAGACAATTATTCTATCCAGTCCCACTGACCTGCACCCAGTCCATAGCCCTCCATACCTCCCCCCTCCATCCATGTACCTGTCCAAATTCTTCTTAAATGTTTAAATTGAGCCTGCATTCAAAACTTTAGCGGGCAGCTTGTTCCACACTCCTACCACTCTCTGTGTGAAGAAGTTCCCCCCTCATGTTCCCCCTAAATGTTTCCCCTTTTACCCATAACCCCTGTCCTCTGGTTTGTATCTCACCTACGCTCAGTGGAAAAAATCTATTTGCATTTACTTTGTCCCCCTCATAATTTTGTATTCCTCTATCAAATCTCCCCTAAACTTTTCTGACTCTGAAGCTTCAGAGAAAACAACCCAGGTTTGTCTAACCGCTTCTTGTAACTTATACCCTCTTCTCCAGGCAATATCCTGGTAAATCTCTTCTGTCCGTTTCCAAAGCCTCCACGTCCTTCCTGCAATGGTGTGATCAGAATTGCACACAGTATTCAAAGTGTGATAGAACCAAAGTTTTATACAAATGACCTCCTTACACTTACATTCAGTGCAGTACTGACTGATGAAGGCAAGCATAACCCACAAGAATCTTTATACATTCCTCTTACGTGGTAAATTGGATCAGCAGGTTTTCTGATGACACCAAGATAGGAGGCATAATGGACAGTGAGGAAGATTTTCAAAGGTTGCAGAGGGATCTGGACCAACTTGGAGAATGGGACAGTAAATGGATGATGGAGTTTAATGCAGACAAGCGTGAGGTATTGCATTTTGGAAGAGCAGATCAAGGAAGGACATACACTGTAAATGGTAGGGCTCTGAGGTATGTGGAGGAGCAGAGACCTGGGGATACAGGTACATTGTTCCCTGAAGGTGGTGTCGCAGGAGGACAGGGTTGTGAAGAAAACCTTTTGGCATCTTGGCCTTTATAAATCAAATTATTGAGTATAGGAATTGGGATGTTATGTTGAAGTTATTTAAGATATTGGTGAGGCCAAATTTGGAATATTGTGTGCAGTTCTGATCACCTAACTACAGGAAGGATATCAATAAGATTGAAAGAGTGCAGAGAAGATTTATTAGGATGTTGCCAGGTGTTCAGGAGTTGAGTTACAGG